>NC_086321.1:233742209-235082209 GCF_036172605.1 Pelobates fuscus | reverse complement strand
CTATCAAGTTTATCAAGTTTTTAAAAAAAATATTTTTCCCATTTGGCTGTATTAGTATAGGAAATAGCTAAAATTACATTAAAGGGCGAAGTTATTATTATTATTAAGGGACTTTAATCTTCCGGGTGTGAACTGGAAAACTAAAACAGCTGCTTGTGCCAGGAGCACACATATTCTAGATTTAGTGTTAACAAATGGAAATGTTGTGTCAGATATTACTGTAGGTGACAGTTTAGGATCTAGTGATCACCAGTTAGAGTGGTTTAATATAAGAAAAGTGACTGAGCCACACCACACAAGAGTTTTAGATTTTAGAAAACAGACTTTTCTAAAATTAGAATATGCGTAAAGGAGTCCTTATCAGACTGGAGCAGTTTAAATGGAGTCGAGGAGAAATGGGATTATTTAAAAGTTACACTACTGAAAGCAACAGAATTCCATTAGGCTTGTCAGGAAGAGCAGAAAAAATTATGTGGTACTCCGCAGAAGTGGCCAAAATAGTAAAAAATTAAAAGTTAGCATTTAGTAATTAAAAAAAAAAACCTAGAGTGAGGAAGACAGAACGATCTATAAGATTAGGCAGAAAGAGGCAAAGTAAGTTATAAGAATGCACAGTCAGTAATAAAGGTGGACAAAACATTTTTTAGATACACAAATGAGAAAAGGAAAGTAAAAAAGGATTAATTAGATTAAAAACAACAGAAAGAAGGTATGTAGAAATGAGTCATTTGTTACATGTCAGTTTACAGAGTAAGAGGTTCTATTTCAAATGTCAAAAGTAAAGACAAATAAGTTGATGGGGCCTAATGGGATACACCCATTGAAATAACTTAGTGGTGTACTGGCAACACCATTTACCAATTTATTTAACCAGTCATTGTTAACAGAAGACTAGAAATTAGCGAATGCCGTACCCATTCACAAAAAAAGTAGCAGGGAGGAGTCAGGCAACTATAGGCCAGTAAGGCTTACTTCAGTAGTTGGGAAAGAGATGGAAACCATATTAAAGGAAAAGATTGTTGAACATCTAAAATCACATGGATTTCAATATCAGAGATAACATGGGTTTACTCCAGGGAGATCATGCCAAACTAATCTTATTGATTTTTTTGATTGGGTAACTCAAATAATATATCAGGGTGGTGCAGTAGACATTGCTTACCTAGATTTCAGTAAGGTTTTTGACATTGTTCCACATCAAAAAACTGCAATCTTTAAGTTTGGATTTCAATATTGTTGAATGGATTAGGCAGTGGCTGAATGACAGGCAACAAAGAGTTGTAGTCAATGCAGTATATTCGAATCAAGGTCTAGTTACCAGTGGGGTACCTCAGGGATCTGTACTTGGGCCCTTTTACTTTAATATTTTTTATTAGTGATATTACACAAGGTCTTGATGGTAAGGTATGTCTTTTTGCTTACAATACTAAAATTTGCAACATGGTTGATGTTCCATGAGGAATAAGTCAAATGACAAATGATTTAGGTAAATTAGAAAAATGGTAAGCGTTGTGGCAAATTACATTTAATGTGGATAAGTGCAACACAATGCATCTTGGGCGTAAAAACCCAATGGCAGAGTATAGAATATTTGAAAGAGTCCTAACCTTAACATCTAGGGAAAGGGCCTTAGGGGTAATTATTTCAGATTACTTAAAAGTACTTAAAGGTAGACACACCATGTAATAGAGCAGGAGGAAATGCTAGCAGAATGCTTGCTTGTAATAGTAGAAAGAGAGAAGTGCTCATGCCATTGTTCAGAACACTGGTGAGACCTTACTTGGAGTATTGAACGCTGTACTGGAGACCATATCTTCAGAAGAATATTCATACTTTGGAAAGAGTTCAGAGATTGGCTACTAAACTTGTTCATGGATTGCAGGATAATACTTATCAGGAAAGGTTAAAGGATCTTAACATGTATAGCTTGGAGGAAAGACAAGACAAGGGGGATATGATAGAAACATTTAAAAACATAAAAGAAGACTATATTTGAAATAAGAAAAACTACCACAACAAGAGGACATAGTCTTAAATTAGAGGGGCAAAGGTTTAAAAAATATTTCATAAAGTACTACTTTACAGAGAGGGTAGTGGACACATTGAATAGCCTTCTAGTTGAAGTGGTTAAAGTGGTTAAACAGTGAGGGAGTTTAAGCATGCGTGGTATAGGCATAAGGCTATCCTAACTATAAGATAAGGCCAGGGACTAATGAAAGTATTTTGAAAATTAGGGCAGACTAGATGGGCCGAATGGTTCTTATCTGCCGTCACATTCTATGTTTCTATTATTATTCTTTATTTTTATTTTGATTCACAGAATGTTTTTCTTCATATAGAACTACAGAATGTTTTTCGTCATATAGAACTATACTTACCTTGTATTCTTTCCTTGAGCCTTCCTAATGTTTGTTTTTATTCACCATACTCTGCCAATGTTGTTTCCCGGTGGACTACTCACTCTCAATATACTGTTCAATTGCACCACTTAGGTGATCATCCTGTTGCTATGCAACCTTCTCTGTTGCTTACCTACATAAACGCTATTAAAAATCTTCCAGTGTTCACTGGGCTCATACACACACACAGATCTTGGTAAGTTAATCACATATATATTTGCATATTTATTTTTGCACATTGTCTTGAAAAAGACCCAAAAAGAGGTAAAAAAGTTGGCTTTTTTTCACCGATCCCTTGTGTGCTCTTATTATTTTGATGATTGTATATATGTCCCGGGTTACTATCAAGGGTATTATCTTGCAGATAATAAGAAAGATGGAGTGCCGGACGTGTGTTTTGGTTTATATATATAAAACCTGTCAGTATTACTATTTCTATATATCCATAGTACAAGAGAACTTTACAAAACAGTTACACTGTAAATACGGTAGATAATGTCAAAATTACAAAATGGAAAAAGGACAAATCTATAAATAGATAACACAATCAAAATCCTTCATCCAGGAAATTAAAGGAAGCATTGTCAAAATACTGTTTATGTATATGTTATTTCAAAAAGATAAAGCATCTCGGAATCTAAAATAAAGAAAAACACAGCTATCCAACCTTAATATATCTAATATCACAAAATAAATTCAGATCTCTCTTAGCTTTTACATTATTAATTGAGAATTTTAGAATCAAGCAATTAAGTAACTTAATTTTAAAAATGCATCTGTCCTAAATGATTAACTATATACTAGCCTTGTTCATAAAAGTATAGACATGTTAAGAGATGAAACAAACATATTTGCAAAATTATTTCAAAATTTATCTATTTAGACAAGCATGTTCCTTTCACTGTATAACTGTAGTAAATATTGCTATTAATGAGTGATTAATTTAATTTAATAGCCTCAAACTGGATGACTCCATTGTAGGATTGACATACAACACAGAGAAAATATTTTCAAAAGAGATGGTTGGAATTTTGTAAGAAAAACAGTGGTAGCATTTAAAATAAAATTTTCAGATTAGTGACCAAGGACGTATCAGGTACATCCGACAAAAAACGGTCCTTAAGGAACACGGACGTACCTGATACGTCCTATGGAAAGTAGAGCTCTGTTGAGGCATCGCTGCAATACCCCCTCACTGCCGGGGGCCACTGGAGAACACCGGGTGATCACTCCCACTGGAGTGATCACTTCCAGGTTGCTCCACGTAGAGATAGGCAGTGAGGCAGAACATCGGAAGCCTTCAGGGAAGCTTCTGATACTCTGCCTGTACTGAGTGCCTCAAGGGGTCGAGGCACTCGGTAAATATATAAAAAATATATATATATGTGGCGGAACCCACCTCGCCACTGGACATTGGAGGGGCCTGGCTGCCTGCCTCTTACCTGCTGACTATGGCCCCTGGAAAATTGGTACACTTAAAGATTTATATTTGGGCATATTGTACTGTATATTGCTGCTACTGGCCCTTTTAACAGCATCTATGGACACATTGGGACTTTTGGGACTACTGTCCCTTTAAGACTGTGAAGCATGTTCTAGTGTGCTGCCTGTAATATTGTATATGTATTCATGTGTTAAGTTTAGCCTGGGTGATATGTATGCAGCATTCATCTGATTGTTCGGTAGAATCACTCCATTCATTATATTGAGTGAAACTACCGAACAACCAGACCACCCAGGAATAAGTGTGCCTCCAATTACAGTTTGCAACAATGTTGCAAACGGGTAATTGGCAATCAGTGTAATGTAGTCTTTGTCCTCTGGGTGGCCGCCATTCGGGAAACAAACACGTGGCGGCGGCCATCTTAAACTACCGAACAGCGGTGTTTTGCCGTCGAGTGTCTGGAACTAAAATCGGACACTTGACTAGGCAAACACCGCTGAGACCTCCATACTTCCAGAAATTCGTATGGAAACTACCGAATGACCCGCCGTTCGGTAGAAAGAACCCCATAAACAAGGGAATTCATTCAAACCCTCTCCAGGCTCTATAACACAGGCAATTCGCCTGTTTTCATTCCCTTGTTTGTGACCGACCGCAGGGCCAAAATGCATGGAACTGTTTTCGGATACTTTACCCATGCGGTCGGTCAAATCTTTGGAACCCCATATCTCACGAACCATTCATCCGAATTACTTGAATTTTGGATATGTTGTCCCCCTGAATAAGGGCTATCCAGCGATGCTGGATTTAAAGGTGTACCCCCTGTTTTTGGGGTACATCCAGGAATTGGGGAAAAGTGTGTACTGTATAATTGGGTTAAGTGGTAATCTAAGGGGAGGAAATGTGTGGGAGGTACATCCATGTGATTGGTCAATATCATCCTCCCCCTGGGAGTGTCCTGTATGTACCTGTTTGTGAATAAAAGCCAGGCTGGATGAGCCAGTCCAGAGTTCCTGTTTTACCCTCAAAGTGATGTGTCGTCTCATTATTGGGGGAAGGATTTATTGAGTGCTGTTCCAGTTGACTGCTAGGAGTACAAGCCTATTCGTATGGTTCCTATTCAATGGTCTACAGCATTCATATGCTTGGGAGAATTTAAAAGGTTTCTCGGATTCGGTGATTGTGGTGTCTGCCAGAGTGCTTGGAGTCCTCAGGAAGCACTAGGAGCATCCATTAACGGAGGTACCAAGTCGGGGTGCCAGGTGATCCGTTACATTGGTGGCAAGCGGTGGGATGGCGTCCTAGTGTGAGGTAAAGCAGCTCAGAGACACTGTTTGGATTTACAAATTGAGGGCAACGCTAGCAGTCGTGCAGCGCCCCTGGGAGCAGACAAGTATGGAAGGTTCTGGCTCTGGAGATGATTGGCTGGCCGAGGTGAGGCAGCGAGTGGCCGAGTATGGGGATGATATACCCATGGAGACACACCGGGTGATCTGGAACCAGGTCATGGCTGAGCGAAACACAAGGCTGGACCGAGAATTCCGGTTGGCGAAAGAGAGGAAGTATGCTCAGCAGCAGGAGCGTTACAGCAGCCGAGTAGAGGCTGCATCCGAGGAGGTTAGCCGTCTTTCCCTGAGGCGGCGGGAGGAACCCGAAGTGGGGGTCCTCATAGACTGGTCCTGTGAGGAACCACAACAGGCAGGTAGAGATGGGACCAAGGTCTCTCCACCGGGATGCTGGGCAACCGGCCCAGATCCCCAGCAGCAGCCAGAGTTGCCAGGTGGGGAAGCAGGTGGCCCTTACTCACAAATGTTGAGGGGCCTCACGGGTTGGTCCTGGGAAGACCCACAGATGGCAGGTGGAGATGGGACTGCGGTCTCTCTACCGGCCCTACAGGGATGCTGGGCAGTCGGCCCAGATCCCCAGCGGCAGTGTGAAGTGCAGGGAGAGGAGAGCAGCGTCCTCCCTCCCCAGCGGCAGGCTGAGTTACAGGGGGCAGAGGTAGTTGGTCCTACCCCCCAGCAGCAGCGTGATTTTTTGGGAATAGAGAGCCCAGTCTCCGTTCCCCAGCAGCAGGACACTGAATTGGGAGGAGAGACAGTCGGTCTCCCTCCACAAAGACTGAAAGTAGGCATGGGAGAGGAGATTGTTACCTCCTCTCCCCAGCGGCAGATCATCAATGGGCAGAGTGTTCTAATGGGAGAGGAGATTGTTACCACCTCTCCCCAGCGGCGGATCATCAATGGGCAGAGTGTTCTAATGGGAGAGGAGCTGGTTACCACCTCTCCCCAGCGGCAGCTTAATGTACCAGGGGGAGACTGTAAGCCCCACACCAGCACAGATGGGACCGTGGTCTCTGTGCCCAAGTTACAGGGAGCTGAAGGGGCCGTCCTCCCTCCCCAGTGGCAGTGTGATTTGTTGGGAATTGGGAGCCCAGTCTCCATTCCCCGGCAGCAGAGTGTCCAGCAGGGAAGAGAGAGCCCAGTCTCCTTTCCCCAGCAGCAGGACACTGTATTGGGAGTAGAGACAGTCGGTCTCCCTCCACAGAGTATAGAAGTATGTAGGGGAGAGGAGCTTGCTAGCACCTCTCCCCAGCGGCGGATCAGTAAAGTGCAGGGAGAGGAGAGCAGCGTCCTCCCTCCCCAGCGGCAGCCTAACACACCAAGGGGAGACAGTAAGCCCCACACCAGCACAGATGGGACCGTGGTCTCTGTGCCCAAGCTACAGGGAGCTGAAGGAGATGTCCTTGCTCCCCAGCGGCAGTCTACGGTTCAGGGAGAGGAGGTTGTTATTCCCTCTCCCCAGCGGCAGCACAGCTCACCAAGGGGAGACAGTAAGCCCCACAACAGCACAGATGGGACCGTGGTCTCTGTGCCCAAGTTACAGGGAGCTGAAGGAGCCGTCCTTGCTCCCCAGCGGCAGTCTACGGTTCAGGGAGAGGAGTTTGTCATCCCCTCTCCCCAGCGGCAGCTTAGCACACCAAGGGGAGACAGTAAACCCCACAACCATGCAGATGGGACCGTAGTCTCTGCACCTACACCACTGGGGATAGGGACAGTCGGTCCTAGTCCACAACAGCCAGACAAAATATCGGAAGGGGAGACAGTCGTTTTTCCCCAACAACAGCTGTGTTCAACCAGGGGAGAGGACACCCTGGTTACTTTTTCCCCAAGCCTTGGACTTACAACTGGACACGAGTGGCAGGGGGCCATCTGGACAACTACCCCCTGTAAGGACAGCCAGCCGACTATCAGAGCCCCAGACCGACTGGAGGTCTGGAGTCTGGATAGTCTAAATGGGAAAGGGGAGAAATGTGGCGGAACCCACCTCGCCACTGGACATTGGAGGGGCCTGGCTGCCTGCCTCTTACCTGCTGACTATGGCCCCTGGAAAATTGGTACACTTAAAGATTTATATTTGGGCATATTGTACTGTATATTGCTGCTACTGGCCCTTTTAACAGCATCTATGGACACATTGGGACTTTTGGGACTACTGTCCCTTTAAGACTGTGAAGCATGTTCTAGTGTGCTGCCTGTAATATTGTATATGTATTCATGTGTTAAGTTTAGCCTGGGTGATATGTATGCAGCATTCATCTGATTGTTCGGTAGAATCACTCCATTCATTATATTGAGTGAAACTACCGAACAACCAGACCACCCAGGAATAAGTGTGCCTCCAATTACAGTTTGCAACAATGTTGCAAACGGGTAATTGGCAATCAGTGTAATGTAGTCTTTGTCCTCTGGGTGGCCGCCATTCGGGAAACAAACACGTGGCGGCGGCCATCTTAAACTACCGAACAGCGGTGTTTTGCCGTCGAGTGTCTGGAACTAAAATCGGACACTTGACTAGGCAAACACCGCTGAGACCTCCATACTTCCAGAAATTCGTATGGAAACTACCGAATGACCCGCCGTTCGGTAGAAAGAACCCCATAAACAAGGGAATTCATTCAAACCCTCTCCAGGCTCTATAACACAGGCAATTCGCCTGTTTTCATTCCCTTGTTTGTGACCGACCGCAGGGCCAAAATGCATGGAACTGTTTTCGGATACTTTACCCATGCGGTCGGTCAAATCTTTGGAACCCCATATCTCACGAACCATTCATCCGAATTACTTGAATGTTGGATATGTTGTCCCCCTGAATAAGGGCTATCCAGCGATGCTGGATTTAAAGGTGTACCCCCTGTTTTTGGGGTACATCCAGGAATTGGGGAAAAGTGTGTACTGTATAATTGGGTTAAGTGGTAATCTAAGGGGAGGAAATGTGTGGGAGGTACATCCATGTGATTGGTCAATATCATCCTCCCCCTGGGAGTGTCCTGTATGTACCTGTTTGTGAATAAAAGCCAGGCTGGATGAGCCAGTCCAGAGTTCCTGTTTTACCCTCAAAGTGATGTGTCGTCTCATTATTGGGGGAAGGATTTATTGAGTGCTGTTCCAGTTGACTGCTAGGAGTACAAGCCTATTCGTATGGTTCCTATTCAATGGTCTACAGCATTCATATGCTTGGGAGAATTTAAAAGGTTTCTCGGATTCGGTGATTGTGGTGTCTGCCAGAGTGCTTGGAGTCCTCAGGAAGCACTAGGAGCATCCATTAACGGAGGTACCAAGTCGGGGTGCCAGGTGATCCGTTACAATATATATATATATATATTTTTAATTAACCCTCTACCCTCCCTCCCCCTCCCTCCCCATGTACTTATCGATTGCCGCTGTTCCCCCACTGGTGATCGGTCTTCTTTTTAGGGGGAACTCTCTGGACTGAGCCCAGAGAGTCCCCCCTCTGCAAGAAAGGACCCCCAGGGGCCATGTGACTGCACTAAAAGAGCAGTCACATGGCCCTCATAGGTGCCCACAGTGTTGCCAGAAGGGGAACTGACAGGCAGTCCCCCTGCTGGTGATTAAAGGTGAATTTTTTTTAAAATAAATAAATAAATAAATAAAAATGTAATTGTAACCAGACAACTGGATGTACAGGAACAGGTAGAGAGCCCTGCTCAATGAGCTTACATTCTAGAGGGAGTGGGGTATAGTGACACAAAGGGTATAAGTAGGGGTAGGAAGTAGGTTTTTCACTGAGGGCTTAGTAGGTAATTTTAACAGTTGGTAGGAGAGGAGTTATGGGGGTGGGGGATAAAAACCTGCTAACATTTTAATTGATATGCTTTCTTGAAGAAGTAAGTTTTCAATGATTTTTTTAAATGAATGGAAACTGGGTTACAGTCATATGGAGAAGGGAAGGGAGTTCCACGGAGGAGGTGCATTCCGGGAGAAATCTTGGAGGTGAGCATTAGAGGTAAGGGCCTCGATGAGACATACTTGTGCATTAGGGAGGATAGGTAGGTTGAGCAGCATTATGTAGGGACTTGTAAGCATGCACCAAAATTTTAAATTGAGCCCTATATCTAACTGGAAACTAATGCAGCCAGCTCCCCCTGCGGCCACCAGAACAGCCAGCTCCCCCCTGCGGCCACCAGCACAGGTGTCCAGCCCCAGGTACCAATGGCCCACTGGGAAATTTCCCGGTATCCCGCTGGGCCAGTCCGGCCCTCCCCTGTACCTTTTCAAACCACCATAAAACCTGTACATGGGGGTAATTGTTATACTCAGGAGACTACGCTGAACACAAATATGAGTGTTTACAACAGTAAAACTTATCACAACAATGAAATCACCAGTAAAACTGCGGTTTTTGTGTAAAAAAATGCAAAATACTAATAAAACCGCTAATATTTGGCAAGCGTTTGTGGCTAAGTGGCTACTACAAAAGACTGGACATTTTGAATACCCCGGGTTATCTACTTTTACAAATCGTATGCCATGATGGGGTTAATTTTCATTCCTGGGTTGCTATACGGTCTCACAGGCAACATAAGCAAACCAATCTGGCAAATTTCAATGTGCAAACTTAGAAAAGGGGAAAGCCCTATATTTGCCCCTTGTAAGTTTACAAAAAAACATAAAACCTGTACATTGGGGGCACTGTTGTACTTGGGAGATGTTGCTGAACACATATTGGGGTGTTCTGTGTCAGTAACACATAACAGGAACTGAGAATCCATACCTAAAGTACAATGTGAGAGAAAAATAACACAAAAAAATGACTACCAAAAAGTAGTGCATGGAGAGTGTTAAAATACCACCATTTGGGGGGGCGGGGCCGGACCGCCGAGCTGGATGGTCGCAGGCAAGCAGAGCTCCTGCAACACCGCATTAAAAACGCCTAAAAACCATGCCTGTAAACTGAAAAGCAGACCGATAGCAACGATGCCTAAAGCAGAGGGACTGCTGGGTCCAGGGAGGGGCTGGCTCATCGTGCTACAGTCCCCTGGAGGAGAAATTCTCATGGAACTATCTGAGGCCTTCTCCGGCGGTGAGCCGGGTGGACGGCCGCCACCCCGCTATCCTGCAATACAGCACCCAACCTGTGGCACAAAGCTGGGCAGACCCGGCCCTGTTTCTCCCCCCCCCCCCCCCATGGACCGGGGAGGTTATCCTGGTCCTCACCCTGGAGCCTTGATCGGGATGCCGCGGCTGAAGCTGGGGGGCCAGACCGCTAGGTCCAAGATGGCGGGCGCCATGTGCGCAAGTGACGAAGGGAGGAGCAGCAACCAGCACCAGTGCCCACGGCTGACAATGTGACTCCTGCCTTCAGACCCGGCAAAGCCGAGAGGTGAGATCATTATCTCCTACCCCCGCAGCCATTTGAATCAGCGATGACAACAGCAGCACAGGGGGGACGGAGGTAACCCGCCAGCACGAAGACAGACCAACTACTAACCCGACACCCAGCCTGCAACAAAAACACCCAGAAACCGACAACCACATGCTGACAACACCAAGCTCCCCTCCACAGCTGACGCCGATCCTCACAGAACCTAGAGGGACAAGCATACTGAAGCACAGCTGCAGACTTAGAGGAACCAGCGAGAACCTTACAGCGCAGCATGGGTGGACTGTGTCCTGATGCCTGCTCTGATGGACACTCGCTCCATGTTACACAGATAGGGCAGATCAGGTATCGAATGATAGTGGTACTCCCACTGAGTGTAGGGTCTCTGGACCACCAAGAAGACGGCAGAGGCAGCATGGGTGGTCCCGGTCGGCAGGTGTGATAATAGCATTAAAGCGATTTACCTATATGTAGTCTGTTGCTAACCAAGGCACGATTAGTGTTTAATCATAAAACTTTAGTTTACTTTCAGAATATACATACAAAGCATTGATCCAGCCTAAATTTACCATATAGCTACTTCTACAATCGATTGTTGAGCGTGGGAAATGCTGGAGGACTGCTCTTGGGGCACCTCTTGCCTGCCTGTACTACACATAAACACAACAAACATAAAGAATAAAAAAAAAAAATACCACCATTTGAAATACTCTAGGGCAGGGGTTCTCAACCTTGTCCTCAAGGACCCCCTACCAGTCCAGGGTTTAGGGATTACCTGGGTGTGTCTAAGGTGTTTTTTTCCCCTTTTTCTAAACACCTTAGACACACCCAGGTAATCCCCAAATCCTGGACTGGTAGGGGGTCCTGAGGACTGGGTTGAGAACCCCTGCCCTAGGGTGTCTACATTTAAAAAATATATGGTTTGATGGGGGTAAATTACATTGGCCGGCTTAAAAAATGTTCCAAATAGGACATGGGTGCATGATGACCAGCTGTGAAAATTCCAAGTTGGAAAACTGGAATGCGTACTCTCCAAATAAATTATTTTAGCTCCCAGAGAACCTGACACACCTATACATGGGGGGTATCACTGTACTCAGGAGATGTTGTCGAACACATATTGGGGTGTTCTTTGGCAGTAACCCTTAAAGTTCTCAGTACATGTATTCTTAAATTGCTATGTGTGTAAAACAAATCAACAATTATTTTTATTTTTTTAAATTTGGCATAGATTGGTGGTAAAATGGTTGCATGAAAAGAGCATGAAAAGAGTCAAAAATACCCCAAGTTTAATACCTTAGGTTGTCTTCTTTTAAAAAAAATATATACATGTGAAGAGTTATTCAGGGATTCCTGACAGATATCAATGTTACAATGTAACTTGCGTTAATTTTGAAAAAAATGGTTTGGCAAATAGCAAAGTGCAACTTGTACTTATAGCCTTATAACTTTCCAATAAAAGCTAAGAACATGTTAACATTGGGCATTTCTAAACTCAGGACAAAATTAAAAAACTATTTAGCATGGGTGTTTTTGGGCGGTTGTAGATGTAACAGATTTTGGGGGTCAAAGTTAAAAAAGTGTGTTTTTACATTTTTTCATCATATTTTATCATCTTTTTTATAGTAAAAATTATGATATGATGAAAATAATGGTATCTTTAAGAAAATTGAAAAATGGTCTGGTTAAACAGCAAATATTACTGAATTGAAAACTAAACTTCAAGTATAGATCAATAAAATATTAAAAAAAAAAATCTACAAGTCAGCTATAATCCCAACTTAGCTATTTTTACCTGAATTTTACAATTCAGTTTTTATTCAGAAACCTTCACTATGTTAAATGAACCACATCATGAATATAACACTAGAGAAATTGTGACATGGCCATGTCATACTATTTACTGTAACGAGAATATACCCCTACACGCAGGATCCAGCTAAACAGAAGGCAGAACAGAGGAGAGATACGTCTACCGGACCTTAGAATGGCCGGACTCGACGTATATAGGAGAAGTACAGAGTCAGGAACAATCCGAGGTCAAGGGCACAAAGAGACAGCGTAAACGAGGACAAGCCGGGGTCTGGTACACAGGAAACAGCAAGCCGGCAAACAGAACAGACAAGGATAAAGCGAAAACGAAGTCAGAATACAAAGCCCAGGTCAAGTACGGAGGAACACAACTGAACACAACAAGCGCTAAAGGGAACTGTAGCAGAAACCACGATAGGGCAAGGAACTAAGGGAAAAGGGTAAGTATAAATAGGTTCAAAACTAATGTGATTGGCTCCTGTCACTTCCATACCCCCAAAAGGTAAGTGTATGGGGTGTGTGGGATGACAGGGGCCAATGGGAGCCTTTTGTCAATTAAGGCTCCCACTGTCTCTTTAAGAGCGCGCCCGAGACTCGCAGCGCGCTCTTAGATTCAGGCGGGACATGTGACCGCATCTCGCGGTCACTGCCCGCCTTCCTGTCTGAAGCGTCGGATGAGCCGCGCGCGGCTCGTGCTGCCGCAGGACCGCGCGCGGCTTGAAGAGAGGACCGCGGCCGGCCCCTGGGAAAGGTGAGTAACGCTACATTTACTAGATACAAATGGGAGTATATAAGGATATCCTTATGACCATTATATGCTGTATTTATACTAAAACAAAAAAATGATATAGATTCTATATATATGTGTATCCAGGTACATATATATATATATTTTTTTTTTGGTCCATATATATCCCTCTGTAACAAAAATTTTTTATACAGCCATCCATTTGTAATATCAGTATTTTAACAATTTTTCTTTGTGTTTGTGTATATATATATATATATATATATATATATATATATATATATATGATAAATACACAAGATCCAGCGCACTCTCCTATCTACTAAACAGCAACTTCAATGTCGACAGACTTTATTAGTCTGTAAAAGTTTTTTTTAAAAACACCTAATCTAGGCAAAAAAATGGGGATTTAGTTACATTATATGATCATACATTGCATAAGCCTGCCACAACGTCAATGTACCCCATCTTTGGCAGGTCCTACTCTCACAGTCTAATGTCTGCTCTTATGAGATTAACCACTTACTTGGGAAAAAATTCCATCTGAGGCTCTCTGCAGTACAAGGCTAAATAGGGACCTGAGATGAGGCACCTGTAACAGGGAGGGGTGCAGAACCAAGGAGTTGGCTAGACTCCCAAATATATATAGGAAACATGGGGGGATGGTTGCACTCACCTAAACATGCTTAAATGGGGTACTTTTCCCAAGTAAGTGGTTAATCTCATAAGAGCAGACATTAGACTGTGAGAGTAGGACCTGCCAAAGATGGGGTACATTGACGTTGTGGCAGGCTTATGCAATGTATGATCATATAATGTAACTAAATCCCCATTTTTTTGCCTAGATTAGGTGTTTTTAAAAAAAACTTTTACAGACTAATAAAGTCTGTCGACATTGAAGTTGCTGTTTAGTAGATAGGAGAGTGCGCTGGATCTTGTGTATTTATTGTATAATATGGCCCCCAGCAGCACCCCATTTAAGCATGTTTAGGTGAGTGCAACCATCCCCCCATGTTTCCTATATATATTTGGGAGTCTAGCCAACTCCTTGGTTCTGCACCCCTCCCTGTTACAGGTGCCTCATCTCAGGTCCCTATTTAGCCTTGTACTGCAGAGAGCCTCAGATGGAATTTTTTCCCAAGTAAGTGGTTAATCTCATAAGAGCAGACATTAGACTGTGAGAGTAGGACCTGCCAAAGATGGGGTACATTGACGTTGTGGCAGGCTTATGCAATGTATGATCATATAATGTAACTAAATCCCCATTTTTTTGCCTAGATTAGGTGTTTTTTAAAAAAAACTTTTACAGACTAATAAAGTCTGTCGACATTGAAGTTGCTGTTTAGTAGATAGGAGAGTGCGCTGGATCTTGTGTATTTATTGTATAATATGGCCCCCAGCAGCACCCCATTTAAGCATGTTTAGGTGAGTGCAACCATCCCCCCATGTTTCCTATATATATTTGGGAGTCTAGCCAACTCCTTGGTTCTGCACCCCTCCCTGTTACAGGTGCCTCATCTCAGGTCCCTATTTAGCCTTGTACTGCAGAGAGCCTCAGATGGAATTTTTTCCCAAGTAAGTGGTTAATCTCATAAGAGCAGACATTAGACTGTGAGAGTAGGACCTGCCAAAGATGGGGTACATTGACGTTGTGGCAGGCTTATGCAATGTATGATCATATAATGTAACTAAATCCCAATTTTTTTGCCTAGATTAGGTGTTTTTAAAAAAAACTTTTACAGACTAATAAAGTCTGTCGACATTGAAGTTGCTGTTTAGTAGATAGGAGAGTGCGCTGGATCTTGTGTATTTATTGTATAATATGGCCCCCAGCAGCACCCCATTTAAGCATGTTTAGGTGAGTGCAACCATCCCCCCATGTTTCCTATATATATTTGGGAGTCTAGCCAACTCCTTGGTTCTGCACCCCTCCCTGTTACAGGTGCCTCATCTCAGGTCCCTATTTAGCCTTGTACTGCAGAGAGCCTCAGATGGAATTTTTTCCCAAGTAAGTGGTTAATCTCATAAGAGCAGACATTAGACTGTGAGAGTAGGACCTGCCAAAGATGGGGTACATTGACGTTGTGGCAGGCTTATGCAATGTATGATCATATAATGTAACTAAATCCCAATTTTTTTGCCTAGATTAGGTGTTTTTAAAAAAAACTTTTACAGACTAATAAAGTCTGTCGACATTGAAGTTGCTGTTTAGTAGATAGGAGAGTGCGCTGGATCTTGTGTATTTATTGTATAATATGGCCCCCAGCAGCACCCCATTTAAGCATGTTTAGGTGAGTGCAACCATCCCCCCATGTTTCCTATATATATTTGGGAGTCTAGCCAACTCCTTGGTTCTGCACCCCTCCCTGTTACAGGTGCCTCATCTCAGGTCCCTATTTAGCCTTGTACTGCAGAGAGCCTCAGATGGAATTTTTTCCCAAGTAAGTGGTTAATCTCATAAGAGCAGACATTAGACTGTGAGAGTAGGACCTGCCAAAGATGGGGTACATTGACGTTGTGGCAGGCTTATGCAATGTATGATCATATAATGTAACTAAATCCCCATTTTTTTGCCTAGATTAGGTGTTTTTAAAAAAAACTTTTACAGACTAATAAAGTCTGTCGACATTGAAGTTGCTGTTTAGTAGATAGGAGAGTGCGCTGGATCTTGTGTATTTATTGTATAATATGGCCCCCAGCAGCACCCCATTTAAGCATGTTTAGGTGAGTGCAACCATCCCCCCATGTTTCCTATATATATTTGGGAGTCTAGCCAACTCCTTGGTTCTGCACCCCTCCCTGTTACAGGTGCCTCATCTCAGGTCCCTATTTAGCCTTGTACTGCAGAGAGCCTCAGATGGAATTTTTTCCCAAGTAAGTGGTTAATCTCATAAGAGCAGACATTAGACTGTGAGAGTAGGACCTGCCAAAGATGGGGTACATTGACGTTGTGGCAGGCTTATGCAATGTATGATCATATAATGTAACTAAATCCCAATTTTTTTGCCTAGATTAGGTGTTTTTAAAAAAAACTTTTACAGACTAATAAAGTCTGTCGACATTGAAGTTGCTGTTTAGTAGATAGGAGAGTGCGCTGGATCTTGTGTATTTATTGTATAATATGGCCCCCAGCAGCACCCCATTTAAGCATGTTTAGGTGAGTGCAACCATCCCCCCATGTTTCCTATATATATTTGGGAGTCTAGCCAACTCCTTGGTTCTGCACCCCTCCCTGTTACAGGTGCCTCATCTCAGGTCCCTATTTAGCCTTGTACTGCAGAGAGCCTCAGATGGAATTTTTTCCCAAGTAAGTGGTTAATCTCATAAGAGCAGACATTAGACTGTGAGAGTAGGACCTGCCAAAGATGGGGTACATTGACGTTGTGGCAGGCTTATGCAATGTATGATCATATAATGTAACTAAATCCCCATTTTTTTGCCTAGATTAGGTGTTTTAAAAAAAAAACTTTTACAGACTAATAAAGTCTGCCGACATTGAAGTTGCTGTTTAGTAGATAGGAGAGTGCGCTGGATCTTGTGTATTTATTGTATAATATGGCCCCCAGCAGCACCCCATTTAAGCATGTTTAGGTGAGTGCAACCATCCCCCCATGTTTCTTATATATATATATATATATATATATATATATATATATATATATATGTGTATATAATAAGTTATGACTTGGTTTTGCACTAACAGCACTCTATTTGATTTCACTATTGTCACTTTATGCACTTGTCACTTTAAATTTAGCACTGTATACATATATCACTCTATTGAGTACTTATAGTCACATGACTCTTTCACTTTTAATCACAGTAATAGCAACTTTAGATAGTTGCCTTGAACACTATGTAATTTGGGAGCATTGGGACTCCTCATGTAAATGACAGAACTCATTTTATTAATGCACTTTATTAATCACTTATTTCATCCAGCACTTAAATATTTGATAACCTAAGTTTACACTGTATCCGGGTGAAGTCCGTATCGTTATGATGACGGAATTTTGTTATGCCGCGTTTCCATAGCAACGGCGGCACCGTAACGTGATTACATCATGCAAAGGGGCGGGTACACTGTGGCGCATGCGCACACAGTCGGACAGGACGCCGGCAATTGCACGATCAGCACCTGGGGTGAGTTACACATATTTATTAGATTTATTACAATTATTGTACTCCTATATATGCAACATGTTTTTTAATGTTTATATATATCCTGATGAAAGTCCACATGATGGACTGAAACGTCGATTTCTTTTATGGAACTTCATTAAAAGTTATATTTTAACAAGAAAACTTCCGTGAGTGCAGCCATACTATTTGTATTTTGGATATTTTTGGCCCTGGTAATGCACCCGTTTTTTGCAGCAATTGATAGCTTGTGTGCAAGGTACAATATATATATATATATATATATATATATATATATATATATATATATATATATATATATATATATATATATATATATATATATATATAAAAATTTAATGGATGATCAAAATGATTTATAAGCTATATTGTAGATTACATTAACAAAAGTGCCAATTACTTCCATATATTGCTTTAAGTTTCAGTATTAGTTTTAAAGATGGTAAATAAATAAAACAAAAAAAAGCTTGCCCTTTGGCCCATAAATTTTGCAATCTAGTTTTAATTCATCTTGCAAAGATCTATAATGTACGCATCCTCTGAAACAATCATCTGAGGTTGCTATTTCACTTGTGCAGCCTTGGTGGGCCTCATCAGCGAGGTGATATATATTGTAAAAATTATTTAGGCTAGAGGCCTTTTAGCAAATAAATTATATAGGGTTAAAATAATTAATGATGGTATTTTAAAAAGATAATTGTTTGTTGATTGACATATTTGGTGAAAAGGAAAATAGTTTTACCTTTTGCCATATAGAAAGTTGAAGGTCTTTATTTTTTTATATTATGGAGTACAACATGGATGCTTTAAAAATAGAACTACTAAATAGAATACTAATATATTGATTTTATTGTATATAATTTACTTTAAATGGCCTAAATAACGAACTTTTATGATTTTTACCAAATTTACTTTTAAGTCCAATCTGTATATCTAACATATCTAAAATGCACTACTCTGGACCTTGAAGTGTTACATTTACAACATTTAAAAAACGGTATACCACCATTTAAGACCAAGAAGGTCAAACGTGTTCTTACTTTAGCTGTTACTGAACACATTATGTAAAAAAGGCAGTGTCAAAAGAGAATTTGATTAGATCTCCAAATAAATGAGGTTAGCAAACTAAATCAAGCAACCCGCAAATCAACTTTTCTAGCAGACAACTATGTAAAAATATTTCTATCATAAATTTTCTTGAATGCTCTGAGGCTTCTTTGTGTAGTAATGCTTTTCATCCACATTTCTTATTCATAAACTGCATTGGCGCTTTCTATTAGCAATATTTCATGTTCAGCAAGTACAGGTTGAAGGAACAACTTGACACTTTGACATTAAGCACCATAGGGAAGTTAAGTGATTTGGTTGTTTTAGATATCCTTTGTAATCTATGTGACTTGCTCGCAATTTAATATATAAAAGTCTATA
Organism: Pelobates fuscus; assembly: GCF_036172605.1. Classification (NCBI taxonomy): domain Eukaryota; kingdom Metazoa; phylum Chordata; class Amphibia; order Anura; family Pelobatidae; genus Pelobates; species Pelobates fuscus. The sequence goes on along the minus strand of NC_086321.1, from coordinate 235,063,533 downwards.
AATTAAATGTAGTGTTTTGTCTCTCTAATTTGTGCCAGTAGCAGTAGTTTAAGTACCAGAAAGAGTGGGTCGTAGCTCCACAAGCTCCGTAGACAAAACATATATTTGCTGTAAATTCATTGTACTGATGCGATAAGCTCATTTATCATAGCAGCATCAAAGGGTCTGTTCTAAAACAACATTCATATGCACTTTGTGCAATTTGATTAGGCGCCCCTGTTATACAAACTTTATGAAGGTATACGTCTATTTCCTGGTCAACACTCAATATAAGGGAAATTGTGAATAGTAAAGATTTACCGAGTTTAATCTATGTTCACTACATGCAGTAAACCATATATTAATAATACATATTGTTTTATCAGAGACAATTTTTTTTATTTATATATAGGGTAATATATAACTTACTCTATGTAAATATAAAATATAAAATATAACCCCTTTCAGTTGTAAAGGGGTTTTATTTCTTGAAAATCTGGACTATTTTTTGTTTGACAGAAAAATTCTTACTAGAATGGGTTGTTTAATAAGTGGTATATACATTTAATGTACTCATTACTATTATTTTACAAAGAAATATGTGTATTAGAAGTTTAAATCTAAAAACTAAAGCTCTCCTTTTCTTGTTCTGTGTGCCAGTTCATTGAACTGATGAGTCTAGATGGTTATGGAATAATGCTCTTAACTGTATTTTAACATTAAAAGGAAATATTAAAAGGAATATAATGTTGACTCTACTGACAATAAGTGATGTCAGTGAACGGGAACTTCCGCAAACGTTCGTGAACCGGCGAACCGGGCGAACCGCCATTGACTTCAATGGGCAGGCAAATTTTAAAACCCACAGGGACTCTTTCTGGCCACAAAAGTGATGGAAAAGTTGTTTCAAGGGGACTAACATCTGGACTGTGGCATGCCGGAGGGGGATCCATGGCAAAACTCCCATGGAAAATTACACAGTTGATGCAGAGTCTGGTTTTAATCCATAAAGGGCATAAATCACCTAACATTCCTAAATCACAATGGATATGGATTGACACCTGACATATGACATATTGACACCTTGACATATGGATTGACACCTGTCCTCAGAGACCCTGATACATACTGACACAGAGCAGAATAGAGACTGTTCCCCCTACATAGGGTCACTTGGCAGGTATGGATTGACACCTGTCCTCAGAGACCATGATACACACTGACACAGAGCAGAATAGAGACTGTTCCCCCTACATAGGGTCACTTGGCAGATATGGATTGACACCTGTCCTCAGAGACCCTGATACATACTGACACAGAGCAGAATAGAGACTGTTCCCCCTACATAGGGTCACTTGGCAGATATGGATTGACACCTGTCCTCAGAGACCCTGATACATACTGACACAGAGCAGAATAGAGACTGTCCCCCCTACATAGGGTCACTTGGCAGATATGGATTGACACCTGTCCTCAGAGCCCCTGATACACACTGACACAGAGCAGAATAGGGACTGTTCCCCCTACATAGGGGCACTTGGCAGATATGGATTTACACCTGTCCTCAGAGACCTAATTGTGTAATAATGGTAATACTATTACCTATTATATAATGTTGGCAGGGGCAAGGAAATTCCCTCTAAATAGATGGGTACAGGCAGAGAGTATGGAGACCGGAGTATTAAAGTGTCAATAAAGTGACATAAAGTTAAATGTATCACAGACACACAGCCACCCTTTCTCTTAGCTAGTTTCCAGAAATGCTGGATAGGTAGAAGGGCTATAAAGACTCAGGGAGGTCTAAGAAGAATCCTCTAAACTAGCCCTAATCTCCTTAAACACCTTCAAGGGTGTTCTAAGCTAAAGCTCAATCTAAACGTTAAGATGACTGCCTGATTTCCCATAACAGTGTGCAAGACAAAGAGTGGGTCTAAGTGCCCATAGTGCAGTAAAGTGTCCCTAGTAAAGTGAAAAAGAGAATAACGAGCTGGCGCCCAAGAGAATAACGAGCTGGCGCCCTATCAGGGGACGTGTATATGGCATCGATTTTAGGAACCGGGAGATGGAAAATGATGCTTGGTCGGTCCTCCTACTTCAAATTTGGGGCACTGCGCGTGCAATCTAATGTGCCACCAGATAGGAGTGGTGTGTTAAGTAGTACTATTCCTATCAGTTTAATCCCTGTTATGTGCCTTGTTTTGGTTTGGTTTTTGAAGCATCAGTGCAGCACCAGGGGGCCGAAAAATTAGGCATGTACACATGCCTGAAAAATTAGGTATTGTTGCAGCCGCTGCTGTAGCAGCGGCCATAAAAATTGAAGTTTGTTTCCCAGGCAGAAAGTGCCCTAAAACATTGCGGCTTGAACCCTAGTTGGTGGCAGATAAGTCACGCGAGTCAACCGGCATTCAGAGCTAAAATACAGCAGCGTGTGGACAATTTTTAGCCCAAGGCAGCTCAACTAATCAGGCCTTTTTTAGTCGAATGTATCACCCACTGTCAGTCCCTTCGGGATCCATCCCTCATTCATCTTAATAAAGGTGAGGTAATCTAGACTTTTTTGACCTAGGCGACTTCTCTTCTCAGTGACAATACCTCCTGCTGCACTGAAGGTCCTTTCTGACAGGACACTTGAAGCGGGGCAGGCCAGAAGTTCTATCGCAAATTGAGATAGCTCAGGACACCAGATATTAGTGGCAATGTGCACTGGCAGAGGTTGGCAGAGTACACGCTGTAGGCCTGACACACCTGCTTGAAGACAAGTAACTGCTATTCAATCTATAACAGTGAAAAAAGTTTTTTTGTTTTAAATGCACGCTATTGTGACACCAGATATGAGTGGCAATGTGCACTGGCAGAGGTTGGCAGAGTACACGCTGAAGGCCTGACACCCACTTGAAGGACACTGACTGCTATTAGCTTACAGTGAAACTTTTTTGCTTTTTAAAGGCACGCTATTGTGACACCAGATATGAGTGGCAAAGTGCACTCACTGGCAGAGGTTGGCAGAGTACACGCGGAAGGCCTGACACCCACTTGAAGTACACTGACTGCTATAAGCATACAGTGAAAAACTTTTTTGCTTCTTAAAGGCACGCTATTGTGACACCAGATATGAGTGGCAAAGTGCACGCTGAAGGCCTGACACCGGCTTGAAGGTCACTGACTGCTATTAGCTTACAGTGAAAAAGTTTTTTGCTTTTTAAAGGCATGCTATTGTGACACCAGATATGAGTGGCAAAGTCCACTTGCAGAGGTTGGCAGAGTACACGCTGAAGGCCTGACACCCAGAGGCTTGCAGACAACTAACTGCTATTCAATCTATTATAGTGAAAAAAAAAATTTTGTTTTTAAATGCAAGCTTAAGCTATTGTGACACCAGATATGAGTGGTGGCATTGGGCAAGTGGGCACAGTATCCACTGTGAGCCTGACACAGAAGCTGGCAGACAACGAACTGCTATTCAATCTATTACAGTGAAAAAATGTTTTTGTTTTTAATGCAAGCTTAAGCTATTGTGACACCAGATATGAGTGGTGGCACTGGGCAAGTGGGCACAGAATCCACTGTGAGCCTGACACAGAAGCTGGCAGACAACTAACTGCTATTCAATCTATTACAGTGAAAACAAAAAAATGTTTTTAAATGCAAGCTTAAGCTATAGTGACACCAGATATGAGTGGTGGCTCTGGGCAAGTGGGCACAGTATCCACTGTGAGCCTGACACAGAAGCTGGCAGGCAGGCAACTGCTATTCATTCTATTACAGTGCAAACAATTTTTTTGTTTTTAAATGCAAGCTTAAGCTATTGTGACACCAGATATGAATGGTGGCACTGGGCAAGTGGGCACAGTATCCACTGTGAACCTGACACAGAAGCTGTCAGACAACTAACTTCTATTCAATCTATTACAGTGAAAAAAAAATGTTTGTTTTTAAATGCAAGCTTAAGCTATTGTGACACCAGATATGAGTGGTGGCACTGGGCAAGTGGGCACAGTATCCATTGTGAGCCTGACACACAGATGCTTGCAGACAACTAACTGCTATTAAATCTATTACAGTGAAAAAACAAATTGTTTTTAAATGCAAGCTTAAGCTATTGTGACACCAGATATGAGTGGTGGCACTGGGCAAGTGGGCACAGTATCCACTGTGAGCCTGACACAGAAGCTGGCAGGCACCTAACTGCTATTCAATCTATTACAGTGAAAAACATGTTTTTGTTTTTAAATGCAAGCTTAAGCTATTGTGACACCAGATATAAGTGGTGGCACTGGGCAAGTGGGCACAGTATCCACTGTGAGCCTGACACAGAAGCTGGCAGGCAGGCAACTGCAATTACATTACACAAAAAAAAGAAAAAAGAAAAAGCAGACTGATGTTCTAGCCCTAAAAAGGGCTTTTTGGGGTGCTGTCCTTACAGCAGAGATTAGGTGAGTCCTTCAGGACTGTAGTGGACACTGAATACCCTAGCCTAGCTATCAATTTCCCTATCAAATGAGCAGCAGCTACACTTTCCCTCCTCTATCTAAGAATGCAGCTTCAGAATGGATGCTGTACAGGAGGTGGGAGGGTCTGGAAGGGAGGGTCTGCTGCTAATTTGCTGGAAAGTGTCTGCTGACCGTGAGGCACAGGGTCAAAGTTTACTCAATGATGACGAATAGGGGGCGGATCAAACCGCGCATGTGTTCGCCCGCAGTGGCGAACGCGAACACGCTATGTTCGCCGGGAACTATTCGCCAGCGAACAGTTCGGTACATCACTACTGACAATAGCTGTGCTCTTAAGATATGTATCCATCTAGGAGGTTATTTAACCTTTACAACTTAATGCTTTTGCTTACAACAATGTATATACATGTGCAAACATTTTAGATCATTTATCCCCTATTGCCCGCAGTTAAGTAGGTACAATAACACCAATCATAAAGGCTACTTTTGCAGGCTGCAACCAGTGCACTCAATGTATCATTAGATATAATCCCAAGGTCAGTTGTTCTAGATATTAAACCTTCAAATTCCTTTTTCATGGCAAATAATAACTTGGTAAGAGTACCGAAAGTGTCATATAATTTGAGTCTAGTAAGTGGATATTGCAGGTAGTGTTGATGTACATTGACCTACTAGTGTTAAATGTTAGTGTTTATATAATTTAAATGTATATCTAAAATGTATCGTAAGTGATTTTTCTTTCATTTATGTTTTTTAACACCAGAAGGTATTAACACTGTTTAAATTGGAATGTTTTTGTGGGACATTCATCTAGTGAAGAGGGAATATTCCCAATAAAAATATTCCCTCTTAAAACTCTTAAAATAATGTATTGCTGTTTCACCGAAAAATGATTGCTAAAATGTGTAGTTTACAAAGTGGTGTATAAGTTTAAGAATGTATATTGCAAAGACATGTATTAACCCCTTAACGCCGTTACGGCGTTCTATGCCGTCGCGGCTTTAAAGGGCTTTAAAGCCGTTGCGGCGGCATAGAACGCCGTAACGCCATGCAGCCCCAGGAGCTAGGAGGTACTCACCTCCGCCGCGATCCTCTTCTGGGGGGCTGTCTGAGAGCCCAGGCAGCCCCCCTCCGACAAATGAGGCCGCCGAGGGCCATGTGATCGCTCTCAAAGAGCGATCACATGGCCCCCTATAGCTGGCTATGGATCTGCCAGCAGGGGGACTGTCTAAAATATTAGACAGTCCCCTGCTGGTAGGTAGTGTTAAAAAAAAAAAAAAATTTAAATGTTCTAAAATAAATTAAATGCCTTTTTATATATATATATATATAACGAAAGATTCAAAGATAGCACTCCAGGGACTTGATAAAATGTAACTTTTATTTTTCTCACTAAAACATCAAAGGTGTCAACGTTTCAGCTTGATCCCCTCAAGCTTTCGTCAGGACATACTGTGCAGACAAATAAACCCACATATATACCATACAGATAATGATAACTCACCACACTTGTGAAGCCTCTGACTCCATGGACGCCCGGACCGGGACTGCCGCGGGCTACCCGACGTACGTCTGCAGCCGCACGGCGTCACGCTCAATGACGCGGCCAAGGGTCATCACCATGGTGACATATATCAACAATTATAAAAGAGCAACCATACACATAAATCGTGCAATTAAAAGTATTCAACTAAACTATTTTACGCTAGGGGAATCAATTACTTAAACATTAGTCACACTGGCAGCATAGAATAGTAACTACTGCAATGAATATCATTCATAATGTATCAACTGGACTCATAGAAAGCAGGGCTGAAAACCAACAGGAATGCTAGTGACTCTGAGAAAGTTCAGACAAAACTAATCAAAAACATCTTTAAACATCATTATAAGGGCATATGTCCCACTAGAATTCACTCCACAAAAGATCGCTAGGATAGGGTTAGATCGCCTAACTGATTCCAAAATAGACTCCACAATTAAACTCACTGGAGATTGGCCAGTTACTAGATAATAATAACTACTAATGATCTCAAAAATAATCACACTGGCCGCATAGAACGGTAACTGATGCACTATATTCGATTTCTTAGTATATACAACGGACTCAAACAAAGCCAATACGAGATCAAGATTATTTAACAAAAGGGTAACACACAAATGCATGAGCACATGTATCATCAGAGTTAACTAAATCAAAGTTGTTTAAGATAGGGGTGGATCACCTAAATAGTTCCAAATAGACTACCCAATTAAACTAATACTGACTAGTGTAGTTACTAGAAATAAACTAGATACTCCTTATATGAAATACTAAACAGAGCTGCGACTGTCTCATATAGTAAAAACCCATACATTTCAAACCTCTGTATCATCATCATAATGAGTTACAATTCTGAGGCACATGGAAACTATTAAGATTTTCAAAATAATGAAGGTCCTGTGCCAGTGCCACCATGAGTCAAAGGGAGGATTGCCTATCCCCCAGGGTGGGCATCCACATCCCGCCCCATATTCGTGACATATTCCAGGATCAACATAGTTATGAGAGAAAACATGGTTATGAGAGAAACATAGGTATGTATGCCTATCCCACAGGGTGGGCATCACATACCCCATCTCCAAAAAAGATTAATTGGATGGCACAGAAAAAGAAAAATTATAAAAATGCAGTCAAGGTATATTTCTCATTCAGACCCTCAGGGTATACTGTTCTCAGAGTTCTGATCCAATATAGTTCACGTTGTAGTAACATTTTCTTGCGGTCCCCTCCCCTCCTGGGTGGAGGTACATGGTCGATTGCCATGAGTTTCAGAGTCGGTAGAGTGTGGCCTCTCTCCAAGAAATGTTTGGCCACCGGTAAGTCTGATTTCTGATCCCTATACGCCACTCGTATGCTGGATCTATGATTGCGAATACGTTCGCGCAAGGGCAGGTCCGTCTTGCCAATATAAGTAAGTCCACAGGGACAAGTAAGCCTGTATATTACATAATCTGTGGTGCAGGTTAGCCGATGCCTAATGATCTACTTTTTTCCTGTATGAGGATGGGAAAAGAATTTTCCCGATAACATGTGTCCGCAAGTGACACAACCTAAGCACTTATAACAGCCCAGATTTATAGAGCCTTGTTTCTGCTCGTAACAGTGTATAGGATCTGTCTTAACTAACAAGTCTTTCAGATTTCGATTTCTCCTATAACACATCATAGGTGATTGGCGAAATGGTTCTGGTAAAGAAGTGTCGTTCCTCAAAATTCTCCAATTTTTATCAATCATCCGTTTGAATTTTGGAGATGCTGTAGTGTAAGTGGTTGGAAAAACCAGTCTCCTTGTTGATACAGTGTTTGGCTCGACTTGTGTTGAATAGCACCTATCTAAGGCTTTATGGAGTGTCTGTTCACTGTAACCCCGTTGGTGGAACTTATCCCACATTAGTTTCAATTGTTCCTCCGCTTTACTGGGATCGGAGTTGTTCCTCACCACCCTCAAAAATTGTGAATATGGTAAGGATTGTTTGAGGGCATTGGGATGGAAACTATTCGCCTGAAGTAAAGTGTTGCGGTCCGTAGTCTTGGAGTAGAGTGTATATGCCAACTTAGTACCTTCTCTAATGATTCGTACATCCAGAAAATCCACTGAAAGCGGGTCTGCCGTCATAGTGAGTTCTACATTCGGTGTACATGAATTGATATATTGGACCATAGATTCTGTTATCCAAGACTATGCTAAATATAGATTGGAAATTATCCAACAATTATCTGATTCCCAGACTTATTTGAAATTGAAAGGCGATCCTACGCTTCAAGTGAAACTTTTAATTGACGCCATTCTACTAAAGGGTCTGGAACAGAATTTTATTGATCAGGACCTCTGGGAATTTTTACATCAACCAAACCCGAGGACCCCAGTGATCTATACACTCCCCAAGGTGCATAAGAACCTTCAGGACCCTCCTGGGAGACCAATTGTGTCGGCGGTGGGAGGCATCCTAGAACCACTGGCTAAATGGCTGGATTTCCTATTTAAGGAAACGATTCAAAACCTTTCAACATACATCAAGGATACTCCAAGTTTCATTGATATGATTTCCAAGATTTCCTTACCAGTTGGGCTGACATCACTAGTTATGTGTGATGTGAAGAGTTTATACACTATCATACCCCACTCAGGGGGAGTCCAAGCCATGGAACGGATTCTTTCATCTTCAGACAAATACAGGGGCCCCCCAATCGAATACGTTATGCAAATTCTGGAATTGGTTCTGACTCAGAACTATTTTCGTTTTGAATTTGATTGGTTTAGGCAGTCAGCAGGAACATCTATGGGAGCGGCCATGGCTCCAATGTATGCGAATGGATTCATGTTCGAATTTGAAACTCAATATATATTGGAGCCATTTAAAGATATTATTTTATTATACGGTCGCTACATCGATGACATTTTTATGATCATCAAGGGAGACAACAGCACTGCAGAATCTATGGTCCAATATATCAATTCATGTACACCGAATGTAGAACTCACTATGACGGCAGACCCGCTTTCAGTGGATTTTCTGGATGTACGAATCATTAGAGAAGGTACTAAGTTGGCATATACACTCTACTCCAAGACTACGGACCGCAACACTTTACTTCAGGCGAATAGTTTCCATCCCAATGCCCTCAAACAATCCTTACCATATTCACAATTTTTGAGGGTGGTGAGGAACAACTCCGATCCCAGTAAAGCGGAGGAACAATTGAAACTAATGTGGGATAAGTTCCACCAACGGGGTTACAGTGAACAGACACTCCATAAAGCCTTAGATAGGTGCTATTCAACACAAGTCGAGCCAAACACTGTATCAACAAGGAGACTGGTTTTTCCAACCACTTACACTACAGCATCTCCAAAATTCAAACGGATGATTGATAAAAATTGGAGAATTTTGAGGAACGACACTTCTTTACCAGAACCATTTCGCCAATCACCTATGATGTGTTATAGGAGAAATCGAAATCTGAAAGACTTGTTAGTTAAGACAGATCCTATACACTGTTACGAGCAGAAACAAGGCTCTATAAATCTGGGCTGTTATAAGTGCTTAGGTTGTGTCACTTGCGGACACATGTTATCGGGAAAATTCTTTTCCCATCCTCATACAGGAAAAAAGTACATCATTAGGCATCGGCTAACCTGCACCACAGATTATGTAATATACAGGCTTACTTGTCCCTGTGGACTTACTTATATTGGCAAGACGGACCTGCCCTTGCGCGAACGTATTCGCAATCATAGATCCAGCATACGAGTGGCGTATAGGGATCAGAAATCAGACTTACCGGTGGCCAAACATTTCTTGGAGAGAGGCCACACTCTACCGACTCTGAAACTCATGGCAATCGACCATGTACCTCCACCCAGGAGGGGAGGGGACCGCAAGAAAATGTTACTACAACGTGAACTATATTGGATCAGAACTCTGAGAACAGTATACCCTGAGGGTCTGAATGAGAAATATACCTTGACTGCATTTTTATAATTTTTCTTTTTCTGTGCCATCCAATTAATCTTTTTTGGAGATGGGGTATGTGATGCCCACCCTGTGGGATAGGCATACATACCTATGTTTCTCTCATAACCATGTTTTCTCTCATAACTATGTTGATCCTGGAATATGTCACGAATATGGGGCGGGATATGGATGCCCACCCTGGGGGATAGGCAATCCTCCCTTTGACTCATGGTGGCACTGGCACAGGACCTTCATTATTTTGAAAATCTTAATAGTTTCCATGTGCCTCAGAATTGTAACTCATTATGATGATGATACAGAGGTTTGAAATGTATGGGTTTTTACTATATGAGACAGTCGCAGCTCTGTTTAGTATTTCATATAAGGAGTATCTAGTTTATTTCTAGTAACTACACTAGTCAGTATTAGTTTAATTGGGTAGTCTATTTGGAACTATTTAGGTGATCCACCCCTATCTTAAACAACTTTGATTTAGTTAACTCTGATGATACATGTGCTCATGCATTTGTGTGTTACCCTTTTGTTAAATAATCTTGTTATCTCGTATTGGCTTTGTTTGAGTCCGTTGTATATACTAAGAAATCGAATATAGTGCATCAGTTACCGTTCTATGCGGCCAGTGTGATTATTTTTGAGATCATTAGTAGTTATTATTATCTAGTAACTGGCCAATCTCCAGTGAGTTTAATTGTGGAGTCTATTTTGGAATCAGTTAGGCGATCTACCCCTATCCTAGCGATCTTTTGTGGAGTGAATTCTAGTGGGACATATGCCCTTATAATGATGTTTAAAGATGTTTTTGATTAGTTTTGTCTGAACTTTCTCAGAGTCACTAGCATTCCTGTTGGTTTTCAGCCCTGCTTTCTATGAGTCCAGTTGATACATTATGAATGATATTCATTGCAGTAGTTACTATTCTATGCTGCCAGTGTGACTAATGTTTAAGTAATTGATTCCCCTAGCGTAAAATAGTTTAGTTGAATACTTTTAATTGCACGATTTATGTGTATGGTTGCTCTTTTATAATTGTTGATATATGTCACCATGGTGATGACCCTTGGCCGCGTCATTGAGCGTGACGCCGTGCGGCTGCAGACGTACGTCGGGTAGCCCGCGGCAGTCCCGGTCCGGGCGTCCATGGAGTCAGAGGCTTCACAAGTGTGGTGAGTTATCATTATCTGTATGGTATATATGTGGGTTTATTTGTCTGCACAGTATGTCCTGACGAAAGCTTGAGGGGATCAAGCTGAAACGTTGACACCTTTGATGTTTTAGTGAGAAAAATAAAAGTTACATTTTATCAAGTCCCTGGAGTGCTATCTTTGAATCTTTCGTTGTATTTTGGCTGACAAGCACCGGGCATTGGACTACGGATCAGGTGGAGTGCAAGATTATTTGTTTTTTTTATATATATATATATATATATATATATATATGTAACGTCATACGTAATGTATTTTAATATTAATATTAGTATATATATTAGTATTAAAATACACTTAGAATGACGTTACATGTATATAATATGTATATATTATATATATAATAGATCTACATATATATATATATTATATATATACGTATAATTACAATAATAAATAAATAAAATAATTAAATAAATAAATAAAATATTGAAACAAAATATAAAATAAATTATATATTCATATGTAATTTCATTCTAACTGTATTTTGTTATTAATATATATATATATATATATATATATTGGAAACAGAATACACTTAGAATGACATTCTATATATATCTATCTATATATAAAATACAAATAACCGCAAATATATATATAGAGATAAATACATATAATTATATAAAAGATTACATTAGTATACACGTAGAATTTATATACCTATAAATGCATATATATTAAAATTCTATGTGTATATTTAAGTAATTTTTTAACATAATTATGTCATTTGATTAATTAAAATTTGATTGACATGCCTGACAACACAGGGAGAAAGTGCAGAGAATTTAATTCGCAAGCACTATATTTGACCCTGTAACTCTCCAAGACACCATAAAACCTGTATATAGGGGGTACTGTTTTACTCGGGAGACTTCGCTGAACTCAAATATTAGTGTTTAAAACTGGTAAATTGTATTACAACGATGATATTTTAAGTAAAGGTGACGTTTTTTGCATTTTTTTACAAACAAACGGCACTTTTATGGACTATATTATTGTTGTAATATGTTTTACTGTTTTAAAACACTAATATTTGTGTTTAGTGAAATCTCCCGAGAATAACAGTACCCCCCATGTACAGGTTTTATGGTGTTTTGGAAAGTTAGAGAGTCACATATAAGGCTTGCATTTCATTTTTTTGACATTGAAATTTGCCAGATTAGTTATGTTGCCTTTGAGACCGTATGGTAGCCCAGGAATAAGAATTACCCCCATGATGGCATACCATTTGCAAAAGTAGACAACCCAAGGTATTGCAAATCGGGTATGTCCAGTCATTTTTAGTAGCCACTTAGTCACAAACACTGGCCAAATATTCGTTTTTTGCTTTTTTCACACAAAAACAAATATGAACGCTAACTTTGGCCAGTGTTTGTGACTAAGTGGCTACTAAAAAACTAAACATACCCCACGTTCAATACCTTGGGTTGTCTACTTTTTCAAATGGTATGCCATTATGGGGGTAATTCTCATTCCTGGGCTACCACACCGTCTCAAAGGTAACATTACTAATCTGGCAAATTTCAATTTGAAAATGGAACGTTCTATATTTGACCCTGTAACTTTCCAAAACACCATAAAACCTGTTAATGGGGGGTACTGTTGTACTCGTGAGACATCGCTGATTACAAATATGTGCATTTTGTTGCAGTAAAACCTAACAGTATTATGACATTTACAGCTAAAATGTGAGGCGGAACTACAAATTTAAAAAAAAAAAAATTTTTTTTTTTTTTTTTTTATTCATAATTGTTTCATATACAAATATTTTATATGAAATGAAAGCCCTGTTTAAAAATTGATATATAATAAGTGTGGGTGCATTTAATATGAAAGAGGGGAACTACGGTTGAACAGACATATAGCGCAAATTCCAGTTTTTGTTTACGTTTTGTTTTGATCAGAACGTGTACTATTGACTCCGTCCTGAAGGGGTTAAACTTTAAAGTCTAAAAATTAAAGCTCTTCTTTTGTTTTTCTATATGCCAGTTCATTAAACTGATGAATTCAGATGCTTTTGGACAAATGTTCTCAATTGGGTTTTAACATTAAAATGAAATTAATGTTGACTCTCCTGATAATAGCTATACACTTAAGATATTTTCAGCAGTATTGCCATGGAATCTGAATATATTTGTCATCTGTTTTTTATATCATTTAAACTTATATTTTTGCACATTTTTTTTTTTCAAATTGCACTTCGATGAGTTTGTAGCAACTTAGTTTGTGAACTGTACAAAATTTCTTTCTACAGAGTTAACGATTGCCATTTGACAGCCAAAATGTAAACTGAATAATTTGGGATTTTTACTTTGTAATGTAACCACACAAACAGATGCACTAAATTAAAAAAAAAAAATACTTTAAACTCTGTGAAGTGCTTATAATGAAAATGTTACTTGCGCTTTCTCCTTTAATCCCTATGTATATTTAGACAAATGGAGGTCATTTAGTTGCTCCAATGGCCATTGGAGGGATGCCCGCCTGCCAACGTCAAGGCAGACCCCCCTAAGCGGGTCCTAACACTGACCCTTCAGCCTGCTTCCTTGAGCTTCTGGCAAAGATATCTCTAATGAGACAGAAAGGGGTATTTTTTATACACACCCCTTTACTTATTAACCCTTAATAGGGAACACATGGGATGGGTAGCAGCATTGTAACCAGGCTGTGTGATACAAAGTAAATACAAATACAAAAAGAGAAGTCCTGCGCTTAAGCAGCAAGGACTGCAACACACATCAGCCCCAATATATAGTAAAAACCAAAGAAAAGAAAATGTTACTTGCGCTTTCTCCTTTAATCCCTATGTATATTTAGACAAATGGAGGTCATTTAGTTGCTCCAATGGCCATTGGAGGGATGCCCACCTGCCAACGTCAAGGCAGACCCCCCTAAGCGGGTCCTAACACTGACCCTTCAGCCTGCTTCCTCCAATGGCCATTGGAGCAACTAAATGACCTCCATTTGTCTAAATATACATAGGGATTAAAGGAGAAAGCGCAAGTAACATTTTCTTTTCTTTGGTTTTTACTATATATTGGGGCTGATGTGTGTTGCAGTCCTTGCTGCTTAAGCGCAGGACTTCTCTTTTTGTATTTGTATTTACTTTGTATCACACAGCCTGGTTACAATGCTGCTACCCATCCCATGTGTTCCCTATTAAGGGTTAATAAGTAAAGGGGTGTATATAAATAATACCCCTTTCTGTCTCATTAGAGATATCTTTGCCAGAAGCTCAAGGAAGCAGGCTGAAGGGTCAGTGTTAGGACCCGCTTAGGGGGGTCTGCCTTGACGTTGGCAGGCGGGCATCCCTCTAATGGCCATTGGAGCAACTAAATGACCTCCATTTGTCTAAATATACATAGGGATTAAAGGAGAAAGCGCAAGTAACATTTTCTTTTCTTTGGTTTTTACTATATATTGGGGCTGATGTGTGTTGCAGTCCTTGCTGCTTAAGCGCAGGACTTCTCTTTTTGTATTTGTATTTACTTTGTATCACACAGCCTGGTTACAATGCTGCTACCCATCCCATGTGTTCCCTATTAAGGGTTAATAAGTAAAGGGGTGTATATAAAAAATACCCCTTTCTGTCTCATTAGAGATATCTTTGCCAGAAGCTCAAGGAAGCAGGCTGAAGGGTCAGTGTTAGGACCCGCTTAGGGGGGTCTGCCTTGACGTTGGCAGGCGGGCATCCCTCCAATGGCCATTGGAGCAACTAAATGACCTCCATTTGTCTAAATATACATAGGGATTAAAGGAGAAAGCGCAAGTAACATTTTCTTTTCTTTGGTTTTTACTATATATTGGGGCTGATGTGTGTTTCAGTCCTTGCTGCTTAAGCGCAGGACTTCTCTTTTTGTATTTGTATTTACTTTGTATCACACAGCCTGGTTACAATGCTGCTACCCATCCCATGTGTTCCCTATTAAGGGTTAATAAGTAAAGGGGTGTATATAAAAAATACCCCTTTCTGTCTCATTAGAGATATCTTTGCCAGAAGCTCAAGGAAGCAGGCTGAAGGGTCAGTGTTAGGACCCGCTTAGGGGGGGTCTGCCTTGACGTTGGCAGGCGGGCATCCCTCCAATGGCCATTGGAGCAACTAAATGACCTCCATTTGTCTAAATATACATAGGGATTAAAGGAGAAAGCGCAAGTAACATTTTCTTTTCTTTGGTTTTTACTATATATTGGGGCTGATGTGTGTTGCAGTCCTTGCTGCTTAAGCGCAGGACTTCTCTTTTTGAAGTGCTTATAATGTCTAGAGTCTAAATGCCAAGCAATGACAAACTGTTCAAGGTTTGACATAAAAAAACAACAGATATTCATAAAGCATCTCGGTGACATGCAAAACATGTTCAGCAAACTTGGTATGGTAACATCAACTTGGTAAGATCTTCCCCTCTTTTTGTAATGCATGTAAAGTGACCCTGTGCCCTCCTAAGAAAGCGGCTTATGATTGCTGACATGCGTGGCTGAATTAGCACCTAATGTGCTAGCAATGTGATATAGTTTCAAGATGGCAATCCAAGGTATGCCTGTTAACTTACCAATACCTTTTCAGTCTGGCTGCAAAGAAGAGAGATGCTTCATTCCTCTGAGCAGTCTGTAGTCCTGAGTTTCAGTGCATTCAGTGGAACAGCTGAGTCCTGTTTGGAGGAATTCAAGAAGGGTTACTATTTTAAATTCTGTGATGGTGAATTCCCTGCTGAGGATTCTGCAGGGCTTCCATGGCAATATTTTTTTTTTTTAATTAATTAATACTAACATTATTGAGATGATAATTTGTACTTATCTACACAATTTTTTAATTCTTATTTATTTTTTTACTTTAATTTTCTTTGTATTCAAAGTAGACAAACATATATTTTAACATTTTTTATATATATTTGAACTATTTGGCATTGGATCAGGAGTCTAAAGTTTTGTCACTTTTTTTCTCCTCCCTTTCTTTTCTTTCACTACCTTATGTTTACACTTGTATTGGTTAATTGATATATTATTGTCTGTTTTTTTTTATTTTATGACAATGGATGAATACCTTATGCCTGAAATAATTTAAGACTCATGTACTGAACCACAAGCAGAAGTGGGATACGGCTGTACAGTCTAGACTCATGTACTGCCTAATTAGGTGAACGTCAAGTGTGTATAATGCAGACGGATGTGGAGAGTGGGAAGTCTGATATTACAAGTCCAAATGGAATGTGTGCTTGGAATGCATGTGTCATTAAAAGGTGGACGAGATGTACGAAAGATGCGCCCGAAGACGGAAACGGAAGTGGTAATCGGGTTAAGGATTCGAATGATGGAGAACAGCTGATTATGAATGAGGTTCCTGCTGGGATTGGCTTATCGCACCTAGAGTAAGGAGCCGACCTGGATATTTAACCTGATGCTAATACCAGAGGAGTCAGATGATTTGTAACGGCTCAACACTTCATTGCTCACCCTGAAGAAGTTCGTGCACATGGAAGAAATGCATAGAGCTATAGTTTATTGATTTTTTTTATTTTATTCATTCGTGACTTTTTTGGTTTTGTTTGTACATCTTGTTTTTTTATTTTTTTCACCCCACTGAGATCCTGATAGTGAGAATATCCAGTGGGTATGGTGTTATGCCTGAATAGTTTTCAATCTTGTAAATGCAATTGATAAATGTAGTGGATTTAACCAGTGAAGATCTAATCTATGTGTCCCTTTCTCTCTCTCCATATATGGTTTTGGTGCTTTTTAATTCATACTGTATTATGCTATTTAGAATTTTTTTATTTTTTTGTATAAGACATCTTAGAATCTGGCAGTGATCTTATGCAGTGTTTTTTTCTAACATGTCTAAGATTCCATTTTCCCCTCATTAAGTGCCTGTCTTTGCCCCCAATTAGAAGTCCATTGTGAGTATGGAATTTGTTATTTGGGAGAAGTAGCAATGTCTGATTGGGTTAGAAGTCAGGACCATTTTCATCTCTGACTTTTTACACTCTTTTAGTTTCCTCTTTTGGGTCTTGTCCCAAAGAAGGAGTCTAATTCCTTCTGCGTGTTGCCAGTGCATCTGGAGTGTTTTCGTTTGTTGGGTTGCAGTTTCCAAGGTGAGTCATTTTTGACATGTGCTTACCCATGGTCTTTATTCTATTTTTCATTTTTTTGTTTTTGTTTTTTTAGTTGTTTAGTTGTTTTCTTTTGTGTGTTAGATTTTCGGTTCATCCTTTCTGCTTCACTACCAGAATGGCATATTTTTCATGGGTCCCCCATACTCTTTACTATATATGATACCGCTCCATTTTTTTTATTTTTGTTGACAGAATGTTGGTGTTCCAGTAGTGGAAGATAAGACTAAGGCCCCTGTATTATGTAATTATCCTTATTTGAATAGATTAGGAGCAGATGATTTTTTGGTTGCCTTGGGAGATGTTGGACTTGCTTGTGTCAATGGTGAGAGGGCCTAAGAAGGTTCATCTGCAACAAATGCAGTTGCTGTTTCTCTACTTAGTTGTTGCATGTTCGGTCATGCCGATGGAGTGGGATTTTTGCCGGCTGCTCTCTTTGCAAAGTAAAGGAAAGTAACATGTTTATATGTTTGTGGTACTGAAAAGGTTTATAGCAAATGTTAGAATCTTTTTCCATCTACAGGTAAGGCAGTAAACTGTGCATCATAATGCTCAGGAACAAACAGAATGAGTGTCTTCAAATGTAGCTCCAATCTGCATCATTAATAGGTAAATAGGAAAAGGCTCTTATTATTCAGCAGCAAGTATTAGAAGGAATGGTAAACATGTTAGACTGTTATTTGACAAGTGGGACATCAGCAAACAAGAGGTTATTGACGAGAGGGATATCGTCAGACAAGAAGATATTTGACAAGAGAGACATTAGCTGCTCTGGGCCCCTGTGGAATTACTGGGTTCTGGGTTTCTGCCTCTTGCCCTGTATTAAAGACCATTCTGAAATGTACTAGAGCATCATTCCACACCCCTATTCCTGTCAAAGGAAAAGATGCAATATATACACGATTAATTAATGCAGGGGCCTCACCATCTCCCAAACATAGGACTTAGTCTAACCTATTATACACCTCTATCTATCCTTCTACTCCTAACAATGAGAATTAGGAATGATAAAAAAATTATCAATGTCCTTTTAATATGTGTTTTGTGCAAACAAAAATCTTCAATGTGTAAATGCTTTGAAAATTAATTGATGCATAAAACTTAATATTTCAATACAAATATTAAAAATATATATATTTTTTTCAATTCTTTATTTTGGTGGTGCGAGTAGCGTCAGATTGTTACAACGACATGTTATTAACATCTCATCAAAACATTTCGAGTAGAAAACCCAGTAACCTGTTATAAGAAGCTGCACCGTTTTTTTTTGTTTTGTTTTTAAGGCAAATTGGAAAGGATTATGCATGCTGACATTACAATTATAAAATTTGAGGAAGTTATACGCTATTAACATGTGAATTGTTAGGAACATATAAGGCATATATAAGTTGAGAATGGTCGACTCTACAAGCATGTAAGTAGCACGGTGCCGATGGTACATGGTTTAAAAAGAAGGCAAAACATGGAAATAAAACAGCCTACCAAAATAAGCAGTAGGGAAAACAGTTGCAGTATCATATAATACATGGCTTAGAAGCGTTTAAGGATTATACCTTTGGTAATGTGCCGCTTTAAAAGCAGTTAAGGAATATCTATACTGGTGTGGCCGCCTGTAAAAACAAGTGAAAATGGTGCTAATAACGCGTGTTGAGAATATATGAGCATATGAGCATGGGTGGCCGTAGCTTCTGGTTTAAGAACATTTAGGTGTGAAGTTTGCCGGTAGTGTGCGACTTTAAAATGATATGCGGAGAATTTTTGTTGATGCTACAAGGCTACTACAATATATAAGGGGTGCATATGCTGCCAGTGTGTGATGCTTAAAACCTTAAATGTATGCGTATGCTAACATATAAGTCGGGAACCTCAAGGGCGGACAATAAGCACTATTGAACATTTACTACATGTATCGTGAAGTGAAGTGTCGCTCAGTAACCCCTGAGCGCAGGGGGGGGAGGGGGGGGGGCGGTTAAGGTGTTACAAATACCGGCTTGGTGTGATTAGGAGCAAACAATTAAACTGAAGGGTTCAATGCCTAATTTAACAAAACATTTGTGTAACTTTACGCTGCGGTTTTCGGTCTGCGACTCTCTCGCCACCGAGCGTCCCCTGCTGTTTCAACCTGTATTAGTCCCAGCTCTGGGGGTAAACGGGGCTATCTTGGAAACGTCCCAAGTGTCCATGGTTTTCTTGATGCTTGTCTCAGGCTGTGCTATGCCCAGCTTTTGCAGGAAGGCTGCAGTCTCATCCGCCGCGGAGATAGTGTAGTTGCGGCTGTCCTTCATAGCTATCAGGGTTCTTGAGGGTCCCCACTTGTAGGCTATTCCTGCTGATCTCAGTGCTTGCGTGACCCGTTGGAGGGTTCTTCTCCAAGTAAGAGTGGAGCGGCATAGGTCCTGTAGGAAGTGAAGCTGCATTTCTTCAAAGAGGTAAGGTGCTTTGTTTCTGGTCTCTCGTTGGACCGCCATTTTGTCTCGGAGCATAAGGAAACGCACCTTCACATCTCGAGGTACCCCTGTCGGGGCTCTGGCTGAGGTGGCTAGTCTATAGCAGCCATCTAATTGTATATTCTTGGCAGTTCGTTGTTGCAATAAGGCTGCGAGTAGGCGGCGTATGAAATGCGGCAGTTCTTGGTCATCCACCGATTCTGCAATGCCTCTAATTTGAGGTTTGTGCGCCGTCTCGCGTCTTCCATCGCCTCTAGTTGAAGTTGGGTGGAATTTTGTGCGGTCTGAAGCTGCAGGAGCTGCTCTGCTTCGCTTGTTTGGCATTGGGTTATGGCGGAAACAGACTCCTCTGCACCTCGCACTCTCTCCGTGATCATGGAGATTTCTTCCCTGATGATATCTAGGTCTGCATTAAAAAAAGTTCTAATGTTATTCAGCAGGGCTTGGATATCGCCCTTGGTAGCTGGGGCTTGAGGGTCGCCTGGCAGTAAGGATACCCTTGGGCCCTCCGATCTCGGGATGTCATCGGGGGCATCAAGGATTTCTTCGTCTGAGGAGGGGCTGGTCGAGTCTGCAGGCGACGCCATTTTGGGTCCAGGCAGCGGTTGCTGCAGCAGTTCGCAGATGCTTCTGGAGCCCTCCCCCGCGAGGGTTCTTTGTTTCTTTGTCTTTTTGCCCATCTTGGGTGTTGTTGGGCCCGGTTTGCTGTGATGTGAAGGCGAGAAAATGCCGTTTAGCATGCGTTCGCCGTATTTGCAGCGGGAGCTAGTCCGACATGCGTCTGCTCCCTTCAGTGTCTCGGCCACGCCCCCATATTAAAAATATTTAACTGTTAAAGGGACACTACAGTCACCAAAAGAACTACAGCTTATTGCATTTGTTCTGGTGAGTAGAATCATATCCTTAAGGCTTTTTGCTGTAAACACTGTCTGTGGCGAAACCAACCTCGCCACTGGGCCCTGGAGAAGCCTGTTTGCCCGCCTCCTACCTGCTGACTATGGCCCCTGAAAACGTATGGACTTTTATTGGGTGTGTATGGCCCTTTAAGAACCGGCTGGGGACATCTTGTAACTTTGGTGAACAATGTCCCTTTAAGACTATGTCCCCAGACCTGTAAAATAACTTGTTCCTGGCTTTCCCTCACTTGGTTCAGTAAATAGGGCTTACTGAACCGAGTACCACACAGGCAGACCACCCAGAAGTTAAAGTGTGCAGGCAATTTACCTCCCAGGCTGTGAGGTTACTGCAGGTTAATTGCACGTGGCGGCGGCCATCTTGGTTTCCTCGAATGCGGTCAGCGGTGTATGCTAAAGATTCTGTGGAACTGAAATCGGCTACACATTCTGCCGAACACCGCTGACCCTTACCTTCTCCCATACGGAACTTGCAGCTCCAGAGACTAAGTCCCGTTCGAAATGGGACTTAGTCGTTTTTTCGCATGAAATTGACCGACCGCACAGCCCAAATCTATGGAACTGTTTTGGGCAGGAAATTGTGCTTGCGGTCGGTCATAAAGGACTTCCAGCTAACTTTTGATCCACTGGAGGGATTTGGCTGATTTTTGGAAGGGTTTATGTTTGATGTATGCTGAGTCTGAATATGCAACTTTTATTGAAATTGGATGTATGGTTTTAAAGTTACAGTGTGTATGTGAAAACTGTATTTTTATTGTATGTAATAATTGGTTTAACTGTTTATCTGAGGGGAGGGAATGTGTGGGCTGAACCATGTATGTGATTGGTTATTTTATGCCTCCCCCTGGGTGTGGCCTGTAAGTGTACAAGTGTAATAAAAGCCAGGCTGGATGAGCCAGTCCAGAGTTCCTGTTTTTACCCTCAAAGTGATGTGTCGTCTCATTATTGGGGGAAGGATTTATTGTATGCTGTTCCAGTTGACTGCTAGGGGTACAAGCCTATTCGTATGGTTCCTATTCAATGGTCTACAGCATTCATACGCTTGGGAGAATTTAAAGGTTTCTTGGATTCGGTGATTATGGTGTCTGCCAGAGTGCTTGGAGTCCTCAGGAAGCACTAGGAGCATCTTTCAACGGAGGTACCCAGTCGGGGTGCCAGTGGATCCGTTACACTGTCTTTTTAGAGAAAATGCAGAGTTTACATTACAGCCTAGTGATAACTCCACTGGCCACTCCTCAGATGTCTGCTAAAGCTGCTTCCTGGGGCAGTCCTGTCTAGTGTGCAGCACTGCCATTTATTTTCTCCACCCTCTGTATGCAGACACTTAACTTTCCTCATAGAGATGCACTAATTTAATGTATGAGGAGAAGCTGATTTGCCAGGGCTGTGTTTGACATGTTGGCTCTGCCCCTGATCTGCCTCCCTGACAGTCTCAGCCATACCTATAGTGAAGCATTATGATTGGCTCAGACCACCACTTTTGATGATGTCAGCAGACGGAGGCAGTTCACATGCAAACAGGGGGCAGAGGTAGCAGCTTCACACTTGAATACAAGTAAGATTTTACTATATTTAGGGTGGCAAGAGGGGACCAGGGCGGGATAGTGGTGGTTTTAACACTATAGGGTCAGAAATATATGTATGTGTTCCTGACGCCATAGTGCTTCCTTAAGGACCACTATAGTCTGCACTGTCATTGAATAGATTTAACCATTGTTATACTATAACTTTAAATACAAAGAGAGATACTGTAAATTGTCATTGGTTTTAAACTGGTGATAGTTTGTCCAAATTTCTGCATGAGAGAATGGCTACTGGTGAATCTTTAAGATGGTGTGGTGCAGACTTTATCCTAGAAATAATACTTCACCACCCCTTCACTTTGGAAACTACCCCACCACCTGACCTTTTGGCCTTGTATGAAGAGTTAAAAAAAAAAAGATCACTCTTTATTAATTTGTTTAACCCTTTGTGTGCCAGAGATAAGACCATCACATTGCAAAGCATAGGTGGAGGCACATCTCTGCAACTAAAATGATTAAAATCACATATTTAATAATATAACGTTCTGTAATTATAGGTATTTTTTAATAGTATTTTGCATTTATGTATACATGTGTTTATACAGTAATCTCACTTTTTCTCAATAAATATTACTAGATATATTTATTAATTTATCTAAACCGAAAATCATATATTTATATATTACTTACAATGCAGTAAACTACTAGCCTAACAAGTAACAGTATTTCTGCTCTGAAACAAAAAAGAAAATATGAAATTATTATAAATGTCGTTAGACAAAAACCTGATTTTAGAATACAGGGCAGTAATTAGTAGAATGGTACCTGGAAACCTGGGAAAATCTAGCAGCATGCTTGACATACACAGAGTGCTGAGATTGAGGGTGGTGGGGGCACTGTCCGCACACACAGTGCAGAGCATAGCTGGAGTTTAGGGACACATTTTCAGCAGATAAACACATGCTATGGTTTGGGGACATATTTTTTAGGAAGCTCAGTGTTGGTATTGGAAAAAATATTATCAGCAGACACATACAATGCTGATAATAAAACTTTTTAACCGTTATACACAGTCACAGAGAATCCAGCTCAGACAATCTACTGCACAATAAATGGGGCAATTCAAAAACCACTACTAGCAGTAGACTGAGAATGTCTAAACAATATCTGTTCATACCTCAGTTCTTACCTATATATATATGTACAAAAATGATTTATCCTGAAGAAGGTCCCTGCGTGGACCAAAACGTTGATTTTTGTTACTAGATGAAATAAAGAAGTTTTGCATGAGAAGACCGTGAGTGCAGCCCATGCTTTCACTATTTAAGTATATATATACTCACTTCTACATATATGTTCGGGCAACATGGAATATCATATCAAGTAAGATTGTTACTAGTAGCAACCTGTGATAGGAAAAAGTCGGTTGAGGTGTGCCGAAACCGACGTATGCTGTAGACCGGTAAATAGAGTGGGCCTACACTAGAAGAGTATGGTGAATAGAAGGAGTGGAGGGTGGGGCAACAGCTCGTCAGACCAATCATGGTAGGGTAGGGAAGGGGGAGTCCCTTTTAAAGGTCCATAAGCCCCTCCCACAACTTCAGGCCAAGCCTCCCAATAAGTGTTCGGGGCAACATGGAATATGATATGAAGTAAGATTGTTGCTAACAACCTGTGATAAAAGTCGGTTGAGGTGTGCCGAAACCGACGTATGCTGTAGGCCGGGAAATAAAGTGGGCAAAAAGGAATACATATGATGTTCAACATACCTTTATTGAGTAAAGAACATAATACAACGTAAGTACATAAGATGACATTTTTTTGCGAATGCCCTTCTGGTGTCCTGTACTGGTTGGGGTATGTATGTTGGATATTCTGATTACTTTTAGCAACCTAGGGTTTTAATTATGTGGACTGCAACATGCTGGCTCAATGCCGTAGTTGCGGCCCCTATCCTAAACGAGTGTGCTGAATAAAGGCTAAGGTTCATTCTGAGCCCTGTTAAACGGTAACCATGCGTATAACATGACTTAGAGGTAGTGAGGATAGTCCCGTGAATTGACAGTAGCGGAAGAGTGGCGATATACGGTACAGTGAGGAGGTAGGAATCAAAACCTTCACCAGCACCGTATATTATGCATGGGATAGTATGGAATGTGGACGGTTAACCCAGTTGACTCGTTGGGTCATGGGTAGAGTCAGTATGTAAGGATCCTGATGTTTAATTAGGTAGGAGCTTCGAAAGCAACCTTGTACATTGGGTTGACCACTGATGGTGAATTATCATGGCCTCAGGATACAGCACTTTGGGAACATCCAACTTCCTTCACAATTAGCTTTTGAGACTTTCCCTCCTTATGGAGGGTGTCAATGATGGTTTTCTGCACAACTGTCAGGTCAGCAGTCTTCCCCATGATTGTGATTCCTACTGAACCAGACTGAGAGACCGTGTAAAGGCTCAGAAACCCTTTGCAGGTGTTATGGCTTACTTAGCTGATTAGAGTGGGACACTGGGAGCCTAGAATAGTGCACATTTCACAATATTCTAAATTACTGAGCTGTAAGCCATAATCATCACACTTATGACAAATGACGGCTTGAACTATCTTACTTTGCATGTAATGCGTCTATCTCATTAATTAGTTTCCCCTTTTACGTTGCATTACTGAAATAAATGAACTTTTGCACGGCACGATATTCTAATTTTTCGAGTATCACCTGTATATATATATATGGGAAAAAAATTGAGATTGAAAACCCCTTTCACTTGAAGTCTGTGGATAGTTAATACAATGTTAAACAAAAATCTGCACACCAGTCAAGCCATAAGACTTGATTTTCTCACAGAAATCACACATTTTCAGTGATGTTACTACCACAAAGGATTCTGGGTGGGCATATGCAAATTAGTTCCTTTAAAGGATTCCTTTGAGTCTGTGTTTTCTGTATACAACTGCTTTGAAACACAACTTAGGAAAAGATGCAAAGCCAGTGAACCACTCATGGACAGCTGTTTCATTGTTAATGCAAATCATCAGCATGAGGTTGGTTACCGACTAGCTTTGAGGCTTGGAGGTGCTTGCCAAACCAGTTATGGTGGGGAAAAATTGTGATAAAGAATCACATTTTTGCCTCATTCCATGTTTAAAATGGAATGAGGCAAAAATTGTATTCTGTGTTGAACTAATTTGCATATGCCCGCCCAGAATCCTTTGCGTTAGTAACATCACTGCAAATTTGTGATTTCTGTGGGAAAAGCAAGTCTTATGGCTTGAGTGGTGTGCAGATTTTTGTTTAACATTGTATTGACAATAGATAGATAGATAGTGTAATTAAGTGTTCTTGCATAGCAAGACCACTTAATGTTATCTCACATATATATTATTATTCTTATTATAGCCAAATTTACCACCCTAACTCCTCCCACAGTTTTTACACTACATAGACAAAAATATACCAAAATGTGCGGATTGTTCCCGATTGGTGTGCTATTACGTTGTGGAACGTTTCGCCGAATGGTTCATGGAATATCGTTGTTCTTGTGGCGAAATTTGTCCCATAGGAATGATTGGCAAAGCAAGAGTGGGAGCTGGCAAAAGCTGAAAAATCAGGACATGATTTCTAAACTGCCACCACTCCCTCATTTTTAGGCCCACCTACACAAATCTTATATCAAAACGTTCAGCTATCCCTGCTGCCACTAAAAATGTCCACAGCTAAGCCATAGTCTGGATAGTTTTCACAATATGACCATTTGTTTGCAACTCACGCCGTCCATTGACATTCATTGAAACTCCACTCTGCAAAGCTCACATTTGAAGGGCAATTTCTAAACTGCGACTGTGCCTCCATTGTTAATATTGCAGAGACATTCTATGCATCCAAATTTAGGTCTGGGTCTTGTGATTCTCACAATATAAAGCTCTTCGCTGTAGGATTTATAGTTTTTAAAATACGACCGTTTGAAGATGGCTACCGCCAAAATACTCTGACCTGTGCCAGGCTGCAGCAGCAAGTGATGTCATAGACAGAGCCTTTGGTACACCTGCTAATGTTTTTAAAAATGTTTTAATGTAAGTGTGCAACAACGTTGCAATTAACCCTTTAAGTCCGGCGGGCGTATATTTACGTCCTTTTAAAAGCGGCTCTAAACGCCGCAGGACGTAAATATACGCCCGCCGTTTTTTTTTTAACTTACCCGGTCGCCGGTGGTCCCACGCCGGCGATCGCGGTTGGGGGGACTCCCAGGGAGCCCCCCGCGGCAGATCTTCCTCCTCCGGTCCCTCCCGGTCATGTGAGAGTGAGGTCCTTGCGAGGACCTCACAATCACATGGCCGGTATAGCTGGCTCAGGCATTGCCAGCAGGGGGACCAAATGTAATGACAGGTGGTCCCCCTGCTGGCTGAAAATAAAATAAAATAATGTTAAAAGTGTAAAAAAACATATATATATATATATATATATATATATGATCTAAGTATATATATACACACATATACACACATACACATACACCGTCTAGGTGTATTTTAATATTAATATATATATATATAATTATATATATATATATATATATATTAATATCAAATTACACGTAGACTGATACTGATTAAATATATATATAATTATTGTTATATAGATATATTTATAAATAATATAAAAAAATAAATATGTAAATACGTAAAAAAATTAAATAAAAAAAATAATTAAAAATAAAATATTAAAAAATATATAGATGTGTTTTATTTCATTCTAACTGTATTGTGATATTAATATATATATATTTATTATAAAATACACGTAGAACGAAATAATATATATATCTATATACATAAATATATACGTATATATCACTATATATATACCTATATATAAATAAAAATATAAAAAATATATATATATATATATGTACGTATATATACACATATGTATATATATACATATATTAATTCTACACATATATTTATGTAATAATTTTACATAATTAGGTATCCTAATTAATTACAATTAGCGGGACCTGCCTGACAACCCATGCCGAAAGTATAAGGAATTTAATTTGCTAGCACTATATTTAACCCTATAACTTTCCAAGACACCATAAAACCTGTACATGGGGGGTACTGTTTTACTCGGGAGACTTCGCTGAACACAAATATTAGTGTTTCAAAACAGTAAAATGTATTACAACGATGATATCGCCAGTAAAAGTGACGTTTTTTGCATTTTTCACGCACAAACAGCACTTACACGGGCGATATTACTGCTGCAATACTTTTTACTGTTTTGAAACACAAATATTTGTGTTGAGCGAAGTCTCCCGAGTACAACAGTACCCCACATGTACAGGTTTTATGGTGTTTTCAAAAGTTACAGCGTCAAATATAAGGCTTGTTTCATTTTTTTCACATTAAAATTCGCCAGACTGCTTACGTTGCCTTTGTGACCCTATGGTAGCCCAAGAATTAAAATTACCCCTATGATGGCATACCATTTGCAATAGTAGACAACCCAACGTATTGCAAATGGGGTTTGTCCAGACTTTTTTAGTAGCCACTTAGTCACAAACACTGGCCAAAATTGGCGTTTTTTGCATTTTTCACACACAAACAAATACTAACTAACTTTGGCCAGTGTTTGTGACCAAATGGCTACTAAAAAAGACTGGACATACCCCATTTGCAAT
Source organism: Pelobates fuscus (assembly GCF_036172605.1). NCBI lineage: Eukaryota > Metazoa > Chordata > Amphibia > Anura > Pelobatidae > Pelobates > Pelobates fuscus. Next base: position 235,035,708 of record NC_086321.1, on the reverse strand, counting down.
ACCTTGGGTCGTCTACTATTGCAAATGGTATGCCATTATGGGTGTAAATTTATTTCCTGGGCTACTATACAGTCTCAAAGGCAACGTAACCAATCTGGCGAATTTCAATTTCAAATGTAACACGCTATATTTGACCCTGTAACTTCCCAACACCATAAAACCTGTACATAGGGGGTACTGTTTTACACGTGAGACTTTGCTGAATACAAATATGTGTATTGTATTGCAGTAAAAGCAAACAGTATTATGACATTGACAGTTAAAATGTCATGTAGAACTAAAAAAATAAAAAAACTTATTTTCTCCCATGTTTTTCATATTAAATTATGGTTCATAGCTAAATATTTGATATTAAATGAAAGCCCTGTTTCCCCTGAATAAAATGATTTATAATAAGGGGGGGGTGCATTTAATATGAAAGAGGTGAATTACGGTTTGACAGACATATAGCGCAAATGCCAGGTTTTGTTTACATTTTGTTTCGTTCACAACTTGTACATTTGGCTGCGGTGTTAAGGGGTTAAATGTGCTATATAAATGATAACAGTTACTCCGCCCACTTCAGTTGTAGACTACTGGTGGAGGCAAGAACACTTTACTCAATTTCCCCAGAAATTGTAGCTTTTCTAGTACTACAGCTGCAATTAATACTAATGGTAACAACAAGATAAAAGATACATAATTCAAATTAAGCTATTATTTTAGAACTTTTCATGCATTTTAAACTTACTGGACACGTTCTGTATCTCTAAGTAATTAAAGCATGTTTTTCAAAACTGGCATCTCTAACATCTTGTATAGCAGCTTGCTTTTTGAAAGTGAGAAAGATAAAGTGTTTAACAATGCAAATAAGATAACTATGTGAATGTTCATATTTATTTATTTTGAAAACACCCCACACACTGTAACCTTGTTGACAGGTATGGGTATTCTTAAGACTGAATTCAAAACTTGTATATGAAAATGACAATTCGAAAACAAGTATTTCAGCTTGCTCTAAAGACAATAGGGGTTATTTATAAACAACACTTCTGATGAAAATGTTTAAAGTAGTCAGCCGTCCATGTTTGCATGACAATTGCTTAATTTTTAGTACTTTTTCCCAGAATTGTTATACTAAACAATTACAATGTATGATTTGGCTTAAACATAAAGGTATTACTAAGGTAATGGTTTATTTGTAAGAAATAAAAAAAAAAACATTGGAATATTGTATTTTCCCAAATTATATGAATGCAAGGATTTTATTTTATGTTTTATTTTTTTAAATTAATTGTATCAAAGACATTGTGACAGACCTCTCTGTCTTTGGATTATTACTATTTAACCTTGATTCGTCTGTTTGTTCGGTATTTGCCAGTTGCCGTATGGCCCTGCTTTTATTCGCAGAAATACAAATAAACTACCGAATGGCACGCTACCCAGCAGGGAAGTGTGCTGCTTGCTAACCTTTCTTCCCTCATTAACATTGTGGTTAACCACAGACACTTCCAACTCCTGAACGGTCGGCTGGGTGGCCGTTGTTCGTATGAACGAACACGTGGCGGCGGCCATCTTGGACAGTCGAACGCCCAACAGTGTTTGTCGACGAACTCATGGAACAAATATCGGACACTATTTCCCACGAACACCGCTGAAGTCGTCGACCCTTCCTAATTCTGTTCCAGGTTTATATGAACGCGTGCCATTCGGTACATTGACTATACACGTACAGAACTGCCCCAGATAGCCATCCCATGGAGCTCACTCGTTTCGCCGAAAGCACTCTGTACCAGACTTTAGATGCATGGTGATTGAACTGTATGTATGGGATCTGAGCGCTGTTCGGTTATATTGAGCCCTCAGATCTAAGCTATCTGGGGATACGCTGACTGTGGGGATTCTGTTCGGTAGTTTTGGAAATACGTATTTTTATGTGTTTTACTGTTCATACCAAAATAAAGGATATTCTCTATCCCTGGGGGTAATTGAATTACTTCTAGCACTTAACCCAATTATCTCCAGGATAGAGAGGAGGAGTTGAAATGTTCATGTGGGAGTGTTTATTACTGTACATGTATTTGATTGGTTGCTGTACAAAACTGTCCCAGTCTTCCACAAGGTCCCTATGGGAGTGTCCCTTGCTGGAAGTCCTGCATAAAAGACGGGCATGTAGCCCCCATTAAACAGAGACTGCTTGACCCTCAATACAGAGCCTCATCTCGTACTTGGGGGGATTATTCATGTGTTCCCTGTTCAGCGCTTAGGAGTGTTCGGTAGCTGACTTCTCATTCGGGAAAGGGAACGTCTTTGGCGGTATTAACCCCTCCTATACCCGGGGTGCCGTATCATGGTGTTATGATAGCTATTATAGATTTTTCAGTTCTCTTTACTTTGTATTGTGAAGATTTGCATTATTTTCTGTTTAGTTTATAAATCTAGTAACCTACTGCAATCTATAATTTTTAAAGGTTATGTAAGCACATAATCTCACACACAATAACTTATAGGACAACTACACACTGTAAAGCTTGCTCCAATATTTTATAAGCTACTGACTACCATTTGATCACAGAATAGTATCTATCTTTATTTTCTGTACATTGTACATTTGTACGTCTGTACATTTTATCTTGACATTTGCATATTAGATGGATATCCTGAAAGCACAAAGCCTTTTTCGTTCTAAAATCTAAAGATATACCCTTATACCCTGAGTCTGGTTTTAGCATATGTAAGACATGCCCTTTTCATATACTGTTATGCCATTGAATATGTTGTTCCAGCATGATAATGTGCCACATTCCTGTGAGGTAAGAATAACCTAGAATAAGTAAATCACTATGTATTATTATTATTAATTTGGCCAAATTCAGGTCTGTCACAGTGCTTGGACAAAAATCTGATTTCTAAGCCACCACATGCCAGAATCTCTGGGGAACCAACTCGCACAAGCCTGAAAATGTTCGGTTCTTGATTCACCAGAAGAAAATGATAGAGATGGAAAGGAGAAGAGGATGTTCTTTTGTTGTTGTTTTGTTTTACTTTTGATGGAGCAAATAAACTGCCCCTTAATTTCCCATGATGGACAAGACGTATGCTACTCATGTGGGCTAGATCTCCTGACCATTCAAGAGGTAAAAAAGGATGATTAATGATTAGAGGACAGCCAGTAAATTTGGATTTTTATTCACAGAGCAAGTGATAACTGACCAAAAGATGGAAAATAGTAGGAACAGTAAACCTATCTATCCTTCCAAGTAGGATTTTTCAAACCACTTGGATGGCAACTACTGAGGGGAAAAGACCAGCAGTGATGCAGTGCATCTTATTGTTGCTGTACCTATATTGGAGTGGTAGATAACTAGATCATTGATTCTAGTGTGAGACTAGGTTTCTCTTTCTGCAGTATCAAACTAGCAGCTACTGCCAGGGGAGAGGAATTTGAAGATAGGAAATAAGCATTTTGTCATTTATACTAGTGTGAGACTTGGTAACTATTACCAATATTCAGTTGATATTTTATTTTATATTTTGTTAAATGTTTGGTGAAAGAAACTTCTTATTTTTGGGAGTGTAGTTTGTTTGTTCCTTCTCCTAAAATATATTTTTTAAACTGCAGATGATGTAAAATATGTTTCACTGTGTACAAAGATAATAATAATTTGAATGCAATTGGAATAAAACATTATTAAAAAGCACTCTTTTATGAATAACCTCAGTAAGTTATCGAGTCATCTTTAATACTATCTTTTAGATGGATGTTTAAATTTCTGTTTGTCTTTGAGAAATATGTTGCCTTCTTTTGGTGTGCTGGGAAGAAATGTTGTAAGGTCAGGGTTGTTTCTGAAATACAAGATCAATAGGGAAGATAATCGTGCAATACCTCTGAGTTTTGTCATGTCTGACCTTGAAGCAGTGGATTATTGCTCAATATATGATGGAGAAATGTTTCATCTTCCTGAGTACGTTTTACTAATTTAAATGAATAAACCACAGCTTCCATGGCAGACATAACACAGACAAGGAAATACAAAAATCAAATAGGTGTCACAAAAACATAAACAAAGCTATAAATTGAGACACTAACCTTTTCACTTCTGAAAACATATTTCTAGTTCAATTTGCACGTAATCATATCCAATATGTTTAAAAATCTGTTAGGAACCTGAAACCTTTGGATTTTGTTAATATTGTTTAACTGGAGTTTTAAAATATTTTTCTTTATTTTATGATTTTAAAAAGTTAAGAATTTAAAATTATGTTTTCCTGTGTAAAATCAAGCTGTCATCAGAAATGCAGCTAAGCCTTGTATTGGTTTAGCTGAACATCGTATTGGTGGAGGTGTTCCAGCATGATGGAATAGAGTGTGGTGATGGTTGAAGGATAAGTAAAACATAATAACATATCTGTTTTTTAACATTTACTGTGCCCTATTACACATTCTTAGCAGCCACAGCCACCCCGTTAAAAAGTACAAAAAAGACTAATAAATGTGCCTGTAATTCAGTGAAAGCACCTGGTGCTAATACGCATTCATCTGTCTGATGACATTCCTGCACTTGTGCAGACAAATCAAATTCTTCTGATATAGAAGAATTTGAGTGGACCATTTTGCAGCTCAGAGAACATGTACACTCTCTGAGCCATCGCGAGGAGTGAGTGAGTTTTTTTTTTAAAAAAGAAGTGAGAAATGATTTTTTCTTTGGAGGGAGGAAGCTCTAAGAGGGAAGGAATGGAGAGCAATAATTCCCCTGCAGGTGCGCTTCCTGCAAGGTAGAAGATTATTATATCTGTCACCAGCTTACTGTGTTCATATTTGATATTGGGTAGTCTGGAGCAGTGTCACATATGCCAGGGGTTGTAACTAGCCCCTGAAACATTGCACATTCAGACTTCTACCACCAAGACCACCATAAATGATTGAAGTGGTCATAGCGTTTGGCGTAACCCTTTAAGCTCTCAGTACACATGGTCTGCAGACTTTGTTACTTATGCAATCAAAAACAGTTGATCGATATAGACCAGGCATTCAGAGTTGATCTTGTGATCTTAAAAGCAATTGTAGAACAAACCGAAAAAAGTGTAAAGAACAGTTGGATAATTCATGTTAGAAGGCAACAGCTAAAATAATAAATGGTCAAACAAAGACTAGCTCCTACCATAGCAAACCTCCAGCTTCCTAAAGTTTTTATTAGACTTTGACATTTGTTTCAATTAGAACTAAAATTGGTCTGAATTCCCGAACTCTGAGGCAAAATGTCACCAAATCATGAACCAAATGAACAGCTCAATGGTTTAACATGTTTGTTAAGAAGATGGCTGTGGGATTGTCACTCAATGTTGATTTCCATCACAGATTAAGTGAGAAGTGAACAATAAAGGGGAAGAAAGAGGAAAAGAGGAATAGTGAAATATTATATATATATATATATGTATATATATATTCAATACAATGTTAAACAAGTATCTGCACACCAGTCAAGCCATAAGACTTGCTTTTTCCACAGAAATCACAAATATGCAGTGATGTTACTACCACAAAGGATTCTGGGTGGAAATATGCAAATCGTTTACCAAAGAATCAAATTTTTGCCTCATTCCATTTTAAACAAACAAGGATTCTGGGTGGGCATATGCAAATTAGTTCCTTCGATGTATTCCTTCAAGTCTGTGTTTGCTGTATACAACAGTTTTGAAACACAACTTGGGAAAAGATGCAAAGTCGTTCACTGGCTTTGCATCTTTTCCTAAGTTATTCAAAGCAGTTCTATACAGCAAACACAGACACAAAGGAATCCATGTTTAAAATGGAATGAGGCAAAAATGTGATTCTTTGTTGAACTAATTTGCATATTCCCACCCATAAACATTTGATGTAGAGACATCACTGCATATTTGTTATTTTTGTGGGAAAAGTAAGTCTTATGGCTTGACTGGTGTGCAGATATTTGTTTAACATTGTATTGACTATCCACTGACTTCAGGTGAAAGGGGTTTTCAATCACAATTTTTCCCCACCCTAACTTTTTTTGGTTTTTGAGAGATATATATATATATATATGAATGAAGAAATAAGGGAAGCACTCTCCGGTCTTAATAAAGGGTTACTTGTTATTTTATTCCCAAAAAAAGGATTTACATTCTTTGATTGACGTTTCGACCCCACAGGGTCTTCCTCAAGATCCTTGAGGAAGACCCTGTGGGGTCGAAACGTTGATCAAAGAATGTAAATCCTTTTTTTGGGAATAAAATAACAAGTAACCCTTTATTAAGACCGGAGAGTGCTTCCCTTATTTCTTCATTTATATCCTTCAACGTGGGATAGCACCTAGGCATTCAAAAACGACATTATTGAGACAGGGTGAGTGCCAAGTTTTATTTGTTTTGTGTGTATATATATATATATATATTGCAGTACACTGATAGTAACATTCCTCTGCTATTTGAATCCTATTTCATATATATATATATAAAATACATAAACCAGGGGGCGGGGCTTGACCTCGAAGCTGTGAAGACGTGCATCACAACAGCTCCGGTTGAACGGGGCACTTAAGGCTTAATTTCACTGCCACACTGGCATTTAATCAAGGACACAAGGCTGTCAAGTGAGAGAGGGCATCGAGACGAACAGAACGACACGTCACAAGCAATAAATCGAGCCCAAATCATGAAGTGGCCTACCAGCATGGCAGACGCCGAGGAGACGGCCGCTCCCCAGAGGCGACACCAGGCCGGGTACCCAGAGGTGAGCACTAGTTCCCCCCCCTGGACCGGTGGGGGTCATCCCGGTCTATCCCTACATAACCCCCCGGCAAAGCAACGAGCCAGCACAGGCTCCAAGGAGCCCCGAGTTCAGGGTCCCTACTGTCTCTAAAATGGCAGAGGCCCGCCGCACTGCCGACCCTTTCGACGCATGGCGGGAAACTGAAACACGTCTAAGCATTATATTCGCTGCATTTTGGGAGAAGCTTGAGGCCCATATGACACCCTCGGTAACTGATAACCCGCCGCACTCATTTCCACAGGGTGCACCCAGAGAGATAGGGAAGAGCAATGCAGCAACCCCACATCAACGCACAGCCCCGAGGGGCAAACACAAGAGGAGGTCCCTCTCAGGGCCAGTCCCAAGAAACCACCATTAAAGTCGGCAACAAGACCTAGCCCCCAGGGGTAAGAAGAGGAAGCAGAGCCGGTCTTCTGCAAAAGCTCCATTAATGCTGCGGAACAAGCGGCGTACCTCCTCCTTACGAAAGGCGGCATTGCGGGATATCCCTACCCGGCACAAAGCAGGACCAAAACACAAGCCTGAGGCAATGTGGGAATCCACAAAGAAGATGGAAGACCCGACCTACATCCCGGCACAGAGCCCTCCGATCGGCACCATGGAAGCCACTCAGAGGATTACAAACAAGGTCACAACCGCAGCCGGAGAAGGGGAAAGGGACCCCCCAAAAGCGACCAAGAAACCGACCTACCTGCCTGTACCTAGGAGCTTTGCCATGCAGTGTGACTGCTCAAAGTGGGACTGCGCTGCACCCCTGGCTGGCATAGGCTGACCGGGGCGCCAGGACTGAGCTGTGAGTAGGGCCTTTGGTCAGCCGCTATCACAACTTGCATACAGGGCAGTGCTGAGGCCCATCACCTGTATATATTGTCGGACACTTCAATATCTAATAGGCATATCTACCACACACGCATCTTACTGTCTATAATGGCTATGCATTTATCCTTATGCCAAACAACCTACTACTGTCGAGAGCAGACGAATAGAAACACACCAGCATAGACTCGCATTTTGACACACGATGATTATTAAATGCTAGGTTACAAACATATGACAAACCTAGGAGAGATGCCTATATACCTCCACTAAATACGACTAAGAGTAACCACACTAGCCTGATTACCTACCTAACATTGAACACTTGCATTTCACAAGTAGATACTAAACTACCACACGCACTAACCAAGCCTGCGTACAAAGTAAAGTCGCTGTTCTCACATTAGCAAATTTATGTTATATTAGGACAATACCTAAGCAACGTAAATCCATACTGTTCATAGCCTTAAAAAAAAAAGTACTTGTTCTATCATGTACCTCTATGTTTAACTGTTTCAATGCGCTGGAGGATTGCCTTTGGGGTACCTCACATGCAAATGTTATAAATTTACGCACGACAAAAATAAAGAATTAAAAAAAAAAATACATAAACCAGTGCACTCGCTTATTAACTAAACAGTGATTTCAAATCCTAAATAGTACTATTTAAAAACACCTCACCTAGGTAAAAAATAATGGGGGTTTGGTTACATTATATGATCATACATTGCATAAGCCTGCCAACTGCATCAAAGTACCCCATTCTTGGCAGGTCCTACTCAAGCAGCCTAATGCTTGCTATTATGAGATTAATCCACTTACTTGGGAAATGCTCAAGTATATATATGTTACAGTTAAAGTGCAGAAATCAGTTAATGTGCACATTACCTAGTTAATCTGCAGATTAACTAGGGCGATCAGTTAAAGTGCAGAAAATGATTTTGTTTCTCAAATATTTCTCACATTACCTAGGTAATCTGCACATTGCCTACTAGGCACTCGTTAAAGTCCAAAAATATCATTCTGTCCTCCATCTCTCTGAGGGGCTCACAGCTCTGGAGGACACCATGGTGTGCACAGACTGCTGTTCTGTTCTTGTCTGCACCATATAGTCACATACCTCTTCAAACAGTTACCACGAACTGGTAAGAAACAAGGAGCCCCCACCACCACAAGAGAGCGAGCGCTTCCTGCACATTATGCAGCAACACCCTGAAATGATCCCAGCAGATGCTCTCCACTGTTCTCAATATCATCATATACTTGAAGACTGTCGTAATCAGTGGTCCATGAGCAGACCTCCCCTTGATCTCATTCTCCTCAATGAGAGAAGTATTTATCGGACTTAGGGAGCAGCATTGTTAGTAGCCAGCCCCCCTCTGAGAAGCAACAAGCCATGCGTCTATGCTTTGAGAATTTGATGGTGGAGGGCATTGAAAGGAACTTGCTCACAAAATGAATTGAGACAGATTCACACAGAATCTTTCTGCCTTCAGACGAGAAATGAACGACTCTGCAGAGAGAGGACCATTGGCCCATTTTAACACATGACAACGACTTAGCAAACCACCTAACTCAATGGCCAAGTATTACAGCGAAGGCCTAAAAATTTGAAAAACATCTTGGTACATAGCCATTTAGAACCAGAACCATCAGTAAAAACATGGTTAGCCACGACCAAAGGCACGTACAAATGCGGCCACTGCAAAGCCTGCGACTATGTTAAACCATCCAAAACTGTAGAATCTATTCAAACTAAACAACAATTTCGCACAGAACAATTTGTCAAATGTTCATGCAGCTGTGGCATCCAGTATGTGGGAAAGACATACCAACAGTTTAGAAGACGCATATTGCAGCATGTAAATACAGTCACGAACACTAATATATGTACACCAGTGGCGAATCATGTTAGAAAAAAATCACAATAGCGATGCCTCAAATCTAAAATATCAGGCCATTGAACCAATTACCCTCAATTCTAGAAAGGGAAACTTTAATCTCAAACTTCTGAAACAAGAATCAAGGTGGATCCATACTCTTCGAACATTGACCCCAAGGGGTCTTAACGAAGAATTCAACTTCACCCCCTTTATTCACGGGTAGAGGAGGTGTTTTGCCTCTCCCCTACTCTCTTTCTTCTCCTTGCCCAGCTTTACAAGAGACCAAATGGGTAGACCATCTAGAGCATATTACTCCGTCTAAGATATTAGCATCCCAGCTTATGGGTTCCATAACGTATTATAACTAATAACAGAGGTCTCAGTATTTTTAACAACAACATTTAGGGCACCTAGACCAAATGGTTGGACCATGTATAGCACATTATTTTGTTCAAGAGAATAGCATTCCAAAATGGGTTTCTATAATACACTATAACAAGTAACAGAGGTCCCAGCATGGATATATTCATATATATATATATATATATATATATATATATATATATATATATATATATATATATAGATAGATAGATAGATCGATATTTTTTACAATAAGATGTAGGATCCCTAATTTATGGATTATTGAAGATACAATAGTACAATCCCAGCAATTATATAAGGGCACTTTTCCTTTCCTGTTTATGGGTAAACAAACCGGTTGTCATCACCTTTGAATACTTAACAATGGTGATGGAAGGTTTGTGAAATAGGAACTCAGGTCTTTCACATTTATTCTCATTTTTATTTCTAATTTTATTTTTAATGTTTATTTGTATTGTCATTTTCTGTTCTTCACCATGTATTATTTACACATATACCAACAAATTCTCTGATTGATTCATTGAAGTCTAATAAGCAAACTAAGATACAAAATATTAACCATAGGAATTAAATAATAGTATCCAAGAGATTGTTCATTACTAAATGGAACAGAAAATCACGAACTACTGTTTAATTAATACATTATTCCTATATGACACATTAATTCGATACATTGAATCAACTGTAGAATATTTTGAGCTCCCTGTCACCACTGTTATGTAAATTCAAACAGATCCCTGTACATCAAACGGAGAAACAGGGTATTTTTACATTAAGGGTTAATAACCCGTTTAAAATCAACTACGTCACTCCGGTAGGCGGGACTAATAGCCTATTGGATATTTTGAATTCAACTGCCACCAATCAAATTTCGACACCACCTATATTAACTGGGAACACGATATCCCCGGTTCCCCTCTGATGAGCTTAAGAGCGAAACGCACGTCAGGGTGACCAAGGCTCTATTATTAGACCACTATCTATTCAGATTATAAAGCAGGATACCTGATCATATGGCTACCTCATATAAATAACCTTTGAATTCCCGAACTTGACGAATATTATCTGCTAGGCATTAGTCACTATATAACTTACCCCTTGCTTACCCCTTCGTTACACTATCAATCTGTGGGGGTTGTTTTCTTTTGATATCTACAAGTTAGGGAAAGTGTTTACTTAAGGGGTGCCCTCGAAGGCACAGCAGAGAGAGTCTCATTATATATCAGATATTCTCTTTCTCTCCATTTCTTTATACCCTGTCCATTTTGTTATTTACAAGTTAGGGAAAGTGTTTGCCTAAAGGGTGCCTTCGGAGGCACAGTAGGGAGAGTCCTATTATTCATCAGACATTCTTTTCCTCTCCCTTTTTCTATACCCCGTTAATGCAACCCGCAATACAATATCAGGTTTCAAAAAAGTTTGCATTACTAGCAGATAGACCTGGCATTAACAACCTATATAGAGCATTCTAACACTCTATATTAACACACTGTATCCTCTAACAAGGAGACCGACATAGTGTACAAAAGACCTTAAATTTGCTATATACATTTTCTATATAGAGCATTTCAACGCTCTATATTAACACATTGTATCCTTTAATAGGGAAACCGGTATAGTGTAAATAAGACCTTACATTTGCCCATACTTATTATCAGCACCAGGCCAACTCCAACGGACAACCTTATATAAATGTCTACAGCAACGTGTTTTTCTTTTTAAACTAATAGCGGATTAGTCCACAACTGTCCACACTTTAATCTAAGACTGAACAGCTGCACATTGATACGTACATTTTTAGATGTATTCACAAATTGACATTGTTACTATGATTTAGACACTTTTGTCCTACATCTACTAGCTACATTTGTTACACAGTCACTGTGTGAGATAGTCGCTACAAACAGCTTAAAGTCAAACATTGGCAAGCTGGTGTACTAACATCATGGCTGATTAATGTAAGAAAACAATCTGACAATTAATTGGGACATCAAATGGTCATTAATTCAGGTTATTCCACCAAAAAATTTAAACCAATTGCTGGGAATTCAGCAGACTGTTATTAGAGCCATAAATCTGTAGAATGAGGTTCCTCGTTTTTCCAAAAATCTTTTTGCTTGGAACAATGTGTATTTCAAACTCCAAACATTGAAAAAGTGTGGTCTATTACTAAATTATCAAATTATAGCCCTGTTCTGAGTGGTTCATTCTCGTCCACTTAAGTTACAGAGGAAAACTTGTACTTAGAATTGTATTCCAGTGATATTCCAGTGTATTCCAGTGATACCTGTCAGATAATATTGGCAAAATCATGCTAAATGAACGATCTCTGGACATTACAATTCACATAATTTTGATTTTATCACTTCTTTATTTTTCTTTATTTTGTGTTTGTATAACAGTGTGTATCTTTGTATTACCCCCGGTAAAGAAGGGGTTTTTAGCTATTAGATTAAAAGTGAAGTTTTATCTTACACATCATAGTATTCCACATACCATCAAACTGATTCCCTGGTTCTTTTAATAATTTAACACTGCTACCTCCATTTTTTTCTTTTTTCGACTCTGCAGAGACTGCACTGAAAGGGTGAAACAGGTTCTGCGAGGACGTTTTGTAATAAATAATTTCCTCTTTTACAGAGGGAAAGAAACAAACATGTTGCTAACATTTTTAACTAGACAGAAGCAGTTAATGTGCACAATACCTAAGTAAAGTGCGTAAAACTCTTGATTCCGCACTTTAACGGAGCAAATCAGTTAATCTGCAGATTAACTAGGTAATGTGCACATTAACTGATTTCTCACTTTAACTGTAACATATATATATATATATATATATATATATATATATATATATATATATATATATAAAATTCAAATGGCAGAGAACCCTGATTCAGAAACAAATCAGATAAACCAAAAGTGTGCAGAAATGGGCAAACAGCATTTAGGGATCAATGCAGCGACAAGCCAGTTGCTAAACACTTTTTACATATGCAACATAGACTCCCTATGTTACGTTTTATGGTCATTGACCATGTCCCCCCGATGCCCAGAAGAGGTGACATGTCAAAGAAGCTACTCCAGTGTGAGGCACAATGGATTCATCAGTTAGACACAGTGACACCAAGAGGACTAAATGAAAATATTGTGCTCTCCATGTTTCTTTAATATTATTTTTGTCCTTTTTCTTTTATTTAAAAAAAAAAATATATTTCTATCTCATTGTTTCATTTTAGTCTACTTTTCTATTAGTCTTTTTTATGTTTTACCCTTTTTTTGTTATTTTCTTATATAATTTTTTTGTATATTTTAAGAAAAATTATTGCTCAGTTGTATATATATTTTTTCAGTTATATTATGGTCTCTTTCGATTGCTTTAGTCTTAATATTGTGAGCTTCTGAGATCTATAAGATCTATGATCCAAAAGATCTTTATAATTGCACTGACTATAATTATTCATATAGAATGTACTCTGATTAGATACATTTTGTTTGTGTCATATATATGACCTGCTGTATTTGTCTCTTGATGCAGTTCTCTCCATTTGCATGCCCACGGTCCTTTTCTGTCTTTTGAGTCTTTGCCTCAGTAGCTTTAATTCTCCTCTTTAAAATGATTAGTGTGTAATCACTATATAATATCTTATGTAGTGCCCGCAATCTGGATATGGTATGTGAAATGTTTTTAACACACCTTACTTTGGGTTGCCCTTTCATTGGGTACTAAGTGACACTTTTCCATAGTGTATATGATATCACGATCTTTTTTCACTTTTGTTCACATTTTTTCACATTTTTGCTGCTTAATGCACATTGCACTTTCAATAAATGTATTATGATAGCATATATACGCATTTTAAAAGTAGTTATGATGCATTTCACTTGCACACCCGGTACACATATCTGAGACCATTATACCGATCTTAGAATTGTGTTTGTTTATCGGTATCCTAGTAAAACCACGTCATCACACATGCATCACGTGACCGCGGGTTTTCACTTCTGGGTTTGCACAAAGCGATTCAGGGGTTTCTTCATAATTGGTGAGTACATTTTCTTATTCCCTATATATATAACTTTTATAGCTAGGTATATTGACCTTGAGAAAGACCCGAATGGGTCGAAACGTCGGCTAATTTTTGATGTAATACCTATTGGAATAAATTACCCTTTTTTCACTTATTAAGTCCTTGGAGTGCATCTCTTTACTTTTGTTTATATATCTTCAACGTGGGATTGCACCTAGGCTAAATTGCATTATTTACATGAAAGGGTGAGTGCCAAGTATAATTTTTTTGTGTATATATATATATATATATATATATATATATATATATATATGTATGTATATATATATATATATATATATGTATGTATGTATGTATGTATATATATATATGTATGTATGTATGTATGTATGTATATATATATATATATATATATATATATATATATGTATATGTACAAACTGCAAATGTCCCGCACTCAATGTACCGGTCTTGTGCTTGCCTCGGTGCTGCCTCGGCCTTCAATATATACAGATGAAAAGAGTGCACTCGAAAGGTCTTCTTAAAGATATAAACAATTTATTGTGCCAAGCTTCAAAGACATACAAGTCGACGTTTCAGTCCTCGTGGGACTTTTTTCAAGACTTGAAAAAAGTCCCACGAGGACTGAAACGTCGACTTGTATGTCTTTGAAGTTTGGCACAATAAATTGTTTATATCTTTAAGAAGACCTTTCGAGTGCACTCTTTTCATCTGTATATATGTATATATATATATATATATATATATATATATATATATATATGTATATACACACACACACACACACAAACACAAACACAAACACACACACACACACACACATATATAAAATTTAAATGGCAGAGAACCCTGATTCAGAAACAAATCAGATAAACCAAAAATGTGCAGATATGGGCAAACTATATGTAGAAAGGCCATTAGGCCTTAATTTGTGGGAGGAGTAAGTCCCCTACTTAAACTCCCAGGCCCTACTCACCTCTGCCGTTCAGCTGATTGTCCCCATAGCAACCAGCACTTCCGGTCCAGCTTCCCGCCAGAACTGTTCCTGTTTCCAGCAGTCAGACATCCTGTACATTCCGCCGTCCGTTTGAGGTCCTTCCACTCGTTTTTTTCCCGGTCGAGGTACCCGGCTTCTGGTCACGAGACCGGCACGTTCACATAAGCTAAGAGAGGGAAATAGCATTCAGCTATTTCCCTCCATTCGGGCCTAAAAACATAGGGGTAGGATCCCTCTATCTTATTTCATACGAATACATGCTCTTTTTAACATATTTAGGGTTCGCGCCAAACGGACGAACGCTCGGCACATTAATGCTTCATTCAACTTATTTGTACGGAAACTACCGAATCTATATACTAAATATAGCACTCATGTTATTACTTGTATTCCCTTACTTCCATTCGGTCATTTAGTATTGACCTATTTCGTACGGTTAAAAAATGAACACCATATACTAATCCATATTCGGTTACAGCCTATTCAAAACATACAAGCAATTCACTAATTATTTTTACACGAATTCTTCGATATTAACGTATATTCCCTGTTCGGTCATTTAACTACTGATACTTACACGTCAGTATGTGGTTATACTAATCTGGTCTAACTACCAGCCTTTCCTTTTTCTATATATGTTCACCGGTTTAAATTTTTCTCTAATTAATAATCTCCAAGACTAGTATAAACATACGGTTTTCCATACACATATGTAACTTATAAACTTCATCTTTTTAACCATGGTTCATACTTCATACGTCACTAATATAAATTTAATTTTTTTTCTAAAAATACACCAGACACATTTTAATACTCAACATACAGATATTACGCCAGTAAAAACAATGTGCTACAATATCAGTTACATCAACATCTGTAATTTTCCTTTTCCATATAATCACGCTGTCACATATTTTGGCTTTACAGATTGCATCGGTTTCTTGCTTTTCTGCTCTAAAAGGTGTTATTTCAAGGTCTTTTATTACAGGAACAGGTATTGTATTTTATCACTTTGAGTCATCAAGGTTTAGGCCTAAAAAATATTTAAACTATGGAGCTTTATTACATACCCATCTGTTGTTAACTATGGAAATTTTCTTCGGTTAACCCTTAGATCCAGTATTAACCTAGGCTTCCACTGGTTCAACGCAGTTAAAACCTGTTACACTTAACATAATTTCTGTACATCAAACCAAGGTATAGTTCTCTACTCTTTTTACAACTTTTCATACAACACCTCATGCGGTCTCATTTTCATTACTACTTTCTCACAGGCTTACGCCCACGGAACGTTAATTCTTTATTATTTTCTACCCAGACATACGGTCATACGGCCTTCAGGCTCTGAAAAAACACCAAAACCTGACCCAGTACTCAGCCATACCTTCAGGTACTTACATCCTTACCCAAATGCATCCATTCTCCAACCCAAGGCCTCATTCAGCCTTCTCAACAAATATCTAAATCATCCCATTCACACACCCAAACCTTCCAGATCCCTCAATGCAGGATCTCACGTTACGCCCCTAACAAACCAACTCCCAATACAAATCATACGCCACCACGATACGCATAAATACATCAACATCTGTCTTAATCCCCAGGATTCTTCCTCAAGGATAGCAACAAGACAAGAATCACCACATTATTACTACAAGAAGGTTCCAGATACCATTTGCAACCAGTCAAGGTTAGTATCCACACACCACTCCAGTCCTCGCACTATACCCTTAAGTATACAATCGAACTGGCTACAGGGTCTAGGCTAATGCCTTAGCTCACCCTATCAGGAAATCCGATCCCGCGAGACCTTCCACCCCCACCCCACCTCAACACGGAGGTACGGCCCTGTTACGGACCGTTTCAGCATAAAAGGGAAAAAATCCGTTTAGGCGATAATCCCCTTTTCACAAAAAGGCACAGCTACTGTAAAAGCACCAAAACTCACGAATTCGGATATAAATGAATGCACCAAACTCCCGAACTGCATACAAGGGAATAAGGTAGCACTCCAACTGGAACCTCACGAATAGCTGCTAACAGACGAACAGGAAAAGCAGACATCAGCTTACACTCCTAGCAGTCAATCTCCAGCAGCATACAGTGAATCCCCCCAAGAACGAGACAAGGCTCCGTGTTGAAGGTCAAGCAGTGGTCTGAGGTGCTCAGACCAGCCTGGTTTTTATTACATGAGTACACATACAGGCCACACCCAGGGGGAGGCATAAAATAACCAATAACATAGATGTTACCTCCCACACATCCCCTCCCCTTAGTGTGACACTTAATCCCATTATGTGTACAGTTCAAAATTTACTTTTACATAACTTTCATAACTTTACAACCATACATCGTATCCACATAACAATCACATATTCAGACTCAGCATACTTTAAACATAACCGCTCTCAAAAATCATACAAATCCCTCCAGTAAATAAAAAGTTACACGGAAGTCCTTTTATGACCGACCACAAGCACCTTTTCTTGCCCAAAACAGTTCCATGGATTTGGGCTGTGCGGTCGGTCACTTTCTAGCATAAAAACGGCTAAGTCCCGTTCGAAGTATGGCCGGTACTTCGACTTTAGTCGAAGTGTCGAAGTGAAGTCGATGGTACGGGTCGGCGGTGTTCGAGTTAAAATGGCCGCCGCCACGTGGTCCTTTGTCCGATGCCGGTCACTTCGACGACTTCGACAACTTCGGAAACTCCGGCACTTCGGTAACTTCGGCACTTTGGCTGCATCCGAAGTGCCCTATAAAAAGTGTCAATTCTTCTCCCATAGTAATAAAAGGGCCGAACACTGTTTGTAAAGGGCCCAATCTCCCAGGGCCATAGTCCAAAGGCAGCAGGCGGGCAACCAGGCTCCTCCAATACAATGTGGCAAGATTGGTTTCGTCACATCTCTCTCCCTTTCCAAAAAGACTAACAGGGTACCTGACCTCCTGCCGGTCAGTGCCCTTGTTAGTCCAGCATCCCACCCACAAAGCAAAAAAAACAGTACAGCCCACCCACAATAAATAGTTACTACACCTGGGTAGAGGAGAAGTTTGTCCATGTCCAGGTGCCTCACCACGGCTGTGTAGGGGACTGGTAGGCTGCCTTGGTGGGTTGCTGAGTGGGCAGAGACCAGCGGTACTCTGTCCTGGTGCCAGCACTACCACTGGAGTAGTCTGGTTGGAGCCTGGTTGCTGGAGACGGACTGTCTCCCCCTTAGTTGCATAGCTCTGCTGCTGAGTGGGGAGACCGGTTGTCTCCCCCTTGGATACACAGCTCTGTCGTGGGGGGGTAGGACCGACCATCACTACCCCCTGTGTGGTAAGTGCAGAGACCACGGTCCCATCTGCACTGGTGGGAGGTTTACAGTCTCCCCCTGGTACATTAAGCTGCCGCTGGGGAGAGGGGGTAACAAGCTCCTCTCCCGATATAACACTCTGCCCATTAATGATCCGCTGCTGGGGAGAGGTGGTAACAAGCTCCTCTCCCATACATACTTTTAGTTTTTGCTTAGGGAGACCGACTGTCTCTCCTCCCAATACAGAGTCCTGCTGCTGGGGAAAGTAGACAGGGCTCTCTATTCCCTGCTGGATACTCTGCCGCTGGAGAATGGAGACTGGGCTCCCAATTCCCGGCACATCACACTGCCGCTGGGGAATGGAGACTGGGCTCCCAATTCCCGAAAAATCACGCTGCCGCTGGGGAGGGAGGACGCTGCTCTCCTCTCCCTGTACTTCACATTGCCCTCCTGGCATATCACTCTGCTGCTGGGGGGCAGGAACAACTACCTCTGCCCCCTGTAACTCAGCCTGCCGCTGGGGAGGGAGGAGGCTGCTCTCCTCTCCCTGCACTTTACACTGCCGCTGGGGAATGGAGACTGGGCTCCCAATTCCCTGCAGGACCGGTGGAGAGACCTCGGTCCCATCTCCACTGGCCACCTGGGGTTCTTCCCAGTAAAACTGTACCATCTCGTCCCCTCTGAATGGGTCTGGCTCTGGGTCTGTCCTGCTGCTGTCCTGCTGAGCCTTCTCATAATATTGGAACAGCTGCTGGTAGCCCTGTTCTAGCTCCATCTCCCGGGTCACCAGGTGGACCAGGTCTTGCTCAATTTCATGAGTGTCATCCCAGTCATACCTGCTCTCCCTCCACCCCAAGAGATCACTGAACCGGTCTTGTGTAGGGCTCCCAAATTCAAGCTCTGAAAAGGACCCCCATAACAAGCCAGGACCATCAAACTCCTCTCCCTCTGGCTTGTCATGCTCGGCTGTCCAGGGCAGGTGCTGTGCAACATACCACCAAAGCGCCTGGTAGGCATCCTCCAGCCACATCTCCTGCCATACCCGGAGCTCCAATTCTTTTACCCATTCCTCCCTGGGCTGCTCTCCCAGGAAGGGCATCCGCAGGGCTAGTCGCTTCTGCAAACGCTGATCTTCCTTGGGAAGTCTCTTACCCTGTTGGTATTCCACAATGCCCAGTGCCTGGTACCAGATGCCTTTACGGACTGCATCTCGGTCCTCCATGGCACCCTCATCGAACTCTGCTGCTGGTTCCATGCTGGTGCTGTCAAATTGTAAAATCCAGAGCAATGGTGTCTCCTGTAGCTGTCCTTCTGGCTGTAGGAATGATCCCGCTGCTTGCTACCAATTGTTACGGACCGTTTCAGCATAAAAGGGGAAAAATTCGTTTAGGCGATAATCCCCTTTTCACAAAAAGGCACAGCTGCTGTAAAAGCACCAAAACTCACAAATTCGGATATAAATGAATGCACCAAACTCCCGAACTGCATACAAGGGAATAAGGTAGCACTCCAACTGGAACCTCACAAATAGCTGCTAACAGACGAACAGGAAAAGCAGACATCAGCTTACACTCCTAGCAGTCAATCTCCAGCAGCATACAGTGAATCCCCCCAAGAACGAGACAAGGCTCCGTGTTGAAGGTCAAGCAGTGGTCTGAGGTGCTGGGCACCCAGCCTGGTTTTTATTACATGAGTACAAATACAGGCCACACCCAGGGGGAGGCATAAAATAACCAATAACATAGATGTTACCTCCCACACATCCCCTCCCCTTAGTGTGACACTTAATCCCATTATGTGTACAGTTCAAAATATACTTTTACATAACTTTCATAACTTTACAACCATACATCGTATCCACATAACAATCACATATTCAGACTCAGCATACTTTAAACATAACCACTCTCAAAAATCATACAAATCCCTCCAGTAAATAAAAAGTTACACGGAAGTCCTTTTATGACCGACCGCAAGCATCTTTTCTTGACCAAAACAGTTCCATGGATTTGGGCTGTGCGGTCGGTCACTTTCTAGCATAAAAACGGCTAAGTCCCGTTCGAAGTATGGCCGGTACTTCGACTTTAGTCGAAGTGAAGTCGATGGTACGGGTCGGCGGTGTTCGAGTTAAAATGGCCGCCGCCACTTGTTCCTTTGTCCGATGCCGGTCACTTCGACGACTTCGACAACTTCAGAAACTCCGGCACTTCGGTAACTTTGGCACTTCGGCTGCATCCGAAGTGCCCTATAAAAAGTGTCAATTCTTCTCCCATAGTAATAAAAGGGCCGAACACTGTTTGTAAAGGGCCCAATCTCCCAGGGCCATAGTCCAAAGGCAGCAGGCGGGCAACCAGGCTCCTCCAATACAATGTGGCGAGATTGGTTTCGTCACACGCCCCACGCTCAAATCATAGTTATAAGCCTTGCATGCCCTACTACAGGGCTCTAGTCAGGGCCTCACCTGTCACGGCCACACGTTTTGATCTCTCTTTATTATCACCGAGAGGCCATCATCCTGCCACCACGTCTGTGGCAACTACGTCATAAGCCAAATCATAGGTAGAGCCTCTCACCGCCACTTGGCACTAGCAGGGCCTCACCTACCCTAACAATCAACAGTTAAGTTTTTCGCTTCGGCATCTAGCATTACAGTCCAGTTCTTCCATATACACCACCCCCCATACCACTCCAACTTACCTTACTCCCTTTCTAATATATCTTCACATAATCATTCCTTTTTAGAATGTCCCAAGAACCAATTCCAACAGAAGAATTGACAGAAGAGACACCATTCACGCCAACCAGACCCGAGTATCCAGGCGAATCACTGACTCTTTCAACCCCCACGTCCTTGAGAGCATGGACTATTCCCAAAATTACAGCCGAGCTTAGGCTCAGGGAAATCCCCTTTCCGGCCACAGCTAGAAAGGCAGAACTTTATAGGCTGCTTACCCAGCAAGCCCCCGAGCCTAGGCCAGGCACAAGCTCTCAAGGACAACCACCAGGCAACAGCACGGCCACCCAGGATACCCTGGCAGCTATCTTGGCCAATCTGCAGACCCTCAATAGCAGACTATCTAAGGTGGAGAGCGCCATCTTGTCCCCAGGTACTAACACAGAAGTCCCGGTCTCTACCACGGCCGTACCCGCTATACCAACATGCCCTCCTATACTCCTCCCCCGCACCAGGCACAGCCATTACACCCTTCGAGTCACCAGCACACTCCGTCCCAGACTCTATCAGGAAAGATATCCTAGATGGGAAGGATGTGTGTCTGGTGTCTCTGCTCATAGCCTCTCAGGATATACTCGAGAACAAGGCATACAACTATGGTGACATCTCAGTCGTGCTTAAGACGAGGGATCCAAGGCTCAATAAAAATGTCTATCCCCCAGTTCGTCATAGCTTTTGGGATATACCGCGATGTCATTTGCACGGTATATCCCCACAGGAGAGAAGAGTTAGACCTCTATCTTCACAAGGTGGTGGATCTAGGCATCAAGTACGGGGGCTCTTCTTTCTATGACTATCACAAGTCAGTTTCAGCGAAGGCGGCGACCCATCTGAAGCAGTTCAATATAAGAATGAACTGGGGTCAGATGGACACAGAACTCTTCTGTTGACACTATGCTGGACTCAGGCCCCCGGCTTGTGCCATATGTAATTCGACATCCCACTTGGCGGACTTATGTCCCGTCGAAGCAGATGCCACCACCTCCACTCCCACCCCACACTCCACTTTCACACCTCACTCTACTTTCACCCCTCACAACAAACCAGTGGGTGGTCTAAGGGATAAGCTAGGTAGGCCCATCTCCTTTTTAGGTAAAGCGCAGGTGTGCAATAATTTCAATGCAGGCTCCTGCAGTTTCAGCGCCTGTAGATTATTGCACATCTGCTCCATATGTTTCAGGGCACATACCAAGACCATGTTCCCGGCCAGGTTGTCGCCAAACAAATGACTAACCGACATCGACAACCTGTTTTTTTACCTAAGGTCTCACCCTAGCAGGCACTTGGTGGAATATCTCACAACAGGGTTCACACAAGGGTTTCTCACGGGCATAGTAGCCATTCCCCCAGGTACACTAGAATATCCTAATCTCCAGTCAGCACGTTTAGACCCAGACTCCATAGACACTCTCATTTCCTCTGAAATCACCAACGGTTTCATGATCGGGCCCTTCACCTCATCACCATTTTCCTCATGGCGCACAAACCCCATTGGTATTGCTATTCACAAATATTCTAATAAAAAACGTCTAATTATTGATTTATCGGCACCGCACTCCTCTTTTGTTCCAAGCATAAACGCACTCATTCCAGCAGATGAATTCTCACTTCAGTACGTAATCCATCGACGACGCCATACAGTCCATCATATCCTCTGGTAATCGACCTTGGCTCAGCAAAACAGACATCACAAACGCGTTTAAACTACTACCCATGCACCCATCACTCTGGCACTTACACGGTGTTAAACGGCGAGGGAAATATTACTTCTCAACACGACTCACTTTCGGTTCTCGAAGCAGCCCCAAACTGTTCGACATTTTCGCCGAGTCACTATGCTGGCTGCTTCTGAACGTCATCAGGTGTCACTCCGTTATTCACTACCTAGACGACTTTCTACTGATAGAGCCAGGGTCACCAACACCCACAGCAATCAGAAGTACTACAGCACTTTTTTCCACACTTGGTGTTCCTTTGTCCCCAGCCAAGAGACGGATGCCTTGCCAGGATTCAGGGAGACCTCAGCACTATTCGAAATTTATCCCATTGTGGCAGCCGCACACACCTGGGGTTATCTCTGGTCTGGCAAGGCAGTAAAATGCTACTCAGACAACATCATCTCTGACCATCATGCGGCTGATTCGCAAGCTGACCTGGTTGGCAGCATCCGGTCAGTTTCACTTAGTATGTTTTCACATCCCAGGTATTCACAACACGGCCGCTGATGCTCTTTCTCACCTCCAGGCATTCTCTCACGCACCCCAACGGCTCACCAACATCCATCCAGGACACCACGGTTTCACTAACTAATCTTGGATTAAGCACACTTTTGCATCACACTAGAACACTCACTCACCAAGCATTATCACCCAACACCGCTATCACTTACAATAGGGCACTTAAAATATTTAACAAATTCACTGCAGAATTCGGTCTACAAGGTGACTTTTCTATCCAAACCATGGTGGCTTTTGCCTCTTTCTGCCACCTGCACCTTAAACTTTCTCACAACACCATTAAACTTTACCTCACCGGGGTCCAGCACCACAGCCTCACCACTTTTCCTAACAACACTTCTTTCCTGTCATCATACCCCATTAAAAAGGTTTTGAAAGGGATATCTAAGGTTTCACCTCCACTCACTATCACTAGATTACCTATAGACGGGCCGATCTTCAGGTCACTTAGCAATCTCCTTGACACAGCCCCATTCGATAGCAACACGAATACGGTGATCAAATCTGCTATATATCTCGTTTTCTATGGTTTTCTCAGACCTAGAGAGTTCACCATGGTTTGTCAAGGAGATATCACGTTGAGCCTTAAAACATCACACCTCACTAAGATAGAGGAGCACTACCTACTTTCGATCCCTACAACTAAAACCAACCGGTCACTACACCCTACAATAATTCCTCTCTTCCCTACTGATAATGCCTGGTGTCCGGTAAAGGTACTAGACCACTTACGGTCAACTCTTCAAACACACCTACCAGACTCTTCGCTCTTAACACTACAAGGGCACCCGCTGACCACGGCAAAATTGATGTTACATGTCAGAACTCTGTTATCTAAGCTCGGACACAACCCGCCGGCATTCTCCGGGCACTCCTTCCGCATAGGAGCCGCCTCAGCAGCCTCTAGCACAAACACATCGGTCCACATCATCAAGAGACTGGGGCGATGGAAATCCTCCATATATAATGCATATATTCCACAATCGGAGAAAGAACTTCGCCAAGCTTTCAGGAACTTGGTCTTGTAAAAATGCAATAAAGTGTGTATTTTCTTAAATTTATCTTTTGCCCTCTTTTATTTACAGGCCCACTCGTACGTTGGTTTCGGCACACCACAACCAACTTTGCTCACAGATACTATCCATTACGTATTAAAATTCCGAGCACAAGTAGAAAGGCCATTAGGCCTGAATTTGTGGGAGGAGTAAGTCCCCTACTTAAACTCCCAGGCCCTACTCACCTCTGCCGTTCAGCTGATTGTCCCCGCCCACCTACACCCAGTTATAAATACATTCTCCTTGGTGGGCCCTCTTTTATTTACAGGCCCACTCGTACGTTGGTTTCGGCACACCACAACCAGCTTTGCTCACAGATACTATCCATTATGTATTCAAATTCTGAGCACAAATATATATATTATGTTATATTTGGCCAAATTTGAATCATAAGCTGATTTAACGCGGCTTGACAAAATTTCAGGACAGAAACCCTGATTCAGAAACAAATCAGAAACAAATTTTTAGAGCTTCCAAATTTAAATCATACGTTCAGAAACAAATCAGATAAACCAAAAGTGTGCAGAAATGGGCAAACACAACTATATATATATATATATATATATATATATATATATATATATATATATATATATACTATATATATATATATATATATATATGTACTATATATATATATAGTTGTGTTTGCCCATTTCTGCACACTTTTGGTTTATCTGATTTGTTTCTGAACGTATGATTTAAATTTGGAAGCTCTAAAAATATTTTATTTTTGTGTAAAATGGTTTAACCAAACTGAATTTTCCTGCAGTGCACCCATCTAGTGTTTAGCAATTTCGCTAAAGTGAATCTTTATAAGTGTTACTGCAATCTATATTTATTGTGTTTGTTGAAAGCTGACCTAATAATTATTCAGAGATAGCTTGGTATTTACCTATTTATCATGGGGATCCAACTGCTTCTGTGGGTATCAGACCAGCCTCATGTAGTAGACTTATAGATATTTTGTGTGAACATATTAAAAATAAAAACTGTGAAATTTGCTGCTTATTATTAGAGGTAAACCAAAATAAATTAATGAACAAAAAATAAAAAAGCTGGCACAACACTTTTGAGTACATCCCTTCTGTCACACTACAATTAAGTGAATAGAAAATTACAAAAGAGTTCAGCTTTTATGCATAATTATTGATTCACACTCGTTTCACAGTATAATTAGCTTGACATTTTCCATATATGCCATAGGTAAAAAAAAAAAATGATTTAATAAAGTTAATTAAAAAAGTAAATATATCTTCAAGCAGTGATGAAAGTGGCAAGCACAAGAGCATGGACACAACACATGTATTGGAGAGTATATGTTGATCAAGTTGTAGAGTAGTTTGACAGTGAATTGAATGCATAGTTATGTAATTGTAAGATAAAATTAATCTAAGTAGTTCATATTGACTATCTTGACTTTAATATTGACCTTCTTTGAATAATGGTGGTAGAATTTTTAATAATTATAAATAACTGCTGAACCTTGATACTAATGAGCAAAGTCACTTTGAAAAGTTGAGGCTATATCGTTGGTGAACTCACTACTATTGAATTGTTTTATGGATAGCTGTAGTGATTTAGAAGCTGTGTGGTAGAAGCAAGTTAATTCACTATGACTATGGTTGAGTTTCCCTTGACCAGATATTTGATTATTAACCATGTTATGTAATTAAAGGAAAACTATAGCATAAGGAACACAAACATGTATTCCTGACCCTATAATGTTAAAACACTATCTAGCCCCCCCTGTCATACTCCCCTGATCCCATTAAATGTAGTAAAAACTTACCTTTATTACAGTCTGCTGGTGCTGGCCCTGCCCCTGTTCTGCCTGCTTGGCTGACATCATCAGGAGTGATGATCTCAGCCAACCACAATGCATTCTCGTAGGAAAGCATTGGATTGACTGAGATTGTAAATTCTGATGATCTCAGACAAGGAAGCGGGCCAGGGGCAATGCGGCCCTTGCCAGTCAGTATCTCTTCATAGAGATGCATTGAATCAATCTATCTCTATGAGGATAGTTCAGTGTCTCCATGCAGAGGGAGGAAACACGGAATGTCAGTGTTCCACAGTGTGCAGCAATGCTACAGAAAGAACTCCAGTAGCCATCTTAGGAGTGGCCTCTGGAGTAATCCCTAGGCTGTAATGCAAACTCTGCCTTTTCTCTGAAAAGACTGTTTATAAGATAAAGCCTGCAGGTGCATGCTATATTTACCAGAATGACTACATTAAGCTGTGATTGTTATGGAGACTATAGTGTCCCTTTAAGTTTTTTTATTTACTTATTTTTTTACCTTAAGAACTGTAGATATAGTAGCTACATGTACATGCATTAGTACATTAAAACAAAAGGTATTCAAAAACTTAGGAACATTATGAAGGTTTTTTTTACATCCAGCTCTTTATTTTCCAAAGAAGTGTGGGTGAGTCTGCATCCTTGTTTCAGTGTTAAACATCAAATGAATTTATGCATACACAATTTTTCAGCATATTTAAAACTTCTCTAAATAAAAAGGCTTGGCTACGGTGAGGGGAAAAAGTATTTGATCCCCTGCTGCTTTTGAACATTTGCCAAAGAAAAGATCAGTCTATAATTTTAATGGTAACTGTATTTTTTACCAGTCAGAGACAGAATAACCCAAAAAAAAAATAGTCCAGAAAAAAAGTCAAAAAATGTCAAAAAAGTTATAAATTTTGGAAACCTCTGGAAGTTTCATGGTGGGGCAGAATAAATTCCATCGAAGCATACATAGTCCCTAAATTCACCTACATATTTAGAATAATCCCTCAGATAATACCTCTCCCATGGCTTAAAATTTTTCAATTGCCCTTTTTTAAATATATTTGGTTAGCTAAAAGACCAAGATTGGGATTACAACTACTTTCTAAAAAAATAAATAAAGGAGGACTGGGGATTCCAATAATACAGGAATATGCAAACACAGCTCATTTGGCACATGCAGTAGTTTCACAAAATAGTAACGCAATAAATGAAAATTGGTACAAACTTGAAATAGGTGAGACAGACTCAGGACATGTTATTGTTATTTTGGTCTTCTAAAGTACAACAACCTCATCTTATAAGTTATAATGTCCCTCCATTAAATTATATTTTATTAAACTGGAATAGATTTAAAGATAAAAATGGTTTAAAAAACAAAATCTTACTGTGTCTTCCTCTTAGGATTCTAAATGAGTTAAAGGAAAATTTTGAAATAGACTTTTTGCAGGAAAAAGGAAAAGGATATATTCAAGATCTTAATACTGCAAATAATATTAAAACTTTCCAAGTACTACAAAAGGAATATGGACTTCCAAACCGGGACCTTTTTAAGTGTCTCAGAATTAAAGGGTTTATAAAATCTAATTTAATTTTGACAACAAAAATTAAGTCTTCTGAGATCCTTAATAAGATCTTAAAACAAGATGACTATAGCCATCTGATTGCCAAATGTCAAGACTTGATTAGACAATCTAAAAAAGAATCCCTCCCATTTGCCATTAAAAGATGGGAGAATGAATTACAAATTAAAATTGATGTAAATGAATGGAATTTTTATAAAACAGTTCCTTGTTTGAACCTAAATGAGGTACAATTTAAATTAATAAATCAATGATATAGAGTTCCTTCCATTCTCACTAAAATGCACCCTAATTCTTCACCAAAGTGTTGAGATGTAGTTTTCTAAAAGGTGACTTTATCCACATTTGGTGGTCATGTCCAAAAATATTAACTATATGGAAGGACATTTCCCATCGATTGGTACAATGATTTGGACTAGAAGGGGAACTGAACTCAGAAATGGCCCTTTTGCATTTACATTTTCCCAAACAAAAAAAGATGATGTAATTGAAGATAATTTTACTAGAGATGTCCCGAATAGTTCGCTGGCGAATAGTTCCTGGCGAACATAGCTTGTTTGCGTTCGCCACAGCGGGCGAACATATGCGATGTTCGGTCCGCCCCCTATTCGTCATCATTGAGTAAACTTTGACCCTGTACCTCACAGTCAGAAGACACATTCCAGCCAATCAGCAGCAGACCCTCCCTCCCAGATCCTCCCACCTCCTGGACAGCATCCATTTTAGATTCATTCGGAAGCTGCATTCTTAGTGAGAGGAGGGACAGTGTAGCTGCTGCTGATTTAATAGGGAAATCGATAGCTAGGCTAGTGTATTTAGTGTCCACTACAGTCCTGAAGGACTTATCTGATCTCTGCTGTAAGGACAGCGCCCCAAAAAGCCATTTTTTAGGGCTAGAACATCAGTCTGCTTTTTTTTTTCCTGTGTAATGTAATTGCAGTTGCCTGCCTGCCAGCGTGTGTGTCAGGATCACAGCGTATACTGTGCCCACTTGCCCAGTGCCACCACTCATATCTGGTGTCACAATAGCTTGCATTTAAAAAACTTTTTTGACTGTGAAATAATAGCAGTCAGTTTCCTTCACACGTGTGCATTTCAGGGCCTGCCAGGGCACAGTGTCACACCAGTGCAACTCTGGTGTAACAGTAGTGTACATTTAAAAAAAAAATACAATTTTGACTGTAATAGATTGAATAGCAGTTAGTTGTCTGCAAGTGTGTGTGTCAGGCCTACAGCGTCTACTCTGCCACAGTTGTCACAGTAGCTTGCACGCATAGTACCACTAATCGAAAAAAAATGACAGGAAGAGGCAGGCCACCCCGCAGGGGCTGTCGTGGTCGTGGTGCTGTGATTCCCTTTGGCCCTAGAATAATGCCCAGTGTTCAGAGGCCACGTACCCTGAACTCGAAAAGTTCTGAGGACATAGTTGACTGGCTAACACAGGACACCCAATCTTCTACAGCTTCCGCTCGGAACCTTGACGCACCATCCTCCTCCAGCTTAGCTTCGGGCACCTCGGGCACCTCGGGTTACCACTCGCCCGCCTGCCGCCACCACCAACACTAGCACCACAGCCGCTTCACTTGATCTGTCAGAGGAGTTATTTACACATCAGTTGGAAGAAATTAGTGATGCGCAACCATTATTGCCAGAGGATGTAGATAACAGGGATATGTCTCAGTCAGGCAGCATTACACACATGGACGTACGGTGTGATGATGTTGATGTTGTACCTGCTGCTGCTTCCATTGCTGAGTTGTCACGTGGGTGCCCGCTAGAAGAGAAGAAGAACAGGGGGAAAGTTCAGATGGGGAGACAGAGAGGAGGAGGAGACGAGTTGGAAGCAAGGGGAGGTCGTCACAAGGAGCTAGTGGCACAGTCAGACAGCATGCATCGGCACCCGGGGTCAGCCAGACAGCACGCCAATCAACACATGCTGTTACCACCACCAGAATGCCGTAATTGCAGAGCTCAGCAGTGTGGCATTTTTATTGTGTGTCTGCCTCTGACAACAGCGATGCCATTTGCAACCTGTGCCAAAAGAAACTGAGTCGTGGGAAGTCCAACACCCACCTAGGTACAACTGCTTTGCGAAGGCACATGATCGCACATCACAAACACCTATGGGATCAATACATGAGTACAAGCAGCACACAAACTCAAAGCCGCCATCCTCCTCCTGGTCCAGCATCTTCAGCCACATCAACCACTGCTGTCTTCCTTGCACCCTCTCAACCATCCGCCACACCGTCTTTCGCCTTGAGCAGTTCCTGCTCATCTGCCCACAGTCAGGTGTCTGTCAAGGACATGTTTGAGCATAAGAAGCCAATGTCACAAAGTCACCCCCTTGCCCGACATCTGACAGCTGGTTTGTCTGAACTCTTAGCCCACCAGCTTTTACCATACAAGCTGGTGGAGTCTGAGGCATTCCAAAAATTTGTAGCTATTGGGACAACGCAGTGGAAGGTACCCAGATGAAATTTCTTTCCCCAACCTGTACTCGATTGTGCAAAAGGAACTATTTTCCTTTTGTTGGGGCAATGGTCCATCTGACCACTGATACCTGGTCTGCAAAGCATGGTCAGGGTAGGTATATCACCTACACTGCGCATTGGGTAAACCTGCTGATGGCTGCCAAGCATGGAATGCGTTGCTCTGCAGAGGAGTTGGTGACACCGCCACAACTTGCAGGGAGGCCTGCTGCCACCTCCTCTTCTCCTCCTACTCCATCCTCTTCCATAACCTACTCGGCTGAGTCCTCTTCTTCTGCTGTGTCTTACTTCACTTCAACGGCACCCCCCCAGCTCCCCAGGTACTGTTCCACATCCCGGATACGGCAGTGTCACGCCGTCTTGGGGTTGACTTGCCTGAAAGCAGAGAGTCACACCGGACCTGCACTCCTGTCCGCCCTGAACGCACAGGTGGATCAGTAGCTGACTCCGCACCAACTGGAGATCGGCAAAGTGGTTTGTGACAATGGAAGAAATTTGTTGGCGGCATTGAATTTGGGCAAGTTGACACATGTGCCGTGCATGGCACATGTGTGTAATATGATCGTACAATGCTTTGTGCATAAGTACCCAGGCTTACAGGACATCCTGAAGCAGGCCAGAAAGGTGTGTGGCCATTTCAGGCGTTCCTACACGGTCATGGTGCACTTTTCAGATATCCAGCAGCGAAACAACATGCCAGTGAGGCTTGATTTGCGACAGCCCGACACGTTGGAATTCAACACTCCTAATGTTTATCCGCCTGCTCCAACAAGAAAAAGCCATTAATGACTATTTGTATGACCGGGGTGCTAGGACAGCCTCTGCGGAGCTAGGAATGTTTTTGCCATGTTACTGGACGCTCATGCGCAATGCCTGTAGGCTCATGCGTCCTTTTGAGGAGGTGACAAACCTAGTCAGTCACACCAAAGGCACCATCAGCGACATCATACCATTTGTTTTCTTCCTGGAGCGTGCCCTGCGAAGAGTGCTGGATCAGGCCGTAGATGAGCGTGAAGAGGAAGAGTTGTGGTCACCATCACCACCAGAAACAGCCTTATTAGCATCGCTTGCTGGACCTGCGGCAACGCTGGAAGAGGATTGTGAGGAAGAGGAGTCAGAGGAGGAATGTGGCTTTGAGGAGGAGGAGGAAGACCAACCACAACAGGCTTCCCAGGGTGCTCGTTGTCACCTATCTGGTACCCGTGGTGTTGTACGTGGCTGGGGGGAAGAAAATACCTTCAGTGAGATCACTGAGGACGAGGAACGGGACATGAATAGCTCGGCATCCAACCTTGTGCAAATGGGGTCTTTCATGCTGTCGTGCCTGTTGAGGGACCCTCGTATAAAAAGGCTGAAGGAGAACGACCTGTACTGGGTGTCTACGCTACTAGACCCCCGGTATAAGCAGAAAGTGCCTGAAATGTTACCGAATTACGCCAAGTCGGAAAGGATGCAGCAGTTCCAAAATAAATTAAAAAGTATGCTTTACACAGCGCATAAGGGTGATGTCACAGCACAATGGGAATCTGAAAAAAAAAATAGTAATAGGCGCTCACTATAGTGAATGGTGAACAGGCTGCAGTATACAGAACAAGGATTCCCAGGACCTTGTAAGTGAATAACAAGAAAAAAAAGGGGGGGGGGGGTGTATACCGCGCCTAAAGATTAATATATATATAAAAAATATACTTACATCTATTATGCAAATGTGTCCAAATTAGATGGTAACCTCGAAATAAAAATAAGCAAAGAGGTAATAGTGCAATACAGTAAATCAATCCAGAAAATAGTGAATATAACTATACACAGTCCACTCACATTTGGATGAGCTATAACAGAGCTCGGCTGTGATGCGCTTGGACGGTACAATCCCCTTCTCAGGATATGTGGTTATGGGAACTCCAGATGTTTCCAAAATGCAATATGCATAGTTTATATGGAGAAAAAAGATAGAGCAGCAAATGGTGAATAAGTACCAATAATTGGAAAAGAATAAATAGTAATGTACTTACAATTACTAGAGCATAAAGCCTGCTCTAGTGTAAACAGCTTGGGTGGTATAATCCCCACCAAGGATGTGCAGGATCCAGGAAGTAAATAAAAATAGTTGAATATAAAAGTAATCTATAAAAAGTATACTTTAATATATAACAAACAATAAAAAATCATAACAAGTATGCAATAAAAGTCCACTTAACGCGTTTTGCCTGGTAAGGTTTCTTCAGAAGTGTCACACTTCACACCATCTACAACGGGAATCTAACAGGGGAAGAGGTGAAAGTAATCCTCCTCCTCCCACGAGCACGCTGGCAAGGACAGGATGCTTTACAGACGTGTTGTTGATGGAGGAGATATGGAGCTTTTTAAGTCCTACGCATCGCCACAGCCCTTCGGGGTCCACCCTCAGAGACTGATTCGACCGACAGGTAGCAGACTACCTCGCCTTAACTGCAGATATCCACACTCTGAGGAGCGATGAACCCCTTGACTACTGGGTGTGCAGGCTTGACCTGTGGCCTGAGCTATCCCAATTTGCGATAGAACTTCTAGCCTGCCCCGCTTCAAGTGTCCTGTCAGAAAGGACCTTCAGTGCAGCAGGAGGTATTGTCACTGAGAAGAGAAGTCGCCTAGGTCAAAAAAGTCTAGATTACCTCACCTTTATTAAGATGAATGAGGAATGGATCCCAAAGGGACTAATAATGGGCGATACATTCGACTAAAAATGGCCTGATGAGGGGGACGTAGCAGGGATTAAACTGAGCCCCAAATTTGAAGTAGGAGGACCGACCAAGCATCTTTTTCCATCTCCCGGTTCCTAAAATCGATGCCATATACACGTCCCCTCATAGGGGACGTAACAGGCATTAAACTGATAAGAATAGTACTACTTAACACACCACTCCCATCTGGTGGCACATTAGATTACACGCACAACGCCCCAAATTTGAAGTAGGAGGACCAACCAAGCATCTTTTTCCATCTCCCGGTTCCTAAAATCGATGCCATATACACGTCCCTGATAGGGGACGTAACAGGGATTAAACTGATAAGAATAGTACTACTTAACACACCACTCCTATCTGGTGGCACATTAGATTGCATGCACAGTGCCCCAAATTTGAAGTAGGAGGACCGACCAAGCATCTTTTTCCATCTCCCGGTTCCTAAAATCGATGCCATGTACACGTCCCCTGATAGGGGACGTAACAGGGATTAAACTGATAGGAATAGTACTACTTAACACACCTTATAATAACGCAGATAGAGGCAATGCAGAGAGAGGAGTCTGAAGAAGAGGAGTCAGAGGAGGAAGGTGACTTTGAGGAGGTGGAAGACCAAACACAGCAGGCGTCCCAGGGGGCTTGTTGTCACCTTTCGGGGACCCTTGGTGTTGTACGTGGCTGGGTGGAGGAAGAGACCTTCAATGACATCAGTGAGGACAAGGAATGGGACATGGCTAGCTTGGTATCCAACCTTGTGCAAATGGGGACTTTGCAGTTGTGCCAATGGACTGTTTGCGGTTGTTTGCGGTGCGTTAAACGGGGAGTTTGGTCTGTCACTGTGAAGCGGGCCTAACCCTTACACTACCTGACCAATACAACATCATACCTGATGTTTTAAAGCATGTTATTCCAAACAATTTAGGAATGTTAGGTGATTTATGCCCTTTATGGATTAAAACCAGACTCTGCATCAACTATGTAATTTTCCATGGGAGTTTTGCCATGGATCCCCATCCGACATGCCACAGTCCAGGTGTTAGTCCCCTTGAAACAACTGTTCCATCACTATTGTGGCCAGAAAGAGTCCCTGTGTGTTTTAAAATTCGCCTGCCTATTGAAGTCTATGGCGGTTCGCCCGTTCGCGAACATTTGTAGAAATTCGCGTTCGCCATTCGTGAACGGAAAATTTTATGTTTGCGACATCTCTAAATTTTACATATCTTGACCGCATCTAAATTATTATTGGCAAGAAATTGGCTGTCAACTAGGGATGTGCATGGGCAAAAAAATTAGGTTTGGTTCAGCAATTCAGGACTTCAGCACTTTTGCACTTCGGGAACTTGGGACTTCGGCAATTCCCTAACCCTAACCTTACCCTTACCCCTAACCCTAACCCTACTAGGGGAAGGTTGGAGTAAGGGTTGGGGTAGGGTTAGGGGTAGGGTTAGGGCAAGAGGAAGGTTGGGGTAAGAGTTAGGGTTAAGGGTAGGGTTAGGGTTAGAGCAGGCATAGGCAACCTTCGGCACTCCAGATGTTTTGGACTACACCTCCCATGATGCTTTGCCAGCATTATGGGTGTAAGAGCATTATGGGGGATGTAGTCCACAACATCTGGAGTGCCGAAGGTTGCTTATCCCTGGGTTAGAGGTTAGAGTTAGGAGTAGGGTTAGTGGTAGGGGTAAGGTTAGAGGTAGGGTTAGGGTTAGTGGTGGGGTACAGTTTTGGTTAGGGGTAGGGTTAGGGCAAGAGGAAGGTTGGGGTAAGGGTTAGGGTTAAGGGTATGGTTAGGGTTAGGGGTTATGGGTAGAGTTAGTAGTAGGGATAGGTTTAGGAGTAGGGTTAGTGGTAGGGTTAGGATTATGGGTAGGGTTAGGGTTAGATTCCTGTCATCATTCCCTCAATTTTGACTCCTTCTCCTGTTTTGCCACTTTTTCAGAAATCCGAAGCACTTCTGCACTTCCGAAATTCCGAATATCCGAATTTCAATTCGGACCGAAACAAATTGCACATGTCTACTGTCAACTAAAGTACCAACTTGGCTCGAGATTAAAATCCAGGCTCTTACTCAATAGGCTATGGAAAGGGGGGAGGGGGTGATAAGTCAATCTCACTGGAACAGGAGATAATTTAATTTTTGGAAGGATTGCTTAGTTTTCTTTAGATAAAGAGTAATTTAAGATACAGCTTCCCACATAAAGTCAAAAATCTCCTGCAAAGAGGAAATCCTACTAAGAAATAGACCTCAATACAATGAGATAATATCATATACTCACATATCTATCTCTCATGTTGTCTCATGATCCATCAAACCACTATTTATTTTTTTTTGGAAAAAAAAAGTTATAAATTGATTTGCATGTCAGTGAGTGAAATAAGTATTCAACCCCTTCAACGTTTTTTGTAGTTAGCCACCAGGTTTGCACACCTTTCAGGAGGGATTTTGTCCCACTCCTCTTTGCAGATCCTCTCTAAGTCATTAAGGTTTCAAGGCTGACGTTTGGCAACTCGAACCTTCAGCTCCCTCCACAGATCTTCTATGGGATTAAGGTCTGGAGACTTGCTAGGCCACTCCAGGACCTCAATGTGCTTCTTCTTGAGCCACTCCTCTGTTGCCTGCCTGTATGTTTTGGATCATTTTCATGCTGGAATACCCATCCACGACCCATTGTCAATGCCCTGGCTGAGGGTTCTCACCAAAGATTTGATGGTACATGGCCCCGTCCATCATCCCTTTGATGCAGTGCAGTTGTCCTGTCCCCTTATCAGAAAAACAACCCCAAAGCATAATGTTTCCACCTCCATGTTTGAAGGTGGGGATGGTGTTCTTGGGGTCATAGGCATCATTCCTCCTCCTCCCAACATGGCAAGTTGAGTTGATGCCAAATAGTTCGATTTTGGTCTCATTTGATCACACAAGACTTTCACCCAGTTCTCCACTGAATTATTCAGATGTTCATTGGCAAATGTCAGGATTTCAGTCCTTCACGGCATAGTGTGTTACCAATTGTTTTATTGGTGACTATGGTCCCAGCTGCCTTGAGATCATTAACAAGGTCCTCCCGTGTAGTTCTGGGCTGATTCCTCACCGTTCTCATGATCACTTAAACTCCACGAGGTGATATCTTGCATGGAGCACCAGACCGAGGGAGACTGGCAGTTATTTTGTGATTCTTCCAATTTGAGAATAATTGCACCAACTGTTGTCACCTTCTCACCAAGCTGATTGGCGATGGTCTTGTAGCCCATTCCAGCCTTGTGTAGGTCTACAATCTTGTCCCTGACATTGTTGGATAGCTCTTTGGTCTTGGCCATGGTGGAGAGCTCGGAATCTGATAACTTGATTGCTTCTGTGGACAGGTGTCTTGGATATTAGGAGCACTCCCTTTAAGAGAGTGCTCCTAATCTCATCTTGTTACCTGTATAAAAGACACCTTGGAGCCAGAAATCTTGCTGATTGATAGGGGATCAAATACTTATTTAATTCATTGACATGCAAATTAATTTATAACTTTTTTGAAATGCGTTTTCCTGGATTTTTTTTGTTTTTTGTTATTCTGTCTCTCACTGTTAAAATACACCTACAACTAAAATGATAGACTAATAATTTCTTTGTTATTGGGCAAATGTTCAAAATCAGCAGGGGATCAAATACTTTTCCCCTCACTGTATACTCAAAATCAACATCCCTGACTGTTTCGATGTATTGTACAGAAATACATAAAAACATGCACAATAATGTAAAATATAAAAAATCTAAACAGGTAAAGTTCATATAGAGGCAAAGTTCATATATTTGCAGGCCAGTCTCCCATAACCAACAAAAATAAAGAAGATGAGAACTCTGACAAAAAAAGTTGCTTGCCCTTTGGTAAATAACCCACTCAAGAATCAAAATAGTTTTTGCTCGCTTGTGCCATTGCAGAAAGAACATATCTGAAGCATATCAGACTCTTCCCACCCATAAGGGAAGCCCAGAAGTGAAATGCCAGTAAGTTCTCTCTGCATGAAAGATACTGCAACCCCAGACAATGGTTTCTGCCTTCTTTAGGCCATCAGTGAGGTGTAGCTGATACCCCCCAGGCACCCCAACCAACAGACTATTATTCTGGTTTATATTTTTTTTCTTATCCCACAAACTGTTTAGCAGAAAGTTATGGGTTACATGGTTTAGTCCCCAGTTGGGAAAGCATCCCACACCACCCAGACTGCACAGGAGCAGCATCAACATGCATAGCCACGGACCAGCTGGCCAGGGAGGTGGGGAGGCCAGGGAGGTGGGACTGTGGCTTCTGCTGCAAGGGGCCTATAGAGGAAGACTGGAAATGGGCATGGACTGCAGCGGACCACCCCACCGCCCAGGTAGTAACAGGAGACTTGCTTCACCGCCACAGACCGATGGATCCATGAGCCCGTAGCCTCCCCAGGAGGGTTGAAAAATTCAGGTGGTCCAAGCTTGCCTCTGAGGACCCTCTCGACCGCCGGGCGGCAATCACCGTGGAGGCCTACAGACGAGCCAGCTGAGCCTGCAGGTGCAGACCCTAATCTTGTAAGGCCTCAGCCCTGAGAGCAGAAAGGACTGCATTGATGTCCATACTGAGACCCTGGCCGAAAACAGTGCTTGGCAAGCATGTACACAAGGAAGCAACTACCATACAATTACCAAGCTGTTACAATTAAGATGGCTGCTATCCTATAAGCTGCCTACCTATTTATACTAATCCACCCCCTTTGCCCCTAATACTCCTCCCACCATTCAACAACCTCCTTACCATTCTATCTATACACACACCCTCACACGTCCCTGTTCTGTCTAGACCTTGCCTGACTCCTCAGGGTCTACACCACCACACCAGCTTCCATCCAAAGGCGGAATATGATATTATATCTTGCCATTGGCTATATAATGTATATATGATTTATCTAAATGTCCAGAAATATTCATTTTTGCAGATAAAAGCCATAAGCCTTACTTGATTCAACTGAGATACCTAAATTCTACAGTCATATTAAATTGTGCCCTTTTAAATGAGGGTTTTAATATTCACTGTATTCTTGTGAATTTAAAACTGTATTAGTGAACTATTTAATCATTTAATACTGATATTATTGAAGCAACATATTAGTGGTTGTGCTTAAAAGGCTCCAGAGGGAATCTGACATATATTATGATGTTTAGCATATGGCCATTAATTTAAACTCTTTTCAGAATATCATTTCTGTTTACATTATTTAGTAGGTATATTTTAAGGTATTCACTAAACTTGGATTTTTTAGGGATTCACCAGAGACTTACAGACTAAAAACCAAAATAGATATGCTTGAAATGTAGCAAACTTGAAGATGTGTTCCTATTTGACTAGTTTAACCTAAAACATACAATTCCTTTCCCAACAATTTAAAGTTTAGTGAAGAATACTTAATACATCGTCCTTGTTAAACATAAGCTTCTGCACTTTGTATTTTTACCTCTTTGGTAAATTAGAAGCATTTAATAACTGAGTTTAAGAACCAGCGACAATATTGTAACTTCAAATGTGAAGATTGTGCGGTTATAACCTCCATCTCTTTAGTGCACAATAGTTCAAATTTTTTTTCCCATGGCAAAGGTTAATATGAAGCATCTGATGATTTAATTCACTAATTTAAGACAATTTAAGAGTAAAATAAATACATTATAGATTTGTGAAGGGCAAAAAATTAAGGTTCTTCCAAACCACTTTGACAGAATTTTTCTTTTTGGATTGCAGAATTAAGTTCAAAAAGCTGCTTGGCTCTTCTGAGTTTCAGTATAGAAATACATTAAGGAATGCTGGAGACAGCCATGGCAGCTTCACAAACACAATCTTACTCCCTGCAACAGACGTATCAGTGAGTACCGTGCTGAATGACTTAAAAGCAGCCTTATGCTCAGACTTCATGAAAATAGCGTCAGACACCAGGGCAGATATTCAGGCCCTAGGCGACAGGACAGCCCATCTTGAAGAGAAAATGGAAGGGATGCTGGAAGCCCATAATGAGCTTGCAGACGCACATGCAGCACTAGAAAACAAAGTCAGATTTCTGGGAGGAAAAATTGCTGACAATGAAGACCGGGACAGACAAAATAATATCAGGCTGCGCGGAGTGCCTGAAACCATAGGGCCACAGGACCTGACTAAATTTGTACAGAAAGTGTTCAAAACCCTAATCTCGACATTGGAAGAAGCAGACCTCCGCCTAGATAGGACCCACAGACTACCCAAACCCAGACATCTACCAGAATCAATACCCAGAGACATCATTACCAGGGTGCATTACTTTACGGTCAAAGATCAAATAATGCAAGACTCGATACCACCCTCCAAGAAGTATATGCCGATATAAAATTGTACATTGACCTATCAGCAGCCACCGTGAACAAGAGACAGACATTTGTGCCCATCACTGCTGCTCTGCGTACTGCTAATATATTGTACAAGTGGGGATTCCCAGCCAAGCTACTGATCAGGAGGAACGGCATAGACAGAGCTATGAAGAATGCCTGAAAGTACTTAAGGACTGGAATATACTTACCTCGCTAGGCAACAACCTGAGATCACAAGGCACCACACCACCACGTGAAAAATAGCGAAAGATTGGCAGCAAGTCCCATGGAATGCAACAGCGCCGCTGACCCGCAGAACCTCCTGCTCCTGAGGGCTGCATCCTGAATGCATCAGAGAATGTAATATAATCAACCAGATACATACCTGTTACAATGACCATTATTAAGTATATACTGCCAAATTACACTTGTGGCTGTATTCACCGCTAATGTGACTAACAGCCATAATTCCACTTTAGGTCAAGAGTTACTATTGAATTTGTATTGTTCAAAATTACAGTTTAATTATTCTGCATCAAACTCTCACCAAACTAACCACTAGCCCCACCAGCAGCTTACAAGCTAAGCCATCCTCTACCCATACAGCTAACGGGAAACTGTAAATAGTTCTGTTTCACTCTCTTGGTTTTTGCCTAGCCCTCCCAGCCAACTCACCACTAGTCAGGAACAACCTTAAACTGCCACAAGTTACCAGGTTCCGATTTGCATAATTGCTGCTCAGCATTAACCCTTCTCTGGATTTGGTTGCTGCTCGGCACAACTTTTCATGTGTGGACAGCAAATGCCATTAAATACATTTTTATAAGCGGATGAATACGTGACATTACCCCCCACCTGAAGAACGCCCACTGGGCGGGCAGGACCAGGCTTGAGAGGAAATTTGGCGTGAAAATAGCGAATCTTGCGGCCAGCATGTATATCAGATGCTGGAACCCAAGAACGATTGGCGGGTCCATAACCTTTCCAATCCACCAAGTACTGTAAAGTGCCCTGAGAAAACCTGTAATCATTTATGGACGAGACTTCATACTCTTCCAGTCCAGAAACAACTAAAGGAGGAGGAGGAACACTTGAGACAGTATATTTATTGCAAACAAGAGTTTTGAGTAGCGACACAAGAAAGGTATTTGGAATACGTAAGGAGGCCGGGAGGGCCAGAGAATATGACACAGGGTTAATCCTCCAAAGGATACAAAAAGGGGCCCAGGAATCTGGTTGCAAACTTCATACTAGGAACTTTCAAGTTAATGTTGCGCGATGATAACCATACCCTGTCACCAACTTGGTAAACAGGGTTGGCACCCCACCGTTTATCCGCATAGAACTTGAAGCGATCAGCTGCAGTTTTGAGAGCGGAATGAACTTTGGTCCAAGTATCATGGATAGAAGAAAGGCGATCATCCAAAGCAGGCATAGTTGTCTCAGAGAAAACAGCTGGCAGGACAGTAGGATGAAGACCGTTATTAACAAAGAATGGGATGTGACCAGAAGAGTCATGGGTAGCATTGTTCCTTGCAAACTCGGCCCAGGGTAGTAATTCAGACCAATTATCTTGAGTGCTATTTACAAAACAACGCAGATATAACTCTAATGACTGGTTAGCCCTCTCAGCCTTGCCATTAGTTTGGGGATGGTAAGCGGAAGAAAAAGACAATTCAATGCCCAACTGTTTACTGAACGCCCTCCAAAACCGAGACACAAACTGAGAGCCCCTATCAGACACAATATTGTGAGGAATGCCATGCAGTCGGACAATCTCACATATAATGATAAGAACAAGGTCTTGAGAGGATGGCAATTTTTTAAGTGGAATAAAATGAGCCATCTTGGAGAAACGGTCAACCACCATAAGAATGGTGGTATAGCCATTGGAACTTGGAAGTTCAATGATGAAGTCCATTGACAAGTGGGACCATGGAACACTAGGTACAGGAAGTGGTTGCAACAAACCACAAGGACGTTTATGAGGGACCTTAGAAACAGCACAAACTGAACAAGCTTGCACATAGTCCTTCACATCGTTATTAAGGGAATCCCACCAAAATGATCTTGTGATCGCAGATAGGGATTTATTTATACTCCGAGATAGACTGGTTCCCTTGTCTAATATGCATTAGGGCAGTGGAGACATCATCCTCCCTGCCTAATGGTTCAAACGTAAGTTTAAATTCTGCAAGGAATTCCTGGTAATTGTGTGCAATGCTCCTACTACTCTCCCATAACTGATCAGCCCAAGCTAAAGCTTTACCTTTAAGTTGGTTCATCAGGTAACCAATTTTAGCTCTGTCAGTGGGAAAAGATCCTGGTGAGGCCTCAAAATGATACTCAATTTGGTTAATAAATCCCCGGCATTCTTGAATATTACCATCAAAATGCAGGGGAGGAGATAGGGAGATAGTAGGTGCCTTATGTACTACAGGAGGTACATTAGGCGGAGGTGACACAGTTGGAGAAGCCGCAGGTTGCAGATGCGTTGTTCGAGTAAGGAGCGTACTGAAAGCCTGTGCAAACTGATCCATGCGGTGATCATTCTCCACTAGCTTTCTCTCGCAAGCAGCTATGTGCTGACACAATTCTACAGGATCTATGGCCCTGTCGTAATGTCAGGATTACAAGTTGATCCAGCACGTAAAATTGTGTCAGACAGATGACTAATAGGTAACGTATTACCGGGCCTTAGAATGGCCGGATGTAACATACCAAAGAATAGTCAGGATACTTGCCGAGGTCAGGGGATACAGAAAGAGACACAACGATAAGGGAAAGCTGGAAGTCAGGGATACCAGAATACAGGGAAGTCAAAATCAAAGCCAAAGTCAAAAACCAGAAGAAACTTGAATCAGGAACGCGCTCTCGGACAACCACAAGGGAAACCATGACAGTGCAGTGAACAGGATGAGAACTGGGCCTAAATACCCCTCCTCTAGATCTGATAGGCTGTAACTGGCCTTTGACCCCAAAGGCAGTTACCAGGTTCTCATTTGCATAATTGCTGCTCAGCATTAACCCTTCTGTGGATTTGGTTGCTGCTCGGCACAACTTTTCCTGTGTGGACAGTAAATGCCATTAACCACATTTTTATAAGCGGATGAATACGTGACAAACACTAAACAAACAATTCCCCTTGAGTGGTCAAACCACCTGGAGACTTAATGAGTCACTACTCAATGACCCACTTATCTCCCAAATTACATTGGACCTTCAACACTACTTTGCAGAGAATACTCATCCAGACATGACACTAGACCACATATGGTTAGCGCACAAAGCAGTAATCCGGGGAAGCTTTATAAAACATGAGAACCATGCAAAAAATCTACGCCAAGCCCAATATCAGGCTTTAATAGCAGAAATCACCTCACTAACACGCTGGAACAAACACACACACCTGCTACGCAAGCTAAGCTGCTTAAGTTGCAGACCATGCTGCGAGACATAG
The DNA here is from genome assembly GCF_036172605.1 of Pelobates fuscus. Taxonomy (NCBI): domain Eukaryota; kingdom Metazoa; phylum Chordata; class Amphibia; order Anura; family Pelobatidae; genus Pelobates; species Pelobates fuscus. The sequence goes on along the minus strand of NC_086321.1, from coordinate 234,993,101 downwards.
AATTCGCTAAAAGAACATACATTGTACAAAAGCTAAACATACATTTTTTGCTTCAGGAAACAGTGCAGGTGCAAAATTGGCCTTGCAGCTTAACCCCTTAAGGACCAAACTTCTGGAATAAAAGGGAATCATGACATGTCACACATGTCATGTGTCCTTAAGGGGTTAAACAAAAATCAGACGCCTCCAGGATTGCCTTCCTAAACTACGACAAAGGTCAGAAAATCATTGACCCGAAAATGATTGTAAATGAGTTTGCCAGATATTACCACAAGCTGTATAATCTAAGTGAGGATGGGGCAACGACAATCCCCACCCCTGAGGATCTTGATAGATTCTTGGCAGACGTACATGTACCATCCCTGTCACTAGAAAGCGTACACTCCCTCCAACAACCAATATTCCTGGATGAGCTCATCAAAGCTATAGCGGACCTGATCGCAAATAAGTCCCCTGGACCAGACAGTCCAACTGATATTATAAAGAATTCTCCCGAATACTCTCCCCTCACCTACTTGACCTGTACCATTATAGCATACAAAAAGGTGCATTGCCTGCAGAAATGCTCATAGCCCACATCTCCACCCTGCACAAACCTGGCAAAACCTCCCACCACATGTAAACATTTCTGGCCCATCTCCCTCCTCAACTGCAATGCCAAACTGTATGCCAAAATACTCAGCAACCGACTTGCCTCAATGCTGGGTGGGCTGGTACACAATGACCAATCGGGGTACGTCAAAGGACACCAGGGATCAGATAACACCCGAAAGGTCCTCAACATACTGGCGACCATGGAGCGAAGCTTGGTCGGGGGCCTCCTCCTTGCACTGGACGCGGAGAAGGCCTTTGACTGACTCAACTGGGCATACATGCAGCGGGTACTCATGAAATACGGCTTTCCCCCAGAGACTATCAGGGGGATCGTGGCACTCTATGTCTCACCAGCAGCCAAGGTTTCACACAGGGGCTTTCTCTCAGACTTGTTTCTATATCAAATGGGACCCACCAGGGATGCCCACTCTCCCCCTTGCTCTACATCCTCTCCCTGGAGCCCCTAGCCCTAAAAATCTATAATCACCCACACATACATGGAATCAAAGTGTTTGGACGATATTGCAGGTTGGTGTTCTTCGCCAATGATGTCCTAGTAACACTCGAAAACCCAGACAAGTCGGTGCCACATCTTATGGCGACACTGACGGAGTTCGGTAATATCTCTCACTACCGCCTAAGCCAAGATAAAACTCAAGCCTTACCCATAAAACTACACACGACAACCAAAGATAACCTGCTCCCAACCACACTACTTACTCTCAGATAATGGACTGTTTATTTTGACACCCTGGGGAATAAACAAACCTTTCACACTAGGGAACCTCTGACAACCCTAAGGGCAGTATCGCCAAGTATGCCCCTCCAGAAATGGCTACAAGAGGGAATTACTCACGTCCACCAAGTAATTAACACACAGGGCATACAGTCATTTCCAGAAATTCAAACAAAATGGAACCTACCCTCTGACACCTTATTCACATACCTAAGACTTATCACCTCAAATGTACAATTACAACAAACAACCACTAACCAAAACCCCCTTCCATCCACAGCAATAGTGGAAAGATGTTGGGGAGCCCCTGTGAAGCCAAAAGCCATCTCTCTCTGCTATAAGGCATGGGAAAACAGATTGCTCTATCCAACTCTCCAACGAGGAATGGATAAAAGCCCTTAACGATCTGTCTAGTCGGACAAGGTGTTACACACACATAGAGGCCCATAGAAAGCTATGATACAGGTGGTACATGACTCCACACAAGCTTCACAGAATATACCCAACCGTAGCACCAATCTGTTGAGATGTTCCACAGAGGAGGGCACACTCCTTCATGTGTAGTGGACATGTCAAAACATCCAATCCCTCTGGGTGGAGGTACAAAACACCCTGCTTGCCCTTCAGGTCCCTGTCCTGCCGAGAAACCCAGAGACGTATCTGCTAATGCTGTTCCCACCCCTACTAGACAACACACATGTCACGATTCCGGGAACCAAACACGCTAACACACACACAGAAAAGGTGCAGTACCGGACCTTAGACTGGCCAGGCTAAGCACACAGAGAATAGTCAGGATACAAGCCGAGTAAGGGGAACCAGAAGACAGAATAACGAGAAACAAGCCAAGGTCAAAGGGTAGGAGAAAGTCGCAAAGTCAGATAAACAAGCCAGAGAGTACGTAACCAGAAACACAATTTCAGTAGCAATACTAGCAAGCAAAGACCACAACAGGGCAGAGAGGAACAGGAAATGTAAATATTTAAATCCATAGGTTAATTCTGATTGGATAATTTCCAATCAGAATTAACAATCACACGTGGGAGATATCTAGACCTCCCACTGTGATTGAGGCACTGTGCCTTTAACGCCGGGTCAGGTGGCTGACCCCGGCGTTTATCAAAATCGGCGGTCTCCCAGCGTGCAGCATCATGCATGCTACCGCTGGGGGACACAGAGGAAGACGCGGCGGCATCCGTGGCCGGGAGGATGCCACCCGCCTAGCGCACAGCAGGAAGGGGACCGCGGACGGCTGGAGGGTGAGTGCCGCGAGCGGACTGCAGCCTCCCTTTGCAGCCACCCGCGGGATCCTGACAACACACAAACAATTGAGTGCCATTACCATTCTAGCAGCCTGCAACCTCCTAGCCCTCCACTGGAAATCAAACTTTTGCCCAACTAAAACCCACTTATGGGATAAGATACAACAATTCTATATCTTTGAACATATGACCCTACCCAATAGCAAAGTCGTACGAGTGTTCCATACAACTTGGAAAATATGGGAAACAATACATGATAAATAATCTAGAGTTCCAAGGAATCCCAGTCCTAATCCACTACCCCAGTTTCAATACCCAAAGCCACGAGAAACCTTTTTATTAAGACCCCGAGAGTCCACTGACCTCAACTAAAATCAATGACACCATCGATGAGATTAAGGTTCAAACCCCTGACAACCACCTCTAGTGAGGCACAAGAACCGTCATTGACAAGGCTGCTGGGTATAATGTTTACATGATCTACCTTTCTCTTTTTGTTTTATGTACTAAGTTACCACAATACTTTAATTGTAAAACGGTTGCTTTACTATGTCACCAAACATTGAAGCATATTATTCTTTTCTCTGTAAGAACTCACTCTTTGTAACAGTTGAGATCTTATTACTTGTCAAAAAAGAACAATAAAAACGCTATAAAAAAAAAAGGCTAGACAACTGGGGCAGACATCTCCAAAATTTTAAGTTTTGTGGGATGTTCCCAGGAAGCAGTGGTTGGTACCTACCAAAATTGGTGCAAGTAAGGACAACACTTGAACCGGGTCATGGGTGCCCAAGGCTCACTGATGCAGGTGGTCCAATCCCACAGATGAGGTAGTGTAGCTCAAACTACTGAAAATATTAACGTCGACCATTTTAGAAAAGTGTCACACACAGTTCATCACAGTTTGCTGTGTAGCTGAATAAAAAGGGTCAGATTGCCCATGATGATCCCTGACCACTGCCTTCAATTGGGACTGGAGTGTCAGAACTGGATCATAGAGCAATAGAAGAAGGTTGCCTGGTCTGATGAATCATGTTTTCTTTTAGATCAGGTGGATGGCCGGATGTGTGTGCATCATTTGCATAGGGAAGAAATGTCAGGGGGATGCGATATGGGAAGAAGGCAAAGATCTACTGTGAAATCTTGGGAGCTGGCATTCATGTGGATGTTACTTTGACATGTACCTCCTATCTACAGATTGTTGCAGACCACATACACCCCTTCATAGCCATGGTGTTCCATGGTTGCAGTGGCTTCTTTCAGCAGGATAATGCACCCTACCATCCTGCAAAAATTGCTCAAAAATAGTTTGAGGACCATGGCAAAGAGTTCCAAGTGTTGCCTTGGCCTTCAAATTCCACAGATCTCAACCTGATTGAGCATCTGTGGGATATGTTGGACTAACAAATCCGATCAATGGAGGACCCACATCACAACTAGCTCGACTTAAAGGATATGCTGCTAATGTCCTTGTGCCAAATACCAGAGACACATGTTAACACAGAGGTCTTGTGAAGTCCATGCTTTGATGGATCAGAGCACGAGGGAGACCTACATGATATTAGGCAGGTGATTTTAATTGTTGTGGCTGATCAGTGTATATCTGGATTAAAAAATAAGAAGTGAGAGAAATTATAATAATAGTTTTTTTTAATAATTGATTGTAATATTCCTTCTTCTGCTACCTTGTATTAATAAGGAAGTAGGGAGCAGTAGTCATTTATGGTTTAAAATAGGGGATTTAAAAAATAAAGAAAATTAAAAGAAAAAGTCAGTGGCCAACGGACCACCCACCCCTTCCACCCAGACAAGAACAAAGCTTTCCCACATATCCAGTCTGTAGTGTTAGTGACCGTCTTTCAGTATGGAAAATAACAGTGCCCTATTACCACTCCCAGCTGTATTTTTGGAGGTAAGTGGGCACCAAAAGACTCAACCAAGCAGGGAGGTACCACTACAATGAAAAGCATAGAAAAAGGGAAGCTAAAACAGCAGCAAGGGAAACTTAATTTGATTTTTTTTTATTCACTGACATATTTTAGAATCTATTTACACATTTATAAACAACTTTGAAGATACCCTCCACCAACAGAGACACAGAAAACTCACATCAAATCCTCTAAATAAAAATAAAAATAAAAAATGGAAATCAAATAACCAAATGTTATATACATGAAAGCTAAAACTAAAGTAAAACCTATTGCCCACATCCATGAGGATGAGCTCAGAGCAAATGCTAACATCCATGTAGGTGAAGCTGTATCCATAGCAATTTCTCTCAGGATAATCCATACATTTCTCTTAGCAAATTACTCTAAATGTGCTCAAAGTACAGCTAGCAACATTTATGGATTCATAGTTAAAGGATGAACAGCAAAAAATACATCTGTGGAATTTAGAAAGCATGCAAAATACACATTATATGAAAATTGCTCACAGACATAAATTGAGTTTTATGTTTGAGTTTAACAATGTGGAAGGCTCTTATATCAGTTTAATAGGACCCATTTACACTAAAGGGTAATAGCTCTTGAAACTCAATAAGGTGAGAACTGAGGCTAATTTTAGGTCAAGATAGACAAAAAAAACTCCAATTTAATATTTTTCTAGATTTGCTATTTTGGCCCTTACTATACAACTATCTTAACAATTCTCCATGATCCTCAGTATACGTAACGCATCACAATGGTATTGTAGTTAAATGTATCCTTATTTTGCTGATCATCTACAGTGCCATTACATGTTCATAATAACTGGTTTCTGTCAATAACATTGTTTAAATATTTACAAAAAAATAGTATATTGTTGTAAGATACTTTAATGCATTATATATAATTGTACATGGTCCTTAATAATTAACTTTGTTAAGCAAAAGGTAATGGTTTGTTCAAGTAGAATTTGATGTCTAGATCAGTGACGTCCTGGCATTTAGTTAGACTGCACAGAGTGGTATAATGCAATTAAACAGTGAGAATGTCTTACATCTGAATCAAGAGGATTTGCATAAACAATCTATATGGAAGGTTATTTTGTTTTGTACATTGTGCATTTTCTGGCATTTAGAAAACATTATATACAATGATTTTAAAGATACAAAAAATGATAAAATGTTAAAAGTGAAAATCAGCATAAAAAGTCCGTATGTAAGGTTATGTTGTCTTGTATAGCTTGCCATTTACTGGCATTTTGAAAACATTCTATAGTATATTTTAAAAAATATAAAAAAATTACGCATGTATGCTAATAGTTAAGGGTCAGTTAATGTTAGTCTTGTAATACCATATAAGTTTGCATATTACTAGAATTGCATATAAAGTTTATCTGTATTACATTCCATTGCTATGCATACTGAATTAATTTCCATAAATATGCATCACTGAATTTCAAAATTATTTAAAATGTATTTAAAAAGACTTTTTTTATTGTTTTTAAATTAACCCCTTCAAGCCATTACTCGTTTACACACGATTGCCAGGATATGCAGATATACCCCGCAATCATGTATACACAATTTTAAAGGGACACTATAGTCACCTGAACAACTTTAGCTTAATGAAGCAGTTTTGGTGAATAGAACATGCCCCTGCAGCCTCACTACTCAATCCTCTGCCATTTAGGAGTTAAATCCCTTTGTTTATGAACCCTAGTCACACCTCCCTGCATGTGACTTGCACAGGCTTCCATAAACACCTCCTGTAAAGAGAGCCCTATTTAGGATTTCTTTATTGCAAGTTCTGTTTAATTAAGATTTTCTTATCCCCTGTTATGTGAATAGCTTTCTAGACCCTGCACGAGTCTCCTGTATGTGATTAAAGTTCAATTTAGAGATTGAGATACAATTATTTAAGGTAAATTACATCTGTTTAAAAGTAAAACCAGTTTTTTTTTTCATGCAGGCTCTGTCAATCATAGCCAGGGGAGGTGTGGTTAGGGCTGCATAAACAGAAACAACGTGATTTAACTCCTAAATTGAGCAGTGAAATTGCAGGGGAATGATCTATACACTAAAACTGCTTTATTTAGCTAAAGTAATTTAGGTGACTATAGTGTCCCTTTAACTATTGCAAAAAAAAATATTTCAGCAGCCAGGACACCAGAGCCAGTGCCATCATTCTAGCGCTTTCTTTGCTGAGCCCGCTGTGGCTGCATTAGATGGTGGGGAGATCTCTATATATCTTTGCAGGGCCCTGCATTACTCAGTGTGCAGTGTGCGCCTCTGGCTGGGAGAAGTTCTCTCTGCAAATGCAGTGTAGACATCCAGAACATGAATCTCTCCCTCACCTGGAGAAGTTAATTAATAGTTTTCGGCCAAATGCTATTATCGAGGTCTTACCATAACAAAGTGTAAGCCAGACTGTCGTTTTAAATTATGTGATATATTCGTGAACTGGAGAGGGGTCCTTAATATTACATTCTTGTTAAGCCCATTGAATCAGATACTTGCAAAGCAACTGTTGCAAAGCTATTTTCCTCACGCACTACCAAGTCTCCAAGTTTTTAAAAATGAATAATAGATTTGTTCCAACATTAATAAAGAGTTTCATACATACATATCTTATAAAGTATTAAAGACTACAAGCAATGCAAAATGTAGTCATTTGTTTGGTAGATATGCTTGATTACATAAATTAAAAAGTCAACAGTAAAACATTTTCTTAAAATTAGCAAGTCTAACTAATTGCTCTTTGAGGACACAATGCAGTGTATCGAGAACACAATTATGAGAATGAATAGAGTAGGTACAGCTACAGTAATTAGACCTCCGATATGAAACATATTTGCATCTTAAAAATTGATTTTTTTTAGATTTTTTATACTAGAAATATTTATATTATACAGGTTTTCAGATAAAAACTAACCTCTGTGATTTTTAGAAGAATTGGTTATAATTTCCTATTTCGAGACCATAGGGTGTTTTTCAATGCAACAATGAGCACAGGAAAGTAGGTCAGTTACCTAATGTGTTACCTGCCAGTTTATTATACTTATGACTTCGTTTAGAAATAATTAATGTTTTAAATGTATTTTATGTGCTTATTTAAGGTGGAGAGAATTATTTAACATGAAATACATTTATTAATGGATTACTTCTAAAGGGTCATCTATACTGTCTTTTTTTTTATATATACTGGATTTTTTTATGCCTTTGAAGAATAAGACATTTGAAGCTAGAGATGTAAAGAAAAGTATGTAATTAAAAACAAATATTAACTGTACTAGTCAGGGAATATTTCATGTCACAAACTAAAACTCTAATTAAACCCACAGTTGAGGTCCAATCATTTTGCACCCACTAGAGATGGAAACTGTTTAGGGATCCCAACCAGGGGCGGATCCAGAACCTAATCTCAGAATGGGGCACTGGCAGATTATTTAGAAACACTCCAGGCGCAACAACCACTTCAGATTTCTGTAGTGTTATGAAGCCAGGAGTGCCATTGCACCCTCCCAGAGTAAGTAATCAAACTGTTTAAAAACTTACCTGGGGTCTGCTGGGATAGCGGCAGTAGTGTGTGTGATTGAGGGGTGATGTTTGTGTGTGTGTGAGGGGTGACGTGTGTGTGAAGAGTGCATTGTGTGTGTGTGTGTGTGTGTGTGTGTGTGAGGGGTGCAGTGTGTGAGGGGTGCAATATGTGTATGGGGACAGTGTATGTATTGGGGCAGTGTGTATTAGAGGGGCATTTTGTGTATTGGGGTATAGTGTGTATGAGGTGTAGTGTGTGTATGGGGTGTAGTGTGTGTATGGGGGTGTAGTGTGTGTATTAGGGGCAGTGTGTGTATGGGGTGTAGTATGTATATTAGGGGAAGTGTGTTTGTGTGTGGAGCAGTGTGTGACAATGTGAGTAGTTATTGTTTCTGTGAGGGGGTAGAGAGGTATATACAAATATAATATATGTATGTTCACTCTCGCAAGAAAGGAGCATTGCCATAATAACCGCGGCAACGCTCAGTGCTCGCGAGAGGAGAACCCTGTGGAGCTGCAGGTAAGAGCTTCGATGAGTCCTCTCTCATAATGTTAAAACTGTTATATTACGTTGCTTGTTGTGGCTGTGTGTGTTGTATTATGCAATTTAATACTGTTATTGATTATGGATGTTAAGTTATGTTATTGGTCATTGTCAGGGAGTATAATGGTTGGGGATGTAGTTAATGGCATATGTACAGAGTTTGGTCTGACAATGACCCTTTGTGAATATATATATATATATATATATATATATATATATATATATCTTTTAATTATTAAAGCTGTGATATTTACCCACTTTAATTTAGTGTCCGTGTCTTTCTGGGAAGGGGGTTAGTTAGGTAATGCAAGGCTATGCTGAAAAGACGACTATGCGTATGTCATGAGTCTACTATAGTTGTAGAAGATTAATAATTTAAAAGTGCCTGAGATACTAATTTTTCCTGTAGAAGAGCTGTATTTAATTCACAAATTCATAGACTGGTGTAGCTTGGAATGCATAGTTTTTGCTCAAAGTTCAAGTTCCTATTAATTACCGCCCCTGGTTTATCAGCAATGTTTGACCTAGGACAGTTAACAGTGCTGGAGGTCACCACATGACACAACATTCATAAAATTAATTATAATAACAACTTGCTGCTAAGAAGCCATGTGTCAGTCCATCATTATGGATGCACAGATTTCAATCTGAACATTGTTATTTATCAGGATCTGCATGCGTTTATAAACACATGGTAAAATCATGAAAACATGTTACTAAAAATAGTTTGTATTCACAAAAGAATCATGCAGGTGAACTGTTTTAATTGCCATCATATTAGTTTTATCACATAGATTGTTGACTCATGAAGAGGATAATCCAAAATAAGTGCAAATGTGTACAATGGCTCTATCTATCTATGTATCTATCTGCATCTTTTTCTCTCTCTGCTAAAATCTTATTTTTTTTGCTGGTGCATAGACAGATGTACTATCCATTACAAAACTTGTAGCTGCCTTAAAATTATATGAATATAACTGAATATTCCAGGATATAGTTTTTAACAGGTGGGGTAACTGCTTCTTAACACAAGGAGATATTAGTCTGGCATTATGTGGTCAAAAAGGATTTTCTTCTTAGTTTGTTGCAAAATTGAAAAGCACTTCAAATTCAGTGTTTTGCCTTCTTTTGGATCGACAGAAAACCAAATATCAGAAAGGGTTTACTTGATGGATGCATGTCTCTTTTCAGCTTATGTAACTATGCAACATAGAAAGAATTCTGATAATTAGTAAGTTTTCTTTACTGCAAGCTAAATTGTATATATCTACTATACATCTGCCATAGCAGATTATTCTTTTGCATTTCTTTACTAAACAATAAGTTCCTGTGAATTGGTAAACCAAAAAATGTTCCAAAAATGATTTGCTGTATTCCTTCACCATATGATCAATGCATTTACAGCTATCTTATGCAAGTCATTAGAGGTTTGACCAGATGCACCCTAAATAGACAATACCACTCTTTCATCTTTTAGTATTTCAAAATTACCGTATATACTCGAGTATAAGCCGAGTTTTTCAGCACATTTTTTGTGCTGAAAAACCCCAACTCGGCTTATACTCGAGTCAATAGTCTGTATTATGGCAATTTGCATTGCCATAATACAGACTGGGGCTGTGGGGGCTGTGAGAGAGCGTTACTTACCTCTCCTGCAGCTCCTGTCAGCTCCCTCCTCCTCCGCGCCGTCCGTTCAGCACCTCGGTCAGCTCCCAGTGTAAGTCTCGCGAGAGCCGCGGCTCTCGCGAGACTTACAGTGTGAGCTGACAGAAGAGCTGACCGGACGGCGAGGAGGAGGAGAGAGCTGACAGGAGCTGCAGGAGTGGTAAGTAACACTCTCTCACAGCTCCCACAGCTCCCACTGAACTGCCAATGCTGGACCACCAGGGAAGGAGAGCCCCCCTCCCTGCCATATATCAAGCAGGGAGGGGGGACGAAAAAAAATAAAACAATTATAATAATAATAAAAAAATAATTAAATTAAATAAATAATAATAATAATAATTAATAATAATAAAAAATATGAAAATAATTACAAAAATAATAACATTGCCCACCCCCCACCAAAGCTCTGCAACACACACACACACACACTGCACACATACACACACACTGCATTCATACACACACGCTGCATTCATACACACACGCTGCATTCATACACACACACGCTGCACTCATACGCACGCTGCACTCATACGCACGCTGCACTCATACGCACACACTGCATTCATTATACACACACTGTAAATAAATATTCAATTAGTATATTTTTTTTAGGATCTAATTTTATTTAGAAATTTACCAGTAGCTGCTGCATTTCCCACCCTAGTCTTATACTCGAGTCAATAAGTTTTCCCAGTTTTTTGGGGTAAAATTAGGGGCCTCGGCTTATATTCGGGTCGGCTTATACTCGAGTATATACGGTATAACAATCCTATAAGCACTTCTAAATAAATTCCCCACACTAATAGTGAGCTTGAGTTGTATTTTTCATTGAGCTTGGGTGTGTGTCCATTAGCTTGTCTGTATATGCCAGTGAAAGTTTGCCTTTGTGTGCATTTATGTGAATACGCTCAATATAGATAGAAATTGTTGCTATCTTAGAAGCATAAAAGTCATATAAAAGCTGCTTAGTGTTAAGTATTGTTTAGTCTGCTTAGTAATTTACTTTTGCAGAGGAAAGAACCAGACTATAGGAGTGCAGCGTCAATTTACAGTGGAGGAAGTCAGGTGCAGAGTGAAACTTTCTCCAGCAGCATTTAGCAGTTCTTTTTTTTGGAGGTATCGGGTCAGCTTGGTGTGCCAGGGTTGTAATTGGGAGCGCTTGCTGCACTTAAATGTAGGAGGTGCCACGATGTCTAGGTGAGAGAAGAGAGTGGAGTTGTAGAGTGATATTGCAGAGTTAGGGCAAGCGAGATTTGAGATGGTTACATACACACATATATTCATATTGAAAAGTGGAGCTACCATCAGTAACTGTCTTTTTAGGTGATATGAAACACAAAGTGGAGACTTGTACTGAAAAATATATTAAACAAATAAAATAAACAAAAGTCCAGGGCAAACAAATGCAGCAAGGGCAAGGCGAGAGCGAGGTCAGTCAGTCCAGTAGTCAATATCCAGGCAGCGAAGGTTCAGCAACGGTAAGACAGGCCAGAGGAAAGAAAAACTTAAGGAAAATCAGAAATCACAGGTATAGCAGCGATGGAGCACAGAACAACTGAGCACTGACAGCTCAACTGTTCAGGGTTTAAATATGGTGCCAATTGTAACACACACCTACTCAGACATACTCCCAGAGCACCCTGTGGTGTTTGGGGCTGTTTGTTATTCAGGGTTGCCATGCAAAATAATTTGCAAAGGCTTGTTCCTGTCGTGCCTCCTAGGGCTGCCCTTGCGGCATGGAGTTTTCATGCAGTTCTCCCAGGTGTCTATCTTTTCCTGGAAGATGTGACGCGACTAACCCGCTCCTAGAGTTTGCACATGAACACTTTGGGCAGCTGCATCCCGGGTCTGCACCCGGAGCAGCGATGGAGTGAAGTTAAGTCCTGACAGTAATTTCCTCTACATGGACGACATCAAACTATATGCCAAGACAAGAGTGAGTGGGACATCGACTCACTGATCTAAATAACTAGGATATACAGCAGGATACCAGAATGTCATTCAGGCTAGATAAGTGTGGGTGGATGAAAGTAAAAAGAGAATGATGATCAGGACTAAAGAAGCTGAAGTGCCAGAAGGGAATATAGGAAATGTAGAAAACAGCTACAAGTACTTGGTGATACCACAAAGACATGGCAAAAGTTAGGAAGATGCAAAGAGGACAGCAACATCCAAGTAACTTAATTGAATTAGTGTCACGGTAATATACCCCAACACGCAGGAATAGTTCACAGTCAAGAGACAAGAAACAGTGTTCGTCTTACCGGACCTTAGAATGGCCGGACTAGGACGAGAGAAAGACAGAGTCAGAACAAGCCGAGGTCAAGGGAACTGAGAGACAGCGTAACGTAGAACAAGCCGAGGACTGGTACACAGAGGACAAAACAGCGGATAAGCAAGCAAGGATAAGGAGAGAGCGGAGTCAGGAACAAAGCCAAGGTCAAGCACCAAAAAACCAACTGAACGATACAAGCACTAAAGGGAACTGGACAGAAACCACGATAGGGCAAAGAGCAAGGGAAACAGGTGAGTATAAATACCCTTAAGGTTCACTTTGATTGGCCCCTGTCATATCCACGCCCCCAAAACGTGAGTGTATGGGGAATGTGGCCTGACAGGGGCCAATGGGAGACTGATTCTAATTTAGTCTCCCACTGTCCCTTTAAGAGCGCGCCCGAGACGCGCGGCGCGCTCTTAGTGTCGGGCGGGACATGTGACCGCTTCTCGCGGTCACTGCCCGCCTGACTGATCCCATCGTTGGCTGAGCCGCGCGCGGCTCGTGCAGGAGCAGGACCGCGCGCGGCGAGAAGGGAGGACCCCGGCCGGCCCCTGGAGAGGGTAAGTACCGCTACAGTACCCCCCACTGAAGACACGCCAACCGGGCGGGGAGGAGCAGGCCTGGCAGGAAAACGAGCGTGGAAAGAACGCACAAGGCGAGGAGCGTGAACAGCGTCAGCGGAAATCCAACTGCGTTCCTCAGGCCCATAGCCCTTCCAATGTACCAGATATTGGAGGCGACCCCGAAGCAAGTGAGAGTCAATTACAGCCGCCACTTCAAACTCCTCATGGCCCTCCACCGAAACCGGAGGAGGAGGGGGGACATGCCGAGTAAAACGGTTGCACAGGAGGGGTTTTAACAAGGAGGTATGAAACACGTTAGGAATGCGTAAATTTTTTGGAAGATCCAATGCATACGAGACAGGATTAACCACATGCAAGATACGAAAAGGACCAATAAAACGAGGGGCCAACTTCATAGAAGGCACACGAAGACGAATATTGCGAGTAGAAAGCCAAACCCGGTCTCCCACAGCATAGGATGGAGCCGCCCTGCGATGCTTGTCAGCGTGAACCTTCTGGCGAGCAGCTGAGGCCATCAAAGAACACTGAACCTGCTCCCAAGTATTACGTAGACTAGCCAAATGTTCGTCCAGAGCTGGCATGCCCTGTAAGGAGAATGCAGCTGGAAGAACCACGGGATGCCGGCCATAAACAACGTAAAAAGGGCTGTTACCGGAGGATTCATGAGCAGCATTATTACGAGCAAACTCAGCCCAAGGAAGCAGGTCAGCCCAATTGTTCTGATGGTGGGACACGAAACAGCGAAGATACTGCTCCAGAGATTGGTTGGCACGTTCAGCAGCTCCATTAGACTGGGGGTGGTAGGCTGAAGAAAACGAGAGGGAGATACCCATCTCTGCACAAAACGCTCTCCAGAATCTGGAAATAAACTGGCTACCCCTATCGGACACGATCGAAGTGGGAATACCATGCAACCGAAACACCTCCCCGGCAAAGATAGAGGCAAGTTCCTTGGATGATGGCAATTTGAGAAGAGACACAAAATGAGCCATCTTAGAAAAACGATCCACAATCATCAGGATGACAGTTTTACCATTAGAGGGAGGTAATTCAACAATAAAATCCATGGATATATTGGACCATGGCCTCTCGGGTATGGGCAACGGATGCAACAACCCACAAAGAACTCTGTGGGAGGACTTCATACTGGCACAAGTGCTACAGGCATTAACGTAATCGGTGACGTCCTTGCGCAAGGAAGCCCACCAGAAATATCTAGAAACTGCTGAGACTGTCTTAGAAATACCAGGGTGTCCAGCAGTTCTAGTGTCATGATATAATGACAAGATGTCTCGTCTCTCTGGTATATCAACGAATAGCTTATCAGCAGGCCTCTCCTCAGGAGCCAAGTTTTGTTTAGCCTGAATAGTTTGTAAGAGAGAAGACGAAATAGAAAGAACAGTAGTCGCTATTATTCTGTCAGGCGGAATGACAGGGGTAACATCGACCTCGAGTTTGTCAGTAGTCTCGAATTGTCTGGACAGAGCATCAGCTTTAGTATTACGATCACCCGGTCTGTAAGTGATTATGTAATTAAAACGAGACAAAAAGAGAGACCACCTGGCCTGCCTAGAAGACAATCTTTTTGCTTCACTAAGGTATGAGAGGTTTTTGTGATCCGTTAAAATGAGGATAGGATCCCTGGTACCCTCTAGCAGATGTCTCCATTCCTTGAGCGCCAAAATGATAGCGAGGAGTTCACGATTGCCTACATCATAATTCCTCTCTGCTTTGGACATCTGTCTGGAAAAGAAGCCACAAGGGTGTAACGGCTTTTCAGGTGAATCTCTTTGAGACAAGATAGCACCTACCCCTATCTCAGAAGCATCAACCTCAAGAATAAAGGGCAGTGAAGGGACAGGATGCTGTAAAACAGGAGCAGAGGCAAATGTAGCTTTCAAGAATTCAAAGGCCTCGAGTGCTTCAGGTTTCCAGACATGAGTATTACCATCCTTCTTGGTCATTCTGGTTATAGGCGCTACAATGGCAGAAAATCCTTTAATAAAACGCCTATAATAATTAGAGAACCCCAGAAAACGCTGAATGGCTTTCAAACCCTGGGGCAGAGGCCATTCCATAATGGCAGACAGTTTCTTGGGATCCATACGAAAACCCTTGGCAGAGATTATATAACCCAAGAATTGGACTTCAGATTGATCAAATGAACATTTTTCGAGTTTGCAATAGAGACCGTTAACCAGAAGAGTTCTCAACACTAATTTAACATGCATGTGATGAGTCTGTAAATCATTAGAATAAATTAATATGTCGTCCAAGTATACTATAACGAATGTATGTATAAATTGACGTAGGACATCATTAATAAATTCTTGAAAAACTGCTGGGGCGTTACAAAGACCAAAGGGCATCACGGTGTACTCGTAGTGGCCACTCCTGGTATTGAAAGCAGTCTTCCACTCGTGATCCTTTTTGATACGTATGAGGTTGTAAGCACCCCTCAGGTCCAATTTAGTAAAAACTGTGGCCTGCTTAAGCCTATCAAAAAGTTCAGTGATCAAAGGTATGGGGTACGCATTTTTGACGGTGATTTTATTAAGGCCCCTATAGTCAATACAAGGCCTTAATTCGCCATCTTTCTTAGACACAAAGAAGAACCCAGCCCCTGCCGGGGAAGAGGATCTTCTTATAAATCCCTTCTCTAGAGATTCCTTGATATATTCCTCCATAACCAGATTCTCCTGAGGAGATAAAGGATATATTCTCCCTTTGGGAGGCATCGTACCAGGTAATAAATTAATTGCACAATCGTAAGGCCTGTGAGGTGGCAATCTTTCAGCCTCCCTTTTATCAAAAACAGATTTAAGAGACAGGTACTGAGAGGGTATGACCGTAGGCACGGGAGGAATATGAGTAGAATTCAAAGGGGTGACTTTAACAACACAAGACTCTTGGCAAGAATCACTCCAAGAAACTATTTGTCCTGACTCCCAATCAATGGTGGGATTATGAGTACGTAACCAAGGATACCCTAACACGAGGTGAGAGGAAGGAGAAGTAATGATCTGAAACCGAATGGTCTCAGAGTGTAACACCCCTGTAGACATATGTAGGGGAACAGTCTCATGTGTGATAATTGGAGAGCATAATGGTCTACCATCTATGGCCTCAACGGCCAAGGGTGTCTCCTTCTCTCTGGTGGGTATGTTATTCTCCTTCACAAAACTGGAATCAATAAAGTTTTCGGCCGCTCCGGAATCAACCAGGGCTAGTATATTCCCTGCTATGCAGTCACTATCAAGGTGCAGAGAAACAGGAAGAAGTAACTTATTAAGAGGCAAATGTGAGGACTGTGATGTCACACCCAAGGCCAGTCCTCTATACGGTCTTAGGTGCGATAGTTTCCCGGACGCACGGGACATTCTTGTCTCATATGACCCCTCTTACCACAATAAAGACAAAGTCCCTCCTTTCTCCTATAAAGCTTTTCAGCGTCGGTAAGTTTAGCAACCCCTAACTGCATAGGTTCCTCCTCAGAACCTTTAGATCCCTTGGGAGTCTCAGCTCTAGGGGAGTTAAAGGGAACAAAATGTCTATTTCTGGACCTGGTATATAACCTGTCACGGATCCTGTTATCTATATCGATAAGATAGTCAATCAGGTCCTCCAGGGGTACAGGGAGGTCCTTAGCTGCTACCTCATCTAAGATAGTATCAGACAGACCTTCCATAAAGGCAGTAGTAAGGCCATTATTAGTCCAATCTACCTGTGAGGCAAGGGTCCGGAACTGAATAGCATAATCGGCTACAGATTTAGATCCTTGCTTTATTCTCATTAATGCCCTGGCGGCATTTTTTGACCTTTTAGTCGTGTCAAATGTTCTACGGAACGCTGTGAGGAAGCTATTGAAGTCGTGTACCATAGGCCCATTAGCCTCCCAAATAGGATTTGCCCATTCTAGTGCCTTATCCGTAAGCTGGTGCATAAGAAAACCCACCTTAGATCTGACAGTGGGAAATGAACGTGGGTACATTTCGAAGTGGAATTCCACTTGATTAAGGAATCCCCTACATGTCTTAGCGTCCCCTCCATACCTAGGTGGCGGGGTTAGATGTGCAGAAGCATTAGACATATTAGCTGTGTCCGGTATAGGGTTTACAGGAGGCGTAGGTACAGGTACCGGAACAGATCTGGATAACAGTGTCTGGATGGCTTGAGCCATTTGATCCATACGGTGATCCTGTTCTGCGAATCTAGCCTCATGAGTGGCCATCTGTTGACCTAAACCTGCGGGGTCCATGGCCCTATCGTAATGTCACGGTAATATACCCCAACACGCAGGAATAGTTCACAGTCAAGAGACAAGAAACAGTGTTCGTCTTACCGGACCTTAGAATGGCCGGACTAGGACGAGAGAAAGACAGAGTCAGAACAAGCCGAGGTCAAGGGAACTGAGAGACAGCGTAACGTAGAACAAGCCGAGGACTGGTACACAGAGGACAAAACAGCGGATAAGCAAGCAAGGATAAGGAGAGAGCGGAGTCAGGAACAAAGCCAAGGTCAAGCACCAAAAAACCAACTGAACGATACAAGCACTAAAGGGAACTGGACAGAAACCACGATAGGGCAAAGAGCAAGGGAAACAGGTGAGTATAAATACCCTTAAGGTTCACTTTGATTGGCCCCTGTCATATCCACGCCCCCAAAACGTGAGTGTATGGGGAATGTGGCCTGACAGGGGCCAATGGGAGACTGATTCTAATTTAGTCTCCCACTGTCCCTTTAAGAGCGCGCCCGAGACGCGCGGCGCGCTCTTAGTGTCGGGCGGGACATGTGACCGCTTCTCGCGGTCACTGCCCGCCTGACTGATCCCATCGTTGGCTGAGCCGCGCGCGGCTCGTGCAGGAGCAGGACCGCGCGCGGCGAGAAGGGAGGACCCCGGCCGGCCCCTGGAGAGGGTAAGTACCGCTACAATTAGACAGGTCCTGAAGTTCAAGCTCAATGGCAAGAGAGGGTTCCATGAAATCAATATATATGCCCTGACCAAAGGAAGTGCTGGACACCATGAATATCAAGACACTGGAATCTACTCACCATGAAAGGAGAATTCCATCCAAACCAGCACCCAGAGACTATACAACAACTGGAAGGTTAGGAGGTCAAGCCTGATGAGTGTCAAGCCACAGTCCTGGATGAAACGCTGTGCATTCACTAACACATCACAAAGATGAACTGCTAAGCCAACAACACATAGAGAATGCAGAAAATCATGAGGTTACATGGCAAGACAAACCACCCCATGGGATGTACCATCAGCAGATAGTATATGTGGCTCACATTACAAAATCCTACTAGTGCCTAGAAGAAGCAGGACTGAAACACAGCACTAAAGCTCTTAGTCTAGCAGAGCAGAATAAGGCACTCAGCACTGTGGTGTATCACCAGATCAATAGAAGTAGGGATCTCCCACATGAGACAGAACTCAAGGTCCAGACTGTAAAAACAGGCCTCCAAGACAATCCAGCACATAGTAGGTGGGTGCAAGATGTTGCTGAGAGGCACAACCACATAGTTGCACAGATTATGGACTGGATCAGATGAAAGGTGCAACAAAAGGTAATTGAAATAGCAGTGCTAGGATCCTGTGAGATTTCCAGATCCAGACAGACAAGTAAGTGTAGGCAAACAAACCCAACATCGTGGTTGTAGGTGAGGATTGGAAAACTGCAGTAAACCCCATGACCATAATATCAAGAAGAAAGAACATGAGAAGGTGGACAAATACCAAAGACTAAAAGAGAAACTGGAAGGTATGAGGAAGGTGAAGGCAAATGATAGTCCCAAATTTGATAGGAGCTCTCTCTGGCCTACAAACTCCAAAGCTGGGAGAGTGGCTTCAGCAGATTCACAGTAGAAAATTTGAGACCTCTGTCCAGAACAATGCAGTTCTAGCTACGATGCTACGTGTAACCCCAGACTCCCAGGCCTTTGATGGAGGACCTGATAATGAGGAATTCATAAAAATACCACACAGAAGGATGAGAAAGTCAATTTTAACTCTCATTTCATGGCAAAGAATAAGAAGAATATTAGACTGTAGTATCTTTAATGTTAGTTCTCACCTTAACCCACCTTTAATCCCCCTCTTCCCTATCTCACCTTATTCTTAAACTTAATTCCCCTTAGTTCTTACAAACATTAACCACAGGGACACAGTTAGGGGTGGCTAATCTGGGCTGGAGCTTTCAGTCAGCTTGTGAAAAATCCATGTATGACATTTTAACATTAGCCCAGGTTCCCTTGAAAATATGCAACTGAAGCTATTTATTACTTTCTCAGTATACTAGTCTGCAAAAGTGAAATAAATAATATCCACAGTCACAGATGTTCCATTAACAACTTGCACTGTTCCTCTCATTTATGTAATAATAAATTATCTAATGATATCACAAACAAGAAGCAGAATTTTAAATAGCCAACAAATATAAGAAGACTTAAATCAATACATGATTACATAATCTGTGACAGTACCATCGAACCCTTAAATTGAATACGGATCCATCAAGAATGATCTGATATTTGAAAATCATGCAGCTTTAATTGGTAATGAAGTAACCACATAACATTTTTTTATTTACTTTTTAGATGTGGACATTGGCTTTCTTAATACACATTGCTTATTTACATGTATATAAGTGTATAATAAATAAATAGAATAAAAGACACATTTTTATCTGAATATTATCTGTTTAAAAATATAATTTGCAAACAACATGTTAAGTTTTACTTTTGAAAAGCTCAATAGCTCTAATTATCTGATGCTAGTAATTTATTTAGGAATCAACACAAACACAAAAACTATCTGGAATAGCCAAAAAAAAAAAAAAGAAAAAAAGATACACACAGGAAAGCCTTGGAAACAATTTAACTATTTTACTATTATGGTGTGCATAATATGAAGATACTGTGATTTTTATCCCTCCGGAGAAATATTTTGGAGCGCTAAAAAATGCTTGTGCTGTGCTCCTGCACAGCAATAGCGTTTTAGCCAATCAGGTGATTAGGACAGCTATGCAGCTCACGGCAGCCCTGATCACCTCAGATTTAAAAATGGCAACGTAGATGGAGGACTCCATTTCTGTGTCTGCCACAGATATGGTGGATGTCTCTCCTAGAGACAGCCACATCAACGTTAGAAGGCTCCATTAGAGAGCCTTCTTTGCCAGGGTCCTATCCTCTTCATCTTCTGAGGAGGATATAGTCCCAGTAAGTAGAAGAAAAAAGAAGGCTTGCCTTTCCACTTCAAGTTCTGGGGATGAACTTGATTTTGGTCCCTCTTCCCCTCATTCTCGTTTGAGTAGTCGACGTTTTAAAGGAATGGTACCTCCAAAAGCAAAACGTGTTTTTCCCTTGTTTGCGGTTTCAAAGCAGTTTTCACCCAAAAGGGACAATGGCTCATTCTAGTGCTTTCAGTCCCTCACTGTCCACCTAAAGAGAGTTTGCTCATTCATCCGCCCTAAGCCAGTCCTGTTCCAGACAGGGATCACCGGAGATTGATTGGGAGTGTGAGGAGGTGGTTCGCTCTGCAGCTTCCACTGAACGAGGGAAGTTGAGCAACATTCAGATGGACAGAGTGAGCCTTTAGGTACAGTGCTCCCTTCAAAATAATTCCACTCAAGATTGGCCATCGAACAAGAATCTGAAGTCAGTGATTTTGCCAAACTAGCTTTCAGATCGCCGCTAGTTTAAGAGGATGATCTCCTCCTTAGACATCATATTGGTATCCCTGACATTCAGGCACTAATGGACCCTGAAATTGATCTAGCACTGTTATCCATTGCAGGAAGCAGTGTTTCTGCGGATCCCATGGATCAGACATTTCGCAATGTACAATTTAAAATTGCGGATGCTGTTGTTCCCTTTCTGCTTATGTTGGATAATGCAGAGAAGGAGGGATTCTCTCATAACCCTTCCCTACTAGCTTTACTGGCTTCTAAGATGGCACTTCTAAAAGCTTTCAGCAGAACGGTGCTTACTATCAGTCAATTCTTCAACTATATTTCCAACATTCGCAGAACCCGCTGGCTCCATGCAGCAGGGATGTCTGATTTGGCACCGAAATCACATGAAGTCCCTAATTTGGAAAACTCCTTTCTATTTGGCCCCTCTATTGTACAAGAGGTGAAAGGATGATATAAGGCTAGGAGATCTTTACAACTCCTTTCAGTTTCCTTTCCAGAGTCAAGCTTCCTCTCTTTCCCAGGCATTATCTCAGTGAAAAATAGAATTGGCAGATATGTCAATTTCAGGTTGGATCAGTCCCTTATTCCCTATTCCAAAATCAGACGGCATGTGGAGACCAGTACTAAATGTCAAGGCTTTGAATGCTTTCCTAAAGAGGAAAAGATTCAGGATGGAGGACTTAACAGACCTCCCAGGCCTAATGCAGAAACATGTATTCTGCACAAAATTAGACCTCAAAGATGCTTTCCATTCAGTTCCTATCACTATGAAACACAGGTGCTTTCTCAGATTCTGCTGGAAGGAACAGATATATCACTGGACTGTAATGGTGTTTGGCCTATCCAACTCACTTTACACATTTTCCAGGATAATGAAAGCTATTATATCCCAGGCCAGGCAAAGAGGATTGCTATGCCTGTATTACTTAGACAACATCCTGCTGTTGAATCCAAAGGTAGATCCTCTTGTTCAGCAGAGAGATTACCTAATTTCCTTTTTACAGGATCTGGGGTTTATTGTAAATATGCAAAAATCCATCATAGTCCCTACTCAGAATACCCTAGTTTTGGGTTTCATGCTGAACACGGATATGGATATGACCTTGGGTGTTCCCCGAGACAAATGGGAAAAAAAATCCTAGCTCAGTTAACTTCAGCTCTTTTGAAACACAGATGGTCCCTAAGAGAAATAGCAAAGACCATTGGGAGGCTTATTGCTTTAACACTGGGTTACGATGTTCCCCCCTTGCTGTGCAGATGAAGTCAGCTGTTTCTAGGAAATTAACTGAGACAAGGTGGCCAGTGGGGGTCAAGGGTGGTCATTTCCACAAGTGTCAAAAAAGAGCTAAACAAGATATTGAAGGGGCAAGTCCACTTCCTCGCCCCCATTAAGAAGGGCCTTTTGAGTTAACCTTGATCACAGATGCTTCTACCAAGGGATGGGGTGCTTTCTCTGTCCAAGGTGCGATAAGAGGAGTTTGGTCAGTTTAAGAAAGGCTTCCTAGGGACCAGGGATCTCTTAACCAAACTTCCACAACTTATGTGGATGGTAGGCTTTTAACGCATCCTCTTCTGTTTGACCGGGATTTAGACATAGTTATCTCTTCACTACGGCCAGGGTAAGATACAAACAGATGATCGAGGAATTTAAAGCAAGGGAAGTTTCCCTAAAATTCCCTTTCCCATGAATCTGACACAATTCCCTTAGCTTTGGAATTACTCACGCTCAAATATCATTCAGGTTTAGCAGTCAGTACGATTAAGAAGTATGGTTCTGCATTACATTTTCTAATCCCTAATCTGACCCAAGACGCCCTTTACCTCAGGTTACTGAAAGGGCTATCAGTCTGTCGGCCTTTTACTCCGAGATACACTTCCACTTGGGATGTGCACCTTTTATTAAACTACTTTAATTCTTTAGACAATGACCAGATTGACCTTAGATGGACGGTGATTCAATTGGCATCCCTTTTAACTTTAGCTCTGGCAGCTAAAGGCTCAGAATTAACCCAGTTAAATTAACCCCAGTTAAAAATTGTCAAACCAGGGTTGTCTCAAACTCCAGGGGGATTTCATGTCATGCTTAAAAGAAGACAGAAGACTTCCCTTATTTTCCAGGGTCCTGTAGAATTAGATTTGGTGCAGGATTCTGATGAGTCGAGTTTATGCTTAGTTAATTTGTTAAATTCATACTTAAATCTTTCTACCCCATTCAGACAAGACTTTACACAATTACTTATCACTTCCAAATAAAAACAAGTTACCTGTGCTCTCTCCTTAATCCCTATGTATTTTTAAACAAATTGAGTTTTTTTTAGTTACCTCCAATGGCCATGAGAGGATGAGCCCACCTGCCAACGTCAAGGCAGGCCTAACTCTAACCATTTATGTGGGTAGCTATGCCAGCATAACCCACCACTTTCAAACACCATAGCTTTCAGTGAATATATTATCTGGAGTTCTCATCCGTGTGGGGATTCTCCCTCTGCAGTGGAGCTTTGAACACCCAGAGCCAGGGGTGATAGGGCTCTGGTATATATGAGTTTTTTCCCCTTTTTTTATATTTTATCTAGTCCAGGTAGTCTGCACAATTATCTGTCTCATATATTTTCAGATCAGTTTAGCACACTTTTTTGGTAATAATCTGTTAGTCATTAAAAAAAGCTGGTAAATGTGCTTCTGCATCACATTTAACAAAGGGTTTTTTTTACAAGAAGACAACACATTTATTCAGTTTAGCTGCTTGGATTGTGGATGGCATTAAATCCAGCCAAATTTGAATATTATGCTAGCTTTAGTGTACAGATAATCTTAATTTTAATAATGACATGAGGCGAGTATTTTGCATAATCTTTCTTTACTAACTCCAAAGCAGCAAAGAAAAGAGTGACAAAACTTTGAACCAACCACAATTTAGTATACACTGTGTGCAGAATTATTAGGCAAATTAGTATTTTGACCACATCATCCTCTTTATGCATGTTGTCTTACTCCAAGCTGTATAGGCTCGAAAGTCTACTACCAATTAAGCATATTAGGTGATGTGCATCTCTGTAATGAGAAGGGGTGTGGTCTATTGACATCAACACCCTATGTCAGGTGTGCATAATTATTAGGCAACTTCCTTTCCTTTGGCAAAATGGGTCAAAAGAAGGACTTGACAGGCTCAGAAAAGTCAAAAATAGTGAGATATCTTGCAGAGGGATGCAGCACTCTTAAAATTGCAAAGCTTCTGAAGCGTGATCATCGAACAATCAAGCGTTTCATTCAAAATAGTCAACAGGGTCGCAAGAAGCGTGTGGAGAAACCAAGGCGCAAAATAACTGCCCATGAACTGAGAAAAGTCAAGCGTGCAGCTGCCAAGATGCCACTTGCCACCAGTTTGGCCATATTTCAGAGCTGCAACATCACTGGAGTGCCTGAAAGCACAAGGTGTGCAATACTCAGAGACATGGCCAAGGTAAGAAAGGCTGAAAGACGACCACCACTGAACAAGACACACAAGCTGAAACGTCAAGACTGGGCAAAGAAATATCTCAAGACTGATTTTTCTAAGGTTTTATGGACTGATGAAATGAGAGTGAGTCTTGATGGGCCAGATGGATGGATTGGTAAAGGGCAGAGAGCTCCAGTCCGACTCAGACGCCAGCAAGGTGGAGGTGGAGTACTGGTTTGGGATGGTATCATCAAAGATGAGCTTGTGGGGCCTTTTCGGGTTGAGGATGGAGTCAAGCTCAACTCCCAGTTTCTGGAAGACACCTTCTTCAAGCAGTGGTACAGGAAGAAGTCTGCATCCTTCAAGAAAAACATGATTTTCATGCAGGACAATGCTCCATCACACGCGTCTAAGTACTCCACAGCGTGGCTGGCAAGAAAGGGTATAAAAGAAGAAAATCTAATGACATGGCCTCCTTGTTCACCTGATCTGAACCCCATTGAGAACCTGTGGTCCATCATCAAATGTCAGATTTACAAGGAGGGAAAACAGTACACCTCTCTGAACAGTGTCTGGGAGGCTGTGGTTGCTGCTGCACGCAATGTTGATGGTGAATAGATCAAAACACTGACAGAATCCATGGATGGCAGGCTTTTGAGTGTCCTTACAAATAAAGGTGGCTATATTGGTCACTGATTTGTTTTTGTTATGTTTTTGAATGTCAGAAATGTATATTTGTGAATGTTGAGATGTTATATTGGTTTCACTGGTAAAAATAAATAATTGAAATGGATATATATTTGTTTTTTGTTAAGTTGCCTAATAATTATGCACAGTAATAGTCACCTGCACACACAGATATCCCCCTAAAATAGCTATAACTAAAAACAAACTAAAAACTACTTCCAAAAATATTCAGCTTTGATATTAATGAGTTTTTTGGGTTCATTGAGAACATGGTTGTTGTTCAATAATAAAATTAATCCTCAAAAATACAACTTGCCTAATAATTCTGCACTCCCTGTAGTGTATAAGAGGCGTGACATATGACATAATTTCCTCTTTAAAATTGTGACATCACAAGGTCATAAATGCAGAAAAATAACAGAACAACTTGAAAAAAGTCCATAGAACAAGATAATGGAAAGCTAATCTGAATAAATTGAACAGGAACAGGTAGAATGCAGACGAAGGCATCCTGCTTTCAAACGAGGATCTCCCAAGACTTGATGATAAGGTTCCATGATGTGATGATGACGACACCTTGCATGGAGACCTTAATGGTTAAGCTGAAACGAGAGTATAAATTGCATTAGACTCCAGAAATGATTGTTTAAAAAAATGAATGTCTATCCCTTAATTTAACTTAATATCATCTAGTATAATAATAATAATAATAACTAAACATCCTCCCAATTAATGGTGTTAAATAAATATCCCACCCATAAGGAGTATATATATAAATCTTCAAATGAACGTAAGTAAGGCATTAAAACAAGTGCTATCAAGTTAGGTATTTATACAATAATATGAGAAAACAAAATGCCATAGATAGATATGAAATTAATAGGGAGGGAAGAACGAAAGAGAACAGGGAGGGAAAATACTCGCCTCCTGTCATTATTAAAATTAAGATTATCTGTACACTAAAGCTAGCATAATCTTCAATTTTATCACATGACAGGAGGCTTCGTATTTTGTAATTTCAACTCTGGGAAAGCAGAGAAAACGCCGGATTATCAAGAGGACGAAAGTACAATGTCCTAAAGGTGGATTCTCTGGTCCAGTCCGCCGCTCGTAAGATGTCCGAAAGGGACGCGCCTGCCGCATAAGCGGAAGAGGCCGCTGCCCCACGTACGGAATGTGCTCCAAAAGTTTGGTCAATACCGGCAAGGGATATTAGCCATCTAACCCATCTGGCCAGGGTAGTAACCGAAACTGGACCGTAAGAGATGAGATGAGAAGTTGATGAGTGGAAGACTGCCGCAATGTTGCGGTGGCTTCCACGTATTGACGGAGAGTAGAGACCACGCAGAGTTGAGAGTCAGAAGGGAAGAAAGGGTAGAAGACCGAGTGAGAGTTGGACTTAGTGCGATGTGAGACCCGAAAGGTAACACCCGCCGGGCAGAAGGTAAACGCGTCGGCGTCAAAGGCGCGTACATCCGATACCTGTCGAAAAGAAACCAGACAGAGCAGAAAGGTGAATTTTGCGATAAGTTGGCGGAGTGACAACTCCTCTTTAGGAGGCCAATTTCATAAGAATTGTAGGACCACGCCAACGTCCCAAAGTCTAGAGTATTTGGGTTCCGGGGGACGCCGCAGGCACATGCCGCGGAGAAGTCTGTAGATGAGCGGGTCCTTACCAACAGGTGTCCCCTGGGTCGGAGTATGGGCCGCTGAGATGGCTGACCGTACCACGTTGATGGACTGGTATGATTTTCCGGCAGTGAAAAGTGAGGTCAGGAAATTCATGATGGAGTGAGTAGGTGCAGTGAAGGGATTGAGGTCCCGTCCCACACACCAACTTGTCCAGTAGTGCCATGCTGATAAGTAGCACCTCCTTATTCCTGGTGCCCATGAGTCCCATAGAAGGTCCATAGTTTCCTGTGATAAGTCCTTCGTTCCCCAGGAGCCCCGGAAAGAGTTCAGGCCACAAGGGGCAGGCGTTCCTGCATGACTAGCGGGTGAGGTAGACCCAACGGGTTCCTGAGGATGGTTGGGGCATCTGGTAGGAGGAGGGGATCCTTGATTGAAAGTTCCAGAAGGTCCGGGAACCATGGCTTGCTCTGCCAGAGAGGCGTGATGAGAATTATTTTCACTCTCTGTAGGCAGATACGGTGAAGGACCCTCGTTATCATTGCGAAAGGTGGGAATGCGTAAGCACTGTCCCATGGCCATTGTTGTAGAAAAGCGTCCGTTGCGAGGCTCTCCGGGTTTGGGAGCCAGCTAAAGTAAACATCTGTCTGTCGATTGTTGCGGGACACGAATAGGTCTATGGAGAGAGGTCCTCTCTGTACATCCAGTATTGCGAAAATATGAGGGTCTAGTTGTTAATCGCTGGTGTCCCGCCAGTGGCGTGAATACCAATCCGCCGTCGTGTTGGAGTCTCCTGGTAAGTGCTCTGCCAGCAAGGTGATGTTGTGTGGTAGGCAGTAATCGAAGATCTCTTTCGTGAGATCCACCAGTGCTTGAGAACGAGTGCCTCCAAAGAGGTTGATGTATCTTACCGCTGAGACGTTGTCCATGCAGAGTAGGATGCAGCAGTTGGATCGGTCCTTTGCCAGGCTGCGAATGGCAATTGATGTGCATCGAGAGCTCTTTGGAAGTCCAGACTACTCCTGTGGAAGTGGTTCCGTCTGTTGCTCCCCAGCCTGAATGACTGGCATCCGATTCCAGCACGAAGTCTGGCTGGTTCCTGAATATGGCCCTGCCATTCCAAGCCTGCATGCAGTTCAGCCACCAGTGTAGCTCCTCCCGAACTTCGGCCGACATTGGAACCGGTTGGTCGTATGTAGGTTGTTTGCGAAGGAATCTTGCCTTGAGGCGCTGCATGGCCCTGTAGTGCAGGGGTTCGGGGAAAATGGCCTGGATGGATGCGGGGAGAAGTCCTACGATCCGTGCCAGTAATCGTAGGGGTATGGTTGTCCGACGAAGGACTTTCCGGATCTCCCTGCCGATGGCCGTAATTTTGGTAGCCGGGAGGTGAAGAGTGCATGATGTGGAGTCTATTACGAATCCGAGGAATTGAACTGATTGAGCCGGGATCATTGCGGACTTGGGGCGATTGACGACGAAACCTAGAGACTCCAAAAGGTGTACTGTGTGATTCGTGTGTCTCTGCAGAGTCCCTGCATCCTCGTCGAAGATCAGAATGTCGTCGAGGTAGATTATGCATCTTATGACTTGAGCTCTGAGTTTCGCCACTACTGGCTTCATAAGCACCACGGGGCCCAACTGAGGCCAAACGGGAGGCAGGTGAATTGCCAGGGGTTCCCGTGCCAGAAGAAACGGAGGTAGGGATGGCTGTTTCTGTGTACCGGAATGGTAAGGTACGCGTCTTTGAGGTCCAGACGAGTGAACCAGTCGTTGCGTCGAAGTAAGTCCCGGAGAAGGTGGATACCTTCCATTTTGAAATGTCGGTATACCATGTGAGAATTGAGCTCCCTGAGATTGATAATGGGGCGAAATTCGCCGGTTTTCTTCCTGACCAGGAAGATATTGCTGAAGAAACCGGTGGAATCCGGAGCTGGTTGGATGGCACCCTTGGAGCGCAGTTCTCGTAGCTCCGCGTCTATGAGGCGGACGTCTGCCCGTGTAGTCTGGATCGGATGCGGAAGGGCCTGCTGGAGCGGGGTCGAGTCGAACTCTATTCGATAGCCCCGCACCGTTTGGAGGATCCACATGTCTGAAGATATGTCTGCTCAGTTCTGGATAAAAAGAGAAACACGACCTGCGATATGACAGGAGGTTAGAGGCAGGGTATGATTTCAACTTACCGTTGGAGAATCTTGCCCGGGAGCGTCCTCGGCTGCCTCGGCCATGATCAGATCCCCTGAATTGGTGGAATCTTTGTCGGGTAGATGATCTGTGTAAAACGGTTGAGTCCTTGTTGCACGGGGGCCACATGGCCAAAAACGGCTGGCGGCACGGCCCCTCTGCCGTCCAGCACTTCCCAAAACACCACGTGCCAAGGGTCCTAATTCTTTATCCCCCAGTCCAACCAGTTTTTCGTCGATACGGTAAAGTGCTGCTCGGCGCCTCTCCGAAGAGACGGCTACGTTGGTGTTCCCTAGGAAACAGAAACACCTTTGTGCCCATTCCCGGGTATCTCATGCCCACTCACGCCCCGTATCTGGGGTAAAAGTGTCAGCCCTTTCATAGGAGTCATCCGCCATATCCATAATTCTAGCTAGCGGCCCAATGGCATCTAGCAGTTTGTCCTGCACTCCTTTAAAACCGCGCTCTATGCCCTTGCGCGGGTCCCGACCCCCTCGGGTCATGAATGTATTCATGAGCGGGTCAAATTCGGGTGTGTGCGCCACCTCGTCTGGTAGGCTAGGCCGAGGGCATTCAGATCTCATCCGTTTCCTTACTTCTTTGTCCTTAGATTTCCTGAGCCAGAAGTGCATAAACCTTGCCAAAAGCTCGGGTGGTGACCATTCTTCCGAACGGGGATGACGGATGTTTCTCGGGTCAATCATTTGGAGGCCCGAATTGTCAAGGAAAATCTCTGTGCCCTCCTGTGGGTTATCCATGGATGTAGTCAATGAGTCCTTGGGCTCACCCAGACTCTGCTCCCTTATGAAGTAAGGGTCGGAGTTGGCCGCGGAATTCCTGTCGGAGTCCTCCTGGTCATAGACCGCCACCTGCCATTCATCCAACACAGCTAGTGCAAGTGTGGGTTCTGCGTCTTCCTCACCTGAGGAAATCTGTGCGAGGTCATGGGTAGCATGAACCGTGGCTTTTCTGCGCTTAGCAGGGGCTTTCTCTTTAGATTTGCGTGGCGCAGTGGCTTCGCCCTTCCAATGGCGTTTAGGCCGATGGGAGCGTTCTCTGGAGGAGTCGGAGTCTTCAGAGTCCGCTCTATAGTGAACCCATTTAGAGATGGGTTTAGGGGCCTCAGAATCTGTTGGGAGCGACTTAGAAGCGGCCTTTTCCATAGCTGCAGCCACAGCTGCTGTTATCATGGCCTGGAGATCTGAGGAGGTTTGTGATTCCTCCATGATCTGGAATAAGTATTCGGGGCTCACCCGATAAATTTGCGTGAGGGCACTTAGGCACAATTAGTGCAGAGGGCTGGGGACCAGTGGTGGTATGGTATCAGGAATGAATAACCTGAGACTAGAGACCAGTAGGTCGTAGTAGAATGAGGAGGGCTATATCACTGGGGCTCACCCAGGTAATAGGAATCCTGCATGAACAGGTCCGCTTAACAGCACAAAATGGGGGCTCACCCCGGCCAGAATAAGGTTCAGACCAACTGGCTAAAACCAACCCCAAGTGCAAGGCACTAACCTGACTTGGTCCCACTGAGTGAAAAAGGCAGGATGAAAGAAGGGTTTCCAGTTGCTTGCAGTGGAATAGCTGGAGCAGATAACTGTTTATCTCTTAAGATGGCCGCCGGACTGACAGCCGTTAGTATGGGGAGTATAGTACCTCCCCCAGTTTGGGCAGCAAAACTAGTGTAATTAAAACTGCCGAACGTGCGTATAGTAAAAATGGTCGCAAACGCCTAAAAAGGCAATCGCGCCAAACTGCCGAACGAGAAGCGTTCGGTAGAAAAAACGAATAGTCTCTGTGCAGTCACACAGAAAATGACCGTGGGCATTCGCGCCAAAAAGGCTATCGCGCCAAACTACCGAACGAAAATGTAGGATGAATGTACAATGTGATGTGATCATTCCGTATGGCACTTTTATGTTTGATAAACGTTTGTGAAAAGATAGATTTAATTCTAAGTGACAGTGGCATTCTCAAGGGCTGGAAGCCTCGTCTCAAACGTGTTCCTTAAATAAGTTAACTGATAAAAAAAAAGTGACATCTATGTTACCAGCACATTCCAAATGGCATTTGAGTGATACTTTTTGTATGCCATATATCAGACAATAATAATAAAAAATAAAAAAATAAATGTGAACAAAATAGTTATTAGGTAATGCACAGTAAAAACAAAACTAAAACAGAAAAAAATATTATATATATATATATATATATATATATATATAAAATGTATATGTCCACTTGAACCCTATATATAGGTGTGTAAATGTAGACAATGTGTGTGAATGTATATATATATATATATATATATGTATATATATATATATATATATGTATATGTATATATATATATATATATATATATATATATATATATATATTAAGAAAAATAAACAATTCTTGCACTCACGCTATGTTGTCCCTTCTGTGCTGGGTGCTAAGCCAGGGCTTGATTATCCAGGTATCCAAAAAGAGGTAGCAGCACTCACGGACTTTAAAAGTTCTAGTCTTTATTAATTCATATTAAAAAAATGACGATCAACATTTCAGTCCACAAAATGGGACTTTCCTCAGGATCAATACCAGGTACCAGGTATTGATCCTGAGGAAAGTCCCATTTTGTGGACTGAAACGTTGCTCGTCACTTTTTTTTTTTCAAATGTCTGTTTTTATTGAAGGTTTTTGTTTTAAAACAGAAAATATCTGTTAGGGGTACAGAAAGCAAGAGGGGGGAGGGAGGGTTAAACAAAATTTTGCACAGATACATATGATACATATGAAACAATTTATACTGTGATCCAACGGAACAGTAAAACATACAAGGCAATCCATTGCATATACATATACATTGTAGGTAGTGGACCTGTTACATGTTAGTGACATAATGGAAGGCTTAATGGAGGGCTTACCGCCCACAATGTTCCTAATATATGTAACATAACACAATGTGTGTAACATAATATCATTTGCTTCAAGTCGGTTGTGGTTTTAAATAATATAGCTTTGGTGAGATGTGAGTGAGCGTGGAATTATAATGACCGAGTAACATTGCCAATTGAGCAAACACTACTCTCTAACACAGTGTTTCCCAACCCAGTCCTCAAGGCACACCTTCCAGTCCAGGATTTAAGGATTACCCAGTTTTGTCTAAGGTGTTTTTAGAAAAAAAAAGAAAAAACACCTTAGACAAAACTGGGTAATCCTTAAATCCTGAACTGGTAGGTGTGCCTTGAGGACTGGGTTGGGAAACACTGCTCTAACGTATGGATTTCACCCAGTATATACTGAAGGCTCCCATTGACACAATTGGAGCAGGAATTTCTGCATGTTTCTACTTTTGGCCCACTCTTTTTCATAGATATATGTGGCGTTGACTCTAGTGACCACTTCGGAAATGCTGGGAATAGTATCACTTTTCCAATGGGCGGCTATGGTAGCTTTAGCAGCTAGCAATACATTTATTATTGCTGCTTTGGAAGGTATATGTCAGGGAGTAAATGTAAGATATATGTAGCTGGTGACAATGGAAAGTTTAGGCCTCCTATTTTGTGAATTAACATTTGTATAGCCATCCAATAAGGCTGAAGTTTCGTACATTCCCAAAATATATGTATAAGGGTACCTTTCGCTGCATTACATCTCCAGCATCTTGGCGTTACATCAGGATAAATGTTGTTTAGTCTATCAGGGGTCATATACCATCTCATCGTAATCTTAAAATACGCTTCCCAATGCGTCACACAATTGGAAGATTGTTTAGTGTGGCGAATGGCCTGTTCCCATACCAGGTCTGGAAACTTCGCGCCCAAGTCTTCCTCCCATTTTAGCATGTAAGACAACTTGGCGAGCTTATTGGGTTCTAATTGTGCTAAGTAGCAATATGTAAGGAATTTTGTAGTAGAAAGCGCTTTGGGAGGAGAGTAGCGCAAACGCCCTAATTTACACGTTACAATTTTTCTGGACTTATAGAATGAACTGCTTTGGATTGCAGTATATGTTTCACCCTTAAATGAAGGAACATATCATGTGGAGGAAGATTAAATATTGTTTGGAGTTCTGGAAAGGGTAATAGTCCTGTGTCATCGTATAATAAGTAGACGTGGGTGATACCATGGGCTGTCCAGCGTTGGACTGGAAGGTTCGGAGATATGTATGAAAGAGCCGTCAAAGGTGCTATAAATAATTGTTCATTATAGGGGTATATTGATGAACTCCAGGCATCCCATGATTTGATGAGAAATCTCGTGTTCGGTAAGCTAATAGACATTGGGCATGAGGGAGAGGTCCAGAGCATATCAGGGAGGGAGAGAATGTTACCACAATTGGACTCAAGTTGGAGCCATACCGGTTTGGATTTGTATGTCATAATGTTTAAGCATTGCGCTAATAATGTATCTATAGTAGTTTTAACATTGGGAACGCTAAGTCCTCCGTTGCTAATGGAACGCCATAGGGACTGGAATGATACCCTCGGAGGTTTTTTCTTCCAGATGTGGGCGTTGATGGCGGATTGTAATGAGGGAGTTGGGAAGTGCTATGGGCAGAGTTCTAAATAAATATAAGACATTGGGCAAGATCAACATTTTAATGGAATTGATCCTGCCCAACTAGGATATGTGTGTGTTAAGCCATGAGTCTGTTTGTTTAATGATCTTGGATAGAACCACTTCATGATTTTCCTTAATAATTTGCGCTCGTGAGTGTGTAATTTTGACACCCAAGTAGGAAATAGAGGTTTTATGCCAGTCAAATGAGTGAGTGGCTTGTAGGGTTGCTAAGGTTCCTGGATTTATCCTTATCGGGAGGATTTGAGTTTTTGTTATATTGTTCCGGTAGTAAGATACTTTGCCGTAGTCCGCCAAAGTGGCTAATAGATGAGGAATACTTTCCGATGGATTTGTAAGGAAAAGCATCACATCGTCTGTGAAAAGAGAAAGTTTTTTCTCTCCTGCAGGAGTATGTATTCGAGGAAGAGAGATGTCTTGTTTTATTGTTCTAACCAACGGCTCTAGGCATAATATGAAGATCAAGGGTGACAAAGGGCAACCTTGTCTAGTGCCGTTGGTTATTTGAAAGCTGCGTGAAAGGAAGCCTGTATTGAAAACTTTTGCAGATGGTGATGCATATAAGGCTTTTATGCTTGTGATAAATGATTGGGAAAAGTTAAACGCTGCTAGAGTGCTGGTCATATATAGCCAATTCAAACGATCTAAGGCTTTTTCTGCGTCTTAAGCCATTAATACCCCTTTGTATCCTTTTTGATGTGCCTAGTCTAGTATGTCTATGCAGTAACGTGTATTATCCCCAACTTGTCTACCAGGCACGAAACCTGCTTTTTCTGTGGATACTAGGTCCGGTAGTAGAGATTTTAACCTATTGGCTAAAAGTTGTTTTGCGTATAGTTTCACGTCCACATTCAGTAATGATATAGGTCGCAAATTACTACAGACTGTGGGAGGTTTGTTCGGTTTGGGCAGTGTTATGATATACGCTTCCAGCATTTCGTGAGGGAATTTACCTGTAGTTTTAATTTTGTTGAATAATTTGGTTATGTGAGGCGTGAGGTGAGGTTCTAATTTAATATAATAATAATTTAATAGTCCATCGGGACCTGGGGCTTTGTGTTTAGGAAGAGACATAATGGTTTGCTTTACTTCCTCTTCTGAAAATGGCTTTGTTAGCAGGACGTTTTGTTGGGGTGTGACTTGCGGGAGATCTATGTGTGATAGATAACGCAACACCTCAACTTGTGTAGGAGTATTGGTGGTATTGTTGTTTGTTAGGTTGTAAATCTCTTCGTAATAATTTGCAAGTTCATTCACTATATCAGTAGGACTATACAGTTTTGCGTTGGATTTGGAGGTAATGTATGGGATTTTAGTTTGGAGATAGTTAGATTTCAATCTATTGGCAAGCAATTTACTCGCCTTATTGCCCATGATGTAATGATTCTGTTTTAATTTATGTGCGTATTTAGTAAACTCTTGTTTTTGCAAATGGTGGATTTGTTCACGTGTTGATGCAATTTTTTTTTATAAAGATTTGGATGGGGAAGATTTGTTTGTGTTTTCGAACTTCGCAAGTTCCTGGAATAATGATGTGGAAGAAGCTTGGAATTGTTTTTTAACAGAAGAACCCAATTTAATGAAAACCCCCCTAATCACTGCCTTGTGTGCCAGCCATTGGGTTTCCAATGAAGTATCTGTAGATAAATTAGTAGCAAAATAATTGTCCAATTCTAATATCGCTGCCTTTAGGTGTGCGGGACAGTCAAGTACAGATTAATTTAACCTCCATTTGCCTCTTCCTCTTGGTGGGAAAGGTACCGCTATTATGGTTGCTACGGGAGCATGGTCAGACCATGTACGTTTTCCTATTGTTTGGCTAATTAAGTGGGGGAGTAAAGATTTGTCTATCAGGCATAAATCTATCCTCATATAAGTTAAATGCACGGGTGAGAAAAATGTATAGTCTTTCACAGAGGGATAGAGAATTCTCCAGGAGTCATAGAAATCCTGTGAGTGGAGTAGACCGGAAAAGAGTGTTCCATTCAGAAGGGATGTTTTGCTAGGGGATTTATTATGTATGCGTTGTGAGTCTAAATATGGATCTAGCGTGCAATTATAATCTCCGCAAATTATCACATGCCCCTGTTTCATTCGAGACACCTTCGTGATTGCTTTTTTTCAGGAAGGAATATTGGGATTCGTTAGGAGCGTAAAGGGATGCCACTGTAACTTGGATCCCATTGAGTTCTCCTACTAAAATCAGCAGTCTGCCTGCTTGGTCCGAGTATTGGTTTTGTAATGTAAAGCACCAGTCCGAGTGAAAAAATATAGCCACACCCTTAGTTTTGTTGGGTGCATAGGCGTAGTATGCAGTGGGGTATTTTTTGGAGCGTAGTTGGGGTTTGCTAGCAGCGCTAAAATGCGTCTCTTGCAAGCATATTATCGCTGCCTCGGAGGCATGCATGTCTTTGAGCGCCTGTCGACGTTTATATGGACTATTAAGTCCCTTGACGTTTAGGGACCAAATTGTCATGGTATTAGGCGTCATAATTTGAATGTTTTAAGTATAACTTTAAGTGGTAACATGAAGAGTCTATTGGGTCGAGGAATTTGCGCATAAAGTAGTTGGAACTATGTAGACATTTAACACTTGTGCACCGACAGTAAAGATTAATTGGTATCATTATATTAAGGACCATACAGTTCTTGAGGGATAATATGTACCCATGCAAGGGGGGTGGGATAGAGGGGGAGGGATAGTAACCAAAGTATTTACATTGATCTTCTACAGTAGGAAGATACAGGTAGGCCATTTAGAGAGTACTACAAGGTGATCTCTAGAGGTGGCCTAAGGGAGGGGTGGTAGTGACTCCTACCAACCTGATGATTAAACATGTATATTACATGAACTGAATAAAATATAACATAACAATTGTCAGAAACAGTAATGAAACAAAGACAGAATGATTGTATCCGATGCAGGAATGTAGAGAGAGACAAGGAGAGAGATCAAAAGGCATACATGCACAAGTACTATGACACACAACATTTCAGAAGCGTAATACATGTTTTTTTTTTTTTTTTTAGTAATTTGGGGTGTTACCCAGTGAGTTAAACGCTAGATGCATGACATATGTACGATTTGCATAAAGTGTTGGGAAATTGGTAACGTGGTTGCATCCTAGCTTTAGTGTGTAGTTTGCCAGAGCCCCCTGGTACACAATAACACCCTCTGTACCTACTCTCGTACATGACACTATGCCATATATCATCTTAAGTAGCAAATTGTTACATTATAATGAATATGCCATTAAGCTACATATACCCTAATACCGACCTGTAGCTCATATTGATAGGGTTCAGGGGTTGATAAACGCATTTATAGATGAATGAAATAATGCACCAACATGCAACTAGAAAATTACACTTAGGGAAGGCAGGCAGAACTACAAACTATGTACAAAATTATAACTCTCTATAGTACACTGGCTAAGGTTACATCCCTTTCTCCTCTTCTTTCTTTTGGCTAACAGTGTCCAAACCATGTCATTTTGTGAGTATACCCAAGTCTTCTCTGTGCCTTCCATCAGTCTCGGCTGTCCTGTTCCTCATTTCTTCTTTTGCACTCCAGCCATTTGCCACTCCGCCGGGATTTTTCTTAGGGAGGTTGCAGTTGAACATTGTTGGTGTGTGTCAGCATTATTCCAAAGTCCCCATTCCGTTAGTATTTTCATTCCTTCTCCTGGTTCCATAATGACTCGCGTTTTGCCTTGGCGCCAGATTAACAGCTTAGTTGGATATCCCCATTTGTAAGGCACATTGTTATTTCACAGTGTTTTCGTAATTGTAATGAATTCCTTATGTTTAGCCATGGTGGCGGCAGATAGATCCTCGAATAATGCAATATTGGTATGCGGATCCGGGAGTGCAGGAGATTTTCTTGCTTGCTTTAAGAGGGCATCTTTATGTGCATAATAATGAAACTTAACAATAACATCTCTTGGGACTTCATGCGATAAGCGGGCTGGACGTGGGAGCCTGTGCATCCTGTCATAGGCCCATGCAGAGTCAGGAAGATCTGGGACTAAAGACTTACAAACTGAGAGAATATAGGTCGGGAGTGCGTCCTGTGAGACATCCTCTGTTATGCCCCGGAATCTAACATTTTGCCTCCTCGATCTGTCTTCCAAGTCAGCTAGTTTCATTTTCAGTGTGTTATTTTCCTCAGATAGTATTTGGAGTTTGTCAACTACTTCATTATGGGCTACGCATAACTCCTCTGATTTATGCTCCAAGTGGTTTGTTCTCTCACCTATATTGGTGATCTCTTTGCGGAGGTCTTCATCAATCCGCTGGAAATCTGCTCTGATTGTTGCATGGAGCTCCTGTAACATTTTATGGAGACTCCGTTCAGTGATCGGGGAATCAGAATATTTAGAGGAGGGTGATTCCTGATCAGAGGGGCCGTCCGACATTATAGCCGATTCCTTGTCGCCATCTTGGAAATCTCTCCTCTTATCTTTCCTCCTCGTTCTCTGTGAGTCTGTCGCTTTGAGCTGCTTCGAAGGTGACATGGTGTTCACCTGTGTCAGTGAACCCTGTGGGGTAGTATAAATTTTAAAGTTTGCTGATAAAGTCGCTAATCAGGTCGGATTTACCACGGAGCACTCACTCCATGCGACCGAGTCCGCCGGAAGTCAGGCACGCCCCTGATCGTCACTTTTTTAATATGAATTAATAAAGACTAGAACTTTTAAAGTCCGTGAGTGCTGCTACCTCTTTTTGGATACCTGTATGTATCTATATATATATGTGTAAATGTAGACAATGCAAGGGACAATTATAATGTTTTATCTAATTATATATATTTATAATTATATTAACTTACATAAATGATTATTTCATATATCCAATAATTCTTATACATACATATGGGGGTAAAGAAAACACACATGGTAACACAATATAGAATAGTATATGGACTCAAAAGAAATGGCTATTGTCAGATGCTAATGTGCATTAGTAATATTAAACCACGGAAACTTTCCTTCTTAAACCAAATTCTTTTAAGAAATACATTTGTGGCATTAGCTGACTATATTTCTAAGAAAAGATAAATACATTTTTCAGGGAATATTAACACTGAGTGATATGCATTTGACATAAATCTCATCCTCAAAAATGGTGCAGGACTTTAGACAGAGAAAAAAATATGCAAGGAACATTGTGCAACATTGGCATAGAGGTGAGCAGCATCAAGGAAGCATTGGCACTGGCGATGGATAAAGATGAGTAAAAATGTTGTTTTATTTATTTTATGGCAAACTAGCTGGTGAGCATGCATTTAAAGGGAAACTGTATGCACCCAGACCACTTCAGCTCATTTAAGTGGTCTGGATACAATGTCCCATGTCCTTTAACCCTACAGTGGTAATTATTGCCATTTCTGAGAAACTGCATGAATTACCTCTGAGGGCTAACTCCACCTCTAGTGGCTGTCTACCAGACAACAACTATTTATTTATAAAATATTTTACCAGGAAAGATACATTGAGATGGGACTTCCTAAATTGAAACGGACCTTTGGTCCAGTATCTGAAGGTGGACGTCCTCACGCTCACGCTCTGAGGACCTCCAGTGTCAGATTTTTCCCCATAGGAAAATCCTAATGCGAGCGCTGAGGGACATCGGCACTGGATTCAAGTAAGTCACTGGAGGGTGGGGGGGGGGGGGCAAGGGAGGAGGGCACTGTAGGATTCTATAGTGCCAGGAAAACAGCTCTGTTTTCCTGGCACTATAGAATCCCTTTAACAAGGAACAGGGCACTATAGCCTTATTTGACTACTGTTTATGTTGTAGAAACACTGGCTACCATTTAGTTGATTTTATGAAAAGTCTTTTCTAGGTGACGCATACTTAGTATATAATAAAAATACAAATACCACTTTAATAAGTCTTATGGGGAAGGTTTTATAATGTCAGATCTTAGTCCTTATAGTTCTGAATTTACAAAACAGCCAGTAGATACCCCAGCACCAATAATATTGCCAGATATTTTGTTAGAAACAAGTAATAGTAAGCTGACTCATTGAGTAGTATCACCATAAACAAAGCTATTTTATAAAATTCCATAACATGACTTTTGGTACTTGCGTATATGCTTAGTTGAATGTGACTATTTATCGCAATAGATTGCCATACTTAAACTAACCAAAAATCTTAAAAAATCAAGGCCAGCAGAAGATTGATATAGGACAAGGAAAAACACTAAGTCTCCGACAAATGGTCTCTGCCAAATTTGTCACTTTGAGTATTTTGAAACTATAAACAAGCAGGTATATTTATATACATAGAAATTAGGAATGTATGAAATTTTGATAATGTTCATCTTCTCAACCACTAGATGAGCTACACCCAGGTTAGACATGTTTAGAGGAGTTACGTTGTTGTGTAAAGATAGGGTGGGTTTTCTCTGGCTTTACCTTTTCAAGTAATAAAATTGTGATAATAAAGTATTTACCCCCTAAGGATGGGGGAAAGACTGTAGGTCACATGAGACCTGGATTGTAATTGTAAATGTTGCCATTGGTTGCCTGAAAAAGTCAACATCACAAATTGTTGACAAATTAAAGGCTGAATTAAAGACTTACAGAAAAGTAAAAGTGTATTCTATACAGTGGAGGAATTACCACCAGTGCAGCTAGTATGGCTTCATAGGGCCTGTACAATAAGGGTGTCCTTCAGGTGGCCCATGCACTTATAGCCACCCAGTAGATATGTGTCAGCAGGGGCCTGGGCGGGCGCTGTGGCTCTTTAACAGAGCAACTGGTCCCCTTTAACATTAGTAGCCTTGGAGGAAGTGAGAGCCTGTCACTTCCCCCCAGCTAACAGAGACATAAAGCCACATGGTAGAGAGTAGGAGAAGACAGTGATTAGGGGATGTAGACTGGGAGAGCCAGCCTATTACTCTGAAAGGCCTAAGCCATCACACTGGACCCCAGGGAATCCACCCCTCTGCACACAAAAGATAGGAAACTGGAGGGCTGCTATAAATGTGTACATTTTGACCAGCATGTGTGTCTTTATGATTGTCAGTTGTGTCTGTGTGTCAGTGTGTGTGTGTCTGTGTGTGTATGTCTGTCAGTATTTGTGTCTGTGTGTCATATGTGTATCTGTGTAGCATATCAAATCATCACTATGTGAATTGCATTGGTCTAATCTGAGGTGCAGAAACAAATGCAAAATAATTTTAATAACAAATAAAGGATCTCTCCTACAAGCTTCCATACAAAGAATCCCTTAGATCAGGAGGGCTAGGGCAACTTTAATGGTGCCAATAAAGCCTTTAATGAAAGAGTACACAATAGTGCAATTTAACAAAATTATTTTTCACAAGTTCATACAAAATATATGTCTTCATCCAAAATGTTGGTTACAAACTAAATAACTGCTAACAAGGATAATTGTTCAAATTACCCTTAAATTTGAAAACAAAATTAAAAGCTTAAAATCCAGAAAAAAAAGGGTACAAAAACAAAGATTGAATTAAGTTTTACATATTATAATAAGTTCATAATACAAGCCTCTGTTTTAACTAAAAAAACAAGAACATAGATATTTCAATTATTCTTAGAAATACATATCTGAAGACGCAGTTGCCCATAATGGAGCTTATTACAATTTATTAATAGGGAGCATTACACATTTTAGGTCAAAATTGCCTGCTACTCTACATTCTAACTAGTTTCCTGACTGTTATTTTTGGGCTAACATTCCAACACAATTTCCATAAATCTCAAGTGTTTTAATGCAATAACATCGTGAACATCTAGGTGAAAGTATATATAATTACAAACAATTAAGACTCTTCACAAAAAGGCATGTGTGTGATTTTACTGTTGTGTTGATTTAAGAATTTAAGCAAATTAACCCCTTCACCCTTTAAGGACGGAGACAATAGCACAAGTTCTGACCAAAACAAAACCTAGAATTTGAGCCATATATCTGTTCAACCATAACTTACATCTTTCATAGTAAGGATACCCACAGTTATTATTTATCATTTTGTTCAGGAGAAATAGGGCTTTCATGTCACTTCAAACATTTCTATATGGAACACAACTTAATAGGAATACAATTTTTAAAAAAGTGTGATAAATTAAGAAATGTTTTTGTTTTGCATGGAATTTTAACTGTGAATGTCATTATACATAAAGGTTTTACAGCAAAAAAAAACAAAAAAACACACATATTTGTATGCTGTGATGTCCCATGAGAACAACAATACTCCCCCTCTGTATTGGTTTCATGGTGTATTGGAAAGTTACAGGATAAAATAAAGAGCTTGCCCATTTCAGTTTTTACACATTGAAATTTGCCAGATTGGTTTGTTGGGCCTATGTTGCCTTTGAGACGGTATGGTAGTCCAGGAATGAAACTTACTCCCATCGTGACATACCATTTCTAAAAGCAGACAACTCAGGGTATTCAAAATGTGATACGTTTAGTCATTTTTACTAGCTGCTTAGTTGCAAACCCTGTCCAAAGTTAGTGTTCATAACTGCCCTTTCACCAATAATATAATCATTACACATTTTACTGCTCTAAAACAATTTTATTTGTGTTCAGTGATGTCTTTAACATACATGTGTAATCTGAATTTTACCACATGACAGGAGGCTTCATATTTTGCATTAACTCTCTTTACTAACTCCACATAGCAGTAAAGAAAAGGAGTGAAAACATTAACCAATCAAAAAATAGTAGGAGGTATAGTATCCACAGTGATGAGGCTCCTCCCCCTCTTTCTTTACTGCTCCATCAGCAGACAGGTCAGAGTTTCAGGCTCTTCCCTTTATTTAGATTGTATTTTCTATGTTATATGCTAATTTTTTGATTTCCTTATTCTGTTTTCTTCTGGGAATCTTCTCCCTTCTATCCTGGGGGGTTCCCCCCTTTTCATTTTACGTTTATTTTACGTTTATTTTATGTTTATTTGTATATGTGTTTTATGTCAGACTTTATTCCCCTCAGGAT
Source organism: Pelobates fuscus (assembly GCF_036172605.1). Classification (NCBI taxonomy): domain Eukaryota; kingdom Metazoa; phylum Chordata; class Amphibia; order Anura; family Pelobatidae; genus Pelobates; species Pelobates fuscus. Next base: position 234,950,791 of record NC_086321.1, on the reverse strand, counting down.
CCTCCGTTTTCATTCCCCTTCGTTTTCGCTGGCTTCCCAGCTTGCTTTCCCCTCAGGGTAACGCTCACCCTGTCCCTAGCACTCCCTCGCGGCTCACCAGCCGCATTCTGTTTCGCCGACACGCCGGGAAACTTTTTTCCCGGTTTCCCGGTGGCCATCTTGGATCTCGCGTCTCGCGAGACTCACGGCCGCCATTTTGGGAGTCCCACGATCTCCGCAGTGTCGGCCTGCAGATCACATCCAGTCGTCGATATCTTTTCAGCTGCTCTATTTGTTACTCAGGCAGGGGTCACAGACGTTTTCCTGTAGGATAAAGAGGCTGCTGGCCCTTCCTCAGTGGTGAGTCCACTGTTATTATTCCTATTCCTACTTATTGACCGGGTGGATTTTGTGCCACCTTCCATTCCAACAGGGTGAAGCCCTTAATGCACTGCTGCCATCAGGTGGATTTCGTGCCACCTACATATATGTATATGTTAAAGGGGCATCCCAACCCCAGATTAATGTCACATTAAGGTGGATTTCGTGCCATCCTCACAGTTATACATACATATATTTCTGGGTGCGGCCCAGCAAGAAAAACCCAATTTACCCTGCTGGGGTTTCGGGTACTTTTACTTGTACCTACACTACATCACACCCTGCTGGGGTGTTATTACCGATTTTATTATTCTATTGAGTGCATATTATAATCAACTGACCCCTAGCCCATCTACCCTGTGCCAACACCATAACCACTATGGAAGCATCCCAAACCCCTGCGGACTTCCAGTCCATGATTGCAGAAGCCATCTCCGCCTCTATGGAGAAAGCGCTGTCCAGAGTTATGTCGGCATCTACCGACAAACCCAAAAAGGCCACGCTCACACTACCTCAAGACGAGGACTCTGAGGCCTCAGAGTCACACGTACTGGCGGACTCAAGCCCCGCCAAACGTCACTGGAAAGGTGAGAAAGCGGGCGATACACCAGCCAAGGGTAAAGCACCCAAACGCCATAGACCAGCCCCACCCACACCTGCCCACTACTCCTCGGATGAGGGGGAAGAACACACACAGTCTATGGCCGTATTGGACGAGTGGCAGGCTGCGGACTCTGATCCGCAAGATGATAATTGGGACTCGGACTCCGGCTCCCATACGGGCCTCTTACGAGGCACATTCCTGGATCACAGTCAGTTACCAGACGACCTCGCACCTACCCAGGAAGACGAGGCCATCCTAGACCCCACAGGGCAACGTCTTTTTGACCCTCGCAATATCCGCCACCCATGCTCCGGGGACTGGACACCCCCCGACCACCTCTCCCAATTTATGCACCGCTGGCTTCGCAAACCACTGGATAAAACGGTGCGCAACCGTCTACGCTCGGAATGCCCACGTCCCTCACTTCCCGACCATGTAACTCAAACCCCGGAGTTTGACCAGGTGATGAACACCTTAATGTCCCGAGGTGGCCGCGACCCCTGACGGGGCGTGGAGAAGGGATTCCACGGGGTCCAAGACAAACTGCTGGACGCCATCGGCCTGCTCTCCCGCATACTATACCTGGCAGATGATGCTCTCACTAGAGCCGATCAATTTGACTCTAGCATGGTCAAGGAATGGGCACATGACATCAGAGAATGGGCACAAAGGTGCTTCTGTTTCGTTGGCAATACCAACGTAGCACTCTCCTCTGAGAGGCGCAAGGCAGCTTTACTCCGTATTGACGGAAAACTTGTGGAATTGGGCACCAAAGAACTGGGACCGTTGGCACAGGGCAAACTATTTGGGGAACCCTTCTTAAAAGAGCTGAACAAGCATGTCAATATTTTTACGTCCCTGAATAAGGCTCAGACTTCCATGAAGCGAGTCTTCAGAGGTTACCCCAGTCGGGGTGTTTTGGGACGGGCTGGCCGCTACAGGGGCCACGCAGCCAGCCGATTCTGGCCTTCTGGCCCCCGGTCACACAGACCACAACCCTTCTACCCAGAAGTGGGCTTCAGACAACCCTTCTCCTATACCCGAGGAGCAGACCGAGGCAGAGGACCTCGTAGCCGTGGCAGAGCACGCTTCCCCACAGGTAAGCAACATCATGCCTCTTGTTTCACTTTCCCCTTATACCGCAGGCCGTATTGCTCTGTCTTTTCAGAAATGGATAACCATCTCCACGGACGCATGGATCCTCCAGACAGTTCGGGGCTACGTCATCGACTTCGTAGAACCCCCTTACCAGCTCACTCCTCCGCACCCCATTCAATGCTCCCAGGAGGACCGCCGCCTGATCGACGACGAACTACGAGAGCTCCAAACAAAAGGGGCGATAGAACCGGCCCACGACGGACAGGGTTTCTTCAGCAACATTTTCCTAGTAAAGAAGAAATCTGGAGAGTTCCGTCCAGTTATAAATTTGAAGGGACTCAACGCTTTTGTAATGTACAGGCACTTCAAGATGGAGGGCATCCATCTTCTGAGAGATCTTCTACAAGACAGGGACTGGTTTATGAGGCTAGACCTCAAGGACGCTTACCTGTCGGTCCCCGTCCACACATCTTGCCGTCAATTCCTCAGATTCCTATGGCAAAACCAACCCTGGCAGTTCACATGCCTCCCTTTCGGCCTCAGCTCAGCACCGTGGTGCTTCACCAAGCTTCTCAAACCAGTTGTGTCACGACTACGAACGCAAGGAATTCGGTGCATTATATACCTGGACGACCTGCTACTGTTCTCCTCAGACAGGTACAGTCTAACGCAACACACACGATATACCATTCAACTCCTGATGTCCCTAGGCTTCGTGGTAAATTACCAAAAATCGGAACTATCCCCAACCCAGACGATACAGTTCCTGGGCTTCGAGATAGACTCCAGGACCAGCACCTTACGACTCCCGATCTCGAAGATCACAGCCATCAAGAAGGAACTACGCAGGGTCATCCGCTGCCACACCATTCCCCTCCGCAACCTAGCCCGGATCGTGGGCCTACTGTCCGCATCGATTCAGGCAATCTTCCCAGGCCCACTACACTACAGGGCGATGCAACATCTCAAGGCCTCCTTCCTCCGCCAGAACCCTTCCTACGACCAGAACATTCCGGTAACGGAAGAAATCAAGGAAGAACTCGGATGGTGGTTGGACATCATGGAGGCTTGGAACGGCCGAGCCATCTTCGGGAATTCTCCCGACATCGTTCTGGAATCAGACGCCAGCCTTTGGGGCTGGGGCGCCACAGGCGAGGGCGGATCGACAGGAGGCACTTGGACTTCACAAGAAACCAACCTCCACATAAACTGCTTAGAACTCCTGGCGGGGTCGTTTGCGATCCGCAGCTTGGCGAAAGACCGCACGGACTGCTGCATCCTCCTCCGGATGGACAACGTCTCAGCGGTCCGCTACATCAATCGCCTGGGAGGAGCACGATCCAGGCTCCTGTCAAAAATCACGAAGGACATCTTCGAATTTTGTCTACCCCGGAGAATCTCCCTGATGGCAGAATACCTCCCGGGAGACACGAACCTGACAGCGGACTGGTTCTCACGCCACTGGCGGGACAGCAGCGACTGGAGACTGGGCCCAGCGATCTTCCAACGTCTTTTGGCCAGGAGGGGTCCCCTCCACCTAGACCTCTTTGCTTCACGCAACAACAGGCAGACAGACGAGTACTTCAGCTGGCTCCCAGATCCAGGGAGCAAGGCAGTAGATGCGTTTCTACAACCTTGGCCACCCGAGGGGGCGTATGCCTTTCCCCCATTCGCCATGGTGGCAAGGACGTTGCAATACCTGAAGACCCAACGCGGATCCCTGCTCCTCATCTCGCCCCTATGGCCGGGTCAACCATGGTTTCCGGATCTTCTGACAGCCTACAAGGATCCTCTCCTCATACCTACAAGGATCCTCTCCTACAAGGATCCTCTCCTCATACCGTCCTACCCGACACTCCTTACGGATCCCAAAGGGAACCAACACCCGCTCATCCTGGAAGGCCGTCTCACGCTGATGGCTTGGACACTTTCAGGGGAGCCTGGCAAACCGAAGACTTATCGCAAACGTCTCGAGATCTCCTCTGGGACTCATGGGCACCAGGAACCAGACGATGTTACCTATCAGCATGGAACTCCTGGTCTACTTGGTGCAGTGAACGGAATTTCGATCCCTTTACAGTACCTATAACAGCCATCTTGAATTTCCTCTCGCACCTCTTCTCCACGGGCCGATCTTATCGATCCCTCAACGTCATACGCTCCGCAATTTCGGCAGCCCACGTTCCGACCCAGGGGATCCCCGTTGGAAAAGACCCACTGGTATGCCGTCTTCTCAGGGGCATCAGACTACAGAGGCCTCCAAGACCTAAATATTCCCGACTATGGGACATCGAGATCGTTCTACAATTCATTAGGGACTGGCCGGACAACAACAGACTCTCGCTCCGACAGCTATCGGCTAAACTGACACTTCTACTTTGTTTGGTCTCATTCCGCAGAGTCTCGGACGTACGAGCATTCGACATCGATGCCTTTTCGGTCTCCCCAGAGGGAGTTACCTTCCAAATTTCACGCCGTACGAAATCCGATTCCACATCAGTCTTCTACCCTTTTTTCCCTACAGAACCGCTTCTCTGCGTGGTGTCCACCCTGCATCGGTACGTGGAAGTCACATCCCGATTGCGGGTCTCACCTTCGGGCCAACTCTTGGTGTCCTACGTTAGACCACACGTACCAGTCTCTACCACCACCTTGGCCAGGTGGGTAAGATGGATTCTATCTCTGGCGGGCGTAGAGGAGACCTTCGGAGCCCACTCCGTCCGGGGTGCGGCGGCCTCATCAGCCTTCACCGCAGGCGCGTCCCTGGCAGACATCCTACGAGCCGCAGATTGGTCACGAGAATCAACTTTTCGGACCTTCTATTTCCGCCCGAACCCGGGGGCAACCACGTCTCTCCTGTTTCAGCGTTAAAAAATGCAAAATATGAAGCCTCCTGTCATGTGGTAAAATTATGCTAGCGCTAGTGTACTTATAATCTTAATTTTAATAATGACAGGAGGCGAGTATTTTCCCACCCTCCACACCCTCGAGGAAGGAGATCCTATGTAAGTATGCCTATACTCTGAAGGATGAGATCTCATGTAAGTATACCTATACTCTGTATATTCCTTCCTTTTGCTCTGTCTCCTTACTCAGCTAATTTTAATCGGAGTTTGTACCTTGTTTAGATACAGCTTTTGTTTACTAATCACCGTCATACTTAGACTAGTTTTAAAAAATTTTTAGTGGAATCTGTGTTGGGTTTATTACATCACTGCAACCAGTTACCAGACCGGTTCCTAACCTTTTTCACGCTCTTTTCCAGCATAACTTCAAGACGTTACAGCTTACGCTCAGGATGGACATGTTTGGGCCTTCCTTCAACTGCCAGGACTTCGTATTTGGGAAAGTCACCCGTTGGTGCATGTTTGGACCATCCTCTAACTTCTAGGACTTCGCACTTTGGAAAGTCACCCATTGGTGCATGTTTCAAGACTTTTTTCCGTTTCTTTAAATATTCTATGTGTCTTTGATGTCGCTTGGAAAGAGGGGGAGGAGCCTCATCACTGTGAATACTATACCTCCTACTATTTTTTGATTGGTTAATGTTTTCACTCCTTTTCTTTACTGCTATGTGGAGTTAGTAAAGAGAGTTAATGCAAAATACTCGCCTCCTGTCATTATTAAAATTAAGATTATAAGTACACTAGCGCTAGCATAATCTTCAATTATGTGGTCAGAACTAAAAGATCACCATACACAAGAATAAATGAACATGTGAAAAACATCAAAAAAGGTTATGAGCAAAACAATATTTCAATGCACTTCAATCAAACACATAATTGTGATCCACAACATCTCAAATTTTAAGTTATACAAACAGTTGTTTGAGAGAGGAGTGGACATTATACAAAAAAATAAGGCAAAACAGAGATGAGGTGGATTTTTAAACTGCATACTTTGAGTCTCTTTGAATTAAACACAGACTTTGAATTGTGCCATTTTTTTATGAGAGGAAGAAAACTTTGTATATATTTATGCATTTTATACAAAAATAAACTACTTTTTATCCACAATTCTCATTTGATTTTAGTTATAAGTAAGTTTTATTAAGGTTAATAAATATGAGCTTTAAAAGTTGACCTTTTATGAACATGCTCTTTTATTTTTATTTGTATTTATTTTTTATTTTTTTCTAAAAAAATTATTATAACTGATTTAATAGGGATGTGATTTAATATGGACATTTATTTGAGTGGACATTGATTAATATATCTATCTGTGGGGGGCGGAGCCTGACTGCCAAACGGACAAGACGTGCAAAGAGTGGGCTCCCGAGTCTGGACTCAAGATTCAGGGCACAACGCCCGACCACCCGAGCACACGGACTGCTGACAGCACTAATCGAGTGCAAAAGACCGACCTGAACCCGGGGATACCAGACACTTGGTCCTCCGGTGCCGGGCGGACCACGTGCGACAAGCGGCCTGTGCGGGTGGGAGCCGAGGAGGGACGGCCGCTCTCCCGGTTCTCTGGCAGACGAGGGGGCACACACATCCTACCCTTCCCCCCCCCCTGCCGGTGGGGGTTATCCCGGCTCCCAAAGACCTGTACTGCCTCCGGTCTAAACGCCTCTGTGTACCCGGCAGAACTATCAAACTGCACGGGTCTGGAGCCACTCAAGATGGCGGACGCACCAGGCGCTGCGACGATAGACCAGACAATATCGCAACCGGATAAAGCAGACCCCAGGAGCCAAGTCCCGGACACACTGGGGGCCATATTTGACAATTTCTGGTCCAAGCTGCAGGGACGCATGAGACAAGCACAAGCTACAAAGAAGCCGGAGAGAGGTGAACAAAACCGCAATGAGCGGAGACCTCAACGGCCTCCCAAATGCCGAAAACCAAGCTACAATAACCTCGTAGTACTAAAGGGACAACCACTACCACATAAAACTCACAGGTGGAAAAAGCGGGCTACAGGCGGACATACTACCTTTCGCTGCCGCACGGTCACGGCCTCTACAACAGCCCTGCGTGGCGGTATCACTCGGAGGTATCCACGGAGACCAACCAAGGGCCGAATGGCTCCCATCAACACTCACAAGGATGACATCGATACTGGGACCATGTACCCTTCTTCCGAGCTGGGGGCTTACCTGGAGGTGACCCTCCTATGCCGCCCATATACCCGAGGGGCTAGTTGTGTTCCGACATACCCTCGGGCCCCCGACCCTGTTGATGGGGTCAATGGACATGCGGCACAGGCCCCTACTAAGGCCTCGGGCCGAAGAGACACGGCGCCCGGACGACGTGCACCCAGGAAGTACAGAGGGAGATCCGCAGAGCAGAGAGTTGATTGCCAGGAAGGCCCGGGCAGACTCAAGTTTGCCGCAGCACACACACTCCAGCACAAGCGGGGCATTGGCTGAACTTGTCGCACCATAGAAGCATCAGCCCCTTACCATGTGGGGCAGGCTAGCTGGATGACATGTGCCTACGCTCATCATTAAGCCCACACACTCACACATTGGGACTCTCTCCTACGATTAATGTTCATTCAATGCTGCCTAACAAGTAACGCTAGCATGCCTCTGAGCTGTACCTTAAAAATTTAATACATGTCTTCACTCCAAACATGGTATCCCCTGACCCTGTAACCACTAAGTTTACTATTTTTTCTGTTTAATAGGACTCAGCTCATGTTCCCTATATTGGAACAAACATTTAGGTGTTCTCGCTAGTCCACTCTACATAGCGGTGTTTAATTAACCTTAGTATGCTTAGTCTCATGCACCTCACAAGCCTTAAATATGTGTGTTATCAGATAGGCTCCCAGCCCCCAAGCCCCCTCAAATGCACCGCTACGCATAGGTGGAGGGACAAACCACGGTTGATAAACTAGCATGTTGACTAGCTATAGCTACCCACTTCCATGCTTCGACATACCAACGAGGTAACGTTTAAATTTGAACCTGACTTAGCTAAGTGAACCCTCAGTATTTTGCATAAATAACTTGTTTAACCTGTATGATGCCACAATTTAAATTTTCATAAAAAAGAGGCCGTTACGCCTGAGGGTGCATGTAACCATTGTATAACCTGTTCTGTGTAACGTATGTTTCTCATGCATTAACCTCATGTTCTCCTTTCTGTATTGACCCATCTTTTGCCTCAATAAAAACAAAGGTTGATAAAAAAAAAAAATATATATCTATCTGTGTATTTATATATATATATTTAAATTTCACATTATACGTTAAACACTTCTTCATTTGAGTTCATGTCAGGGGAAGTGTCTACCTCACAAAATAGGCACAAAGCTATTTAACCAGTTTCAAAAAGGCTCCAAACCAGGAGAGCAATTTGATGTTGGTGTATATCACTTTTCAGTAATATATCAAATACTGCACCCAGAAGTTTGTGTTTGTTTTATTTTCCCTGTATATTCCATTGGAAGTGACTGATCTTCTGATCCATACCTTGGCTTTTTTTCCACTAATTTTAATTTTCATTCACTCATTCTCATTTTCACTCACTTTTATATTTCCTATGGTATCACAGTAATGCACTATATATTTTTTTGACATGTTCTATTTTCTGTACATCTGTCTAAAAAACTACACACTTGTGAGGTTTAAGTCCCAACTTTTTATTTCAAATGCACTTTATGTTTTTAGGGGGAATATCACCTAAACGTTGTTTAATACATATCTGAATATATGATATATATATATATATATATATATATCTATATATATATATATAGATATATATATATATATAGATATATATATATATATATCTATATATATATATATATATATATATATGAATATATGATATATATATATATATATATATATATATATATATATGAATATATGATAGTGGAAACGGCACTGACCAAAGTATCCAATGATCTACTTGCTGCAAAATCTCATGGTCACTACTCTATCCTAATTCTCCTTGACCTGTCTGCGGCTTTTGACACTGTTGATCATCAACAGCTTCTTCTCATCCTCCGCAATATCGGTCTACAAGATATTGCTCTCTACTGGTGCTCCTCCTACCTCTCCCAGCACTCTTTCAGTGTTTCTTTCTCTGGCTCTGCTTCTTCTCCCCAACTCCTCTCTGTTGGTGTCTCCCAAGGTTCAGTCCTTGGTCCCCTACTGTTCTCCATCTATACGGCCTCCCTTGGTAAACTCATTAGCTACTTTGGCTTCCAATATAATTTCTATGCAGATGACAAGCAAATCTACCTGTCCTCTCCTGATATCTCCCCATTCCTCTTGACTAGTGTCTCTGACTGCCTCTCTGCTCTTTCTAACTGGATGGCTGCCCTCTTAAACTAAACTTGACCAAAACTGAAATTCTGGTCTTTCCTCCCTCAAGAGTCCTGTGTCTGTCTCCCTCCAAGTCAACGGTGCTACCATCAGCTCCACCACGCAGGCTCTTTGCCAAGGTGTTCTCTTTGATTCTGACCTCTCCTTTAAGCCTCATGTTCAATTTATCGCCAAATCCTGTCATTTCCTTCTCAAAAACATTGCGCGCATCTGCCCCTACTTAACGCCAGATGTGACTAAGTTGTTGGTCCATTCCACTGTCCTTTCTCACCTTGACTACTGTAATCCGCTTCTCAGTGGTCTTACGTGCTCCCAACTTGCGCCGTTACAGTCCATAATGAATGCGGCGGCGAGGCTCATCTTCCTGTCCGCCCGCACCTCCCATGCCTCGCCCTTCTGTCAGTCCCTACATTGGCTTCCTATAAAATATAGAGCTCAATTTAAAATTCTGGTTCTTGCTTTCAAATCTCTACATAATGCTGCTCCCATCTATCTATTCTCCCTTATACACAAGTATGTCCCGTCCAGGCCCTTACGATCTGCTAAAGACTTACGTCTACCTTCTGTCCCAACTCCCACCTCTGATGCTCGCCTACAAGATTTCTCTAGGGCTGCACCGTTCCTGTGGAACTTGCTTCCCTCCTCCGTTTGATGCTCACCCAGTCTCCACTCCTTCAAAAATCGTTAAAAACCCACTTCTTCATAAAAGCGTATCAATTAAACTGTTAATAGCTCCCAACTGATTCCTCTTCTGCAACTGTCACTAGTCTAATACTATCCTTACATTTTTGTGTCATTTTACCCCACTCCCTCTAACATGTAAGCTCATTGAGCACAGCCCTCAACCCCTCTGTTCCTGTGTGTCCAACTTGTCTGGTTACAACTACATGTCTGTTCGTCCACCCATTGTAAAGCGCTGAGGAATTTGACGGTGCTCTATAAATATAATAATAATAATATATATATATATATCAATAAACAGAAAAAAGAAAGGAAGGCAGCGCCACTAAAAACCACATAAATTAAAAGAGCATAGAATAGGCAGACTAAAATGCAATATATATAATAGATAATAAGCAAATAGTCTGACTGGTAGATGAATCAAATAACGAGGTTTATCTTTGTAGAGGTGAATACAGTATTTAGTAGTGGAGGATTCTTCAGAGTGGTGTAGATGCGTCTTTGTACATCATATGAAATAAAAAAATAACAACTGATGGTGTAGTATGTCCCGAAAGGGGTAGAAGCAATAAAAGAGTATATATTATTATATATATTATTATCTATTATATATATATTGCATTTTAGTCTGCCTATTCTATGCTCTTTTAATTTATGTGGTTTTTAGTGGCGCTGCCTTCCTTTCTTTTTTCCGTACCATTTCTGCTGTAAGGCCTGTGAGGGAGCCCTACTTTGTAGGTGTGCTGCCACTTTTTACTTATTTATTATTGTTTCTGTTGTATCTTGTATAGATAGAGAACGCTGATCCCTTTCTTCCGTTATAGATTTGAATTTACACACACATGCATATATATTTAAAGCCATGGAAAAAAGAAAGTACACCCACATTTAAATCTATGGTTTTACATATCAGGACATAGTAACAATCATCTTTTCCTTAGCAGGTCTTAAAATTAGGTACAACCTCAGATGAACAACAAAACATTTCATATTTAAAATCCAAAATAAATCCAAAATCGAGAAGCCATGTGTGAAAAACAAAGTACACTATATGATTTAATAGCTTGTAGAACCCCCTTTAGCAGCAGTAGTTTTAAACAAGAATTTTCAGCATGATATTATAAATGTCTCACATTGTTGTGGAGGAAGTTTGGCCCACTCTTCTTTACAACTTTGCTTCAGTTCATTGAGATTTGCTGGCATTGGTTTATGCACAGCTCTTTTAAGCACAAACCAAGAACAGTATTGAGGGGAAAAAGTGATTAAAAACCTCTTCCACCTAATGTGGATAGTCAAAACATTGTTAAACACAGATTTGCACACACCAGTCAAGCCCCACAAAATGTCTAATTTGCAGTGCTGTTACTACTGCAAGGGATTCTGGGTATGCATATCCATATGCAAATTCGTTCAACAAATAATCATCTTTTTGCCTCATCATTCCATTTTAAACATGGGTTTTTTGAGTTTATGTTTGCTCTATACAACAGTTTTGAAACAACTCAGGAAGATATGCAAAGCCAGTGAACCACTTATATAAATAAAAGAAACAAAATGTAACTTAAAAAATGTCCACAGCTGTTGTAGTACTGCAACTTGCATAATGCCTTGCAAACCTTAAGGTGCTGTGGTGCTTTCCCAAACCTTAAAGCTGACAAGGCATTCTGGGATTTGTTTTATTATAGTATGCCTGCATGAGTCAGTGAGCATGTGTGTTTTTGTGCATGGATCAATGTGTTTGTATCTGCATGTGTAAGTGAGTATGTCTGCATGAATTAGTGCAGTGGCAGAACTAAGTAGACAGGGCCCTGGTGCACAATTATTGCCCCCTCCCCTCTATTACAAGAGTTGCCAAAAGGTAGATCCTCAGTGTGTGTGTGTGTGTATTGTCTGCATTGTTCAGTGAGCGTGTGTCTGCATGGATCAGTGTCTGTGCCTGCATGAGTTATTGAGTGAGTTGCTGAATGAGTCAGTGAGTGTCTGCATGGGTCAGTATTTGTGTGTTTTTGTCTCTCTGGGTCAGTGTGTGTGTCTGCATTAGTCAGTAAGTTTGTGTGAGTGTGTGGGTCACTAAGTGTGATAGTCACTGAATGTAAGTAAGTAAGTGTTTGAAGGTGGGTCACTTAGTGTGAGTAAATGAATGAATGTGTGTATGGGCCAATGAATATGAATCTATGGGTCACTGAGTGTATGTTAATTTAGGAAATTGGCTTTGGGATACCAAGGAGGGTACCCTCTGGTTCATGATCTAATAAGGAGAACCAGTGTCTTTATATTCAATGGTTAACAGGTGCACACCAGACACCTTCAGAGTTGTTCACTAAAGTGAGAATTCAAAGTACATTTAAAATTTAAGTTCCAAATAGCTGAAGTGGAAAATTCTCTAACTCTTCTTTTTTGGCTATTTGACATTACATTTGAATTTCACTGTGAATTAACATGGATTTTCACTTTTGAGAATAACCTTGCTTGTCTTCTACATATGGAAAAAAATAAGTTAATACATTTAAATGGAGAAAGAATTGATAACGATTTTAGTAGTGTGGATAATTTTGTAGAAGCTATGTTGAGAATAGGTTGGTCAAATGGGTTGATAGATGTGAATCCTGCTCTATATTAATTCATTAAAGATGCCTACAGCAACCAAACATATCTTCATTTAATGATAAAGTATATCCTTGAAGATGATAGTTAATGAAAACATAACTCAGCAGGTAGGCTACAAATATATTTTGTAAATTTGAAATAGAAATGTTCATTATGCTTCATCCAGTGTGGTCGCGATTAGTTCAGTGTTTAATTTTCCCTTCAAATGTAGTAATGTCTATTAATGAGCACTTATATCCATTTCTTTCTGAACAATTAGATGCTAAGATATTTGTTTTCTGAATTGATTCAGCTATGCTGCTTCTTTCTTTCCAATCACTTTTCTAAAACGTTTAATTTTTAAAGAAGAAAAAAAAAGCTTCCAGTGTTTTTAATTAAATTCTAGAGGATAGCTTAATTAGCAATATACAGTAAAGCATTCAGAGGAGAAGCTAATTACTTAATTGTCAAATGAAATAACAACAATTTTCCCTGCAGTGAAAGCTTTCCTGCTGTAATTAGGTTATGTCATAGTTTGAACTGAATAATAAAAATTCAAGACCAGATACTTCTATCGAATGCATTCTTTGGCCTAATGCACTAACCTTGAGTGGCACTTCCACAACATGACATGGACTTTAAATGTTAAAAGAGCATTTTTTAATTATTCAAAATTAAAATGAGAGTTTGTTAAATTCTTAAATCTGATTCAATCCAAAAGTTATTAAATACCCAAAAATCTAACACAACCAGTAATTATTTGACAATTCCCCAAAAAGCAATACGTCAGGAAATATAGAAAACAACAATTCGTATCTAGACTTATGCATGGCAGGAAACCTCTGATTAAGTATATCATAATGTTTGTTATCTCCAATGCTCATTCATGTAATTATTCAACTGAAACTCAACCAAGAAAAAGATTCAGGTAGCCATTCGAACAAGCCAAAAAAGTTGAGAAAAAGGCACTTAGTAGTGTACTGCAATACAGAATGTCAGTTCTGAGTTCCATTTTAACATTAACAGTTGTCTCAGAAGGTCAATTGTCGCATTGGCAAGTTCAAAGTTGAAAAAATAGTGGTTACACTACCTGGACTGGGCAGAAAAAGGAAGTTTTCAATGGCTGCAAACAGATTTCTAAGATGGCAGGTTGTGAAAAACTCTTGAGTAACTACAAGACTTGGTGGCAATAGGCACAGAGGTTTCAGTGAGCACAGTAAGGCAACGACTAAACATAGAAGGTGCTACCATCAGCTCCACCACGCAGGCTCGCTGCCTAGGTGTTCTCTCCTTCAAGCCTCATGTTCAATCTATCTCCAAATCCTGTCATTTCCATTTCAAAAACATTGCCCGCATCCGCCCCTACTTAACGCCAGATGCGACTAAGGTGTTGGTCTATTCCACTGTCCTTTCTTGCCTTGACTACTGTAATCTGCTTCTCAGTGGTCTTACGTGCTCCCAACATGCGCCGTTACAGTCCATAATGAATGTGGCGGCGAGGCTCATCTTCCTGTCTGCCTGCACCTCCCATGCCTCGCCCTTCTGTCAGTCCCTACATTGGCTTCCTATAAAATATAGAGCTCAATTTAAAATTCTGGTTCTTGCTTTCAAATGGCTACATAATGCTGCTCTGACGTATCTATCCTCCCTTATACACAAGTATGTCCCGTCTAGGCCCTTACGATCTGCTGAAGACTTACATCTATCTTCTGTCTGTACTCCCACCTCTGATGCTTGCCTTCAAGATTTCTCGAGGGCTGCACCGTTCCTGTACAACTCGCTTCCTTACACCGTTAGATGCTCACTCAGTCTCCACTCCTTCAAAAAATCGTTAAGAACCCACTTCTTCATAAAAGTGTATCAATTAAACTGTAATAGCTCCTGACTGATTCCTCTTCTGCAACTGTCACTAGTCTAATACTATCCTTACCTTTTTGTGTCATTTTACCTCATTCCCTCTAGCATATAAGCTCATTGAGCAGGGCCCTCAACCCCTCTGTTCCTGTGTGTCCAACTTGTCTGGTTACAATTACATGTCTTTTCGTCCACCCATTGTAAAGCACTGCATAATTTGATGGTAATAATAATAATAATAAGGTGTACATGACAGAACTCCAAGACGTGCACCACCAATGACCTAAAAACATAAGAAAAGTCAGCTCCAATATCCTCAAAATCACACACATTATGGGATTCTGTTCTGTGGAGCAATGTTTTTTCTCCATCTTTTATTAGTGAAAAATTGTGAGCAGCAGGCATCATTGCAAGCTGAAATAAATTGAAGGAAAAGAAAAAGTCAGTGGGAAATTCAATCCACTCACCCCTTCCACCTTGAGAGGAACAACGCTTTTTCACAAATGTAGTCTGTTGTGTCAGTGACTGTCCTTTGGTTATTAAAGAAACAACAAAAACAGTGCCCTACTAGCAGCAGGAGTAATTCAATTTATAAAAAACATTTTTTGTTATACATTTTTTAAAAGATGAGTGAATCATTTATTTACCATTGATTTTCCTTTAATTTTTCGAAAAGAAATCCCTGTTTTTAAATTGATTTACACCTGCAGCTCACCCTTTACAGTGTTATATATTACCTCCCCAGATGCAGTTGAATGAACCTGATGATAGCGCTCTGTTTTTCCATTTTGTATGATGGTCACTGATGCTACAGACTGGATGTGTGGTAAAGCTTTGTGTGTCTCAGGGTGGAATGATATTGAGCATCAGTCATCAATTGCTCTCTGTTTTCATTAGAAGTGACTTTGCTTCAGTGTGGGAAAAACAGTGCCCTATCATGAGCTTCTCTCAAATTCATCCATGAAGGAATCAGCAGCAGTGCAAGACTCAGCCAGGCATAGTGAAACTACTACAATTAAATATATATTAAAAAAAGAAGGATCAGCAGCATGAATAATTCAGTTTTTAAACTGGGGACTTTTCAAAATATTAAAGGAAAAACGTCAGTGGGCAACTGATGAACCATTCATCATCACATTCACAAAAAAAGTATTTTCTTTCTACTAAAAGTTTACAATAGAAAATCGGTCCAAACTTCAAGTAATTTGATCAAACTTGGTGTAAGTGGCAGACACTAGACACATCAGTTGCCTAAACACCTGTCTCACATTAGGATCGTTTAAACTATAGACTACCCACTCATAGGAACAGCGATTGTGATGCTATGCATTTAACATCCTGCAGTAACTCCCACAACGGCAAGGTACTGACTGAAGCTTGGAAGATACTTCACCTCATTTATTCTTACATTGCTACTATATTATCATGTGTTACTATTGTTGTTTCCAATTATACCTGTAGTTTGCCACTGTAATTTTCTATGCATGCAGTTTGTATTATTGTCATTTAATGTTTCTGACCAATATTTCATGTACACAGTTATTAATATTGTGGGTGATAGAATTTGGTTGCTAAACCTTTCAACACATTGCTACTCTACCCATCCCCTCCCCTCACTTCTCTTCTCTTCCCCTCCCTTCCCCTAACCTCACCTCTCCTCCCCTCCCCCATGCTCCTCCTGGCTGTAAATACCTTTATATAACTGTTCTATCTCCATCTCTGTTCTTCAGGCCTCATCTCACATTCATACTCACTCATAGGAACAGAAATTGTGATGCTCTGCATTTTTGTTGTCACTCATCACATCTTCAATGGCTAGTTATCAGCTTACGGGTAGGGCTCTCTCTACCTCTTGTATTTGTCTGTGTATATTGTATGTTCTCCACTAATTGTACAGAGATGCGGAATCTGTTGGCACTTTATAAATACCAATAATAAATAAATAAATAAAGAGAATATATCTATATCCAATCGAAGTTTGTGTTAGTGACACTATGCAATTAGCAGTGGCTAGGCACAGCAGTAACCTAACCAGTATTACACTAGGATCAATAACCCATGCTATCTCACACTCAAAGGTGTTGTAAGTTAGATTGGCATTAGCAGTAATCTAAACCTAACCAGTCTCACACTAGTATCAATGACACAGGCTATTCAGCAAGGGTAAAAGTGGGTAATCTGTCTTCTAGAAGAATCCTACTTGAATGTATGGATTTTCTTCCCCTGTATTAGTGACTTTTCCCTTGGTCTGTGAGTAAAAACATTTAGGAGCTGTCCTCTAAGCATCAGTCATCTTTTTTCCACTTTGATTGGACAGAATAGGCAGACTGAATCATTGGGCAGACTTATTTTCCATCATGGCAAGCTAAGCTGGTTATTTGCCCAGCGTAAAGAAATAAAGACAGCGTCCTCTCCATTCTGTGCTCTTTTTTTTTTTTTTTTTAACATAATTGGAGCTCCAGAGCAACTAGCTCATGCATCAAAGTAGTTGTTTACTAGTTGTTTGGCTTTTTTTACGGAGATACAGAATTCAGCCAAAGAGCTGATCCTGACCCCGATTGGACAAAACTGAGTGCACAAGTCTATTCATCACAGTTTGCAGCTTTAAAATAAAATATTCAGTTAACATTAGACATGGATTAATAGACCACCGATCAGTTCACTGTGAGCTGATTGACACTTTGCAGTTTTACGACATGTATGTAAAATATTAAATTAAGAAAATAAAAATCTGTGGACCATCTGTGACTAGGGTTGCTCAAGTCCCAAGTCACTCAGTAAGCATGTTTTTACCTACTCCCATTGCTCTAATAACAGTGGAGAGGAGGGACAATAAACTGTAAAAATAATAATTATTATACCTAGAAACTGAAGCCTTCTTTTTTCTTCTTTTCATAAGACTTCTCCACAATTCCTGAAGAATATAATGAATTTAGAGAATTTAAGGGTGGTTGCTGGCATTGAGAAATACTTTCACAAGATCAACTGGATGTGTAGTTACGCAAAAGGCAACTCTATTGGCAGTGCATACAATCCCAGGTGAATGTAGAGGTCAATCTTGTCAGTCCAAAACAGGTAAGTCATTCAAGCCTGCCACAAAAAGGTTAGTAATCCAAGAGTAGAGGAGAAGATTGAAGTTAATTATGACAGTCTAGAATAACAAAGTTTTCAAAGTCACATCTCATGTAAGTAATTTGAAGGTAAAGACTCTGAAACTTTGGCAGAATAGAGGAAACTTTGGCAGTGTAATTTTAAAAAAAAGGTACCTATGTTAATAGGTCAAAGGTAGTCAAAGTGCAAATTTCATAGTCAATCCCTGACCTTCTATCATGCCATTGCATGCAGCTTGCATGAATTTTAGAACATAATTACACATTGCGTGATTTGTTTGGTTCCTAATTCGGCTACATTTTGGCTCAAAGTTTGGTAATTAATACTATCTTCCAACTGACAAAAATTTGGAGGAAGTTCTGAACAAAACAAATAATCTAGTAGGTACAGATTAAACCAGCATCACACCATGTTCCACTGGCCCTTTGTATCTTCCCTCTTGTGTCCCTGTCCACCTGTTTTCCTGCCTGCAGTCCTCCCACTCTTCATAACTCACAATGTGTTTCTCCACTAGCTTTTTCTAGCCTTTTGTTCTGCCTCCAATCATCTTGAAATGACTCTACTTTCCAGTAAACTCTCAACAACACTGTGATCTTGAATATTGTTTGAGCAATGGGCAAGGACTCTCTCTCATACCAAGCCATAAGTTTTATACAGTATTTTTTATTGTTGGTTACTGGTGCGGGAATGATTCCATTGGTACCATTTGATTTAATTACCACACCTGATAATTTTATTGTATCTCACTGCTTTGTAATTTTCCAAATCAATTTTTTTACTGACATTCCTCAGACATTTTCTCACACTGAAAGTAAATAGAAACACAGATTTATGCTACATAAAGCCAATGTAATAAATATGATTTATTTTCTTTACTTGTAAGTGTAAATTATTTTCTGTTATATATATTTTTTTTACATTTAGCAAATAAACCCAAGTGTTTAAAGGCAAATTAGCCTGAAATATTCCAAAACATATGTTTTGGAAATAAAATTATGTGGTTTCTATGTATAATAATTGCGTTTTTCTCAATGCAGATCCACCACTTAAAAAAAGACAAGCCACTACTCCAATAAAAAAAAAAAGTAAAAGTAAAAAACAGGTAAACAAAATCATTGTTCAGTAGATATACCATCAATTTAAACATGCATGCATTTATTTATGCATTTTTATTTTTATCAGGGGTATATTTAAAACAAATTGCAAATATTGCAGATATCTCGCCTGCAGCCATTGCAAGCCGTTCTCATCTTTCCCAATGCAGATGCAAGGCAGGTGCTTGGGGCAATTGTCTGCCTCTTGAGTAGATCCACTGAGCTAAACTAACAGGAAACAACAGAACCAGTTGTCTCTAAATGACAACCAGGAAAAGTGTAACAAGGCTTATTTATAAAAGTGCAAATTGCTATTGTAATATGCAGTTCTTTGTAAAATGAAAAGGAGGACAAACTCTTTACACATAAAGCACTATGTGTATTTAGTGTTACTTTGAAGCAGGCCTGCACAACCTGTGGCCCCCCAGATGTTTTTAATTACAACTCCCATGATTCCCTGGCTATCTGTTTCATTAAATGAATCTTGGGCGTTGGTTATCTGTTTTATTTTAAGAATCATTGATGTTGTAGTTCAGAAACATCTGGGGGGGGGGGGGTCGCAGGTTGTGCATGCTTGCTTTTAAGTAATCTAAGGCCGATGATCTTAAAAATGAATTTAAAATCACTGCTATGCTATGCTTTTTACTTAATACTGGTCAAAATATATTTATTGCAATGCCAGTTTAATAGAGTAAAGACATATGCATTTTAAAGTCTTAACACTGTTAGGGCGAACTATGCAGCCCTGCATTTAGTGAGTACAATCGTTAGCTCCCTGGCCGCAATTTACTTACCTGGACCGGCTATGCACAGTGATCATGGACCTGGGGAACTGCCTCATGAGCCAGGCAGTCCCCCTGCTTCCTTTACAGCCCTCCAGGGCCATGTGATTGCGAAGTACGTCGCAAATCACATGGCCGCAAAGCAAATCTGGCAGTCCCCCTAGTGCCTGAAGAGTGAAAAAAGTTACACATACATTACCATAATATATTATATATGTATTATACATGTATAATATATTATACGTTATTAAATCATCAGATTAGCATGTTATACATATATAATACATATATAATTAAATTCGTACTGTATTTTGGTAATAATATATATATATATATATTACCAAAATAAGCTTAGAATTAAATTATATATGTATTATATATTTATAATATGCTAATCAGATGGTTTAAGTAACTTATAATATAGCAAACATATATTACAAAATATACATAAAATAAAAATTCTAAAAATGTGTAATGTCATAAGCGTATCTTGATATTATATACATATATATATATATATGTATGTATGTATGTTTGTATATATATATATATATATATATATATATATGTATGTATGTATATATATATATATATATATATATATATGTAAAGGCTTGCCTGGAGTTGTGGGAGGGGCTGGTTGATCCTACTTAAGCACTCCCCCCTTTACCTGCATCACCGTGGATTCAGACGGTCGGCAGGCGATCACTTCCGGTTTACTACTTCCAGGTCACTTCCGGTGCTTGATCTGTGCGGAAGTTAGCTCCTGTGTTGCCACTTGCTCGGGTGCTCGGTTAACCCGTAAGTTAAAGAGTTATTTCCAGTCAGAATTTGTTACACATACACACACGCAAGCATTTAGAGACCACCCACCTTCTCCTAATTGGTGGACACTATTCTCAAAGCAAGGAAACGCTCCACCTATACCACATACTATAGAGTATGGAACGTTTTTTCCACCTAGGCTATTTCTAGAAACATTGAAATCCAGAGTCGTCCTATGAAAGATATCCTGTAATTTCTACATTCTGGCCTTGAAAAGGGCTCATGTTTCGGCCCTCTCAGCCTTAAACAACCACAAGTGGGCCTTAGACTCAGACGTAACTAGATTCATCAAAGCGGTCCTGAAAATCAAGCCCCCTATTCAGCCATTCACCCCACCTTGGAACTTACCTCCTGGTTCTTAGAGCATTGAATGTTTCATCCCTTTGAACCTTTGAGTTCGATTTTGCTCCACTTTCTCTCCATCAAGACTGTCTTATTAGTAGCCTTGGCTTCAGGCAGGAAGGTCTCAGACTTCATGCTCTATCAGCTAGAGAGCCCTTAACCATTTTTCACAAAGACAGAGTCATTCTTCATACAGTGCCTGAATTCAGACCTAAAGTCACCTCTGTCTTTCATATTAACGAAGAAATTGTTCTTCCAGAATTCAAATCAGGAACACAGAAAAGCGATGGTGGTAAGGATGTTTCCTCATTGGATTTGGTGAGATGTCTTCAAGTGTATATTGATAAGACCGCTCCATGGCGTTCTACAAAGAGTCTTTTTGTTATTCATAATGGATGTAAAAAAGGCATGCAGGCTCCCAAAGTAGATGGATCGTGGCTGACATCATACAAGCTTATCAAGCCTCTGAGTGCCCCTTTCCAGTGGGTCTCAAAGCTCATTCTACAAGATCTTTCATTCTCTTGGGCGGTCGCTGCTGGAGTCTCTCCTGTACTAATTTGTGAAGCAGTCACTTGGTCTTTGGCTAATACATTCATCAGAAATGACCAGATTGATGTCAGAGCTGGCCATCAGACCAATTTGCAAAAAGTGTCCTTACAGTGGATAATCCTTGATTCCTATGTTGTATATTGTCACTTTGGTTGTAGTGCTAATACACTTTGCATTTCATATTCTGGAGTCTGTATTTTTTCTTTCCCTCCCTTAGTTATTGCTTGGGTATTACCCATTGTTGTGCTGCTATGGATATTGCCCGGAAAGGAGAAAATGTATTCATACTTATAGTAATTTTCTTTTCCTGGTCACACAAAGATCCCACCCTGGGATATTGCTCGTTACAAGACTGAGGGAGGAGGGGACGGGAGGTGGTACTTATACCTTTCATTTAATTAATTCCTGTCTAATTAGGGATAGGGAGGAGCTACCCATTGTTGTGCAACCATGACCTATGTAAGTATGAATACATTTTCCCATATATATATATATATATATATATACATATATATATATATATATATATATATATATATATATATATATGCTTAGAAACCGCAGTAATCACCACGGGACGTAACGTCACGCAATGTAACGCAATTACGTCACCCGCGGCTTCGGCACACTTCCGGGTTCCGATCGCTTGGGGAGGGTCTCTGCACTTCACTGGGTAAGCAATTAATTTGTACTCTTATAAATGTGCACTTTTTGAAATGTTGTATGCTCTGATCTTGATAAAGACCTGAATAGGTCGAAATGTTCATCTTTTGAATTTTGAAATTACGGACACAGTAAACTGAATATCACTTAAACCCAGGTGTGCGTCTATATTTCATATTTTTTTATATATATATATATATATATGTATATGTGTGTGTGTGTATATATATATATATATATATATATATATATATATATACGGTATATATATAATGTATTCATTCCTGGACTGCCATGCAGTCCCAAAGGCAGCATAGGCCCAGCAATCCGCCCCCAACCATGGCATACTAAATCAATGCGCTACCTGCAAAGATGCTCCCGTTGTGCTGAACGCTCCTGGAGGAAGTCTCGTACCCAATCAGACTTTGTCCATTATAGATTCATATTGTGTTCATACAGTGCAGCCCTTGCCCTTGCCAAACAGTCCTATTTTTCCTCTCTCATTAGTTCATGTTCCCGCAACCCCAGGCGTCTCTTTGACACCTTTAATTCTCTTCTTCGCCCTGCTGTGGCCACCCCCAAAACTAACCTTACTTCTGATAACTTTGCATGTTACTTCACTGACAAGATTGAACAGCTAAGGAAAGAATTCTCCCCTCCTTGCCTTTCTGTTTCTCAATCACACATAGATCATGCATTTCCTACCCTTCAGACATTCTCCCCAGCTATTGGCCAAGAGGTGGCTGCTCTTCTTTGCTCCTCTCGCCCCACCACTTGCCCGCTCGATCCTGTCCCATCTCACCTTATCAGATCTCTCTCCACTTGTCTCGTACCTTCTCTAACACACATCTTCAACTGCTCACTCTCTTCTGGCATCGTCCCTGCTGACCTTAAACATGCCACTGTAGTACCTATACTAAAAAAACCATCCCTCGACTCATCCACCCTCTCTAATTACCGTCCCATATCCCTGCTCCCTTTTTCCTCAAAGCTTCTGGAAAGGCTTGTCTTTACCCGTGTGTCTCATTTCCTCAATTCCAACTCTCTCCTTGACCCCCTTCAATCTGGCTTCCGCCCTCTCCACTCTACAGAGACTGCCCTTATCAAAGTCACTAACGACCTAATCGCAGCTAAATCCAAAGGCCACTACTCCATACTAATTCTTCTTGACCTCTCAGCGGCCTTTGACACCGTTGATCATGCTCTCCTTCTTCAAACTCTTCAATCACTTGGTCTCTGTGACTCTGTCCTCTCGTGGTTTTCCTCTTATCTCTCCCAACGCTCATTCAGTGTCTCCTTTTCTAATGATACCTCCTCCCCTCGCCCTGTCTCGGTTGGAGTTCCCCAAGGCTCCGTCCTTGGTCCACTTCTATTTTCTCTTTATACTGCCTCTCTTGGCAAACTTATTACCTCTTTTGGATTCCACTACCACCTGTATGCTGATGACACCCAGCTATATCTCTCCTCCCCGGACCTCTCCCCTGCCATCCTGCAACGTGTCACTGCTTGCCTTTCTTCCATCTCTGACTGGATGTCCTCCCGCTTTCTGAAACTCAATCTCTCAAAAACTGAGCTCCTTGTCTTTCCTCCTCCTAATACTGATCCTCCTCTTTCACTCTCCCTTCAAGTTTGTGGTACCAACATCAGTCCATCCTTGCAAGCGCGCTGTCTTGGCGTCATACTTGACTCTGGTCTCACCTTTGAGCCTCACATCCAGCATGTTGCCAAATCCTGTAGATTCCATCTTAAAAACATAGCCCGCATCCGCCCCCTTCTTGCACCAGATACTACCAAGGAGCTTGTCCATGCTCTGGTAATCTCCCGCATGGATTACTGTAACCCTCTCCTGATTGGTCTTCCCAAAAGCCGTACTGCACCCCTACAGTCCGTAATGAATGCTGCTGCTAGACTGATTTTCCTCTCTAGTCATTTCTCTCACACCTCACCCCTCTGCCAGTCCTTACATTGGCTTCCTGTATGCTATAGGAGTCAATTCAAGGTACTAACTCACACCTATAAAGCACTGAACAACTCTAGCCCCTCTTATATCTCCTCACAGATCCATAGGTATGTCCCTTCTCGGTCTCTCCGCTCTGCCCGTGACCACCTCCTGTCCGTTGTCCGCACTCGTACGGCCAACTCGCGCTTGCAGGACTTCTCGCGGGCGGCTCCCTTCCTATGGAATAGCCTGCCTACCGCCATCAGACTCTCCCCTAGTCTTGCATCTTTTAAGAAGTGCCTTAAAACTCATCTCTTTAGGAAAGCATATGGCCTCCAAGACTAACCCTTACCTCACATACCTGTCTCTTGCCCTCTCCTAAAGGGCAGTCCACCTTATTTGATTGCAAATTCCTGTCCTAATGTGTTTTACACCCACCTCCTATAGAATGTAAGCTCGATCGAGCAGGGTCCTCTTCAACCTATTGTTCCTGTAAGTTTATTTGTAATTGTCCTATCTATAGTTAAATCCCTTCTCATAATATTGTAAAGCGCTACGGAATCTGTTGGCGCTATATAAATTGCAATAATAATAAATAATAATAATCCAACCTGGCAAATTTCAATGTGTAAAAATGAAAAATTGGGATAGCCTTATATTTGACCCTGTAACTCTACAAAACACCATGAAACTGTACATAGTGGGTAATTTTGTACTTGTGAGACATTGCTGAATACAAACATACATGTAATGTACTGCAATAAAACTGTTATGATAATAACAGTTAAAATGCCATGCAGAATTTTACAACAAAAAAATTACAACAAGTTTTTTTTCATATTAAATTATGTTTCATATATACATATTTGTTATGAAATGAAAGCCCTGTTTCTCCTGAACAAAATGATATATAATATGTGTGAGTGTGCTTAATAAGAAAGAGTTGAATTATGGTTGAAAAGACATATAGCGAACATTCCAGGT
The DNA here is from genome assembly GCF_036172605.1 of Pelobates fuscus. NCBI lineage: Eukaryota > Metazoa > Chordata > Amphibia > Anura > Pelobatidae > Pelobates > Pelobates fuscus. The sequence continues at coordinate 234,926,031 of NC_086321.1, read as the reverse complement.
TTTGCTTACGTTTTGTTTTAATCATAACTTGTACAACTGACTCTGTCCTTAAGGGGTTAAACATAACTTTTTATTTTTGTGATGATTAAAACAAAGTTATCATTAATGATGTGTCACATCTGTTGGCAAAATCCTGAGGCAAGAAATGTGTCAGTTGTGAAGGAGTTTGTAGGAGTCCAATATATCAAGAAAACTTAACAAATAGGCTTCAACATCATTTTTACAGTTGTAATAACGATATCGTGAACATGTCAACACCACAAAGAAATAAGGAACTGAAACAGGTGTCTGTGGTGACATTGTGGTGTATCAAATAGTCAAATATTGCTCTAAAGAAAAGAAAATGTTACTTGCGCTTTCTCCTTAATCCCTATGTATATTTAGACAAATGGAGGTCATTTAGTTGCTCCAATGGCCATTGGAGGGATGCCCGCCTGCCAACGTCAAGGCAGACCCCTCTAAGCGGGTCCTAACACTGACCCTTCAGCCTGCTTCCTTGAGCTTCTGGCAAAGATATCTCTAATGAGACAGAAAGGGGTATTTTTTATATACACCCCTTTACTTATTAACCCTTAATAGGGAACACATGGGATGGGTAGCAGCATTGTAACCAGGCTGTGTGATACAAAGTAAATACAAATAAAAAAAGAGAAGTCCTGCGCTTAAGCAGCAAGGACTACAACACACATCAGCCCCAATATATAGTAAAAACCAAAGAAAAGAAAATGTTACTTGCGCTTTCTCCTTAATCCCTATGTATATTTAGACAAATGGAGGTCATTTAGTTGCTCCAATGGCCATTGGAGGGATGCCCGCCTGCCAACGTCAAGGCAGACCCCTCTAAGCGGGTCCTAACACTGACCCTTCAGCCTGCTTCCTTGAGCTTCTGGCAAAGATATCTCTAATGAGACAGAAAGGGGTATTTTTTATATACACCCCTTTACTTATTAACCCTTAATAGGGAACACATGGGATGGGTAGCAGCATTGTAACCAGGCTGTGTGATACAAAGTAAATACAAATACAAAAAGAGAAGTCCTGCGCTTAAGCAGCAAGGACTACAACACACATCAGCCCCAATATATAGTAAAAACCAAAGAAAAGAAAATGTTACTTGCGCTTTCTCCTTAATCCCTATGTATATTTAGACAAATGGAGGTCATTTAGTTGCTCCAATGGCCATTGGAGGGATGCCCGCCTGCCAACGTCAAGGCAGACCCCTCTAAGCGGGTCCTAACACTGACCCTTCAGCCTGCTTCCTTGAGCTTCTGGCAAAGATATCTCTAATGAGACAGAAAGGGGTATTTTTTATATACACCCCTTTACTTATTAACCCTTAATAGGGAACACATGGGATGGGTAGCAGCATTGTAACCAGGCTGTGTGATACAAAGTAAATACAAATACAAAAAGAGAAGTCCTGCGCTTAAGCAGCAAGGACTACAACACACATCAGCCCCAATATATAGTAAAAACCAAAGAAAAGAAAATGTTACTTGCGCTTTCTCCTTAATCCCTATGTATATTTAGACAAATGGAGGTCATTTAGTTGCTCCAATGGCCATTGGAGGGATGCCCGCCTGCCAACGTCAAGGGTCAGTGTTAGGACCCGCTTAGAGGGGTCTGCCTTGACGTTGGCAGGCGGGCATCCCTCCAATGGCCATTGGAGCAACTAAATGACCTCCATTTGTCTAAATATACATAGGGATTAAGGAGAAAGCGCAAGTAACATTTTCTTTTCTTTGGTTTTTACTATATATTGGGGCTGATGTGTGTTGTAGTCCTTGCTGCTTAAGCGCAGGACTTCTCTTTTTGTATTTGTATTTACTTTGTATCACACAGCCTGGTTACAATGCTGCTACCCATCCCATGTGTTCCCTATTAAGGGTTAATAAGTAAAGGGGTGTATATAAAAAATACCACTTTCTGTCTCATTAGAGATATCTTTGCCAGAAGCTCAAGGAAGCAGGCTGAAGGGTCAGTGTTAGGACCCGCTTAGAGGGGTCTGCCTTGACGTTGGCAGGCGGGCATCCCTCCAATGGCCATCGGAGCAACTAAATGACCTCCATTTGTCTAAATATACATAGGGATTAAGGAGAAAGCGCAAGTAACATTTTCTTTTCTTTGGTTTTTACTATATATTGGGGCTGATGTGTGTTGTAGTCCTTGCTGCTTAAGCGCAGGACTTCTCTTTTTGTATTTGTATTTACTTTGTATCACACAGCCTGGTTACAATGCTGCTACCCATCCCATGTGTTCCCTATTAAGGGTTAATAAGTAAAGGGGTGTATATAAAAAATACCCCTTTCTGTCTCATTAGAGATATCTTTGCCAGAAGCTCAAGGAAGCAGGCTGAAGGGTCAGTGTTAGGACCCGCTTAGAGGGGTCTGCCTTGACGCTGGCAGGCGGGCATCCCTCCAATGGCCATTGGAGCAACTAAATGACCTCCATTTGTCTAAATATACATAGGGATTAAGGAGAAAGCGCAAGTAACATTTTCTTTTCTTTGGTTTTTACTATATATTGGGGCTGATGTGTGTTGTAGTCCTTGCTGCTTAAGCGCAGGACTTCTCTTTTTGTATTTGTATTTACTTTGTATCACACAGCCTGGTTACAATGCTGCTACCCATCCCATGTGTTCCCTATTAAGGATTAATAAGTAAAGGGGTGTATATAAAAAATACCCCTTTCTGTCTCATTAGAGATATCTTTGCCAGAAGCTCAAGGAAGCAGGCTGAAGGGTCAGTGTTAGGACCCGCTTAGAGGGGTCTGCCTTGACGTTGGCAGGCGGGCATCCCTCCAATGGCCATTGGAGCAACTAAATGACCTCCATTTGTCTAAATATACATAGGGATTAAGGAGAAAGCGCAAGTAACATTTTCTTTTCTTTGATTTTTACTATATATTGGGGCTGATGTGTGTTGTAGTCCTTGCTGCTTAAGCGCAGGACTTCTCTTTTTGTATTTGTATTTACTTTGTATCACACAGCCTGGTTACAATGCTGCTACCCATCCCATGTGTTCCCTATTAAGGATTAATAAGTAAAGGGGTGTATATAAAAAATACCCCTTTCTGTCTCATTAGAGATATCTTTGCCAGAAGCTCAAGGAAGCAGGCTGAAGGGTCAGTGTTAGGACCCGCTTAGAGGGGTCTGCCTTGACGTTGGCAGGCGGGCATCCCTCCAATGGCCATTGGAGCAACTAAATGACCTCCATTTGTCTAAATATACATAGGGATTAAGGAGAAAGCGCAAGTAACATTTTCTTTTCTTTGGTTTTTACTATATATTGGGGCTGATGTGTGTTGTAGTCCTTGCTGCTTAAGCGCAGGACTTCTCTTTTTGTATTTGTATTTACTTTGTATCACACAGCCTGGTTACAATGCTGCTACCCATCCCATGTGTTCCCTATTAAGGGTTAATAAGTAAAGGGGTGTATATAAAAATTACCCCTTTCTGTCTCATTAGAGATATCTTTGCCAGAAGCTCAAGGAAGCAGGCTGAAGGGTCAGTGTTAGGACCCGCTTAGAGGGGTCTGCCTTGACGTTGGCAGGCGGGCATCCCTCCAATGGCCATTGGAGCAACTAAATGACCTCCATTTGTCTAAATATACATAGGGATTAAGGAGAAAGCGCAAGTAACATTTTCTTTTCTTTGGTTTTTACTATATATTGGGGCTGATGTGTGTTGTAGTCCTTGCTGCTTAAGCGCAGGACTTCTCTTTTTGTATTTGTATTTACTTTGTATCACACAGCCTGGTTACAATGCTGCTACCCATCCCATGTGTTCCCTATTAAGGGTTAATAAGTAAAGGGGTGTATATAAAAAATACCCCTTTCTGTCTCATTAGAGATATCTTTGCCAGAAGCTCAAGGAAGCAGGCTGAAGGGTCAGTGTTAGGACCCGCTTAGAGGGGTCTGCCTTGACGTTGGCAGGCGGGCATCCCTCCAATGGCCATTGGAGCAACTAAATGACCTCCATTTGTCTAAATATACATAGGGATTAAGGAGAAAGCGCAAGTAACATTTTCTTTTCTTTGGTTTTTACTATATATTGGGGCTGATGTGTGTTGTAGTCCTTGCTGCTTAAGCGCAGGACTTCTCTTTTTGTATTTGTATTTACTTTGTATCACACAGCCTGGTTACAATGCTGCTACCCATCCCATGTGTTCCCTATTAAGGGTTAATAAGTAAAGGGGTGTATATAAAAAATACCCCTTTCTGTCTCATTAGAGATATCTTTGCCAGAAGCTCAAGGAAGCAGGCTGAAGGGTCAGTGTTAGGACCCGCTTAGAGGGGTCTGCCTTGACGTTGGCAGGCGGGCATCCCTCCAATGGCCATCGGAGCAACTAAATGACCTCCATTTGTCTAAATATACATAGGGATTAAGGAGAAAGCGCAAGTAACATTTTCTTTTCTTTGGCTTTTACTATATATTGGGGCTGATGTGTGTTGTAGTCCTTGCTGCTTAAGCGCAGGACTTCTCTTTTTGTATTTGTATTTACTTTGTATCACACAGCCTGGTTACAATGCTGCTACCCATCCCATGTGTTCCCTATTAAGGGTTAATAAGTAAAGGGGTGTATATAAAAAATACCCCTTTCTGTCTCATTAGAGATATCTTTGCCAGAAGCTCAAGGAAGCAGGCTGAAGGGTCAGTGTTAGGACCCGCTTAGAGGGGTCTGCCTTGACGTTGGCAGGCGGGCATCCCTCCAATGGCCATCGGAGCAACTAAATGACCTCCATTTGTCTAAATATACATAGGGATTAAGGAGAAAGCGCAAGTAACATTTTCTTTTCTTTGGTTTTTACTATGTATTGGGGCTGATGTGTGTTGTAGTCCTTGCTGCTTAAGCGCAGGACTTCTCTTTTTGTATTTGTATTTACTTTGTATCACACAGCCTGGTTACAATGCTGCTACCCATCCCATGTGTTCCCTATTAAGGGTTAATAAGTAAAGGGGTGTATATAAAAAATACCCCTTTCTGTCTCATTAGAGATATCTTTGCCAGAAGCTCAAGGAAGCAGGCTGAAGGGTCAGTGTTAGGACCCGCTTAGAGGGGTCTGCCTTGACGTTGGCAGGCGGGCATCCCTCCAATGGCCATTGGAGCAACTAAATGACCTCCATTTGTCTAAATATACATAGGGATTAAGGAGAAAGCGCAAGTAACATTTTCTTTTCCTTGTTTTTTACTATATATTGGGGCTGATGTGTGTTGTAGTCCTTGCTGCTTAAGCGCAGGACTTCTCTTTTTGTATTTGTATTTACTTTGTATCACACAGCCTGGTTACAATGCTGCTACCCATCCCATGTGTTCCCTATTAAGGGTTAATAAGTAAAGGGGTGTATATAAAAAATACCCCTTTCTGTCTCATTAGAGATATCTTTGCCAGAAGCTCAAGGAAGCAGGCTGAAGGGTCAGTGTTAGGACCCGCTTAGAGGGGTCTGCCTTGACGTTGGCAGGCGGGCATCCCTCCAATGGCCATTGGAGCAACTAAATGACCTCCATTTGTCTAAATATACATAGGGATTAAGGAGAAAGTGCAAGTAACATTTTCTTTTCTTTGGTTTTTACTATATATTGGGGCTGATGTGTGTTGTAGTCCTTGCTGCTTAAGCGCAGGACTTCTCTTTTTGTATTTGTATTTACTTTGTATCACACAGCCTGGTTACAATGCTGCTACCCATCCCATGTGTTCCCTATTAAGGGTTAATAAGTAAAGGGGTGTATATAAAAAATACCCCTTTCTGTCTCATTAGAGATATCTTTGCCAGAAGCTCAAGGAAGCAGGCTGAAGGGTCAGTGTTAGGACCCGCTTAGAGGGGTCTGCCTTGACGTTGGCAGGCGGGCATCCCTCCAATGGCCATTGGAGCAACTAAATGACCTCCATTTGTCTAAATATACATAGGGATTAAGGAGAAAGCGCAAGTAACATTTTCTTTTCTTTGGTTTTTACTATATATTGGGGCTGATGTGTGTTGTAGTCCTTGCTGCTTAAGCGCAGGACTTCTCTTTTTGTATTTGTATTTACTTTGTATCACACAGCCTGGTTACAATGCTGCTACCCATCCCATGTGTTCCCTATTAAGGGTTAATAAGTAAAGGGGTGTATATAAAAAATACCCCTTTCTGTCTCATTAGAGATATCTTTGCCAGAAGCTCAAGGAAGCAGGCTGAAGGGTCAGTGTTAGGACCCGCTTAGAGGGGTCTGCCTTGACGTTGGCAGGCGGGCATCCCTCCAATGGCCATTGGAGCAACTAAATGACCTCCATTTGTCTAAATATACATAGGGATTAAGGAGAAAGCGCAAGTAACATTTTCTTTTCTTTGGTTTTTACTATATATTGGGGCTGATGTGTGTTGTAAATATTGCTCTATAGTTATAGATTTAGCATTTTTCAGGGTAAAGGTCCCTTAATAATGACATAATTGACAGTGTTCTGCACATAGTAAACTATTGGATGTATTCACTAAAGTGAGAATTGTCAAGAATTCAAAGTGAATTTCTAATTTAAGGTAGGTTTAGATGAACATAAGCATTGCTGACTTTGGGCAGTTTTCCAGTTCAGCTATTTTGGGCTCAATTTTGAAGTCCACCTTGAATTCATATTTCTTACTTTAGTAATTAAAATCGTTATTCTTGTAAGCGGCTGCTAAAGATGTTATCTTCGCATTTCAGTAAATATGTTATCTGTTTTTTTTAACTTAAGGCATTGTATTCGTTCATCATATAGAATTTCCATTGTATTGGATTAGAAATTGTTTAATCAAGACAGATAGATGGTAAGTTTTCCCACACTGAATCTCACACTTTACTAAAAATATGGCATAAACAAGTAAAAAAAAAACAATAGGAACCATTGTCATCCATACGCAAAGATCATATACAGTCAGGAAATGTAGCTAAATGTGTTTGGTTCAACATGAGCACATGCAGCTTTACAGTGGAAAAAGCAAAAGCTAATTCGGTGTGTATCTCTTGTTACCTAAGTATGTTATTCAGTTATAGGTGAATTAAGAGTTAAAGCATTAGATTAGGATAATTAAGGTTAAGGTTAGCTTTCTAAGAACTAGAGTAAGGGTTAAGGGATTTATATTTAGGAGTTTTAACATTAAACTAATTAGATTTAGAGGGCTAGGAGAATTGTGCATATAATCTCCTGATCAGATCCCTCAATATTCTTTTCCCTCACCCCTTCCTGCTAATGATGGTCAGGTGGCACTATTAGTGATTAAATGTCAGGGAATATCTGCTGCAGAACATGGGTTGTGAATGAACGGATTATGATATGGCATGATACCCCCACCTCCCACCTCCATATATAAACCACCAGCTGGAACAGATGCTATCTGGCTACACCACACTGCAAAACTATCACCTGAAATATAAGTAAATGATAATGGCCAGACAAGGATGATCTCCCCTGCTGGCCTTCAATTGGTGATCATCATGGTCCACTGGCAGGATCTAAATAACAACTTCGTATTAAAATTGTTTTCACGTTTTTGAAATAAATGAAAAAGTATTTATGTATACTAAAGTATTTATGTATACTTTATGTATTAAATAGTTAATTATCATTTTATTATGAGGAATTACCTTAAGAATACCTCTCAAAAACAACCTCACATGACTTTGGTTTATTTGGTTCCTCTTACATTATTCTAGACATTTCATTATGTCAGTGGAATGAGAAGGACTTCAAAAATGTGCCACAGTTATATAGAAGATGTTAAATCGATTAATATATGTTCGCTTTGTGGCAATTTAAAGCCTGCTACAGCTGTGTCTAGATATGCACTGTTAATTGGAAATATAAATGAATTCATGTTATGTTTGTACTTATCTTATTTTTTTCTGTTCCTAACCTTAACTAAGACCTTATTGCTGTACAATTAAAATGGATATTAACAAGTTGGGAAGTGGTAAAATTGTATGTTAATTGTAAATCATTAAAAACGACATTTGCTCTGACACATGACTGGATGAATATCGAAGAGGAAATGCTTCAGGCATTCAGCACTGCATGTGTAATTAAGTGTGAAAAACATGTTACTTCCTGTTGGGGCTTTATATTAAAAGGCCTTACATAATATTGCCACTTTATTTCAGCAATGCTGACATAACAAAGTATAACTAATGCAAAGAAAGTTATCTATAAGTTTACAAGCTATCGAACAAAATGACCTTTTTTACGATAAACATATTGCATAATAGGATGAAAGCAAATTAGTTTACAGAAAAAAATTCAACCGTGTTTTATGGATCTTTAAAACATCTAACGCTCAATTGCGTCGGTGGTTATATTTTAAGACCATAAATTGGAGAACATAATTATAACAGAAACACTGGGTAGCAGAAAATATTGTTTATTTTCTTATAGCTCACATATTGCAATTCTTAAGGCTCTCCTTATGAAATGCTAATTTTGTAAGCAATTAAAAAACTAAATTACCATTTTTACTCACATTTTTAATAAACTGGGTACACTATTTTAAATTGGTTAGTTACAAGGTGCAATTTGCAGATTTAAATATTCAGTGAGAATGAAATAGGACATCTTCTGCCCAAATCTTTATATGGGCAGACATTCCTAGTTAGTAGTGATGTACCGAACTGTTCGCTGGCGAATAGTTCCTGGTGAACATAGCGTGTTCGCGTTCGCCACGGCGGGCGAACACATGCGCGGTTCGATCTGCCCCCTATTCATCATCATTGAGTAAACTTTGACCCTGGGCCTCACGGTCCGCAGACACATTCCAGCAAATTAGCAGCAGACCCTCCCTTCCAGACCCTCGAACCTCCTGTACAGCATCCATTTTAGATTCATTCTGAAGCTGCATTCTTAGATAGAGGAGGGAAAGTGTAGCTGCTGCTCATTTGATAGGGAAATGGATAGCTAGACTAGGGTATTCAGTGTCCACTACAGTCCTGAAGGACTCATCTGATCTCTGCTGTAAGGACAGCACCCCAAAAAGCCCTTTTTAGGGCTAGAACATCAGTCCGCTTTTTTTTTTTTCTGTGTAATGTAATTGCAGTTGCCTACCTGCCAGCTTCTGTGTCAGGCTCACATTGGATACTGTGCCCACTTGCCCAGTGCCACCACTCATATCTGGTGTCTCAATAGCTTGCATTTAAAAACAAAAAATTTTTTTTCACTGTAATAGATTGAATAGCAGTTAGTTGTCTACAAGCGTCTGGGTGTCAGGCCTTGAGCATGTACTCTGCCAACTTCTGCCAGTCCACTTTGCCACTCATATCTGGTGTCACAATAGCGTGCCTTTAAAAAGAAAAACAGTTTTTCACTGTAAGCTAATAGCAGTCATTGTCCTTCAAGCGGGTGTGTCAGGCCTTCAGCGTGTGTCTGCCTCTGACAACAGCGATGCCATTTGCAACCTGTGCCAAAAGAAACTGAGTCATGGGAAGTCCAACACCCACCTAGGTACAACTGCTTTGCGTAGGCACATGATCGCACATCACAAACGCCTATGGGATCAACACATGAGTACAAGCAGCACACAAACGCAAAGCCGCCATCCTCCTCCTGGTCCAGCATCTTCAGCCATGTCAACCACTGCTGCCCTCCTTGCCCCCTCTCAACCATCCTCCACTCCGTCTCTCACCTTTAGCAGTTCCCGCTCATCTGCCCACAGTCAGGTGTCTGTCAAGGACATGTTTGAGCGTAAGAAGCCAATGTCAGAAAGTCACCCCCTTGCCCAGCGTCTGACAGCTGGCTTGTCTGAACTATTAGCCCGCCAGCTTTTACCATACAAGCTGGTGGAGTCTAAGGCATTCAAAAAATTTGTGGCTATTGGGATACCACAGTGGAAAGTACCCGGCCAAAATTTATTTGCACAAAAGGCAATCCCAAACCTGTACTCGATTGTGCAAAATGAAGTAATGGCATGTCTGGCACACAGTGTTGGGGCAAGGGTCCATCTGACCACTGATACCTGGTCTGCAAAGCATGTTTAGGGCAGGTATATCACCTACACTGCGCATTGGGTAAACCTGCTGACAGCTGCCAAGAATGGAATGCGTGGCTCTGCAGAGGAGTTGGTGACACCACCACGGCTTGCAGGCAGGCCTGATGCCACCTCCTACTCCATCCTACTCCTCCTACTCCATCCTCTTCCATAACCTCCTCGGCTGAGTCCTCTTCTGCTGCTGCTTCTTGCTCCACATCAACGGCACCCCCCCAGCTCCCCAGGTTCTATTCCACATCCCGAATACGGCAGTGTCACGCCGTCTTGGGTTTGACTTGCTTGAAAGCAGAGAGTCACACCGGACAAGCACTCCTGTCCGCCCTGAACACACAGGTGGAAAAGTGGCTGACTCCGCAGCAACTGGATATCGGCAAAGTGGTTTGTGACAACGGAAAAAAATTGTTGGCGGCATTAAAGTTGACACATGTGCCGTGCATGGCACATGTGTGTAATCTGATCTTACAATGCTTTGTGCATAAGTACACAGGCTTACAGGACGTCCTGAAGCAGGCCAGGAAGGTGTGTGGCCATTTCAGGCGTTCCTACACGGCCATGGCACACTTTGCCGATATCCAGCGGCGAAACAACATGCCAGTGAGGCGCTTGATTTGCGATAGCCCGACACGTTGGATTTCAACAATCCTAATGTTCGACCGCCTGCTCCAACAAGAAAAAGCCGTTGATTAATATTTGTATGACCGGGGTGCTAAGACAGCCTCTGGGGAGCTGGGAATTTTTTTGCCACATTACTGGACGCTCATGCGCAATGCCTGTAGGCTCATGCGTCCTTTTGAGGAGGTGACACACCTAGTCAGTCGCACCAAAGGCATCATCAGCGACATCATACCATTTGTTTTCTTCCTGGAGCGTGCCCTGCAAAAAGTGCTGGATCAGGCCGTAGATGAGCGTGAAGAGGAAGAGGAAGAGTTGTGGTCACCATCACCACCAGAAACAGCCTTATCAGCATCGCTTGCTGGACCTGTGGCAATGCTGGAAGAGGATTGTGAGAAAGAGGAGTCAGAGGAGGAATGTGGCTTTGACGAGAAGGAGGAAGACCAACCACAACAGGCATCCCAGGGTGCTCGTTGTCACCTATCTGGTACCCGTGGTGTTGTACGTGGCTGGGGTGAAGAACATACCTTCATTGACATCACTGTGGAGGAGGAACGGGAAATGAGTAGCTCGGCATCCAACCTTGTGCAAATGGGGTCTTTCATGCTGTCGTGCCTGTTGAGGGACCCTCGTATAAAAAGGCTGAAGGAGAATGACCTGTACTGGGTGTCCACGCTACTAGACCCCCGGTATAAGCAGAAAGTGGCTGAAATGTTACCAAATTACAACAAGTCGGAAAGGATACAGCATTTGCAAAATAAATAAACAAGTATGCTTTACACAGCGTATAAGGGTGATGTCACAGCACAATGGGAATCTAACAGGGGAAGAGGTGAAAGTCATCCTCCTCCTCCCACGACCACGCCGGCAAGGACAGGACGCTTTAAAGACGTGTTGTTGATGGAGGACATGCGGAGCTTTTTAAGTCCTACGCATCGCCACAGCCCTTTGGGATCCACCCTCAGAGAATGACTCGACTGACAGGTAGCAGACTTCCTCGCCTTAACTGCAGATATTGACACTCTGAGGAGCGATGAACCCCTTGACTACTGGGTGTGCAGGCTTGACCTGTGGCCTGAGCTATCCCAATTTGCGATAGAACTTCTGGCCTGCCTCGCTTCAAGTGTCCTGTCAGAAAGGACCTTCAGTGCAGCAGGAGGTATTGTCACTGAGAAGAGAAGTCGCCTAGGTCAAAAAAGTCTAGATTACCTCACCTTTATTAAGATGAATGAGGGATGGATCCCGAAGGGACTGACAGTGGGCGATACATTTGACTAAAAAAGGGCTGATGAGGGGGACTACTTAACACACCACTCCTATCTGGTGGCACATTAGATTGCACGCGCAGTGCCCCAAATTTAAAGTAGGAGGACCGATCAAGCATCTTTTTCCATCTCCCGCTTCCTAAAATCGATGCCTTATATACACGTCCCCTGATAGGGGACGTAACAGGGATTAAACTGATAAGAATAGTACTACTTAATACACCACTCTTATCTGGTGGCACATTAGATTGCATGCGCAGTGCCCCAAATTTGAAGTAGGAGGACCGACCAAGCATCTTTTTCCATCTCCTGCTTCCTAAAATCTATGCCTTATAAACACGTGACCTAATAGGGGACGTAACAGGGATTAAACTGATAAGAATAGTACTACTTAACACACTACTCCTATCTGGTAGCACATTAGATTGCACGCGCAGTGCCCCAAATTTGAAGTAGGAGGACCGACCAAGCATCTTTTTCCATCTCCCGCTTCCTAAAATCGATTCCTTATATACACGTCCCCTGATAGGGGACGTAACAGGGATTAAACTGATAAGAATAGTACTACTTAACACACTACTCCTATCTGGTGGCACATTAGATTGCACGTGCAGTGCCACAAATTTGAAGTAGGAGGATCGACCAAGCATCTTTTTCCATCTCCCGCTTCCTGGGTGGAGGAAGAGAGACCTTCAATGACATCAGTGAGGACAAGGAATGGGACATGTCTAGCTTGGTATCCAACCTTGTGCAAATGGGGAGTTTGCTGTTGTGTAAATGGACTGTTTGCGGTTGTTTGCGGTGCGTTAAACGGGGAGTTTGGTCTGTCACTGTGAAGCGGGCGTAACCCTTACACTACCTGATCGATACAACATCATACCTGATGTTTTAAAGCAGGTTATTCCAAACTATTTAGGAATGTTAGGTGATTTATGCCATTTATGGATTAAAACCAGACTCTGCATCAACTATGTAATTTTCCATGGGAGTTTTGCCGTGGATCCCCCTCCGGCATGCCACAGTCCAGGTGTTAGTCCCCTTGAAACAACTTTTCCATCACTATTGTGGCTAGAAAGAGTCCCTGTGGGTTTTAAAATTCGCCTGCCCATTGAAGTCTATGGCAGTTCGCCCGGTTCGCCCGTTCGCGAACATTTGCGGAAGTTTGCGTTCACCGTTCACGAACCGAAGATTTTATGTTTGCGACATCACTATTCCAGATAAAAAAAGTGAGGAATCAGAATATTACCTGTGGGGAAGGAAGAAAAGTAAAAATAAATAAATAAACTGTATATAAGGAAAAAACATTTTTTACATGACAGACACCATAAGTACCCATAAAAAATTCCATTAAAAAACATGATCAAATAATACCTGATCTGAACAAGAGAGACATATTCTAAAACTAAGAAAAAAACTGACATATTGCCTATAAGATGAGACAGGATCCACAACACCAAAAGCCCTTGTCACATCCCAGGTATAAAGAGGGCCGGTGCCAGGATTTTTGGCAACACAGGTGAAGATGCATTTTGCCACCCCTCCCTCCCAAAAGCTGGTTTCTGGAGCTCTCTCCCCTCAGCCCATTTTGTGTGTCCCTGCCCCCAGGTCCCTTTGTGTTTCTCTTATCTCCCACGCCCTGTAGTCATATACATACAGGCAAAAATGCATACATGCAACAATAACCATGGGCCAAAAAGCAAAGCAAAAGTCACATTTTGAATTCACATGAAATGTTATTACAGTTTACGTATGTATGTATATATTCAAATAATCAAAGAAGTAAAGAAACCCAGATCACTTTAATATTAAGAGTGGATGCTGCTTAAAGGGACACTACTGTCTCCAAAATAACATAAGCTGAATAAAGCAGTTTTGGTGTATACATCATGCCCCTGCAGTCTCACTGCTAAATTATCTGCCATTTAGGATCTATATCACTTTGTTTATGCAGTTCTAGTCACACTCCTTGCATGTAATGTGCACAGCCTTCCTAAACACTTCCTGTAAAGTGAGATTTAATGTTTATACTTCTTTTATTCAAGTTACATGTTACATTCAGAATGTATTTTCTCCTGAACTATTAATAGCTTGTTAGACATTGCAGGAACCTCCTGTGTGTTATTAAAGTTTAATTTACAGGGCAAGATATTAAAACACTTTTAAAATTAACATCTAATTTAAATTCAAAAATGTGTTTTCATGCAGGCTGTGTGAGCCACAGCCAGGGAAGGTGTGGTTAAGGTTGCATAAACAGAAACAAAAGTGATTGAACTCCTAAATGGCAAAGAAATGAGCAGTGAGACTTCAGTGGTGTGATCTACACATCAAAACTGCTTTGTGAAGCTAATATTGTTTTAGAGACTATAATGTCCATTGAAATAGTTTTTGCTCACATAAGTGACCAAACTATGAGGATGCTAAGAATGCTGCTGCAAGCAACACAAATAGCAAGTATTCCACTGATGGGCAATTATACCAAAAGTGCACTCCAAAGTAAAAAGCACCCATAGCCAGAAGCTCAAGCACATTCATTTACACCAACCCTATTACAGCATTAAAGTCTGCACCTATAATTCTGCTTTGTGAAGCCAAGCAAGAGGGATTTGTATACCCATAGTAATGTAATAACACTTCCTGCTCCTGATCTGCTCTCCTGGCTTCCCAACCACTGGCTCGGCATCTGGATTTGGCCACTTTTGCCCCTGTTCTCCAGACCTGGAATGCGAGACTGCCTATTCTTTTCTGATCTTAGCAGTTAAATTTAATCAATAGGGCCCCCATGTTTTTCTAGGGAAGTCTCCTAAACTGCAGACCTCTCTGGAAGTGGTTTACTGCAATGGTATGATATATCCTACCACGGTGTTCCTGCTTCCCAACTCTCAAATTTATCCTCATTTAGCCTAATACAAAAAAATATGTAAAAAAATAGTAAACATTTTTGAATTCCCTGAATACCATGAACTGCCTTAAATCAGGGCTTAATATATACTTTAATTTATAACTATGCATATGAAATAGAAAATTTAATTTTTCTGCATTATCTTTGTTTTTGTTTGGTTATGTTCAACATCTTTGATATTAATCGTTATTTATTTGTTTAGTTTGTTTCAGCTTTTGGCTGCTGTCCTGGCTACTGTATATTTCCTGGCTACTGTGAATTATTTTTCTGTTAAATGTATTTTCTGTGGTAATAGAGAAACTTTCCTTTTTCTTTAAAGTAAATATTTTTCTCTAAAGCAATTTTCTTTCAAAAGTTATACTTTTGTCTAATATGTTGTGACTTTATATTAGTTCAGTATTGGGAACTATTTTTAGCGTTTGCTGTTTGCATTATTTTTTCGAGTTTAGACTACCTGCTTTTTGTTAAAATGCAGGTTATAGGGAGGTCATTCTATAGTTTCCTTTTTAAAATTGATTCTGCTATAAGCACTATCTATATTTTGTATATAATCTTCCAGTATTTGTATCATGTTGATATTTTAACACTTGTATATGTACTTTCTGTGTATCTTTGATTGTTTATAATTCTGGAATTATTGATTTATTGCAAGTATATTTACTTGAAACTTACTTGAAACAATGTGTTAAGTAAAATATATACATGCAATATTGACTATCAATAATTTCTGTCTTTAAAAACCTCAGAAAGAAAGAAGAAAACAGAAAGAAGGAAATAATAGTGCAATATATCACATCAATTTAAAAGATTTTAACCAATAGAAGACTAATGCACACTTACTAGAGCTTCTAAGAGCTCTGCTGTGTAGCACTTGGACTGTATAATCCCCATCTAGGATGTGTGTGCAGGGGCGTATTAGCCGCGAGGCAAACAAGGCATTTGCCTTGGGCGGCATTTTCCAGGGGACGGCAAAAAAAGACGCCCCAAATGCCCAAGGCAAATGTCTTGTTAGCCTTGTGACTAACAGACATGCTGGTCTGCCGGCGGGCTGCTGGGCAGTCGGACGGTGCTGGTGGGCGGCTGGTGAGGGAGCACTTCCTCTAAGCTGTCTGCTCAGCTCCCTCGCGCGCCGCAGAGTGAGGCTGGGAGCCGGAATATGACGTCATATTCCGGCTCCCAGCCTCACTCTGAGGCGCGCGAGGGAGCTGAGCAGTCAGCTCAGAGGAAGTGCTCCCTCGCCAGCCGACCGCCCGCCAGCCAGTGCCGCTCGCCCAGCAGCCACTGGACCACCAGGGAGGAAGAGACACCCCCCCCCAGCATTCCCAAAGGTAAGGAGGCTGGGGGGGGGGTTAAATAAATTTTAAAAAATGTGTTAATGTGGGTGAGTGTGTGTGTGTGTCTGTTAGTGTGTGTCTGTGTCTGTTAGTGTGTGTGGGGGCGCCTGAGTTTTGTCCTGCCTAGGGCAGCACAAAACCAGGATACACCACTGTGTGTGGGTATTCAATGCAATGGGCTTCTAAACATGGGTACTGGAGCACTTTGTTTGTAATACTTTATTAAATATATATATATATATATATATATATATATATATACACACATACTTTAAAAAAAATCTACTTTTTATTTATATAGTCCCTATTTTTTATTTTTACTTTGCTGCTGTTCTACTATCCTGCATATCCCATGTGGGGATTATACCACCAGAGCAAGTTATTGCTCTTAAAACTATAAGTAGGATACCTTTTCTTAATTACTTAATATCTTACACAAATATAATGTGCCACTGGAGTTTCTCTCTGCTTTTCTCTACTATAGTGAGCGCCGATTTCTGTACTTTTGTAGTATATTTATTTGACTATGCATTTAAACTGTGAATAGTTTTCTGGAACCCAGGCTTGACAAAGTCTTGACAAATTGTCCTGTGTTTATCCCTCTTGCTGGTGAAATAAACAATTTTTATTAATTTGTTTTGCTGGGTTTGTGTGTCCTCTTGTTAGTGGAAAAAAACTGGTTACTTGACTCCATCATTTGCACAGCTGTTGATATATTTTAGCCATATTGAAAAACCTACTATAGCATTATACATACCTTATATTGGTATTACCAGTGTTGAATGTCTGCATTTTTAAAACATGAAAATAAGCTCCAAATCTGAACTGTGCAGACTCCCATATGCCAACACCTCTCCTGACCCTTGCTTCTTTCTAAGTGTAGGGGTCTTCTGAATATGTTTGGTAAGGTAGGTTGTTCTCTGCATCTGCAGAGTATCTTTTTTAGGGACAGGAGAATTATAATACAGACATTAATTGACACACCTAAAAATTATCAGTTACAATATGGTTTATACTTATGTTGTGCCTTTAAACAAAAAGTATTTAAAAAAATAATTACAATATTTTATGGAATCTGTCAGGGACTCACCCTATCATCCACTCCAGCTTCACCATGTCCTCACAGAGGTGAGCGCTGCTCTTCTGTATCACCCACCTCAGGCCCACCCACAATCCACCCATAGTCTTCAATTATTTGCCCTTTTTAAGCAGGACTAACCTCATCAGCAATGTTGGCACACTATATAGTTGGGGATACTATTGAATAAAGTAGCAGGTAATAATGTTGCAATGTCTAGAGTGCAACAAAAAAATTTAACACAAGTAGCAACCAACACTGCTAATGCAAAAAGCTAATAGAAGCTGGCAAGCGTAGCCAGCCGAATAACTTAAACTGAACCAAAGAAAAAAGTGCAGTAGTACAAAAAAAAAACAATGCAGAGGACTCCGAAACCATAACGGAGAAAACTTCTCCCCCCCCCCCCCTCCTCCCCTCCTTGTTCGTTCTCTCCTGTTAACACTCCGAATTGCTAGCTCTATGTGAAACAACCGCTGTCTAAATCATACAGAAGGCTGCAACCCCTATCCTGCCTGACGCGCGTTTCGGCGCTTCTAAATGCCCCTTCGTCAGAGGCAAATCAGTGGTCCTTGCGTTACACGGCTCTTTTATATGCATCGAGCTGACGAAAGATTGAATGGGCGTGTAGGACTTGTTCGCGCCAAAACCGGCGTTCAAACTGATACCGCCCCCCCTTTTCAACCACTGACACATTCTGATATTATTAGCATAGGAAATTCATGATAGCTATTTTTTCTCATCATAATAACTATGGTGTATATAGTATTAAATATGTTTGCATTCTTAATAATAAATGATATGATAATTTAAGACTTAAGGAACAAAAATAAATTAGATGAGTCTCCAAGCAAGCCTAAACATTATAAACTGTAGTATCATCATAGTTGTGGATTATCACTGATCATGTAGAATTGGGGATTAATTGGTTGACATGAGGAGGAAAAAATAGACTCTAGAATTTGTGTTCTTCCAAATGAGCTTAATTAAAGTATCTAATGCTGATGTGGTTTGAGCTGTCGTCTTTGAAGGAGAATGAGATTTTTAGTTTATTTAAAAGGTCTCTTGTGTCGTCTTATTTTAATCACTTTTGAAATTTATGTTATTTTTAGTTTCTTTAGAAATAGGACACAGTGATACAGTTGTTTGTAGGAATTTTGCCATTTCTGATCTGCTTATTTATATTACTGCAAATTTTCTGTTTCAATATATTGGATATATTTTCCAGTGTAATTAATTATTCATACCAAGCAACAAGGAGAAGTGTAGAGTCTTTCACAGAAGATAAATTCAAGTTGAATGCAACATCTAGTTGAATATAAAATCTACAAAGACTCAACATCCAGTGAGGGGCCGAAAGACCTTTCACTAGAGTTGGTTTGGTTGAGGGGTATAAGGGCATAACCCTAAGCAATACGAATATAAAAGAGAAAGAGACTGGATAGGGATAGGGGTGGATACTTCCCCATTCACAGTCCCTGTACCCCCGAGGAATAATCGTTCATAGTATAATGGCAAAAAAATGCCCGTATGGAACTATCATGAAATATATGAAAAATAATACATTTTATTAATCCCACTTAGGGAGAGAAAGTAAAAGACTAAATAAAAGTAATAAGTGGCAAACGTGTGTATAAACAGTGAAAAAAGAAAACAAATATTAACAGTAGTCGTCTAAAGTTTGCTGTATGTGCTCTGCACTGGTATATTTGTAAATAAACGGCTATTGAAAATAGGTTTTCAAAGGAACCACTAGAGCAAAAAAATTTAAAAAAGATTACAGGAGTCGTCTAGTTTTGCTGTATGTGCACGGCACTTATGCACTTGTAATGAACGGCTACTGAAGGTAGGTTTCTAGGAAAGTTTAGAACAAATGATAACAGCAGTCGTCAGAAGTTTGTCGTATGTGCACAGCACTTATATGCTAATAACTAGCCAGCTACTGACAATAAGGTTTACCAGGATAGACAATGTGTCAAAGTGTTCCCGTAGTTGGTAACAAAGTCCTAGTGACCCACAGTAGCTTTATTAGTGTGCAGATATAGCAGAGTCTGTCAGGAGCAATAGCTCCGTGATTTCCTACTGTCCGGTCCCCTCAATGGCCGAGTATCATATAGAGAGGGGTAATAACATAGGTTTTATCCTGCATAGAAGGTGACTCATGGGCTATATCGGAAGCAAAACAGGCCTCCGTGATTAAATATAAGCCGGTCCGTTCAGCGGCTAATTATAGCGACAAGAGAACACACAATGCAGTCTAATCTTGGAGTCAGCCTAATTGAGAGAGGCCAGAGGGTATGGGTAAGGAATATGGGTAGTTTCACTACAGAACAGCCCACAGAGTGGGACTAGCGGTATAGAAGGGCTTCCTAGTTCGTTTTCTTCCCCCCAAAATCTTAGCTTAAATGCTAAATAGAACAGGGTAACGACAAAGGACGCACTAGATACCCCAGATTCCTAAGACCCAGACACCAATCGAATACTATGCTAGTGGTAACTGCAAACAGAATTTCTAGACTGCCTGAATACGAGTATAGACCATGTGGTCGCGGACAAAGCTCGAATTCTATGCTAGTGGTAACTGCAAACAGAATATCTAAGCTGCCTGAATACGAGTATAGACCATGTGGTCGTGGACAAAGCTCAACGCGCGTTTCGGCGCTGCTAATGCGCCTTTCTCAAGAGCTTACCGTCCTGGAATGCAACATCTAGTTGAATATAAAATCTCTACTTACCTTTTTTTAATGTCAGCACAGACTTCTGGGAAAGGAGTATGTTGTTGTGCCAAAAAAGACCCTCTATATTGTTAGTTGTTCCTGTCCCACATGACTTTGTGAAGAACAGATACAGTATGTTAAATTACATTCAAGTGCTTAGACCAAGGTATTTATTACAACCTACGAGAACTCCTTCCGAAGGAAAATAGCCAACTTTTTTTATCATTTTAGGACAGTAGCTTCTGATTTTCTGATGCTCTGACCTGAGAGAAAAATCCAAATAGAAATCAGGTGCTGCTAAAGGGAAACTGGCTCAAAAATAATAAATAAATATCTGAAATATAACCGCAAGTATGTATGGTTGATGAAGCAAAAAAATCATGAGGGTCTGTAGGAGAATGTGTTAACAAAGGGCCAAGCAAATTGTCCCTTCTATTTTTTTCATAGGCTTGAAACCTTAAACTTTATTAATAAGATTGGGTGCTGATTTTAGGCTAGGATTTTAAATATTTCTGCAGAAAGAATAAGCATTAGAAGTTGAGGGAAGACCAAACATGATAAAACTCCCCAATATATGATAATCTTATAAATAAAAAAAATCAGGCTTAGGTTTATGTTATATTGTCCTGTATAAGTATATGTGATATTTAGAAAAGGTTAAAAAAAAATAAATAATAATAATAAAACATATTGTAATGCGTATTGATGCTCACTAAGTATTTTTTTGTAAATCAATTGAGCTGTACATTTTATGTTAAAGACACAGCATTTGGCAGGTGCTCTCAGTGGGTATGAATTATTGATAGGAATATGCAGTCAGGCCAAGTGTGTCTGAATATATTTCTGCAGAATCTTTGGTTTTGTGTCAAAATTGTAATCTTCAGACCAATCTGGCAACGTGCCTTGTTATTACCCAATAATTTTATTAAAATATTCTAGAATTTCACGGTGCTTTACCTAGGCAATAGTCTATAATGGACAGACCCTTTTCTGCCAAGAAAATGGACTGCCTGATTAGATACACAAGTGAATGTAGCTTTTTTTTACCATTTCAATTTTAGACTGATAAAATATGTTCATTGTTTTTATGTATTCATCTCAGAAAGCTGCATAATATGGTCCGTTGGTAAATCCATTCTATCCACTTGTTTTAAAGATTTTAATGTGCTCAGAGGAGAACAGTGGGGACATATCAGAAAGGCTTGTTGAACATAATAATTTATTTTGTAGGCATTTAGCAAGTGACTGAACAAAGGATTGGGACTGGCACAATACTTCACATATCACTTTCATTCAATATCAACAGATTTCAGTGCATTTGGAAGTAAAACAGAAATATCTGTTGGACATAAAAGTATATAGTCCAAATCAGGTAGAAATAAATTACCTTTTCTAAACATTCATCCTTATCCAGGGTTTATTTTGAAGTAAAATTTCAAACATATGTTAAATAAGAGTCAAAATATAATATGTTATGACCTTAAAGAGTTTATTCCAGATTCATTTGGGTTTGAAATGCATTTAGCCAGTTGTTTACTTTCCAAATAGCAAGTTGTTGCATCTGAAAAACAAATTGCAAAAGAAAATATATATGATTCTTTTTATTATCGCTAGACTTGTGCATTCGGCTGAATTTGGACCAATCAGCTGTTCGGCTGAATTCAATTAGAGAGGCTAAGAATCATCAAAAGCGTAAAAGTTGTATTAGCGCATAATGTTCCCCTAACAATTTATTTAATGTCAACAAGAAATTCATAATATGTTTAGTATAATAACCACAATATTATATTGAATGTACATCACATAATGTACATATATATTCTGCAGACAGCCAATAAGTCTACCCACTGGTTGATAACTATGCAGGACTTAGCAACGTTTCGGGTAGGAGTTTACTTGAGATTCAGCTTTGAAAGCAAACTCTTTTACTTAAAATTATAGGATACACAGCAATGGATCTGAAGAGAAATCCATACACTTAAAGTAAGTATGTGAATCCAGAAGTTAAATCTGTCCCTGTATCTAAGATCCATTTCAACTATTACAACTGAAGATATTAGCTATCATTAGCAGTAACTGCATATTCTATTTCTATGAATTTCACATGGCAAACATCTAGAAGACACTGAGAACATTTATCTTTCATTTTGTTTTCCATAATGAAAATAGCTGTAGAATTCAACCCTTTTTGCTTAAGAGATAATATATTCATCCCAAAATGTCACAAAGTGCAAGTGTAATACTCCCTAGTTTTAATTATATGCGCTGTAAAAAATGTTGTTCCTAGTGTTAAATTGTTGTGGAGTTCTTCTAGGGCTATTGTTAGATTTGATCTGCATGTGAAGAATGTAACTTTAGTGAACTTATAAAAGACTTATCCTTAGATGCCCTGAATAATATCTACATATTAATGAGTGAACTCATGCAATGTAAATCATAATAATGAAATAACTACCATTACCTTTACAGATCATCTTGGTTAGTACATTATTCCTTGGTGTAAATTATTGCATTCCCTTTTGCAAGGCCATCTTGCGTAATACAGATATATATAGTATTAGGGATTTTTGCTGGTTTAGCATGATGGGAAATGTGCTCGACAAATACCTGCATGGCTGTGGTAATTATTATTACCGCATTTCCTTGGGTTTACATACTACATTTCCCATAATTTCCTGCCAGCCTTTGGTGGGAAAGGGGTAGAATATAAGAACTGAACTGGCATACATAAAAGATTGTGCTATAAATGACTAATTTAGCCACATCCGAAGGGGTGGAACTAAAAGAAACAGCACCCTTGTGTCACTGACCCTTGGTTAACCCCAGCATCAAATACCATGTCATTTGTATGGCTTACTGAAAGGATTAACATACAACTCTGCTGTATTGTACTTCCCCATAGATTTACTTGCTGTCACCCTAGGGGTAGTACGATTATACCATCACCCTATTTCCTGTAGTGTCCAAGGGGTAACAGGCTGTGCATGCACTTTCAGATATATGAATATAACCCCATCTACCCTTCATCAATTTCATCTGAATGGTAAGAGGTTCCTGCTAACTTTAATTTCAATCAATCAAACTTATTCCTAGACTTCTTTTGTGCCTTTTAATATAGCCACTGGGTTCACTTATTCCTAGGCCTCTGTTATGCCTTTTAGTACAGCCACTGGATTCTCTTATAACTAGGTTTCTGTGTCTTTTAATACAGCCACTGGATTTACTTATTCCAAGGCTTTTGTTATGCCTCTTAATATAGCAGGTGGATTTTCTTATTCCTTAATGCCGTTTATTACTAGGCGTCTGTTTCTTTTAATTTAGCCGCTGGATCCGCTTATTCCTAGGTCTCTGTTATGCCTTTCAATGCCTTTTATTACTAGGCGTCTGTGTCTTTTAATTTAGCCGCTGGATCCGCTTATTCCTAGGCCTCTGTTATGCCTCCTAATATAGCAGCTGGATTTTCTTATTCCTGGGCCTATATGGCTTTTAATACAGCCACTGGTTTCATTTTTTCCTAGGCCTCAGTTGTGCCTTTAAATAAAGCCATTGGATTCTCTTATTCCTAGGTCTCTGTTATGCCTTTTGTATAGCTGCTGGATTTACCCAAGTCTGGTGAGATACCTCTGTGGGCTAATGCATCATCAGAAACTGTTCATCCTTTGTGTGTTGCAAGCTCTATTCCCAAATGAGGTAGATTAAATCCGAATGATTCATCTGGGTAACCAGAGAATATCTGACTGTACCTTTCTTGGTTAAACGTAATTTATTCTTTTTGCATTTTAATATGCATTCCTGGCCATTCGCCACCTTTTTCACTTTTCCTATGCCTCTGTGACTTGTAAAATACATGTGCGACTATTCTACACTTTATTCACTGATTTTATACCTTGTGATTTCTCTTATGCATCCTCGGCTAGCTGCCACTGTTATTACGATATTCTATGCCTCTATAAGGCTATTTGAAGCTTTATTAACTTATTTCTCTTCCTCTGTACTTGGTAATGGACATTCTCGGCTATTCGCTGCTCTGTTTTTCTATCCCAGCCTTTCATTTTATTCCACGGTTCTTCGCTTTGTTTTCTGCTCTAGGATTGGTTTTGCAGTGTTTAAATTCCTGAGAATGCACAGGCGGGAATCGAACGATCTCGCCATGCCGTTTACATGCATGCACGAAAATAAAATTTGCGCATATGTATTCTGTAATCTTAGTACGGTTGCAGTGTCCTGTTGGTTTTCCCTTTTAAGCACCAAAAGCACAATTTTATTACATGACAGGAGGCTTCGTATTTTGCATATCTCTCTTTACTAAAACTCCATAGCAGTAAAGAAAGTGATAACAAGAACCAATCAAAAAACAGTAGGAGGTATAGTATTCCCAGTGAACAGGCTCCTCCCCCTCTTTCTTTACTGCTCCATCAGCAGACAGGTCAGAATATTGAGCTCCTCATATTTATTCATTATTGATTTTATTTGACTTTGTTAACCTTGTTATTTTCTGTTTTCACTCTTATTTCTTATTGCTTGACTTTGCTTATATCTTATTGCCTCATTTTCTAATTTTTTCCAAATTTGCTTGGGGCTCCTTTATTTACCTTTGCCCTTCTTACTCTGGGCACCCTGATATCCCTCCCGGTTTTCCGTTTTATTCCGGACATTTTCGCCATTTTTTCAGTCCCCTTTCACTAAGGAATCCTTGGCTACACAGCCCTTGCCACTCCCGGCCGCCTAACCGTGCGTTTTAACGCTCCGGCCGGCGGCCGGATCTACTTTCCCACACTTTCAGTGTGACGGCGGCCATCTTGGATCTCGCGAATCGCGAGACCCGCGGCCGCCATTTTGGAGCCTCACACACACTCGGTTGCTGAGATCTGCATCTACTCGGATCCTCCAAGGTAAGCATATATATTTATATCCTTTTCTGCTCAGGTTTATGTTAATCCGCCTGTTGTCACATCCAGTTGCTCATACATATCCCATTACTATTTCAGATTGCTATCAACTCACATTGCTCTCATCCAGGCAGGGGTCCCCACAGACAGTCTCTGTTACTCCTGTGGTATATGTGCACTATAGGGCTCAATACCCTGTGCTCCTTGGGGTGAAACCCCATAAAGGTGAATGCCTATCAGAGCTCTACTGTTGTAACCTCTGTATACTGGGTGCTGCCCAGGCTGCCTATCAGAGCTCTACTGTTGTAATCTCTGTATACTGGGTGTTGCCCAGACTGCCTATCAGAGCTCTGCTCTTGCAACCTCTGTATACTGGGTGCTGCCCAGACTAAAAACCCAATACTACCCTGCTGGGGTTATATCTGGTACTGCTGGTACCATAACTACCGTAGGATACTCTCCTAACGTTGACCCCTGCCTTACTGCCCTCTTAACAGTGCCAAGTCCTTTCCTAACATTATGGAAGACTCACAAACTACCCCAGTGGATTTTCAATCCATGGTTAATGCAGCAGTGGCCGCATCTATGGAAAAGGCCCTATCACACATGATGGCCGCTCAACCAGAACGCTCCAAACCACGCCACACACGCCAAGACACTGAGTCTGAAGACTCTGACACCCAGTCTAAAGACGACACCCGGGCTAGTAAACGCCATTGGAAAGGGGAAACAGACCCCAAATTGAACAAAGGCAAAAGACCCACCAAGCGGAGCAAAACGACAACATCTGTTGCCCCTGCTCCTACCCAAGTTCTATCCTCAGAGGAGGAAGAAGATATCGATGGCACTATGGCCATCTTGGATGAATGGCAAGCTAACGCGTCCCATTCTGACGACGACGCCTGGGACTCAAGATCTAAACCCTTTCATGCAGGGGATTCAGACTCTCTCGCTGCAGAATGGCAATGGACAGGGGACAACACCCTGCCTCAGGATGAAGCTATCCTGGACCCCATGGGCCAAACACTCTTCGATCCACGTAACATCAGACACCCCCGCTCGACAGACTGGACACCACCAGAACACCTGGCTAAGTTTATGCACTTATGGATGCGTAAACCCATGGACAAGGTAGTTCATAACCGACTGAGATCGGAATGCCCCCGCCCTTCCCTACCAGATCAAGTAGCCATGACACCTGAATTTGACCAAGTAATCCCTACTTTCATGAGTAGAGGCGGTCACAACCCCCGCCGCGGGGTGGAGAGGGGATTCAAAGTCCAAGACAAACTCTTAGATACCTCCGGACCCCTATCACGCATCATGTACCTAGCAGACAATGCTTTCCAATGGGCAGACCAATTCGATGCCGACATGGTCAGGGAATGGGCTCATGATATCCGCGAATGGGCTCAACGCGGTTTTTGTTTCCTCGGAAAACGCAAATGTGGCCCTTTCATCTGAGAGGCGTAAGGCAGCACTTCTCCGAATAGACGGGAAGTTGGTGGATTTGGGCACCAAGGAACTCGGACCACTGGCACAGGGCAAGTTATTTGGAGACCCTTTCCTAAAGGAATTGAATCGCCACGTCAACGTCTTCACCTCGTTGAGTAAAGCCCAGACCTCAATGAGGAGGGTTTTCAGACAATACCCCACTAGGGGTGTTTTTGGACGGGCTGGCCGCCACAGGGGCCGTGCTGCCAGCCGTTTCTGGCCATCAGGCCCCCGATCCTCAAGACCGCAACCCTTCTACCCAGAAACGGGATACCGCCAGCCTTTCACCTTCTCAAGAGGCTCAGACAGAGGACGCAGTACCCGAGGACGTGGCAGATCCCGATTCACTCCAGGTAAGCTATCATCTACCTATGACCACCTTGCATGCAGGTCGTCTCTCTCCATTTCGTCAGACGCTTGGATACTCCAGACGGTACAGGGATACATCATAGATTTCGTCAGTACACCTTACCAAGAGTCCCCACCACGACCGATCAACTGTTCGACAGAGGACTCAAAGCTCATCCAAGCAGAACTTCAGGAACTCTACAACAAAGGGGTGATAGAACCCACCACAGACACCGGAGGATTCTCCAGCAACATTTTCTTAGTGAAAAAGAAGACAGGAGACCTCAGACCGGTCATAAACCTACGTACACTCAACGCTCACGTGGTCTACCGCCACTTCAAAATGATCAACCCGTACCAGTGACGGCAGAAGTCCGGGAGGAACTTCAATGGTGGCTGGACAGCATGCAGGCCTGGAACGGCCGAGCTATCTTCGGTGAAACCCCAGATTTCGTACTGGAGTCGGACGCCAGCCTTTGGGGTTGGGGCGCCACGAGCGAGGATGTATCGACAGGGGGAACCTGGACTCCACAGGAACTCAACCTACACATCAACTGCCTCGAACTACTGGCAGGCTCCTTCGCCATACGCAGTCTGGCAAAGGACAAATCGAATTGTTGCATTCTCCTCAGGATGGACAACATCTCAGCCGTCCGCTACATCAACCGCTTAGGCGGAGCCCGCTCACGACTCCTATCCGAACTCACGAAAGAGGTGTTCGACTTCTGTCTCCCACGCAACATTTCCCTCAAGGCGGAATACCTCCCAGGGGAGACGAATTTAACAGCCGACTGGTTCTCTCGACATTGGAGAGACGGCAGCGATTGGATGCTGGATCCAGAGATATTCAATGCCCTCTCGAGAAGGAGAGGACCATTCCATCTAGACCTCTTTGCATCCCGCAACAACAGACAAACGCCAGACTTCTTCAGCTGGCTCCCGGACCCAGAATGCAGAGCAGTGGACGCTTTCCTCCAGACCTGGCCCCCCTTCGGCGCCTACGCATTTCCCCCATTCGCCATGATAGCGAGGACTCTCCACTATCTGAAGACACACCAGATCTCTCTGCTCCTGATTACCCCCCTATGGCAGAGTCAACCGTGGTACCCGGACCTGCTAGCGCTATCCTACGCAGATCCGCTCTTACTACCGTCCCATCCGACTCTCCTCAGGGATCCAAAGGGGAACCCCCACCCGCTGATAATGGAAGAGAGACTCTCCCTGGTGGCTTGGACTCTTTCCGGGGCACCTGGCGAGTCAGCGAACTATCGCAGACTGCTAGGGACCTCTTATGGGAGTCGTGGGCACCGGGGACGAGACTATGCTACATCTCTGCTTGGACCTCCTGGTCCTCTTGGTGCTTGGAACGGGACCTCAATCCACTTACGGCACCTATTCCCACCGTCCTGAACTTCCTGACGTCACTTTTTACAACAGGAAAATCTTATAGGACCATTAACGTAGTCCGATCAGCGATCTCAGCGGCCCATATCCCCATCCAAGGAATTCTGGTGGGCAAGGATCCTATGGTATGTAGACTACTGAGGGCCATGCGACTCAAACGCCCTCCGGCCCCCAAATACAATCAACTATGGGATGTGGACCTCGTCCTCAACTTCTTAAGAGAATGGCCGCCTAACGACAGACTCTCACTCCGCCAACTTTCAGCCAAAATGACGGTGTTGCTCTGCCTAGTTTCCTTTCGTCGGGTATCCGACGTTAGAGCCTTCGAAGCCAATGCCTTCTCAATGGATCCTGAAGGGGTGACATTCCATGTCTCCCGACGCACCAAATCTAACTCTACCACTATTTTTTATCCCTTTTTCCTCACGGAACCCCAATTGTGCGTGGTCGCAACCTTACGCGGCTACATGACGGCTACCGCCTCTCTCCGCCCGACTCCCTCCGGTCAACTTCTGATCTCCTATGTCAAACCTCACAATCCAGTTTCCTCTACCACTCTCGCTAGATAGGTACGCTGGATCTTGTCACTAGCAGGCGTAGACGCCTCTTTCGGGGCACACTCGGTGAGAGGCGCGGCTGCTCCTTCGGCCTTTTCAGCCGGAGCTTCACTATCAGATGTCCTACGCTCAGCTGACTGGTCCCGCGAATCCACTTTCCGGACCTTCTACTTTAGACCGAACTCCTGCGCGGCTTTTTCCTTATTACATCAGCGTTAAAAATGCAAAATACGAAGCATCCTGTCATGTAATAAAATTGAAGATTATGCTAGCTTTAGTGTACTAATAATCTTAATTTTAATAAAGACAGGAGGCGAGTATTTGCCCACCCATACCCACCCTTTCGGTCTTCTAAATTTTTCTATACTGTCCTTCTCCTATTCTCCTATCTTCTACTAGGATCTAGTCTCTGCCCTCCCTGCATATTCGACTGTTCTACGCATTCTGTAAATATCTTAAGTCATGATTGTTGTGCCCTATGTTTCTTTAGAAGGAAATGTATGTATTACCGATATATTACTATTTAATTATATAATCTTACATAAAAATACTGTACGAAAGTCTCCCATGCTTTCAAAGTCTCTCGACTAGTACCTAACCTATTCCACACTCTCGTTTCAGCGTAACTCAACGTGGACCTCCAACTATCGCTACGTGGATTATCCCAAGTTTATCCTAACTGGTTTGGATTGATTCCCCAAGTTTCCCTTACACTCCACATGGATGGTCCTAAGACTCTCGGATTTATTCTTCTGTTACAGACCCAAGACTGGTTTTCGAATCAACATTATTTGAACTTTGCCGTCTGCGATGTCGCTAGTTGAAAGAGGGGGAGGAGCCTGTTCACTGGGAATACTATACCTCCTACTGTTTTTTGATTGGTTCTTGTTATCACTTTCTTTACTGCTATGGAGTTTTAGTAAAGAGAGATATGCAAAATACTCGCCTCCTGTCTTTATTAAAATTAAGATTATTAGTACACTAAAGCTAGCATAATCTTCAATTTTGTCTTGTACGTTTTTTTCCCCATGTTAAAGTTACATTACATCTTTTTGTGTATCTATTAATCTCTGCTTTGCTATGGATAAATTAGGAATTTTCTGCAGTTATGGATTCAGATCCCTTTGCTTCCAGAAAATGGGTCACACTCTAAGAGACATAGGTAAGCCATTCTATTTTTTTCTGTGGTTACCAAATAAAAGAGTGCCTATTAATAATTGGAATTCCCTATGATGATAGCTCTATGGGAAGAAAATCATCCGGATCATACAAGGGAAGTCGCCCTAAAGGATCCTTTGCAAGGCATATGATAAGTCTCTTTACAGACTGTCTGAAAGTGGCTACAGGTCAATCTACCCCTGTGCCGTATATTATTAAATATCAAACAGTCTCAAGACATCATAAAAGCTGTTAAATCACAAATCCTCTGGACAATTCCCAGATTGTATACTTGGAGGAATTCTTGGAGATGGATACATTCAGAGATGTGGTATCTTCTTCGGATGAGGATATTCAGCCTATTTCAGTACCTCCAGAGTCCGCTCAAGTGGATTAAATTATTCCCAGAGTCTGTAGGTCCTTATATCTGAAAGAATCGTCTAAGGTCGAGCCTTCTACCTCTAGCCTTTCTTTTGGATGTCAGAAAGGACAGAGCATCTTTTCAAGTTCCCAGTACAATTAAGATCCTTATTATGGTGGAATGTTTCTACACAGAAGTTTTGAACACAAGAGTATCTCGCATCTTCATCCATTGGGATATCAGATGTTTGCACCTGGGACACTGCTCCTAAGTGGACGATTAAGTACTTAGTTTGGCTAAATGTTCAACTCTGCCTGTTCAACAATGCAGGATCTCTCTGAGACTCCATGGAGGATAGATGGTCTTGATCCTCTCTAATAACCTATGTAGCAGCTGGCACATGTTTTCATCCTGCTGTTAACTCTTACCTCAATCTCTAAGGATCTAAGATTGGTATAGATAGATAATCGTCCTTTTGTCTGTTGACATTACAAGTCATTAAGTCAGAAATAGTCTTCAGCTAAGAAGCTTCCATAGGTTGTGTTATGCCAGAAATATGACTCGTTGTCTACTAGTCGGGCTCTTTGGTTCAGTACCTAGTCTGTGTATGAATCATCTGAGATGAATGGATTAAGAGTAGAGCAGAGGAAAGTTTGTCTACTGCAAGACCTAAGGTTCAGGAAACCATTTTGATCCAAAGCCTCTCATTCCCTTTCTTCCAGGATCCAAGTATTTCGCACCTGGAAGAATGTATTGCAGAGCTCAACATTGAGAAGTGGTTATTCTTCTACCAGAGGAAGAGAAGAGGTAAAAAAAAAAAGAGATGCATTCTAAATTTAAAAAGCCGCTATAACACAAAGATTATGTTCCTAACAGGTTAATGTATATACATTATAGATCTACATAAGTGTACAGGATTCTTGATCATTCTTCATCATAATGGCAGTATTCCTAGTACATTGGATGATTTCTACAGATTTTCAGGATGCTTATTCTCATGTACCCATTTCCCCACATTACCAGAGGTTTCTCAGATTGCAGTGGAAGAACACTTTCATTTTTACATATTCATGGTGAAAGATAAACGTCAGCTGAAATCACCTTGATCCCTCCCAGACCAGGGTACAGCTCTCTTCAGAAAGTGCAGTACGACTTCTCAAGTAAGGATGTTGACTGTCATTACCTCAGCAGAGAACGTTTGATCCAGGTCCTCCACCATAGATCTTAGTGGACGATGATGGCATGAGGGAGGATGTTAACTTTCCTATAGAAATTCCTTGGACAGTGAAAACTATCAATACCATCCACTGAGGTTGAGGAACTTTTTCTCCAAAATCGAATATGTTCATGAAAGGGATCCAATACCTCTTTTCTGCATAGGTTGCATCAACATCAACATGGTTTTCAGTTCTGTGTATCTTCTTCTGTACCTCCATGGGATCTTCCAAAAGAGTTTGTCCCTCTACCACCAGGTCCAGTGCTACTCTCCTCTTTCGGAAGATTTTGATATTGAAAGAAAGGCTTAAATACAAGGGTCTTACAGGTGCAGCAATTAATACCCATCTGAAGGCCAGTGGAAATGTATATCCTTGGCTACCTTTACCGAGTTGGCATGCCTTTTTTTCCTGGTCTATTTCTAATTGGATAATCATTCAAATTCCTTCTACAAGTAGGTTCTAAGTTCTTCAATCCAGGACACGTCTAGGACTTAGCCACATCACCTCAGAGGTACATGTCTTACTTCTGAGGTGATGATATGGAGGTCCATATGGATTTATCTAAATATCTGTGGGCTGTATTGGTATGATCCCTCAGTTAATCATTGCTCCTGTGGATTTCTCCCCCCTTTTAACCATGAGACTATCTATCCTTATCTGCTTACTATTAAAATAGCGCTATCTGTGACATTTGCATTGGGCAGAAGGAAATCAGCTCTTCAAGCACTATTTGGCATAAAACACTTTACGGTCTTTCATAATCAAGAGTAATCCTCAATCTGTTCCTGAATTTAGTCATAAAGTGGCTTATTCTCTCCATATTAATGAGGAGATTATTCTTCCAGCTCTAAAAGCCTATTGATTGGAATGAAGACTTTGTAATTAAACTTTCTTTTCTTGTCCTACATAGATGTCATAAAATCTATTTCTATAGACTCACTATCTGGCTTTCTACTGATAGTCTATTTATCTTTACTAATGCACCAGGAGATGTCTTTATGCCTCTATAAAAGCCATCAGCAGAGGAATATTCTATTTTCAGGCTACTAAGCTCTAGGGGTTATAGTACCTGAAGGTCTGTTAGCTCTCCACTAGTGTCGTTTCTCCCTCTTGAGCATCAGTGGCCAAGTTTCCCTGGAACTTATAGTTTAAATGCTCAGTTGGTCCTCAACCAATACTTTTTTCAGATATTTTCTTTGGTACATTTGAGTAGGTCAATCTGGTAATGTGGCAATAGTGGGCAATCCGTTATTAATTTCCAATGTCCTTATGAGGTGTGTGTGTTTTCACTTTACATTCAGAAATAGGAAATCTTGTGTATTTCAATCCCTCCCTTGGTTATTGCTTGGGTATCACCCATTGTTCTGCTGCAATGGATATGGCCAGGAAAAAGGAAAATGTATTCCTACTTACCGTAACTTTATTTTCCTGGTCATAGTGTCAGGATACTAGTTGATCCAGCATGCAGAATTGTGTCACACCTGGGACTAAAGGTGTGACAGAACGCTGGCACTCCGACCGAGTACCTCCACCAATCGATGCTCCTAGTGCTTGCCGAGGACTCCAAGCACTCCAACCGACACCATCAGCACTGCAGACCCCACTTTCAGTGATGCAGCTGCGCTGAGGTCTTGCCGTCCTTTACCCACCCTGGACCCAAGGCCAGGATCCAGCTTCCAGTAGGCAGGCCTCTCTTCCTCCAGAGAGTGTAGCAGGAACAAGAACAGCTCTTACAAGAGCTTACCCTGGGGAGTATAGTTCAAATATAGCAATCCCCAAGAGTTATCCCATCCCCCAAGCATGAGCCAAGGCTTCAAGAAAGGGTCAACCAGGTCCACACATAGTACCACCCACATAGTACCACCCACATGGTTTGTAGAACAGCCAATCAAACATGTACAATACAGTAAAACACTCCCATTCATTCCCACTAAATCCTCCCCTCTGCCTGTGATATAATTACTGTACACAATGGGTTAATGTAATTATCACAGGCAGGACAAATATACTTTTTACACATTTAAAACTTTAAAACTATACATCCAATCTCCATAAAAGAGATATTATTATATATCCATATTATTACTCAGCATACTTTAACCCCTTAAGGACACATGACATGTGTGACATGTCATGATTCCATTTTATTCCAGAAGTTTGGTCCTTAAGGGGTTAAATACAAACATACCCAAAAATCATACAAATCCCTCCAGTATTTAAAAAGTTAGCTGGAATTCCTTTGTGACCGACCGCAAGCATACTTTCCTGCCCAAAACAGTTCCATAGATTTTAGCTGTGCGGTCGGTCAATTTTACACTGAAAAAAATGAACGTTAGTGCAAATAGCTTAGTCTCACTGTGTGCTCAAATTGCCAAACGTGACTTAGATGCTGCGGCTGAAAACTGAGTGGAGGAGAAGGTAAGGGTCAGCGGTGTTCGTGTAAATGTGTAGCCAATTTCTGTTCCATGGATTTGGCTGCACACACCGCTGACCGCGTTAGACTGAATAAAGATGGCCACTGCCACGTGTTTGTATGTATGAACGGCGGCCACCCAGCGATCGGCAATTTACCTACAGCAGCCTCCCTGCCTGGGAGGTAAATTAGCCGCACACTTCCACTTCTGTGTGGTCTGCCTGTGTAATACTTGGTTCATTAAGTGCCATTTACTGAACCAAGTGGGAAAAAGGCACAAACAAGTTATTTTACAGGTCTGGAGACACGGTTTTTAAAGGGCCATACACCCCAAGGCCACATGGCAGGAGGCTGGCAAGTAGTCCTCTCCAGGCCCAAGTGGCGAATGGCCTTAGAATGGCCGGACTTAACGTACCAGAGAATAGTCAGTAAACTTGCCAAGGTCAGGGACACAGAAGGAGACACAATGATAAGGGAGCGCAAAAGTCAAGGATACCAGAATACAGGAAAGTCAAAACGAAGCCAAAGTAAAAAAACTGAAATAAAAGCTCAGGAACACTCTCTCGGATAACCTACTAAGGGAAACCATGACAGGGCAACGAGGAGAAGTACAAATTCATTTAAATAAGCCTCTTACAGATTTGATTGCCCAAAATCTGCTTTTGATGCCAGAACGTACATGCGCTTCTCCAGCGTGACGTCACACTCACACGTCGTCCCCACCGTGGGTGGATGTGTGGCTAAAAATTGGCGTGGATCCACAGTGGCCGGCGTCCACCAACATGTTGCAAGAGTCAGGTATATGAGTCCTTTATAAAGTAAAATGTATCACGACGATGATATCACCATTAAAAGTGTGACGATGATATCACCATTAAAAGTGCAGTTTTTGTTTAAAAAAAGGCAAAAAAGCAAATACAAATGCTAACTTTGGCCAGTGTTTGTGACTAAGTGACTACAACAATAGACTGGAAATAACCCATTTGGAAAACCCTGTGATGTCTACATGTGAAAATGGTATGCCATGATGAGGTAATTCACATTCCTGGGCTACCATATGGTCTAAAAAGGCAACATACACCCAGCAAACCAATCTGGCAAACTGAATTGGGCAAGTCCTATATTGACCCTGTAACTTTCCAAAATACCATAAAACATTTACATGGGGGTACTGTTGTACTTGGGAGATTTCACTGAACACAACTATGAGAGTTTAAACCAGTAAAACTTATCACAACGATGAACTCACCAGTAAAAGTGCAGTTTTTGTGTAAAAAAAAAATGCATCGAACAAATATAAATGATAATTTGGCCAGAGTTTGTGGCTACTAAAAAAGACATACCCCATTTTGAATACTGTGGGTTCTCTGCTTTTACAAATGGCCATGATGGGGTTAAGTCTCAAAGGCAACAAAGGCCCAGCAAACCAATCTGGCAAATTTCAATGTGCAAACATGGAAAAGGGGAACGCCCTCCATTTGACCCCTGTAAGTTTGCAAAAACCCATGAAACCTGTACATTGGGGGTACTGTTGTACTCAGGAGATGTTGCTGAACACATATTGGGGTGCTCTTTGTCAGTAACACATAACAGGAACATTTCTAAAGTACAATGTGAGAGAAAAATAACAAAAAAATTAGAGAAAAAAGGACTAATGAGTGGCAGATGTAAAACAAACTGCCTCCCAAAAAGACCCTGTATCCTTATATAAAAGGCTACTCTGCATAAACAGAGAGCCAAGAACAAAAACTCTTTTAATGGTCCCTCTTGGGGAGAAGATACTGAACAAACAAACGATTAAAATTAGGACCTAATGGAAAACAATAGTGACTAAACCATAGAATGGTGTTATAAACCAAAAAAGTAGCTGGAAATATATATCTGGCAAAGTTGCCAATAAGAGTAACAGGTTACTTATAGAGGGAGAAAAAGATACAATAAATGTAGCAAATTGCAAACCTTTGAGTACAGAGTAATTGGATTACGGATACCAATAGGTGTATCCAGTGCATAGAAATCTAACAGAGTTGATTTGCAACAAAACCGGGAGAATCATGTACTCCAAACATACAGCAATGTTGTTATAAAAGCAGAGATGCCAAAACAACTATAGGAGATTTGGGGGAAAGGAGGTCCCTGATCAACTTGCTAATAGTAATAAAGTATCTAGTCCCACCAGAAAACTGGAGTATAGGTTAGTCAGAGAGTCAGAGAGATGGGAAGCTGTTAGGGCTGAGTTTCAAAAATTCTGGCCCTGCCTATTGGATGATGTTCATCTCAAAAGGTTTCTAGGGCCTAGTGTAGATATGACTGCACGCAGAGGTAAAAATTTGAGGAACCTTCTAGTCCCAAGTCACTTTCATTGTTTACCCACGCGTACTTGGCTGCATACCCCTACAGTGGGATCATACCAATGCGGCCATTGTGTCGCATGTAAATATATTCAACGAGACTCTAAGACCATCATGGACAGTGATGGGAAACGGGTTTATAAGATTAAATCCTTCTTCAACTGTAAGACCGCTGGTTTGGTTTATCTCCTTACATGTAGTTATAAGCTACAGTATGTGGGGAAAACTTTCAGACCCTTTAAGGAGCGTATCAAGGAGCACGTCAGATCTCCCAAATTGCCCGCTGATACTCCTATTGGTTGTCATCTTAAAGAATTCCATGCGGGTAACCCGCAAGGACTTCAGTTTTGTGGACTGGAATTGGTGCGTAAGGACAAACGCAGGGGCAATTATGATAGATTCCTGAGACAACGGGAAAGCTTCTGGATCTATCAACTCAGAACGCTTTTTCCAAAAGGTCTCAACGAAGGTTTCTCTTTTACTCCCTTTATTTAAATATCGCCATCTCTCTCCCCTCTTGTCTAAAATTGGCTATCACTACTTTAGGGGTCCATCTGACACGCGGTGTCATTTAGCTATTTATTAGCTCATTTACTGTATAGGAGATTAAATTTACATTTATTATTTTTCCATTTATTATTATTATTTTTTCAATTAGTTATTTTGTATTATTTATTATTTATTTATTATCTTTTCGGCATATTTTACCACACATGGATTATTCTTTAAATCCGATACTTTATACGCAATTTATGTCAACACATACCTTCTACCTTAAACAAACTCTTTAAGAGCTTTCTCTCGCTATATTTGGAGTTTATCTTCACTGTTCACTTTTTAACTGTAGAGGGGCATACATGTATATAATTTATGCCCTTTTTCATCATCCCATTTGTTCTTTTAATGTATTCGTCTTTAATGTTGCTCCTTTTGCCCATCATATTTTTTCACATTATAGAACTTATAATAAGGCACCACAAGGGTTAATTCACCCCACATTTACCTTACATTGTGTAAAGGCAGGATGTGTTCATGCCTTACTGTTCAAGATCCATACATTCTCGGTACTATTATCACACTCTGTTCTTTAATGTGTGTATATCATTCATAGGCACAAACAATAAGATCGTATTTTGGTTTATAATGTGACCACCATTACAGCGATGGCACTATTTTGCTCACTGCTTCAATATATTCCGGTGTTCTTTGTGTGAAATACTATTTATTTTGCCTATCAGATATACTGGTATATCCCTCTATTCCATATACTGTGCCTCCATTCGCAGGAAGGGAAGTTGAATTTATAGATACTCCCCGGGAACGTGTGGGTTAAAATCCCCCTGCTCTCTCGGAGCTCGTCAATCCCGCCTAAGATAATACGATTGGATAAGGACCGTGATGTCATCTTGAAGGGCGGAGCTTTATACAGGTTTAAAAAGAGGCGCTCTCCATACCGTAAACTGCTCTTGATAAAGGCGATTTACTTCGCCGAAACGCGCGTTGGGCATAGATTTAAGCGGATGTTTTTAATTTAGGATCCCCTTGGCTCTCTGACAAACCTATACTCCAGTTTTCTGGTGGGACTAGATACTTTATTACTATTAGCAAGTTGATCAGGGACCTCCTTTCCCCCAAATCTCCTATAGTTGTTTTGGCATCTCTGCTTTTATATCAACATTGCTGTATGTTTGGAGTACAGGATTTTCCCGGTTTTGTTGCAAATCAACTCTGTTAGATTTCTATGCACTGGATACACCTATTGGTATCCGTAATCCATTTACTCTGTACTCAAAGGTTTGCAATTTGCTACATTTATTGTATCTTTTTCTCCCTCTATAAGTAACCTGTTACTCTTATTGGCAACTTTGCCAGATATATATTTACAGCTACTTTTTTGGTTTATAACACCATTCTATGGTTTAGTCACTATTGTTTTCCATTAGGTCTTCATTTTAATCCATTAGGTCTTCATTTTAATCGTCCCAAGAGGGACCATTAAAAGAGTTTTTGTTTTTGGCTCTCTGTTTATGCAGAGTAGCCTTTTATATAAAGATACAGGGTCTTTTTGGGAGGCAGTTTGTTTTACATCTGCCACTCATTAGTCCTTTTTTCTCTATATATCTCTAGGGGTTAGGCCCCAGTGTATCTTTCAACCATCACAACTCTGGTGGATGGACTTTTTCCACTCCTTACCAGCGTTGTTCCTCTCTAACAAAAAAATGACTACCTAGAAATTTGACTGGTGGTAGAATTAGTGCATGGAAAGTGTTAAAATACTACCATTTGAAATACCCTAGGGTATCTACATTTCAGAAATATACCGTTTGATTAGGGTAAATTACATTGGCTAACTTCAAAAATGTTCCAGATAGGGTACATGATGACCAGCTGTGAAAATTTAAAATTGGAAAACTGGAATGCGCACCCTCCAAATAAGGTATTAAGCCCCCAGAGAACCCGACACACCTATACATGGGTGGTATCACTGTACTCAGGAGATGTTTTTGAACACATATTGGAGTGTTCTTTGGCAGTAACCATTAAAGTTCTCAGTTTATGTATTCTTAAATTGCTATGTGTGTCAAAAATACCAATTTTATATATTTTTTTTAATTTGGCATAGATTGGTAGTAAAATGGTTGCATGAAAATAGTCAAAATACCCCAAGTTTAATACCTTATGTTGTCTTCTTTCAAAAAATGTATACATGTGAAGGGTTATTCATGGATTCTTGACAGATATCAGTGTTACAATGTAACTTTTGTTAATTTTGAAACAAAAAATGGTTTGGAAATAGCAAAGTGCTACTTGTACCTATAACTTCCAAAAACAAAAAGCTAAGAACATGTTAACATTGGGTATTTCTAAACTCAGGACAAACTTTAAAAACTATTTAGTATGGGTGTTTTTTGGCGGTTGTAGATGCGTAACAGATTTTGGGGGTCAAAATTAGAAAAAGTGTGTTGTTTTTTTCTCATAATATTTAATATTTTTTTATTGTAAATGATAGGAAATTATGAAAATAATGAAATTGTTAGAAAGACCATTTAATGGTGAGAAAAATTGTATATAATATGCGTGGGTACAGTAAATGAATAAGAGGAAAATTACAGCTAAACACAAACACCGCAGAAATGCAAAAACAGTAAAAAATTGAAAAACGGTCTGGTCACTAAGGGGTTAAACATTCCGTTATGTATTAAATTCACACATGCATCAATTGTATTTAGGCTTTTCTATCTTCTTCATACGGACCTCAAATGGACACAATACCATAAATCCTAATGCCTTTTACAGGTACAAATAACCTTTAGCTTCCACATGTTTGAGCTTCTGCTGGCTTCATCACATGACTACAATCATAAGCCTTAAGTATATTTATATCCTCAACATTTGAAGTAATCTTAGTTCTTGTTTATCTTTCCTGTGCACTTAAGTATGTCAAACAAGAATATATGTTATTTATTTTATACAGTTGTATGAGGCTTTTGAATCTATAACAGGCTAATCTTGCTATGCATATTTGTGACATTTAAGTGTATTACTGCTAACCCCTGTTTCCATACATTTACTCAGGTATTTTCTATATTAATTTAAGACAGTGCACTTGTCCATCAATATGGTCATATGAAGGCACTTGACCTATATTTCACAAGTTTCCTTATTCTTTAGGTTCTACTACTTCAACTCCACCACTTGTTCTTTAGCTAGCAGACATCAATTCCAGTACAGATATGTAATACTTGCAATCACTAATCAGGCGACACATAATAGATACATACCTATCATTACCATTACAATATTAAGTCTTTAGGTTAATTAATATGATCAATACACACAAGTCTCGGTCCATGCATTACTATCATTACAAGGTACATAGATTCTTGATACATACGTTCTAATATACCTTCCATATGTCTACCTTCCCCCCATCTTGTATACAGGGTCAGATCGACTATATATAGGATAAGCTTCTTTACATATGACTGTTTTGGCCTTGTCATGAAGGGCTGATCTTAGGGGTGTGCGAGCTATGTAGCCACACAGGGCACCATAGCAGTGGGGGCACTGGGTGGCCAACATAGCTCGCACATTCAGGGGCTGATGGTGCAGTGGCAAATGTCAAAAGTTGACTGCAAGTAAGAGGGTGGAGCTAAATCTGCAACAGAAGTATGGCAAAATTGGCAGTGGGATGAAACTAATTTGACATCAGGGCACTGCTAATTAGGCCAGTTGGCCTGCTTTCCCATCAACTACACACCAGGAACCGATGCCCATACTGTTTGTAAGTGAGAGAGAGTGTGTGTGTGTGTGTGTGTACCTGTTTGTGTGACTGCTTGTGACTGTGTGTGTGTGAGAATGTCTGCATGTGACTGTGTGTGACTCTGTGTGTTTGTGTGTGTGTGTGTGTGTGTGACTCCCTGCCTTTAACTGTATGTGTCACTGTGTGTGTGTAACTGTGTGTGAATGCCTGTGACTATCTGCCTGTGACTATATGAGACTGCCTGTAACTGTGTTTGTATCTGTCAGTGACTGTCTGCCTGTTATTGTGTGTGACTGCCTTTGACACCTACATTCGCACATGGGCCTACATGCATTTTTATTTTTTAATCTGATTTAAATACCCATCACAAATATCGCACACAGTCAATATACACATATATCACACATAGTCAATGCACCCTTAACAAATATCATACACAGAGGCAAAGGCTCAGACCAAATTTTCACAACACTTGACCACCAGAGCTCAGCATGCAAGGTAACAACAGGGAAGAGGGAATGGATATATATAAATAAATATATATATATATATATATATATATATATATATATATATATATTTAAAATAGTTAATTTTTTAATAAAGCCTCTCTTACAAATCCTACACCCCTATAAACACACTGTATGTTACCAGGGAGGGGCACTTTGAAGATTTTTATAATGACAGTATAGACAATGATGGTTCTATATCAGAGCTGATGGTTGGTGCAATATTGTCTTTACAGAATCAACTTTGCAAACATGCAAAGTTGTTATGGTGCTTAAACAGAAACTTAAAAATATGATTTATAATATATGTTGGAATGCGGAGGAATCAAAAAATATTTAAACTCTTTATATTTTTCCTTTCTATTTGTAAATATTGATATGACTGCTTACAATTTTTTCCATATAGTGAGTGGTATTCCTACTATAAGTTACTATAGGTTTTAAATGGTTTATGCTGTGTAGTTATTTTTAATTTTACTTTAGGTCACATATCAATATTTGGTACAGGTATCTTTAAGATATTATTTGTGGTTTTATATATTAGTTTATGCTGAGTGTTCACTGTGGGATTTGGTTCTTTATGTACTGATATATATTGTACTGATATATATTTTGCTATACATATTTCAATATGTCTCCTTAATTCAATATAGTTAGCACTTAAACTGTAGTTAATATATGGACTTTTATTGTGTTCACAGAATAATGTAGTTCAAGCTAAATAATTCATTAGCTTGAACTACATTTCCACCAGCTGTCTACATCACTGATCTGTACCCTGCCTAACAAACCTATGCATCAGAAAAACTTGTATACTCTTCTTTCGAAAAAAGCTTACATACCGTAGTGCTCTATTAACACGAAAAAGTGACTGAGATACTTTTTCTTTTTCTACACACCTGTTCATTCCAGGGTTTAATTTAGAACATTTGGTGTAGGCTGTGCACATTTATGTAATCTGTCTTCGCATATGAATTTACATTGAATAAAACTATGTTTCTATCTTATCCTCACCTAATCTATTCTACAAATCTAGCACTAAACGTAAGCTAGCAAGTGATATATTTTGATAATAGTGCAGAACACATATTCATGAATGATTATTAGAGAATGAAGTTTAGGTTTTGAAAGACTGTGGCATTAAGCTATAAATCATTTTGTCATCTAATTCTATGTTTTTAAAAAGGAGGTTGCATTGCGGTTGCCCTCATGGTCTGGGATGGATTAATAGCTATCATTTTCAGATACACAATTGAAGTTATCAACAATCATGTTTATAGTACTG
This sequence comes from Pelobates fuscus, assembly GCF_036172605.1. Taxonomy (NCBI): domain Eukaryota; kingdom Metazoa; phylum Chordata; class Amphibia; order Anura; family Pelobatidae; genus Pelobates; species Pelobates fuscus. Next base: position 234,883,893 of record NC_086321.1, on the reverse strand, counting down.
AAATGCGTTTTGATTTTATTTCATAACTTTCAAGGCAAGTTGAATAATGGTTATTTTATTTTTTTATTACAACAGTAAACTTTAGTTTAATAATTTCATATATATTACATTTTGTTCTTTTATGTGAGGAGTCAGTAAAATTAAATACAGTGCCAAACAAAATTGTTAAGAATAGCACATCATTTTATCAAATAAACCAATTTATCTACAAAATGCATTAGAATCTCTAAATATTTTATCTAATTCAAAGTAAAAGAAAACATATTGCAAATAAAAATGGCAGACAGTTGGACAATAATATTGCAAATCCCAAGGTGTATAAATGCATTTCAAAAGGAAAACACAAAGTAAGATCAACAGGGCAGGCTGCCACATTTAAAAAAAATAATACCGTATATACTCGAGTATAAGCCGACCCGAATATAAGCCGAGGCCCCTAATTTTATCCCAAAAAACTGGGAAAACTTATTGACTCGAGTATAAGACTAGGGTGGGAAATGCAGCAGCTACTGGTAAATTTCTAAATAAAATTAGATCCTAAAAAAAATATATTAATTGAATATTTATTTACAGTGTGTGTATAATGAATGCAGTGTGTGCGTATGTGTGTGTGTATGAGTGCAGCGTGTGTGTATGAGTGCAGTGTGTGTGTGCATGAATGCAGTGTGTGTGTGCATGAATGCAGTGTGTGTGTGCATGAATGCAGTGTGTGAATGCAGTGTGTGCAGGGCCGGTGCAAGGATATTTGCCGCCGTAGGCAAAAAAAATTTTGCCGCCCCCTCCCCCCCCATATGTTCATACTTCCCCTCCTCCTCCCTCAGTGGTCCTTACCTCCCCACCCCCGTGTTCCTTCACTCCCCCCCAGTGGTCCTGACTCACCCCTCCCCTAGTGGTCCTTACCCTCCCCTCCCCTAGTGGTCCTTACTTCCCCCTCCCCTCCCATAGTGGTCCTTATCCCACCCCCTCCCTCTCATAGTGGTCCTTATCCCCCTTCTCCCTCCCATAGTGTTCCTTATCCCCCCCATCCCTCCCATAGTGGTCCATATACCCCCCCTCCCTCCCATAATGGTCCTTATACCCCCCCTCCCTCCCATAGTGGTCCTTATCCCACCCCCTCCCATAGTGGTCCTTATACCCCCCCTCCCTCCCATAGTGGTCCTTATACCCCCCTCCCTCCAATAGTGGTCCTTATCCCCCCCTCCCTCCCATAGTGGTCCTTATCCCCCCTCCCTCCCATAGTGGTCCTTATACCCCCCTCCCTCCCATAGTGGTCCTTATACCCCCCCTCCCTCCCATAGTGGTCCTTACCCCCCCCCCCTCCCTCCCATAGTGGTCCTTATACCCCCCTCCCTCCCATAGTGGTCCTTATACCCCCCTCCCTCCCATAGTGGTCCTTAACCCACCCCCTCCCTCCCATAGTGGTCCTTATACCTCCCCCCCTCCCATAGTGGTCCTTATACCCCTTTTTTTATTATTAATTTTTTTTTATAATTTTATTTCTTATTTTATTTATATTTTTTTTTTCGTCCCCCCTCCCTGCTTGATATATGGCAGGGAGGGGGGCTCTCCTTTCCTGGTGGTCCAGTGGCAGTTCAGTGGGGGGAGAGGGGGGCTGGCAGAGCTGTACTTACCTGTCCTGCAGCTCCTGTCAGCTCTCTCCTCCTCTGCGCTGTCCGTGCAGCTCCTTCTATCAGCTCACACTGTAAGTCTTGCGAGAGCCGCGGCTCTCGCGAGACTTACACTGGGAGCTGACCGAGGTGCTGAACGGACGGCGCGGAGGAGGAGAGAGCAGACAGGAGCTGCAGGAAAGGTAAGTACAGCTCTGCCAGCCCCCCTCTCCCCCCAGTCTGTATTATGGCAATGCAAATTGCCATAATACAGACTCTGACTCGAGTATAAGCCGAGTTGGGGTTTTTCAGCCCAAAAAATGGGCTGAAAAACTCGGCTTATACTCGAGTATATACGGTATATAAAAATCCTGTGGGATCAATAAAACTTCCTTATTAGTGTAAAGGGAAGTTTTAAAATGGGCATCAATATGATGCCATTGAGTGCATTGTTCAGATTGCCCTGTTTTGCAGAATCCAGGCCAGGATTTCCAACAATCCAAGTCCAGATTTCAAATTTCCATAGGCTTTCAGTGGCTGAGATCATGCACCAAATCTGGCTCATCCGGAACCTGGTTTTCAAAATCCAGACATTATTACATGCTGTGAACCAAATCTGTCTTTGCAATAGCAAATGGTTCTGCCCCATTTTAGATAGGACCATGCTGACTTTAATAAATAAAAATATGTCTCTTAATATCCTATATGCACCTACTTGTCTGTCTGTCTGTCTGTCTATCTATCTCATATTTGGCACATCTGGAGTGCCAAAGGTTGCCTATGCCTGCGATATATGATAGATATATCTATCTATCATCTATTAATATCCTATATGCACCTACTTGTCTGTCTGTCTCTCTATCTATCACATATTTGGCACATCTGGAGTGCCAAAGGTTGCCTATGCCTGCGATAGATGATAGATAGATATATCTATCTATCATCTATCGCAGGCAATGGAAACCTTTGGCACTCCAGATGTTTTGGACAACACCTACCATAATGCTTCGCCAGCATTATGGGTGTTAAGAGCATTATGGGGGATGTAGTCCACAACACCTGGAGTGCTGAAGGTTGCTACCCCTGATCATTCGGATAGGCTTTGCATCTTTTCCTGAGTTGTGTTTCAAAGCTGTTGTATACAGCAAACACAGACTCAAAGGAATCCATGTTTAACATGGAATGAGGCAAAAATGTGATTCTTTGTTGAACTAATTTGCATATGCCCATCCAGAATCCTTCGCGGTAGTAATGATGTAGAATTATTAAAAACCTTTATTAAACCTGTATTGAATTGTTGTACTAACTCCATTTTAACTTCATTTCATGACAGATTCTCCATTTTAACTTCATTACATGACAAGATTTCCTAACAGCATTTAGAATACTGAATAGAGAATGTATTTTCTAGAAGAATATGACTAACACCGGAATTATTGAGTTCCTGTAACATGCGACAAAGTATAGCCAAGGCCATGAGAAAGCTGCTCTAATGAAATGTTCTTTCATAAAAAAGGACCCTAAACCTGATCACGAGTCTGACATCACTAACTACCCAAAACGGTGCCAAGTACTCAAAATGGCTAGCTGCCAGATTCCCCCTCCCATCGAGAGAGCCTCGTGCTAAAGAGCAATGGCGACTGAATCCTTGTCAGAAATTACGACATCCCATGATGGGAGGATGCCCCACTAGCCACTCAAATCCCTAAGCCAATTACTAATACAGATGGGAGGGCATTTAACTTACCACTTAATACATAGACCAATTAATGATGTGTATTTGTTGTTATCTTGATATTCAATGATGATGTAATTTTGCTCTTATAAGGGCTTGCAAGCCTGTTTTTTACCAGATGCCATTAAATTTTCTCGAAGTGCTTTTAACCTGAACTCCGTGTGTCAGTGTGAACTTACTTCTGCGTATACGCAATTTAATCATCTCAGATTTGGACAGGAACAGATAGACATTTAACCCCTTAAGACCGGAGGGCGTACTATTACGTCCTTTTAAAAGCGGCTCTAAACGCAGCCGGACGTAATAGTACGCCCTCCGGTTTTTAGTAACTTACCCGGTCGCTGGCGGTCCCACGCCGGCGATCGCGGTTGGGGGGACTCCCAGGGAGCCCCCCGCGGCACGTCCGCCCTCCAGGAGCCCTCCCGGCCATGTGAGAGTGAGGTCCTTGCGAGGACCTCACAATCACATGGCCGGTATAGCTGCCTGCTGCATTGCCAGCAGGGGGACCAACTGTAATGACAGTTGGTCCCCCTGCTGGCTGAAAATCAAATAATTTTTTTTTTAAAACAGTGTAAAAATAAATAAATTATATACTTAGATCATATATATATATTATATATATATGATCTAAGTATATATATACACATATACATACACACACATACACTGTCTAGGTGTATTTTAATATTAATATATATATAATTATATATATATATTAATATCAAATTACACGTAGACTGATACTGATTAAATATATATATAATTATTGTTATATATATATTTATAAATAATATAAAAAAAAATAATATGTAAATACGTAAAAAAATTAAATAAAAAAAATAATTAAAAATAAAATATTAAAAAATATATAGATGTGTTTTATTTCGTTCTAACTGTATTCTGATATTAATATATATATATATTTATATCAAAATACACTTATAACGAAATAATATATATATCTATATACATAAATATATACGTATATATCACTATATATATACCTATATATAAATAAAAATATTAAAAAAAATATATATATATATATACGTATATATATATACACATATGTATATATATACATATATTAATTCTACACATATATTTATGTAATAATTTTACATAATTAGGTATCCTAATTAATTACAATTAGCGGGACCTGCCTGACCACCCATGCCGAAAGTATAGGGAATTTAATTTGCTAGCACTATATTTAACCCTATAACTTTCCAAGACACCATAAAACCTGTACATGGGGGGTACTTTTTTACTCGGGAGACTTCGCTGAACACAAATATTAGTGTTTCAAAACAGTAAAATGTATTACAACCATGATATCGCCAGTAAAAGTGACGTTTTTTGCATTTTTCACGCACAAACAGCATTTACAGGGACGATATTATTGCTGCAATACTTTTCACTGTTTTGAAACACAAATATTTGTGTTCAGCGAAGTCTCCTGAGTACAACAGTACCCCTCATGTACAGGTTTTATGGTGTTTTCAAAAATTACAGCGTCAAATATAAGGCTTGTGTTTAATTTTTTTCACATTAAAATTCGCCAGATTGCTTACATTGCCTTTATGACCCTATGGTAGCCCAAGAATGAAAATTACCCCTATGATGGCATACCATTTGCAATAGTAGACAACCAAAGGTATTGCAAATGGGGTATGTCCAGTCTTTTTTAGTAGCCACTTAGTCACAAACACTGGCCAAAATTGGCGTTTTTTGCATTTTTCAAACACAAACAAATACAAACGCTAACTTTGGCCAGTGTTTGTGACCAAATGGCTACTAAAAAAGACTGGACATCGCTTATTTGCAATACCTTGGGTCATCTACTATTGCAAATGGTATGCCATTATGGGTGTAAATTTATTTCCTGGGCTACTATACAGTCTCAAAGGCAACGTAACCAATCTGGCGAATTTCAATTTCAAATGTTTTGACCCTGTAACTTCCCAAAACACCATAAAACCTGTACATAGGGGGTACTGTTTTACACGTGAGACTTTTCTGAATACAAATATGTGTATTTTATTGCAGTAAAAGCAAACAGTATTATGACATTCACAGTTAAAATGTCATGAAGAACGAAAAAAATAAAAAAAAATCTTATTTTCTCCCATTTTTTTCATATTAAATTATGTTTCATAGCTAAATATTTGATATTAAATGAAAGCCCTGTTTCCCCTGAATAAAATGATATATAATAAGGGGGGGTGCATTTAATATGAAAGAGGTGAATTACGGTTGGACAGACATATAGCGCAAATGCCAGGTTTTGTTTACGTTTTGTTTCGTTCACAACTTGTACATTTGGCTGCGGTGTTAAGGGGTTAAACATATTTGTTTATTTCTAAATTAATCTACATCAATTTGGCGCCCAGAACGTGGGGCACCGGGCTATGGCCTCTTGCCGGTAAGCCGTCCTAAGGAAGACGCAGTTGGACGGAGGAATCCGGGGGGAAGGAACGGAGATTGATCACCTCTGAATACATGGTAGAGACTACTGCAGAGCCTAGCCGGTATGTTCCAGCCCCTTTGATTGACCCGTCCAAGTGTCTGTGACTGCTACCGGGAGGACATCAAAGACAGGCAATATCTTGCCCGGTGTCTTGTTGTTACCCACCTGTTTACCTGCATTTAGTCTATCTGTTGCCTGGGTGTGTTTGTATTGGTCTGTCTTTAGCTTAAGTGCCCGGGTAGAGTGTTTATCTGTGTACCCCTTTTGGGATAAAGGGGGGGGGTTGGACCTGTGGTAGTTTGCCTGGGGGTCCTCTGTTTGTCTGTTTACCCCTTTTGGGATAAAGGGGAGTGGACCTGTGGGTGTTTGCCTGGGGGTCCTCTGTTGCCTGTTTACTCCTTTTAGGAGCCACGTGGCTGTGGCTGTAGGGAAAAAGGGGGGTGGACCTGTGGAAGTTTTCCTGGGGGTCTTCTTTGCCTGTTTACCTCTTTTAGGTGCTGGGTAGCTGCAGCAGTAAGGAAAAAGAGGTGGGGGGATCTGTGGAGGGGTGTAGACTCACTGTTTCCTGGGGATTCCCCCTGGTGTCACTTTGATAGCCTAGCTAGCCTCATTGTGCACATAGCTCTGCTTGCAGAGAGGTGGTACCCTCCAGCTTCGAGCGCTGAGGCTGGTGGCATTCCAATTTTATTTGTGGTGCGTGGATTCGGGCAGGCATTGCTGTCTCCATCACCACGGGGTAGTGAGACTTATGGGTGGGTCCATAGGGGCGCTACGAGGGTGAGGATAGTGGTGGCCACACTTAGTGGACTGCTGTAACGAGGGAGGCATATGGATTTCGGGCCGGTGTTAGCTGTTATCCTTGGCCGCTGGTAGTGAGACTTACGAAAGTTGTTCTCCGAGCGGGGACACTACGAGGTTGAGGGAGGTGACTTTGGTCACATGAGTAAAGGAAAGGGATTACTGTTGAATTTATTTGAACTGTGATGCATGCACTGTATTTCAATTGAATTGTTGTCTTAATTGGGAGTCATTCAAACTCCTGTGTCTGTCTCTACTTTCACTTTACTTTTACTTTTTACTCTACTTCCTGTGTTATTTACACTTTACACTCCTATTTCTCTTGTGAGAGAAGTGATTGGTCACACACTTCTCACCTCGCTCCAATCCGTGGCTACCCTGGGTAGACGGAATTACTGACTAGTCTACGGTTTGGGAAGACGCACTTGGGGGGACCCACCCTCTCAAGTGGCAGTCCAGCATTGTAGACACTCTGTTTAAAACCTTCTTTCCTCTATATCTGGGACGCCTTTTATAGGGGGAATGGGACAGGGATTAGAAAAGCCCAATAAGGGCTGGCTAGCGTGTGATCTAGTTGAAGATAGAGAGGGTGAAGAGATTGCTAAGGTGTGTAAAATTGCTGTGCCTTCATGTGGTAGATTGCAGCCAGAAAGCTGGCATAGATTACTGACAGAGAAGAAAGCAAGCTTACAGATAATGCTTTACTGGTACAGAGTAGCAAGAGCTATTCAGCAGGAAGGTTGGGTTGAGGAAGAACTAGATCACAAAGGGTTAAGAATGTATGTATATCATAATAATTGTGTTACTGGGAAGCTCTCCCAGCCAGAGCCCTGTCATGGCATCCAGGAGGTGACCACTCCCATCATCCCGTCAGTAATGACGGTCACCATCCCTGGTCCCCAATCTTAAATGTTGTGGGGTTTTTGTATTTTGTGTTTTTGTATTTTGTGTCTTTGTATTTTGTGTTTTTTTTTGTGTCCCTTTGCTTGCAATAACTGTAACGTAACTGTCCTTCCAGTGCTGACATGGTTAAATCTTGTGCCTGTGGTTTCTCTCCTCTCTTGCTGATCCCCCCTCCCTTGTGCGGAGGTTCGGGGGGGGGGAGGGAGGGAGGGGGGTTGCATGCTTGCAATTCAGATTTGCTTCTTCCGTAGAGTTATTCAGAAAATACTGAGTTGGCAGTGGAAGTTTTTTGCTAGAAAATATTCTAATTGTGTATTTTGCTATTTACATAGGAGTGATGTGTCGTATGAGAGGTTTCTAGGGTTTGAATATTGTTATTGTTGTTGCCATTTATATGACGCCAACAGATTCCGTAGCGTTATATATATTTGGACGTGTTAAGTGATTAATGGCTGGTGAATAATGGGGGAGATTGATTGCATTCCGTGAGTTTATTTTTGCATCATGTTATTTCAAAGTATAGAGACAGCTTCACGGGCTGTTAAATGTATAATGTTTTAAACTGTCTTATTTAATCCGTCAAGTCGGTCCACAGTTTAGTATTTCATTTTGCCGAACAGAATGTTGCTTCTCTGATTTATTTTATTAGGCTATAACTTAGTGTAAAGCTGAAACGCCCTAAAAGAAAATGGTCCCTAGAACAAAAGAAGGTTGTCCTTAAGTGACATCAGTCCTGGCTCCTGCCCATATATCGTGTCACTTCTGGCCATGGCTGACTCCTATCATGCTCATCCTGTCTTAAGACATGCTGTTTTCCTTAATTCCCACATATTATGAACAAGAAAGTTACAATTACTATAATAATCCTGCTATTAGTTTCCCTATATCAGAAAAGTGTCTGTGACAAGTGATGGTTAATATGTAGATAGAATATATATATATATATATATATATATATATATATATATATAGAATGTGACGGCAGATAAGAACCATTCGGCCCATCTAGTCTGCCCAGTTTTCTAAATACTTTCATTAGTCCCTGGCCTTATCTTATAGTTAGGATAGCCTTATGCCTAACCCACACATGCTTAAACTCCTTTACTGTGTTAACCTCTACCACTTCAGCTGGAATGCTATTCCATGCATCCACTACCCTCTCAGTAAAGTAATACTTCCTGATATTATTTTTAAACCTTTGTCCCTCTAATTTAAGACTATGTCCTCTTGTTGTGGTAGTTTTTCTTCTTTTAAATATAGTCTCCTCCTTTACTGTGTTGATTCCCTTTATGTATTTAAATGTTTCTATCATATCCCCCCTGTCTCGTCTTTCCTCCATGCTATACATGTTAAGATCCTTTAACCTTTCCTGGTAAGTTTTATCCTGCAATCCATGAACCAGTTTAGTAGCCCTTCTTTGAACTCTCTCTAAGGTATCAATATCCTTCTGAAGATAGGGTCTCCAGTACTGTGTACAGTACTCCAAGTGAGGTCTCACCAGTGTTCTGTACAATGGCATGAGCACTTCCCTCTTTCTACTGCTAATACCTCTCCCTATACAACCAAGCATTCTGCTAGCATTTCCTGCTGCTCTATTACATTGTCTGCCTACCTTTAAGTCATCAGAAATAATCACCCCTAAATCCCTTTCCTCAGATGTTGAGGTTAGGACTCTATCAAATATTCTGTACTCTGCCCTTGGGTTTTTACGTCCAAGATGCATTATCTTGCACTTATCCACATTAAATGTCAGTTGCCACAACTCTGACCATTTTTCTAGTTTACCTAAATCATTTTCCATTTGGCTTATCCCTCCTGGAACATCAACCCTGTTACATATCTTAGTATCATCCGCAAAAAGACACACCTTACCATCAAGACCTTCTGCAATATCACTAATAAAAATATTAAAGAGAATGGGTCCAAGTACAGATCCCTGAGGTACCCCACTGGTGACAAGCCCAAGCTTTGAATATACTCCATTGACTACAACCCTCTGTTGCCTGTCACTCAGCCACTGCCTTACCCATTCAACAATATTGGAATCCAAACTCAAAGATTGTAGTTTGTTGATAAGCCTTCTATGTGCAACAGTGTCAAAAGCCTTACTGAAATCGAGGTAAGCAATGTCCACTGCACCACCCTGATCTATAATTTTAGTTACCCAATCAAAAAAATCAATAAGATTAGTTTGGCATGATCTCCCTGAAGTAAACCCATGTTGTCTCTGATCTTGAAATCCATGTGTTTTTAGATGTTCAACAATCCTATCCTTTAACATGGTTTCCATCACTTTCCCCACTACTGAAGTTAGGCTTACTGGCCTATAGTTGCCCGACTCCTCCCTATTACCTTTCTTGTGAATGGGCACAACATTCGCTAACTTCCAATCTTCTGGGACTACTCCTGTTATCAATGATTGGTTAAATAAATCTGTTAATGGTTTTGCTAGTACACCACTAAGCTCTTTTAATAGCTTTGGGTGTATTCCATCAGGTCCCATTGACTTATTTGTCTTTACTTTTGACAGTTGAAATAGAACCTCTTCCTCTGTAAACTCACGTGTAATAAATGACTCATTTATCCTTTTTCTTAACTGAGGTCCCTTTCCTTCATTTTCATCTGTAAATACCGAACAAAAATATTCATTGAGGCAGTCAGCTAGACCTTTATCCTCATCTACATACCTTCCTTCTTTTGTTTTTAATCTAACTAATCCTTGTTTTACTTTTCTTTTCTCATTTATGTATCTAAAAAAGGTTTTGTCCCCCTTTTTTACTGACTGTGCTATTTTCTCTTCTGTGTGTGATTTGGAAGCTCTTATAACTTGCTTAGCCTCTTTCTGCCTGATCTTATAGGTCATTCTGTCTTCCTCACTCTGGGTTTTTTTATAATTACTAAATGCTAACTTTTTGTTTTTTACTATTTTGGCTACATCTGTGGAGTACCACAGTGGTTTCTTGAATTTTTTGCTTTTACTGACAAGCCTAATGCAATTTTCTGTTGCTTTCAGTAGTGCAACTTTTAAATAATCCCATTTCTTTTGGACTCCATTTAAATTGCTCCAGTCTGATAATGACTCCTTTACACATATTCTAATTTTGGAAAAGTCTGTTTTTCTAAAGTCTAAAACTTTTGTTTTTGTGTGGTGTGACTCAGTCACTGTTCTTATATTAAACCACACTGACTGATGATCACTGGATCCTAAACTTTCGCCTACAGTAATATCTGATACCAAATCTCCATTTGTTAACACTAAATCTAGTATGGCCTCTTTACGAGTTGGCTCCTCAACGATTTGTTTTAGAGACAATCCCAGTAGGGAGTTTAGAATATGTTTGCTCCTGGCACAAGTAGCTATTTTTGTTTTCCAATTTACATCAGGAAGATTAAAGTCACCCATGATGATAACTTCCCCCTTCATTGTCATTTTAGCTATTTCTTCAACTAGTAGATTATCTAACTCTTCAATTTGTCCTGGGGGCCTATAAATCACACCTACACGAGTTACTGTGTGATTACCAAATTCTAACGTAACCCAAACGGACTCTATGTTCGCCTCACTAACCTTTATTAGACTAGATTTTATGCTATTCTTTACATACAGGGCCACCCCTCCCCCTTTCTTGCCTTCCCTGTCTTTTCTATATAAAGAGTACCCTGGTATTGCTATGTCCCAGTCATTTTTCTCATTATACTGTTTTGGATCAAAGAAAACTTTGATTATTTGTCTATCTACACCTTCCAAATTGATTGATGAATGCGTGCACGCTTTCCCTAGAAGTAATTCACACCGGAGACAAAGTTTCTGATCAGTGAAATACTAAGGAATGCTTTATTCCCCAGAGGGGGGTCTCCTTCTTAAAGCAAAAATACGTCACAGTTTAAACATACAATATCAATTCAACAATTGGTTAACATTCAAAAAGGGTCCCACCCTACAGGATGTGATGTCATCATTACAGAGCTCTTCCCCCCATATTCCAGCTCTGGCTTGGATACATGAAGAAAGGGGAAGTGAGTAGTTTCTTTGTTACTTTAACAGTGATTCTCCATTTTGTTGCACGTGGAATTGGCACAAAGGAAGTGGGGGAGGAGTTAGCAAAGGAGGCTACCTATTAACACAAGAATGTGTAACAAGAAACTTGCAGAGGAAATAATGACTGAACCATAAAGGGGGAAGGGAATATTTACTCTAGCAGCCAGTTTTAACATAGTGAACACAGAATAAATAGACATTAGTAAATAGCTATTTTGGTTTAATTCTTCTGTCCACAACAGTCCCCCCTTAAAATGGCTATTTTACTAATAACTACTATCTCTAACTCTAATACTGTCCCTATAGAAAAATAACAAAAGGCTATCTTGCACATCTGTCTGAACAGGCCTCGAACGCTTCACTGTGCGGGTTACCCATAGCAGCTTGTCCACTACTTCTTCCGCGCCAGACTTCTGCCCGTAGAGACAGACGCTATCCCTGAATGTCCTTAAGAAGAAGTAGCTATTGATTTAGTGCGGTGGGACTGTAAGGGTGTATGTGGTGTATCACGGTCTATGTCATCAATCTCTTGGTGAAGGAAGGTCGGGGTGGTCTGGTCGACTGTCTGATCAACTGTCTTTTGTAGGCATTTCTTAAGACAAGGTAATACACAACAAACAAGAAGAGCGAGGATGATTATCGTTATTAAAATGGCAACACCTATTTGGGCCAGAGCACCTTGCCATCCAGACATCCATCCAAACCATCTTTCCCATGGATCTGTGGCCCCAGAATTCCTTTTCAGTTCGTTGGATAAACTTTTTAACTTTTCTATTGCCAACGTTACCTTACCATTAGGGCCTGTATTATCTGGGATATAGGTACAGCATGTCATGGTGTCTGGGAGTATTTTACATACTCCCCCTTTTTCTGCCAGAATCATGTCTAAGGCCAGTCTATTCTGGAAGGTCATCTGGGAAGTAGCTTGTAATTGTTCCGCCAAACCCTGGAGGGCATCTCTTGTATAATTTACAAAACGTTGTTGGTTATAATAGATGTAATTAATCCAATTTAAATTTTTATTGGCCGTGATGATTGGAAAAATAGATTCAAACCCTGCGGACACTTCATCTCTTGCTTTAAATTCATTTGGCACCCCCCTTGGCACTCCTATGGTATCTATATAAATATGGGGATCAAAACTGCCTTTTACAGGAGTATCTCTCTTTATTCTAGAGTATTGGTGTAACGTACCTGGGGTATCTTGGTGTCCGTCAGAGATTATGTGTATAGGCATAATTACCTTAGCTAGAGCACATTCTCCCCACCATACGCCTTCCAATCTGGTTCTAATCTGCATATCCCCACAAATCCAATATATATCTCCAAGGGATCTTATGTGTTGTTGGATAAAGGCAACTGGAATTGGGCTATATGTGGCACAGTACTTACCAGTGAAATTACCAAAGAATTGGCCTACCCCATCATATATACCATAACAAGTGTAGTTCCCTGGATATATGGTGATACCTTCGTCTGGGTTAATATTTTTAGTAATGATTGGGTATTCATTTTCCATGACTCGCATGCTGACCGCTTAGGTTTACATATAGTGTAGAGAATTAAAAAGCATACCTCATATCCGGAGGAAGGTTCAGGGATACAGTACCTGGGTGAGGCCTCGCTCCTCCGCAGACATAGCAGTAGACTTGTTATGTGTAGTAGCATTGTATTTCATCCATTCAAGTCACAAGTTAGTGTCAGAGAAATCTGTCTCTACAGTCATAGTATCCTCAAATATGGGATGACTACCATGTCTTTTAAAGTCCTAATGTATGGCTTGAGGGGATTAACAGTCATGTACGTGGCACTTACCCATTCAGGTGAGTCCTTCATGTCCCATAAGTAAAAGGTCTCCTGTTTATTGTATGAACCTCCTCCCTTCCAATTCAGATTTTATTAGCTGTAATGCTTGGGAGAATAGATTCAAACTTAGTTTATTACCTTAAAATCAGTTGGTACCCCCCTTAACACCCCTATGGCATTAATATATATGTGTGGGTAACACCACCCTTTATAGGAGTGTTCCTTTTTGTCCTGGAGCATGAATGTGGTGTGTCAAGAGTACCTTGGTGATTGTCATGTATTATGTGTATGGACATAATATTGGCTAGGGCACATTTACTTATTCTTAATCTTATAAATCTTGTCTCATGCTACCCTAATACTAGCAGACTCAGATCATTTAAAAATTCAATATTAATATCACCACAAACTCAAGATAAGCAGATCATTCTGAAGAAGCTTCGACTGTGCGTAGGCACCTCAGGCGTGAGGGCTGCAGAGTAAGGAGTACGTCTGTTTCTCTTTAGTTTCACGAGGTCCCCTTTTAGGGTTTTCGGCTTTCCATCGATGACAGGTGGTCAGGCATTATTATGGCCATCAAAACACCCACTTGTTGATATTTTCTTCAGCAAGTATCTTTGCTCTTTAAGAATGGAGTTTCAAAAATTGTCAAGATCAACAAATTCTACTTCCCATGAAGCAGAGGCAGGCTTTATTCTGGAATGATGAATCCACGGGGTGGTGATCCCTGTATCTTTCAAGGTGCACTACTCAGCATGTTGTCTTGGTTATCACTTTGGTGGCTGGGTAGGCCTCTAGCCATCCTGAAAACATGTCTACTATAACTAATGCATATTTGAACCAGCCACTCTTTGGCATTCTGGGTGTAGTCAACTTGACTCCTCTGGAAGAGATACTGAAGTTTGGCTAGATGCTTGGGGCTTTCCTCCATTCTTCCTGAGTTGCCCTTGGCACAAATGGCACAAGATCTACAGTAAGCGTTGGTCAGAGAGGCAATTCCTAGTATTTCAGAGTATTTGCTGATCAAAAGAGTTCATGAAGGTTCTGGACAGATATGATGCTCCGTAGGCCCACTGGACCACTGCTGAGTATATGTTCTTGGGTAAGCAGAACTTTAAATTGTTGGGGTACAGTCCGTCTGCAAGGGTTGCCCTTTTCTGTTTCCAGCTTGTGTTTCTTCAGGGTCAGTAGCTGCTTGTGTTTCCTTCAGGAGCTTGAGGTCTGTGGGTAGGATCTTACATGGTGAATATGTGAGTTTCTTCAGCAGACACTCTTCTGTCCACTTCCCTTAGTGCACTTACAACTTATTGGACAGCTTGGCCAGCCAAATAGTTGCCACATGCTTCCTCTGAGTTCAATCTTCCGTGAGCCTTTATCTTCAGTACGGCCACTTCTTCAGGAAGGTGTAGGGCATCCATCAGCTCTTTTTAGCCGTGCTGTACTTAACTGGTGTGCCAGTTGCTGTAAGAAATCTTCTTAGTTCCTTCAGAGGTCTTGCATGCTGTGGTGAGAGCCTATAGCTCAGCTTCTTGTGCAGACATTGTTGAGGTGAGATACTTGGTCCACTGTAGTGACAGTAAATCTGGAACAGATCTGTTATGGTGAGTTTCATCTCCAACAGGAACAGGTCTTCTGAACCACAAGATGTAATGAGGAAGAAGGCTGAAAATAATAGAGTCAGTGTCATCTCATTTCCCCCCCTGGGAAGTGGTAGAAGAGTGGCCAGGTAATAGAGTGTCATCTCTGCATGGTGACAGTGTCCAGCACAGGATTAGCCTATTACAGGGAGAAGTGGGATATTGCAGGGAGAGTCTCAGGGAACCAAGGCACCGTTTGACACCAGAGCCTTAACCTGTTAGGGAATAGCAAGAGCTTGGACAGGCTTCGGGGCGGAGGATAGAGAGGGGGTAGTATGGCTTAAGGGACAGGCTGGCCCCTGGGAGCAACTTCACAGGAACTTGGAGTGGGGAAAACATTGAGGTGTGCAAATCTTCAGGGCCTGTCTAATTCAGGTAAGGGTATTGGGGCAACTAGCTAGGACCCTTGCCTCCTGGTCAGGTTTCACTATGTGGAGCAAAAGAAATAATAAGCAGAGGGCTGTTTTGTCAGCAGCAGAGATTGGTTCAGACATATGAATTTGGCCATCAGGCAGAAAGGTGTTAGAGGCCTGCAAATGGGGGAAGGACATCTGCACCTAGCAGATTGATTGGACAGGTAGAGGTAACTACAAAGCAAGACTTAGTTAACAGGCTACTCCAAGGAGAGCCAGCTACATGTATGCAGGAGAGAACAATATTAGACAGGAATGAGGAGTCAGGCAGGCCTTGCATGCTACAAATAGATTCCATGTGGCCTGCTATACAAGGCCACATATAGCCGATGGGTACGGGCCTTATAATGTACTGAAATCTAAGTCAGAGGAAAATTTGGGACAACCTGAAGTGATACTTTCCACAGATGCTAACTCATCGTGGAGGACATTGGTAATACAGGTAGCCTAATCAGCCAATTTATCTTAGGCTTAAACAAGTCACTCCATGAAGTGGAATGGGTCATTAGGATTCGGGCAATTCTACAGTAAAAGGGCATAGTAAGAGTTGAAGTAATGTTAAGTTAGGAGTAGGCGTGGCTGTGGATAGTAGTAAATCTGCCTCATCCATTCTCATATACTATTCCCTTGTCTTCTGTATATCCAAAACACGTGTATGTCCAGTATACAATATACAGTAATCCATTTTGGTCATGATATTAAAATCTCATTCTCATGAATTAAATCAAAGATTTTAATTCAACCCCAGAAGTAACAAGGTTTTCCTTCCGTAAAAAGGAATGGAGTTTACTGTATAATTGCATACACCAAAATAACATACATAAAAACAATGGGGAAAAAAAAAAAAAAAAAAAAACAGTACAGACTAACAACGTAGTCAAACAAACAAACACACATAGATCACTATTCTTGTGCTGGTTTTTAACTCTGGAATCAAATATCTGCAAGATCTTAAATAATGTTGGTTATTGCACCAAACACAAATAACTGTAATAGTTAAGTAGTTATAGTCCTAAAGGAAAAAATAAAAAAATAAAAAATAAAAAAAGGAGGGGGTCGAATCTGCACTCCTCTCTCTGCCTCTTTACAAGTTAGTGTAACCCCTTCATTTCTGGATATCTAAGAATAAAACCAACTTCCATCAAAGTACTTTTTTTTTTTTTTTTTTTTTCTAGCAATTACAATTCATTACTTAACTGAGCTTCAGGGAAATTAGAATCAGTCCCTGTGATTACATAAAGTTCTTAACTAGAATATTTGTCCAGCACACACATTCCTCACTGAGGCTCACAAGCATATCACCCATTCAACTATATGAGTGCTGTACAGAAACATAAAGAATACAAAAGAACAGGAAATAACTCTACATTCATTGCAAACAAAAACACAAGGAGTTACATTACATAAATAAGTAAGGACACAAACATAAATCAAGGATACATCAAGCTACACATACACTTGCAATCATATCACTAACAAAGGAATTCCAACTGGACAAACCTCACTCAGAGGAAGGAGCGAGTCAAAGGAAAGAGGGAGGGGTGGAAGGGGGGGGACAAGTTAGTTGCAAGCACAAAGTTTTTAACCATGTGAGTGCCTAAGCACAGCTCTCCTGAAGACAAAAGATAGAATAGGAGAACTACAGGACACAGAATATATAACAAGTAACATATACCCCCAAAAAAAACCAAACAAAAAAACAGTATACATGCAAAAGCACAATATATATATGCCAAAGCACACAAATTCTTTAAAATTAATGCCAGCTGAAAATAGACTCCTTAAAATAAACTCAGTACATACACACATAGAAACTCACACTCAAGCACACATACAACAACTTAACTCTTTGTTTGTTGTTTTTATTATTTCAACAAACTAAAACCAATTACGCCAGTTTGGTATTTCCCAAAACCGAACTTAAAATAAAAACAATAGAGAAACGCCAGGATTTAATATTAAAATATTAATATAATCCGGCCAAAAACCGCCAGGGTCGTCTTATGAACCCCCTGATCTCAAAATAAAAACAACGCCATGATTTACAATTAATATAATCCGGCCACAAACGCCAGGGCTGTCTTATGAACCCCCTGATCTCAAAATAAAAACAACGCCATGATTTACAATTAATATAATCCGGCCACAACCGCCAGGTTTCAACACCCCGACCTCAAATAATCAAAAGAAAGCAAAACAGATTCTCAAACAGACACTTTCATACATAAAAACTCACACTCAGGATTTAGTTAGGCTGTAGATAGACAAGTGACAGGGTTTATACAGTTCTATAAGGGGACATATGGGTATATATATACCTGTCTGAAGACGTCATTCACACGAAGCCGTAGTGAAGCCACGGAGAATAAACGAAATCCAAAGAAAGGAAAATATAGGTAGGTAATTAACTCATTTACCATAGCCAGAGTTGATCAGTCTCCTTTTCCAATCTCTGGTAGTCCTTTTGTTCTCCCGTCTTGTAATGTATATACGGCTTTGAAGTGAATTAACTACCCTTAATGTCCCTGTTCGGAAAAGCGCCAAATTGTTTTGGATCAAAGAAAACTTTGATTATTTGTCTATCTACACCTTCCAAATTGATTGATGAATGCGTGCACGCTTTCCCTAGAAGTAATTCACACCGGAGACAAAGTTTCTGATCAGTGAAATACTAAGGAATGCTTTATTCCCCAGAGGGGGGTCTCCTTCTTAAAGCAAAAATACGTCACAGTTTAAACATACAATATCAATTCAACAATTGGTTAACATTCAAAAAGGGTCCCACCCTACAGGATGTGATGTCATCATTACAGAGCTCTTACCCCCATATTCCAGCTCTGGCTTGGATACATGAAGAAAGGGGAAGTGAGTAGTTTCTTTGTTACTTTAACAGTGATTCTCCATTTTGTTGCACGTGGAATTGGCACAAAGGAAGTGGGGGAGGAGTTAGCAAAGGAGGCTACCTATTAACACAAGAATGTGTAACAAGAAACTTGCAGAGGAAATAATGACTGAACCATAAAGGGGGAAGGGAATATTTACTCTAGCAGCCAGTTTTAACATAGTGAACACAGAATAAATAGACATTAGTAAATAGCTATTTTGGTTTAATTCTTCTGTCCACAACAATACCATGTCTCAGTAACAGCGACTAAATCTACACTATCAGTTGCCATTATTGCCACAAGTTCATGGATCTTATTCCCTAAACTGCGAGCATTTGTAGACATGACTCTAAGCTTATCATTTTTTAACACACTTGCTACAGGCACCTTCTGTCCTTGTTTTGGGGGACAATTGGATTGATGTTTTATCACCCTTTTGCCCCTCCTCTTAGTTTAAATACATCCTAGCAAAACCTCTGAACTGCTCACTGAGAACATTTGTTCCCTTTTGAGAAAGATGCAAACCATCTTTTTTGTACAGTTTATTTCCATTCCAAACAGAGCTACCATGAGCAATAAAGCCAAATCCTTGCTCCCGACACCATTCACCAAGCCACAAGTTAAAGTCCCTAATACGCATCCGCCTGTCATTCAGAACTTCAGAGAATGACAATGTGGAAGCAACCTGCCGTATATCATTGGCAAAAACACTAAAAACTTCCTTAACCTATGAAACCTCATTGCAAGCCAAGTCATTTGTCCCTAAATGGACAAGTACATCCAATTCCCCTTCCTGCTTTGCTTGCTTAACAGGAAGGGGAATTGGATGTACTATATCGATTCACGTGTAAGTAACAAATGTGTTTTAACCTTGTGTACAAAAATTGATAACATGCTGGAAGAAGGGTTATCTTAAAGAATATTTACTAAAAGAAAATTTCTAATAAACAAAGATTTCTTGAACAAATGGTGATACAATTAAGGATTGGTCTCAAAATGTTTTGATCTAATTGAAAAAGAACCAGTAAACATTATAAGCATAACTATTAACACATGGATAAGGGGGGAGTGTGCTCCAATCTGTCTTTATTGGATAATGATTGCCTCCAAGATTAAAGACTGACTAACATAATTTTTTTAGTTGTAAGCCCAGATATTTTATTATTGCATATGCATAGAAGTTGAGACTTTGGGCATTATAGTGTATTGATTCTAGATCTGTTACTAGCAGCAAGTGCTTGGCCTTATGCCTATCCCACGCATGCTTAAACACTTTTACTGTGTTAACCTCTACCACTCCAGTTGGAAGGCTATTCCATGCATCCACTACCCTCTCAGTAAAGTAATACTTCCTGATATTATTTTTAAACCTTTGTTCCTCTAATTTAAGACTATGTCCTCTTGTTGTGGTAGTTTTCCTTCTTTTAAGTATAGTCTCCACTTTTACTGTGTTGTTTCCCTTTATGTATTTAAAATGCTTTTATCATATTTCCCCTGTCTCGTCTTTCCACCAAGCTATACCTGTTAAGATCCTTTAACCTTTCCTGGTAAGTTTTATCCTACAATCCATGAACCAGTTTAGTAGCCCTTCTTTGAACTCTCTCTAAGGTATCCATATCCTTCTGAGGATATGGTCTTCAGTACTGTATACAGTACTCCAAGTGAGGTCTCACCAGTGTTCTGTACAATGGCAAGAGCATTTCCCTCTTTCTACTGCTATTACCTCTCCCTATGCAACCAAGCATCCTGCTAGCATTTCCTGCTGCTCTATTACATTGTACATTGTCATTAACAGCCAGAAACTGGAAAACAAGAAATGTGAATTAATGTATAGCTATTTATAAGCCTAACAAAATCTCCATTATCTTTTCCATTTATTTCGCAGAAGACAATGTTATTTTGTCTATTTTGTATGTTTAAAAAAAAAAAAAAAAAATACATTGACAGTGAAGAGTAGAATAAGTTTTATCCCATTTGCGAGACATAAAATTGTGATAATGTATATTTGTGATATAAGTAAGAATTACATTTTGAGAAGTTAGATATAAATAAATAAAATAAAGAACGAGAGTCAGGGATAGCGTCTGTCTCCACGGGCACAAGTCTGGTGTGGGAGATGTAGTGGGTTAGCCACTGCGGGGCACCCACGGAGTGAAGCGTTCGAGGCCTGTGCAGACAAGATGAGCATGTTAGCCTTTTATTATTTTTCTCTAGGGAAAGCATAGGGCCAGTTAATAGTTATTGTACATGGGCTATTTGCAGCCTCCATAGCGGAAGAGAATCCTACCTGCCTCCTAATTTCTACCTAGTCTTGATTTCTGATGTATCCTCCACTGCTACATCACCTGTCTGCTCCCTTACCTGCCCACCCCCGCTTACTCCTTCCACCGATCCCTCCCCTTCATCTACAGTCCCCTCTACTCCACTTTCTCCTCCTACTCCTCCCTCTACTTCACCTTCTCCTCTCTCCTCCTACTTCTCCTCTACTCCTCCTCCTACTCCTCCCTCTACTCCACCTTCTCCTCCTCCTACTCCTTCTTCCTGCTCTTACTCCTCCCTCCTCTTTCTACTCCTCCCTCTACTTCACTTTCTCCTCCTACTCCTCCCTCTACTCCACCTTATCCTCTCTCCTCCTACTTCTCCTCTACTCCTCCTCCTACTCCTCCCTCTACTCCACCTTCTCCTACTCCTACTCCTTCCTCCTGCTCTTACTCCTCCCTCCTCTTTATACTCCTCCCTCTACTCCACCTTCTCCTCCTTCTACTCCTCCCTCCTCCTCCTACTCCTCTCTCTACTCCACCTTGTCCTCTTCCCCTCCTCCTACTCCTCCCTCTACTCCACCTTCTCCTCCTCCTACTCCACCTTCTCCTCTTCCTACTTCCCCTGTCCTTCCTACTCCACCTTCTTCCCCTCTCGCTCTATCCACTACTCATTCCTCCATCTCCCCACCACCATATCTATATCCTTTATATGCTTCCTCCCTTCTTATTCCTTACCAATTTCCTCCGCCCATAGACAACTCTGCCTCTACCTGACATTATATTTTGAAGAAAAGTTGCTCTGGCCACTCTTCCGCCACTTCCCAGGGGGGAATACCACACTAACGAAAAATTATTCAGACTGGTGGAGGTGCACTTCATCATGAAAGACCTGTTTTGGGCACTCTCAAGGAAATAGTGCGGTCCTGACCCAGATTCCCATGGAAGTAAGACACCTGTATCATCACTGGGAGGTGGCTGTCCCTCATGTTTTCTTCACTAAGTCCCCAGAAATCTCATGAAAGGAACCTGACTCATTAGAACAAAAAACATGAAACACTAACAATCGATATCAGCTCTCTACAGAGGGGGGTCAGCAAGAGAACTGTAAATAGAAAGACAAATACCCCCAATCTCACACAGAAATAGGTGAGGAAACCTCTTCTACTGCTCCTCATGGTTGCTTTGAACAGATGAAAGAAGAAACAAGACACCTCTCAACAGAGCATGCAGTAGCTTTACCAGATCCTGACTCCACTCTGTTTGCGGATAAACAGGAAAGGTACCATACTGGATTTGCTGTTGATACAGAAGATCAGGTACGTCAAGCATCTTCACTTTCCTCACCCACATCTGCTCAAGACGCTGAATTGACAGCCTTCTCAGTGGCATACAAAATGCCTGAAGAAAGACATGCCAATACCTACACTCAAGATATGCCCTGGGTGCGGCACATTATTTTGGATCAATCTGGAAGATAAGAAGCACCACTCAGCTGACCAAGCTGCCAACCAAGCCACAAGTTCACCAAGGGAAGTGGACAGAAGGGTGTCCGCTGAAGAAACTTCTATACTCACCATGTAGATCCTATCCACAGATCTCGAGCTTCTGAAAGAATGACAAGCAGCTGCTGACCCTGAAGAAATACAAAGCTGGAAAACAGAAAGGGGCAACCCTTGAAGACGGGCTGTACTCCAACACTCTCAAGTTCTGTTTACCCAAAAACATGTACTGGACAGTGGGCCCATGAATTTTTTTTATACCTATCCAAGACCCTCATGAACTCTTTGATCCCTAAATACTCTGAAGCACCTAGAATTACTCCTCTAATCATCAGTTTCTGCCGATCCTGTGTCATTTGTGCCAAGGACAGCTCAGGCAGAAGAGGAGGAGAATCCTAAGCACCTAGCTAACTCTCACTATCCCTTTCAAGAATCCAAGTGACTATATCCAGGTGCCAAAGAGCTGCCGGGTCAAATATGCACTAGTTATAATAGACATTTTGTCAGGATGACCAGAAGCCTAGCCGGTCATCAATGTGACAACCAAGACCATATACCCAATAGTGCATTGTGAAGGTTGCAGAGATCACTCAGTGGATTCACCGTTCCAGATTCAAGACTCTCTCTGTAACATGGGAAGTAACATTTGTTGATTTTGACAAACTTTTGACTCTAAAGGAAAAATGACTTGTTAGAAAACAAAAAGATACCAACAAGTAGGTGTTTGATGGCCATAATAATGCCTGACCACCTGCCATCGATGGAAAGCCGAGGACCCCAAAAGGATACCTCGTGAAGCTAAAAAGAAATTCAAACGCCAAGCTTCTTCAGGATTATCTGCCCATCCTGAGTTTGTGGTGATATTAATATTGACTAAATGATCCGAGTCCACCTACACTGATGTAGCGTGGGACAGGTTTAATACTATGATGAATAAGCAAATGTGCCCTAGCCAAGGTTATTATGTCCATACACATAATACATGACAAGGTACTCTTGACACACCACATTCATGCTTCAGAACACAAAGAGGAGCACCCCTCTAAAGGGAAGTTTGACACATATATATATATATATATATATATATATATATATATATTGATGCCATAGGTGTGCCAAGGGGGGGTACCAGATGATTTCGCAGTTAAAGGAAAGTTTGAGTCCATTTTCCCAACCGTCACTGCTAATAATAATAATATTTTGATTTGCATTTATTATATCTATTGCAACCAACAACGTTTACCTGTCACCATGACTTGTTGTGCCTATACTCCAGATAACACAGGCCCATATGGTAATGTAAGCTTGTCTATTTTATGATGTCCCTCTGAAGAACTAAGAAGACTTTAAGAACAGTTACTTCATAGGGTTTTGTGCCTTTGGGCTAACATGTCTTCTGGAACTAACCAATAAAGTTTATCGTTTTTAGAATCTAACATTTCATAGGGGGGACTGATGAAGAATTATTAAAAACCTTTTTTAAACCTGTATTGAATTGTTGTACTAACTCCATTTTAACTTCATTTCATGACAGATTCTCCATTTTAACTTCATTACATGACAAGATTTCCTAACAGCATTTAGAATACTGAATAGAGAATGTATTTTCTAGAAGAATATGACTAACACCAGAATTATTGAGTTCCTGTAACATGCAACAAAGTATAGCCAAGGCCATGAGAAAGCTGCTCTAATGAAATGTTCTTTCATAAAAAAGGACCCTAAACCTGATCACGAGTCTGACATCACTAACTACCCAAAACTGTGCCAAGTACTCAAAATGGCTAGCTGCCAGATTCCCCCTCCCATCGAGAGAGCCTCGTGCTAAAGAGCAATGGCGACTGAATCCTTGTCAGAAATTACGACATCCCATGATGGGAGGATGCCCCACTAGCCACTCAAATCCCTAAGCCAATTACTAATACAGATGGGAGGGCATTTAACTTACCACTTAATACATAGACCAATTAATGATGTTTATTTGTTGTTATCTTGATATTCAATGATGATGTAATTTTGCTCTTATAAGGGCTTGCAAGCCTGTTTTTTTACCAGATGCCATTACATTTTCTCGAAGTGCTTTTAACCTGAACTCCGTGTGTCAGTGTGAACTTACTTCTGCGTATACGCAATTTAATCATCTCAGATTTGGACAGGAACAGATAGACATTTAAACATATTTGTTTATTTCTAAATTAATCTACATCAGTAACATCACTGCAAATTTGTTATTTCTCTGGGAAAAGCAAGTCTTATGGCTTGACTGGTGTGCCACAGAAATAACAAATTTGCAGTGACAAAATGTTTTGTGGACCCAGGACATACTTGAAAACGAGAGAAATCTCAATGTATCTTTCCCGGAGAAATGTCCCATAAATCATGTTGCTTACTTTTATTTTAATTAGTTGCATTTGGGAAATATGAATTGTTTGTCTTTTTTGAGGCTGAATAAGAGAAAAATTGGAAGAAAGAAGTCTTCTGCTGGTATTATAATTTTTTTAACAGGTATTAGAGTTATGGGTTCCATATTAGATATGGGATCAACACTGGAAACCTAACTCTGCATCTAGAAGGCATAGAAAGTGAATATTACTTATTTAAAGTATCCCTCTACTTATTTAAAGTATCCCACTATGCCCCATCCCCATTGTTTCACAGGCCACACAGGCTTTCAACAAGCAAATGGTACATAACATATCATTGACTTGCATGAAAGCAAGTGAATGATAATTTGTAAATGTACATCCTGTCAGATGCATTCAGTCCCGAATTGTATTAAAACTAGTGCTTTGTGAATCTGTCAAATCCCATACTTTCTATAGGATTCAAACGCAAAAGCACTGATTCTAATATGGACACCAAATGCATCCACTTGATTGCTGCTGATGTGCTTGGGTCAAACAAATTCCCAGCGCATTTGGCCTATGCATTCAGAATACAGTAATTTGTACCGGATTTTGTCCATAACCGTTAAAATCTGGTGTTTAGTGAATAACCCCAGCAGTCAGTTTTAACACACAGCTTCTATTGCATGCTTAC
This sequence comes from Pelobates fuscus, assembly GCF_036172605.1. Lineage (NCBI taxonomy): Eukaryota > Metazoa > Chordata > Amphibia > Anura > Pelobatidae > Pelobates > Pelobates fuscus. The sequence goes on along the minus strand of NC_086321.1, from coordinate 234,858,801 downwards.
CTCACAAATCACTATAGTTTAAAAAGGCATTGCCTATTTAAATCCAAAATACTACAACATACCATTTAGCTAAAACAAAAACCATGCTCTTTTCGGTTCTAACTAGACAATTATTTAGTCCTGACTCCAGTTAGACACCAACAGTAAAAAAATAAATCCAAAGTGACAGTTTTTCACAGGACTCATTGCCTTTCTCACATGTAAGTTCTCACTCCTTACAAGGAACATAATGATTTCTCACTGAAACAGAGGAATCAGAGCATTTAACAGCCTCTCATTAATTATCAACCGAGGGTGTGGAAACACCCTTGCCATCTTTCACCCATTTCTCAAAAATAGCGTGGAGCACTGGCTCGTCCTTCTCCCCAAACACTCCACTCCAGGGAAAATACATTAATATATATATATATATATATATATATATATATATATATATATATATATATATATATATATATATATATATATATATATATATATATATACCACATATAATGAAATAATCATACAATTCAGATGTCATAAAGTAGATTCCATCAGAATCCTTGAAAGCTTGTCTTCTAATATGTATTTAAAAAAATAATAATAATCTCACTGCAATACTTTTGTTATTTTGACATCTGATTTACTGGACTAATGTGGCTACTAAAGACTAGATGGATGATGTCACCCGCCAGTACAAGATTCAAAAACATGATCTGTCCATTATATATAGTCTTTCACTTTCAAGTATGATGAATAAATAGCGTTATCAAGCAACATTGTCTAACAAAATGCCAGAGCAGATTTTGTATACTGCTCCCAAGGGGATAATATGTTAAAATGAAACATTCAGTATTCTAGTTGTTGCAAAGAAAAATATTGTGATCATCGTTTTTTGTGACATTCAGTATTGATTGGCTTTCCATTATCCCGAAAGCAACTGAATGGTTAAATAATTTAACGAACAGAGAACAACATCAGTTAGCTCATTTCTCAATTTTATAATCAGTTGATGCTCAGAACAAACTGTAATATATTTATTATATCTTTCTTACATGTGACCTCATTAACTGAAAGACTAATGATATGATACATGGTATTATTAACTATTTACGCTGTTTATAGAGCAGTTTCTGCATTTTAGGTGAAAGATACCTTATATAATATATGTACGCACATATTTTGATCTCTCTTTAACTATATGCATTCTATCATTGCATTAGATGTGTGCTTGACAAAAAAAAAAAAAAATACATTGGGTTATACAAATCAATTTGTCTGAAAAAAAATATATAGTTCAGTTTTTTCCATGTGGCATTTTGGTTTGGACAAATTATGTCCATGCAAACGCTTCAGGAAAAACTATTTGGAAGAACATAACGGTGTGAGCATGTGCCTATTAGTGTACTGCAAAGCAAAAATGGCTAAAATATTGCAGCCTAATGGCTAGGCAGTATTAAGCATGCTGCTAGGCACAGTAGTAACCTAACGACCTCACCAGTCACATAATGACACTCCCACATGGGCACAACATTGGTAAAACACTTTGTTTGTCTCCCTCCATAGCTGAAATCAAAGCACCTGTAAGAATCCTGCTTGGAAATATTTTTATTTTATTTTTTAATGCAAACCCTTTATTTTTCCCTTTTTTTGGTCACTTCTGTCACGTTGGCAGCTGCTATGAAGCTGACTCTGTGTAATTTTTTTTTACTTTCTCTGCTGCTTTGACACCTCTTTCACTTTATTCTGCCTCCTCTTTGTGCTATTTTTTGGATTATGATGCATGATGCTGCTCTTCTGCATCAATTTATAAAGCAAATGATGCTTGCATCAATTTTGACACCAATTGGTTTGCATCATTTGTGCAACAACACAGTGACACATTTTGGCATTCCTCCTCGTTATGGCTGATTACCGCTGCCTTTTTTGAAGATCCCGACTGCGGTATATCTATACGGGCTTCTGCTATTTAGGCAGCCTTTGATTTATCTTCACCTCCCGGCACCCATTTTTTTTCATTATTCCATCTCCACCGTGGTCTTTTTCAAAGATCCCAACCGCGGTGTGAGGGAGCTGGAGTTCCCTTTAGAGGGTTTATTTGGCTGCTTTTCAGTTACTGCCCGGTAGTATTCTCATTCTGCCATCCCAGGGAGGTCTTCTGGACGTTTTTTATTTTGTTGTTTGTCTTTACTTCTGGTGGGAGCCCACACCGAGGTCAGGTATTTTTTATATTTACTATTATTATTTGTATTATTTATTTTCTATTTCTGTTATTTATATATTTTATGTGCTGTGCCCACTCTATCTTCACTATTCATCCATCTTACGATTGCCGTTGATGTTTCTGTGTTTTATACTCATAGTGGCAATCGTTTAGTGAGAGGCTTTTGTTGGAAAATGGTTATTTTTGTACTTTGACTCAATTGTTGGGACACAATTAAACAGATGATTTTTTCAAGCTGGGTCTCTAAAGATATGACTTATAGGGATGTCCCGAACTGTTCGCTGGCGAATAGTTCCTGGCGAACATCGCTTGTTCGCGTTCGCCACGGATGGCGAACACATGTGCTGTTCGGTCCGCCACCTATTCGTCATCATTGAGTAAACTTTGACCCTGCCTGTCCCTCACAGTCAGCAGGCACATTCCAGCCAATCAGCAGCAGACCCTCCCTCCCAGACCCTCCCACCTCCTGGACAGCATCCATTTTACATTCATTCTGAAGCTGCATTCTTAGTGAGAGGAGGGAAAGTGTAGCTGCTGCTCCTTAGATAGGGAAATTGATAGCTAGGCTAGTGTATTCAGTGTCCACTACAGTCCTGAAGGACTCATCTGATCTCTGCTGTAAGGACAGCACCCCAAAAAGCCCTTTTTAGGGCTTTTTGTGTAATGTAATTGCAGTTGCCTGCCTGCCAGCCTGTGTCAGGCTCACAGCATATACTGTGCCCACTTGCCCAGTGCCACCACTCACTCACTGGTGTCACGATAGCTTGCATTTAAAAAAAAAACAAAAAAATAATAATTTTTGACTGTAATATAATAGCAGTCAGTTTCCTTCACTATTGTGCGTTTCAGGGCCTGCCCAGTGCCATCACTCACTCATATCTGGTGTCCCAATAGCTTGCATTTAAAAAAAAAAAATTTGGACTGTAATATAATAGCAGTCAGTTTCCTTCCCGAGTGTGCGTATCAGGGCCTGCCAGGGCACAGTGTCACACCAGTGCAACTCATATCTGGTGTAACAGTAGTGTACATTTTTTTTAAAATATACAATTTTGACTATAATAGATTGAATAGCAGTTAGTTGTCTGCCAGCGTGTGTGTCAGGCTCACAGCGTATACTGTGCCCACTTGCCCAGTGCCACCACTCATATCTGGTGTCCCAATAGCTTGCATTTTAAAAAAAAAAAACTTTTTTGACTGTAATATAATAGCAGTCAGTTTCCTTCACGCGTGTGCATTTCAGAGCCTGCCAGGGCACAGTGTCACACCAGTGCAACTCATATCTGGTTTAAAAGTAGTGTACATTTAAAAAAAAAAAAAAAATGTTGACTGTAATAGATTGAATAGCAGTTAGTTGTCTGCAAGCGTGTGTGTCAGGCCTACAGCGTCTACTCTGCCAACTTCTGCCACTGCACAGTGCCACTCATATCTGTTGTCACAGTAGCTTGCATGCATAGTACCACTAATCAAAAAATAAAAATGACAGGCAGAAGCAGGCCACCGCGCAGGGGCCGTCGTGGTCATGGTGCTGTGATTTCCTTTGGCCCTAGAATAATGCCCAGTGTTCAGAGACCCTGAACTTGAAAAGTTCTGAGGACATAGTTGACTGGCTAACACAGGACACCCAATCTTCTACAGCTTCCGCTTGGAACCTTGACGCACAATCCTCCTCCAGCTTAGCTTCGGACACCTCTCAAGTTACCACTCGCCCGCCAGCCGCCACCACCAACACTAGCACCACAGCCGCTTCACTTGGTATGTCAGAGGAGTTATTTACACATCAGATGGAAGAAATGAGTGATGCGCAACCATTATTGCCAGAGGATGTAGATAACAGTGATATGTCTCAGTCAGGCAGCATTACACACGTACGGTGTGATGATGATGATGTTGTACCCGCTGCTGCTTCCTTTGCTGAGTTGTCAGATACAAGTGAAGCGGTTGATGATGACGATGCGTCCGTGGATGTCACGTGGGTGCCGCTAGAAGAGAAGAAGAACAGGGGGAAAGTTCAGATGGGGAGACAGAGAGGAGGAGGAGGAGACGAGTTGGAAGCAGGGGGAGGTCATTGCAAGGAGCTAGTGGCACAGTCAGACAGCATGCATCGCCACCCGGGGTCAGCAAGACAGCACGCCAATCAACGCATGCTGTTGCCACCACCAGAATGCCGTCATTGCAGAGTTCAGCAGTGTGGCATTTTTTTTGTGTGTCTGCCTCTGACAACAGCGATGCCATTTGCAACCTGTGCCAAAAGTCCAACACCCACCTAGGTACAACTGCTTTGCGAAGGCACATGATCGCACATCACAAACGCTATGGGATCAACACATGGGTACAAGCAGCACACAAACTCAAAGCCGCCATCCTCCTCCTGGTCCAGCATCTTCAGCCACGTTAACCACTGCTGTCCTAATTGCCCCCTCTCAACCATCCGCCCCTCAGTCTCTCGCCTTGAGCAGTTCCTGCTCATCTGCCCACAGTCAGGTGTCTGTCAAGGACATGTTTGAGCGCAAGAAGCCAATGTCACAAAGTCACCCTCTTGCCCGGCATCTGACAGCTGGCTTGACTGAACTCTTAGCCCGCCAGCTTTAACCATACAAGCTGGTGGAATCTGAGGTGTTCAAAAAATTTGTAGCTATTGGGACACCGCAGTGGAAGGTACCCGGACGAAATTTCTTTGCACAAAAGGCAACCCCAACCTGTACTCGATTGTGCAAAAGGAAGTAATGGCATGTCTGGCACACAGTGTTGGGGCAAGGGTCCATCTGACCACTGACACCTGGTCTGCAAAGCATGGTCATGGCAGGTATATCACCTACACTGCGCATTGGGTAAAACTGCTGACGGCTGCCAAGCATGGAATGCGCCACGACTTGCAGGCAGGCCTGCTGCCACCTCCTCTACTCCTCCTACTCCATCCTCTTCCATAACCTCCTCGGCTCAGTCCTCTTCTGCTGCTGCATCTTGCTCCACATCAACGGCTCCCCCCCTATCCACATCCCAGATACAGCAGTGTCACGCCGTCTTGGAGTTGACTTGCCTGAAAGCAGAGAGTCACACCGGACCTGCACTCCTGTCCGCCCTGAACGCACAGGTGGATCAGTGGCTGACTCCGCACCGACTGGAGATCGTCAAAGTAGTTTGTGACAATGGAAGAAATTTGTTGGCGGCATTGTATTTGGGCAAGTTGACACATGTGCCGTGCATGGCACATGTGTTTAATCTGATCGTACAACGCTTTGTGCATAAGTACCCAGGCTTACAGGACGTCCTTAAGCAGGCCAGGAAGGTGTGTGGCCATTTCAGGTGTTCCTACACGGCCATGGCGCACTTTTCCGATATCCAGTGGCGAAAAAACATGCCAGTGAGGCGCTTGATTTGCGACAGCCCGACACGTTGGAATTCAACACTCCTAATGTTCGACCGCCTGCTCCAACAAGAAAAAGCCGTTAACGAGTATTTGTATGACCGGGGTGCTAGGACAGGCTCTGCGGAGCTGGGCATTTTTTTACCACGTTACTGGACGCTCATGAGCAATGCCTGTAGGCTCATGCGTCCTTTTGTGACAAACCTAGTCAGTCGCACCGAAGGCACCATCAGCGACATCATACCATTTGTTTTCTTCCTGGAGCGTGCCCTGCGAAGAGTGCTGCATCAGGCCAAAGATGAGCGTGAAGAGGTAGAGTTGTGGTCACCATCACTACCAGAATTAGCCTTATCAGCATTGCTTGCTGGACCTGCGGCAATGCTGGAAGAGGATTGTGAGGAAGAGGAGTCAGAGGAGTAATGTGGCTTTGAGGAGGAGGAGGAAGACCAACCACAACAGGCATCCCAGGGTGCTCGTTGTCACCTATCTGGTACCCGTGGTGTTATACGTGGCTGGGGGGGAAGAATATACCTTCAGAGAGATCACTGAGGACGAGGAACAGGATATGAGTAGCTCGTCATCCAACCATGTGCAAATGGGGTCTTTAATGCTGTCGTGCCTGTTGAGGGACCCTCGTATAAAAAGGCTGAAAGAGAACAACCTGTACTGGGTGTCCACGCTACTAGACCCCCGATATAAGCAGAAAGTGCCTGAAATGTTACCGAATTACGGCAAGTCGGAAAGGATGCAGCAGTTCCAAAATCAATTAAAAAGTATGCTTTACACAGCGTATAAGGGTGATGTCACAGCACAACGGGAATCTAACAGGGGAAGAGGTGAAAGTAATCCTTCTCCTCCCATGACCATGCCAGCAAGGAGAGGACGCTTTACAGACGTGTTGCTGATGGAGGACATGGAGAGCTTTTTATGTCCTACGCATCGCCACAGCCCTTCAGGGTCCACCCTCAGAGAACGACTTGACCGACAGGTAGCAGACTACCTCGCCTTAACTGCAGATATCGACACTCTGAGGAGCGATAAACCCCTTGACTACTGGGTGTGCAGGCTTGACCTGTGGCCTGAGCTATCCCAATTTGCGATAGAACTTCTGGCCTGCCCCGCTTCAAGTGTCCTGTCAGAAAGGACCTTAAGTGCAGCAGGATGTATTGTCAATGAGAAGAGAAGTCGCCTAGGTCAAAAAAGTCTAGATTACCTCACCTTTATTAAGATGAATGAGGGATGGATCCCGAAGGGACTGACAGTGGGCGATACATTCGACTAAAAAAGGCCTGATGAGGGGGACTACTTAACACACAACTCCTATCTGGTGGCATATTAGATTGCACGCGCAGTGCCCCAAATTTGAAGTAGGAGGACCGACCAAGCATCTTTTTCCATCTCCCGCTTCCTAAAATCGATGCCTTATATACACGTCCCCTGATAGGGGACGAAACAGGGATTAAACTGATAGGAGTGGTGTGTTAAGTAGTACTATTCCTATCTGGTGGCACATTAGATTGCACGTGGAGTGCCCCAAATTTGAAGTAGGAGGACCGACCAAGCATTTTTTTCCATCTCCCGCTTCCTTGGTGGAGGAAGAGAGACCTTCAATGACATCAGTGAGGACAAGGAACGGGACATGGCTAGCTTGGTATCCAACCTTGTGCAAATGGGGAGTTTGCGGTTGTGCAAATGGACTGTTTGTGGTTGTTTGCGGTGCGTTAAACGGGGAGTTTGGTCTGTCACTGTGAAGCTGGCGTAACCCTTACACTACCTGATCAATACAACATCATACCTGATGTTTTAAAGCACGTTATTCCAAACAATTTAGGAATGTTAGGTGATTTATGCCCTTTATGGATTAAAACCAGACTCTGCATCAACTATGTAATTTTCCATGGGAGTTTTGCCATGGATCCCCCTCCGGCATGCCACAGTCCAGGTGTTAGTCCCCTTGAAACAACTTTTCCATCACTATTGTGGCCAGAAAGAGTCCCTGTGGGTTTTAAAATTTGCCTGCCCATTGAAGTCTATGGCGGTTCGCCCGTTGGTGAACATTTGCGGAAGTTTGCGTTCGCCGTTCTCGAACCGAAAATTTTATGTTCGCGACATCACTAATTGCTTATTTTTAAGAATAGCTGTTTGTGCCAGGAGCACACATATTCTAATAGTTTTTAGTCTGTAAAACTATTTGTTTAGGAACCAACTCGTAAAGAGGCCATACTAGATTTAATGTTTATAAATGGGAATTTGGTATCAGATATTAATGTAGGTGAAAGTTTAGGATCCAATGATCATCAGTCAGTGTGGTTTAATATAAGAAGAGTGACTAAGTCACACCACACAAAAACAAATGTTTTAGACTTAAGAAAAACAGACTTTTCTAAAATTAGAATATGCGTAAAAGAGTCCTTGTCAGACTGGAGCAGTTTAACCCCTTAAGGACACATGACATGTGTGACATGTCATGATTCCCTTTTATTCCAGAAGTTTGGTCCTTAAGGGGTTAAATGGAGTGAGGGAGAAAATGTGGCCAAAATAGTAAAAAACAAAAAGTTAGTATTTAGTAATTATAAAAAACCCACAGTGAGGAAGACAGACAGATCTATAAGATTAGGCAGAAAGAGGCTAAGCAAGTTATAAGAGCCTCCAAAGCACACACAGAAGAGAAAATAGCACAGTCAGTAAAAAAGGGGGATAAAACATTTTTAGATACATAAATGAGAAAAGGAAAGTAAAACAAGGATTAGTTAAATTAAAAATAAAAGAAGGAATGTATGTTGAAGAGGATAAAGGTCTAGCTGATTGCTTCAATGTATATTTTTGTTCAGTATTTACAGATGAAAATGAAGGAAAAGGGCCTCAACTAAGAAAAAGGACAAATTAATAATTTGTTACATGTGAGTTTTCAGAGGAAGAAGTTCTATTTTAACTGTCAAAAGTAAAGACAAATAAGTCGATGGGGCCTGATGTGATACACCCAACGTTATTAAAATAACTTAGTGGTGTACTAGCAAAACCATTAACGGATTTATTTAACCAATCATTGTTAACAGGAGTAGTCCCAAAAGATTGGAAATTAGCAATTGTTATACCCATTCACAAGAAAGGTAGTAGGGAGGAGTCGGGCAACTATAGGTCAGTAAGCCTTACTTCAGTAGTGGGGGAAATGATGGAAACCATGTTAAAGGATAGGATTGTTGAACATCTAAAAACACATGGATTTCAAGATCAGAGACAACATGGGTTTACTTCAGGGAGGTCATGCCAAATTAATATCATTTATTTTTTTGATTGGGTAACTAAAATAATTGATCAGGGTGGTGCAGTAGACACTGCTTACCTAGATGTCAGTAAGGCTTTTGACACTGTTGCACATAGAAGGCTCATCAATAAACTGCAATCTTTAAGTTTGGATTCCAATATTGTTAAATGGGTTAGGCAGTGTCTAAATGACAGTCAACAGAGGGTTGTAGTCAATGGAGTATATTCAAAGCAAGGTCTATTTACCAGTGAGGTACCTCAGGGATCTGGACCCATTCTCTTTAATATTTTTATTAGTGATATTGCAGAAGGTCTTGATGGTAAGGTATGTCTTTTTGCCGATAATACTAAAATTTGCAACAGGGTTGATGTTCCTGGAGGGATAAATCAAATGGCAAATGATTTAGAAAAATTAGAAAAATGGTCAGAGCGGTGGCAACTGACATTTAATGTGGATAAATGCAAGATAATGCACCTTGGACGTAAAAAGGACAGTAGGTCCCCCCCCCTTATTGTTTTATTAGGGCCCCCACCCACCGCGCAGGGGTGGGGGCCGGGGGAGAGGACAATAGGTCCCCCCCCTTATTGTTTTATTAGGGCCCCCACCCACCGCTCAGGGGTGGGGGCCGGGGGGAGGACAGAAGGCCCCCCCTTATTGTTTTATTAGGGCCCCCACCCACCGCGCAGGGGTGGGGGCCGGGGGGGGGGGACAGTAGGTCCCCCCCTTATTACCATTTTTTTTTTTACAGTGAGCAGCCACAGGCTGCTCACTGTTTAGTGGACATGCCCCTACTCGCGGTATAGCGAGTAGGGGTATTGGGGAGATTTTAATCTCCCTTGTGCTATTATGGGGGTCATATTGACCCCCATAGAGTGAGGGGGGGACATGGGGGGCTTAGGAAGTGGCGAGGAGCACTGCTCCCTGCCGCTTCTATAGTTACATATTACAAGGAGGGAGCTGCACGCCGGTAGCTCCCTCCTTGTAATAAACTGAACGAACAAACTAACACTGATACACAGTGTTAGTTTGTTCATCTGATTTTTTCTATTCATTCATTCATCTGTCTGATGAATGAATGAATAGGTGAAATTCCCGTTCGCATGTCCAGGTGTTTCACTGGGCATGTGCGGGAATCTCACAGTCTGTGTAGTGTGGGTAGATGACGTGTCCCACAGGGACTTCACCTACCCACACAAATATGGCGGCGCCCTGAATAAAGATCGGGGCAGAAGATAAAGAATTAAAAAGAGGTAATGTGGGGGGCTTAGGGGCATTTGGGGGTGACTAGGGGGTCGATTGGATGTAGTGGAGGCGGGAGGGGGGTTAAAAAAAAAACGGGATTCGGCATGACAGTGCCGCTTTAAAGGTAGGAAGACAATGTAATTGAGCAGCTGGAAATGCTAGCATAATGCTTGGTTGTGTAGGTAGTAGTAGAAACAGAGAAGTTCTCATGCCATTGTACAGAACACTTGGAGTATAGTACGCAGTACTGGAGACCGTATCTCCAGAGGGATATTGATACTTTAGAGAGAGTTCAGACAAGGGCTACTAAACTGGTTCCTGGATTGCAGAACAAAACTTACCAGGAAAGGTTAAAGGATCTTAACATGTATAGCTTGGAGGAAAGATGAGACGGGGGGATATGATAGAAACATTTAAATACATTAAGGGAATCAACACAGTAAATGAGGAGACTATATTTAAAATAACGATAACTACTACAACAAGATAAAAAGGTTTAAAAATAATATCAGGAAGTATTACTTTACTAAGAGGGTAGTGGATGCATGGAATAGCCTTCCAGCTGGAATGGTAGAGGTAAACACAGTGAGGGAGTTTAAGCATGCGTGGGATAGGCATAAGGCTATCCTAGACTTAAGATAAGGCCAATGACTAATTAAAAGTACTTTGAAAAATTGGGCAGACTAGATGGGCGAATGGTTCCTATTTCCCGTCACATTCTATTTTTCTATGTTAAGAACACTGTATGTCATGTAAGAAAATAGGAAGACCACTTTCTTTGGTACATGCACTAATTAAACAGGGATTAGCTGAAAAGGCAAACTTGTGGTGCCAAATAAAATGGGCAGCAGCATTAAGGGTACAACCAGATGATAAAGATTGGTACATTTAAACATTTTTCGTAAAATTATGCCCTGTATAGTAAGCCTTACTAAAAGGGAAGCATTTTATAAAAGGATAACAAGAAAGTATAGGACCCCTAGAATAATACATTCTATATTTCCTTTAGTAAGTCCATTAAGTTATGTTAGTTTATGTTTTTGGGTCACAGGCATGATATGGACCATTCAAATGTAACATGAAGGTATTTAAACTTTCCTGGTTTAAACTTTATATCTTCTGTGCCATCTTCTGTGCCAAGATGTCTAGTTGAGGCCCATTTTACGGGAGGGCACTGTTATGCTGGACTGGGAAGGTAGGTTCCAGTTACTGAAAGGCACAATCTCCCATAAGTTGTACTCCTGACTATATCACTTTTTCATGACACATTATCAAATACCACTGATTACCTCGCAGGGAAAAGGCACGACACTGTGGTCAGACACGCGCCACTTAAGATTGCTATTTCATCCCCCCCCATACAAACCTAAAGTCTCTAAATGGAGACTTAACTAATGCCTTATAAATGTGCCAGGGATACAGAAGGACACAACAGAAATGTTGCAACATGAAAACAGACCTGAATATGCCTCTCCCAAACACATATGGGAAGTGCACAAACATGTAATTTTAGGGTTCTTAATCAAAATTTGCTCCGAATACAAGAAGAAACGGGACGCTCAACTGCATTCCCTAGTCTCTGACATCCAGGACCACAGAATAAACAAACACAAACCCCAGCTAACGCAGCCCAACGTCTCAAACTGAGATAGAATTGGTTACACTCCTGAAAACTAAACACCGCAGGGACTTCATACGCAACAGAGTGCTCTTTGCTATGCATGGCAATAAGAGTGGTAGACTATAGGCCCAGCGTGACTCACAAATAAGAACCACATAACTACAAACACATATATGAAAAACAGACTTCAACTCAGACTTCAACTCACACCAGCCACAATACAGGATGCCCTCAGAAGTACTACGAGAACCTATACTCCCTGCAACAACCCAAAATTAGAACTTTTGGATCTTCACAGGTTAGAGACAGTCTTTAACCCCTTAAGGACCAAACTTCTGCAATAAAAGGGAATCATGACATGTCACACATGTATTGTGTCCTTAAGGGGTTAAACCATTCAGGGATGTCACTGAAAACTTATGCCAGCCTGAGACAGATTATGCCCGTGTTCACCTATTTAAGAAGCAAGATGGATGTCTTCCTGAAAACCATGACGTTGTTCATGGTGACCCTCTACATGCTGACGTACTAGCAATTGTCAGGAGGCTGAAAGATCAGCTTGAAGTTTGCCTACTTGAATAAGGTGGATTCTCATGAACTAATACTAGTGGGCCTGTGTGATCCAATGATGAAGGTGAAGATAGCCCCTTGGTCCAATAGCCTAACAACTTGGAGGAGGAAAGTGATTCTTAGGGTGACTGACAGCAGAATAGGGGAATGCTGTCTGAGGGAGAAGTGCAGCAGGAGGCTGAGATGTCTGCTTCTCCCAGCAGCATTGGCAGTAACACCAGTACACAGTTGAGTGGAGCAATTGCATTTTGTGAATAGGCAATTGAGTGTGTAGTTTAACCCACTGAGAAAGCCAACAGCAGAAAAGAGAGTAGTGCCTTGAAAATGTTCAGAGTTTTATCTTTGTCCCTAATGTTGACCCTCTTAGTTATTGGGATAGCAAGAAGAGTGCGTTTCCTGCACTTGTATTGGTTGCGCAGGAACTACTATGATGTCCATCAATCACTGTCCAAAGTGAGTGCGTGTTTTCTCTAACCAGTAAAACCCTGAATCTACACATGCCACCTCATCTAATGGAGAAGATTGCCTTTCTTAAATTATTTTTGGCTGGGTGGCTGACCTGAATGACTGGCCTTGATGGCGGGCAGGCTGGCTAAGTGGCTTTAATAACCTGCTGTCTCTGGCTCTGCCTTAATATATTCCAGTTTTGTCTGGCAATTGGTTATTTTAATTTTCCTTTTTTTTTTTTAAATCCCATGATTGCTGGTTTTGAGTTTTAAACTGATATTGTTGACACTTGGCATGTTGGCCAGGTTTTTTTTAAGAGGGAAGTTTAAACTGAATAGTACATATCAGAGTAGTCAAGAGAATTATTGGGATAGGATATTTATTAATTTAACTATTTTAACGTTACATCTGTCGAGCAAGCACTGACCAGAAGCCACATAATTAACCCAATGCAAATGGACTTTGGCCATTTCTTTAGTGACTAGCCATGTAAACTAATATTAGATCTATCTTTTAAATCACTCCTCTTCCCAATTACTAATATCCTACAACAAACATGTTCCACCAGTTTTCTTTCCCTAACTAGCTAGGTGGATTCGTCCTTTTCTGACATTAATATCTCATTGTTATTTTTGGGACTCTTTCTACAAGGGGATCTACATTCATTAAGGTTTTTCAAGCAGGAGGTTCCCTCTCTGACATTCTAAAGGCCACCTATAGGTCTTCAGAATCTACCTTTAAAACATTTTGTTTTAAACCTTTTTCACAGGTCTGTATTATAAAGTGTTTTTCTATGTATGCTGCTTTATACTTGCACATTCTGAGCCTCCTGTCTGACATGAACTTTTATACCTAAGAAAAATATTGATTTTGTTTAGGGCAGGAGGTGGCTATTATCCCACTCATTGTCTACCCTTATATTTTTTTTTTTTTTACTCTTTTTATTTGCATATGCCAGATGTTTTCATTGGTATATTTAGATGGACCTTTGTTTAATCCAAGTGAAGGTTTTTCTGACACATGAAAAGGGTTGCCCTGCAGTATGTATAATGCATATTCTGAAGGAGTCTTCATTGCCTAATCCCGTAATTGCAAGATACTTTCATGGGGGAACCCAAGTGGCACTTGGCACTATAACTACTACAGCTTGCTGTAGTGGTATGGTGCTTGGAGTGTTTATTTAAATGGATAAATGCACCATTGCAAAAATATTTATTGTCACAATTAACTGACACAAAATCATATTTTTGGTCAATATATGTCTTTGGGTTTAATATTATTTTGGTATCTTGTCTGTTACTTTCTTACTCAAGCATGAACTCAACACAGTTATCATAATTCCATGTTTCATGATTTTAGATTTTCTGTGTGGAAGAATATGTATGTAGTGGTTCTCACAAAAAATAAATTTTAAACAGCCTTGAGTAGTACTGTAAATCTTTTGAATTGCTAGTGCATTTTAAGTCATAGAAGCCTTTTGTGTTACATCCCAATTAATTGAGTTCATTCTTCACACATGACAATTTACAATATGTTACAGATTCAGAAAAAGTAGAGTAGGTCAAAAAAAAGATAAATGTCTGGAATTTTTGAATAATAGCATTGATAGGAGTTCTATCTTGTCATATAACTCTTTCTGAACTGGATAGTTCTATTTCTGTGTTACTAAAATGTATCAATGAATAATTTTATGAACTTCTACATTAAAATGTATTCACTTGCAGCAATGTTAAGTTTAGCAGTAATTCATAAACTTAAACACAATTCATTGCACGTGTGCCTATCTTCAATCTTAAAGGAGTGCTCTAACTTTAGAAATAGAAACCTATATTAGTGACAGTTGAGGTACCTCTCGACTTGTAAGATTTCTGTACCCCTGTGACACTCAAATAAAGTGATTTTACTTACATTTTAGTCCACACTATGCTGGTGGCAGTGGCTCCACCATTGGCTGAGATAATCTATAATGATTCTCTCAGCCTAACGAATGCTTCCTGATTTGGAACCATTGATGGCTAATGTGTATACTCAGCAATAACTATGCTCCTCAAAACAGCATTTCCTCATAGAGCCGTGTTAGCTCAGGTCATCTCTGTGTAGAATGTTTGGTGTCTTTATGCTCTGTAGATTGCAGGGTCGCATCAGAAAGTACTTTAGTTGACCTTACAGCTTAATGTAAACACTGCTTTTTCTAATAAATGACAGTGTTTACAACTGAGGGACTGCAGGTACAGTCTATTTAAACCATAGCAACTATATTGAGCTCTAGGAGTTTGGGTTCATAGATTTGGTTCCACTATTCCTTTAAGAAAAGGGGCTCAGTGTCAAACTGGCTATTGGGCAACCCTGGCAAATCCCCACTGTCAGGTGGAAATATCTGAGGATTTCCCCTACTAGTCTTCCTGCTGAAAGCAACTACCTTCTGTGCTGTCTTTGCTTTGGTTGTATCAATACAACTCAAATGCAGATCACTGCAAGGAAGAGAGAAATTGTATGTGCCCAACCCTACCATGATGGATTAAATATTGTTAATGAAATATATGTTTAGTGAGGGGCTTAATTTTCTCTTTGGAGAAATGGCAAACTTGGATATATGGGTACCACAAGTCATATGCCACTAGCCAGAATAACTACTGTATACTTCCACCAATATGAATATAACACATTTTCAGCGAAGAGAGGAGAGCTGTTCTCTTTTGTGATTATGACAAAGTCAAATAAATTTAATAATTTTGAAACAAAAGTAACATTTATATATTAGACTGAAAGAGCTCAGCAGCTGTCAAAACCATTCTACCTACATTGCAACCCACTGTGAAAATGTTTGTAGTCTTCATGGTAAAATAACCTTCAAAATGTGTAAATAATGCAATATTGTAAAAAAAAAAAAAACTCTAAGTATTTGATATTATATAATAATGTTAAAAAATATAGAATGTATCCACATTTTAAAGAATGTATTAATAGTTACATAATTTATTTTTGTTTCCAGAGCATAGAGAAAGTCATAAGAAAATCCTAAGTAGGTGACCTATTTCAATATGCCAGAGGGAAGTCTATTGGGTCTTTTCTTGGAAATTGAAAAACCCAAAGTTCTCAAATTTGCATTCAATATTTGTCTTCTTATCTTATAATAATTTAAAATAAAGAAGAAGAACTAAACATCACAAACTCTGTCATAGCATACAAACTGTGTATATATATACGAGAGAGAGAGTATCTACAATTCTTGGAAAAAACAAAACAGTATATTCTATAATAAGTGTATCTCTACTTAGGAAAGTACATTGAAATTACCATAAGGATATATATTTTTCATAGGATCTAATTGTATGGTGGTATAACTTGTTATGCTTGAAGATAAGAGAATATATAGAATAACTACATATGTTGTACAGTAGATATATCATTGTTTTTTGTTTTTTTTTAGCAATAATTAGCCACATATATTAAATCTATATTAAATATCCTATACTCTACATCAGGAAAAACCATCACACCTGATGGTTTGCCAGCATTATGGTTGTAAGAACATTGTGGGAGATGTAGTCTATAACACCTGGAGTGCTGAAGGTTGTCTATCCCTGTTCTGCATCATGTAGCCTAAACCAAAAGTATAATATTGTTTGAAATAATTGAAAGCACAAGGAGTGGTGCAGGCCTAATGTGTCCTTAAAAATATATATGTAAAGCAGGGAGAAAAAAGAAAAAAAGGGGAATTATATAGTGTTGTATGTCACTGTCCAAATAAATAGAATAAAACAGTGGTTCCCAAACCAGTCCACATGGCCCACCAACAGTCCAGAATTTATGTATTTCCCTGTTTTATTCCAATGGAGATACTAACAAAACCTGGACTGTTGGTGGGTCTTGAGGACTGGTTTGGGAAACGCTGGAATAAAACAAAAGAAATACACTCACAATTTCTTGGAGCTAAAATTGTAGCTCCAACTTGAACGCCTAGGCAGAACAATGACTGCCTATGGATATAGTGTGGTTCTTGGTGGTTGCAGTCACTCAAATGGTAGAAACATAAGCACCTCTGTGGATATGGGCTTAGGATATTATAGTGTAGTGCCCACTTGTAAGTATAGATGATGGTCTTCTACCTCCCGAAATATAGGAGAAAAAGGAAAAAGAAAAAACAAAATAATGTGTACCGTAAAGCACAGAATATAAGTGGTAAGAAATGTACTCATATTTGAGTAAACTCACACCCAATTCTCCAATTTTTCAATTTTGGAGTGGACCAAGGCCACCCCCCCTCCTCCTTTTTTTCTTCCTTTTTCCCCCTTCTTTTCCCTTTTCTTCCCCTTCCCCTTCCTTTTAAGAGTATTGGACCTTGTAGTATTCAACATATTTTGCTGTCAGACATTTCAGGGGACCATATGGCTATTTTCACTATCCCTGTTATTATTATTATTATTATTTTTTATTTTTATTTTTTTTTCATCCCTTTTTCCTCCTTTATGGTGACATATACTCCCCTTCGCCTTTTTTGCGATACATACTTTTGAACTAATTGTTGTCTCCTTTTTACAGATATTTTTGAAAAATGGATATGAATATTAGATTTTTGTCTGTACATGAGCAGGTTCATAGGATTTTTAATAATATTTATTTTACTAATTATTATTTATTATTTATTTTATTTTTTTATTATTATTTTTGTATTGTCTTAATTCCTTCTTTTTTTCATTTACTGCTATTATGGATGGATTTCCAATTTCTTATGACATATACATATATACATGTATATGCCAAGATTAGTGATGTCGCGAACACAAAATTGACTTCAATGGGCAGGCGAATTTTAAAACCCACAGGGACTCTTTCTGGCCACAAAAGTGAAGGAAAATTTGTTTCAAGGGGACTAACACCTGGACTGTGGCATGCCGGAGGGGGATCCATGGCAAAACTCCCATGGAAAATTACACAGTTGATGCAGAGTCTGGTTTTAATCCATAAAGGGCAGAAATCACCTAACATTCCTAAATCACAATGGATATGGATTGACACCTGACATATGACATATTGACACCTTGACATATGGATTGACACCTGTCCTCAGAGACCCTGATACACACTAACACAGAGCAGAATAGGGACTATCCCCCCTACATCGGGTCACTTGGCAGATATGGATTGACACCTGTCCTCAGAGACCATGATACACACTGACACAGAGCAGAATAGAGACTGTTCCCCCTACATAGGGTCACTTGGCAGATATGGATTGACACCTATCCTAAGGATCCCTGATACACACTGACACAGAGCAGAATAGAAACTGTCCCCCCTACATAGGGTCACTTGGCAGATATGGACTGACACCTATCCTAAGGATCCCTGATTCACACTGACACAGAGCAGAATAGAGACTGTTCCCCCTACATAGGGTCACTTGGCAGATATGGCATGGTCGTGGGAGGAGGAGGATGACTTTCACCTAGATTCCCGTTGTGCTGTGACATCACCCTTATACACTGTGTAAAGCATACTTTTTAATTTATTTTGCAAATACTGCATCCATTCCGACTTGTAATTCGGTAACATTTCAGCCACTGTCTGCTTATACCGGGGGTCTAGTAGCGTGGACACCCAGTACAAGTCGTTCTCCTTCAGCCTTTTTATACGAGGGTCCCTCAACAGGCACAACAGCATGAAAGACCCCATTTGCACAAGGTTGGATGCCGAGCTACTAATTTCCCGTTCCTCCTCCTCACACAGAGCAGAATAGGAACTGTTCCCCCTACATAGGGTCACTTGGCAGATATGGATTGACACCTATCTTAAGGATCCCTGAAACACACTGACACAGAGCAGAATAGGGACTGTTCCTCCTACATAGGGTCACTTGGCAGATATGGATTGACACCTGTCCTCAGGGACGCTGATACACACTTACACAGAGCAGAATAGGGACTGTTCCTCCTACATAGCACACTATAGTCACACCAGATATGAGTGGCAAATGCACTTGCTGAGGTGGCAGAGTACACACTGAAGGCCTGACACCCAGACGCTTGCAGACAACTAACTGCTATTAGCTTACAGTGTAAAACTTTTTTGTTTTTAAAGGCACACTATAGTCACACCAGATATGAGTGGCAAATGCACTTGTTGAGGTTGGCAGAGTACACGCTGAAGGCCTGACACCCAGACGCTTGCAGACAACTAACTGCTATTAGCTTACAGTGAAAAACTTTTTTTTGTTTTTTAAAGGCACTCTATAGTCACAACAGATTTGAGTGGCAAATGCACTTGCTGAGGTTGGCAGAGTACACGCTGAAGGCCTGACACCCAGACGCTTGCAGACAACTAACTGCTATTAGATTACAGTGAAAAACTTTTTTTTGTTTTTAAAGGCACACTATAGTCACACCAGATATGAGTGGCAAATGCACTTGCTGAGGTTGGCAGAGTACACGCTGAAGGCCTGACACCCGCTTGAAGACAACTAACTACTATTCAATCTATAACAGTGAAAATAGTTTTTTGTTTTTAAATGTCAAGCTTAAGCTATTGTGACACCAGATATGAGTGGTGGCACTGGGCAAGTGGGCACAGTATCCACTGTGAGCCTGACACAGAAGCTGGCAGACAGGCAACTGCAATTACATTACACAGAAAAAAAAAAGCAGACTGATGTTCTAGCCCTAAAAAGGGCTTTTTGGGGTGCTGTCCTTACAGCAGAGATCAGACGAGTCCTTCAGGACTGTAGTGGACACTGAATACCCTAGCCTAGCTATCAATTTCCCTATCTAAGGAGCAGCAGCTACACTTTCCCTCCTCTCACTAAGAATGCAGCTTCAGAATGAATCTAAAATGGATGCTGGGAGGGAGGTGGGAGGGTCTGGAAGGGAGGGTCTGCTGCTAATTTGCTGGAATGTGTCTGCTGACCCTGAGGCACAGGGTAAAAGTTTGCTCAATGATGACGAATAGGGGGTGGATCGAACCGCACATGTGTTCGCCCGCTGTGGCGAACGCGACCACGCTATGTTCGCCAGGAACTATTCGCCAGCGAACAGTTCGGTACATCACTAGCCAAGATTGTTCAGTCTTGTGAACATGCTCATAATAATGATTTTTGGTTGTGTAATGTATTTGTTTCTTTTATTCATATGCACAATTGTTTTTATATATGTGAGGATCCTATGTGCATTCTGGACGTACCACTTTTGGAACACTCGGATCCTGGGACCAATATGCGTTCCAAGGTTGAACGCGAAAAAATTTTTTCGCCTGTACTGTGAATATGGACGTTTACGTGTGCGTTCCAGAGTGGAACGCGGAAGTCCCGTATGCCCGCGTCATCAATGTGGACGTCATTACAACCATCCAATGAAGAAAGAACATTGACGAAACCCGGAAATAGAATTTTTGCGGTAAAAATTGAATATCATCTATCTTATGGGTATATAGGGAAGATACCAACTAAGTCATGACATCCCTGAAGAAGTCTATAACAGACGAAACGTGTTGGATTTAGGACCTGAACGTTTTGGTTTTTAATTTATTGTTATTTTATTCATTTTATTTGTATTTTATGCCAAAACCTTTTTTCTGCTGCCAGTTTACTGCTGCTCCATTTGTTGCTGTTTATGGATTTTTCCACACAGTTCCACGGGCCTGAGTCACTTGTCTCTACATACTTCACTATTTTGTTATTCTTTGTCCTTTAGATCCCTCCCAGATCATTTGCTATTATATACAGGTTGTATATTCTGTATATTTGTGTGATATCCCCATTTTTCAATCGATCTATACTCTCACTTTGTGATATTGTATAGTTGTGTTGTGGTTTTTGTATATGATATTGGTGTAAGTGAGGTATACATTGGGGTTTTAGCACTTTTTCTCTGGTTCTTTTGGGTTCTATACAGTACATTTTTGTTATATACTATACTATATATTTTCCATTATTTTCCCTTTTTCTCCCTGCTTTTTTTTATATATATATATATATATATATATATATATATATATAATTTTTTTTCTTTTTTTAGGACACTTTAGGCGCTGCACCACTCCTTGTACTTTCACCTGTTTGTGGACGGTACGAGGGACCCCGGCTCCGGTGATTTAGCTGCCATTTGGACTGTTCCAGTTATTGCTTAGTGCTGCATACCCTTTAGCTTTTTTGATTGTTTTAAATACGTGTAAATCAGGGGCAAGACCATGTTCAGTCAATATTCCTTAATATGCTACTATACAAAAACTCTAATTAGACTTGGGACAAAGAAAAAGTCTCAAAAGGCAGAAGTGTTAACAGGGAACTATATACAATATGAGCAAGATATTACTTTGCTGCAGATGGATTTAGATAGACTGGGGGACTGGACACTCAAATGGCAGATGACATTTAATGTTGAAAAATGCAAAGTAAAGAATGCACAAGCAACGTATACTCTTAATGGAAGCAAATTGTAGATTATGCTAGCTTTAGTGTACCTATAATCTTAATTTTATTAATGACAGGAGGCGAGTATTTGCTTAAGTCTCTCTTTACTAGAACTCCACAGCAGCACAGAAAAACAACCAATCAGAAAAAAGTTAGGTACTATAAAACTCCCCTCCCCATGCATCATTTCCTCTTTCAAGCTGCGACAAAACAGAACAAAAGGCAGAAAAACATCATGGGGAAGAAATGAAGTCCTAGATACAACGATGTCCACCTTCCGAGAAAAACTGTCAAACCAGATAACGTTGATGGACTGTAAACTGAAACGAGAGAAAAACAGAATCGACAGGTTGATTGGCCAATGAAATGTACTCTGAATAAACATGCAGGTACCCAATGTAGCAACCAAAAATTAACCTTAATATGTAGATATCCCAACCCTACTATGAAAACAGACATAAGAAACAAGCGACAGGTAGCAGAGACAACAAACAGAGTTGCATACGTACCTGATAATCTAAACTAAAACATTAAACAAGGGAGGGACCAGAATGGGTGGGAAATACTCGCCTCCTGTCATTAATAAAATTAAGATTATAGGTACACTAAAGCTAGCATAATCTACAATTTTATAACATGACAGGAGGCTTCGTATTTGCTGTTTCAACGCACAGTTCACCAATCCAACGCTGTTTGTGTCGCTGGTATCTATTCCAGGAAATTTCAGAGTAATCCTTATCGGACATTCCAAGAACGATAAACGACAGCAGACGGATCAAAGAGACGCCAGTCGACGAAGCATCTCCAATACAGAAAAAAAAAGCACCATCCGCTGGTAAATCCATTGTACGCGGTCTAGCGACCTGTTTCCTAGCAGTCGGTCCATGAGCTGGCAAGCTGACTTATTAGCCCTATTCCTGTAGTTGTAAAATATTGAAGGTCAAGCTCGGACTCACGACTCGTAAGGCGGCTCCTCCGATCGTGCCAGGGTCCTTCGGCGACGCGGCCTTGCAGGTAGATCTCCAATCTCGAGGAATGCGCCTTAGTCCCCCACCAAAATCGCAACAGAAAAACTGAGGAAGATCTTCCGTTCCTTCCTGCCCTATCCAGTGGGATGTCTCATCCGAGGATAAGATCATAATGCAGGCAAGAGTGTGGCCAAACCAGCCCTACTCTAAGTGATACCAATATTCCAAATGGACTGTGTAAACCTCGGACGCAGTAGAGAAATGACTCCAAAGGACGTCCATTCAGGGTTCCGAATTGAACTTGTGTGGAGGACACGGTGGACGACTACTCTGGGAATAGTGAATCCCAGAAAAACTTCAAAGGAATGGGAAAAGCAAACTGGAACGCAGATTTCCATCCAGAAATGCCCTCGTCCAAGAGTGAAAGATGTCTGTGTAGGAATCGGGGCACACCAGGAACCTCCATGAAGTCTCGTAGGACTCCTTGACGGTAGTAGAAAGTAGGTTAGCGCGAATCCAACAAAATGGCTCTCGTGAGGGGTAAATAGAGCATAGACAGAGGGTCCTCCTCCGAGGAGACGGGGCAGTCCAGCCGTCTTATCCCAAGATCATAAAGACCGGGGGACTCAAGACAACCGGGGTTTCCGGTCTTACCCTGTGATCCATACGTACTGATTTACCTTCAGACCGGGAAATAGGCCTCCCATAATCTTGTTACCCAAGCAAGGCAGTGCCCGGTTGCTCCATGAAGGTCTCCACCTCTCCTGACATCTTGACATGGGAGAAAAAATATGCAAAAACAGAAAGCAATCTCATGGTGCAGAATATGCCAAAAAATCTGCACACACCTAGTACCGGAGGGCCATCCGTTAGCCGTACCATCTCCAGGAATGTGTGCAAATAAGTGGGAGACTCCCCCCATTATACCTCTGAGTATTTCTTGCGCGTTTTACAGCGGTCCGGATCCAGGGATCTAGTCTAAACATGTAATTCTTGCATGACCAAGCAGGCCTCTAGAACGAAGTCAGTAGCGTGGATGTCAGCTCTAATTGAATGCAGGAGGGACGCCCCTCTATGTAGTCATCGATGTCTTGCACAGGTACAAGCCTGTGTGATGAACAAATGGCCGGTACTACCGTGATCGCATACCGTGAGAGCGTCCGGCTGCTAGCCTGAGCGGGCCGCACCCGTCAGTAACCAACAGCAGAGTCTACATCCGTGACCGGTTCTCCTTATGCGAGTGGGTCCTCCCAACCTGTCCTCTGAATCCAGCCCAGTATATGGTTGAGAACGAGCGAGGGGTTGCGCCCTCTAATAACAAATCAGTATCCGGTTCTGTATGAGAGGGATCGCCCTCTGTTCCTGAAAGTAAATATCCTCGGATCGAGGTGACGGAGGGCCGCACCCTCCCGTGGTGCAAATTAGAGTCCCTAGAGATTCAGGGTGACCAAACTTTAGGGCGTACCAATTATTAATGTCAGCATAAGGCTGAGGGCAATCTTCGGAAACAACTATGGAAAACTATCAACCGACTATCCGGATCCCGTGCGCGCGCGCGCGGGGTCCAGGTAGACCGTTGGTAGCCTGAGGAAAGCTGGAGACGTTCTCCGCTATCCACGAGTGCCCGGGAGGTCGGAGGAGGTCAAGTCAGGCCTCACGACGACCCGAGCGAAAAGGAAAAGAAGTCCTGAAAAAAACAAAAAAAGCAACAACTAACGTAGATAAGAGAAAATACACCAATTCTATCTCGGATAGAAGGCAAACAGCAGGCCGGAAGGTAAGAAAAGTAAGCCCCACTGGACAGGGCCAGGAGCTAACCTAACGCGGGAAAAAAACTACTGAACCTATAAGAATTCCGAAAGGCAGATACGGAGTAGCTGGTAAGGACAAGGAAAAACAATTTCCTCCTGTAGGAGTCTGGGTACTGGTCCTTGCTTGTGCGAAATTCTCCTTGGAGATGTGCCTTCGCCGGTTTGGAGTAAACCGTGGATGTGTCCGGGTCCACTTAAGAAACATTGCCCTTCAGGCATGAGGTTTAGGGCCTTCACCCTTCCCACCATATTCAGATGGCCGGATACTGGTGTCCTCTAGAACACTACGGCAAAGGTGTTTGTCTGGACACCTGCCTATCTCCATATCACTGGTGGGCACTGGGTTTACCTCAGTGATATTACCCCAGGCCAAAGGGGCTTCGGTACCAATAGTGCGGGTCCGCCAATAGGGCACAGGCCCAGCAGGCCAAAGAAAGGATGGCCAAGCAAATAGTCAGACCTAGCAGGCCATTCAAGTAGGCACCAACATAGTAGGCTATTCCATGGGGCACAGACATAGCAGGCCAATATATGGGGCACACACATAGCAGGCCAATATATGGGGCACAGACATAGCAGGCCGTTATAATGGGCACAGACAAGTAGGCTGTTCTTATGGGCACAGACATAGTAGGCCGTTCTTATGGGCACAGACATAGCAGGCCGTTCTTATGGGCACAGACATAGCAGGCCAATCTTATGGGCACAGACATAGCAGGCCAATCTTATGGGCAAAGACATAGCAGGAAAATCTTATGGGCACAGACATAGCAGGCCAATCTTATGGGCACAGACATAGCAGGCCAATCTTATGGGCACAGACATAGCAGGCCAATCCTGGGTTGTATATGATATCATATGATTATATGTTATTTATATAGCGCCTTCCAATTCCGCTGCGCTTTACCATGGGCCTTGCCTGAGTAATGGGGACCTCTAAGCTGGGGTAGAGTTCCCCCAAAAATTGCAGATCTTCAGAGCACTCTGACATAGGGCCCCCAGACATCAACCCTTTTAGACAGCGTAGTGCCGTGTGAATAACTTGAACCGGGCCGGGCAGTCCCTAAATGCCCAGTCGGCAAATAGCGGTATCCCAGTTGCATTGGGTATAAACGGAAGTTGTGTCAGTGATTACCATGTCCATGAAAGTAAGATGCATTGAGCGATACGCTCCTTACTGTGAAGTGGAATGCACATGCACACACAGATCTGTTGATGTTTCATCATTAATATAGATACCATCCTCATCTCTAAAATTATTTTAAAGTAGCAGTGCAGACTGGTCGTTCCAACCAGTTTGAGCCAGATCCAGGTCTGGTAACCTTATATCTATGCCATGGACGGTGAATTCGTACCAGAAAAATCTCCTCTGAGACCCCATGGCTGGACCCGAAAAATATACTATGAAGCACATGAATCCTAGATCCTAATACCTGTAACTCACAGAAAAACCGTGACAGACACTGTCAGCAAACAACCCACAGTATCCTGAGATACAGACAGTCAGCCAAACTCACAGCAATCTGTGATATACGCTGTCAGTAAAACTCACAGTATCCCACGATATACACTATCAGCAAAACTCACAGAAAAACTGTGACGTGCACTGTCAGTAAGACACACTGCAATCTGCAATATACGCCAACAGTAAAACACGCAGAAATCCGTGATACACACCGTCAGCAAACTGCGACGTACGCTCTCAGCAAACCGTGACGTACACTGTCAGCAAACAGCGACGTACACTGTCAGCAAACTGCGACGTACACTGTCAGCAAACTGCGACGTACACTCTCGGCAAACTGCGACGTACACTCTCGGCAAACTGCGACGTACACTCTCGGCAAACTGCGACTTACACTCTCGGCAAACTGCGACGTACACTCTCGGCAAACTGCGACGTACACTCTCGGCAAACTGCGACGTACACTCTCGGCAAAACAGTGACGTACACTCTCAGCAACAGTGACGTACACTCTCAGCAACAGTGACGTACACTCTCAGCAAACAGTGACGTACACTCTCAGTAAACAGTGACGTACACTCAGTAAACAGAGACGTACACTCTCAGAAAACAGTGACGTACACTCTCAGCAGACAGTGACATACACTCTCAGCAGACAGTGACATACACTCTCCGCAGACAGTGACATACACTGATAGAAAAAGTGACATACACTGACAGAAAAAAGTGACATACACTGACAGAAAAAAGTGACATACACTGACAGTAAACAGTGGCATACACTGACAGTAAACAGTGAAATACACACAGAAAACGGTGACATATACTGACAGAAAACAGTGACATACACTGACAGAAAACAGTGACCTACACACACACAGTAAAACACCTAGCAACTAAATAAACAACTGTCATAGAACACATAAGCCTCATATGAAAAGAAAACTGATATAAAAAAAAAAAACCATAAGGCTCACAGCCAGATATACACTGTATGTAAAATATAGTCATGTGTAGAAAAACAGGTATACCTGCTGAGATCCGCCGGGGGATCCCAGCAGGGCAGCAAAACGCCAAGATCCGACCGTGGAGGGAGGAGGGGCCGCGAGCAGGCGCCCCTTCTCTAGCCGGTCGGATCCACGTGGCTGAGAGAAACCCGGCCGCGGCAAGGCGGCCACGTGTGTGAGCGGACCCGGTCGCGGGGTACTCGCGTCTGACCGCGAGAAAACCCCGTGCGCCGGCCGGTTCACACCAGAATCCGTCTGGGTATTCGGGGAGTCAGAGGAGGCAGCCACGCGGCTAGTCTCCTGACATCCCGAGCGGAGCGCCCGCAGCCCCAGAAGGGGGGGAAACTAATAAAATGGCGCCAGGGAGAGGGTGGAGGGAGGGGGGTAAGCAAACCGCAGGGGGACCCCCCCAAAAAAACACCACATCTCCGGGAAAAAACATCCCCAAAGACACAGGGGAAATGAGTAAAAAGGGGGGAAATCCTGAAGCAAAATCAATAAATAAAACAACGAAAAATACTATGAAAAAT
Source organism: Pelobates fuscus (assembly GCF_036172605.1). NCBI lineage: Eukaryota > Metazoa > Chordata > Amphibia > Anura > Pelobatidae > Pelobates > Pelobates fuscus. Next base: position 234,831,901 of record NC_086321.1, on the reverse strand, counting down.
CAGCAAAGAAACATATAAAAGGAGAAAGGCTATAACTAAAAACATAGCAAAAAATATATACAAGCAATATATATATAATCAATAAAATATGATATCAAAATAATAATAATGACCAAATACAAAAACACATAATATAGATATAATGATAACCTAAAGAAAACATAATAAAACCCAAAGCCACCCACTATAAGCAGGAGGCAGTGGTACTCTGACCTGTACTGATGCGGAGCAGCAAAGAAAGAGGAAATGATGCATGGGGAGGGGAGTTTTATAGTACCTAACTTTTTTCTGATTGGTTGTTTTTCTGTGCTCCTGTGGAGTTCTAGTAAAGAGAGACTTAAGCAAATACGAAGCCTCCTGTCATGTTATAAAATTAGGGATATCAACACATGAAAGGGACTTAGGAATTGTTAAAGACAACAAACTATGCAACAATGTGCAATGTCAATGAGCAGTGACTAAGGCCAGTAAGGTATTGTCATGAATGAAAAAGGGCATTCATTCACAGGATGAGAATATAATTTTTGCCTCTTTATAAATCACTGGTAAGACCACATATTGAATATACTGTGCAATTTTGGGCACCTGTTCTAAAGAAGGATATTATGGCACTAGAAAAAGTGCAGAGGTGGGCTACAAAATTAATAAAAGGAATGGAACATATCAGCTATGAAGAAAGGTAAACAAATTTAAACCTCTTTAGTTTAGAAAAACGTCAACTGAGAAGGGATATGATAACATTATACAAATATATTCGGGGCCAATACAAACCATTGTATGGAAATCTATTCACAAACCGGACTTTACATAGGACACGAGGTCATGTGTTTAGACTGAAAGAAAGAAGATTTTGTCTATTTTTTTTACTAAGAGAACAATAAGGATATGGAATTCTCTGCCTGAAGAAGTGGTTTTATCAGAGTCCATACAGATGTTCAAACAGCAACGAGATGCATACTTGCAAAAACAGAATATTCAAGGTTATAATTTTTCAATGTAGGGTAATAACTGCTTGATCCAAGGATAAATCTGGCTGCCATTCTGGGGTCAAGAAGGAATTTTTTTCCTAGTTTGTTGCAAAATTTGAAGTGATTCAAACTGGTGTTTTTTTGCTTTCTTTTGGATCAACAGCAAAAAAACAAATGTGAGGAAGGCTGAACTTGACAGACGCAAGTCTGTTTTCAGCTATGTAACTTTGTAACTATCTATCATTGCCATTGATAACCCTGGGAACACATAACATCTAAGAGTTTAGATATACTCTATGTTGATTTGTATTAAAGACAAGGACATTTTAAAATGAATTGCTATTTTCATGTTTAATTATTGCGGATTTGTTTGTGTGTGTACTTTAATGTTTTATTTTTTAAATGCATAAAAACAAATGGTCCTAATTACAGTCTGAAATTATAAATATAAAAAGTGTTATAAAAATATTTCTTTTTTTATCCAGTGTTACTAGAAACAATTCATGAGAATGATTGACATCTGAATTTCTGGCATTGTTTTGTAAATTGCAGAACTTCCACTCCATTGACCTTTCTCATATACTATTTTGACATAAGGAATTAACACAATTTTAGTTCACATTCATAAAGGGTGTATATAAGGGTTTAAACATTGCTCCCTCTATATACAAAATAACATGGCTCCCTCTATATACAGTGTAAACATGGCTCCTCTCTATATACAGAGTAACATGGCTCCCCTCTATACAGGGGCATACCTGGAGCATTTGGCACCCGGGGCGGATCCTTTATTTGGCACCCCCCCTCCCCAACTTTGAAATGTAAAAAACAACTGCAATTTTTTTTTAAATGTATGTTTATGCAGTGTGTGTATAGTGTGTACAGTGTGTGTATATTGTGTGTATAGTGTGTGTATATTGTGTGTATAGTGTGTGTATAGTGTGTGCAGTGTGTGTATAGAGTGTGCAGTGTGTGTATAGAGTGTGCAGTGTGTGCATAGTGTATGCTGTGTGTGTGTATAGTGTGTATGCAGTGTGTGTAGTGCATGTAGTGTGTGTATATTGTGTGTAGTGTGTGTGCAGTGTGTGTGTATAGTGTGTGCATAGTGTATGCAATGTGTGCATAGTGTGTACAGTGTCTGTATAGTGTGTACAGTGTGTGTATATTGTGTGTATAGTGTGTGCAGTGTGTGCATAGTGTGTACAGTGTGTGTATAGTGTATACAGTGTGTGTAGAGTGTGTGCAGTGTGTGCATAGTGTTTGCAGTGTGTGTAGAGTGTATGCAGTGTCTGTAGAGTGTGTATAGTGTGTGTAGAGTGTGTATAGTGTGTGTAGAGCGGCGGGTGGGGGCCCTAAATGAAAATCCCCCCCTCCTCCATCAAAGGTGACTAGGGGTCCCCAAGCCCCTAGTCACACAACCAAATAAAAAAGCCCCTACCTACCCCCCTCACCCTAAAAAATAGTGAGGGGGGAATAAAATTACTACCCTGTAAAGTAAAATTCAACTTACTATTCAACGTCTTCTTTTTTCTAAAATCTTCATTTTTCAGACCCAAAAAAGGCCAAATAAAAAGCCATCATACCCGTCGAACTTAAAAATAAAATAAAAAACCCGAGCGCCAAAAAAAAAAAAAATAATCCATCTTCATCCATGGAGGGCTCTGTGTCAGTGTTTATCAGGGATCCTTAGGATAGGTGTCAATCCATATCTGCCAAGTGACCCTATGTAGGGGGAACAGTCCCTATTCTGATCTGCAGTAACACAGAGTGTCTGGGGGGAGTATCTGCAGTAACACAGGGTGTCTGGAGGGAGTATCTGCAGTAACACAGGGTGTCTGGAGGGAGTATCTGCAGTAATACAGAGTGTTTGGGGGGAGTATCGGCTTGTAACATTTATATGCACAAAAAAAAAATAATAATAAATTGAAAAAAAAAATGGTTGCAGCTTCCGAATTAATCTAAAATGGATGCTGTCCAGTAGGTGGGAGGGTCTGCTAGGGAGGGTGTGCTGCTGATTGGCTGTAATGTGTCTGCTGACTGTGAGGTACAGGGTCAAAGTTTACTCAATGATGACGAATAGGGGTCGGACCGAACACCGCATGTGTTCGCCCGCAGTGGCGAACGCGAACATGCTATGTTCGCTGGGAACTATTCGCCGGCGAACAGTTTGGTACATCACTAACGATAGGGCTTTAGTTTAGGCTGCTTTGGGGAAATATTTCCATCTATCTCATGACTGCATAGTTTTACAGTTTTCAAAGCAACCCGAATGGGGACACTGGCCATCAGAGTCTCTTAGATAAGGTACACCAGGAAATTATTAATGTTACAAGTACTTGACATTATATGGCCATCAATTATGTTGATATATTTACATATATTTAAGACAAATCTGTTATTAACTAACATTCCCAACTATTTTGCCTTTAGTGCATAGATGGCTTTGGGATTATTTATCCCTAGGTTATCTGTGTCTTGAAAGAAACACTCTGAAAGTTGATTGCAACCCTGCCCCTCACCATTTAGACCCTAAAAAGTTACTTACATTTAGCAGTTAATATTTTGTTATCAACCTATACATACAAGCTATTTTCTATGATGTATTTTACATCTGTAGAAATAAGGAGTCATGCAATGATTTAAAAAGCTGCCGAGAATGCTGCCAGCTGTGATACTTTATGACTAGTGTGGCCTATTGTATTACTATTTTTTTTACGTAATAACCATTTACACTTCCCATATGGTTAAGGGACATACAGGATGCATTTTGAAACATACTGTTTAACAAAAGCAAATTAACAATATTCTGTCAACAGTTTCTGAGTATTAAAATTTGTGAACGTTAAAGATGAAAAAGATAAAGAAATATCTGTTTCTACAGTGGGCCGTGAAAATCATAACTTTTATAACAACAGAAGATGTCCAATATCCACTAGTTCCAAAAGTTCTGCTAATATGAGAAAATATAAGTAAAAAATACCTTGAATACTCCTACACCGTCATCTTGTAGAAAAATTGTAATCGTTACAAGGCTCTGTGATACAAAGTAAATACAAATACAAAAAGAGAAGTCCTGCGCTCACTCCCATTACTACTGGGAGAGAGCACAGGTAACTTTTTCTTTTCTTTGGTTTTTACTATATATTGGGGCTGATGGGTATTGTAGTCCTTGCTGCTGGCCTTACTTTGTATCACACAGCCTGGTTACAATGCTGCTGCCTATCCCATATGTTCCCTATTAAGGGTTAATAAGTATAGGGGTGTATATAAAAAATACCCCTCTCTGTCTCATTAGAGATATCTTTGCCAGAAGCTCAAGGAAGCAGGCTGAAGGGTCAGTGTTAGGACCCGCTTAGGGGGGGGGGTCTGCCTTGACGTTGGCAGGCGGGCATTCCCTCCAATGGCCATTGGAGCAACTAAATTACCTCCATTTGTCTAAATATACATAGGGATTAAGGAGAGAGCGCAGGTAACTTTTTCTTTTCTTTGGTTTTTACTATATATTGGGGCTGATGTGTATTGTAGTCCTTGCTGCCGGCCCAGTAGTAATGGGAGTGAGCGCAGGACTTCTCTTTTTGTATTTGTATTTACTTTGTATCACACAGCCTGGTTACAATGCTGCCGCCTATCCCATGTGTTCCCTATTAAGGGTTCATAAGTATATGGGGGTGTATATAAAAAATACCCCTCTCTGTCTCATTAGAGATATCTTTGCCAGAAACTCAAGGAAGCAGGCTGAAGGGTCAGTGTTAGGACCCGCTTAGGGGGGTCTGCCTTGATGTTGGCAGGTGGGCATTCCCTCCAATGGCTATTGGAGCAACTAAATGACCTCCATTTGTCTAAATATACATAGGGATTAAGGAGAGAGCGCAGGTAACTTTTTCTTCTCTTTGGTTTTTACTATATATTGGGGCTGATGGGTATTGTAGTCCTTGCTGCCGGCCTTACTTTGTATCACACAGCCTGGTTACAATGCTGCTGCCTATCCCATATGTTCCCTATTAAGGGTTAATAAGTATAGGGGTGTATATAAAAAATACCCCTCTCTGTCTCATTAGAGATATCTTTGCCAGAAGCTCAAGGAAGCAGGCTGAAGGGTCAGTGTTAGGACCCGCTTAGGGGGGGGGGTCTGCCTTGACGTTGGCAGGCGGGCATTCCCTCCAATGGCCATTGGAGCAACTAAATGACCTCCATTTGTCTAAATATACATAGGGATTAAGGAGAGAGCGCAGGTAACTTTTTCTTTTCTTTGGTTTTTACTATATATTGGGGCTGATGTGTATTGTAGTCCTTGCTGCCGGCCCAGTAGTAATGGGAGTGAGCGCAGGACTTCTCTTTTTGTATTTGTATTTACTTTGTATCACACAGCCTGGTTACAATGCTGCCGCCTATCCCATGTGTTCCCTATTAAGGGTTCATAAGTATATGGGGGTGTATATAAAAAATACCCCTCTCTGTCTCATTAGAGATATCTTTGCCAGAAACTCAAGGAAGCAGGCTGAAGGGTCAGTGTTAGGACCCGCTTAGGGGGGTCTGCCTTGATGTTGGCAGGTGGGCATTCCCTCCAATGGCTATTGGAGCAACTAAATGACCTCCATTTGTCTAAATATACATAGGGATTAAGGAGAGAGCGCAGGTAACTTTTTCTTCTCTTTGGTTTTTACTATATATTGGGGCTGATGTGTATTGTAGTCCTTGCTGCCAGCCCAGTAGTAATGGGAGTGAGCGCAGGACTTCTCTTTTTTTATTTATACTAAGAAAAATTAGTGACAAGCCGCTAGCCAGGTTAATTCCCTGAGAAATGTCATGATCGTTAAAGATGATGAACGGCCTTTGTTAATGAGGTGACATGTGGCCTGGTTATCTGATTAACAACGAACTGAATAACCTCACCACAAATTACCCCAAGTCACAGCAGTTGTTACAATGCGGTTATTCTCGAATAGGGCTGAGGTAGTGGAAAAACCTTCCAAATATCTTCCGCAGGTCAGCTACCCCAAAGCCATTCATTCCCATAGATGGCAGCAAAGCCCATGGTAGATGCTGTGTTTGACCAAATGGTTGGTGAACTCTCAGACAATTCTGGGAGGAACAAGCTCCTTCCATTTCATGTGCTTAGGAAATTCTGCCACATAAGTAGGCCTTCAGTTTTCTTAGGGAATACTGGAATCCCTAATCAGTCAAAAAGGTTGATGGCTTCCAAGGGTGTTTTCTTCAACCATCAAAAAATCATAATGGATGACTGGGGGGGCATCTGTTTATGTTCAGGAGTAACCAACATAGTGCCTCAGCAAAAATGTCAAAGATTTTTGGGCTACTCTTTGACCCAAAAGTTAAGCGTGACAAAAATAGTACCAGCCTTTCCATTTAATGCATGTAGGTGCCAAAGTGTGGGATGTATTGGTAGTAGTTTAAAAGCGTTGACTATATCTGTCTTGCCTTACCATGCTCTTACCTCCGCGTTTATGACAGCTGTAATGGCATTGTCAATGGTGGCGTACTGTAGGGAAAACTCCTCTGAAGGGATCAGTGAGTTTAGACTTGGAATGGCAGAGGTGTGGGGTGCTGACAGGTCAATGATTAGTCTTTGTTTCAAGAATTTTTTTCCTGTGACAACACCGATAGGGTTTGTCCTCCATGCAGTAAATGGTGGGGGCTGGAAAGGTCCTAATAGGAAACCCTTAAGTTCATGTGCTATGAGTGTGTCTACGGCTGTGGGATTCGTATGTGCTGACTGCAAGTTATGGCATTCTAGGTTCCCTGAAGGCGTGTGTATGATACCTGTATGGAAACCTTCTTGAAGGATGTGTAGACATTAAATCTGATAATGTATTAATATTGACAGACGTTAAGTAAGGTATGGGGTACAGTTTATTGGGCCACATGGTTTTTGCATGTGCCCGGAAGCATTTTGAACAGATATGCAACAGCCTGCATGTGCTGAGGCTACACGTACCAGCATTGAAATTATTGCAAATTTGTGATTTCCCAAGGAAAATATTGGGATGACCTAACTTGTCCCTAGCAGTTCTCTCTGTTCTACCAGAGGTGCTAGGAACAGGAGCATGGGGATAATCCTCAACTGTGTTGGGACAAAAATTGGTTGTGTGAGTGGAAGATGATGAGGATGCACAAGCTGGTGTCTTTAGACCTGCAAAGTGTCTGCAGAAAGTTTCTCTATCTAGTTTCCTCCAATTGGTCCTATTCCCGAATTGAGAGAGAGCGCCAGACACTTTGGCTGAAAAAGACCTATGATAATCATAGAAAGCTGTACCACCGTTTTTGTTGCCTAGGTCTACCAGCTTGTGCATATACAAATCAAATTCTTCCCTTCTATTTGGGAAAACAGAGCAAACAACATCCTTATATATACCAAAGACTAAAACAAACTCAGGGATGGTCAGTTTCTTGTTTAACCTGGAATCCCTAGCCTTTATCACAACCGATAAATCATTATATGCATAAGTCTTATTTTCTACTATATCCTGGGAGTGATGCCAGGTTAACATCTTTACCTTCCAGAATACCTTTTTAATATGAGATGGGATCAGGGTTAACGTCCTGTAAATCTGAAGTAGTCACTGAACCACCTAAGTGAATTTCAGTAGAGACTGGTTGAACTGTGGAGGAAGCCAGTGGCGTACATACCAGGGTCGCAGGGGTCATGGCTGCGACCGGGCCCGGCCCACCAGGGGGCCCGGCCGCCCCTGCGACCCTGTATGTACCCACTGGGCCAGCCTCTTCTCCTGGGGGCCCCTGAAGCCGGCCACCTCAGGGCCCCCCGAGGCTGTCCCTGCTTACACCCGGCGGGCAGTCAGGCTGGCTGGTGCACGAGGGAGCACTCTCCCCTGAGTGCTTCCTCTTCAGCTCCCTCGCGCACCACACTGATACCGGAGCCGGAAGATGACGTAATCTTCCGGCGCCGGCATCCCTACGCGGCGCGCAAGGGAGCTGAAGAGGAAGCACTCAGGGGAGAGTGCTCCCTTGCGCACCAGCCTGACCGGCCGCCTAGGAGCCCAGCAGCACCACTGGACCCCAGGGAATCCCCTCAGCACTCCAAAAGGTAGGGAGGCTGGGGGGATTAAATTTAAAAAAAAACATGTGTAAGTGTGTGTGAGTGTTAGTGTGTGTGAGTGAGTGTGAGTGTTAGTGTGTGTGTGTGTGTGTGTGTTAGTGTGTGTTAGTGTGTGCGTGTGTTAGTGTGTGTGAGTGTTAGTGTGTGTGAGTGAGTGTGTGTGTTGTGTGTGTGTGAGTGTTAGTGTGTGTGTGAGTGTTAGTGTGTGTGTGAGTGTTAGTGTGTGTGTGCGTGTGTGTGTGTGTTAGTGTGTGTGTGTTAGTGTGAGTGTTGGTGTTTGTGTTAGAGTGTGTGTGTCTGCTAGTGAGTGTCAGTGAGTGTGTTACTGTGTGTGTCTGTTACTGAGTGTGTCTGTGTGTGTGTGTTAGTGAGTCTGTTTGATGTCTGTTAGTGAGTGTATGTTTGTCAGTGAGAGTGTATGTTTTGTAAGTGAGTGTGTATGTATGTCTGCCGCTGAGTGTGTCTCTGTCAGTAAATGTGTGTGTCTGTTAGCTAGTGTGTATGCATTTGTTCGTGAGAGTGTGTGTGTGTGTCTTCAGCACTTACCTTTCTCCAGCGCCGGACTCCCATGGCACTGGGGATCCCTCTGCCTCTCAGCTCCGAATGTGCATACACGGCAAGAGCCGCGCACGCATTCAAACCGCCCATAGGAAAGCATTACTCAATGCTTTCCTATGGACGTTCAGTGTCTTAAAATGGCAGAAGCGCCTCTAGCGGCTATCAGTGAGACAGCCACTAGAGGCTGGATTAACCCTTAGTGAAACATAACAGTTTCTCTGAAACTGCTATGCTTTCAGCTGCAGGGTTAAAACTAGAGGGACCTGACACCCAGACCACTTCATTGAGCTGATGTGATCTGGGTGTCTGTAGTGGTCCTTTAAGTGTGTGTGCATCTGCATGCACTGGCGTACATACCGCGGTCGCAGCCCTGCAACCCCTGCGACCAGGTGCCTGCCGCCATGTGTTTCTGCCCCGGCCCGCGCAGAGTAAGTGTGAGGGAGGGGGGGCCCACGGATCAATTTTCGCACCGGGGCCCCATGGGTCATGTGTACGCCACTGGAGGAAGCTGTTGTCAGAGCTAGAGTGACCGACTCCAGTTTCTCCAATCTGTTGTTGAATCACCCCATGGAGGTCATGAGTGATGATAACATGGCGTGAATATCTTCTGAATTAGCATTGCTTGGGCCTTCCCCTGCCTCCATATTATCTGTTGATGTGCAAGCAGTTTGAATAGTTCCGATTTCCTAGCCGTAGCTGGGTATGGATTCTGACGTCTCCTGAGTTCAGTAGTAATGGGATTGATCTGATTGATACTGGACTAGCCATGTCTCCTCTACGTGAAGGTGTGCTGGATCTAGCTGGAGTGCTGAGTAGAAATGGCTTTTCTGCACCTACTTGAGACATACTAAATAACATAAAGATTACCATTATTACCTTTACATATTTGACATAGTACTGGCTTGCTAGCTAATGCCAAGTGGCGAAACAATTATACTAAGTTTGGTGACTAGTGAGGCCCTGCTAGATGCCCAGCAGCTTGCGAGGCTCTATCTATGCATTGGCGCAAGGGGATTTTTTGGCCACCAAAACTTTGTGGTGGGGTGTTGGCCTCTCGGTGACTAACAGTTTAAGATAGAAAGGAAGTGACAGGTGAGTCACTCTCTATGCGCGTATACCTCCAGGAATGAGGGTAGGTGTTGGCCTCGCAGGACCACTAACCTAAGGCATGGAGACCGTAGAAATGAAGTTACCTATTGGACTCCTAGGACTCTATTTGCCAGTACACTTATAACTAGAAAACTGAGGGGTATAATATATGCATTTGTAATAAGCAGGTAAATGTACCTTGGTAAATATAGTTTTATGCTAATAAACCAGCTAGTAGCTTTAGTTGTACCTGCAAAACCTAATGGATAAAACATATTGAAGCATGGAACATAACATGACCTCGTCCTTATGCGTAATATATATATATATATATAACGTACAAGTAAAAGAGCAAAAGTGCCCCGCAAATCAAGCTACTTGTAACGTTCTAACTCACCCAATGTAGTGACAAAAGAAAATTACTATATGCTTAGTCTATAATTAACAAAATATGGAAATACTAATGAAAAGAATAGATATACATACACCCCTAATATCATAGTAACCAGATACGTATTATAATCATAATACAGAAACATATATGACCATGAACCATTTAAAAGATTATATGCCAATACTATCTAATGAATATACCATCTATCAAAATAGAAAACAAAAAAAACAACAACCTGATGTATAGTGTTATTTAATAATGTCTGTACTGAAAGATACCAGTAGGGGTCATTATAGTAGCGTGTATAGTCGAAATGCTATTTTCGTGCGATCACGTGCATGAAAGCCTAGCTGTCATAGGCTTCTGTGTAGTCTAGCCGTTCTTGCGTACTAACGGGCTGATCCCGATTCGAGGGTTTTAAACGAAACCGAACAGATAACATGATTTGCAACACACAGACCTCGCTTGGCAGAAATGCATGAATGAAACGGTTTACATGAATGAAACAGAAGCCAGTGAAAGGTATGAAATATGCGAACGGTAAGCATAAAAAGATAGCCATGACCCGTGATGACGCGTGGAACCGCGACTATGGTGCAACGGGCAGGTTAGTGGCTTACAGTTTTTGTGAGTATCTGGCTCTGTCCTCGGAGATTCCTGCTTGGAAGGAGCTGTTTGGATGACGAAAACCACGGCACGTGACAGGAACAGCTGGAACAAGTTAGACCTTGTGGAGAACAGGTAAGTTTTCAAGTAGTTGCATTTCAAATTGTTAGACCTCGGACGGTATATAAGTAAGGGGGTTCCCTTAAGAAGGTAAGTAACACATATATGTCCCTCCCACAATTACAGGCCAACCGGCCTTAATACATATATACATACATTCTATGTATTTATATATACATATATATATATATATATATATATATATATATATATAGAAATTGTAGCCGTATTAGTCCAGTGATATAGATGTAAAAAATAGATAAAATTTGTATCTTGTAATACCTTTTTTATTGGACTAACATAATTTTTTAGTGACAAGCTTTCGGGATAACCTCCCTTTCTCAAGTCTGAAGCATTTCCCAAAATCCACAAAGCAGGTAATCCTGGAAGACCCATAATTACAGGAATGGGAACTCTCACAGAACAGGTCTCAGGACTGGTAGAAAATACACTAAAACCTCTAGTCACCAATACTAACAGCTTCATAAAAGACACAACCGACTTCCTCAACAAACTCAGCCAAATCACCAATCTCCCTGCTAACACAATCCTTGTAACCATGGATGTGGAATCTCTATACAGCAACATTCCACATACAGATGGCATCAATGCTTGCTTCCATTTTCTCTCTCATGTCAACAACCAAAAATACAGCCCCCGAATTATCACAGAACTGGCACTATTTATCCTCACACATAACTACTTCAGTTTTAACAATGAGGTTTACCTACAAACCATGGGCACTGCTATGGGCACTAAGATGGCACCCCAATATGCTAATCTGTTTATGGCAGATCTTGAACAGAGATTCCTAGAAATTCAACACACCAAACCATACAAATATTATCGCTATATCGATGATATCTTCATAATTTGGACTGAAAGTGAAGAAAAACTGATACAGTTCCATGACTCTTTCAACACATTCCATCCATCAATCAAACTAAAAATTGAATATTCCACTAGATCTGTGAATTTTCTGGACACCACTGTGACATGTAACAATGGCACAATCCACACCTCGGTTTACAGAAAACCCACAGACAGGTGCAGTTACCTACACAGCTCCAGCTTCCACCCCTCCCACACTAAACAGGGCATCATCTACAGCCAAGCCACTAGGTACCATCGCATATGCTCTGATCCTAGTGACCGTAATTCCCATCTAAATGTACTCTCCCAATCTATGAGACAGAAAGGCTACAAACCAAAGATTATTACCAAACAAATCAACTCTGCTGTAAAAACGCCACGCACGCACCTGCTACAGAACAGAGAGAAAAAAATATCCACACGAGTGCCACTTGTGGTCACCTACAACCCAGCTCTTGAGGAAATACGGAAAATCATCAGAGACCTACAACCAATATTAACAGAAGATGAGACTCTGAAAAACATTTTCCCTGAAACACCCATTTTGGCCTTCAGACAACCACCAAACCTCCAACAAAAATTAATCAACAGGAAGCTGCCCACTGATGGTAAGAATGAAGAAAATGGGACCAGTCAATGCAAAAAAACCTCGCTGCAAACTGTGTCAGCACATATGCACAGACAACATAGCCACACACAACAATAAAACCCACAGCATTAAAGGTTCATACTCCTGCACATCCAGCAATGTGGTATACATGATTCAATGCATAAAATGCCACCTAGGATGCTACATTGGGGAAACCACCCAGCCATTAAATGGCAGAATGAATATGCACAGACACTCTATTAAACACCACAAAGAAGAATCCTACTGCACACCTGTGGGACACCACTTTACCCAGCCTGGCCACTCACTGAAGGACCTAAAAATCAAAGTACTGAAGGGGGGGGTTTAAAAATACCCAGGAAAGAAAAGCCTTTGAAGCCAGAACGATTAAATGGTTTAACAGCAAGAATAGAGGACTAAATATTGATTTGGGATTCCTGTCCCACTACCAACACTTTACATGAACACTCTCCCAGCATTATCTTACTATTCTGTCATATGTACCAACACTTTAAAATGCATTCCTATATGTTTATTCTATCTGTATACCAAGTACTATGTGTTAACCTATGCTTTCCCATACTCATATGCATGTATGCTTTTATATATATATATTTCAGTGCATTTATATTTGTGTATATGAGTTCATGTGCATGTATGTATATGTGTTTATGCGTTCACATATACACATTTATGTGTGTGTGCATGTATAAAGTGTACCATCCTCTGCACTGTCTGCTTGTTTGTTTTTCTTTTCCCTCTCTCCCCCCTCACTCTGCTCTTCAGAAAGATATTTATGACCCTCTACAAAGATGGTGTCTATTTTCTACCAAACCTGTGTCTTATCTACACTCATGTCGCTTTAACCCCTATATCACAACTCAACTTTGAATTCTATGTGTCGTCTTGCTCAGAAATGCTTCAGACTTGAGAAAGGGAGGTTATCCCGAAAGCTTGTCACTAAAAAATTCTGTTAGTCCAATAAAAAAGGTATTACAAGATACGAATGTTATCTATTTTTTACATATATATATATATGTATACACATATATGTATTCACAAAGTTGAAAAAAAGTAGATATGGCTATACAAAGATGGTTAGAACACAAATAGAATCACAAATTATGCAATCAACTTTGGAATATTTTACTCTTAGACAACTTATGCAAAATCAAACAAAGAGATTGTGTTTTACATTATATATAGCTGTTAAAACTGTTGCGCAAAAAAAAGATGAAAATAATTGTACTTGGGCAACTGGTCAAGGTACATTGGCTACTTGAGCCAGGTGGTTGGAGTTTATTAAAGGATCACTATAGGGTCAGGAACACAAACATGTATTCCTGACCCTATAGAGTTAAACCACCATCTAGCCCCCCTGGGCCCCTCATGACTTCCTAAATATAGTAAAAATCTTACTGTATTCAAGTCTGAAGCTGTAACTCTGCATGCTGTTAGACTCAGAAAAACAAGCAGTTTGCTGACATCATCAGAAGTGGTAGACTGATCCAATCACAATGCTTTCCCATAGGTTTGGCTGTGACTGACAAGGAGGCAGATCAGGGCCAGAGCCAGCATGATTCAAACACAGCCCTGGCCAATCAGCATCTCCTCATAGAGATGAATTTAATCAATGAATCTCTATGAGGAAAGTTCAGTGTCTGCATGCAGAGGGAGGAGACATTGAATGTCTGGATGCATTTTAGGCAGCCATGACCCAGGAAGGATCTCTAACAGCCATCTGACGAGAGTGGCCAGTGAAATTATTGCTATGCTGTAATGTAAACACTGCATTTTCTCTGAAAAGACAGTGTTTACAGCAAAAAGCCTGAAGGAGCTATTCTACTCACCAGAACAAATTCAATAAGCTGTTCTGGTGTTCTGGTAACTATAGTGTCCCTTTAAGATTGCATTAAAACCTTTAAACTCTCTAATATATACATAATTATTTGAATTCTTATTTGTTGTTGTGCCCTATGGGCTGTGAGGCTTAGAAGATGTTGGGTATAATGTGACCTACCCACAAAATAATTGTGGACCTGATAGTGTTGAAAAAAAGTAGGGTTGTAACTGTACAGGAAAAAAAAACTGTTTTTTTGTAACACATACACCAGAGCACTAGTCTGTGGAGTTGATATACTAGGGTTCATAAGTAAGGAGTAGCAAGAGTTCAAATGTGGCTTTTTATTGGATAAAATGTTGCTTTTCCCATTGGCTTGCCCTGCAGTACAGAATAAAGGTATGTTGTGAAAGATCTAAAATATTTATTTGTATCCATAGTCCATTTGAGTTCAACCACTATTAGGTATCCTACAGGAAAACTGCTACAGGAGACTTTCACTTCTCATAAGATAAGGAAGTAAAATGCATAGATCAAATTGCATTCAATTGTTTTTAAACTGATCAGTATAGAATAAAAAAAAACAAAAAAAAAAACTATTTTCTAAAAAGAGCATAGGAGAATGTAAGCAATATGTTAAATTGCTTATTGTGCATATTTTAGCTATAAAAACCATATAGTTCTACTTAATGGCATGTCAAATTAAAAGAACTCTTCACTATACTAATGTACTTCTTTAATTCACATTTTTTGTTTTTGTTAAATAAAAGGTTTCTTAGCATCCATTCACTATTTGTTAAATGCATAGAATTTGCTCCCTCATTAATGCACATTGCAACATCATCTGCAGAACACACAAGTGTGCGAGAAGTAACAAGACGCTGATATCATTGATTTAAAACACAAATAGCAGGTTTGTAGAAAAAGGAAATATTATTTATTTTCCATTAGTTCTGTATAATAATTGTATTTGTAGAAATAAAATGTATGTTATTTTTTTTTTTCTGTCAAAAGTAGTTTCTCCAGTAATGATTTCTTTATGATTGGGAGTCCGGGGACTGAATGTCACAATCTGAGATCGATTCCTCAGAATCGGTGTCCAACCAACCACTTCTTTATTTGACTACTTTCCATGATGAAATCAATAGTTTGCCTTTAGCTTAATGTTAACATGGATTTTCCTTTTGCTAATTGAATAGCATTTAGGTGCCATACATGTGTTTATTGGTTGCACCTTCTGGGCATGGAGCTGAACTGTTTTGGTTTGTGCAGCATAAAGCTAGAAATCCACTAATGACTTAGGAACTAGCTATCCTGAATAAATCTCATGAGAGATAGAGGGGGTGGACTGAGAGACTGCCAACCATATGTCGTGAATTCATAGAGGATTCCACATTCAAAGGTTACATTACAAACAAGATGCAGGAGACAAGAAAATTGTCAGGGCTGGCAACAATCTTGCAGTGACAACAAGGTTGTCACAGCTGACAAAGGAGGCTGGCGTTAAAAAGAGTGCAATAAGCAGGGCCTACATCTACAAACAAGGACAGCCAATAAATTACATATACTACATAACACAACACAACAGATACACAATAGAAGAGCAAAAGTCTTATGAGGGCTGCAATTTAATTGAGTGAGCCCTTGCTCTGGTTGGCTGTAAGCTGTTAACTTAATAGATTTTATGTGAATAGCTGTATCAAACCATGCTGCATGTACAGGTATAGAATACAAAATTTGCACAGAATTCACATTAGACATCTGAAATTTTTGTTCTGGGCTGTCTAGTGACATCTCATTTTATCTTCAACTGTTAAGTAGATAACTTCCCTATTTGCTGCCTTTATGTTAGATGTGCCATGTTTGAGGATAATATATCAGGGGGTTATCTGCTAAACAGCACTCTCATTTGGTATGCTTAAATATGGAAATACCATATAAGGAGTTTAGGTATTTTTTTCTAAACAGATGAAAAGTCGTTTTCTTAATCTTTAATTTGTTTAGTAGATAAATTCCTTATTTGCTATCCTAATGTCACATTGCCATATGTAAGGATACCAACTTAGGGAATTATCTACTAAACATATGCACATTTTCATGCACACACATAATCAGACATATGTACACATAATCAAAGACATACTCACATTATCAAATTCACACACATAACCACATACACACATAATCCCAGACATGCCCACAATCACAGAAATACACACACAAACATAATCACAGAAGCACACATAAACTCAGACTTACAAATACAATTAAAGACATACACAAAATTACAGACACACACATAAAATCTTCAGGGAGGGCTGGAGTGAATACTCTCCCTGCCTTTCTCTCAGAGGGCTGAGGTAAATCCTCTCCCTGGTTTCCAGTAGTTGCTGCTAAGAACATTGTGCTCTCCATGTAACAATGTGTGCTGTGTAGATTTACTTAATTTAAAGTTAGTGTGAGATTTCTGAAGAAGTTTTGTTTGCCATAAACAGTGGGGGAAAAAAGAACCAGATATATTACTCAACATTAAGTCTTGAAGTGGAATTGCATAAAAATTGTATAATAATAACATTACAAGTAAAGTCCTCATACAGTTTTAATTTTCTGCAAATTGCTTGAGTAAGAGAGTTGTACAGCTGAACTGCTTCATGAACATCAATACAGGAGATGTAGAGAACATACAATGTGTTCTATATTAAAAAAAATCATGCAGCTGTATTGTATATACACAACTGTGCTCAATACAACACAACTACAATAAGCAGCAGCCTTCAGGACATAATGGTCACTTAAAAACTCAGGGGCTTCCCCCCACTAACCCACCCATCTACAAATGCATACTCACACACATGCACAGACACATAGATACCACTCACATATATATATATATATGTAAGTGGTTCTGATATGTAAGTGGTTCTGACATGTCAGACACACTCACACCCAGATACTGCCAGACAGATATGCATACAAAGATACTTAATTGTCAGGCAGACATACACACAGGGAAACTCGATGTGAGACACACACAGCTATCAATACAGA
Source organism: Pelobates fuscus (assembly GCF_036172605.1). Classification (NCBI taxonomy): domain Eukaryota; kingdom Metazoa; phylum Chordata; class Amphibia; order Anura; family Pelobatidae; genus Pelobates; species Pelobates fuscus. The sequence goes on along the minus strand of NC_086321.1, from coordinate 234,814,720 downwards.
CTACCAGACAGACAAACACAATGACAAACATACATAAACATGCTGACAGCTATGATCAGACAAATATAAACACAACTACTGCCAGGCACACACACTGCTAGACAAAGATACCCTGAAACACACATACACACAGTGACAAACGCACTGACAGCAACACACACAAATTTAAGATGTTTAAGTCACCCACTTTGCATACATTTTGTCAGGAGAGTAGCATCCCTGTGGTCCATCAGGGATTTGGTACCAGCTGTGAGCTGTGCTGAGTACCTGTGATGAGCTGTTCCTCTCCTCCTGTCCTCTTTCCTTTGTGTGGTGGTAGAAAGTGAATGGACATCAATTCCTCCTAGTGCAACCTTGCTCGATATAATAAGGAGAGATTGTAATGTTAAAGTACTCATGATATCACAGATCCTAATTACAGTGTGGTCCCCGACCATCAGTGTGTGTATATGTGTGTGTTTTTCTTTCCCTTTTTGTACACCCAGATGCCGGGGCTGTGAAGATCTGGTTCTGATTTCCTACCATGGTCTCAACACACAAGAAGGGATCTTAAGAGATTTAAAGCAAATGTTGTGTTTACCCAGCAGATGTAAGTTCATCTGGCGAGGGAGGTCTTTGAGAATTGCCTATGTCCATTTGATATTTCCTAAACTGAGTGGAGGATTAGTCCTACCGGATACTGAAAAATATCACGTGGCTTCATGAGAATTATTAACTGATCAGTTTCAGATGGTCAAAAGCTGTGGATACTGTTGAAATTGGCTAATGGATCAAAGTTTTACCTCTCCCTGGAGCCAGGGCCACTGTTACCCCCCTGACGGGAAACCTGGCTTTTGCAGCAAGCAGGCATGGTGCCCTTCAGGGTGTGCTATGGCAGCACCCTTTACACCATTTGCTTGATGTCCTCCAAACCCTGCTGGTGGTGCAGACCATCTCAGATCTTTTCTGGTTGTTCCTCACACATTTCTTCACTCGATGGTGAAAAATCAAATTGAAAATTACATTTCCTCGATTCTCCAGAAGCCAAACCTTACAAGATTATTGGCAGCATTTGAATAGCTTTGTATTCAGGACTCACTGACTCATCTGATTATCTCATTGATTTATGGAATGCTGGTAGAGGTTAGATATTTGTTGGCTCCCCTCTGCACCAACAAATGGGAAGAAAACATCCACACTACATTCACAAATGTGGAATGGGATAGAATGACACATCTTATACAAAAGGCTTCGACTCAACTCCATGAAAATTTAGTTAAAAACTGTATATATATATATATATATATATATATATATATAATCTAAGTATATTTATACACTCACACATACATACACATACACTGTCTAAATGTATTTTAATATATATATATATATATATATATTTTTTTTTTTTTTTTTTTCAAAAGTTACAGGGTCAAAAATAAGGCTTGATTTTCTGTTCTTTTTCACATAGAAATTTGCCATATTGGTCATATTGTCTTTGAGAGCGTATGGTAGCCCATTAATGAGAATTACCCCCATGATGGCATACCATTTTTAAAAGCAGACAACCTAAGGTATTGCAAAAGTGTTTTTATTTTTGTCATCATATTTTATAAAATGTTTTATAGTACATGATATGATGAAAATAATGGTATCTTTAGAAAGACTATTTAATGGCAAGAAAAAAACTGTATATAATGTGTAGGTACAGTAAATGAGTAATAGGAAAATTACAGCTAAACACAAACACCGCAGAAATGTAAAAACAGCCCTGGTCCTTAACAGTAAGAAAATTGAAAAACGGTCTGGTCACTAAGGGATTAAATAATATAGGGCAAAGTGATTGCTTAATAGTTTAGTATAGGGCTTACCATGACAATTGACATGCTGGTGTGATCTTTTTCATGTGTATATTACTTTATGGAAACTCTGTAACAATTATGTTGATGGAGTAGACTATAAGAAAAGAGCAGAAAAGAGTTGTCAAAAAGGAGAGAGAATTGAATTAAAACACATTTTATGACACCTGACATATCATGACCTGGAGCTTTGGAGTTTTTAAATTTAGTGATCAATTCTATTTCATCTTTACACATTTGCTCATTAAAAGCGACTCTTTAGAACTATGCTAAGGAAAGAATATTAATTCTGAGAAGAAATTATGAAAAAAAAGAATTGCTAATAACATAATAATTTATCATTTCATATAAAAAAAATAATAATATACATATTCAAACTAACAGTTTTTTTAAAAAATGGGAAAAACAATTGTTTTAACATTTAAAATATTACCTTTTTTATTTAGCATTCAAGCTAACATGTCAACAGTACTATTTGGACATGCAAAACATTTGTTTTGTGTAGTGAGTCAGTTTAACACCACCAGTGTATATAAGTGGATTTCATTTTTTTTTTTATATGGAGTTACAAGTTGGCTATATATCTCATAGCATTATCAAAGTTATTGTAAAGCTTGCACTTTCTCTTAGCTAAGTATATAAAAATATCTTAGGTACATTTTTTAATGATATTTCCTTTTTTTTTTTTTCTTTTTTCTTTTTTTTTTTTCAGACATTACCAGCCAAGAGATTTTCTAATACATCATTGTATAGGGCTTTGGTAAAAAGTCATCATCAATTTGATATTGTCTCTTCCTATCTCCTGACTTCTCTCCATAACCACTGTATTTCCTCCTTTCCTTCTCTCCTCCCTCCTCCCCTCCATCCCTCTCTCCCTTCTCCCTCATCTCTCTCCTCTCTTACCCTCCTCTACTTCTCCCCGAATTCCCAACCGCTTTGTATTAGGGGGGCTACCCTTCTATCCTATGAGAGTCCCTCACTATTCGCTCTCTCCCTTGGGAGGTAGTGGTCAGGGGAGGTGGGGGGTAGGATTAGGGGGGGGAAATCTCTTGCTGCATTCATTCATTCATCAATCGTTCACACATTACACTTTTGCATTTACTTGGTACAGTGGTGACTTTCATCTTCATCCCTTCTGACTTATAAAAGTATATATTGTATAGATAGCTAATTCTATGGTAAGTTATTTTTTTCCTCCTGTTCTAATAGTTCTAACCAGGTAAACCAGAAATTATTATCTTTGCTGTTACTTCGGCTTTTATTTACTCCAATTTCCATTCTTATCTGGAATTTTACTTGTTGTATGAGCTTTACTTTGGCGAAATCATCTGTCTTTTTCCAGTTTCTCGCTATGATTATTTTTGCTGCTATCAGACAATGAATTGTCAATATCTGCTTTCTTTTAATTAACGCGGGCCATCTAAAGTGAAGCAACATCATGTCTGGGCTAGTCTCTATTCTGATATTGTCCAGTTTGAATAACAAAGTGCTCACCCAGCTCCACAAGGGAGTTACTTTTTTACATTTCCACCATATGTGAAGATAATCTCCTCTTGATTCGCCACATCTCCAACATAGGTGGTCATTGTCTGTTGAGATTCTAAACAATCTTGTAGGTACCAAGTACCATTTATTTATCACTTTGTAATGGGTTTCTAATAAATGTATACTATGCACGTATTTGTTCACCTTAGCTAACTCCCCATACCAAATATCTATATCTATATTTATATGCAGAAGTTTTTCCCAACTTTTTATTGCTGTAGGGTGATGTTCAGACACCTTAGTATCGAGTATTCTGATACTTTTTGAAAATAATTTCCTTGTTTCATCATTATCAAAAGTTGCTTTTATTGCATTGTACATATTCCCTTGATTCATAAATTTGTGTTTATTTAGGTAGCTGTTTACCCTTATATATGAAAAAGCTTCCTGTGGCGAAAGAGACGCTTCATTTTTTAGTATTCTAAATGGTTTCACCTTGTCATCTTTGTAAATATTTTCTATTGTGATAATATTTCCTTCTTTCCATTTTTTTAAGGAAATATTGGGTTTCTTTTTTAATTTTTCCCACATGGGGAGTAAGTGTCTCAACACATAAGAAGAAGAGCAATCACATATTTTATTATTCCATATTATGTTAGCTAATTTCTTGGTTTGACACATTTCAGCTTCTAGCCAAAACCAACCTTCTTTAAGTGTGGATTCTTTCTGCAGTAATGTTATATGATGTATTATCCCAGCCTCATAATATTTTTCTATATTTGGGTAACTAAGCCCACCTTTGCTAGTATGATTACATAAGGTGTCTGTTTTTAACCTGGGTTTTTTGCCTCTCCATACAAAATTGGAAAAAGATGATTTTATCATTTTTATCCATGGGGGAGGGATTGTTAGCGGCAACATTCTGAACATATATATCCATTTGGGGAGAACATAGGACCTTAAGGTGTTAATTCTGCCCCACCATGATATTTCTAGTTGGCGCCAGTCCTTTAGATCTTTATTAGTTTGTTTTAGGAGGTGTAAGAAATTTATTTCCATTAGTTTATCTATATGCTTCGTTATTCTAATCCCCAAATATACAAATTCTTCTGGTTGTAGAAAACCGTATTTAGTTTGGTATTCCTTTATTTTGCTTACTCCGACATTTTTATACAAAGCAATCGATTTGGTCATATTTATTTTATAATTTGAAATGGTGCTATACAATTCAATTTCTGCCATTATTTGGGGTAAGGAGCTCTCTAAATCTTTGACATATAGGAGGGTATCATCTGCGTATAATGATATTTTTAAATCGCCCTTAACTGTGTTAAGGCCTTTTATTAATTGATTTTGTCTTATTCTTAAAGCAAAAATCTCCATAGTAATAATGTATAGGATTGGAGACAGGGGACATCCCTGCCTCGTTCCGTTTTCTAAACCAAACCAGGAAGAACATATATTTTGACCTACCGATCTTGCTGATGGGTTGGCATATAAAGCTCTGATCGCATCCAGCATCCACCCAGAGATATTGAATGCTTCCAAGGCCCTAAACATGAATCCCCAACTGACCCTGTCAAACGCTTTCTCTGCGTCTAAGGACAGGATCAGGAGGGGATCCCCGCTTTTGTTCGACATGTCCATTGCGTCTATTAGCCTCCTCACGTTATTACCCGAGTTTCTCCCAGGGATAAATCCACTTTGATCTGGATTAATTATATCCTCCAATATTGTTTTTAATCTCTTAGCTAAGATTGATGCAAACAGCTTAACATCCACATTTATTAAGGAAATTGGTCTATAGTTTATTACTTCAGTTGGTTTTTTACCTGGTTTTAGTATTGGCAGGACATTTGCTTTCAGCATTTCTTGTGGGAACGCTCCCTTTTTTATGGCCTCATTGAAAGTCTTAGTTAATGGATCTGCAATTATATCTTTCATATCTTTGTAAAACCTATTACCGAATCCGTCTGGTCCTGGAGTTTTATATTGTACCAGTTTATTTATTTGTTCTAATACCTCTTCTTTTGTGATTTCTTTATTTAGGTTTTTTCTTTGTTCTATGGATATTTTGGGGATTTTCACCCCCTTAAGATATTTTTCTATTTTCTCATTTGAATTATTTTTAGGTAAATTGTACAGGGATTTATAGAATTGATTAAAAGCTTCTCCTATTTCTTTAGGTGCTATACATGTTTTCCCATCATATATGATTTTATCTATTCTATTATCTGCTTTCCTTTTTTTTAGTTGGTTTGTTAGTATTTTATCTGCTCTATTTTGCCGGTAATAATATTTAATTTTTAATTTAACCATTTTTTTTTCTATGTTTTCTAAGATTTTATTTTTTATAGTCTGTTTAATTTGTTCTATTTTGATTTGACCTTCTCTATTTGGATTATCCTTGCATTCTTTAATAATTTGATATAATTGAATATACCACATAGCCAACCTCGATCCTTCTGATCTTTGGGTATCTTTTTTGATCTTTATACAATGCCCTCTAATCGTTGCCTTATATGCACACCATGTTGTTATGTCTGGTATCTCTAACGATTTATTTTCTATAAAAAAATATTTAGAGGTTTCTTTCAAAAATTCTTGATTTTCTTTTCTGTAAAGAATTGACTAATCTAATTTCCAGGTTGTCCTTGAATGATTGATCTTCCCTTCTTTTAATGTCATTATGATACTGTTATGATCAGACCATATCATAGTTTTTATCTCTATTTGTTCAACTTTTTCTATTACTCTTGTATCCCCTATGAAAAAATCAATCCTAGAGTATGAATTGTGAGGCCATGAATAAAAGGAATATTCTTTATTTATTGGGTTTCTTATTCTCCAAATGTCGTATAAGTTGTTTTTTTTAATAATGTTAGAGAAGGTTTTAATGTTCCTAAGTTTAGTTTTGTCTATGTTTGTATTGTTCTCTCTATGTGTGTCCATTTCTATATCCAACACACAATTAAAATCTCCCCCCAATAATATACAACCCATAGCAATTTTATCTACTCGATCTAGAATTTGAGAAAGTAGTTTCATCGGATTAGTATTAGGCAAATATATATTTACCAATGTATATAGATCACCATTAATTATACAAACTAAAATTAGGAACCTTCCTTCGACATCACTCTCCTGATGTTGTATTTTTACTTGTATATGTTTTGAGAACATGATTGCTACCCCTGCCCTTTTTTCCTCTTTTTTAGATGAAGTGAATACCAATGGAAAAAATTTCTTACACCACCCAATTTTCTCCTCAAGGATCCAGTGTGTCTCCTGTATTAGTGCCACTTGAATATTTTCAGATACTAAATAATCTTTAAAAGCCCATTTTTTTTTTGGAGTATTTAAACCCTGAATGTTAATTGAAATTAATTTCACCATTTAATGACTGATTAGCCATCCTCTTTTTTTTTACCCCGTTGCTTAACCCTGATCACCATGTCGTTCACCACTGTACCTAAGCCATTCATTCTACACATACATTCTTCCATTTTATTGTCTTCTACTAAAATCTCTATATTGTTTAGAGATCAATACTAACATTAACTTAAGTTGCCTATTGATAGGCAATCTCTAAGTCCTATTAAGAACTCATGGGCGAAGTAATTTGGGCGTTGTGGCGGTACAGATTAGTTTATCTGCTCTACATTTATTCTTTGATTTTCACATATTCAGATTCTATGTATATCTCTCTCTCCTCCTTCCTCCTCCCTCCCCTCTCCCCGTCCCCCCCCCCCCTCCGTGTACATAAGGAGAGGGGAGATGAAGAGAGGGAGAAAAAAAAAAAAAAAAAAAAACTGTGCCTATTATTTCGTTGTGATTTACACTACTCTGCTTCAATCCTCATAATATAATTTACTCTAAGTGTTTACTTATATCACACTTGAACCATATTGTGCTTTAGTGCCTATGTTCTCTGTTATGTTCTTTTATATAGTGCTTCTATTGTCCCTAACTATAGTGCTCCCTTTATTATTTACTTTTTTTTATTCCTAAACTCAGAGAGAGGTGTATATATATTAATTCCAGCTTCCCCATTATTTACAGTCTTGTGTCTAACTCTAATCATGTCTTTTCTGCTCCGTGTTTATATTTTGTTCTCTGTTGTGTTTACTACTAGTGTACATACATGCAAATTATTGTGTCATTACATTGTACTCGTGAGTCTGTAACTATTTATAGATTATTCTATTCGCCGTGATGAAAAAAAAACAAAAAAAAAACAAAAAAAAAACATTTATTCTTCCCTCTCCTTCTCCCCGCCCCTACTCTGATGCGAGATTCGTTTTATGTTAGTTGTTTCTCCTTTATCCAGGCTGCTATTTTGTCCGGCGAATCGAAAACCTCTGCATAATCTTCCATAAACACTTTTATAGCTGTTGGAAAAATCCACGAATATTTTATATTGTGTTGCCTTAATATAGCTGTTGTTGGTCCATATTTTTTTCTTTGTGCTCGAGTAAAGAAAGACAGGTCTGGGAAGATTTGTATATTTTTAAATTCTTCTCCTTGCGGCTCTTTTTTCCTGCTTGTTTTCAGTATTATTTCTTTAAATTGAAACGATTGAAAGCAGCAAATTATATCTCTTGCTTTATTATCTGGGATACTTTTGGGTTTAAACACCCTATGATATCTTTCCATATTGCAATTGAATTTTTCCACTTCAATCCCCCAGGCTTTCCAGAGGTTGATTACATAGTTTGGTATCTTCTCTTGCTCTATATTTTCTGGTACATTTCTTATTCTCAAGTTATTACGCCGAGAGCGATCTTCCAAATCTCCCAGTTTCGTTTCTAGTGCATTAATTTTCTTTGTCAGTTCTTTATTTTGTTCTAATATTATTTTTTCTTGGAATTCTATAGATGTAATTTTTTCTTCCGCCGTGTTTATTTTTTCTGTCAGCTGTCTCATTTGGCCAAGGATCTCTTCCGAACTCTGATTCATATGATTCATTAAAGTTTTGGATTGGGATTCTAGGCATCTTTGTAACAGTTCTGCAGTTATCTGTGTACTAGGTATGCTCTCTTGGCTACTCGGTGATTCTTCGATTCTTGAAGTTGTTAGGGATGTATTCTCTGTATGTTTCTATTTAATTGTTTTATTAGGAGGTGAGAAAAAGTTTGTGGTTTCTTTTCCTAGTTTGGTATTCTTTTTCTCCTTTTTTTGGATTATTTTCTCTTGGGATTTTGCAGCCATTTTGCTGTGCTCTTTTCTCAATTTCCCTCCTTTCTCCCCTTTTTTCCGTTTTTTTTATTTTTTTTATTTTTATTTTTTTCCTCTGTTCTTCCGGTTCTCCCTTCTTTTTTTTTTTTTTTCTTCCTTTCTACCTCGAGAGGCAGCACCAGTCAGTAGCCTCTACTCTTACAATCTTCTCTACCAGTCCGCAGCGGAAGAATCGATTTTTTTTTTTTTCTTTTTTATTTAGAGACCTATTTTTAACAGCCAGGTTTTCCAGTTTTAATGGTCAAAAAAGATACATCAAACTACACACTGGCCTAAACATTAATTGTTTGGTCTCTACCGCGTTCTCATGGAAAAACAAACCAGAAAAAAAAAAAACGTTTAACTACTGAAATATGAAAGCCATATAAAAAAAAAAGAAAATCCGTGTCTCAGTACTTTCGTCGCGGTTTTTAGTCCTTTAACCATGTAAGGCAAATGTCAAATCACACTTTCCACAATAACCTACTGATATTTCTCATTCGGTTACCTGATTTCATCATAGCAATGCAGTTTTCCAATTAGCATGTACAATCTTGTCTAAGACAGTATGAATTAAACTTTGGGTTTAGACTTAACAGAAACCTGTATATAACATAACAAGTGTCTACTCTAGCAGCCTAATGGATACGAGGAAATTAGCCTCAGCCCTAGCCATACAAATATAATCCCCCTTTGGCGTTGATTTCTTGTTTGCTTAAATAGGCTATGGGCTGTGGGCTATATTTGTATATCTCCCACAGAGTAGATGGGAGGGAGACAAAAGGAGTCAGAAAGGAGTCAGAAAGAGACTCTCTACTTATCTTATCTCTGCCGGTGGGAATTCAAATTCCTCTGGCCCCATTCAAGTTGTTTCTTCGGGGAACTTAGCTGGCAGCTTAGCTGGTAACTTCCCAATCCGGACCTGCAGGTATGTTCCTGTTGCCGACCTTGTCTCCACCATCTCCCGCTCACACACTCTCCGGTCTACCTCGACCGCGTTTTTCAGCCGCCGCCCGCCCTCCTTAACTCCGCCCTACGATGCGTGCGTCCGCACCTACGTCATCACGTTCCGCCCCACCTGTGCACAGCACAATCTTATATCCTTTTAATGACATTTCCAAATATCAGGTAAAGTAAGAACTGGACTTTAGTTCATATCACTTAAATTTCCAGAGCAAATCCAGAATATTTAGAAATAATAAAAATTACCTGCGATTTCTATGATAAAAATATAGCTTATCCATAACTCCGTGATCAACATTTGTAAATAACCTGTACATGTTTTGGGGGGGGTGTGGTCACTTAATATTATGCAACAAAACATTTTGAATCATACCTTAATGTCAAAAAAAAATTGTGTTCCAATAACTTTTTTATAAAAAACAAAAACCATCACCTTTCATTTTTGTGAAAGGTGACTGAGATTTCACATTTAAAAAAACTTCTCTACTTAGCACTAAATACTGATTTTGCTATAGCTAATCAGACCATGCAATTTTGTCTCAGATGATATAAGAGCAAAGATGTACACGAATATGGATGATTTGGGTGAAAGTGAACTGAAAGCCCTAGATATATTAGGATGAAGGACTATCTATGAATTCACTAAAGCATTCATTTTTATATAGGTATTAAAGTTAGGTATGTTAGGATGAAAGAGAACTGAGGTAATCTGACCTAATGTGTTTAAATATTGATCACATATCTTATTAAAATCCCCAACAGTAATATTCCTACAATATCCTTTATCAGGATCTGAAAGCCTATGATACCATTTTGGTACAAAGGTGGATAGGGCATACATATTAAGAATGCTAACATAGCATATGTTGTCCTAATTTATTAGTGATGATAGAATTTAATATTACGTTTATTGTGTACATTTACAAGCATGATACTGAGGATAAAGGCACTTATGTCAACGTTTCCAAATATTTCAGACATATCTTCTTAATAAAAAATATTTAAGCTCTAATATAGTTTCAAAATATGATTATTGTCTGTAAAGTTGGTAGTGTTTGGTCCACTAATAGTATGCAATATAACTATTAAAGTACTTCAAGATGCATATAATGACAATGAAACTGATAATGGAAATGTTAAAGGACTATAGAAAATGAATGTATTTAATTGTTGTAAAACACAAAATATATATATTTTTTTATAAGTCAGACAATAGTAGTGCCTCAAAAACACTGGTGACAGTAAAGAACAGGAAAATAATAAATGTTATGAAACCAAATTTAGAGCAAATCTGGTTTTACATATCAGGACCTAATAACAATCATCTGTTCCTTACCAGGTCATACAATTAGGTAAATATAATCTCAGATGAACAACAACACATGAAACGCTGTGTCAGGATTTATTTAAAAAAAAAAAAAATGGAGAAGCCACGTGTGAAAAAATAAGTACACCCTTACTGCTTCCATAGGAATTAAAGAGACTAAGTAGCAGACAGGTGCTACTAATCAAATGTCTTTGATTAACTGAACATCAGCAAGTGTAACCTCCTCTATAAAAGCTGAGATTTTAGCGGATTGCTGTTCTGGAGCATTCAGGTGTGTGTTAACACAGTGCCAAGGAGGAAAAACAATCATCTAAGAGAAGCCTCTCTTGCTGCCTATCAAACAGGCATTATAGGGTTATAGGGCCATTTCCAAACAATTGTAGATTATACTAGCTTTAGTGTAACTATAATCTTAATTTTATTAATGACAGGAGGCGAATATTTGCTTAAGTCTCTCTTTACTAGAACTCCACAGCAGCACATTAACATAGAGAGATAAACACCAGAGACAAAAACATAAGGTATCTATATAAGGCTCCTCCTAAGCCACCATTTCCTCTTTCACGCTGCGACAACGTAACGTACACAACAATGACAATAACTCAATAAAGGAAAATTTACAACATAACAATGAATGCCATCTGGAAAAAACTTCGGATAATGGATGAACTTCATCTTCCTCCTGCCAAACAGCCGATTCTATGAACTGAAGTCGAACCATTAAACTGAAACGAAATAAACAGAGTCGAAAACACTGATTAGTGAACGAAATGTACTGATAAAACATAAATCCCACGATCCAGTACTGATAGAATAAAGACATTAAATCCATCACTAATGACCGTCAATACAATATAACATGCACTTCCCACAACATCACCCCAGACTACCAAACCTAGCCCAGATAATCAGACAAATCAACGGAAATACAATCAATGCAATCCATCCAAAACAAGGGAGGGGAGAAACCAAACTGGGTGGGAAATATTCGCCTCTTGTCATTAATAAAATTAAGATTATAGTTACACTAAAGCTAGTATAATCTACAATTTTATAGCATGACAGGAGGCTGCATATTTGCTGTTTTAACGCTCCGACAGCAAAGCAAAGGAAACATAGTCCGACGGTCCAAAACAAACTGGCGCAAAAAACTCCTCATGGGACCGGACCGCCACATACAAAAACGTCCCGAGGAGAAACGCCCATCAAGGAAAACTCGGAAGCAGTAGTGCCGCTAACCGAATGCACTCCAAGAGTCGCATTCACCCCTGCCAGTGTCAATAACCATCTCATCCATCGAGATTGGATAGGGGCGAAGGAACGGACATCAGAAACTTGTCTGAACGAAACCAGACACAACAATAGGGCAAACACCGTAGAAAGCTGGCGAAGGGAAAAAACAAGGAACTCCGGCCGGATCTCAAAGAAAAACGCTAAAAAACGTACTTACCTCCCAGAGGGAAGAATATTTAGGCGCCGGAGGACGTGCCAGCCTCATCCCACGTAGAAATCTGCAGACCAGCGGGTCCTGACCGATGGGAAAAAACCTCCAAACGGAACACGCGCCTTCTAAATAAATGACTAATCACAAGAACCAGATGGCACAACCGTCCCAAATCATCGAGGAGGGGCAAGACACTCAGCAAGTAGGTCACGGGCCGGAAAAAAGGGTTCAGCATCCTGTCCTAAGCAGCAACGAAACTATGAAATCCATGCTGAGAGGTAAACATCTCCTTGTCCCGGAAGCTCAGGGGTCCCAGAGAAGGTCCCTGGCCGATAGTGACAACGCCTCGACATACCCGGCACTCCCGAAAGAGTCCAAGGGGAGTAACAGAAGCTCCGTGAACCCGACCGACCTCGCCCTAGCGGAGTCAACAACACTAAGGACACACGTCGACCACAAACCAGAAGTAACACCCGGGGGATAAAAGCGAGCGGAGGAAACACCTATGCTTCCTGAGGAAACAACCGCACCTGTCGAAACGCGACCACCACCGCGCACGCTGGATCCGGGAGGCACGATGAAGATGGGTCGAAAGAGTTCCCAGTCGCTGGAATCCTTCCAAAGTCAGGAGAACGAATCCGCCGTCAAGGTCGATTCACACGGTAGAAACTCTGTCTGTAATGCGATGTTGCGCTGGAAGCAGAAGCCGTAAATCTCCTTCGTCACCTCCAGTGTGCGAGATCGAGCTCCTCCCAAGCGGTCGGTATATTGTACCACTGAGACCTCGTACCTCCGAAGGAGGGCGCCACAGTCCAACAGGTGACTTGCCAGTCTCCGAACTGTCAACGAACTCGCAATCAATCCAGGCAATTGAAGTGGAATTCCGATTCCTTGTCCGACCATGGGCCGCCCGTGGACCCGGTCACGCACGTGGCACCCCAACCCAAAGGCGTACAGTCGATTCCAGTACGAAATCCGTGGTTGGTCCAAATATTGCCTTGCCGTTCCATGCGGCCATGCGGAGAAGCCACCAGCGCAGTCCTGCCTTCACGTCCGGGAACAGAAAAAACATCTGGTCTGAAGAAGGTCATATGCGTAGAACAGGGGTCTTTAGCCGTTGAATGGTCCCGTAGAGTAGTGGGCCCGGGTATATTGCCTGTATCGAGGCTGCGAGGAGGCCCACCACGCGAGCAAACATTTGAAGGGGAATCCGGACTTGTCGTAATATCCTTCTCATCACCTCCCGGGCGATTGCCATCAGTGCCAAAGGCAAACGGGGAACGCATTCCATCGCATTGACCATGACACCCAAGAACTCCACCGTCTGGGAGCTCCAATAAGGAGATCGCTGAACACGTTAGAAATCCGAGCCTGGAGGGATCTTCGCAGAGGACTAGCGAATCATCCAGAAATAACAGGAAACGGCCGCCCCTGACCAGAATCGGATGACCACAAGCGTCAGCAGCTTGGTGAAGCACCAAAAGCCGAGCTGAGGCCGAGCGGGAGGCATGTGAATTGGGGAGCAGAGTCCGAACCTCCGAATCCATCAAGGAACGTTGAACCCTCGCGATGATGGAGACACTTGGAGGTCCAACCTACGTCAGTGGGGAGTGGAAGTCCATGACATAATCCCATACCGTCTGATGGACCCATGCATTTGAAGACACTTCCTGCCACCCGTCCCTGCAGTGAAACGATCTGTCTGTACGTAGTAAAGGGGGAATAGAAAAAGTGGCAGGAGTTGTACTCACCCGCAGGAAAATCTCGCTCGTCCTCTGGCATGGTCTCAGCAACCTCTACCCGCCCTTCGAGTGTAGTGAGGTCTGGGCTGGTATGGTGGAAAAAAGGACGGGCCACGGGGTCTGTGGGTCCGAAGACCAGCCGGGATAACCGTGAGCGAAACACCTTCTTTATAGAGGACTGTGCTTCATCCAGGGAAGCAAATAAATCGATGCGTTTCCGTAGCTCCCTAATGAAAGGTTCCCCGAACAGTAGGTCTTATGGCCAGGGGGCCCAAGTCTATGAACCCTGGCTCCGACAGCTTGGCGTCCATACGAAACAGAGTCGTTTACCTTCGTTCGGTGCAGATTAGCATTGCCTAGAAGGCAAATGGGGCGTAGCGCCCAATCCCGCCTGACGGCTGGGTCCAGGCTTGTACCATCCGTGTAGGCCACGTCCGTCAGGGCCAACAATCTGCACAAAGGGGCCCAGCCTATCCAGCTGTTCGTCTTGCGTCGAGCGGAGACGACGCTCGACCCCTTATGTGGGGTCCCGACCTGTACCATTCAAGTACGAGGTCGCCAGGGGACAAAATCCGGGTCCCCCGCCATCTTGTCCGGCAGGACGGCCAGGGACATGCCGCCTGAAGTTTCTTGCGGGCCTCCCTTTCCAGGGGTCCACGGACCCAGGAGCACATGAATTGTGTTAAGTGGTCGGGCCGCGACCATTATGAGGACCTGGGGCGCCAGATAGAGTGAGGGTCAGACAGAGGTCACCTGTAGTATTCAAAAAAGGTGTCGTCTCCCGGCACCTCCGTGGGGGCCTCTGTTCCTGGCGCGTCTTCATCCTCCTAGCGCCAAAACCGGGCCAACCCTACGGTCCTCATCCCAATCATCTTCTGCCACTGAAGGGGATTGGTTTGCCCGCCACTCGTCCGGTACGGCCATGGTAGGGGGGGGCAAGGAGGCCTCCCTCCCGCGCCCGATAGACGGTGGCGCGAGGCCGGCGAGGTTGATAACCTCGAACCATGTCGCTTCGCCGGAGCCTTGCTCTACCGGGAGCGTGGTTCAGGGTCTTCGCCCTTCCAATAGCGCATTAGCGCACTTGCCTGCTCTCTCCCAGGAGAGTCTGACTCAGCTGAGTCGTCTGCCAAGCGGGGGGTTCCACTCGCACCTCTGTCCGGTTGTGATTGAGGGAGGGCCCTAGCCAGGGCTGTCTCCACAGAAGCGGACCCCGCCGCATTAATCAAAACCTGCAAATTCTGCTCTTGTGCAGAGGCCTCCATAATATCCAAGATGATGGTACGTGACACCTAAGGAGATAGAGAACAGGTATCACTAGCAGGCGTTAGGGGCCGCACCCCTATAGTAGGCAGAGGCAAGTATTACGCGCATGCAGGCTCAACAATCAGGGGTCCAGGAGTGGAGCCGCCAGGCCAGTAGCATGCGTAAAATGGCACAGACAACGCAGGCCAAATCATGGGGCACAGACAAAGCTGGCCAATCAAGGGGCACAGACAAAGCAGGCCAATCAAGGGGCACAGACAAAGCAGGCCAATCATAAGGGCACAGACACAGCTGGCCAGCATTTGGGCGCGGGTAGCACCGGCCCAGCGGTATATGGAGGCAAAACGTAAATCCTTAGAGGTGACAGGCAGGCATATCTTGACACAGAGGTGTAGATTAAAGATGTACCAGGGTCCTCAGGACATCCAGAACCTCGAGGGATAGTGTCACCAAGCAGGGTCCCGTGCAAAAGTATTTAACCAGGAAAGGTACATTCAGAATACTCTGGTTTCCAAGTACGTCGTGGGGATGTTACCTTAGCCCAACATCCAAGGGTTGTTACTATCCCCCAATTTAATGGTACTCATTTAATCTACCTCAGAAGGATGAAGGGCTGAGTCAACCCCATTAACCAATCCTAAGTAAGCCCAGGCAGCATGCGTAGTGTAAGCAAGGGCACAGACTCCCTGCACCGAGAGTACTGCAGTCGGTAGTTTTATAGGCCAATATGTATTGTACCGCTACATGTAGCCAGACAGGGGGAAAAAACTGCACCTGGAAATAAACCTCAAATCGCACCTGGGCGATAAAGTACCTAGGAAAATTGAGCAGTGAAACATGGCACAGAAAAAACAAAGTGTAAACCGCAAGGAATACCAGGTGGCAGTAATTCGTTACAGAAATGTATCTTGATTTATATAGGCACATAACAACAAGGTGTAAATCCCAAATCCTACAAGGTGGCAGCAATGTGTCACAGCAATGCATCCTGATTCATATAGGCACATAACAAACAAGGTGTAAATCCCAAATCCTACAAGGTGGCAGCAATGTGTCACAGCAATGCATCCTTATTCATATAGGCACATAACCAACAAGGTGTAAATCACAAACCTACAAGGTGTCAGTAATGGTACAGAAACTTATCCGGAATCATGGTGGTATATACAAAAACAAAAGAGTCCTGCGCCCTTAAATGAAGGGCGCACATGCAGCAGTCACATCAGCAAGCCGCGTACCCCTGGACCCGGCCACGCGGTCACGGGGGAGAGGGTGCATGGAAGCCGCATCCCGCGGCAACAGTGAGGCTCCCTGTACCCTCCCCACGCCGCCCGAGTATGTTAGAATGCGAGCGAGGCGTGGGAGGGACAGGGAAGCAGGTAGAGGATTCCCGCCCGGCGGGCGAAGCCGGCGAGCGGGAATCAGTACACGGCGCATGAGGGACCGCCGGAGTCTTTCTCCGCGGTCCCGACGGTCAGCACGGGAGGCGGTCGGAAGACCGCTTCTCGGCGACCGCAAAGCCACAGGCACACGGAAAAAAGCATAGCAGAAATGCATCCTGATTCCCATAAAACTGGAAAGAAAGAATTTGCAAAGAAAAGCAAGAAAGAAAAAGGGAAAAGGTGATAAATCAATCACAAAAACAGGAAAGTCAGGGAACAAAAGAAAAATATGCCTGTAAACAGTGTGTATAGACAAAAGGGATATACATATAATAAACCCACAGCCACCCAGGAAAAACCAGGAGGCAGTGGTACTCTGACCTGTACTGTTCTGCGGAGCAGCAAAGAAAGAGGAAATGGTGGCTTAGGAGGAGCCTTATATAGATACCTTATGTTTTTGTCTCTGGTGTTTATCTCTCTATGTTAATGTGCTGCTGTGGAGTTCTAGTAAAGAGAGACTTAAGCAAATATGAAGCCTCCTGTCATGCTATAAAATTTAAAGTTCATCATTCTACAGTGAGAAAGATTATTCAAAAATGGAAAACATTTAAGATGTCCTGTCCATTATGGCAAATTAAGCTGCTTATCACAACCCCCACTGCCCCCCTCCCCCCCACCCCCACCCACCCCACCACCCCTCCAAAAAATAATAATCTTATTCTCCGTTACATTTTCCAAATCACAAATAAAAGCATACATACCGGTGTATTACATGTTTCATTTGTTTCATTGTTCAGTCTATATGGCAGTTTGGAAATTGGGATTTCAGCCAATCACCAGATTAGCTAAAATTTATACAAATTGCAGTTCTTAAAAACAAATCATCAAGTCTGTTGGACTTTTCAATTTTTTTTTCAGTAGAGTTGAGGGACACCTGATTTTCTTTATTCTTACTGGACCCTACCAGTAAAACTTTTAGTCATCGCTCAACTTATCCCAAACTTGAGATATTCATACACCTTGTTAATGAAGATCAGGGGAGAATAAATTTTTCTTGTTTTGTTTGTTTGCTTTTTAATTAACAGACGGGACACATTATAATATAGTCATTAATGTAACCACTGCTGGTTCCCCTAGTTACCATTATAATGACTTAAAGCATAGAACTTAGCATGGCTAACCGTACAGATATCAAAGCTGTTATATTATATAGTTAGTAAGAGTTCCTCTATGTAAAATATATAAACAATTAAGAATACAATAAAAATAGGGATGGTCTTGGAAGCAAAAAGGTTTTGTCTTTTTAAACATTTAATAAAATAAAAACATAAATAAAGACATATATAAACACAATAATCCATTACAATATTTTATAAACTCTGCTATAAGAATAAAGTGTATGCTTGCAATATCAGTAAAATAGGATAACATACCCTCTTGAATATGTCAACCTCTCAGTCACGATACAATGGAGCAGCATCTCTGCATCCAAAATTCTCTCCTCAGTGTCCTAATATTAATAAGTACACATTTAAACTAAAACTTAAGGGTACACATGACATGAGAAATTCCCTGACTTGTTGTTACATTCACCTAGGACAAAATTACATCCTAATGTCTGAACACCATATTCACTGAGGTAATTTATAAAAAATAATAATATAATAAACACTACCATTTGTAGGTCATCTCTGAATTCTAAATATCTTTAAACTTGAAACCAATGGTTGAGATGAACATACCTTCCTCTTCCATTAACTAAGAGGTAAATAAGAGGTCACTTCATCTGAAATAGATTATACCAATGCAGCTCAGACTGATAAATGATTCAATAGATCTATCCTATTTAAGGCTAACGATGAAGATGATAAAGGAGTGATGTATTGACACTCATTAGGTCTTTAATTGCACATAAGCATACTTTTAATGACACAGCATACCCATAATGATACTGATCAAGTGCATACCTTAATAACAGCAGTCAATCCATATTTAATTTATGTCCAGTAGGATAACTGACCATATGCAAATGCACACAACCTCTAGTTTTACTTTTCTTTAAGAATTAAAATAAAATACAAATTAATGAAGGGCATTCAACTTTACTGTTAACAACATATAAAAGGGATCAGATCAGAGTAACAGATAACAAGAAACTGTCAGTTAGAACCAGAGAGTCAGTTCATCATAGAGACATGAGAGAAAATACATCAACTGTGTTTCATTTTATAACTGTATTTATTTGTGAAAATCCACCTACTGTTCTGTAAAATAAAAACAATAATTACATAACATGAATGATGTTGCGACTCAATCGTGAGCTGATTCCAAGGGCAGTTCTAGGTTGATTGTACCCATTCTTGAAGAAACTGGATGAGGAGAGAACATGTCTTCATCTGGAAACAGCCACATGCTATTAATATATGCAAATGCATTTCTGGTAACATAAAACTACATGACACAAAACATTTGGCAAGTCAAAGCAGAAACAAAATAGATCAATCAAGTATGAGACTCACAATTTTAGGAGCGCTGAAGAACATGTAAATACTCAAGTGTTTTTATCATATGCATTTTATATACTCTTCCAGTTTAGGTGTTTTGACTAACTCTGTGGGTCAATATTATGGCCAATACTAACTGATGTGGTTTTACAATGATTTTTGGATAGAATAAACATGGTGCATTATGTTTTTTTTTAGTATCTCATTCCACCCTGTTCCTTAATCTATTTCACAAACAGAGTTGTTTTGTCAGCAGAATAGACAACCAATCCATCTTTAAGACAAACAATTCCGTTATAAATCAATGATATAAAATATATCACTCTGTCGCTATGAGGAAGGGTGGTTCTGCGTGCCATAGTGCTGCAAATCATTTGACCATCAAGGTACTCTATTTCTCCTCAGGGCTACAGCTCATTTTGTCTGCATATCCATTTATTATTACTTGTTGTCCATGGGGACACATTAACCTCGCAAACTTAAGGTTATGTCCATCCTAGCAACTGGTTGGAGATTGTTTTATTTAACCTTTACAATTGAAGACAGTGGCATGTCACCCTAGGATTTAGATAATTTCTCCCTAATAGCTAAAAGTCAGTATACATATACCTTGTGCATATCATCACATCATCTCCAATTTGCAGTATTGATTCCTCTTTGAACATCACATTAAGCAGCAAGTATCTGATGACACTGTACCAATCTGTTCTCGGTAAGCAGTATTGTGCTTCATGCCAATTGCAGCCTATCTTTCACACTGCAGCAAGCTGCTGGAAGCAAACAAACTTGCTGATATTGGTTGCTTTAAAAGATATATTCAAAATAACCTGTAAGGTTTCAAAGACGAATCACAATTTTTAGGCCAAAATTCCTCAATTAGAGAAAAATCTCTAATTTCATTAATGTTTCCAGCTCAGCTAGTTTAAGAGTTGCAATCCCTGCATCAATTAGCTACAATTTATGGATTGATAAATAAACACCATTGGCATAAGGATTGCCTTTAAAATTATCCACTGAAAGTTAAAATAATAATAGTTACTATATGTAAAAATATAATATTAGGAGCTCCATATTGTTGCTGTGTCTGAGTGTATAACAAAGCTCCACAGCAATAATACTCACAGTAATGTGTATTTAAACCACAATAAATCTGTTTAGAAATAAATCTGTGTAAATAAGATACACTATTCTTGTTCTAAATTACATTCCAGCTGCATAAATTGATACTAGTAAGTAGTGATGTCACAAACATAACATTTTCGGTTCGCGAATGGCGAACGCGAACTTCCGCAAATGTTCGCGAACGTGCAAACCGGGCGAACCGCGCGAACCGGGCGAACCGCCATAGACTTCAATGGGCAGGCGATTTTTAAAACCCACAGGGACTCTTTCTGGCCACAATAGTGATGGAAAAGTTGTTTCAAGGGGACTAACACCTGGACTGTGGCATGCCGGAGGGGGATCCATGGCAAAACTCCCATGGAAAATTACACAGTTGATGCAGAGTCTGGTTTTAATCCATAAAGGGCATAAATCACCTAACATTCCTAAATTGTTTGGAGTAACGTGCTTTAAAACATCAGGTATGATGTTGTATCAATCAGGTAGTGTAAGGGTTACGCCCGCTTCACAGTGACAGACCAAACTCCCCGTTTAACGCACCGCAAACAACCGCAAACAGTCCATTTGCACAACCGCAAACTCCCCATTTGCAAATGTTTTAGTGCAAACTAGTCTAACTACTAATATAGTTGAAACATGCTACTTTTATTCATGCCAGACAACCATGCAGGCCAGACTAACAAACATGCCAGGGCCAATCATAGTTAACCACCTCAGATAGTAACATGGCTCCCTCTATATACAGAGTAAACATGGCTCCCTCTATATACAGAGTAAACATGGCTCCCTCTATATACAGAGTAACATGGCTCCCTCTATATACAGTGTAAACATGGCTCCTCTCTATATACAGAGTAACATGGCTCCCCTCTATACAGGGGCATACCTGGAGCATTTGGCACCCGGGGCGGATCCTTTATTTGGCACCCCCCTCCCCAACTTTGAAATGTAAAAAACAACTGCAATTTTTTTTAAATGTATGTGTATGCAGTGTGTGTATAGTGAATGAAGAGTATGCAGTGTGTGTATAGTGTGTGCAGTGTGTGTATAGTGTGTGCAGTGTGTGCATAGTGTATGCAGTGTGTGTATAGTGTGCGTGTATAGTTTGTGCATAGTGTATGCAGTGTGTGTATAGTGTGTGTGTGTGTATAGTGTGTATGCAGTGTGTGTGGTGCATGTAGTGTGTGCAGTGTGTGTATAGTGTGTGCAGTGTGTATAGTGTGTGCAGTGTGTATGCAGTGTGTGTAGTGTGTGTATATTGTGTGCAGTGTGTATGTAGTGTGTGTAGTGTGTGCATAGTGTGTGCATAGTGAATGCAGGGTGTGCATAGTGTGTACAGTGTGTGTATAGTGTGAACAGTGTGTGTGTATATTGTGTGTATAGTGTGTGTATAGTGTGTGTATAGTGTGTGCAGTGTGTGTATAGTGTGTGCACTGTGTGTATAGTGTGTATGCAGTGTGTGTATAGTGTGTATGCAGTATGTGTATAGTGTGTAAGCAGTGTGCATAGTGTGTATATAGTGTGTATGCAGTGTGTGTATAGTGTGTATGCAGTGTGTGTATAGGGTGTATGCAGTGTGTGTGCAGTGTGTGTATAGTGCATGCAGTGTGTGTAGAATGTGTATAGTGTATGCAGTGTGTGCAGTGTGTGCAGTGTGTGTATAGTGTGTGCAGTGTGTGTATAGAGTGTGCAGTGTGTGCATAGTGTATGCAGTGTGTGTATAGTGTGTGCATAGTGTATGCAGTGTGTGTATAGTGTGTGTAAAGTGTGTATGCAGTGTGTGTAGTGCATGTAGTGTGTGCAGTGTGTGCAGTGTGTATAGTGTATGCAGTGTGTGTAGTGTGTGTATATTGTGTGCAGTGTGTATGCAGTGTGTGTAGTGTGTGTGTATAATGTGTGCATAGTATATGCAGTGTGCGCATTGTGTGTACAGTGTGTGTATGGTGTGTACAGTGTGTGTAGAGTGTGTGCAGTGTGTGCATAGTGTGTGCAGTGTTTGCAGTGTGTGTAGAGTGCATGCAGTGTCTGTAGAGTGTGTATAGTGTGTGTAGAGTGTATGCAGTGTGTGTAGAGTGTATGCAGTATGTGTATAGTGTGTGTAGTGTGTATGCAGTGTTTGTGCAGTGAATTCAGTGTGTGTGCAGTGTTTGCAGTGTGTGTGCAGTGTATTCAGTGTCTGTAGAGTGTGTATAGTGTCTGTAGAGTGGGTATAGTGTGTGTAAAGTGTATGCAGTGTGTGTAGAGTGTATGCAGTGTATAAGTTAGGGGGGACCTACTGTCCCCCCGGCCCCCACCCCTGAGTGGGGTCCCCAAGCCCCTAGTCACACACCCAAATAAAAAAGCCCCTACCTACCCCCCTCACCCTAAAAAATAGTGAGGGGGGAATAAAATTACTACCCTGTAAAGTAAAATTCAACTTACTATTCAACGTCTTCTTTTTTCTAAAATCTTCATTTTTCAGCCCCAAAAAAGGCCAAATAAAAAGCCATCATACCCGTCGAACTTAAAAATAAAATAAAAAACCAGAGCGCAAAAAAAAATTAATCCATCTTCACCCATGGAGGGCTTCGCGCAGACTAGGGTATTAACATATACCCTATTGTTACAATTGTTACTTGAAAAGCATGAGGAATGCCGTTGGGGTACCTCATGCTCATTTGTTATACCTCTATGCACTACAAAAATAAAGAATAAAAAAATAAAAAATGTATGCAGCTTCCAAATAAATCTAAAATGGATACTGCCCAGGAGGTGGGAGGGTCTGCTAGGGAGGGTGTGCTGCTGATTGGCTGGAATGTGTCTGCTGACTGTGCGGTACAGGGTCAAAGTTTACTCAATGATGACGAATAGGGGACGGATCGAACCGCGCATGTGTTCGCCCACCGTGGCGAACGCGAACACGCTATGTTCGCCGGGAACTATTCGCCAGCGAACCGCTCAGTACATCACTACTAGTAAGTCACCTAACGTTTCTCAGAATAGCCCTGAACCTGGCAACATCCCCATTAACACCCCTAAAATGAAAGTATCCTTCTTTGTTTAACTGAAATGCTGGGAGGTATGCAAGCCTATCACTATGTTACATTTTTTATTCTTTATTTTATCCATAATTAGACATGGCATAGACATTGCAAAAAAATTAAAGCAAAAACAGATCTGCATAATGAACGTAGATGATGACATAGAAATCTCTTGTTCTAACTATGTTTTTTTTTGTTTTTAGTTAGACAACTGCCGTGTGAATGCCTATGAGACGTCTGTCAGGTTAGGGGCCAAGTCACAGCAACAAGTAACTAGGGTTAGAGTAAGAAAATATTTAAATCAAATGAGATAGCCTATGATAAAAGGCAGCTCCTCAAATGAAAGTGAAGTGTAGGATGACAACAGTAGCTGTGGGGGGGGGGGGGGGGGGTAGGTGGTAGTATTGGAGCTAGTGTAGCCAGGATAATCCTGGTTCCGGGCAAATTAGGCCTCTGAATCATAGTCTATGCCATAAATATGGTGGGTAGTGCATGTAGACAAAATAAAAATAGAAAGATATAAAAATAACGCAAAACTTACGATAAGTCCCAACATGTATAAAAATTAGGGAAAAAAGACAAAACATAAAATCAGGTAAGTAAGGTGACCATCATCCCAGATGCACTACTGGATGCTGGAACAAATTAGACAACATTCGCCAGGTCCCATGCTGTGGTCGTTGGAGGAGAGATAGGGCCAAAACTTATAGTAGCCAGTATAGCGTCTATCTCTGATGCGTCCGACACCTTATGTTCTGTATTCTGGTGCTCAACTACACATATGTTGGGTGAACCCCATCTGTCTTTCACTCCCTTAGTAGATAAAATTTACATCAAGGGTCGGAACGACTTTTTCCACTGTAGGGTCGCACGTGTGAGATCCGAAAGGAAGGTGAGTTCCATTCTTTCAAAACGGTACAGGGTCTTCCCCCAATGGCATTCAGAAAGGCAGTTTTATCTTGCCCATTTTGGAATTGGTGAGATCAATTGTGGCTGTACTGTTAGAGCACTGTGGTTTAGGTAGGCATAACATCCTATCCAGCTGTATGCCTTTGGCTTGCTCTGTCGGTAGTAACTTCAAACAACCTGTCGAGAAAGTGTGGTAGCTGTATAGAGGTCACCTCTTTATGTGCTTCCATTGACATTTGTCTTCTAGAGCAGCTACTTGGTGCATTAAGGTAGTTTGAGCTGAGTTAAGGTCACTAACCAGCTTCTGGAGTTCCAGGACTTGAGCAGTGTGGGTATTGGAAGTCCTTTCTACAGTTGTGAGGCTTGCGGTGAACCCCCTCACATCCGCTCTTACCTGGGAGATCTATGCAGGGAGTGTCTAGTGAGGATCCGACAGGAGGCTGGTATGTATCTCCGTGGTGACAAGGGGAGATAGGCCTGCGGTCGACTGTGAGGGCTTGGGAGGCCCTTTATATACTAGAGCAAGGGTAGTCAACCTTTTAATACCTACTTCCCACTTTTGCATCTTTGTTGATGGTAAAATGTCCTTACCGCACACCAGTGCCACAGTAACTAATTTTATAGTGCAAGTGCAATTTAAAAAAATATATACAGTGGTACCTCGGTTTACAAACGCCCCAGTTAACATAATTTTCAGGTTTACAAATGAAAATGTATTGACGATAATGCCTTGTTTACAATTGTTTTTTGCAATACAAAGCAAGTTTCCCCAGAATGCATCGTGTCTGGGAGGTTTATAGCGCCGCCCCCGTGCATGCTGGAATCTGTGGATAGCACGTGGCGGTGAGTGTGGAGGTGTTGGAAGTTTTGGAGCGGCTTTTGCATCGAGTTTTGGAGCCATGCTTGAAATGTTTTGCAGTGGTTTTGGGACTTTTTGGAACTTTTTTGGTGTATTTCTCAAGCGGTAGGGAGCTGAGCTTCCTGGTTTGCATGACTTTTACTGTGTATACTGAATTGCGGGTTGGTTTCCCTGCCATTGTGACATTATTCTGTCCCCAGAATAGATTAATTGGTTTTCAGTGCATTCCTATGGGAAACCGAGTTTTGGTTTACAAATTTTTGGCAATAAGAAACTTCCCGCAGAACCCATTAAATTCATAAACTGAGGT
Organism: Pelobates fuscus; assembly: GCF_036172605.1. NCBI lineage: Eukaryota > Metazoa > Chordata > Amphibia > Anura > Pelobatidae > Pelobates > Pelobates fuscus. The sequence continues at coordinate 234,789,332 of NC_086321.1, read as the reverse complement.
ACCACTGTACATATTTTTAGAAACAAGGTTTTACAAATAAGTGAGGGAGATCTTTAAACTCCTCATACAACAAGGCTGCATGGGCCTGCAGGGGAGATGAAAGGATCTTCCCTGTCGGCCGTGGTCCACGGTCATCGAGCTCCATCGGGTGTTTTCTGCAGAATCCCACTGTTTCAGCACCCCCAGGCATAAAAGGGGTTAACAGCCGATTAGTAGCTCTTCCCTTCCAGAGACACAGGCATTTGAATGCCGTAAACAGCTGAACCGGAACCATAAAAATGCTGTAAACAGCCAAATAGGAAAAACCATACAAATAGGTTTACACTCCTAGCAGTCAAACTGGAACAGCATACAGTAAATCCCCCCAAGAACGAGACAAAGCTCCGTGTTGAGGGTCAAGCAGTGAACAGACAAGCAGTGAACAGACATTAGTACCACCCACAGGGTTTTGGAAAACAACCAATAAACACGTACAATACACTCAGACACTCCCACACAAAATCCTCCCCTCTGCCTGTGATACAATTACCTTACACAATGGGTAATGTAATTATCACAGACAGAGAAATACAGTTTTTCCACATTATTAATAACTTTAAAAGTATGCATCACATTCACATAAAAGTATGCATTCACATTCATTTTCAGAATCAGCATACTCCAAATACAAACATACGTCAAAATCATACAAATTGGTCCAGTGGTTCAAAAGATAGATCGTAGTCCTTTGTGACCAAATGAAGCATGGCTTTTCTGCCCAAAACCAGTTCAACAGAGTCTTCTATCCTGGAGATAATTGGGAAGTAATACAATTATCTCCAAGGACAGAGGAAAAACTCCATTAAGCACATGGCAGTAAAAAGACAGTAAAATGCAATAAAATACACAACGTTACATTTATTACATAAAATACAGACATGCAACATATCCCCAGATAGCTTAGGTCTGAGCACACATTATTACATTATTACAGTTACAACACACATACAGTTCTTTTGCCATGGAGCCAAAGTCTTTCCCATAGTCTTTCATTATACGAATGGGCTCCATGGCATAGCTATCTGGGGTATCACCGCTCAAACAGGGCAAGCACCGAATGACCCGGCTTTCATGTCTTTGCAGCATGGGCCATAGTCTAAAGGCAGCAGGCGGGCAACCAGGCTCCTCCAATGCACAGTGGCGAAATTGGTCTCGTCACAGGGCCATAGTCTAAAGGCAGCAGGCGGGCAACCAGGCTCCTCCAATGCACAGTGGCGAGATTGGTCTTGTCACACCCACCACTGCCCAACTGGAATCACAAACCACCAACTAATGGGCGGTAGGGACCAGGTTTACTACCCATGTCCTAGAGTGTTTGGGTTGTGGTGGGGGAGGTCATCAGAGAGATCGGAGCAGTTATCTAGGTTGGCTGGTATTTCAGGTCTGACCTCACTCTGCGACCTCCGCAATACACTAAAAAAACAGGACTGATCCGGTCGCAGCCTTTTGGTTTTACTTCCCATTGTTTTAGGGGCACTGTCACCCCCTCGGCACTGCAGGGAATCCCTTTGTGGGGCTCCGAATCGCGTAAGTTGAAGCACCGCTGTCGGAGCACTGTGGGTCTGCCCTCCACTATGTTAAATATTTAAATGCCTAAAATGGCTGCTAGTAGGGCACAGAATGTTAATTAAATTGTGACATTTACACTGGGACATGAGTTGCTGTTCTTTGCTTGCAATTATATTAGGATAGGACAGATTTTGGGAATGAATGGCCACCTACAGGAACAGGATGAAAAACACCCACAGTCCTGCTTTTAAAAGTGGGCTGTAATTAAGCCAATAATGAACCCAAGGCATCATGAATAGTCCATTGCAAGGCATTTCACATAACTATAGTACCCAGTTAAATCAAAAGTGTGGTGAGCTCCAAGGTTATCTCACAGCACATACAGAAGTATGGTTAGTTTGATACTGTTTACAGGTCAAGTGCAAGTCCAGGTCAGATGTCTTTAAGGGTTACCATTCAATAGGCCCTGCTAAAGAGAAAATGAGAAAATGTTCACTTCACACATTTGGAGCTCTACATTTTCCTTTATTTCAGTTCATAATTACCTATTTTCATTTCATATTTAATCCCATATTTACTTTCAATTTCTCTATGAATTCATGGTTTATTCCCTTTCCTGTTCATTCTAATTCTATTATTCCAACTGCGCCTATTCTATTTCCTTTGCAATTGTTCTATTTCAGGTTTTCGCAACTCTTTTCCATTGTTCCATTTGCATACCTTTCATGTCTTTTTGTCTCCATTTCCCATGCTTCTACTTATACGTTATGCATAGTTTATTGTCCCTACCTAATATTGGCTACAACACCATTTTAATTGGGCGAAGAAAATATTAATTAGCAGTCTACAATCCTTGTTTTTCCTATTTTTATTTAAATATTAATTATTAAAATTGCAGTGTAGTTTTCTTATGTAGAATATATTTGAGCATGTGGCCAGAGGGCAGGCTTGGCTTCAAGGTCATGATTTGGTACTCCATGCAAGCCTTTTATTATCTAATGGAAAGTAAAATGATTTGCATTAAATACAATGTGGTATAACTTACACACCAAAAAGGAAGTTCAAAGTGGCTGGATCTTGCAGTTGATGTACATAGCAAACATATCTGATAGCAACATGCCAATTATATTTAATGTGTTTATATGAGGATGTTGGTGAAACACCTGCAGGTGTTTGTATATTGGTAGTGATATGCTTCATCTTGTTTTATTCACTTATAAAATCAAGGAGATGATAGTTAAATTTATAATTTCATATTTTAGCGTTGTTCATTCAGTTGTTAATGGGGTAGCATAATTACACTAATTATTCTCTTACTATGCCCTGGAAATGAACTAAGATCAAAGGATCATATTTCTATTACTTTTAATATGTATATATAGGGTTCAAAGTATTCAGCTTCTATTAAACTGAATTAGGTTTGCAAGTTTATAATCAAATTTAAACTAAATTAAGTAGGGTTAGGTTTATTGATATGTGATATGAACTCAATATTTCATCGGTTTTCAACTGATATTTCTAGACTACTGCTCCTTTATAACCTGTTTTCTTTTGCAGTCTGGACATTACAACTGTTCTGCAAAAAAGAGGAGACAGTACCTGCAGTTAATCCACAGCATTGTGTTTCACCTTAAAACTAATCTTTCAAGGTTTTTTTTTTGTTTTTTTTTACCTTATACAATTCTTATTGTAATTATAAAGTGGCAATAAATTCAGCAGCTCTTTCAGCAACAAATAGAGAGAAAAAAAAAAAAATACGCTTAACAGAAAGAAAAGGTAAAGAGGGCCCCGGTCAAAGCCTACAATTTAAAAGATTCTCTAGCAAGGTGGTGTGCTTCTTTTTATTTTCTAATGTTTCCTGTTTTAAATGTATTGATGTGAAAAGGATTTGATTATTGAAAATCCAGTTTCTCTCTTCCTGGTTAGGTGGCTGTTTCTGCTGTGTAACTTGACTGACAACCGAGGTCTGTGTGAGCACTAGCTGAAACAGTGAAACAGAAAAAAACTAATGTACTAAACTTCGAATGTTCGTCTGAATAGTGAATTAAGATATAATGGCTAAATTGTATAAGGATAATGTGGCTACTTGTTATGTGGATGTAAATTCAGAGCTTTTCTCTGAATTTGCGAAATCCCTGTAGGGTAATATGGTGTCTGATAGAAAAAAAAGGCCCAATTTCTGTGAAAACAATTCAGATATTTATCAACACCCATTAAATAAATAGATAAATTACCCTGCTAGCAGCATGTGCAACATTTAAATATAAAAAAATAATAAATAAACATATAAGTGGATTCCTGGTTCCCCCCAAAAAAAGAATATGGCAAAATGGCATATTCAGGTTAAATTTAAAAATGTCAAATAGGTTGGCACTCCATCTGACCCACCCCATCCTTAGAATTTTGCATTGCGATAATGGTTAGAGATTTATAGCCTCTCTTCTTAACCATAAGGGATCAGTGCAATGCATCCACCATTTCTACACATTGTTTAGTATAATGGTAGTCCTTGTGATTTCTTCAATTCTACTCCTACCCACACAGTTGTTAAATGGGTGTCTTCCTATGGTGTCATGTCTCAGACTTCCTTTTATTTCCACACTCTATGTACACTCTATGTACCACCTCTAATCTCTCCAATATTCCTTTTCCTCTATCTGACCACCATCTGCTGACTTTTGACATCGACATACCTAAGACCCAATTGACACCACCGTCTGAACATCAATCTCACCGAAACCTCCAATGTCTTGACCTAGAGCATTTCTCCACTAATCTCCAAACACTCCTTTTACCTATCTCAAACCTCACCTGTCCTAGCTCTGCAACCTCCTTCTACAATTCCACCCTCTCCTCTCAACTAGACATCATGGCACCTCCTACATTTAAATGCAGCAAGCGCCCCCAACAACAACCTTGGTACACCAAGCTGACTCGATATATCCAAAAATGCTCCACAACTGCTGAACGCTGTTGGAGAAAGTCTCACTGTGCATCTAACTTTCTCCACTATAAATTTATATGCAGCACTCATACAGCTTGTCTCTTTCCTCTACAAAAGTAAATTATTTCAATACCCTCATAACTACACTCTCCCACGAACCCAAACGCCTATTTCACACATTTAACTCTCTTCTTCACCCTATTGTTCCTCCACCTACTAACTTGACCACCTTAGACTTTGCAACTCACTTCACTGACAAGATCTCTACAATCAGGGAAGAGATCTCTCATCTTCTTCTCCTTACAATACTTCCCCTAACCTCACTCCCTCTGCTGTTCTATGTTCATGCACACCCGCTACAGCGGAAGAGGTTTCTGCTCTGCTCCAGTCCTCCCGCCTCACCACCCTAGATCCAATTCCCTCGCATCTCATCCGTACTCTGTCTTTTTCTCTTTCTCTACCTCTCACTAAAATTCGCAATCTCTCTCTCTCCTCTGGCATATTTCCATTGCCCTTCAAACATGCAACTATAACCCTAATTCTAAAGAAGCCCAACCTTCACCCTAACTCCCTGCTTGACCCTAACTCCCCGTCCAACTACCGTCCTATCTTGCTACTGCCTTTTGCATCCAAGATCCTTGAAAGAGTTGTGTATGCGAGATTGACAGACTTCATTAAAGGACCACTCTAGGCACCCAGACGACTTCAGCTTAATGAAGTTGTCTGGGTGCCAGGTACCTCTAGGATTAACCCTTTTTTTTATAAACATAGCAGTTTCAGAGAAACTGCTATGTTTATAATGAGGGTTAATCCAGCCTCCAAATCCTCTAGTGGCTGTCTCATTGACAGCCGCTAGAGGCGCTTGCGTGCTTCTCACTGTGAAAATCACAGTGAGAGCATGCAAGCGTCCATAGGAAAGCATTGTAAATGCTTTCCTATGCGACCGGCTGAATGCGAGCGCGGCTCCTGCCGCGCATGCGCATTCAGCCGATGACGTCGCGATCAAGATGGAGAGGAGGAGGAAAGCTCCCCGCCCGGCGCTGGAAAAAGAGGTAAGTTTAACCCCTTCCTCTCTCCAGAGCCCGGCAGGAGGGGGTCCCTGAGGGTGGGGGCACCCTCAGGGTACTCTAGTGCCAGGAAAACGAGTATGTTTTCCTGGCACTAGAGTGGTCCTTTAAGTCCAACTTTCTGCTAAACCCGCTTCAGTCTGGATTCCGCGCTAAGCACTCTGTGGAAACGGCACTGACCAAAGTATCCAAAGTATCCAATCGCTGCAAAATCTCGTGGTCACTACTCTATCCTAATTCTCCTTGACCTGTCTGCGGCTTTTGACACTGTTGATCATCAACAAGTTCTCCTCATCCTCCACAATAGTGGTCTACAAGATATTGCTCTCTCCTGGTGCTCCACCTACCTCTCCCAGTGCTCTTTCAGTGTTTCTTTCTCTGGCTTTGCTTCTTCTCCCAAACTCCTCTCTGTTGGTGTTCCCCAAGGTTCAGTCCTTGGTCCCCTGATGTTCTCCATCTATACTGCCTCCCTTGGTAAACTTATTAGCTCCTTTGGCTTCCAATATCATTTCTATGCGGATGACATGCAAATCTATCTGTCCTCTCCTGATATCTTCCCGTCCCTCTTGACTAGTGTCTCTGACTGCATATCTGCTATTTCTAACTGGATGGCTTCCCACTTCCTTAAAGGAACACTATAGTCACCTAAATTACTTTAGCTAAATAAAGCAGTTTTAGTGTATAGATCATTCCCCTGCAATTGCACTGCTCAATGCACTGTCATTTAGGAGTTAAATCACTTTGTTTCTGTATATGCAGCCCTAGCCACACCTCCCCTGGCTATGATTGACAGAGCCTGCATGAAAAAAAACAACTGGTTTCACTTTCAAACAGATGTAATTTACCTGAAATAATTGTATCTCAATCTCTAAATTGAACTTTAATCACATACAGGAGGCTCTTGCAGGGTCTAGCAAGCTATTAACATAGCAGGGGATAAGAAAATCGTAATTAAACAGAACTTGCAATAAAGAAAGCCTAAATAGGGCTCTCTTTACAGGAAGTGTTTATGGAAGGCTGTGCAAGTCACATGCAGGGAGGTGTGACTAGGGTTCATAAACAAGGGGATTTAACTCCTAAATGGCAGAGGATTGAGCAGTGAGGCTGCAGGGGCATGTTCTATACACCAACACTGCTTCATTAAGCTAAAGTTGTTCAGGTGACTATAGTGTCCCTTTAAACTCAACTTAACCAAAACTGAAATTCTGGTCTTTCCTCCCTCAAGTGATGCTACTCGTGTGTCTCCCTCCCTGCAAGTCAACGGTGCTAACATCAGCTCCACCACGCAGGCTCGCTGCCTAGGTGTTCGCTTTGACTCCGACCTCTCCTTCCCGCCTCATGTTCACTCTATCACCAAATCTTGCTGCTTCCATCTCAAAAACATTGTGCGCATCCGACCCTGCTTAACGTCAGATGCGACTAAGGTGCTGGTCCATTCAACTGTCCTTTCTCGCCTTGACTACTGTAATCCACTTCTCAGTGGTCTTACATGCTCCCAACTCCCAACGCACCATTACAGTCCAGAATGAATGCGGCGGCGAGGCCCATCTTCCTGTTCGCCCGCACCGCCTATGCCTCACCCTCCTGTCAGTCCCTACATTCGCTTACAGTAAGATATAGGACTCAATTTAAAATTCTGGTTTTTGCTTTCAAATCTCTACATAATGCTGCTCCCACCTATCTATCCTCCCTAATACACAAGTTTATCCTGTCTAGGCCCTTACGCTCTGCTGCAGACTTACGTTTATCTTCTGTTCGTAGTCCCACCTCTGATGCTCAATTTTAAGACCTCAAGGGATGCACCGTTCTTGTGGAACTCACTTCCCTTCTCCGTTAGATTCTCACCCAGTCTCCAATCCTTCAAAAAATCATAAAAAAACACTTCTTCATAAAAGCATATCAATTCAACTGTTGATAGCTCCTGACTGATTCCTCTCTTGCAACTGTCATTAGTCTAATACTATCCTAACCTTTTGTGTCACTTTACCTCACTTCTTCTAGCATGTAAGCTCATTGAACAGGGCCCTTAAACCCTCTGTTTCTGTGTGTCCATCTTGTCTGGTTACAACTACATGTTTGTTCGTCCACCCACTGTAAATTGCTGCAGAATTTGTTGGTGCTATTTAAATAATAACATAATAATAATAATACAATGTTTGACTGAATAATATATGGAATGAGTGGATTTGTTGGGGAACCCACCATATATTTCCTTGAATAATGTAACAAACCCCAAACTAATATCTTTTTTTCTCTGGAAATAATGCAAGCCGAAGTAATTGAGTAATTCTTCAACACTAGCACTTGACAAGAGGAACGTTTATGGACATTACTAGTTCAAGTGAGAGAGATATGCCCTAGCTCTTGGTAAATGAGCTACAGACGGTATTGGCATAGAACTGGAATATTACCCTAGCATTATACATTGTACTTGGAAAACCTCAAGCCTATCAGCTCTGTTAGATTCACTTGCTACTTTTCACTCCTTGCTTATAACCTGTAAATTTCACACTTAAAGGTCACCTATATCCATGCCTAGGGTTAGGAGCAGGAGCTTAGGATGAACAAAGATCTCCTCCTTCTGCTATTTTATTCCGCATCCAACAATACATGAAGTGAAAGCACAGGAGTTAGATCCATTTAAATATGGCAACACAAATGTACAGTTTTTCACACAATAAATACGTATGATTAATTGTAAGGCTACAAGTCAAGTTAAGGTGCATTAAATCCAACCCACACTATTTAAAACTATGTCACAGCTTGGCCACAATGGTAACTAGATAATGAAATGTACCAGTCTCTTAGCTTTATTAACACCTACTGTCCAAATGCCACCACGGCAGTGCTTCAATACCAGTCCCTAGTCTTCCACTGAGTAATGTAATATCTCCAACAAGCATTTCTTAAAATAAAGTGTTTGTAAATATATTATCACATATGTTTTATATCAGCACACACAATAAAAAAATTATTCTTTTAGTTAAAAACAAAAAATATTGAAGACTTTTTTGGGGATTTCATTGAGTTGGTATAATGTTACATTATTGTATGCTTTGCCTAAGTTCATTCTCACAGGTCAATTTACTAGATCCTAATGCTGTTTTAGTCTGACATCTTGGCAAATTAAAGATAAAATGCTACTTACTAGATGGCACAAGAACATCAACAAAAAAGCTTCTAACAGGAAGCAAACCACAAAAGTGAAAGAAAATCATAGAAACCAGATGTTCATTGACTATTTACTAGATGGCATTCTATTTTGCAGGCATGAAAGCATGTGTTTATCTAATACCTATTGCAGCAAGTAGTGAAACAGAATTTTTTTTTAGTAATTTAAAAAAATACATAACTTAGGATTTACTCTGAAATAATTGAGTGTCTCTCCTTCTCAGCCCTTTATGGAATAATTAGCCATCACTTCAAAATAGGGGTTTTACCTTATTTAGGCTCAACAGCATAAAACTATATATTGAAAAGTCGAACTTTATGGACTTGGGTACTTTTTCAACTTAAATTATTATGTAACTATATAACTATATAGCAGGTTAAAGGGATAATCCAGACCCCAAGAGCACTTTCTCTTGCTGAAAAGTTTGATAGTTAAAGAGTGTGTCCTCTTTTTCTTTTCTTTTCATTATACAAAAAGTGCTGATTTCAAAAGAAATGTACACTTTTAGAAATTAACCTTGTTACACCCCCTTGGCTTTCAAGCAGTCAACAGATCCTGTTACTTCCTGGTTTGTTTAGCTCAATGGAGCTAAACTCAAGAGGCAGCAATTGCCCATGTGACCTGTTTGGCAAAGACTTCTCATAGAGATGCATTGGGGAGCATGTGGTTGGACAACCACAGAAAGCCTGCACAGAGTTAGAAGGGGAAGGCTTGCAAATGCAGTAGATGAGATCTGCAGGTTTTGCAAGCTGTTTTTATATGTACACCCAATGTAAAAATGCATAATTAAATAAATGCAAGTTGTCATTTGGGGTATATCTACAAAACAATTATATTTATTTTGTATTTGGGCACTGGAGTGTTCCTGTAAGTTCCCTGTGACTATACCTATAAGTTCCCTTACCCTACACCTTAATCTTCCCCATGTGTTTGGGAGGCTGGCAATAATTAACATGGCTCCCAGCTCATACCTGCACCTGTTTTGCGAGTGGATTGACATGTTTAAATGTGAAAAACAATAACAGAAAAAGAGTTTCTACAATAAATATTATATTCTTGACATTTTAAAGGTGTAGTAACTCTTACATTTTGGTCACTACCTCATCATGACAAAAGTGCTATTAGTGAAGTGTTGAGGTCATGCTCTTGGAAGTAATTACCTGGAGTCCTGATCTCCCACAGGGCTGCCTCCTCGCTGCACAATCCAAACAGAAATATGAAGAGCGGGTTTCACAATATATAGTGTAGTATTAATACATTTTATTAAAGCCACTGAGCAGGGACAATCTTAGGGTTACAGATGCCTGGGTACAGAAATATTTTTGGTGCCCCCATGTGGGCATGGTCATCTTATTGACCTCTCCCCATTGCAAATGTCCAGACAAGCATGTTTCTATGGCAATGACTCTACCTCTTCATCTATTAGCCATTTTTCTAATCAAACACTTACTCACTGGCAGTCACACACTCTCATTGAGAGAGACATACTGACAGAAGTACACTGTCAGACACATACTCACAGTGACAGACACACAATCTCACTGATTTGAAACACACTCACTGACAGACACACATATGTTTTTATTTTTAAAATGGACTATGTTGGGGAAAAATCAGCCCGGGTCCTTTGTGGATGATGGATATTTGCCAACTTATTCAGTGCTCTGGAAATTGGAAATGAATAGCAGAGACGTGTTCAATAACCAATTCAAATTCCTTTATTACACAAGTTATATTTATATCCCATTTTCATAGCAGGATGGGAGAGGGAAAAAATGAGCATATGGGCGTGACAATGATGACAATGACAGAATGTTTTACACAAGTTATAAGCAGCTGTTTCTTGTTATATCGCATGTATATCTGATAAAAAACAGATATTTACAAATACCAAAATATTGGACAATTAGCAAGAACATTTCGAAATCAGTACTTTTCCCGTAACTAGGATTTTAGATAAATTGTATCTCCGAGAATCAGAGATACAATTCCAAATGTATTCTTGGTTCAAATTAACCCTTATATGAACAGCTAGGATAGATAGTGAAATGGATATTCATATCTACAGACCATTGTGTATGTTTACTTGTTTCCTGAAACATAGTCACAGTTTATGATATTTGAAGGTTAATATGAGTTTTTCCCACATCACCATCACATGTATATTTTACATAAATAAAGAATAATGTAGAAAAACACACACTCACTAGAAGACATACTCACAAACTGATAGAGAGACTCACTGACTGACAGAAACAAACACACACACACATTCACTGACTGACACACACAATGACAGAAACACTCACACATTCTTGCGCACTCTCGCAAATAAATTTTATTTTTTGAGACCCATCAATGCTCACTACCTCTCCCTGGGTTCCAGTGTTGGACTGTGCTTTAATCATGCATTACCTCAATGCTCCTACACGCTGTTTAGTATGCTGGGGCTGGAAATATGCCATATTCTGGCTCCAGGCATCACAGAAGGAGTGTGACAGAGGAGTGAGGAACTGCAAGATCAGTAACACCTAAGCAATGAGGTATTATGTGTTCTGTATGATAGGAAACAGGATATGTCATGTTATTAAACATTTTATAACATCACTTGAATGTCAGATAAGCAGAAAGTCTGATAAGGCGTGGATTTTTTGTAGTGTTTTAGAGTTTGCACCAAATGTGTATCATATGGAAGATGTTATGTCTATGTCTGCGAGGTGATTCTTCTTTCATAGTACTGAAAAAGTTTATGCCTGGGGAAAAAAAGAGACCATGCCCACAGCTGCTAAAATGTACATCTCAGAGGAATCCATGTTCATTTATTCTCAGTTGTTATATGTATGCATCAACACACATTTAGGAAAATATATCAGGACTAATTCACAATAAATTATCACGATGACATACAGCAAGTGGCATGACATACCTTTTGCAGAATGACTCACTTCAAATGGAAATATGAAACAGACCAATCCATTAAAAGACACAAATATCATAGGCTATAGAGTACACATTAAGTAAATATATACTGTCCAGCCACAGACATCCAAGTAAATTGGACAATGGAATAATCCAGGTGAACTAATAATTTGTAAGTCATTTAAAAAAAAAAAAAAATTATAACCTATCATCAGTTAAAATAATGAGGAATAAAAAGTATTAAGTGACTTTCTTGGTCCTGCTCTCATCCTTCTACTTGTCAATCTTGCTCATGTAAATAAAGATTTTCCTACTCTGCAAGCAGTGGATTAAGCTCTTTTCTGGTGTGCATAGCAGAATCCAGTTACTGCAAGTGAAGGCTTAAAGTAGTAGCTCATCCATTTCTAGTAGAATTGTGTTCTGTTAGCAGTCATTGAAAAATTAGAAGTACCAGCACAGTGTATAAAGATATTTTATCTTTAATTTTACAGATATGTTATTTTTAATAAACAGCATCCTTGGTTACATAACCATCATTTGCAAAACTAGTAATTTATTTTTTTGATGTTTTTTTTAATGAAATCATTTCCATGTCTGCTACTCATAAAATCAATAGGTTTACCATTTTTTTCCATACAGTAAAAATCTCATGATGTTCACTGGAATTTGAGTAATGCTAACTGAAACTGTAAATGGTCGAATCAAGTTAGAAAATTATGGAGCATATGAGAAAATATCCCCACTCATCCCAACTCCGTTCTTTTTTATCATGTGTCTTTGAGGCTTCTATATCCAGACTTTAAGGAAAATACTAAAATAAAACATATATACCGATTCTAAATTTTACTTTAAATAGGTTATCTTTTCTACGTGTACTCAAAGGTAATGCAATAATCATACATGCTAATCAATGATACTGTCTGACTGTTTCCTTGTTTTTTTGTTTTTTTCTACCTTCTAAAAAAAACATCAACACGTGAAATAAATAAATGATAGTTAAGGACAATATTATAGGGCTAAGCAAGAAGAGTAAATGGAAGAGGGAAAGTATGCATGGTCCTGGCAATTGGATCACAGCAATGTAATGACCTAGATTGAAGAGAGACAACTCTTTAGTGCTCATATAAAATTGCTGAGCACCTCTTTATTGCATTGAACTGGGGTAAATATGTGAGATCTAGCCATCATATAAATGACAAAAATACATTACAGTTACATTGGAAAATAGGGAGAAATTCCTGTAGTAAGAGAATATTCAACATTATATTGTCATACACAAGCCCACCCATTCTATACTCCAATAATGCTCTCATAAAGACTGGTAAAGATTTCCTATTTGTGATACATACAACATCCAAGCTTTAGCATCAAGTCTAAAACAGATGATATTACCATTTATACTCGAGTACAAGTCGACCCGAATATAAGTCGAGACCCCTAATTTTACCCCAAAAAACTGGGAAAACTTATTGACTCGAGTATAAGACTAGGGTGGGAAATGCAACAGCTACTGGTAAATGTCTAAATAAAATTAGGTCCCCCAAAAATTATATTAATTGAATATTTATTTACAGTATATAATGAATGCAGAGTGTGTGTGTGTTTGTGTAGTGTGTGTATATAATGAATGCAGTGTGTGTGTATATAATGAATGCAGTGTGTGTGTGTGTATAATGCAGAGTGTGTGTGTGTGTGTGTATGAATGCAGTGTGTGTGTATAATGCATTGTGTTTGTGTATGAATGCAGTGTGTGTGTATGAATGCAATGTGTGTGTGTGTGTGTGTATGAATGCAGTGTGTGTGTGTGCATGAATGCAGTGTGTGTATATGATGCAGACTGTGTAACCTTGGTGCGAGGTGGGAATTTGTATTATTTATTTTTTATTTATTATTTATTTTGTATTTTAATATTACATTTTATTTGTATTTTAATATTATTAAAATTATCTTATTTTTTTGTCCCCCCTCCTTGCTTGATACATGGCCAGGGAGGGGGGCTATATTATTCCCTGGTGGTCCAGTGGATGGGCTGTGCAGGAGGGGGGCTGGGAGCAAGCTGTTACTTACCATTACAGCAGCTCCTGTCAGCTCCCTTCTCCTCCATGACATATGGAACACACAGCCTCTACCCAGGACAAAGGAAGTCTCCAATGGCATACACCCCTCTGACACACAGGGTGGCTGTTACAATCCACATAGAGTTAGAGAAATACCACATTTTTGTATTCCCAACGCTATAGTATTCCTTTAGCATGTCTCACCGTGATGGCTAGCATAAGCTAGCACAGACTCTTTTTAGATGAGATCTAAGCAAAAAAAGTAAAAACAAAAACATAGCAGCACATATCTGATATGTTTTCTTCATGAACTTTCATGAACATTTCAGTTAATTGATCCATTTGTTCATACATGGCAGTAAAACAGACCACATAAATGTAGAACAATTGAGGAGCGCACAGCAGAAGCAAGTCTACAACTGAAAAATATAGAAGGGGACAGAATTAATCAAAAGAATTAAAAAAAAAATCTGAACAGTTTGGGCATCTACCACCGATGCTTCCTAAACAGTTTCATTTTAATTTTGAGAACATCCTCCTTTGCAGGTCAGACAGACATAGACAACTTCAAATAATTATCTCATCATACTACACGACTTGCCTTTCAGACATGACCTAAGGCAGTTGGAAACTGTTCTTTAACTGTTCCTGCTCATATAAAATGGCTTAATTGTTCTGTGAGGAATTTTTATGAAGCCAAACTCCAGATGTTTTGAAATATTTCGCTGAGAGAAATACTACCTAATTATTACAAACTATCATGTTTTTTCATTAATAGTATGTAGGGCTTGATAGGTTGCAGAAAACCTAAAGGCAAAATCTGTAACTCTGACAGCATTTTATTATGAATCCCTCTTATCCACTGCTTGACTATGTAGATTTACAAACAATAGTTACCGTATATACTCGAGTATAAGCCGATCCGAATATAAGCCGAAGGCCCTAATTTTACCCCAAAAAACTGGGAAAAATTATTGACTCGAGTATAAGACTAGGGATGGAAATGCAGCAGCAGCTACTGGTAAATTTCTAAATAAAATTAGATCCCCAAAAAATTATATTAATTGAATATTTATTTACAGTGTGTTTATATAATGAATGCTGTGTGTGCGCATGAGTGCAGTGTGTGCGTATGAGTGCAGTGTGTGCGTATGAGTGCAGTGTGTGTATGTGTGCAGTGTGTGTGTGTATGAGTGCAGTGTGTGTGTGTGTGATGCAGTGTGAGTGTGTGTGATGCAGTGTGTATTTGTGTATGTGTTGCAGAGCCTTGGTGGGGGGTGGGCATTTTTATTATTATTATTTTTTAATTATTATTTTAATATTTTTTTTTGGTTATATTATTATTTATTTTATTATTATTTTTAAAATATTATTATCTTTTATTTTAATTATTATTATTTTATTATTATTTATATATTTTTTTCGTCCCCCTTCCCTGCTTGATACATGGCAGGGAGGGGGCTCTCACTCCCTGGTGGTCCTGTGGCATTGGCAGTTCAGTTCAGTTCATACTCGAGTCAATGTCTGTATTATGGCAATTGCCATAATACAGACAAGGGGCTGTGTAGGAGGGGGGGCTGGCAGAAAGCGTTTACTTACCTCTCCTGCAGCTCCTGTCAGCTCCCTTTTCCTCTGCGCCGGTCTGGTCAGCTCCCTCTGCAAGTCCCAGTGTAAGTCTCGCGGCCGCGCTATGCTCTCTGCCAGCCCCCCTCCTACACAGCCCCTTGTCTGTATTATGGCAATTGCCATAATACAGACATTGACTCGAGTATAAGTCGAGTTGGGGTTTTTCAGCACAGAAAATGTGCTGAAAAACTCGACTTATACTCGAGTATATACGGTATATGAATAAAATGAAAAGGCTTTTGTACAAATATCAAGTGTTATATAAGATAAATGGCACAAACCTATGTTCCCATTTCATCTAGACCGGGCACAGGCAACCTTCGGCACTCCAGATGTTTTGGACTACACCTCCCATGATGATTTTCAGCATTATGGGTGTAAAAGCATCTGGAGTGCCAAAGGTTGTCTATCCCTGATCTAGACCATTAGAGGAAGAACTGTTGTTTAGGACTCTAAGTTCGAATCACAAAAATAAACTCTATAATCTACATTTTCAAGATAGTAGCGTGTGTGACACTAGAATAAATATGTTAATCAGTAAAAAGAAATTACAAAAGTCAAATATTTTGTGTTGCACTATGTAGCATAACTTTTATTTGCTTCAAAATGATTTTCCTAATAAACATGGGTATATAGGAAAATTGAATTAGTGTTAACAGAAATTATCCGATTTATGTATTTCATTACTAATTAATGCACTTCCTCCCATATTGAGTTAAAGATTGATTTTGTGTGCTCTTGTAATCTTGCCCTTGCTACCTAATTTCTGATTATCTGAGAAACTATGAATATGATTGCTACATTCCAAGGAGCAATGGCTTCAAACGTGAGCTAAGCACATTCTTAGCACATTGTGAGGAAAAGAAAGATATTGTTATCATGATTATTGCTAAGGAGTCAGGTACAAAAATAAATAATTGATTCTCTTCACTAATAAAATTCATGCTATATTGGGCAACAGATTATTTGTTTTACTCTTAAAATCCTGTAGGACACAATGTTATACAAGAAAAGAATAAAGCACTGAAATGCAGAATACTCACAGATTTCTATTTTGTGTTTTGTTTAGTGATAGCTTTCTTTCTGTAAAAAAATTCTGGCGTGGTTTAGTGATTGATCTTTTAAATATATTAGCTACTGTTTGATAATGCAGTGAACCACTTGAACTCTGTCTAGCATTAAGCTATTAGAAGGGGTTTCAGTGTCCTTTAAACCCATGTAACCATCACTATAGTTTTGATTGCACATACTACATTTACATAGTACCATTGCTGACAGGTAGGTGGCTCTGTTTAGTATCATTATCTTTGCAAAAAGGAGATGTGTAATCACTATATCAAATGTCTATATTGTTGCATGTTAATTAGGGTAAAATAAACCTTTTTTTAACCAATACACTGAATTTATTAGTATTTTAACCTTTTTTTATTTAACCCTGGTAACCTTTTTCTGGTAATCGAATAAGCCCCAACGGTCCTCTACCAAATGAGGCAAAAACATATAAGAGGCCATCCAGGCTGATGGATACAGACATTGTTCACACTATTTAACAATGAGCAGATTTTGTAGAGCAGGTTCCAGGTTTTCTTTTTGTTTGTTTTTTAGAATGTTGTCTTTTTTTTTTTTTTTGTAATAGTAACATCGGGAAATAATGGCTTTTGTTTGTTCAACTTTTGCAGGATTGAAAAAAAAGAACATAGAGAAGAAGAGATAGATAGAGAGAAGAAGATATCTGCAGTGATATAATCCCAGTGGTAATATTTCTCAAACCAGACCTATATTACAAAATATTTTTAGTAAATGTCCATTAGTTGCAGTGTTCCAATTTGTAATATTTTAGTTACAGGCTGTGTGATCTGTGGAAAGAAAATCAGTATGCCATAAAAATATAGGTTTTATTAGACACAAAATAAACACACTATCCCCAAAGGGTAAAGGCATATCAAGAATATTATTTTTCTTGTATGTAATCCTTATGGCAGCAATCAACTAAATGATGATAATCTGGTAACGATGTAGCAGAGTGCTAGCTTTACTCTGCCCTGCTCGCAGGTAGATCCTGGTTCCCAGTACAAGATCTGTGTGCATTTCAACACTGCCCGCCAAGGATGGTATGAATGCCAAAGGATACACTGTGCAACCGAGCCCAACCTACTGGTCTACTTATCTATGAAATGCATTAGGCTTGGTTGCACAGTGCATCCTTTTGTCACCCATCCCACCACAGTCTTTCTATTAGCTCCAAGTCTTTTAGAGTTCCAGGGATTGCCCAGACTTCATTTGCTACAAATATAAATTAATACATACTGTATGGCATTGGGAGTTGCCATTCAGAAGCCTGCTCTTTATAAATATTTTTAAATAAATTAACTAAACCAGCAATGTCAACTATGCCCATGTTATTTTCATATGCTGCCCATCCAAACTGACTTTCTTAAAATAATTATATTGTACATAACTAGACAGTGCTAACAACAGCAGTATCAAAAATAGCATTGCTTAACGGCAACAATGTAGTACAATAACCATTCCCATATTTTCTAAAAGGGATTGAAATAAAAAGGAAAATGCATAGGGTACTGCAAATTTGATTGGATTTTTCAGCGTCTAGATAATGTTAGCCTAGATTTTAACAGATTTTAACTAAGTTGATTATTATAATCTTTAATTAATAACTGCAATTAATAACTGCCTTGCTCTTCAAGTGAATTGGTCACTTAGTATTGTGAAGTTAATGGACTAGGGTTAGTTAGTAGACATCTTAAAGTGGACATTATTTGATGCACAAGTACCAAATATCCCATTAAAACCCACTGAAAGCATCTACGGTATTATCTACCAAAAAGGATGAACAAACATCTAGTAAACTAAATTACATGACACTGAGTGAAAAGATTTGGCAGACCAACAAACATCAATCTTGAAACTTAGAAATTACACAGCATGGCTCCTTTCTCTCCAAGCTGATCCAAATTAGTGAGATACTAAACCTTGCATTTTTCAGTACTGTGTTAAATACACAGGAGAAGAAGCTTTGTGCTGAGGCTCTGAATCAACTCTGCAGTGCTTGCCCCCTGCCAACAGCACTAACACAAACCTTCGTCAGTGATTCCTGCTTCCCTTACTAGACCTGCTGTTCTTGTGAATGGGGGAAATTATAAACAAATGCCATTGGAGTTTGGTGTGTTTAAGAGGTTTAAATCAGTGTACAGTTTAAACCTGAAAAGAAGAGCCCAAGCACCCCTTTTAATTAATTGTGGTCTCAAATATATGAAGTTCAAATTGAAACATTGTACTATTTAATATAAGGCTTTTAACAATTATTCTCATTCTCATGCTTTGCTCTGCAATTTGCACTTTTTACGTTTTTCTCAAATTAGGACTCAAAATGAAGGCATGAGAAAAGGAGGCTCCATCTGTTCCCAAATAATCCCCAGGGATAAAATCAAGTCATATGCAGCAGCACTGGGATATAGCACAGACAATATTCTCTGTTTGTGACCTATATATATATATATATATATACTTATCATGTTATGTATGTTAAGCACCAGGTATAGCACAGAACAGTCTGTGTAAAGTATGTACACATCCCTTATTAAGGTTTGTAAATGGAAATAAAAAAAAGATCAGTCACAGTTTTCAGAAGCTACGTTTTTGACTTCCAGGGACAGCCACCAGAGGCAACCTATTCAAGTCCGTCCCCTGTGAATCCTTCTGAGAGACAGAAATAGGCTGATGATTTATAGACATTTCAGCATCCAGTAGATGGGGATATTAGGGCTAGGGGAGGGTTGAAGAAACAGCTGTGATGCCTACATTTCCTCGTGTTTGCCTTTGATACAGAGTGATTTTGGAAACGTCTAGGAAGGGGAGCATATTAATCTCATCCCTACATTTCAGAACAGATAATAACTATAAGATGTATTCATTGGCAATGCATATTTTATATGTAAAATACATGTTTATTTTTTGGTTATGTTTTTTTTTTTTTTAAACAGTAATCATTATTTATTGGATATTGCTGTTCTGTATTATTATTTTTTTTTATTATTCTCTTTTGCATTATAAAAATAATTACTAAAGGCCTCAGTGAATTAATTAAAAGAGTATGTCCAAATACAGCAGATTGGTCTAGAAACCACACTGCTCACCCATGGAGTGTTTTGTGTGTGCGCATTTATGATGCATGGCCAAATAAAATGGTCTATGCAATTTGAAATCATGAGAAATATTATATGAGTTTATATGCTGTCTCGTGCACATTTCTTATGCTGTATCTAGTTTACATTTTATTAACTCACCACCCTCTTTGAAATCATTACACCATATCTTACATAGATAGATAGACAGACATATTCAATTATAGAAAGGCATACTTAAAATATTATCCCTCTTATTGCAAAATAAGGCTCTAATGTTAGGAATGCAAACATGTTTTCCTAATAATAAAATGCTACACTGTCTAGTTAGATTTATGGACTCCCCTCAAAAGGAAATAAAAAACAGGTTTTACTTACCTTTATCTCTCCAGAGTCACAGTATTGCCGTGCCCACCATGGCTCTCAGCAAAACTAATGCTTCTCCAGAGGGAAGCATTGGTGGACTAGTGCACATACACTGCAATCGCTGTGCCAATCAGCATTTCCTCACTGAGGTGCATTAACTCAATGCTTCTCATGAGGAGCATTCTGCATCTCCTTGTAGGGCATCCAGGAAGCCCCACTAGTGGCTGTCCAAGTGAGAGCCATTAGGGGTTACATTAGGTAGCCATGTACACACTGCCTTTTCTAAGAAAAGGACACTTTACACTATTAATCCTGCAAGTACAGCCTCTTTTCTCCAGAACCATTACATTAAGCTGATGTGTTTCTGGTGCCTAGAGTTTCCATTAAATGTATTATACAGAGTGATAATATTCATTCACCATGAGCACCGACAAGTGATAATGTAACCATGTCAAGTAGAAATTCACCCCTGTTGAGTGTGACATGGACCCTCCACAATTGCCGTAAGTACATTTTAAAGCCTGACTAGTGGTGTAAGACTTGAAACATTAAGACCTGGCAAAATATACTTTAAAAAAGAAACAACACTTTTAAAGTTTCAGTAGCAAGTGTAAGTAGCAATGGGGCTGCTCATAATCCATGAAGAGTCTCACCAGTCATTTTGGTCTATGAGGGTCTGATCATATCCTGTTGTCCAGCAGGGGTTTGTGAGATATGTATAACAATTCTACTCACTGCAAATACTTTACTATACTTTAGCTGCTATTAATTTGCACATAGCTCAATTCAATGTCAGCAGGGCTATGTGCTGCGATCAGCAGAGTCTAACTGGACATACAGTATGACTAAAATAAATGAGGCAAGCCCAAACCTTGGAGTTCTGGCAGAATTACTTACAGCTCCGGTAAGCTGGCTTGTAATTGAAACAATTCTCAAAGACCACTTCAGTTAAAGGCCAATCGAAAAGCTGAAAGGTGGTGTGGGGTACACTCTGCAAAATAAAAACTTTCCAATGATTTAAAGTTTTTATTTAAAGTTGTAATGCTGAACATGTAAACTGCAGTTGTTATGGTAATAGTTATATAACCATATATTCACTATATTAAGTAAAACATTAAGAGTCCATATTTGCCTCATTGTTTTGATAATACTTTTCCAGTCCTTGGAGAAAAAAAATACAGAGACTATTGATACAGCCTTTTCTGTTTTAATATTTCTGTGGGAATATATTGTGTATCAAGCACAGGAAGAATATGATTTTGCAAAAAGAAGATTTAAAAAGGATTGTAGTGTACTCCCAGATCTACAGACAGTTAAACAGCAATTACCTTAATGCTTCTGCTGTTTTGAATGGTGCTAGTTTCTTCTAGGTACTGTGTAGCTTAAGTTCCACACAACTCAAGACTTTTATAATGATAATGAATGAAACATATACCTTCAAACCTACAACAGGAACTATCAATTTAATATGAGTTCGGTAAAAATAATTAACAGCATTTATTATTAAATGTAGGTTAGGCTGTAAGTGCACTTTCTGAATATTTACCATATGAAAATGAGTTATTAAATCATGATTGATAGATAGACAGATATACACAGGCATATAGGTAGATATAGATGATTTTAAGATATTGAGCAGTAACGCTGACTTGCATTTATTTACCAAACATGTAATGTCAATGCCAGTCTATATTATACTTTTCTTTCCTATATATGTATGCCAACACAAGTACACAATACCTATGTCCATTACCCAGTTCACAGGAATTGCACAATTTCAGTGAATTCTAAGATATGGCCTGCACTGCTCTACTTGCTAAAAAATAATGTGGAACCTAATAACCCCAGAGAATGGACCAGTTTCCCCCTCTGTTTGCAGGACTTCTTGGCTGCTAGAGATGACGCAACATCCTGGAATATCTTACTTTCCAGGACTGGAGACCCACTTACCATTGGCTGTGATGGTGTTGGCAGTGGGACATAGCAATACCAGGGTACTCTTTATATAGAAAAGACAGGAAAGGCAGGAAAGGGGGAGGGGTGGCCCTGTATGTGAAGGATATCATAAAATCTAGCCTAATAAAAGTTAGTGAGGTGAATATAGAGTTTGTTTGGGTTACGTTAGAATTTGATAATCACACAGTAATTCGTGTAGGTGTGATTTATAGGCCCCCAGGACAAATTGAAGAGTTAGATAATGTACTAGTTGAGGAAATAGCTAAAATGACAATGAAGGGGGAAGTTATCATCATGGGTGACTTTAATCTTCCTGATGTGAACTGGAAAACAAAAATAGCTGCTTGTGCCAGGAGCACACATATTCTAAACTCCCTACTGGGATTATCTCTAAAACAAGTCGTTGAGGAGCCAAATCGTAAAGAGGCCATACTAGATTTAGTGTTAACAAATGGAGATTTGGTATCCGATATTACTGTAGGTGAAAGTTTAGGATCCAGTGATCATCAGTCAGTGTGGTTTAATATAAGAACAGTGACTGAGTCACACCACACAAAAACAAAAGTTTTAGACTTTAGAAAAACAGACTTTTCTAAAATTAGAATATGTGTAAAGGAGTCATTATCAGACTGGAGCAATTTAAATGGCGTCCAAGAGAAATAGGATTATTTAAAAGTTGCACTACTGAATGCAACAGAAAATTGCATTAGGCTTGTCAGTAAAAGCAAAAAAATCAAGAAACCACTGTGGTACTCCGCAGATGTGGCCAAAATAGTAAAAAACAAAAAGTTAGCATTTAGTAATTATAAAACAAACAGAGTGAGGAAAACAGAATGATCTATAAGATTAGGCAGAAAGAGGCTATGCAAGTTATAAGAGCTTCCAAATCACACACAGAAGAGAAAATAGCACAGTCAGTAAAAAAGGGGGACAAAACTTTTTTTGGATACATAAATGAGAAAGAAAAGTAAAACAAGGATCAGTTAGATTAAAAACAAAGGTAGGAAGGTATGTAGAAGAGGATAAAGGTCTAGCTGACTGCCTCAATGAATATTTTTGATCGGTATTTACAGAGGAAAATGAAGGAGAGGGACCTCAGTTAAGAAAAAGGATAAATGAGTTATTTATTACACGTGAGTTTACAGAGGAAGAGGTTCTATTTCAACTGTCAAAAGTAAAGTCAATAAGTCAATGGGATCTGATGGAATACACCCAAAGCTATTAAAAGAGCTTAGTGGTGTACTAGCAAAACCATTAACAGATTTATTTAACCAATCATTGATAACAGGACTAGTCCCAGAAGATTGGAAGTTGGCGAATGTTGTGCCCATTCACAAGAAAGGTAATAGGGAGGAGTCGGGCAACTATAGGCCAGTAAGCCTTACTTCAGTAGTGGGGAAAGTGATGGAAACCATGTTAAAGGATAGGATTGTTGATCATCTAAAAACACATGGATTTCAAGATCAGAGACAACATGGGTTTACTTCAGGGAGATCATGCCAAACTAATCTTATTGATTATTTTGATTGGGTAACTAAAATTATAGATCAGGGTGGTGCAGTAGACATTGTTTACCTAGATTTCAGTAAGGCTTTTGACACTGTTGCACATAGAAGGCTTATCAATAAACTGCAATCTTTAAGTATGGATTCCAATATTGTTGAATGGGTGAGGCAGTGGCTGAGTGACAGGCAACAGAGGGTTGTAGTCAATGGAGTATATTCGAAGCTTGGGCTTGTCACCAGTGGGGTACCTCAGGGATCTGTACTTGGACCCATTCTCTTTAATATTTGTATTGGTGATATTGCAGAAGGTAATGATGGTAAGGTATGTATTTTTGCTGATGATACTAAGATATGTAACAGGGTTGATGTTCCAGGAGGGATAAGCCAAATGGCTAATGATTTAGGTAAACTAGAAAAATGGTCAGAGTTGTGGCAACTGATATTTAATGTGGATAAGTGCAAGATAATGCATCTTGGACGTAAAAACCCAAGGGCAGAGTACAGAATATTTGATAGAGTCCTAACCTCAACATCGGAGGAAAGGGATTTATGGGTGATTATTTCTGATGAGTTAAAGGTAGGCAGACAATGTAATAGAGCAGCAGGAAATGCTAGCAGAATGCTTGATTGTATAGGGAGAGGTATTAGCAGTAGAAAGAGGGAAGTGCTCATGCCATTGTACAGAACACTGGTGAGACCTCACTTGGAATATTGTACGCAGTACTGGAGGCCGTATCTTCAGAAGGATATTGATACCTTAGAGAGAGTTCAGAGAAGGGCTACTAAACTGGTTCATGGATTGCAGGATAAAACTTACCAGGAAAGGTTAAAGGATCTTAACATGTATAGCTTGGAGGAAAGACGAGACAGGGGGATATGATAGAAACATTTAAATACATAAAGGGAATCAACACAGTAAAGGAGGAGACTATATTTAAAAGAAGAAAAACTACCACAACAAGAGGACATACAGGGAGTGCAGAATTATTAGGCAAATGAGTATTTTGACCACATCATCCTCTTTATGCATGTTGTCTTACTCCAAGCTGTATAGGCTCGAAAGCCTACTACCAATTAAGCATATTAGGTGATGTGCATCTCTGAAATTAGAAGGGGTGTGGTCTAATGACATCAACACCCTATATCAGGTGTGCATAATTATTAGGCAACTTCCTTTCCTTTGGCAAAATGGGTCAAAAGAAGGACTTGACAGGCTCAGAAAAGTCAAAAATAGTTAGATATCTTGCAGAGGGATGCAGCACTCTTAAAATTGCAAAGCTTCTGAAGCGTGATCATCGAACAATCAAGCGTTTCATTCAAAATAGTCAACAGGGTTGCAAGAAGCGTGTGGAAAAACCAAGGCGCAAAATAACTGCCCATGAACTGAGAAAAGTCAAGCGTGCAGCTGCCAAGATGCCACTTGCCACCAGTTTGGCCATATTTCAGAGCTGCAACATCACTGGAGTGCCCAAAAGCACAAGGTGTGCAATACTCAGAGACATGGCCAAGGTAAGAAAGGCTGAAAGACGACCACCACTGAACAAGACACACAAGCTGAAACGTCAAGACTGGGCCAAGAAATATCTCAAGACTGATTTTTCTAAGGTTTTATGGACTGATGAAATGAGAGTGAGTCTTGATGGGCCAGATGGATGGGCCCATGGCTGGATTGGTAAAGGGCAGAGAGCTCCAGTCTGACTCAGACGCCAGCAAGGTGGAGGTGGAGTACTGGTTTGGGCTGGTATCATCAAAGATGAGCTTGTGGGGCCTTTTCGGGTTGAGGATGGAGTCAAGCTCAACTCCCAGTCCTACTGTCAGTTTCTGGAAGACACCTTCTTCAAGCAGTGGTACAGGAAGAAGTCTGCATCCTTCAAGAAAAACATGATTTTCATGCAGGACAATGCTCCATCACACGCGTCCAAGTACTCCACTGGCAAGAAAGGGTATAAAAGAAGAAAATCTAATGACATGGCCTCCTTGTTCACCTGATCTGAACCCCATTGAGAACCTGTGGTCCATCATCAAATGTGAGATTTACAAGGAGGGAAAACAGTACACCTCTCTGAACAGTGTCTGGGAGGCTGTGGTTGCTTCTGCACGCAATGTTGATGGTGAACAGATCAAAACACTGACAGAATCCATGGATGGCAGGCTTTTGAGTGTCCTTGCAAAGAAAGGTGGCTATATTGGTCACTGATTTGTTTTTGTTTTGATTTTGAATGTCAGAAATGTATATTTGTGAATGTTGAGATGTTATATTGGTTTCACTGGTAAAAATAAATAATTGAAATGGGTATATATTTGTTTTTGTTAAGTTGCCTAATAATTATGCACAGTAATAGTCACCTGCACACACAGATATCCCCCTAAAATAGCTAAAACTAAAAACTACTTCCAAAAATATTCAGCTTTGATATTAATGAGTTTTTTGGGTTCATTGAGAACATGGTTGTTGTTCAATAATAAAATTAATCCTCAAACATACAACTTGCCTAATAATTCTGCACTCCCTGTAGTCTTAAATTAGAGGGACAAAGGTTTAAAAATCATATCAGGAAGTATTACTTTACTGAGATGGTAGTGGATGCATGGAATAGCCTTCCAGCTGAAGTGGTAGAGGTTAACACAGTAAAGGAGTTTAAGAATGTGTGGGATAGGCATAAGGCTATCCTAACTATAAGATAAGGCCAGAGACTAATGAAAGTATTTAGAAAATTGGGCAGACTAAATGGGCCGAATGGTTCTTATCTGCTGTCACATTCTATGTTTCTATGTTTCTAATGTATTCCTTCTGTGCACATGGGCATCATAAATGTTATAGTTACTTGCAGCTATAATGCATGTGTGCATGTCTGTGAGTAATCATTGCAATACTAGTCACTTGCAACTGTAGCAAGTAATTTCAATTTTTTTTATATGTTAATATGATATCCCTCTCATTATGTGGTGAGTGCATGTGTATGTCTTAATGTGTGCTGATGTACTTATTATTTGTCAGTGAACTTGAACTTTCTTGCTAGTCATAAAATGTTTGAAGTGCAGGAAAATTATGAATAACGCTCATCAAAAGAGGAGCACCGCTTTCAATAGGATAATGTAAGTGTGAGTAGTACCTGTCTACCCAGGGTATGAACCCAAATATAGAAGTGAAAACAATATACTAAAAAACGCTCTATCCAAAGACAGAGCCCCCTAGCTGGTACGTAAGAAATTGCAGACAATAATACTTTCTCAAGGTGTCTAAAAGTAGTGTGATTAGAAAAGGTATAAACGAGATTCACAGAAATGCCTACAATGTACTATACAGACTTTATTAAATGTGTTCTAATGTACAAGGTAACAATGGCTAAATAACATTGTATAGTGGTAGAGACCTGTATTAAAAAAGGTAAGTAGTACACAGGGGCTTAAGAATAAAAGTAGATGGAGACCAGTTTCCTCAGATAATCCTGTAAACAAAGGAGGGGATAAGTATCTCTAAAGCAGTGAACCCTCCTCAATGAAATTAGAGTTCTCACTCACTGATGATAAACCGGTATCTAGAGGTGTTCCAAAAAGGACTCATGAATCTCAAGGCACTACTACAGTAGTAGGAAAAAAAAGGGGGATGAGGAGAAATAATAAAAGTAAATAAATAAGTAAAGGTCAGAGAATTGCTCAGTAGCAACCTACTACCATTTATAGCTAAACTGACCTAAGATAATCACACTACCTCTAAACTAGAGGACTAAATAGGTGCCATAATTAGAGTGCTCAAAAAGTGCTCAGTGAAAAATAATCAATAAATGCATTTCAGTGCATGGCTGCACCTTCGTCAGGGCAAAAAAACTATACTGGCATAAGAGCTGGCATAAACAGTGATCAAAATGCCTTCGAAGCAAGTCAATAGCCCATCAGCAATGTGTAATGAATTGATTAGAAATGCACCTCATCTGTGTGCACCTATACAGCGCAACCACTCCACTTAGACTCCACAATCAGCCACAGGAACATTCCGAAAGGGGTGGGGATGTGAGCAAAAAAAAAAGAGGAGGTATGGCAGTTGCCTAAACTTAAGTACACATTTCCAATTATTATTATTTATATAGCACCGACAAATTCTGCAGTGCTGTACAATGGGTTGACTAACAAACATGTAATTGTAACAAGACGAGTTAGACACACAGGAACAGAGGGGTTCAGAGCCCTGATCAATGAGCTTACATGCTAGAGGGAGTGGGGTAGAGTGACACAAGGTAAAGGTAGGAGTAGAAAAGTAGTTTGGTAGAACAGTATTCGCTGAAGACTTAGTGTTTAATGACAGTTTAAGGACAGGAATCAAGGTACAGGTGGGGGGAGCTATTAACTGTTTAATTGGTTTAAAGTGAGTTTTCAATGATTTTTTGAAGGAGTGGAGGCTGGGTGAATGTCTAACGGAGAGGGGAAGTGAGAACGGTGCGGCCCTACAGAAGTCTTGAAGGCGAGCATCAGAGATGGGAGTATGATCAGAGGATAGACATAGGTTTAGACTATTTATAACGGAGAATCCAATGGTATCAAATGTTTGATTTGTTGTGTATAATCAAATATTGAACTGGAAGATATCAGTCAAAAATGTGTAAAAGAGACCAATCAAACATGAATTTAGCCACTCGCATATATGGTACTCTGTGACTGAATAAGAAGTGGGATTGGAATGCTCACTAATTCCAGCCAGCCCAAAAGTCTCTCTAAGCAGGGAGAGGCTGTGTGTGTAAGTCTACATAGATAAGAGCAGAACTGCTCACAGCCGTTAGCCAGCCAGTTGCTCACATGTATGGTACTGAGCGGGTGAGGTGGAACTGGGACTGGAATGCTCACTAATCCCAGAGAAACTCTCTAAGTAAGATAAGGCTGTGTGTGTATATATATATAGAGAGAGAAGAACAAAGCTGCTTACAGTTAATAACTAGTCAGTTACTCACATATTGTATTTATTTATTTATTTATTATTTATAAAATATTTTACCAGAAAAGATACATTGAGATTTCTCTCGTTTTCATGTATGTATAGTACTGAGTGAGTGAACAAGAACTGGGACTGAAATGCTCACTAATCCCAGCCAGCCCACAAGTCTCTCTAAGTAGGGAGAGGCTGTGTGTATAACTGTATATGGATACGAGCAGAACTGCTCACAGCTATTAGCCTCACATATATAGTACTGAGTGAGAGGGAACTGGGACTGGAAAGCTCACTAATCCCAGCCAGCCCAAGAAACTCTCTAAAAAAAAGATAAGGCTGAGTGTGAATGAATGTATATAAATAAGAGCAGAACTGCTCACAGTTAATAGCTGGCTTGAATTCTGTATCATGGGAAATAACAGCACTCAAAATACAAGACACACCTTAACATACCATACCTTGAGCCTGTCACCCCACAGTGTGAGTTACTTTATTTTCCCATAATGCACATCTCTCATGCATACACATGCATTTGCAGAGTAAAACAACACATGCTCTTTATTTATATTAAGAATATCACCTTCTGCAGACTTACTTCTAGAAAGTAACTCTCGGCAAATTGCTGAGTGTTCTGAGAGAAAAGTGGAACTCTGGCATAGCAGCCTGCCTGTAGTTTTGTGACAGGAGCATTTCAGAACCTTGGAGAGCTGCCATGCTCGCTCCCGTGCAGAGAGCTGTAACACATTCTGATGGGAAACCAAATCCGACACAGCAGTTGCTGATGATGAATGTGTAAGATAGGGACGCTTTCTCTCGCTCGCCTCACACACTGCCGGTAGGATCAGCAGCTGCATGTGTGCCTTACACTGACAGCAACATTAGCTCCATCCTCCCATTTCTCTGCACTCCCTCATCAGCTCATCAGTGAGGATTCTCACACTTTTTTGTGAATCCGCTTCCCAACTCATCCTCTTCCTCCAGCCCCCCCTCCCCCTTTGCTCTTCCACTCAGGCTCCTTCCCTCCTCCTATTCCACTCTCTTTTCTCCCTGGCTACCAGCATCAGCGGGAGAGTGCAGGTACTGTACCTTGCCTTCTTAGAAAAAAAAAACACTTTATTTTCTATTGGGGCACAGTCAATAAAAAAAGCTAAATAAGGGAAATAAACCAAAAAGCTGTACCCTACTGGATTTAGAGAACAATAAAGGTGGGGAGAAGCCTATCATGCCTGTGTTTAAGAGGCTGATACCCATGTGTTCTCTTTTCTCTTTCAGTTTATAGTTTGCTTGCCTTTGTTTGGAATAAAACACATTTTCGTAATCTATCTGGGAGGAAAAGAAGAGAAGAAAAAAAGACTCCTCTGGGTTTCCGAAACCAAGGAACTGGCTGCCCTAGTAAGTAGAAAAGAGTTTCTATCTTTCTTCTCTGCGATTGTGGGATGCACGGGGCAAAAAAGCTGAAATGTTGGTCCTGATGACTCTGAGCGAACTTGGGCAGAGTTGCTTAGAAATAGCGGTTATTACAGAGCTGAACCCTGCAGAGCATCCTGTATGTGTATCTATATAGCCATGCAAGCTACACTGCCAAATGTTGCTTATGCATATTAAATTTGCTATGCTCTAAGGCTTGTTAAATAGTCTTTTGTGATTTGAGTGACTTCCTTTGCTATTGGTTCTATTAGAATTGCTTATGTTTCCACCATGCAATCATTTGGGCTTAGTGTATTTTACAGGCTGTGCAAGTCATGGAAGTTTGACACTTACATCCTGTATTTTGTGCTAATGCAAGGGAAATATGTTTCATAAGTGGTGCTGAGAACAGAGGCTCAGATGCAGGAGATGGTCAGTGCCAGCCTTTCTTGTCAGATGTTACATAGTGTCTTTATATTAAACTTTGGAGCCTTTTCCCTTCTGAGACCAGGATACTGCACGTTCAGCAGCATTTATATATCATTGTAGTGTGTAGCACGTTAAAACAGCAAGCATTTGTATCTGGGGTGTCTCTCTTTTTCAAGCTTTAATAACATAATGCTGATATTAAACAGTGGAACGTTTGTCAGGAGTTATTGTATCCAGTGGTGATGTGGCCATATGGTCCCTACACCTGGGGTCCAGCAGGACATAATTGAATATCTAATATAGTACAGTAACTATTGCAGCCTATGTTTTCTAGGTTATCCACGCCTAGTCATTCATTTGCAATGCTTATTATAGTTACCCTGAGAAAACTAGGCATTTATCTTGTCACTTGTGAAAACAATATGTTTCTTGTGTCACTGTTGTGCCATTCTACTTATCCACACAGACTAAACACTGTGCATACACACACGGTCATTCATGCTCACATACGTGTAATTAATAATATATATACACATACATACATAAATTACACACACACATGTGTGTGTGTGTGTGTTTGTGCACGCGCGCATAGTGTTTACTCTGTGTGGATAAGTAGAATATATATATATATATATATATATATATATATATATATATATATAGGAAACATGGGGGGCCAAAGATGGGGTACATTGACGTTGTGGCAGGCTTATGCAATGTATGATCATATAATGTAACTAAATCCCCATTTTTTTTGCCTAGATTAGGTGTTTTTAAAAAAAACTTTTACAAACTAATAAAATCTGTCAACATTGAAGTTGCTGTTTAGTAGATAGGAGAGTGCGCTGGATCTTGTGTATTTATTGTATATATATATATATATACACACACACACACACACACAAATATATACATACAGAAAGATCAATTTTGCATATGCAAACCCACACTCATTATATGTGTAATTGTGCAACACATACATTCCCTCTCTTACACACACACACATGTTGTGTGTGAATAAACAGACATGTTTATGTTATAGATGTCATTAGTATTATTTTTCTTTATTATTATTATTATTATTAAAGATTCACAGTGGAGGTGTTAAAGTTTTATCTCTGCATTATAGTAGAAAATAATCTACCCATTGCAATCCAATTACAACAAATGGAGTGTTACTTTATTCTGAAATTATTTAATCAATTATCCCAAATAAAAGTTACCTTTCTAAAGTTAATAGAACCCATCAAGTTTAATCACACATTCCAGCTTGTAATCTCTAATGGAAACTGAGCCATACACTTAATTAAAGAGCCCACTTTAAGCAAAGAAACAACACAGAAATAACATGCAAGTTTGAGGCTATTTATAGTGCTCCTGCTCTGACTTTGTTAAAAGCGTTTTCGTCATGTGAAGTTGTTCAATATTTAAAAATGTAAAATTTAACATAAGAAAAAATGTCTTGTTCAGCTCTTCAACTAGAAATAACCAACTCTGACAGCAACGAGAGTTTTCTGTTCAAGTGCTTTAAAACCCTTCATTAAATTTTTATTTTTATATTTATTTAACTCTAATATCAATGGCCCACATGTGACCAAAGATTGCTAAAGCTAAAATAGAAGAAAAAAAAAAAGACACGGGAGTCTTTAGTTGATGAAATCATGGTTTCTCAAATATTTATTAACCTTTTTTCTGCTGGATATTTCCGTAACATTATTTTTCTTGACACTTTTATTATGAGTTTCACAGACATCTGGACACACTTAACAATACAATGTCAACAATGTGCATTTTCTGCTGCCTATTATTTGTGATCCACTCAAAAAATATATATAGAAAGCTTAACAAGAAGACGAGAATGTCAACGTAGTGAATGTATATATTCTTATGCTTATTTGAATTACTGTACATTTTATATGAGTAAAATTAGTGTAAATTTACTGTCACATACTGTGGCTATTTGTTAATTTCTGCCTTAGGATTGTGCAAAGATGACCTAGACAATAGTCTCTTGCGTCAAGTTGTTAGGTCTTGGGCCAACATCATTGTGTTCTGACTAGAAAATAATGTTCATTTGGAACACAGTGCCTTTTTAAGAAACATTGTAAAATTACATTTATCTTTTATAATCAAGGGAAGTTGAAACCAGAAAGAATAAAAAAGTTGCTTGTATCAGCAGTTATGTTTTTTATTATGCAATTGTTCTTGTTATTCAGATCAGATAATGGCCCGATGAAATACATAAGCAGTCTTCAGGGAATGAATGATTAATTCCTCTAACGTGTGCTTACTATAGGAGTTCTTACTAATAAGGTATACCTGTATTTGCTTACAGTTGCAGTTGAGGGCAAAGAAAATATGCTGGTCTATCTTTTTATTCTTACCATGCAGAAATCTGCTATAAAAACAACATATGCTGATGAGAAAAGCCTAATAAGGTTTATTATTTTGCCTCATTTGCTGAGAATTTCAACTTTTAATTATTGGATTGAATTAATTGCATGCTTTTAAATCTATCTATCTATTTATCTATCTATCTATACATCCATCTTGCTAACCGTTAGCCGTTATAATTCTGATTGTATCTTTTTTATGTACACAGGCCTGGAAGCAACTATTTATTTATTACTTTTTTGGCAAGGTTTTCTATTATGTCATATGTCACGTTTTCTTAATTCCATCACACAACTGGAACCAATTAGCACAGTTCTATGATTAGTTCAGATTTATCTGTTCAAAATCTATGCTTGTTCTTGGTATATTAAGTACTTTATTGACACTCACTCTGCATAAATCAAAGTGGAGGGGGAGGCAGCTTCTTGAGTTGATGCTTGGAGAGCTCTATCGTACTCTGATACTTCACTAATATGAAAATTATAGAGAAATGACCAGGGAATTTCACTTGTTCGACCCTAATATCCAAGAGCGAATAACTACTATTCATTTATATATTTTTTTGTCTATTTTGGTAATTTTGAGATTCCTTTATTTTCATGTTTGGTGAACAGATCTATATGTCTAATATGTGTATACATCCCAGACAAGATTCAACAGACTGATTGGTTACGTTGAAACTGAAATATTCTTCTGGTGTGACTAAGTTCGATTTTTATTTAAAATGCAAGAGTGAAAGTAAATTTAGCAATGGAAAAATATTTGACTACTAATTTATTGCGTTTTATGTACTAAACAGTGAACCAGGGTCAATTGACAACCAGTTTTGAAAATATATATACATTTCAAAGCTAAGGTAGAAATAGCTTCAACTCAGCTAACACAAAGATCTTTTGCTGTTTGGTTATAATGGCCTACATTTTGCAAGTCGGTTGTTTCATTGTAACATACTACAAAATGAACACTCCTTTGACATTCCTAAAAAAAGATCTAATCTAATATCTTTATTATAAGCAGGAATTTTCTTGATATTCCATGCATGTTTATTTCTTTATTAGCAGTTATCTTTTTAGATCCTACATACTGTAACATTTTACTGGCCGTATCATTGAATAACGGCTTATTAAAAATAAAATAACGGTGACAGTAATTTTCTGAGGTTCCTAATTTAGATATATGTGTTGGCATAGATTTGGACTATTGTAGTAATAGTTTGAAGTGAAAATAAAGGGCAGCAGTGCATTGTTGGGCACTGGTTAATTCAGATTCTAACCTGTACATTGGTAAATAAACCAGTGTTTTAATACAGCAGGACATTGTGTAGATTGCCTAAAGAAATCTGTTTTAGATGTTTTAAAAAAAAGTTCTGCCTGTACTTTGCATTTGCATTTTAAGAATAGCATTCTGGGACGGTCATGGAAATGCAAATACATATTTCGAAGCTACTTATTACTGGTAGTTTCTTATTTTATACATGTATTTCCTTTATTTATGTATTGCCCAAACTGTATTTGCATTTATATTCTTATAGTCAAAGTTATATGATGCAGTTGGCCTTTAGCTGGCACAGTTGGCTAAATTAAAAACAAACATTAAGTAAAACACTGTTATGCTAACATCATGTATCAGTTTTAACATAAATGTAGGTTTAAAACATCTGAAATCCCTCCATAAACCTGTACCACATGCCATGTTAAATTCAAGTTAAATTGTTAAAATTGTTTCCTATTAAGATTTCTGCTCCATCAGCTTAGAACTTTTAAAATGGCATTTTAATGTACTTTCTATCCCACAATATGCAGGTCTCACCATGACCACAGCTCGTCTCCAACTGACATAATCAGTGATGATCATCTCAGCCAATCTAATGCCTCTGGTGGGTTACGGTGCATGCATGACAATTGTGCGCTGCACCAGTTAGCAACTTCTCATGTATTAGCTCTATGCATATCTATGGGAATCATTAAGTGTTTTCATGCAGAGTTAAATGGACTTAAAGTATCCCCTTAATGGATGTTGTTAAGGTGTACTTGTATTTTTCTGCATTGGGGAATTTTTTTATTGAATAGCCATAGATACAGGACTGAACTGGAAATTGAGATGCAGTGCAAATGCTGCTAGGCCATGAGATCATGGGCAGAGGTCAAACTGAGACCTGGCAAAGGAAATCAATGCTAACTAGGTCTACAGCATGATGTTTTCTGGCCACACTTCTGTGATAAAGAGGGGAGGTTGAACTAAGCATAAGATCTGAACCTCTCTAACACCTAACCCTAAAAACCTAAAACCCCTAACCATAATTATCCTAACCTTAACCATAGTTTTCTTAAACCTAAACCTGCAACCCTATTCCTATTTTTCCTAACCTTAGGTGTTTTTCTTCTAAGCTCTACCACCAATGCAATAATAATTCTCATAACAAATCCTTATTTTCTAATCGTGAAGCATCTCTAAATGTCCAAGATTATGTATTGTCTTAGTTCACCTCCTTGCCTATTCTTTGTTCCAATTTAATAAAATAATTGGAGGACAACCCAAACTACTAATTTTATCATTTTATATGGTGCTCAAAACTGGACCAAAAGGTTGGCAAATCCTCAACAAATGAACAAAGAAGGATGATCCAGGTAGTTGAAGTAAAGTGACTTACTCTAGCATGACAAAGACCACATTCGGGATCGTAACACTGATTCTTCAATAATCTGCAAGTAGCTTTACCTCAAGTGCCTGGATCATACTTCTTTGTTAGTTTAATAAAATAGTCTGTTAAGGATTTACTATAGGAAACAAAAACAAACAAACATAGAGTTGCATCTTTTAATACGCACAATAAATGCAAATGTTTACCCCTAATTCATGCTTTACAGTGTATATTAGAGGATTACCACTGTCGAAAAATGAAGCAGACACATTAGTTTGTACTAATGCTGTCCCGACTTACCTTAGTTGGGAGTCCAGTAAGCAGAGATTTGTGCTCACCCTTGCAGATAAACACAGCCCACGGCAACCAGATCAGAAGGTACCTGGCCTATGAATCTGTGCACAGGACTTAGGCAGGAACAGTAACCATGTACGTGGAAACAGACAAAGGGATATCCAAAAGAGTAGTCAGACATGGTTCCAAAAGTCAGGACAGGCAGCTAATAGGCACTAACGAATAATCCAAAGAGAAAGGGTCACAAGCCAAGTCAGTCTTAGGAAACAGGATACAAGAAACAATGAACTGACAATGTTCTCAGGGAGTGGCAGTGTTTTATTCCCAGTGAACTGCCTCAGGTGAACTGCCTCAGGTGAACTTAGATGGACAGGTAGGAGCCACTGGTGATGTCCAGCCCCCTAGTGCTGCAGGCAATGCCAGGAAAACAATGCTAGAAACAAAGTTCAGAAGTGGCTAAGAGGAAGGAACTCAGGTTTAGGATTCATGAAGGCCCCACGTTTAAATCTCCTGTTGGGCACTTCTGGGGTGACCATGTCTGGATGGCATGGTGAGAACCGTGACAAATATGTTTCTCGTGAATTATAAATATGAGACACAAAGCATATTTTATTTATGTAAAGTACATGAACTTGTTTGTCCAATTAATCATTAGTCTGTGACTGAACAAGATGTTGGCAACATATTGTAGAACAATGATGTATAAAAATATTTTTTTTTACAAAATAAGCAGTTAAAGTTGATGGCAAGATAATTGACCGAGTACTTTCTTTAGAATGTCCATACTTGTGTTAGAGGACACATAAAGTTCACAATTTTTAACACCTCTGCTAGAGTTAGCCTTCATCCAAAAGTCCCTGACTTACTTCATAGTTTAGGTATAGTTTAGTTTATGGTCTATAATAATAATAGTAATACTCCAGGTTGTAGTTACGTAGTATGTAGATAATGCAGTATGTAAATAATGCACTGGAAAACAGAAAATAACTATTTTAGAAATTTACTTGTGAACGCTTTTCATATGCTTTAAATCCACAGGGTTTGCAGAGACCTGCAGATATTTGACAGATTATCCTGAGCATCTCATTGTACTTAGTGGAAGAGCTAGACATATCCCATGAACCTCTGCAGCAAAAGCTTACATGATCTCTAGAAGTGCCATTGAAAAATGATTAACACAATTACACTGCTAGCTCATTCTAAATGCCACTCTGCTTTTATGAGATTGTTGAGCAGTTTCCTTTATTTTTTTATGAATGAAATTAGTCATAATAATGCTTACAATTTACTAATTTATAGGCTTTGTTAAAGGAAATTATTTTACAGCTTGTAGAAGTCACTTAGGACTTGTACAGTGCATAAATGCAGTGCAATCACCTGCCGTATAAGGAAGTGTATAAATCAGCATCATAGATATATGAGTTGCACAGCATAGGTATGCCATTTGTGCATGAGCTGTTCACAATGATATATGGGCCAGATAGTGATATGCTTTTTTTTTTTGCCACAACAGTGGGTATTTGACGTCTTTTTTTATTGCAACTAAAGGATAGGTCACAGAGCTAATTTTAAGATTGATGAATGGTTTCCCAACCTTATTTTATCTAAAAGTTAGAAAACATTGTTTTACTAAATAGGAGGCTAATAGTATATTCATCTAATATTGTGCAATTCAGTACAGTTCTGTCTTTAAATTGTAGCTTACTTACTGATACCCATACCAGCAATGATTAAAAAAAAACCAAAAAAAAAAAAACACAAATTTCTGCATGATGTCTAGTGCACAAGACATTGGAAATTGTATTCTCTCATCAACACTTCCCAAGGTGAACAAGAAAAAAACATATCAGATGGCATTATTAGTACAATTGAGTGAAATATCACAATGCATTCTATTATGAAAGGAATTCAACAGACATAAAGGACAATTGTCATCAAATGTTCACATCTCAATTTTTGAAAGTTTATTACCTTTAATGAAACCTAAATATCTATTTTTAAATTATGTATACTATTTATTTATTTTAGAAATGTCTCTTTTTGATCTGAATAAGCAGTGGTGTTGGGTCACACTCTACTGTTATCTGACCAAGTGCTACTCAACCTGAAACTGCAGCAGTAGAGCAGCAATCAGACATCTTGAGGCCAGTTAAAAAAAAAAAATTGCCTGGCTACCGCCCCTTATACATATACTGTTCCAGAATACACACTGGCAGACACAAATACACAATGTCCACAATGCCAGGCACAGACATGTTCACACACATATGCAGATACACAATGTTAAACATGTGTACTCACACATATATATAAATTCCCACTGTGAGACACACATGCACCCACACACACTGTCAGATGCACAGTCTGAGACAGACACACAGTGAGACAAACTGTCAGACCCACACATTCAGACACATATATACACAGATACCTAACTTCTTACCTTCTCAATATCCAGCCAAAAATATCTCCTGCCTCTACCCTCTGCTCCCGTTCTTAGTAATCCTACCTCAAAAGCTTTATATTGTCGCTGAATCCTTATTAGGCCATTTGCTGTGCTGTTGCCTTTTCACACTACTGGGGCAAGCAATCTGGCATGGCAGTGTTAAGACATATACCCCTCCACACAATGCCCTGTGCTTGAAGCTTTTATTTACTTATCATAACACAAAAAATGCTTTTTAAAGGGACACCCCAGGCACCCAGACAACTTCTGCCCATTGGAGTGGTCTGGGTGCCAACTCCCATCACCCTTAATCCTTCAAATTATTGCAGGTTTTATAAACTGCAATAATTACCTTGCAGGGTTAAGTCCTCCTCCAGTGGCTGTCTATCAGACAGCCACTAGAGGGACTTCCGTGTTCTTAGAACACGAAAAGTGTTGTGAAACGATGCTGGACGTCCTCACACTATGCATGAGGACTACCAGCATCGCCGTAATCCCCATAGGAAAGCATTGAATAATGCTTTCCTATGGGGAGGTCTAATGCACACATGCAGCCATTGCCGAGCATGCGCATAATGTCCCACCGCCGACGTCAGATGCAGGAGCGTGGGTGAAGCCTGACACAGCACCGAGGGACATTGGCACTGGATTCAGGTAAGTCACTGAAGGGGTTTTAATCCCATTCAGCAATATGGGATGGGAGAGGGAGGCACAGCAGGGTCCTACAATGCCAGGAAAACTGATTTGTTTACTGGCCCTGGAGATTCCCTTTAAGGCAAAGCTCCATAATAATGCAGGGTGTAGCTAATGGAGATATATCTATCACCCCATTCATATCACTAAGTACCACAGGTCTCCATGCAGGCCAATGTGCTGTACTGAGTCCATTACAAGGGTACTGCTTATACACCCCTGAAAGCGACATTGGCAGGAGGCAAGTTAGGTTGAGTAGTATTTGGTCAGATAACAGTAGAGTTTGACATAACATTTAAAAAAAGTAAAATAACATACTTCATTTTTAAAATATGTAATTTCATTAAATGTAATAAACGTTTAGAAATTGATGACAGTTGTCATTTAAAGTTATTTTTTTAAGTATGCAAGTATGCAAATACTTGAACTACTTTATCCTGTCAAAGTGACCTGCAACCAGTATAATGCAGTCAAGTCTGAGTAATGCGCAAATGTTTTTAGAGAAAATAAAAAAAAATTGTAAATAAAAGCTATAGCTGGTATTTTTTAAATAATTATTTGCTTTGCTTTACAAAGTTGTTTTATTTTGCATAATTTCAGGAAAAAAAAACGTTACTAACATTAATTCAACTCTGTATTAGGGAACTGTTCTCCATTTTATGCAAAAAAACGGCCTGTGGACACAGGATTACTTAATGATAAATATTAACTTCCTCTTTGGATTTTTAACATATCTGCCAAAAAGTTTAATATAAAAAAAATCAAATTTTTAGAAAACACCCAAATGTACTAATTTCCGCATTTCTTACATACATGTAAACAAATATTGAATTTGTTCAAATACATGAAAATAATTATTAATTCTAAATATTTTTCATATTTTCACTTTACAAATATTATAATTAGTATGATTTCGTTTTATTTAGTATATGCTATATTTTAACCAGTTATTAATTTTTATGTAAGAAGATTGCTGCAATCATCAGTTAACATTCACAGCAGCAGTCCATTACCATCACATAAAACTGGCTTCTACATCAACCAAATGCCATTTGCAGTTGCCATCCATTATCATCATATAACCAAGGATGCTAAGCCCACCAACAGCCATTCACAAGAGTGTGTCATTGCCTTCATATGACAAATGCTGCTGTGCTCGCCATCTGCCATTTGTTTTTACCATCATCTAAGCTATTTTCACATTACTTTTTTGAGGTTTTATTTCAAAAGCTCACCTCATCTATTACTCTATTACCATTTTAAAGTGCAGTGGTTAAAGTAAAATATAAAGTAGTGTAATATAGATAAAAGGTACAATTGCTTTGTAAACCTTGACACAATCCATGTTTCAATGTCATTTTCTTTTCCTTTTCAAATATTTTTTTATTTATCGTTATTTTTTTTGTTTTGTTTTACACTAATGATTCAACCTAATAACAAATAGTACATTAAGTACAATGAGGTATAAAAATTATATGAAATTAAATGTAATTTTAAATCCAAGAATATGCCATAAGTTATTATTTTAAATGAAGAAGGAGACATACATTAGTTCTAAAGGGAATTTGTGTAACTATTCATGAGAAGTGAGTAGACATTTCACTCATTCAGAACATGCAGTTGAGTAAATTTTCTCACTCAAGTTTTGGGGAAACTTCCTGCCACATGTGACAATACTTATTGTATTACACATCATATAAATATTGCCTGCATTCTAGCTGTGCTGCCTTTTGTATATCATTAGAATTCTCTTGACGTTGGGACATTTGTAAATACCCATGATGGCATGCATTCATTCATCAACCACCCATTAAACACAGCATAGCTATACTTGGGATTCTAGATCTGGATGTACAAATTTAAGTACTCGAACTTGACATTTGTTAAAATATGTGTGTGTGTATTTACAAACATAACAACCCTTACTTTGCCAATGATCATGCCAAACTATTGATCAAGCTAAAAGATTCTCTGTATAAAATGTTATCACATTTTACTTTAAATGTGCAATATAACTGACTGTTTTAGCTGCTCACATGGCAACAATTATTATTTAATGATTGTTACGTAACAGCACGTTTTGTGCACTGGTCTGAATATAACTTTATTTTTTAATGTTTATATTTTTAAGTTTTTTTTTAATAAAGATTAAATTGAAATATGCAGGTTATTATGAGATAATACCATGAGATAGAAATGGTATTATGTTATTAGTGTTATAATAACCTATACATTGGTGCATGGATTTAGGAACAGCAGTGGCCATTACTTAGTACGCCTGGTTAACAGACAGTCTTAACAATAACCAATTTATTTTATTTTTTATTCACTCTCACAGTAATTTGTGATGTGTGTGATGGAGTAACTCCCTACTTTTGACCAGGGCCGTCATCAGGGCATGATTACTGGGACAGTTGTCATGGGCCCAGCGGTCCTGGGGGGCCTAAACTGCTCAGGGAGACACAATCTTCCTCTGATCTTGAAATCTGCCACTGGACTACCAGGGGGTGTAATGTCCCCCCCTCCCTGGCCACAGGTAAGAGACAGGGAGAGGGAATAACATTATATACTCTATATATATACATATATATTTATATATATATTTGTTTTGTTTTTTTAAATAAAAAAAAAACAAGCTTTTTGGCCACAGAATGCAGCCCCTATCCTACCCCACATATTTAAACACACACACTGAATCCACTACACAAACATTGGGTCCACTACATACACTATGCATCCAGTATACAAACACACACGTTATCCACTACGCACACTGCATCCACTGCACAATCACAAATACTGCATCCACTACACACAAACTGTATTCACTACACATACTACAAACACACACAACATCAACTACACACAGGTGCACACATGTAATCACACTGTATCCACGATGCACACACTGCATCCAAAACACACGCACCCTTCATCCACTATAAACACATCATGCGCATTTAATACACACACTTTCTGCATCCACTACATACACACTGTCTCCACTACATACACACTGTATCCACTATGTGCACACTTTATCCACTATGTACACACGTCATTCAAAACACACACACTACATTCACTACATACTCGCTGCATCCACTTCATACACGCTGCATCCACTACACGCACTGTATCCACTAAACTAACACACACACAGACTACACCCACTACACACACTCGGCATCCACTATGTATCTACTGCATCCTCTATACACACACACTGCATCCACTATGGACACACTGCATCCACTATAAACACACTACATCCACTATACTCACACTGCATCCACTTTGCACACACTCTCTGCATGCACTACAAACACACTCTCTACACACACACTCTGCATCTACTATAGATACACTGCATCCATTCTACACATACACACTGCATCATTGTGGGTGGCCTCATGGTGGGCCCAGTAAATGTTCTTTGGGAGGGGGCAGGGCCCCAACATTTTTGATTGAAGCTCTGTGCCTGAAGTGTGTTTGTTAGATTTTTATTTTATTTTTTTACATAAAAAGGTGTATTATAAACACATTTCTAAATATACAGTATATATGTGTGTGTGTGTGTTTTAAATACATTTCAATACATAAATAAGTTTGTATATAGCTAGCTAGCTTTTAAACCAGTAATACATCATCTGTTGTTTTTGAGGTTTATTTTTTTTGTTTTTCTTCCTTTAGAAACTGTAACTTGTTTAGCTCTGGATAATAATTCTAGTAGCTTCACAAAGCATTTGATCTGTCTCCTACTTCAGACAGTTTGGGCAGAAATAAGTTCTGTTCAGAGACTTAATCCTGAGGCTGTCAGTGGTAAACTGCCAACTAATTGACACATCACAGAGAGTATGAATCTTGTCAAAGCAAGGATCTTTCAAAAGATACTGGGGGTGGGGGACGTTTTTGCAATGCTGTTGTATTACATTCAAATTAGTGTCAAATAGATACTCCCAATTTTAGTACAGTCAGCTGTCTTGTATTAGATCCACGCAGCATGCCTCTGCCTTAACCCTATCATTAGGGCAAGATGAACAGATATTTTTCAGCAAATTTAATGCACAGAGTGTATGATGTTCTTTCTGATTGCAAGCATGATGTAGTACTTATTTTAAGTGGAGTACAGAAAGGCTAAAAATTACCCCATAAGAGTGGACAGGATTTCAGTGATTATGTTCACTTTTGATGTTGCAATATGCTACTATTATAGCATTGCTTTATAAGATTCCTGGAGCTAAATATGTGCTTTACAAAAAGAAGTCTTAAAATGGATATCATTTTCACTTTCCCAAAATACAGAGCAACATAGCTATTTTGAATCTCTTTTTTTACCTAATACATATTCCCTGAGCAGATTGAATATTTCCTTCTGTTTCCAATTGTTCTTTTGGTTTTTACATAACAAGGCAATCATTTTTAAACGAAAAACAAGATTCCTCTCTCAAGCAGTCATCGGTCATATTTACTATTTTTTCTAAACATATGGACAAGTAGTTATTTAAAGGGAGAGGTTAGAATCGAATCTCATTCCTTTTGTGTCTGTTACATAGGCAATTCATTAAATAAAACTTAAATATTTTAGAAAAGAAAACAAAACTTAAATTAAAGGAACAAAAAAACAAAAACAAAAAACAAAACACAGCGCACTTCTTTCTCATTTTTTTGTGTAAAATTAAAGACACTATAGTGTCAGGAACAGAATTATGTATTCCTGACACTATGGCGGTAAAATAACAGTTTATATGTCCAATGCCCTTCTCTGTATTTTAAAAAGGTATTGTTACTTACCTTTTTTTCCAGCGCTGCACTGCGTTCACCGCGACTGGCCCTGCCTCCATGAATGAGATCATCAAATGTGATGATATCAGCCAATCCAGTGCTTTCCCATAGGAAAACGTTGGGATGGTATTGCACATGTGCAGCAAAGCACTGTGCTGCTCCAATTGTCATCTCCTCATAGAGATGCATTGAATCAGTGCATCTCTATGGGGAATGGTCAGTGTCTGCATGCAGCACTCACCCAGTCTAAATGACTGCCACTAGAGTGTTACTAACACTAAAAAGAGAGTGTTTACATTAAAAAGCCTGCGGGGACAAGCTAAAGACACCAGGACAGCTACATTAAGCCGTAGTGGTTCTAGTGACTATAGTGTCCCTTTAAATATGATGTACCAATACATATGCATGAGTATGACATCACAGGCAATACACTGGTGATTTTTATGCCATTGAAAGAATGAACATGGAATTCATATGACATCACTCACCTATGCACACAGCACTCAGATCACTCACCTGTGTACACAAAGAGTACAAAAGTTTTTTGTTTTTTTTTGTTTCCATGATAGTGGTCGCACTTTAAAAGTGTGTCCAACAATAGCTATTTATAATTAACATACATAGATCTGTACTTTTTCTTTGTTTATTGAAATAGTTTAGGCTTGACTGTATTATTACTTATTATCAGTATATAATATTTGTTATTGTGATGACAACTGAAAGTTCGTAAACCAAATCTTTTGTTCAAGATAATTGTTGATCTGTTCATTATCAGTATTGTCAGCAATGTACAGGACATAAAATGGCAGAGTCACCCATAACAAGATTAATGAGCCAATTGAAAAGAGCAGCTACATCAATTAGTTCAGACTGTTAGAGGATATGCCACTAAATAAGCCAAATTAGCTCACATCTCATTTATATCACTTTTTTTTAACCTCCTCATGCCTGATATTTTACTGTGCAGGTAATGAATAAGGCAACTGTTATACTTTTTTTGAACTATTTTCTTTTCAGTGTATTATTACTATTTTCATTAAGCATCTCCACACTTTTTTATATTTGTTCTTGTGTTTGTAATACAGAGACCTTGTGACAAGCTGGGTTTTAATCACCTTTCTTATTTTTGCTGTTCGTTGCATAGTCTATACATTCCTAGCTTCCCATAGAGTGGTCTTGAACCTTTTAACAC
This sequence comes from Pelobates fuscus, assembly GCF_036172605.1. NCBI lineage: Eukaryota > Metazoa > Chordata > Amphibia > Anura > Pelobatidae > Pelobates > Pelobates fuscus. The sequence continues at coordinate 234,744,825 of NC_086321.1, read as the reverse complement.
CTTTTATAAATAATAATAACTACTTGGAAATGAATTGTCAACACAAATGTCACAAGTGATATACCCCTGTACCAGCTTTGTTGCCACAATAATCAGTCACTACATTATTTCAAATGTTTTGCATTTTATTGAATATAAGTATATAAGTATAGGTAAGGCTCAAGTAAGTGAGCCTTACCTATACTTACAAGTAAGTGAAGAATTAGTACAAACGTCTTATCTTTTAGCTATTGAACTACTGTATATATACAATGGCATGCAATAATATATATATATATATATATATATATATATATATATATATATATAAAAAACATGGGGGGATGGTTGCACTCACCTAAACATGCTTAAATGGGGTGCTGCTGGGGGCCATATTATACAATAAATACACAAGATCCAGCGCACTCTCCTATCTACTAAACAGCAACTTCAATGTTGACAGGTTTTATTAGTTTGTAAAAGTTTTTATTAAAAACACCTAATCTAGGCAAAAAAATGGGGATTTAGTTACATTATATGATCATACATTGCATAAGCCTGCCACAACGTCAATGTACCCCATCTTTGGCAGGTCCTACTCTCACAGTCTAATGTCTGCTCTTATGAGATTAACCACTTACTTGGGAAAAAATTCCATTTGAGGCTCTCTGCAGTACAAGGCTAAATAGGGACCTGAGATGAGGCACCTGTAACAGGGAGGGGTGCAGAACCAAGGAGTTGGCTAGACTCCCAAATATATATAGGAAACATGGGGGGATGGTTGCACTCACCTAAACATGCTTAAATGGGGTGCTGCTGGGGGCCATATTATACAATAAATACACAAGATCCAGCGCACTCTCCTATCTACTAAACAGCAACTTCAATGTTGACAGGTTTTATTAGTTTGTAAAAGTTTTTATTAAAAACACCTAATCTAGGCAAAAAAATGGGGATTTAGTTACATTATATGATCATACATTGCATAAGCCTGCCACAACGTCAATGTACCCCATCTTTGGCAGGTCCTACTCTCACAGTCTAATGTCTGCTCTTATGAGATTAACCACTTACTTGGGAAAAAATTCCATCTGAGGCTCTCTGCAGTACAAGGCTAAATAGGGACCTGAGATGAGGCACCTGTAACAGGGAGGGGTGCAGAACCAAGGAGTTGGCTAGACTCCCAAATATATATAGGAAACATGGGGGGATGGTTGCACTCACCTAAACATGCTTAAATGGGGTGCTGCTGGGGGCCATATTATACAATAAATACACAAGATCCAGCGCACTCTCCTATCTACTAAACAGCAACTTCAATGTTGACAGGTTTTATTAGTTTGTAAAAGTTTTTATTAAAAACACCTAATCTAGGCAAAAAAATGGGGATTTAGTTACATTATATGATCATACATTGCATAAGCCTGCCACAACGTCAATGTACCCCATCTTTGGCAGGTCCTACTCTCACAGTCTAATGTCTGCTCTTATGAGATTAACCACTTACTTGGGAAAAAATTCCATCTGAGGCTCTCTGCAGTACAAGGCTAAATAGGGACCTGAGATGAGGCACCTGTAACAGGGAGGGGTGCAGAACCAAGGAGTTGGCTAGACTCCCAAATATATATAGGAAACATGGGGGGATGGTTGCACTCACCTAAACATGCTTAAATGGGGTGCTGCTGGGGGCCATATTATACAATAAATACACAAGATCCAGCGCACTCTCCTATCTACTAAACAGCAACTTCAATGTTGACAGGTTTTATTAGTTTGTAAAAGTTTTTATTAAAAACACCTAATCTAGGCAAAAAAATGGGGATTTAGTTACATTATATGATCATACATTGCATAAGCCTGCCACAACGTCTATATATATATAAAACAAGAGTAAGTGCTAAGTAACAACTAAGGCAGCAACCCTATAAGGGAATCTCTCAAAAACCCTTAGGATACAACTAGAATAATAAAAGAGTGATAAGGGCTGCGCCAAAAAAAACCTTAAAACATTCAATAATCAGAATTTGAGGGTAATCAAAATAAAAGAGTCTTAACTGGAATGATCTTGCTCAGATCAGATAGTCTATAAAGTGTTTGGTCAGAAACAATGTCCTCGCTGCCCTTATCCGGGCAGATCCACTCATATGAAAAGATAAAACATATAAAGAACCAAATAGTGTAATATGTCCAGTATAATATAAAAGATGAGAAACTCACATATATTGAAGCTATAGCTAGCTCTAGTGTGAAGAGCGTACAGCGGTACAATATGTGCTTATGGGATATAGGGTAGGCTTCCTCCATCAGGGATATGTTCAACACTCAAAGACAAGAGTAAAAGGAGACAACCAATAGTGCTCACTGGATAAAACAATGGTATTTAAAATATATAAAATGGTACTCACAAGAGAGGAGCAGGCAAACTGCTCCTTGATGATAGCGTTGGTGGTATGATCCCCACCCAGGATTACTTGGAGTCCAGGATGATAAAATGCCCGGTAAAAAGGTAAAATCAATATAAAGTGTTTAAAAAGATGATTGGTACAAGTAAAGTGACCAAAAAATCTTTAATGGGTTAAAATACACAATATAAAATATCCACAACGCGTTTCGCCTTACAGGGCTTCTTCAAAATGCAATTGTTATTCCATTTTAAAGGAGCCCTGTAAGGCGAAATGTGTACATTTGAAGTAGTTACTGAAATTTGAGCAATACATATGCAGTGTTATTTACTTTAGTCCAAATGCAGACAGGGTCTGAAAATCCTTATATTGTTGATGGAATTCATCGTTGCCTGGGTTTTGCAAATGAGGCCCTAAATAGACCTGAATTTGGTCTGGATTTTAGCCGGGCCTGGTTTAAAAAGAAAATTCTGAACTGTTTGCTTGCTGCCAGTGCTAGCAGCCATTGAGCAAATAGCTAAAAACCCTTGGCAGCGCTAGAGTAAAGTATGTGGTGGCTTGCCAGTGCTTGCTAGTTAGGCACCACATTAGACAAGTAAAAAAAAAAGACAATATCAAAAATACCCCCTTTTACTATAATGGAGGTTGTAAACATAGCAAGTAAACCAATCAGAGCATTAAAGCCCAATTTTCATATTACTAATCAGACCTCCACCTGCCACTCATGGGTAAGGGCTGGGGGAAGGGGACAATAAATCTCTCCCTTAATATTTAAAATAGCTCCCACCCAATGCCCACCAGAGGCATAAGGTGGGGCAAGGGGGAGAATATGATCTTCCCTGTTATTTCACAGGTCCTGGCCTTATGGAATGGGGCCTTTTCTAATGACTGAGCAGCAATGGAGTTCTTTTTAACCCCCGTGAGATTTTTATTAATCTTCTTTTTCTTTTCTCATGTGGTGGCATACTAGAAAGCACTGGCTAGCCACCACATAATTAACCCTCGTGCCACCAAGGCTTTTTTTTAAATATATTTGCCCACTGGCTGCACACTGCCAGCAGGAATAGTTCTTCAAATTATCACTTACTTGTAGGGAGCGATAATTTGCAAATGTGCATCCTACCAGATGCATCTGGCTTATCTTCTGCCGCCATGCAGTTGTTGATAAATCTCCCATTTCTTTGCTGTAAATTGGTTCGGATGTGGATATCACTGATTTTCCAAACACTTCCAACTGAATACTGTCTATATTGGAAATTCACAAATGTACTAATGCCAAATGTGGTCAGAATTTAATCAGAAGCATTCAGAAAATGGTGATTTTCACCAGATTTTGTTCATTCAAACAAAATCCCATATTAAGTTAATAACCCTGTTAAAGTCCAAAACAATTGCTATACAGAGTTATTGACACAAGCTGTATGCACTCAGGCATAAGGATAAAATGTATATATAATATCCATAAAATAAAAGTTTCTCAACCTTCAGGTTCTCAGCTCGGCAAACATAAAGGGAGTACAAATGAGAAATACTAATGGAACCCTGTGAAGATGCAAAATGTGGAAATCACTGATGTCTAAAAAAAAAAAAAAATCACATGAATTTTTATATTAATGCACAAATTTAAAAAATATATACAATCAAAAAAGGCAAAAATAAATAAATAATTTAATGCATACCTGTCCTTTCTCACCTCAGTGCGGTAAGGTATAGAGACGCCATCTTCTTTATCAAGGTCTACAAGCACCAAGCTAAAAAAGAGTGTGAAGAGAGTTGGTGCAAGAACACAGCCTTGTTTTACAACATGGATGCATTGTCTGTGAGGAGTGTTCCAACATAATGTTTGCCAAGTACTGCTTTCCAGGCTTCTAAGTCCTTGCCTACTCTGGCATTGAAGTCTTCAAAGATGATAAGTTTGTCATCTTTTCAGCAGGAATTGTTTGCTTAGTTGGGGCATACATACTAAACAGCATGACATGCTGATTTTTTGTAGTTTTATGTGCATTGGGATGACATGTTTTGAGTTACCCAATGGCAGATTTTCAAATTGGGAGGCAATGGAGTTCCTGGTCATAAAGCCAACACCACAGAGGCATGTCTTGGTCTTTGGCTTACCTGACCAGTAGAGGGTGTATTCTGTGCCAAACTCTTGAAGGCTGCCTACCTTTGGGAGATAGACTTCATTGAGAGCAGGGATATCGACATTGAGCCTTGAGAGTTTGTGGGGAACTAGACCAGAGCGCCATTTAGGGTGACTGCTGTCTGCTGTATTGAGCATGGTTCTGATGTTCAAACATGCAAGTTTTAGTCCTAGCACAACTCATGAGGCAGGTGTGTGCCTTTTTCTCATTTTGTTCGACTGCATTAGAAGAGGCCCGTTGACTGTGGCTATCCAACAGGGGAGAAATAGACCAGCTCTGGTTAGGCCACCTTATCTCTAGATAAGGCTGTTTTGTCATGCAGGTGCTGCTGAATGATGCTGTTGTCTCTGAGGTTGACATCAGACGACCAATACACTTGGACCGCATACATGCAGGATCGGAATTGTAGTTACTAGTGTCATCTAATACCTGACAGTTTGCCCCTTTCACACTACTGAAGGGCTTAATGATAATATTGACCATAGATGTGAGCATACACTTTAAGTCAGAAAAGCAGAGTTTTAGGTGGAGGACAGTGTGCACAATACTGCCCCACCCCTTAATACCTGGGGTTCATCTGTCATGGCCTAGCAGTGACAGTGAGGTTCTTGGGTAGTAGGCATGATATTGGAGTGTCTTTCTACTAGATTAATGGCCTGACAGGGCTACAAGCATTATCTGCCCAATTTTAGGCAATTTGGGGCAAGCATGCACTCATCCAGCATAGCTAATGATTTGGACACCAGTTTTTCTGATTTCTCAGTTAAGACCTGTCTGACATAGCTGGTACTTCTGGCTGCAATGCTACTGCCAGTATAGCTCTTAACATCACAGAAGCACTCAAGCCCCTCCACTTCAACAAGGCCAGTGTCCATGGAGAGGCATTTCATACAAAATACTTAAATAAGTGAAGCAGGAGCCTAAGGGTCGGATTCTACTCCGACTGAAGGTGTATGAATATAGCAGATTAATCTAGTGTTCTGTGAAAGTAGGGGCCAGGTTTTTTTTTTGTCTGTTTGTTTATTTTTAATGTTCATACATAAATCTAAATATTCTGAAAAAAAAATCAGAATAAATATGATAAATATAAAAAAAAAGAAAGTAGGGGCCAGGTTTTCATGTATTTTTACATATGTTTCAATTTTTATTTAATTTTTTTAAAGACATTTTGAGCACATGGTTGCAAAAAGACATAAAACACTTTAAAATACAAAAGTCACCTTTTACACTTTAAAGACATTTTTTAAAGTCATTTCAGGCTGCAAGGACTCTTGTAATAATAATTTTAAAAAAACTAAAAACCTCTGGTGACAGTTGTCCTTTAAGAACGCACTGTCAGCAATAACACTGCAAAATAATTTTTCACAAATTCACAGGAACTTTAATGACATCACAGGAAGTGGCATCTCCGTAGCCTACTAACAAAAAAGTAATTCACTTTCATTTATTTATTTGTAACATTTCAGCATTTGTTAACATTTTAATTATACAGATTTAATATGGATAATTTGCAATCCCATGGGAAATTAAAAAAAAAAAACATGTGCTGCGCTCCCAGACGTGTTTCCCCCCCCCCTTGTTTTAGCAACAAATGTACAAATTCATACATAGTCTGCTTACATATGTTGCTATTATTGTTTATGAAAAAAATATCCACTTCATACTGTGCATTAACAATTATATGGGCTTCAATGAGGCGACAATTGTTACATGAGCAAAATTGTTGAATATATACAGCTTTAAACATCAATAAAGCCATTCCTTACTGGAAGGCGCCTACAAATCCTGTCTATGCATTGACTCAGAGGTTACTCAGTAAATACAGTAATCCTTTTATTATTGTGTTATGCTTTTATACTCACTGATTCCATACTATGTTTTGCTTTTATTCCCCCAGAGGTCCCCCATACTTTTTACATATGTTAAAACATGTAATTATTCAATGTGGTACAGAATAAATAATAATACTTACTGCTAGAGGTGACATAAACTTCATGCATAAAGCTTTGCTCAAACTAATATATAATTTATGGCACATTAAATTGCAATTACTTTGATGTCTTTAAGGTGACAGGATATCAAGAGTGTAGTGCTTGTATAAAACTTACTTTTCGTTTTCCAGCTGTGCTCAAAGGTTATGTCTGAATTAGCACACCTCAATACTATTATATCTGGAATAGTGGAAATATAGGGGGCATAATTAAATATATGCATACTTGGATAAAAATGAATGGTGTTGCTTGTATCATTGTGAGCTTAGATATATTGTTTTTTCAGTAGAACAATAACGAGCAGAAGACATTTCAGATCAAATAACCACATTTAGGGTAAAGCAAAATACTATAATTGAGGGAATAACAAACAGCAGAAAAGATGACTTTAATATATCAAAATAACCTTTAGGCATGATAATATTACATTTAAGAAAACTCCATACATGGCTGCTAATAGGTCGCCTGTAGAGATGCAAGTTTTAAGATTGGCACTCTTTATGCCTTGAAGGAAAATTTCAGTGAACAAAAAAATATAATTTCCCATATTTACATGTTTGCTTTTCTGTTTGTTTCATTTGTGGTTAGTTGATTATAATTTATTTTTATTTAAAGAAAAATAATCCTTGTACCCATGAAACATTTTTGGTAATGGATGACTTTTTGAGTGTCTGTTTGAGATACTGGGATAACCAGAGGGAATAAATCAAAATATTAGTAATGATGAAACCCCAGATAATCTGAATGGAATAATGTGCATAATTAAGTACTTTTGAGAGCTCCTCATAAAAAAATATTATATTATACTGCAGGGAAAGACAAATACAGATCTATGAAAGCATGAAATCAAGTGCTTTAAGTGATTCATTAAAATATGTATCCAAAAATTAAAATTTTCAGTATTAATCACATCATCTTCATAATTATCTCCCTGGTAAACAGAAAAAGACCATCATTGTATATGGTTTTTTTATTATTATTTTTTGTTTTTTTTCACTGGAATAAGGAAGGCTTCCTTATTTAGCTTATTTAATTGCACTACTCATGTATATTTATAATAATGTTTAATATATCAGACTATTTCTAAAACTATTTGTGAAAATGACAATCCGTCGTGACCTGTTCAATAATGAACTACCAGATTGGCGTAAAAGTGAACGGTTACTTCTAAAGATGTTTTATGTTTGCATTTTCCTGTATTTAACAAATACATGTTTGTGCGGTGTGAATATTAAAATGATATTTTAAAATACCCACCTCTTTATCCTGTTACCGTGCCCACTTACATCTTAGCTCTCTGTCTATCCATTTTATAAGCTCTGTCCTTTGCACTGGCAGTTAGCAAAGAGAAAACCTAAACGAAAAAACAAACAAACAAACAATGTTTAGATTTCTTCTGTTCATTCACAATGCTTGCCTTGGAATAATCTAATGAAAAAAAGGTTAGTACAAGTTGATTTGGAATGTTTTATTCAGTGCTATAAAGGGCAGACTAGAGACAGAATCCCTTTAAGAACTGAGTTTCAAAAACATTTGACGAAATGGAAAAAGTCTATGCTAAGGCAACCTTCGGCACTCCAGATGTTTTGCACTACACCTTCCATGATGCTTTGCCAGCATTATGGCTGTAAGAGCATTGTGGGAAATGTAGTCCACATCTGGAGTGCCGAAGGTGGCCTACTCCTGGTCTACGCTATATATAGTAATCTCTTTATACTATTACTGAAAATATTGTAGAAATGGGGAGAAAAAAATAGTAAAAGGTAAAAGGTCACACATTTCTAACCAAATACACATTATCATGTGTATGCATTGATTCAGAAGTTACCCTACAAATACTGTAATCTTTTTATTGTTGTGTTGTACTTTATATTTACTAATTAAGTGAACTGACCGCATAACAAAATGTATTATACTTTAATTGTAACTAATACCACCAGTGTTATTCAGTAAAGTCTGAATGGCACTATATTCAATGAAGCAGAACCATCCATTTCTCTATGGATCTATTCAGACTGTAATACCTGGACATCCTTCACAGTGTTTAAAAATATCAGAATTTTGCTTAGCAGGCTCCGGATGAGTTTGGTCAAAATTTAATCTGGATTGAAAGGTGACATAACTAAAACTCAGACCTGGAATTTAAAATTCCAAATTATTTTCATTGTGAGGGTTAATTGAGTGATGGCTGTCCAGCGCTTGCCACATTAAAAAGTGAAAAAGAAATAAGTTTATGGGCTCAATATGACACCCATTTAACTATAATGGGGCTTGAAATCACCCTTATGCCCCCAATTCTGCCAGTAAGGCATATATACTAAAAACTATGGGTGGGAGCAGGGGAGGTGGACAGGTGAGGATATAGGGGGAACCAATGCCATATCCTCCATTATTTTTCTGATCCTATCTTCTTGGCAACTGTGCTGCACTGAATGCCCAGCTACTAGTGTATTGTTGCAGTGAGTAGCCACTGGTAGCTCACTGTTTAGTAGTTGGCATCACAAGTGGGGGCATGAAGAGGGTTTCAATCTTCCCTTATAGTAAAATAGGGGTCATATTATTATTTTTTGTACAGTTTCATATGGTAACTCGCTAGAAAGTTCATGGCCAGCTGGCCCTTGCCCCGTTGAGGATTTTTTCTTTAACAATTTGCCTACTGTTTGCTAACTCTACCAGTGCTCACATAGTACTTCAAACTAACATATATTTGCATAATTCTAGTAGTTTTTGTTCTATGTCTTTGGGTGCAGTCTACAGTGTTCTACCAAACCATTGTCAGCTGTTTGACGAAAACCTATGGACAATGTGAAACTATTGATTTTGTTATTGAATGTTGCAGTTTAATGTTATTTCTGAGATTTAAAATATGTTTTTGAAATATTACGATTTATATTTAAATGAGTCACTTCTATTTGTTTTTTTTTGTTTTTTTTTTGCATGAGTAATGGTTTCTAAGTCTTTTGGGAATATTTCAATATGTTCAGTATAAATTTGCTTTCTTTACATTATAAGACAAGAGATTGCCATTGTATCATACAGACTTTTTGTAGAATCAAACTTAGCATAAAGCTGTCCTTTCTAAATAGAGAACATATTACTATATTCATATATATTAGAAACTGCAAATGTTTTATATAAAAAAAAACTCAATATCACTTTTTTTTTTCCATTATTCATATTATAGTACAAATAAACAGCCAAGAAATCATTCACAACAAATACAGTGAATGCTAAATTTTAGGAACTAAAAGTGCCCAAAAAAACCTAATGAATCTCAGAAAAACATGTGAAGAATCAATGAAATGATGGTGTTTATATTTCTCTGCGTATGCATTATTTTATAGAGCAGCACATTTTTTTTGGTCCTGTATATATCTGTAAGTGATGTCTATTGATCTGAAAACCTTCAAGCCACTTGCTGATGGCATTATTTTCCAGTTCATCATCCATCTCTTTAGTCATAATTTATCTTTCTCCTTTAAAATTCCATGATTTCAAAGAATAACTGCAAAAAGGATTATTGAAAAAAACACAGAATTACACACACGTTTCAGCCCTTTCCAGTTTATGTGCAGTTCAACACTGTGGTTTATGGTTTCACAGCTTCCTTAAATGGTTGCAGATTCTTGGTTATTATAGAGCCTTAGATTAGAAAGTTAACACATAACATTATGAAGTTCATAGGGAAGAGGAAGACTATGGCTTCTTTCTTCTCCAACAGCCCTCCGTCAGCCATTCGAGGGAGTGTTGAATAGCTCTTTCGTATCTTTCCCCAAACAACAGACAAAACTTGAAAGGATGAGCAATGTATCTTTTATTAGAGTATACATAAGGATATATGTGAAAATAAAAATGGAGCGCAAAAGCAAACAACCAATAACAGTAACATGACTTAGGATAGCAGCCAAAAACACTGACATGTTTATTTCAATTGCATTTAAGATAAAAGGAGCACAATGACTACCCTCTCCTGGAAAACATCTCCAACCATACATTATAGATTGTCCAAACTGTTTCAAACCTGATGGTCAACCATAGTATCTACAATAGTGTCCAGTTCCAGTCATAACAGATGACCCCTAATCTCTAGGAGGAATGCTGGTCTCCAGGCTCTTCCACAAGCTATATAGTTTATGTTTACTTGATATTAGATTACATGTGATTGCAGTCTTTGGACAGCCATTGAAAAGTTAGGAAACTTCTGTTAGAGCACATACACAGCTAACTCTCTACATATTTTCCTTGGTAACACAGCCTCTACATCAAGGTCAATCCATTTATCAATTTCCATAAATTCATAGCATCTCTATTCCACCAGCCAAGTGTAAGTTAAGTCTTGTTCCAGCCCGATATTGGAACAGGACAACGCCTACACTGTAACACTTAATCTTTTTTATATTATATCTGCCCATTGACCCAGCTCTACCAACAAGCCTCATAATTTCACTCTTTCCATCCAGCCATATGGTTAACACACATCACAGGCAATGCTTCCCCAATGTCTCTTTAGGCTCTATTATTCTATTATGATCACCCTCTCTTCCTATACCTCCAGTCTTTCTACCATGCACCTTCCTATATTTGCAGGCTTTGTGTAGAATGCATAGATATCATGAACAGTAATTTCCACCCACAAGATCTAACCATGGATCTTTCGGTGGAGATTAAGCTATAAACTAGTTTATTCTTGTTCCCTATCTAGTGATTTAGAAGTAACCAATATTTTTCAGAACCCTCCAGCAAGACCATGCCTTTCCTCCTGAGAAACTTTTGTAATATCTGCAATTAAAGAACTGCATTTACCATTATTTAGGCACTATATATCCACCATTATTATGAGGTTATAAAGATTCCTCTGTTGCAAGAGAAATAAGAACTGGTAGCAACACATTTTTTTTAAATATATATTTTTGAAAATTGTTGCAAAGACATATTAAATAAAGAAGTGAATTACAATCCAATATGGCATTATGAAGACAATTTTAATTAATCTATTCTTTGCTAATTGTACTATCCTGTTATACCCCTTGTGTCGTTATTTTGTAGTTTTCGTCTTCTCAAAGGCCCTTTATATCCCTGCTGCAAAACTTCAGTGTGTTTTCTTTTTTAAATGAGAGCTTTAAACTGTAAAAATTGCCAGGCTGGGCAGTTTTATGCTTTAGCCATGTCCACTTGGGAACATATTGGGATTGTTACACTACTTGTTGCAAGGATATTTTTTTCAATTGTTGAAATAACAAAGTTCTGTAAGAGACTTCATGATCAAAACAAGCAAACCCAAAATAGACTAGATGTAAGGATACTGTTATTATTGGTGAATTGTTTAAAACTATATATATTTAGTCTGTCTGTCTATCTATCTATATATCTATCTATTTATCTATCTGGGCCGGTGCAAGGCTACACAGGCGAATAATAGTGCATTGTAACCCCTCTATTGAATTTCTTACCCCCTTTAGTGTTACATATCCCTTCTTGAATGTGTGGGATATGGACTATTATTATTATAATATATATAGCGCCAATAAATTCTGTAGTGCTGTACAATAGGGCTTTAGTACAGCTTTAGTCAAGGGGAGATAGGAGTAGTATTGGGGAATAGAGGCAGTATTGTGGGGGGATAGGGACATTAGCGAGGGGGGAATAGGGGCAGTATTGTGGGGGATTGGGGCCTTATTGTGATGGGGCAGGGGCCGTATTGTCGCAGATTGATTCTTTAGTATGGGGACAGGGCCCATATTAGTGTGTAGGGGAAAGGGGCAGTATTATAGGGGATTGGGGCGTTAGTGGTAGGGTTAGGAACAATATTGTGGGGAATTGGGCTTTAGTGTGGTGGGATATGGACAGTATTGTGTGTGACAGGGGAATTAGTGAGGGGATAGGAACAGTATTGTGGGGGATTGAGTCTATGGTGGGGAGGAGATAGGAACAGTATTGTGGGATCTGGAGCTATGGTTGGGGGATCTGAACAATATTGTGGGGGGAAGGGACAGCATTGTGGGGGACAGGGGCTATGGTGGGAGGGTGGGTAGGGGGCAGCATTGTGGGGTACTGGGGGGTATAGGAATAGTGTAGGGGGGCAGAGCAGCATTATCGGGGTAAGGGAACAGGGGTAGTATTGTAACACACACACACTTTTTTTTCGATTCACCCAGTCTCCCTACCTTTTGGAGACCTGGAGTGAATCCACAGCCTTGGGTCCAGTGGGCTGCCCCAGTGCTCCTCTGAGTGAGTTCTGATCCAGATCCACATTTCCTGTATAGCTCCCTCGCGTGCCCTGTAGAGGTCCAGGGAGCTGGAATATAACTTCATATTCCAGCTCCCAGGAACTCTACAGGGCGCGAGGGAGCTCTACAGGAAATGTGGATCTGGATCAGAGCTCACTCGCGCGCCCTCTCCTCCTGCGCCAGGCTGCAGAGGTACTGGCGCTCAGCCACGCTACAGTAAATGACCATAAGGAGAGAAGTGCTGTGCACTTCTCTCCTACTGGTCAACTGGATATTTGCGTCCCCCGGGCTGGAGCACCCTAAGGCGGCTGCCTGTGCCGCCTTATGTTAGTGCCGGCCCTGCTATCTATCTATCTTTCTAACAATGCATTGCATATTATAAGAACATAAATCCATAAAGGAGTTTTGGAGACATCATAATAAGATCGGATCACATAGTTTTTGAATATCTTTAGAATCCTTATGTGTTTTTTCCTTTAATACATGTTTAATTTTACAGGATGTTTATTTTATATAGCATTTTTATATTATATTTTGGGTTAAAGGGACACTATAGTCACCTTAACAACTTTAGCTTAATGAAGCAGTTTTGGTGTATAGAACATGCCCCTGCAGCCTCACTGCTCAATCCTCTGCCATTTAGGAGTTAAATCCCTTTGTTTATGAACCCTAGTCACACCTCCCTGCATGTGACTTGCACAACCTTCCATAAACACTTCCTGTAAAGAGAGCCCTATTTAGGCTTTCTTTATTGTTCTGTTTAATTAAGATTTTTTTATCCCCTGCTATGTTAATAGCTTGCTAGACCCTGCAAGAGCCTCCTGTATGTGATTAAAGTTCAATTTAGAGATTGAGATACAATTATTTAAGGTAAATTACATCTGTTTGAAAGTAAAACCAGTTTTTGTTTTTTCATGCAGACTCTGTCAATCATAGCCAGGGGAGGTGTGGCTAGTGCTGCATAAACAGAAACAATGTGATTTAACTCCTAAATGGCAGTGAATTAAGCAGTGAAATTGCAGGGGAATGATCTATACACTAAAACTGATTTATTTAGCTAAAGTAATTTAGGTAACTATAGTGTTCCTTTAAGACTGGGGTTTTCATTAGAACTGATATGAGTTAGGGAGAGGGTTAAGGTTACACTTAAGGATACGGTTAGGGCCATGGTTGGAATTCGGGCTGGAGTTAAGGTTATATTTATGTTTAAGCTTTCCTTCATTTTTGTTCAATCCCAGGACATATATAAATCTGCATGAGATTGGTAGAAATGAAAATGAGCAGTTATTTGCAGCTTCCATGGCAGAGAAAGACATGTACAACATGTATATAGTGGAGTATTACATTAAATAATATATATCAACATATAAACATTGTGTAAGGTATATTTTATGTAAGGGATCTCATATGTTTCCTATCTCTATAACTATATAATTGTATTTGTTTACCTGTGCTTTAATGAACATTTCTCTGTGTATCTGTAATTTTAAAGCCTACTTTACTCTGAGTAAATGTGCCTATTTATCATAGCAGTATATGCTCTCAGACAGTTAAAGTTGGTCCTAATAGCTTTAGATCCTGAGTCTCAATCATTCTGTCTCTTACAGTGCTTACTGTATGTTTAAGGAAAAATGCCCCATCAGTCATATTGTACCTATAAAATATGTCTATATAATGTTTTATGTAATTAGAGTGATTCATCGCTAATACCAATAAATATTGGTAGCAATAAATTGTATGGCTATATCGGGTTTTTTTTCCACACTGTAAAAACAAAATACATTGGAAATGATAAAATAAATATTCCACTACATGAACTAAATTATGCATATATCTTTTAACTAATATAAATGTCTTCATAATGTCATACATAATGTGTTATAAAACGGAGAAATTTGCTTTACTTGCTAATCTGTGAATTCCAGTGAATTTAAAGTCTAAATGCAACATATAAACACGTTCTAAGTTACACATTTATTTTTCAAATTAAAAAAAATATTATTTTTTACTACACATCACACGAATATGCACATATATTTCCACATTGTTTCTGACTCTCTTTCTTTCTTTCTGATGTCATCTATAAATTATTCCTGATTATTCACACACCATGCAATTTAGGGTTCCATATCCACAACATATATGATCTGGTTTGTCTAAGACTAGTGGGAGTTACGCTCTTGGGGATGGCTGCTGTTATATCCATTTCACTCTTTAAACTGTGTGATGCAGTTCACTGTTTGGCATTATAAAAGCCCATACTGTGGATGAAATAATGTTTTACATTTTATTTTTTTAAAGTGCAGATTTAAATTAAAATTGGCACATTTACAGGGCCGGACTGGCCCACCGGGATACCGGGGAATTTCCCGGTGGGCCGGTGGACTTGGGGCCGGCAGTGCAGCATTTGATACATTTATTTTTCCCTCCTGTGAGTTTTTGTGTGAGGGCTGGGGCAGAGGTGGCAGCCAGCTGCAGCAGGGAGGAGTGAGAGTCTCTCCCACATTGCCAGCTCCCCTGCATGGCCTGTCTGGTAGGATCCAGCCCCTGCACTGGAGCTCCGCCCACCAGCCTCAGCCTGGTGAACTTTCACACAGGAAGAGGAAACACAGGAAGCACCTGATCAGGATCCACACTGCCAGTGACAGGTAATTGTATGATTGATACTGAGAGAGAGAGAGAGTGTGAGAGAGAGAGGGAGTGTGAGAGAGAGTGTGTGTGTACCAGTGAGCTTGTAGTGTGCATCAGTGAGCTGGTTGTTTGCTTGTGTATATTAGTGAGCTTGTGGTGTGCTTGTGTATATCAGTGAGCTTGTAGTGTGCATCAGTCTCAAGAGACAGGCAAATGCCTAGATTAGGTGTCTTACAAATACTTCTCATTGAGCTGCATTGGTAAATCTGAAACTTGACAGCCACATACAGTCTGGGCGGGTTTAGATGGAGAGGGCTTGCAAAGAAAGCCTTCATTAGAACTACTGCTTTTGCAAAATGCTTTTAGATGTACCTCCAATAAAAAAAAAATGTGTAATTAAATACATGCATGCATTGTTTTATTTTGGTCATTAGAGTATCCCTTTATGTTTCTCTTGTTTTTTTCTGAAATTAGGGCTGCGTAAAGCAAACATTTGCTTTCCTCGATTGAAACGTTTATTATTAAACAAATTCACCCAGCATATTAATAGCTAGATAAACATTTAATATTAGTGAAGTACATTTACTGAGAGTAATAATAAACAAAAAAATGCAAGTACAGTAAATTACAGTGATAAGCTATAGGAGATAAGATGATAACATTGTTATAGTAAAATAATAATATGGTGACAAAAGTCAGAATAAATGAGGTGGACTATTTTTCAAGCTTTTGTCAGTATCTCAACGGTTGCTAGGTGCAGTGAAAATAAAATGTCTATTTTTTTTCGGTTCATGGTTTGCTGGATGATAGTGATGAAGCATGTAGTAGGAAAACCTAATCCCATCCTGGACTTTTAAAGACAGTTATAAACTACTCAACCTTGAGTTTAAAGGTTTATTCTGATAACAATCAAAACCATGTTGTGGCCTTTTTCCTATGATATATGATTCACCATTATCTATCTATCTATCTATCTATCTATCTATCTATCTATCGATCTATCTATCTATCTATCTATCTATCTATCTATCTATCTATCTATCTATCTATCTATCTATCTATCTATCTATCTATCTATCTATCTATCATCTATCGTATATTAAAACATATACATTTTCTCAGGTAGGGTGGGCTGGTTACCTTTGCTCCATTAGGGTCACCAAATTATCAGAAAACTTAACCAAAGATCACTGTGCTAGCCAGGTTCTAGTGTCACAGTGATGTATCATCAATCATAGCTCAGATTATAGACAAAGTGTGCATCACTAAAGCCAGCTCAGATCACAAGAGACTCAGAAATAGCTTTTGAAATGTCATGGTTGTGGCTAACATATGATGCCATTCCTCCATTGAAACACGCATTCACACTAGTGCAATGATCTTGAGCAAGATTTTTTTTTTTTCTAGCAAGAGTCTCATAAAATAGTCAGAGAGTGAAGGTGACCAGGTTGCTAATGAAAAAAGTTTTATTATATACTTTTGTCATTCTTTTTATTTTTTATATGTACTATTTTTTTTATAAATAGGAACAGCATATGTTTTAGTTATTTTGTTTTTTCACTTTAAATTCCTAAGCAGTTGCTACAAAAGAATAGTTTGTTTTTTTTGCAAATATAACTCTTTACAGAAGTGACTTTTGACCATTTGCAAGAGTGAAATATCTGTATTATGAATTAACTGAACTATCGTCATTTATCCTTTCACTGAAAAGCTTGACAACCATCATGGGAAAGTGTGTAAAGAATGGAACGTAGTAAAGAAAATGGCATGAATTTAGTCACAGACTCAACTATGGAGAAATCTCTACAGAGCCTCTGGCTTCTTAAGTCGTTCAAGTAGACCCTTAGGAAGATAACATATGGAGATCTTAACTATTTTTTATACATTTAAAAGCCAGAAAAATAAAATATGACTGTGCTCAGAAATGTATTTAAGGATGCTTTATAGCAACTTTAGATTTAACTAATGAAATTCAGTATTCTGTTCTTTGTAACTTTAATCACTTTTCATAACCCTGCAGAAGCTCTAGTTAATGCCATTTAATATCTGTGGTCTTACTGTTTATTACTAAAAGTTAATATTATTATTAACTTGCCAGGCTATTTTATTGTATTGTATTTTGTATAAAAGACTGCAAATGTCAAGATATCTTTTCATAAAAGGTAAAGGGATCTGTATATAAAAGGTTGAATTGCACTGACTATGCCAGTACTATATGAAAGAGCTCAGCCTATCCCATAAGCCCATCCCAGGTTGGAAGATGCGTGGAGGAGGTAAGGAATTGTATGCAACAGGCAAAGCTATAATAAGCAGAGCCAATACCACTCTCTCCTCACTCACTTACATATTTTCAAATTTTAACAGTGGCTGGCCATCTGATAACTCAGATAACTCTCCTGAATAAGAGGTAAATATTTATTAATGTTGCCCATCAATTCATGGATTCATGGTTGCTTACATATTGACTGTTTACAGCAGTGATAATGTCACTGCCCTACAACTGGGAAACCCAGGTTCATTTTACCAGTAAGTGTTGATATAGATTGTTTTAAGCAAACAAATATGTTTGAATGTCTATCTGTTCCTGTCCAAATCTGAGATGATTAAATTGCGTATACGCAGAAGTAAATTCACACTGACACACAGAGTTCAGGTTAAAAGAACTTCGAGAAAATTTAATGGCATCTGGTTAAAAAGCGGGCTCGCAGACCCTTATAAGAGCAATATTACATCATCATTGAATATCAAGTTAACAACAAATAAACATCATTAATTGGGTTAGGTGTTAAGTGGCTATGTCAATATCCACCCATCAATATTATTAATTGGCTCAAGTACTAAGTGGCTGGCTAAGTGTCCTCCCACCGAGAGGTGGCGTCATCTTGGACACGGGTGTGGACACGATGGTTCAGGCGCCATCTTGCTTAGCGCGAGGCTTTACTCGATGGGAGGGGGCTTTAGGCGCCATTTTGAGTAGTTAGTGATGTTATATTCGAGGTCAGGTTCAAGCTTTTTAGTGAATGGACATTTCATTAGAATAGTTTCTCATGATCTAACTATGGTATACTTTGTTTCATATTACAGGAACTTGATAATTCCGGTGTTAGTCATATCCTTCTAGAAAATACATTCTCATTCTAATATTCTAAATGTTGTTAGGAAAATCTGTCATATAATGAAGTTAGATGGAGTTAATACAGAAATGTAATACAGGTTTTTAACAATTCCATAACAGTGTCTTTGGGCAAGATACCTAACATTAAATATCTGCCTACCTCAATTCCACAGAGATGGTATCTCATTTGAGCATAACCATCTTTATATCACTTTTCTATAATTGTAAAGCACTGCAGAACATTTTAGAATGATGTAAATACTGATAATAATGTTTGATAGAATTATTTTAATTTGTCTCATCAGTCTTTCACTAAGTAGGTTTTTCCTGGGCATGTGGCTTAATCAATCTTCAACTTAATAGGGCATCAGGGCTCACTCTATACAAATATAGCCAATAGGTAAAATAACAGGTTTGGTTTCCATTTTCACTCTGAAATGTCCTTAGAGATATGGGTACCCTGTTTTTCCTTGTTAAATTTTTGTATTAGAACTGTAGCGGAAATTACCCAGTCCTTGTACCGGCTGAGGTCCTCTTCTCGAGCTGCACATGGTTAGAGCACTCCTGCCACCAGATGAGCTGCATGCGGCTCGAACACTCCTAGTGGGCTGTGCCCACCATACATTATGATGAGGCGAGCAGCCCTTACAGTATTAAGAATGCTGATCGGGTCTTGAGCATGTTCTTAAAGGGAAAATGGAAGAATAACCTCACGGTCAGCTTCCATTGGCCCATATCATTCTGGTGGCGCAGGCGTTTTAGGGCGCAGGCATGATGTGGACCAATCAAATTAATCCCAGTAGTATTTAAACTTACCTGGCCCTAGATACTGTTACCCTGACCTATGTCATGTCATTCATTCCTAAATCCTCGTTTTTAAAATCTTATTATACAGGCTACACTGACACACACACTATATTGCTTAGACCTAATAAATACTATTTAAAAAATAATAATAATAATTTATTAGCCATAGCAATGCAATTGTGGTCATGTGATTAATGACATCATTCTGCCGCCGAAATTAAGTGTTTTAAAGCCTATATAAACCAGTTATGTCAGGTATATGTTTTTACCACTTGAGAAAGCCCTAAGGGGAGAAACGCGTTGTGGTTTTCATGCTGTTGTTAAATAAAGTATTTTGGCTACCTTTTACTACCGGCCTTTTAGCCATATATTTTTAGAACTTATTATTATTTATTTTATACTTTTACCTGACATCTGGACCCATTACCTACTGCAGACAACCAACCAAAGAAATCCTTGGTGGGGATTATACCAACCAGGCTTCATACATAGAGCGGTTAGTCTGCTCACTCTATTGTAAGTAGATTTTTAGTAACATTTTTGACACTTACTTATCTATATAGAGAGCACAATTGGCTGCTTTTTTGTCATTCCATATGATCTACCTCAGCGGTTCCCAAACTGTCTGCCACGGCTGAACAGGGGCCCGGTCAGGTGCCGGGCACCTGTAATGTCGGACGGCTGGGCGGAAGTAACAGCCTGTCACTTCTTCCCAGCATCACGCAGGGAGGCAGCCGTGAAGGAAGAGGAGCAGTGGAGGAGCTGCTCCAGACTCACACCAGCCAGCAGGACTTCAAGCCACCCTCCCGATCACACAAGGTAAGATAACAGGAAGGTGGCTGAAGATATAAAGAAATATCACTTGTGTGTGTATGTGTATGAGTGTGTATGTGTATGTGTATGAGTGTGTGTGTATGAGTGTGTACAAGTGTGTGAATGACTGTGTGTGTAGGAGTGTGTGCGTAGGAGTGTGTGCGTGTATAAGACATCTTATCTAAGTGTTGTTTGTCCTACCACAAACTACCATATTGCACTATTCTTTTGTCTCTGTTTTTGCTTTCTTTTCATATACTGCTATTAAGCAGAGCTACCAGGACTAGAAGATCTATTGCTACCTTTAAGACTGTGCCATTTGGTATTTTTTATTCTTTCAAGTTTTGTTGTGGACTCTTTTTATATCCTGTGTGTTTTTGTATTGCTCCTATTGCTTCTTTTGCTCTTATTATTTTATACTATTGTGTTTGGAGTATTTTTCTTGGTGCTACCTGTATATTGTTGTTTGACTGATTAAAAATAAAGCTGTGTTAAGTTAGTTCCTTTTAAAAATGTGTATCCTGGTAACAGAGTCTTCAGACCTGTTGGCTGGATGCTGTGTTCTTGTAGCCAAGGACAAGTAAACAAAAGAGCAAGGCCAGAGTGCCACAAAGGCCTTTATAAAGGCAGTAACTGGTCAAAGTGCATGAAGAAGTGGGGTACCTGCCTGGGAAAGGAGCTGAAGAAGCAAAGGCAGAGTGGATGATATCTGCCTAGAATAAGAGAGCTGCAGCCTGGTCAGATGGAAGAGCTCTTGAGAGACCCCAGCCAAGCTTTGGCAAGAAGGGCTGAAGCATTCCAGGGTCCCTGAAAGTAGCTATGAAGCAGGGGGTGGAGGTACTCAGTTGGAGTACAGGAGGTCTGTGATAGATAGATAGATAGATAGATAGATAGATAGAATTAGAAAGCTACATATGACTTAAAAAAATCATTTAAAAAAATAAACATTTTGTTACAGGAAGTTAAGGCCAAATGATTAAAGGTGTCAGTGGAGATGGACCAATTCAGTTTGAATTATAGGATAATCTTAAAATGCAAATGCAATGTAATACATAAAATTAAGCCCTTTAAAGAGAATATATTTATTTGCTGTCAGTGAGACTTTTTATTTTCAAATAATTAAATAGAATACTAGATGCCAAATGTTTAAAATTAATATGTATTCAAATGTTCTATTCAGAATAGATTAATTTTAGGCAAAAAATAAAACCAAGAATCAATTCAGCACAAAACTTCATTGTCTTCAAGTTCTAACACATATCTTGAAATAGAGTCAAGGAGATAAACTGATTTTTTCTCATTATTAGCATTTTGTCTCTGATTACCATTGATTTATTTTCTTGTGTTAAATCTATCATTAACATGGCACATAAAGGTTTAAGAATGAGTTTTTATTTCAAGTATCAGTGATGCATTTTATTTTGTTTTGTCCCTAAATAACAAAACAGTGCATTAAATTAGCTCTGTGATTATTACGTTGAATAGAAGGTGCTAATGAAGACTTTCATGTGACCCGTAGCTGATTTCCCATCCTGCGAATGTATCTACAAAAATAAAGACAAGTGCAAATCAACCAAGGAATAATTGTAATGTCTAAAATTGGCTTCCAAATCATTTTTTATATTCTTTATTTAGAAACACATTTTATTTTTCCAAGTGCAGCAACATTTTTTGTTTCTTAACAAACTGTACATTAGGCTTGCATTGTTTGAGTCTCATAATGTTGTGGTATATATTGTATTGCAATGGATTGTGTGCACACCTTTCTATGAAGTAAAAGGTCAAATGATTTATTAAGTGGTATATGACATGGACTCTTATCCTCTGTTTCACTGCTTGCCACGTGCAATGTTTATCTTCATTTTTTTTTATTTTTTTTTGAGGACACTAAAATATTTCATCCTTGGGCTACCCTTAGTATACACTTTTCAACAAATGGAAAGCTTGTGATACCTCATTAGACAGAATAATTGTGACAGGGGTGTGACCTTGTACCCCTGAACAGTCTTCCATTCTCTGGCATGAATGACTAAGTGGGTCAGTCCCAGAAGATTGTAAGTCATTCATTCTCATTAAGCTGCAAGTCACAGAACTTTAGAAACATGTCAGAGTTCTTGAGATGTGATTTATTTATGGAAGGAACTCTTCCCAAACTGCAAAGTTTGTGTAGAACATAGAATTAACTTGTCAAGTATCAAAACCCGAGTAATGCACTTTATCACAGTCTGCCATATGGCTTGCATTCATGTACCACTGCAGGAAGACACATCTCCAATGTATGTCAGTGCTTGGCAAATTTTCTAATAAGAATTTGTTTGTAGCATTAGATTATGGTTACTTATGTCAAATAACATTAAACAATCAGTGTACACACAATCAATTTGGCCAGCACAGACTGATTGCCATGTAAATATGATTTTGGAAAACATTTATATCTATGTAACACAAAATATTAAATATATTAATACGACTTGCTATTACAAACTAAATAAGAATAACCCATTTTAAACAATGTGCCAATGATATAGTATGACTAGTAAAACATTAATAGTGGATATGCAAAGCAGGAATGTTTAAAATATTGTATATGCTTGTTTCTTTTTGTATATTATCTATGCATAAGTGAACTACAATTTGTTGAAAGGCATTGCCATTTTTATAGAAGATATTAATATTGTTTATACATATTTACAAAGTGTTTTAAAATAATTAAAATATAATTTAATTTAAATTGTTATTGCTTTTTTTGTATTAAAAAAAACATGCGTTTTAAAGGTTAAACGTTATGACCTTGAATCTTTTACCCCCTTGATTATTATGTAACTATATAACTGTGTAAAATCACTATTAAGTGTCAGATACCTTGGTTTAACCTTGCATTGCATGGAATGCCAGCTTTTGGGATATAAGGAGCTCCCAAAGGTAGTCTACTCATTTAATAGCTCTCTTTCAGCATGAATATATTTCAGTATATTATATTTTTGTATTGAATTAGTGTGCGCTATCTGTTTTTTTTTCCAGGGAGCTGCTACCAAGAACAGAGGCTGTGTATAGTCTATTGTTTGGTATCTTTTAAATGCTGTTCTACATCAACAGCCTATATATTGTTATATGTATTGTTGACATATTTTGTCCTATGTTTTAGTTTTTTCTATGTTCTGTTTTATCTTATGTTATGCTTGGGGTTTCTTTGGAGAAGATTAAATATCTCCTGTATAATATATACAGGAAGTGTATATTTTCTATAAAAGAGTGTAGGATTTATATGATTATGTATTATTTATATTGCTGTTATATCGGAATTGTGGACATAAACATTTGTTTTTAGCATAAATTCCTTAGTTACATACATACTTTTGGCACCTTTGCTAAAAGAACACCAAAATATTAATCTGACATTTTTTGCACATTACATTTTTGGGAATGATTCTCAGTATCAAAAGTACCTTAAAGGACCACTATAGTGCCAGGAAAACATACTTGTTTTCCTGGCACTATAGGGTCTCTAGGTCTCCCCAACCCTTAGGGTTCCCCTCCCGCCAGGCTCTAGGGTGAGGAAGGGGTTAAACTCTCCAGCGCCGGGTTCCCTCGGCGCTGGGAACTCTCCACCTCCTTTCCCCGTCATCGACTGAATGCGCATGCGCGGCAAGAGCCGCGCGCACATTCAGCCAGTCTATAGGAAAGCATTCTCAATGCTTTCCTATGAATGCTGGCATCTTCTCACTGTGAAAATCACAGTGAGAAGCACGGAAGCGCCTCTAGCGGCTGTCAATGAGACAGACACTAGAGGCTGGATTAACCCATAGGTAAACATAGCAGTTTCTCTGAAACTGCTATGTTTGCAGAAGAAAGGGTTAATCCTAGATGGACCTGGCACTCAGACCTCTTCATTAAGGTGAAGTGGTCTGGGTGCCTATAGTGGTCCTTTAATATTCTTATTAGTAGTTTTCTTAATTTATTGTGGATACTAGAAAAACAAATGAATACAATGTGACCTGCTTAATTATGCCAATCAGCAAATAGGTTGTGGTTCCAAGTTTCCCAAATTTCAGTTTAAATATTCATTAGCAATTAATTAAAACTAGAAACGAAGGAAGAGTTTAAGATACAAATGGAAGACGGTTACCATAATTTCTTTTCTCCAGTGTTAAATATAATGTGATAAATGAACAGCTGCCTTCTTCACAGCGGGTTGGAAAGGTATAATTTCACATTCATTGGTATTTAGAGCTGGTGTTCAGTCCTCATAGATGAAATCAGTGTAAGGTTTTCCAATCGCCAAAGGAGGAAGTGTACAAACCCTCATGCTCCATGCAGTACACTTTCTCACCCTGTGTCTGGATGCTATTGACAGATAGACGGCTTTAGTGGGGATAATTGATTCACAGCAATTACTGTATAAGCAACAGCAGCCTGCAAGGCACTTTGCCTTCAGCCAGTAGGATATTCACATCCATCCAATCCACTGGTATCAATTTCAAGTAACATCTGCAGTTAACAAATGGCATGTTTCTCAGTATCTGCTGCATTGCACACTAAAGAACATAATTTTAAGCAAAAATATTATGTTTTAGTTTTTTTTTCAAATCCAAAGGCACAACGTTAAGTCCTGCAAACAAACTCCTACAACTTCTGTTTGAGAGCAATGGCTACAATATTCATTACCTGAAATACAGAGAACAATGTCAAAAAAGTCAATTGTTGCCTTGATGAGGCATGTGAGCTTGCACTTTAATGGCCATTGGAGTGGTACTAAAAACAATTGTTTTTTTTAAATGTTTATAGCTATTTGAGATAACATATTTCTGCTTTTTTCCCCAAATCCATTGGCAATTGACAGAAATGTATCCATAGATCTATACATATATGTGTGTACATCAGTGTAGCAGTGATCCTCAATCCATTTTTAATTTACACTTTAGATTCTGTAGTGATTTTTGTTCCTTTTGATTTTTATTATGTTTTAGGATCACTTTAGGGTTTTTATTTTAACTTAATTGATTATTAAATAATTTATTTTACTGAATTGGATAAATTCACATTTGATTTTATTAATGTATTAATAACATGGTAAAAATAACTCGTACTGCTTTGAGTGCAATTTAACCTCTTGAGTGTTGTTAAGCTCTCTGTTCAAATGATGGACCAAGGAATGTTCAGTTATATAGTTATAATACCAAGTGTAAAATCACCCTCCTCCCAGTTAATATTAAAAAAATACCATACAGAGGTAACTATTTAAATGAAGCTCTATAGAATTATTTTAAAAAATGCATAGAATTGGATCATAGCAGATTAACACTCACTTTAGTAATAGACTTGGCTGGAAGAACAATTCAATTTACCTGTGTGGATTCATCTAACAATTTGTTGGAATTTCATCCATGTGGCATTTGTTTGGATGAATTTCTCCCATGTAATCATTTTGGGAAAAACTATTTGGACAAACCAAAATGGAGTGAAAATGCTAGTCTTAGGAGTCTATTTGTGCTGAGTTCACATCAGGCATTAGAATTTGAAAACAAAATTACAGAGTTGAAAATTCCTAACTCAAAATGTATTTAGTTCTTGTTTTATAATTCTATACTGCGTGGGTGGACATGTAATATGTGTTTTTATTTCCAGTAATACACAAATAATACATGGGTTATCTCCAAGCAGACTTGGGTCCCTAATGTGAGGCAGAACAGGAATCATTATGTCCTAGTCCTCCTGAGATTAATGGGGGTTACCCACCCAAGCAGCACATTGTCATTTTTTAACAGCAACTATTTCAGAGGCTGTAACTCCTGCTAATCTCAGGTAGTCTGGGGCATGTATTTCCTTGTGAGGCTCTTACAAAACATTTCCCCTCCCTTTCACCCCTTACACTACCCTAACACACTACCGTGAACATTGATCCCTACATTACACTAACACACTAAACTACATGGCACACAAAAATACATAATGGTACAGATTTGACATAACAGTGGAGACTCCGTTGATCTCATGGCTTATTATGATTGCCCCTTGATTGCATTATTTTTCTCAATAAGTATATACATATATATATATATATATATATATATATATACTTATTGAGAAAAATAAGTACATCTAAAGTACTATATATATATAGTACTTTAGATGTTAGACCTTTTCTTCCTTGTTATGTCATCACTAATGCTGTTATTTATAAAGTATGAGAGCAGTAGTACAGTGTCTCCCTACGTGATTTGACATCACAGCATCTGAAAATCCCAAGCAAGATGCTTTCCTTCCCCAAGTCTAAATTGACAGTGACACATGAAAAACCAGTGGTGCTCAGATCTGACAAGTAATTTCTCCGTGAATGATTGCTATAGGCAGAAATACATTACAAAAGCATTTAGGAATGTCCAGTGATGGATTTGATGGAATTCTAAGGGGTAGAATGTTGAGCATTCAAGGTTGATAATATTGGTCTTAGTAAAATAAATATATAAATGAAAAGGGAAAGTGGAAAGTTTTTCTTACCACCTTAAATGGGTTTTCCACAACTTATTCCAGAACAATTCAAATCCATCTAACAATACAGTGTTTTGACAGGTGTTAGTTCATTCTGTACGTGTTGTTGTAAGGTTATAGTTTTTGTAGTAGGGTTTGCGTGGCACACATTTCAAGAATAGCACAAATAATTTCAAATAAGCCATGTGTCTTAGCTTGATCAAATTAATGTATTTGCAATGTTCTTAAGGGTTTCTGCAAAAGCAATGGCTGCTTTGTTCTTGTGGATGGAGATTAGGAAATGGATAAACATAGTTTGTTTCAATGTAATTAGATTTTCATATTATGATCTTACAGTACTGAAAAATTTGTCTAATGCACTTTTCTTTGACACCTCACTGTTACATGTTTATGTTCCCAATTTTAGATCAGATTCACACTTATTCTTTTTTCAGTTGTGATCAATTAAATTGCTGTTCCTGTATTTTCACAAGTTCTGAAGCACCTATACAAAATGCAGTGATGGCAATTTACGCAATTCTGTCAGTATTCTACTTTTAGAATATTCTCTTATCACCTTTAATTGTGTGTTTTAATTGGTTCAACACTTAAGGTAAAAAGTATATTTTTGCATATGTAATTGCAAAATAGTTGGATTCTACCACTGACTCCTAGGCAATTAAGTAGGAAATATCTATTTTCACATGTAATACATATTACAGTGCCTAACAGCCCTTGAGATTCTAATACTATCTGCTGCCTATATTGGATGACATTTATGCATTAAAAAAAAAAAAAAAAGATTTTGTTTTGTACATGTAGGTAATAGGTATATTGCATGGATAGGTTTGTATGCAACTGTTATTGAGACAAGACATTTTATGACTTCATACAGGGCAGATTGGCACGCCAATTGCCTGTGCCACTTGCCCACCACTCCATTAACAAAAAGCTAAATCTGAATGAAGTGAGACTAATTAATTTAATAAATGGACATTGAAGGCATAAAAAGAATAAGGAAACATATATTCATATCTGATAACCGAATATGTATTTATATATGTTCATACTTCTGTTAGTAGAGCTGTGGGGGCTATTATAACGAGTTCATCACTTAATGCTGTCACTGCTCCTACAAAGCATTTCCTGTAAGAAAGGTCATTTGTGGGCAGGTGGTAAGTGATCCCTTCCACATCCTGCTTAGCCTCAGACAATGGAACAGCACTGAGTTTTACAACCTCAATAATTGTTCCAAAAACTCGCCTATTAAGCATGTAAGGCTGACTGGACTACAGAGGACTCAGGACAATCTTCCTAGAACTTGTATCTCCTACAAAACCCAATTACGTTTCAAGATGTCATGTATGTGTCAAAAGGGCACTGTTTACTGGACATACATCTGTAGGCAGTTGCCCACTTTGCCTTATGCTTCATACAGTGTTAAGGAGTAAAACAAGTTTCTTTTTGCAAAGGATGAACAGAGATAGTTTCTTACCATTAAAAATAACCATAAAGTAAACCATCTCTAGCCATTATGTGCTTTTTTTATTTTTTTTTAATAAACTAGGGCTGTAATTTAGACGTGTAATGAACAATACTCTACTTTTAGAACCCTGCCCTGGTGTTACTTTAATAACTGCCACATGTGCACATGCTTAGTCAGCTTTTTTTGCTATGTGTATGCCTTTTTTAAAATAGGATCATTACTCAAAAGATCTAATATGAACCACATTTCTGTCACCATAAGGGGTGATATGTCCATTTAAGTTGAAGAGAAACCCATCATTAGTGGAAGTCATGTGTGCTGCAGTGGATCTGTGAATCAGAGGGTTATACTTAAAGTTTTTATACTTAAAGGCATCAAATAGATTAAAATCAGCAGTATTGTACATTTAAAGAATGATAAAAGATAAAACTCTTTATTTCCGCACTTCTGAATAAGACCTTACTTTGATATCCCAATAGGACAGACTTTTGACTACTCAATTATACATTACAGAAAATCATCTACATACAGATTGTCTTTTGTCTGGCGGTGGTATATTTTTGTGACTTTATTTCATACTCACCTTATTTAGTGTTGGCAGAATTATGAATCATTGGTACATGTACTCCATCTTCCTTGCATGTTCATTGTTGCTAACTTCAAAGTGATTTTGCATTTGCAGTTCAATTTGTGAAGAAAAAATACTTCAAAAGGTGATATTGTAGCACAGTTTAAATAGAATAGAATATATTTTAGTGCTTGATTTTTCACCTAATTGTATCAAATCTAGTAAAATAAAGTGATGTCCCTTTTTAGGGAGCATATAAATATATAACATGTTTCTGCCACATGCTAAATATATGTACAATAACCCTTGTTGTATTCCAATTTGGTAAAATAATTTACTGGACTTGGAGATTCATTTTGTTATGAACTCAAATTTGTTCGAATTTTTGATTTCTGAGCCATCGTATAGACTAATCACAAAACAAATGACCTACTCAATGGAAAAGGTCTGATGATTAGTTGGAAAAAAGATGATTGATGGTTGGTTGACAGCCACTAATTGTTAATATTATTTACAGAGCAAGTTAGAAGTGACCAACTGAGGGACACAATTAAAGGAAGAGTAAAAAAAAATCTCTAGGCAAAAATTTCAGACAAAGTGGTTCAGCTG
This sequence comes from Pelobates fuscus, assembly GCF_036172605.1. Lineage (NCBI taxonomy): Eukaryota > Metazoa > Chordata > Amphibia > Anura > Pelobatidae > Pelobates > Pelobates fuscus. The sequence goes on along the minus strand of NC_086321.1, from coordinate 234,715,588 downwards.
AAACAAATGTTTCCACCATGTACAAATCTATAAACGACAGCCGGTACAGAAACCAAAAACTCTTTGAATAGGCAAAACAGGACATTACAAATCTCCAAACTGGTGGAGGTTTCTCAAAGCCACTGTAGCTATTGACCTTGCAATTTATCTTAGTAAATATTCAGTAATAACAGCATCTTAGTTTTCAAATTGATTATCATACACAAAACTTTTATTTCACAGTTTGTTACTTGAAATCCATGCCTCCCCATAGTTCTAGTTTTGGTGTCCTATCCCACTGTCCTTAGAATGTGTTAACTAGAACACAAGGAAGCCTGGTTTAAACACACCATTAGATGTGCTTGTGTCACCGGAACCCTACACGCTTATTGAATCACTATTCGACCCTTTTTAATACCCTGTTGTGCTATGATCATTGAGTGCTGGAAGATATAGAAATCAATTCCCGTTCTTCCATGCTCAATGTACACTTTCCAAATGTAACCTTTCTATACTGAGTCAAGCAAGCAGCAAACAGTAGAACATAATGCATGCAGTATCCTGTCCAACCGCTGTATACAGTCTTCCATGTTGCCCTGTTTGGCTGCTCCTTTATCTAATGTAGCTTCCATTTCCCCTTTTTAATACTTCTTCATGCCTACCCCACCTTTCTGTCTGGATTATCTGTGTTCTTCATGTCCTGCACCTTCCTCCAACTGCCCTTCTCTGTCTTGCCTTATCCTCACATTTACTTTTACGCAGAGACACTCATTCATGTCCTGTCTCTTTCACCCAATGAAGCACAATCCCTTACAGACTGTCAATCTCACTGTGAAAATAAAAGTAAAATCTATTATTATCTTATTCATTTAATAAAGTTTTATATGCATAGGAATATATGCATCTATAAATGTACCATTTGAAATGTTGAGAACCGTTCTCTATTAATAACTGTACTAGTCTCCACCTGCGGGCCAATGCTCTAACTTAAATGAGTGCATGGCACAGGGATTTGATATGCATTGAGTTTGATTTTTATACATTTTATATTGTTACATTGATTTAATAGGCTCCATGTTTTTGTCCTTCTGAAAATCTTCACTTTTATTGAATGCAAGGAGATCATATAACATTTTGATGCTGCTAGTGGTGGTCTTGATGTAATGATGCTTGATTCAGTAGTAATAGGGTCCCTGTAGAATGAAAAGAGAATTAGCTCACTGGGCAATACCACTTGTTTTGAAGCTTGCTCCAATAATACTAGAGTTGTGGTATAATGAAGAGAGAATTAGCTCACTGAGCAATAAAATCTATCTATCTACTCTGTGTGCCTAACTGGTACCTGCTTTTTGATTTCACATATTTTTATTCATGTTGCATACAGAAATGCTTTGCAGAAAACAAACCAAAAATATATCATTAGAAGGAAAACCGGAAAAAAATAATTAAATAAACATGTTTGATGTCTTTCTACACATCAGCAATCACCAGAAACCGTGTATGTGGCAATCAGAAACACCTGGTCCTCTTCTTAACTTTGTGCATGAGAGCAGCTGGTTATACACAAAGTAAGATATTAGCACATATGTTACAAAAGATGAGAAACAAAGTTAATTTACATTATATAAACCATTGATGTTCATAGACCAGTTTGTCTTAGGGACAGAGTATTCCAAAGGCTGTTAAGTTTGTGGGAAAAATAAATGTTGAAAAAATATACTTTGCATTGTTTGTAACAAATTTAGAGACAGGTGATTGTACAGCATAAAATAGATTAAACTTCAGTGAAAGAGAAAATCAAAACTCTGTGTTCAGATTTGTCATTTGTTTTTGAGACCCAAACTTGCTGTTTACTAAACAAAACAAAACCTTGGACAGATTTGGTCATACTTTTTTAAAACTTTTTTTTTTGTGTGCACAAGATATACAAACATGCTTACAGAGCCACGATAGCAGGTGTAAGCTTTCCAGAATAGAAAATGACATCGCATGAGATATAACGGCATATTTTACATTATAAGTACATGTACATAAAAGGCATGGCTAGTTATTTTTATCACAGACTAAGAGTACTAACTGCCCTGCTTGGGAGACATTGGAAGCATATTGTTACATGCTAACTTAGGTTATTTTATCAGGCTATGTATACCACTGGAACTTAGCTTAGGAAGCTTGGTAAAGAGCACACTAGTAAAGAAACACAATAATAAAAATAACAAAAAGAGAGTAAACATGACAATAATAATGCTTGCTAAATTTGTGCTATGAATGCCTGAAGGAGAGAAAGCAGCATCCATGAGTGGCTGGACAACACCTGCAGTATGTGGTAGGGCTGCACAGTTGGACAAGACCAGAGTCACCCTATGCCTATGCTTGGGAGGCATTCAGCGGTAGGATGGTTGGCACTGCACTTAACGGCGCGGTGGGAGCAAGGAAATATAACCCTCCAGCCCCAGGTTAGCTTGGAGGACTGCCTCAGTGAGTCCTGAGCTTTGATGCTGTGGAAGTCCTCTCTCTTCCCCTTTAGGGGGTAGCGTAGCTGGGCTGTCGCTGCTGGCAGCGGAGTACTCTCCGTCTGCGTGTGTTGTGCTTCAGGGCTGGGCCCCTAGTAGCCTTATTCCCAAGCGGCTTTGCAGTAAACAGTAGCGTTTTGGGAGCCGTTGGTGCCGGAGGTAGTGTGGTTCGGCTAGCAATTTGGAGCCAGAACTTTGCACATACAGCGTCAGCAAGTGTTGAAGATGGCTCTCCATCTCTGGCACTCCTTGTCTGCTTGGGAGCAAGGTGACACAGTTGCATCAGCCATCTTGGGTAGGTCACTTGGGTTCATGCTGGCCACTGAGAGCCTTCGTTGAGGAGACAAGCTATCGTCCACTGGTCCAAAGGGGGGAATCTTTCCATTGGATTGCCTGGCTAGGATCAGGCTTGGAGATTGGACGCCTATCACACTGCAGTATCATGCTAGGCCGCAACTAGCTGGAGGCTCTTTCTTCTCAGATTCATGTGCTGCATGAGTCAGGAACGAGTCAGGAATGGCACCCAGTTCACCCTAAGTGTTCCCGGCATTGGTACCGGTTCAGGAAAGGTGAATAGCAGGGTGTTTGCTCCCCCTAAATTGGTAGTTTAGCAGGGTTTACACAGAGCTCCTTCCTCGTGTGACTGACCAGTATGGCGGTCAGGCCCGCCCCTTTAAAACTAATATAAATGTGCAAGGAAAAAATGTTGTAATGCTTTTGATATTTGTTAGCTCCGGAAGCAATATCTTGCTTACATTGTATTACATTATCTAGTTTTGAGCCATTAGCAAACACTGACCCATGAATTGCCTATTTTCAAGATCATGTATAAAATATGTTAAATAGAAGCGGTCCCAGAACAGACCCCTGGGGGACACCACTTACAACTTTTGTACGGCTTAAAAATTTACCAATAATCATAGCTCTCTGTACTTTGTAACAAGAAATTTTATCTAGACCAATTTTGTTCAGTTTGAACACTAACGTATTGTGCAGAACGTATTGAATTCCAAAATCCAAGTAGATCACATCCACTGCAACAGAATTATTGTTACATTTATTTACATCTATTAAAATCTTCAATAATTAAATTATTACTCTGATGTACAGCTATACTGTACTATGTTTCTCTAACTGCTGTCCCTCTTCCTCAATATCAACATTTTATAACATTTCTCAACCAATAATTGATTTCCCCTCTTTTGCACCGAGCAGGTATCTACCCATCTGGCTTCCATATTTTTCCCAATTTCCTCGTACCACTTGCTTAATATATATATATATATATATATATATATATACCGTATTTATCGGCGTATAACACGCCCCGGCGTATAACACGCACCTCATTTCCAGAAGGAAATTCCAGGAAATTTCCACCTCTCCCATAGTATTCCCCCCCCTCATCCCATAGTGTTCCCCCCCCTTTCCATAGTAATCTCCCCCCCTCCCATAGTATTCTCTCCCCCCTCCCATAGTATTCTCTTTCCCCTCCCATAGTATTCCCCCCCATAATATTCTCTCCCCCCTCCCATAGTATTCTCCCCCCCCATAGTATTCTCCACCCCCCATAGTGTGTCCCCCCCCCCCTCCCATAGTGTCCCCTAGTGCACTTTCCCTCTGTCCCATATTTACTTACCTGTCTTGAAGCGTGGGCCGGCTTCACAGCGCGCACCGCGGAACTGGAACTTAAATTTCAGGTTCCGGTTTCCGGCGGGACTGAAAGGAAGTGTGCACACAATAGTGTGCACACTTCCTTTCAGTCCCGCCGGAAACCGGAACCTGAAATTTAAGTTCCAGTACCGGCGGGACTGAAAGGAAGTGTGCACACAATAGTGTGCACACTTCCTTTCAGTCCCCCTGGAAACCGGAACCTGAAATTTAAGTTCCAGTTCCGTGGTGCGCGCTGTGAAGCCGGCCCACGCTTCAAGACAGGTAAGTAAATGTAGGATATCGGCGTATAACACGCACCCATGATTTTCTCCCTATTTTCAGGGAGAAAAAGTGCGTGTTATACGCCGATAAATACGGTATATATAGAGAGAGAGAGAGAGAGAGAGAGAGAGAGAGAGAGATATATAAATATCACTCACCCTTTCAGTCCATATAGCTGTTTGACTTAATTCCCTAGTGCAATCCCATGCTGTAAATATATATAGTATTTGAAAAAAGAGATGCACTCTGTGGTCTTCATAAAGTGAAGTGGTACTTTAATCCATATAAAAGTTTACATCCATCTGATCAATGTTTCGACCCATTCGGGTCTCCCTCAAGATCCTCAAGATCTTCCTCAAGATTAAAGTACCACTTCACTTTATAAAGACCCCAGAGTGTGCATATCTTTTTTCAAATACTATATATATATATATATATATATATATATATATATATATATATATAGATAGATAGATAGATAGATATTTAGATAAAGATAGATATATAGATATATATAGATAGATAGCCAGGCATAATTAGCAGTAATGACATTAAAGGACTACTCCACTCTTACAACCCACCCACCAAACCCCCCACAGTTTGGTAGATAAAACCCCAATGAATATATGCATGCATATTTTTATGCATGTTTTCATTGGGAGTATCGTCTAAAATAAATTACAAAAGCTGCAGTTCTTGTGACTGCAGCCTTTGTAGCTCCTCACCCTTTTCCCCCAGAAGAGACTTTCACGAGGAAATAACATAACTTGTCATTGAGCAGCCACTGACCTGGTCCACACGTGCACGCTCGAACCGGCTCGCACGTGCACGTGAGCCAGCTCGTGCACACTCGCGCATTATGGCATGCACAAGTTGGTCTGAGGTCTATTAGGGAGGGAGGGGGAGGCAGGCACACTCATAGAAATCAACACTGTTTTAAACTGGGGTCAAATAAGGGTACTCCTCACCCATAAAGTACTTCAGCAAGCTAAAGTGCTTTTGGGCTGTGGAGTGGTCCATTAAACTCTGTCTTCTAAAACAGAAATCTTATCTTATAGTTCTGTTGTTTTTTTTTGTTTTTTGTTTTTTAAACCATCAGATTCATACAGATTGCATTGTATAAAAACATTAAATCATTTTACTATTCTTTAACTGATACAAAAGATGGAAAACATGTAGAAATAGCCTTGAAATGTAAAAGAACCTGAATGTTTTAAATTGTGCTTAAGACGAGGAAATTCTATGAATCTATAAAGCATATGGAGGTTCAAATGCTGCCTATTTGGAAGACTTGGCAGCAGTTGTAAATTGTGTATGATCATCAAAATACATTTATGTGAGGACATATGACAGCGGTGCTTTAAGTGCTAAATTAAATTGTGGAAAGTCTGCTAATTTTCTCCCTACAGTGTCAAACTGCATTCCCTTAAACATTTTTTTGCAGGCAATGAAGGACAGAGCAATGTGATATAAGTGGAATAATTAGGATCTAATTTCTCATTTATTAAATGAGAATGGGAAGTAAAAATGAAGCTTTTGCACTTTCTATTTGCTTCTTTGTCATTACACTTAGTTCTGCCCTTGTCCATATGGCATGCTACTCAGTTAATATGATTAGTAACATCATCCCTATGGGGTTTTAGGTTGCTCAATGGGGCATCATAGCTCAAGGTTTTAAGGAGGATTATGGGCACAGGGCTTCTGCCTTTCATTTTCAGAATAATTCCTTGTATCATGCTCTATGACATGCTTGTTCAATCTTTGTCACGTAGCTGTTTTGGGACTATAATTCCTAGATATTGGTGGACTACAGTTCCTGACTTTTTAACTAAATTACCCTCAGGTTAAAAATGTTATTAGGGATAACTTGATGTCTTCTATGGAAAAAAATAGATATCATATTTCACAATTTGAAATATTTCTAAATGTTGCCAGCCGTGGATTACAGGAGCCTTAGGTGGAAATAGGAAGAGCTTCTGAATCATCTGCAGTTGTCATTGCTAAATCATTTACATCCTTTTTTCTTAACACTAAAAATTCTTACGAGATATCATTAGACTGTTACAACCTATAATGGGAAAATCAATGCAGTAAGAAAATTTAATTTTACTGAGAGCCTTTAGGCAAAATGTGATGTAAAAAATACATTTTATCTTCCCTTGTGGTTCAGAGGGATAGGAAAGAGTGAAATCTGGGTTAGCTGTCAATGCTCAACACATTTTCAGTCAAGGCAGACAGCCCCTGAACTAAACTCTTCCCTAATGTGTTTCTTCCTTAATTACTTAATAATGTGAAAATAACCACCTTAATCTGATCACAAGAAAGGTCAGTAGTCTCTTATACCTCTTTTGAAGAAAGTGTGCGGTCAGAATCAATGCACAAATTCTTCATTTTCCCGGAAGACAATTTAGCAAAGGCAAACCTGATTCATCTGCTAAGGTATACAGGAATGACATCTGAACCCCTAGAGAGCACTAAAGAAAGGAGCTAAAATGGAACGTGGTGATTGTGATATAATCAAAAAGAAACCGATCAAAGCTGCAAAAGCTCTTGTAAGGATTAGACATACATAGAATGTTTGGTGCATTTTGTAATCACTGTAAGTGGTCACTGTGATTTGCTAGTTGACAGATATGACAGACCCAGATTGACATGCCTGCTGTTAGCAATTCACAATCTCTGGAAAAAAAGTTATCCTTGTCTGTTTATCTTATTTGTGAGATTAAAGGTATACAATAAAAGACCTTCATTCTTGTATTCTTTTTGTTACTTCCCTTTAAATGACTAATTACAGTGAGTGAACTTGGTATTCATTGTGTATAATCAGCACATAGTGCGAAGGATTATGATGTACTTGTTCTTCTTCAGCTGAAGAAAATAGCAAATGCAAGCAAACCAGCATACTTTATCTTCTAATGCATTTTAAGGAAGATAATGATAATGTATTTGTCTGCAAATTAAGCTGGTGACAGTGGTATTCCTTAGGAAGTGGAAACTATTTGTGCATTCTTATTTCAAGAAATTAACAAATCAATCCTGCAACAAACAGATAAATAAAACTATATGCGTGTATATCTCATATAAAATATAAAAATAATATATATATATATATCTTAAAATGAAAAGTTCTATAAAAATGTTGTGCTTTTGAACAAAGTCTATATTTACTTGGTAGAATGCCAACATATAGTGTTACTATAAATGTTTTTACATCAAATACATCTGTAGCTATTATTTTCAAATAGTTTTTATTAAAGATTTTTCAAAATGTGCATAAACAATAATAACAATAAACACTGGTATCTATTGTGATATGATAACTTGTATCTCTAAATAAAAAAAAAGAATAAACAGTATTTAAAAAAATGTTTAAACATAAATAAATAAAATGTAAAGATAGCCAATCGAAAGACAATTATCCAATTCTTTTATTATTTAAAAGACTAAACTGTTAACACCAAACACGCGGAAAGGTGGCCATGGTTTATGTTCATGGCGGGACAAGATAGGGGGCCCCAGAAGACTTGAGGACTGGGTGGAAAACTGGGGAGGGGCAGCTATACTACTCAGGGCCTGCCTTATCTCCCCTTTCTTTGTTTTTTCTACTTCTCTTTCTTTCTTCCTGCTGTACTCTGACAATCTCTTAATAATATTTTCAAAAAGACTAAACTGTTTATTGAATGTAAATATAGTGTTAAATAAAACAGTAAAGCAATCCAATAACCATCCAAGGCATAACAGTTAGGAGGTAGCAGCAAGTCCACAATAGAGTCTATATGCAAATTAAGAAAAAGAAGAGTCTCAAAGTCCAGCAATCCAGGTTGCCAAATAACCAAGAAAATTCAAACGCAGGAAATACAGTAGACTCCAATCAACTGTAGGCAGTGAGGGTTCTTGAGGTGGAGATGTATTGATCATTCATGAAAGAAGACACTTCTCGGGGCAAAACTCCTGAAAGCTGATATAGGTTAAATATATTCTATATATGTGTATACAGGGGTACCAAATTAATAAATAGGTAACAAAAGAGTGTAATTATAACAATCATACCCTTTACCCTTTTATAACCAATTAATCTGATAACTAATATAAAGAACATTTTTTTATTGCATCAGTACTATAAATGTGAATCATAATATTCAGTTGGCTATGTGTGACCTAAAATTTACCAGAAGGATATTCAATTCATTTTCTCATTAAGTATTTCAGTTATTTAGCCATATCAGTTAAAAAAACTGACTGTTATAAAAAAAAAAAAGAAGAAAATGATTATTCTAATATTTTAAATAAAGTGCTGGAAACAAGGAAGCATCAAAATGTTTCATTAAAAGACTTTCGTTATTGATTGCATGGATTCGTATCCATTGCTTTTATTTCAGTAAGCTGTAGGTTACGACCATTTTTATGACTTGAGTTTACTGTGGATATTATTTGACACGTGTCTAAAATAATGGTTTAGCAGTAACCCTCTGGTTTAGCATCTGTAAATGGGCCTGTCTACTAATCAACAACTTTTTAATCCCCATTTAAATTAAATCATTTCACATTCAGTCTTGATGGTTGCTTGAACCCATAATTTTGTATATTGGCTCAGGTTAGTAAGTTTTTTTTCCCCACTGGTGTGAAGAACAACATGGCAAACAGAAGCCAATCTTAAGATTAGATTTTAAGGATAAATTATATTTTAAAATTTGCCCCTAAAGACACCTTCCAACTCTATGAAGTCTGATCTTTAACTCTTAAATGAGTGGGGTCATCCATTTTTATGTATTATTTATATGATGTAAATTGACCAATTTTAGCACTATTTTAGTTTGACCAAATTGTTTCCCAAAATGTTTTGTGTGGATGATTGTCAAACGAGCTGAACCATCACATGGACATGTACCGGACTACCAGAGTGAAATGTTATTTTCAGGTGAAGTGATTCCACCATACACAAGTCTAGGAGTCAACACTTTCCCTTGTCCTTTATCCATCTCCTGTGTAGTAAGATGGGAGCACAACTTTCAGTGATATGAGGGTTCTCTAATCCCCTGTCCAAGAAAACCTCAACAGCGTTAATGCAACACACCCAATATATATTCCCTGGGAATTCAAATCTCCCTAAAACAAGTGTCAAATAAAATATCCATATCTGCAATTCTACAGGATATATGTTTCCTTTAACATTCAAAAAATAGCCTGTAAAACAAATGTATTTAGTATTGTAAAATAAAATAAAAAAAAATACTTGGTATTGTTTAAATCTAGATGTGTCCTCAATAGTCGCACATTCTCATTCCTGCTAATTGTAATTGGTTGGTTATACTTAAAAATCTAAACTGAAGTCTAAAAAATGGATTACAAAATAATAAAAAAAAAAAATAATCATCCAGTGTCATTTTCTATGTTCCTAAAGAGCCATCAAGCTTTACTAGTGAAAAGAAATGTTAACTGGAGCATGTTTTGTTGATGAAGAGCTCTCAATTGAAATATAGATACTGTTCTATGAAAATTATTTTTCTTCAAGTTCCTTTTTTATTCTCACTCACTCACTTTCTTTTTTTTTTTTTTGCATCTGAATTAAATGGTTCAACATTTGATTGCAACTGTCCTCAGCCTATTGGACTTAATTTTTTACTTTTATTAATATTTAACTGCCTGAAAAAATACCCAAACTAATGCTTTTTTAAAAAACCATTGGTTTATATAGTTTGCATGGTGAAGTGGATTTGACCGGAAATCCCCAACTTGAATTTCTACCCAGCTTGGTTAGTAAACTGGCTTCATATCAGTACTTAGTAAATAGTGAAGCTGGAATATGTTTAATAAAATGTGTGTTATCCTTTAAACCAATCTTGACTGAAACCAACCAACCAACCAAGGCAGCATTACCTGATTGTAAATCATGCCTTGCAACCAGACCTCCCTTTTGCTGAGATCAAAGTCACTTGTAAGATGGATTTTTGAGAATAGACTACAAAGTTATCCAGTTTAGAGGTAATTATAAGGATAAATCATCAACATCATAAAACAACGAACAGATTTAAACGTAGAGGAGAAAATTGCTACACTTCAGAACACACAATAATCCTGCATTGCCTGTTCATTTACTAACTTTAAGGCAATTCTTTTTACTAATCCATTAGACTATTTTTGCCTTCTGCGTGTGACATTTATTTTAATTACATGATTTAACACCTTAGCTGCAACATTATTTTGCACATTTGTGTTAAAGCCATAATTAGAACTGTGCACTCACTGCATTTTAAAATCAATATATATATATTTTTTTTTTGTGAGTTACCATCATGAATTATATATCATATTTCAGCAAGTGAGATTATGCACTTTAGGAAGTTTAAATCATAAAAACTCAAAATAGTTAAAAAAAAAAAAAAAAGCAACAATGAAAAATGCAAAAAAAAAATATCAAAATTTTCCATAGTATACTTGATGAACAACAGAATTGTCATTGTTATTTTATAAATATTTCAATGGTTATTGTGATTTCACAGGTAATCAACTCTGCTTTTCAAAAAAAATCTTTCTAAAAACTAACATTTAGTATTCTCTGCCTATGCCTTTTAACAAAAATGGCCAATCGAAAATTATAACTAAAGTGCACTGTTTTTGGCACTATGTTACACTACAGAAAAAATGTACAAGAAAAAAAATATTACATACATTTTGAACAATGCAATATGAATTTTGCAGTGAGTGACACAACACATTATAATAAAATATTAATGATTCAACCATGTCAAAACTCCTTTTTTACAAAATAGTAATAATAATATATTAGAATACACTGTTAGCTATACCTTAAAATTTACACATCAATGCAAGTTTGGAGGATCCAGGGCACATAACTCTGGAGTAAATTTATTTTTGCCAGTGTAACATTTCCAATTCCAAAGAGACTTTACATTTTGAGCCCTGGTAAACAATAAATTAGTGAATACACACAAAAATATTTGAATCATAAAAAGGTAATCCTATGCAGACACAACCTCATATTTAAAAGAGGAGAATTTCTTCTTTCAAGTAAGGCTTTTGTTATCTATGTATATGTTATCTGGTGATGACAGATACCATTGTGATCATTTAAATGCAACCTTGACATATGACCTGCCTTAGAGGGTCCTTCTTTTTCAATGCTGACATAGGAGTTCACATATTCGACAGAAAATAGTAAGTCCCTTGGCAATAATCTGCTCTCTTTGAATCCATGTATCCTTATACTGTAAGCTTTACTAAATATTTTGCTACACGTATCTGCAATATGTTTAATGCTTTCCTGAAATCAGAGAGATATTCATGAACACAGACATCATGGTAGAGCTGGCAACTTTAGGCCTTGGGGCCTTTTATGGTGCATGGATCTCACAGATCTTTGTGTTGATGGACCTACTTATGTGGATCATACAAATTATGTCATTATATATCCCTGCAACCCCCATAGGTTTGACCTCCACAGTATGAAATAACATTCACAAAGATCTGTGCATTCCTAAGAGAAACAAAGTCTGTTTTCACTAACTCCATTGCTACCAATGTCAACCGGCATTCATAATAAATGTCACGATTACTGTTTCATCTCTCCCTGCAGTCACTGCCAAACACCTCCGGGGATATAATTCATAGTCAGCAACCCTGCTTGCTTCAGATCCTCCAAATCATGAAGATATATTCCAGTGAGACAGGTCCAGGCATGGAGAACACAGGCCGCCAGCTTATGCACAAATCCATGCAATGCTGGAATTATTATTGTCTATATAAATGCTAATAATAATAATTCCTGCTTGTTGTCTTACTCCTGGAGAACTGTGCAATAAGACATCCCGCCACATATGCCATTATCTTAATATTCAGAAGAAGTCTGCAGCTCTAAACTTCCTTGCCAACCCTCCCATGCTAGTGGCCCAGCCCAGGCATCCTGCAATAGCACCTTTTCAGTGCTCCCATGATGGACCGGATGCATCACTATTATATACACGGCTATCCAGTTACTGATGTGTTAGACTATAGAGGCCTCCTGCTGTATTGGTATAAATGTCTGCAGTAATAATGCTACTTTTGTCAGAGAGCAATACACCACTGAAAAGAACTAGAATAAACTAATGATTAGATATATAGAAATATAAGATGGATAGCTGTAAAATAAATTAAATTACATAATAGGCTTGTATATACTTTATTAGTATACAAAAGCATTTTTGTTGGGAAAATAAATATATTCTTTTTCGATGACACTGACCTGGACCATTGTTGTGTGATTTTTCAGAGCAACAAACAGACCTTTTGCACTTAATAATTAGAAAATGGGAATGTTTGACTATTGAGGCTTTTTCAGAAACCCTGTTGCTCTATGTTCTGTAGGTGCCAATTCTTTATTTTCCGTTTTGAAATCTGCTTTCAAAGGGCTTTTGTTATAGTTGACCATTCCACGACCCCTACTATTAAATATATATGAAGTGTAAGAAAAGTATTATGATACAAGAGTATCATGTGCAGATTTATAGTTTAGCAACCTCGTGAAATTCACCTCTTTGGTCTCTCACATCACCATCCATGCATTATTTTCATCTTAGGGGCCTTCTTTGTCTCATAGTGCTAGTTAGAGAACACATCACCTGCTCAAAAGAAACAAAATATTGTCATGCAATATATATATATATATATATATATATATATATTTGCAATTGTTATTTTATATTTTACATTGCAGAGTTGAATTCTAATAATATAATAGGTTACAAGATAAGGTCACTGAATCAAAGGATAATACACTGGATTGTTAGTGAAGAAAGCTATTTGAGCATCCACACATTAAATATTAAAATCCAGGATATCAAAGCGTCATTTACATTTAAAATGTGAATACAGTACCTTGCTAACTGCAATTTTTACAATTTGACCGATTTTGTATTTCACGCTAGAATGTTTGCAAACACAGGCTACCTTAACTATAAATAAAATCATAACTAAATACTATGCATACTATTGAAATAAATGAAAAGTAATATTTGCTTAGTGGCAAATGGTTAACATGCCATCTGCTTTAGTTAAACAGAAGCCCTGAGACTGCTTTTTGGCTATGGTAGCACAAAATCGTAAGATTGAACATAACCTTCAGAATCCATAGTAGTCGCTACTAAAATAAGACTGTGTCCCATGGACAAATTGATTTTTTTATTGTTTAATACTATGTTCATTGTTTTTTTTATTTTTTCTTTCACTGCTAATTTGGCAATGCTCCATTAGATCGAATGTAATTTTTTTTTAAATGGAACACAATATAAATGTTATTTGTTTTAAATAATATTCTAATATTATAAAAAACATATTTTGTGGCGTTTTGTTTCTTACCCCTTCCTCTGTGCTCCCCCTATCCATTCAAATACACTTTCTTCCTGTTAGCATAGTATATTGCACCCTCTGTCCCTTTCTGACCCACAGAGTGCAGTAATACAGATATGCATGTCATCAAGAAGCCGCCAAAAATTACAGTTTAGCTAACAGCCATTAGATCTACAAAGATGATAACTAAACTACAGGACCTAGAAACCTATGTATTGAGCAGAATTGATTGTACACTAAAAAAAAAATAGATTTTTGCTAAGCACCCCCTTCTTTTATAGAACTTTTATAGTCTCGGTTGAACATGTCTACCTGCATGTTCTTAATCTAAATGTGATCAGTGCTTAGCTTTACCAGGTACCCAGCACCAATTACAATATTATGGGTTTGGAAAGCATGCTTCATTCACTTCAGGTAAATGTTCCTGTAATACTGAAAAAGCCAGTAATTGACAGCGACATTCCACTCCACCTCTATTACCTGGAAAACCCAGCTGCTGATATCAGTACTTAGTGTTAGGGATAATGAGAGTGTTAGAAGCAATGGTAGGGGTAGGATTAGAGTTTTTGTTAGGGTTAGTGTAAGGCAGATTATCCACCCCTTTCATTATTCACACAGGGATTGTGAATAAGCAAATTCATGGTTCCCGGACCCTAAGCAGCAGTCTAAGCCAAAAGTTGTTTTATGATTAAATGGACAATATAGGCACCCATACCAGTTTATGTCATTGAAGTGGTCTGGGTGCAGTGTCCAAGTCCCCCTAACTCTGCAATGTAAAACAATGCATTTTTAGAGAAACTGCAATCTTTATATTACTGGGTAAAGACAGTCTCTAGTGACTGTCTCCTAGACACCCCCAAGAGGAACTTCCTGCAGTTTCACAGAGTTTAGCTCACATTGTGCATGATGCTGTCCAGCGTCTCACAAAACCCCATAGGAAAGCATTGAGTTAACTGGTTCTTATGGAGAAGGCCTAATGTGCATGCAGCGCTCACTGAGCATGTGGATTGCACTGATGTCAGCGAAGTCAGAAAACAATCCAGCGCTAGATTAAGGTAAGTTAATAAAAAGGTTTTTAACCCTCTGTAGAAAGGCGGTCACTGTATGTCTAACACTATAGTGTTCCCTTTATCTTGCTCTGATGACTATATGAGATATTTAAAATTAATTTGAAATTGAGCAATGTACTTTGTGTTTTTGAATCTGTCCCTAAATGGTGAAAATCAAAATTCATTTGGGGTTTAATAAATATACAATTTCTTTAATCAGCATGAGTCTCATTAAATTGCACATATGAAGCCAGTACGGATACCTTAGATTGAGTTAAGGACATGTATGTATTTGGGGTTATATCTACTAAACAATGCTTATTCCTTTTTCTTTTTTTATATATGGGCAGTGGAATATTCCTTTAAGTGATATTTTATCTCTTAACAGAAGTAGGAATGAACAAATGTCAAATGCTAAAGTAGACATCCTATGTTATTGACCTATATGCTACTTGTTTGAAATATCAAAAATCTAAAACTAACGCAAGGGAATCAAGCAATTGGGCACAAGTGTTACTGCATCCAATTACATCTCATTAACATTTACCCACAGGTGGAATAACGTTATGAGCATGCATTAACAATGCAATGATTATAACATGCATATTTTTACACCAAGTAAGAAAATGCTACCAGTTAATTAACAGTCTTTTAAGTGTATATGTTTTAACATCTGATGGATCTTAAAAGAAGGGAGGGGGCGGGGGGGGGGGGAGGTTGAGGGGGGAAGGCGCAGGGGGACTTGGATTACCAAGTTCACTCAGACAAAACAGGTTACACAACCAGGCATTAATACCAGTCATTACACAGTTACATTCTTACATGGTATAACGGTTACACAATACCAGGCATTTTTGCAATGTTTATTCCAAGTTGCAAAAATTAGACTATAGTGAAGAGTAAGAGAATGTTTATGAGCATTGATTGTAATATATGAAGTAGATCAATCCATTAAAGGGTTAATATAGATAGTTTACATTGTAGGTTTTATAGTTTATAATGCCTTAATTGTGTGCCTTTTTGTGATCTAAGCTTTTCAACTTTGATAAAACTAACCTTGACAAGATCAATGGGATCCCTCATTTCCACACCTTGTCTTCACTTTGTGGTCCAGTTAATGCTTCCCATAGAGAAGCATTTAATTTGGCCATTGTCACCACTCGGAGCCGATGTGGGAAGTGAGTGGGTGGTGGATATGGAAGGGAGGGAGACGAGCATTGAACTATCAATGAAGGGAGGCGGAAAAGAAGTGCACAGAGGAAGGGAGGGGAGACTCAAACTTCCCCTTGCAGGTCCAGCAGGGTGTGCTGATGGCATGTGTATTTTTTGCAAAGAATTAACAGATTTCCAGGTTGCCTAAATCAAAGTGTACCTGGGGTACAACACTGTATGTGCAGGAGTTCAAAGCTGAAACAATGGCCAGACCTATTCCTTCCTTCAAGTCCACTTCTGCTTTTGTAAATAGTCATGGAGGCTGGAGTAATGGACTGTCACCTGTTAATGGACTGTCAGAATGCATAAATTGTGTAGAAGCATTTCAAGCATTTCAAATAAATGTAGTGTGGGAATGCATGTAATTTTAGGAGCAGTTAAAGTTAGGGTTTCGAATTAACTAGTTTTAAAGTTAAATCATTGCTTACTGCCTTGGAGATTAAGGATTGAAGCAGGAGAATGTGTCAAGGCCAATGTTAGACTGTCTAAGTGTATGGTGCTTAGGGGGTCTAGTGTAAGATATAGGTTAACATCAGGGATTGGTTAAGACACAGGGAATGTTTAGCAATGTTGCTTAGTGTTAGTAAGACTATAGTGAGTACTTAGTTGTAAAGGATTTTAATGTTTAAGGCTGTTTTTTTTTTGGCTTATAAAGTGTAGGTTTAGAAAAGATTTAAATATGCATTAGAAGTAAGAGACAGAAGTTAAGGATATGGGTAGTGGGTGTTACCCTGCTGTACACTCCTATTGATGATGGCATTGATATAGAAATAGTTAAAAAGAGTGCATCATACAGATGTGTTGCAGTTCATATTTATGCTGTACTTTGTGTGAGAATGTGATATGACATTCCTTCTACTTCCTGTACAAGCCCCATCACACGGATAGAATAATGCACAGGTATAGATCTGTACACACTCAGGCCAATAAATACATATTAGAAAGAAAAAAAAAATCCAAGTCAATACAGTTTTCAGATTGACTTTTGGTTCTACATTTGAAAACCATTTTGAGTTGGAATTACAATCAATGCTCACTTTAGTGAATAACATGTTTTATTATTCATGTAACAATGCCACTAGTGGTTGGAGTGTGAATGTATTGTCTGTGTACTCTTATCGTGAGTCTGCTTTACAACAATAGAATATTTTGGTAAAAAATGAGCAGATACATGACTAAATATGATAAAAAAAATTGTGTCCATGAACAACCGTTTATAGACACAATTGTTGCTTCTTGCAATAACATGGCATCCATGCATTTCATAATGCTTTCTAAAAAAAAATGAAAGTTGTAGAAACATAGAATGTGAGTCATGGTTCCGATCAGGTCAGACAAGAGACTTATGCCAGGGTTGACTTCAGGTAGTTTATTTGAGTTTTTAGACATGGTTAGACAAAGGTAACAATAAGAACAGGAGAAAGAGGGAAAATTATAATAAAGACAAAGAGAAAAAGCTGAACCTAGAAACAGAATTACGAAAATAGAAGTTTAGGCAATATGCCCCAAAACAGGTTTACAGGAGACAGGGAAACAATTAGATAAAACTAAACAGGAATATAAAGGATAAAGTAAAACAGGCTATAGCAGCAATTGAGTTGATCAGCATCTGTGGTTTGTAATCAGAACTGCAGTTTCAGGGTGTTTGAGGATACTTGCAAATAGTACAAATGTCGATAATATCCAGGCAGTTTGGGAGGAAATCAATATGAAAACAAAGTCAAGCATAGAAATAAAGCAGGATGTTTGGATGAATCAGGATGGTATAAGTTATGTAAAGGTGGAGCAAATTTTCTTTAGAGAGAGCCAGGAGCAGAAGACATGTCAGGTGCAGAACACAACTTCTCTCAATGTAAAGGCCATGTGAGGAGTTGGGTGTGGCCTTTTATTGCAGACTTGGATTATCAGGCAATGCAGGTGAGAGTGACTGACGTGACTAGTGGCTAGAGAGGCCACTAGAGGCGAGAAACCGGTATTGCAGAAATAAAACAGAATAATATCTTGATTGTCGGGATGGGATCCTGAAAGTGACGGCAGACAAGAACCATTCTAGAACCCATCTAGTCTGCCCAATTTTCAAAATACTTTCATTAGTCCCTGGCCTTATCTTATAGTTAGGATAGCCTTATGCCTATCCCACGCATGCTTAACCCCTTAACCCCTTAAAGACACATGACATGTCTGACACGTCATGATTCCATTTTATTCCAGAAGTTTGGTCCTTAAGGGGTTAAGGACCAAACTTCTGGAATAAAAGGGAATCATGACATGTCACACATGTCATGTGTCCTTAAGGGGTTAAACTCCTTTACTGTGTTAACCTCTACCACTTCATCTGGAAGGCTATTCCATGCATCCACTACCCTCTCAGTAAAGTAATACTTCCTGATATTATTTTTAAACCTTTGCCCCTCTAATTTAAGACTATGTCCTCTTGTTGTGGTAGTTTTTCTAATTTTAAATATGGTCTCCTCCTTTACTGTGTTGATTCCCTTTATATATTTAAATGTTTCTATCATATCCCCCTTGTCTCGTCTTTCCTCCAAGCTATATATGTTAAGATCCTTTAACCTTTCCTGGTAAGTTTTATCCTGCAATCCATGAACCAGTTTAGTAGCCCTTCTTTGAACTCTCTCTAAGGTACCAATATCCTTCTGAAGATACGGTCTCCACTACTGCGTTCAATACTCCAAGTGAGGTCTCACCAGTGTTCTGTACAATGGCATGAGCACTTCCCTCTTTCCAATGCTAATACCTCTCCCTACACAACCAATCATTCTGCTAGCATTTCCTGCTGCTCTATTACATTGTCTGCCTACCTTTAAGTCATCAGAAATAATTACCCCTAAATCCCTTTCCTCAGATGTTGAGGTTAGGACTCTATCAAATATTATGTGCTCTGCCCTTGGGTTTTTATATCCTAGATGCATTATCTTTCACTTATCCACATTAGATATCAGTAGCCACAACTCTGACCATTTTTCTAGTTTACCTAAATCATTAACCATTTGGCTTATCCCTCCTGGAACATCAACCCTGTTACATATCTTAGTATCATCAGCAAAAAGACATACCTTACCATCAAGATCTTCTGCAATATCACTAATAAAAATATTAAAGAGAATGGGTCCAAGTACAGATCCCTGAGGTACCCCACTGGTGACAAGCCCATGCTTTAAATATACTCCACTGACTACAACGCTCACCTGTCTCTCAGCCAGTGCCTTACCCATTCAACAATATTGGAATCCAAACTTAAAGATTGCAGTTTATTGATGAGCCTTCTATTTGCAACAGTGTCAAAAGCCTTACTGAAATCTAGGTAAGCAATGTCTACTGCACCACCCTGATCTATTAATTTAGTTACCCAATCAAAAAAAAAAAAATAAGATTAGTTTGGCATAATCTCCCTGAAGTAAACCCATGTTGTCTCTGATCTTGAAACCCATGTGATTTTAGATGTTCAACAATTCTATCCTTTAACATGTTTTTTTAATATTTGTTATTTGTAGTTATAATTAATTTTTTATATTTAATATTTCTTTATTGTTGGAAAAAATTCCTTTTCAATTACACTTATTTTTTTTTTTACATACATAGACAGTACCATCAGATATTTCATATAAATGTATACATACTTCTACAAAAGATTATGATATGATCTAGGTAGCCTACATCATATCCCTTACCCTGATGGCATCCAAATTTAACATAACATGACAAACATTACAATACTTGGGAGCAGGAAGTAGTAGAAATTAGCTAGTTGTCTAGGACGATCTTAAACTTAGATATCATATTATCAAAAATGCTAAATGTATTTTCTATGATTAATATGAAGCTCAGCTCATCTTTACAGTTCAACTTCTGGTTATTATTAAAGCTATATCCTATGTCCCTGTAGATAGCATTAAACAATATTTAGATAAGACAAGAGAGGAAGAGGGAATCAGATCAGGTGAAACAGTCTTTAATTTTCAATAACCACTTTTCTAGGTGGTGTATATGTTTGCTGTTATTATTAGAGAAAGCAACCCCTCTTTCCATTTCAAGCTGATAGAATAATTGGGTTATAAACTGTCTATTATCGGGTGTATAAGTTTGTTTCCAAGATCTTGCTATTAATATCTTCGCCGCTATAAAAGAATGTATAATTAATATTAGTTGGTCTTTTGGGAATCTATTCCATCTCAGGTGGAGTAAACCCATATATGGGTACTTTTTAACTTTAATATTAAAGAACTCTAAAAAAGAGTAGATTGAGTCCCATAAGTTCGAATTTTTTGGGCAACTCCACCATATATGTAACATGTCCCCTTCATATTTTTGACATCTCCAACATAGAGACGAA
Organism: Pelobates fuscus; assembly: GCF_036172605.1. Classification (NCBI taxonomy): domain Eukaryota; kingdom Metazoa; phylum Chordata; class Amphibia; order Anura; family Pelobatidae; genus Pelobates; species Pelobates fuscus. The sequence continues at coordinate 234,695,204 of NC_086321.1, read as the reverse complement.
TTTAATGTAGATATTTTGGCTAGTCTCGTTGGTACTAAATACCACCTATGATAAACTTTAAAGAAAGTTTCTATTAAGTTTAAACAGTGTATATATTTTCTTAAAACTTTCATGGGTATACACCAGACCTTATCAGTCAAAACTATATTGAGATCTTTCTCCCATTGTTTTTTCGCCGTAGGGTGGATATCTGAGTAAACTTGTCTGATCAAATCTGTGGCCAGGGACATATCGATTTTGTTGTTTCTTTCTCAAAGATCTTATACACTAAGTTGTTTAAATCGCTCTCTTTTTAATAAAGATTCGTTTATAAATCCTCTAACTCTAAAATAAGAGAATATCTCTGTATCAGGGAGGTTTAATTTTAATTTAAGATCGTTAAATGGCATCATCTTTTTATTTTGAAGGAGATCTTTGACATAAATCTCTCTTTGCGATCTCCATTTAGAGAGATTCATATCAGGGATAATCCTTTCAATAACTCTTATATTTGCTCCTTCAATTATCTTAGTTGATATCTTGAGTAATTTTTTAATTCGGTGTCATTCTCCGATCAAGTGGGATACAATCATAGAATTAACTTGCATTAAGTGTATATTATAATTAGTTCTATCGTCCCAAATCATAAGCATAAGCGAGAGATCTTTCTCAGTTATCCTTGTCGATTCTATCTGATACCATGGTTGTTTTCTTGAATCAATGCTCTGAAACTTGTATATATGGGAAATTATACTAGCAGCATATATGTCTTTTATTAATGGGAGGGCCATTCCTCCTTGATTGATTTTTTTTGTTAAAATTTGGGATTTTATTCTTGGTGTTTTCCCTTTCCAAATGAAATTGGAAAAAGAGTGTTGGAGCATATCCAACCATGGTTTCGGAACTTTCAGTGGGATCATGTTGAACAAATAAGTCCATTTGGGAATAACATATGCTTTTACTGTGTTAACTCTTCCCCACCAAGAAATTTCTAAGGGACGCCAACTCCTTAAAATCATATTAGTATGTTTAAGTAGTTTTAGAAAATTAGTTTCTAATATATTCTTAGGATTTGCTGTAATCATAATTCCCAGATATTGAAATTCCTTTTTAGTCCAGTGAAATTTATATTTTTCTTGGAGAGAGGCTAAAACACAGAGATTTATATTGATTGATAAAGCTATTGTTTTTTGGAGGTTTATCTTATAGTTAGAGACATCCTCATATTTCTCAATTTCCTTCATTAAGTTAAAAAGTGAAGTCTTCGGGTCTGTTATTGAGATCAATACATCATCTGCGTATAGGCATATCTTAGCTTCTACGTCTTCAATTATCACTCCTCTTATTACCTGATTTTCTCTAATAGATAAAGCTAGTGGTTCGATTGAGAGAACGTACAACAGGGGTGACAATGGGCATCCCTGTTGTGTTCCATTGTTGATATCGAACCATTCAGAGCATATATCATAACCTATTATTCTCGCAGATGGACCTCCATATAAAGCCTTGATCGCCTGTGCGATCCATCCCTCAAAGCCAAATGCACTCAAAACCCTGTTCATATATCCCCATCCGACCCTGTCGAAAGCCTTTTCTGCGTCAATCGACAGGGTCAGAAGGGGCGTGCCCGTTAAATGGGCATATTCAAATAAATCAATAATTCTGCGAGAATTATCACTTGCATGGCGACCTCTAACAAATCCTATTTGATCTATGTGTATTAATTCAGGGAGTATTAAATTAATTCTATTTGCCAATATTGCTGCATACAATTTAATATCTATGTTTATCAAAGAGATAGGCCTATAGTTTGTTATTTCTGTTGGTGATTTATTAGGTTTCAAAATAGGTTTTATATTGGCTCTCAATAATTCCTGGGTTATTTTGCCAGAAAAGGCCATCTCATTAAACGTTGCAGTCATATTACGAACTATAGTTTTTTTAAATAATTTGAAAAACAGGTTTGAAAACCCGTCCGGGCCCGGAGCTTTTGATGATTGTAAATTATTTATAGCTTCTTCTACTTCTAACTGTGTTATTTTTTGATTTAATTTTTCTTTTTGAGTCAAAGTAATTTTAGGAATTTTTATTTTATTTAAATAGCTTTCTATTGCCTGCTCTGTAGGTATATGTTGGAGATTGTATAATTTTCCATAATATTTCTTAAATGAGTTACCTATATCTTCTGGGGACAACAAGACTTTTCCGTCATCTATAATTTTATATATCTTATTTTCCATTTTGTTTTTTTTAAGTCGATCAGTCAGTAATTTGTTTATTTTATTGCTTCGATAGTAGAATTTAGTTTTAAGTCATTTTAAATTAAGTTCTATTCTTTCAAGGATCTTTTGATTTATCATATTTTTGTATTTTTTTATCTGATTAATTATGTCTTCTGAAGATTTTTTATTATTTTGCGCTTGTAATTTATATAATTGTAGATAAAGTTCAGATATTGGTGCCCCCCTCATTTTTTTTTCATAGCTCGCGAGCTTTATGAAATATCCTCTGGTGACAGCTTTATATGTACACCATACATTTTGATTAGATGTTGTTTCAGGGAGATTTTCCTTGAAAAACAAATCTGAAAGATTCTTTATGTATTCAATATTTTGTTTTTTTGCTAATAGGAAATCATTCAGTTTCCATGGCAAAAAGTCTTTCTTCCCATTTTCTTTAAATTCTAAAATGAGAAGATCATGATCTGACCATGTATTAATTTCAATTTTGATTGTTTCTAATCGTTTTAAAAGATCCAGATCTCCCCAGCACATGTCTATCCTTGCTGAGGTTTTATGTGCCGATGAAGTATGGGTATAGTTACGTTCATTAGGATGAAAAATTCTCCATAGATCAAATATATCATTTTTTTTTGCCAAATTGTTTAAGCAAGCTGCTTGGTTAGCTAGACTTCCATCTATACGTTGCCCAAATTTTACTTGTTTATCTAGTTTAGGGTCTGATACACAGTTAAAATCACCAGTTATCATCAGTTATAATTAATTTTATTAAGTCTTTATAATTATATTTATTCTTTAGCCACCCATTATGATTAATGTATCTCTCTTATGTAGTGTCTATCATCTTACATGGTTTTTATTCTCCTGGGAAGTTGAAAAATAAGTTTCTAATACATATTGGAAAAATACACAAGCACAGGCCTTATGCACACTACTGACAGCTGACATACTCGGGTGTGCTAACAATCACATGCATCCTAGCTGCTGAATTGACTGATTACAGTTCTTTATATCTCTGAGAGCTTCAACATGATACCAATCCAATCATATAAAGGGCAGACAATCCATGATGTTCTATAAATGTGACAAGGATCACTAGATTTCTAGCCCCTGTAAGCTCAGTGAACACAGTAATTGAAATAGTTAATGATTCAGCACACAGAACAATGCACTTTTCAGAGTGTTCTGTAATAATCCCCTACCAGATATCTAATAGGAAAGAGAATGTTGGCCCTGATCTTTTTAATAACAAAATAGCTTATTAAACAAAACGCTTTATCTTGTAAAACATGTAGTAAACTTGTGACTTAACAGTTGCTAGTTTGTTATTTTTATAATGAAGGAGTCACTTTTTTTTTAAAATCATATAACAATTTTCTGCCTGCATAATTGGATACCAAATTTATTTTTAATACGGAAAAACAGTGCAGCAAATATGGTATAATCAATTAAAGTTTTTGTACGCAGTTCTACTTTATGTACTGTTATCAATTTATTGGTCTAATAAAATCCTGTTAAGAAGTTTAGATATATTTCTACCCCATACATTGCATTTAATATGCAAGTAACAACTGCACGTTTAATTATTTCATTATTTTATATAATTTAAATGGGGTCTTTTGTAAATAATTCTAAAAAGTCGTATAATTGCAGGGTCCAAATTGCAGGGATACAGGCTGTCAAACTGAGATATCAAGCATGTTTTAGGACTGCAATATCATTAACTTCCAGTTTTTTTGAGAAATAGAAGTCAGATATCATAGTAGATATTAATTCATTGACTGATAATTTCAATTTAGCATCTCAGCCAATAAATGGATTGAATTAGTCTCTGTATGGAACATCTGGCTTCTCTTTCTCTGAGATTCCTAGATGTTGGACCCAGCTGGTCCTAGACAATTGTGAAATCATGGTAAAATAGTTTGACAAATTAGGTTGGAGCAGTTTTAGGGCATTCCTGGTACCATAACTACTACAGTGTGCTTGAAGTATTATTTTAACAATTGGAGAATTGAAACATGCCTTTTTCATAGAATTTCTAACGCAAATCATGATCTAGAATGCCTATATATTTGAGATGCAATGAACTATACATTTAGTTGACTAGCAAATGGTTACCTGAAAATGCATCAATATCATGTAATTTAAGTATTTTTCAAGCGGAAGTAAAAAAATTGCAAATGAGAGACATGTTTTGCTTCATAAATGATCTATACTATTATTTAAATTTTCTACATATACTGCAGCACTGTATAAGGGATAAATAAAACATAACTGTAGACCATGCCGATCTGGTGATAAAGGTACTGCTCAAATTAGTTTACTATCTGTGGTTGTCTACCTATATAATAAATTAATGAAACACATCATGTGAGAAAGCTGTTCTTCATTTCATCCAGAATTAATAAAGAGTAAACATATATAAATGTCTTCTGCATTTTATTTAAATACATTACACTATGGAATATCTAGTTGATTAAAATCAACAGTAAACTGCAATACAAAACAGTTACAGGGTTATTCACTCAGTACAAAATTCAGACTGAACACATTGTTAATTCAAAGATGTGCTAAAGCCAAATGTGGTCAGGATTACGTCAGACTTATTCTGTAAAATTCCTTTCAGAATAATTCAGAAAGTCATTAATTTCTGCATCCAAACAAATTTATAGTACAGGAATTGGTGATTTTAGTTAATAACCCTGCAAAAAAACTAGAGGAAAAATCTGATTTTTCAGGGTGTGTATTTGAAATAATATTCACCTTTTTTTTTTCATCATTATGTATGTATATGATCTTCTGGATGTGGTAATCCCAACCCCTATCATTTTATCATTTTAGCAATTCTTGGCTGAGCGTAATCTTACTTTGCTCTTAAAGTATATGGAGAACCAGAGTTTTCCTATCAATGGTTGGAAATGTAATTAAAAAAAGCATAATTTCATAATGATGCACCTACAGGCTAGTTCATTTTACACTTCACTGTCCAATTGTGTATGAATAGAAAGTTACATCAGGCAACGCATGATTTTGGTTAAACACTTTGGCTTAAAGTGACACTAATGAAACTTGAAAGTCCTTGATGTTTCATTAGTTTGCATTCCATTAATTCTTTTCTCATGCATATTACATTAAATTAATTCAGGTTGCTATATGCCACCTTATTGAATAGACTCTAAAGCTGCCTATCACAGTCTTATGAAATGCAAAGCCCATTCAGATGGCTTATTGAATAGATCCATTCCACCAGCATAATTTGCACCCTTCTGTTTATATGAATGTATATGCTAATTGACTTACAACATTATTTTGTTAGATGCCATAAATAAAATGTAAGAAAGTAAAAAAGTCCATATAGTTTAGTTTAGTAAGATTAGTAAGCTTAGCTTGCTCTGTTTTGAACCACACGTTTGCCATTTCACACCTGTCTTACACCTGTAGAGAAATTAATATCTATGCCAGAACTACATTATTTTGCATCTGTGTACAGAGAGGGTACATTGTAATGCTGTACCACCTCCCCCATGCTACAGGAATTTTTGTAGGTCAAACTTCATAGCTAAATTCTAGTAAAAAGTGAAAGAGGAGAAGATAAATTGGACTCTAAGTACATCGAGTACCCTTAAGGGATTCTTTATAGGCTATAGTATGTAGGTTACTTACAATTACTCATAAGCAGGGCATTTGGCTGTTTTGACCTTTTCTTTAGCCAAAATAACCAAGTGATAATGTAAATTAGTCAGAAACTTTTTCATGTTTGTTTATTGCTGCCCAACTAAGCTAATTTTCATATGACAAGAAATTAGTGGTGATGAGATTAAGGAGACATTTCAGGTAATTCAAAATTAAGATTTTTATTTGACAGGATATCATATGAAAAATCAAGAGGTAATGGTTAGATATCCAGGGCAAAAAATACTGCAGGTATTTATGGGAAACACAGATATATAGCATTTTTAAACTTGTGTACATATGAATTATTCTGACATCAGTGATATTGTAAAAACCTGTGCATCATTTTAATCACAATTTAGTTTATAGTATAGGATGAAAAATTTAAACTGGCAGGGGTAACACATGTAATACTGAATATAATGTATATATGGCACAAGTGTCAAATAATATAGGTGGCGTGTAAGATATTCTCTAACTTAATTGCAAATTTACATCTGTCAACAGTACAAATCGATAAAGACCAATAGCCAATAGTTACTTACTGTGCAACTATATCTCAATGTTACCAAGTGGAGGCAGTCTAGATCTTATGCTATTGAGATTTAATTTTCTTCTACTCTGGCAATATCATGTTGTATGATGGGAATGGCAAAATGCTACGAATATGTATAAAGCTGCGAGCATCATTCACTATGTAGCCAATAAAAGATTTCTTGTACACCTTGAATGAGTTAGAGGTGTGGTGGAGAAGAACGAATAAGGGACTGGTGTCAAGGAAAGACACCTCCATCCAAAATAAATTTAAGGTTTTAGCTATGTTATGTAAAGATCTTGGTAGTAAATGGTTTAATCAGACTTCCATTAATAATAAATATAGAAAAGGTGTAGGTGGTGGAGCACTGATTGAGAATAAAGGTAGATGAGAATAGTGTGCAAAAATAGGAAACCTAACAACCTATACAATACTAGACAAAATAATTGATAAACCCTTCTCTTCTAATAGGTATTACGCTAATGGCTTAAATTAAAAACCATACACACACACACACACACAAAATGTCAATATATTAAATATGTAGAAATAATGAATAAAAGTCCAGTTTAGGTTCCCCAAATAAATTCCTTAAGTTGTCCACTCCATCACATAGGTCCACATGTATGAAAAAAAGGGAATAAGGGGGGGGGGGTATCAATATACCTTGAAATCCTTATTTAACACACTGAAGTTTAGTATTAAAAATCAATTTTATTCCATCAATATAAAATTATAAAAATAAACTTTCCATATACATTATATAATTTGTCTATATAGAAATCACAGATTAAGCCATAAAAAGTCCAGACCTTGTTTGAAATGCCTGGCGTCCCGAGTCAGCAGAATGGCATTGCTGCAAGTTATCAAACAATGATCTTCTCTGAAGTATGGTTGGTGGCTAATGGTGATAAGTCAGACCCCTCCAGACGCGTTTCTCCGCTTTGGAGGCTTTATCAATGGATTAATAATAAATAGTTTTTAATCAGAGAATAATTAGCGTTACGGTCAACAAAGTTGAATAAGCTAAGCTGAATTTGATGAATAAATCTCACAGATATGTATGGAAGTCTGGCTCTTTTTTTGTGAAATAAAATGCTTTGAATTACACAAGCTCCTTTGTTTGTTTGTTATTTTTTCTTTTTCTTTTAAAGCTTAAGTCATCACATTATACTGTAATTATATCTTACCATGACTTGTATAATGCTATATTACACAATATTATCAACACAATTATTACATTATGTTAGTATTAAAAACTAAAATACTATTATAGGGCTGTCAAAATTCAATGCTCAAGGGTTGGATACAATCTGTTTTTCAGGTTAGCACTCAGCATATTGCTTAGTGACGTACAAAGTTAATTGGTTAATCACATGTTAATTAGATAATTTTTAAAACTCTGGCAGGATTACAGTCCCTTAAGACTGATTTGGACTATCTTTCCCAATCCTATTATTCTGATGGAATGTTGTCATTAAAGTACTATCCATTTGAAATGATTGTGCAAAAACTGCACCAAAATTAAACTGGGAATACAAAAACACTTGTCCCAGACACAGAATCTATGAAAAAACATGTTCCCAAAAATTGTGTGGAAAACCAATTGGAACTGTTGTGTCTGGGCCAAGTATTCCGTTTAACATGTGCTTTCCTTTTTGGCTTTTTTAATTGTATTTGAGAATTTCTTTAAGTCAATCGGTACTTTTGTCATCTTAACTTAACCTTTTGTGAACCTTTTTCACATTATTAGGCACAATGTTAGTGCATGTGGTGCTTTTAAAATATTTAAATATGTATCTTTGTGTTTGAAATGTTCTCTCATCTTTCTTCATTTAATATTTGCATTGATATATATGGACATGTGATCTGTACTTCTGTACTCTACACTTTAAATCCCATGTTTCCTTCATTGCATTGAGTGGTGTGCAGGGACTTATTTTTTAATTATACAAATGATTTCATATTTACATCAACAGTTTTTTAATATATATTTCAGCAGAACATTTTAATTACTAGTTTATTTTTGCCATGGCAAGAAAACACTGATGATTAGAGTTGCTGAACTGCAGCTTCACAAAATGAAGTTCATTGGAAGAACAGTTTAACAAAAGCTGTACTGAAAAAATTCTGTTCTGTACCATTATGCATTGGGGACATGATTACCTTTATGAAGCTTTTTTTTTTTTTTTTTTAAAGTCAAGTAAAAAAGCTATCTTAAAGAAATATTCTCAAAGTGGCTATTCGTTAAAGTGGCTCTGACATGTTTTTTTTTTCCTTTCGGTTTTCCTTTTAATATGGCCACTGTATATAAAAAGTACAGTCCATAGTTCAAATAATAAAATTAATACAAATCACAGTTTAATAAATATACCAGAAATAAACTTGCATGCATTTATTTCTGCATTTTCTTTTAATTGAGGTATATATAAAAACAGCTTGCAAAAGTTATTTTTGCAACCCCTCCCCTTCTAACTCCACCCCTAACTTTCAGTGACTGTCCAATTACAGACTGCCAAATGCAGCTCTGTGGGAGGTATTTGCAAGACAGGTTTTCTGAACAATTGCAGCCTCTTGAGTTTAGCTCCACTAGGCTAACCAATCCAGGAGGTAACATGACTAATTGTCTGCTGGAAAGCTAGGGGGTGTAACCAGGTTAATTTATAAAAGTATCAATATCTATTGAAATATGCACTTTTTGTAAAATTTAAAATGTTTGGTAAGCAATCTAAGTGCTTTAGGGATCTGGAGTGCCAATTTAATGATTATACTCCCCTCTTTGTCACTTGCCTTTATTTATATTTGTTATCTTTTCTTCCTTGTGCCGGATCTTAATAACCATGGCACCTTAATTTTGTTCTTCTCTGTCCATGAAGTCTCCTGTTTCCCTTCTGTGGGATAATTTGACTGATGGATTAAGGTTACATTAGCTTGGCAACTGAAATGGAACTTTGCTTAAGTCCCCTTTTCTTTGTGAATGAGTGGAAAACTGAAGTACATGCTTAGATCCGGGTGACATACAAGCAGGACATGCCAATTTATGGGAGTTACAAAATAACTTGGCGATAAGAGCTGTAACCACACATCATCTTTTAGCCAGTCAGCTGCATGTACTTACCTAATTTGATCATAACTGAATTTGTACATATTCAACATTTTGCAATTGTGTTGCCTTTTAAATTGAGGGATTTTCCTAAATCTGATCTGGATCATATTAACCTTTTTTTATTTTCATATTACATTGACAGCAGTGTGTAATCATATATGGATACTGTCCCTTATCCTGCAGGAGGAAGAAGAGTGTATTCTTGAACTGAACAGCTGGGGTAAAAACAAGTGTGAAATGAAGATTAAATTGGGCTTAGAGAACTTGAACTTTCGCTACCTCAATTTTATCAGAGCCCAATTGCTAAATAAAATGTGGCTATAGGTTATGCTATATATTTTTTATTCTTTATATATAGTTTGTTTATTTTGATTTACATGTAAAGTATGCAAATGAGTTAACTCTTGCAGTGCTATTCACATGGCTCATGGGGGTCCAGCAATGGATTTTTTTGGAAGAGTAGGTTCTATCTCTGCCATCGAATAACAATATTCCCATAGTCTGCCATGGGTGAATTGTTAAGAGGGTCAAGGTTAAATTACATAAGTGCATGCCTAGGTGTATATAAATAGCACGTTTTCATTTTTTATTGCAGAAGTTAAAACAATTGATTGCTCATAATGCAATTTTTGGAAAGGCATGTCTGTCCCACCTGCATTTAGCTGTATATTCTAGAAGAGAGTAGTTTGATTTTGATCAGAGCGAGGAAATCCACTATTAATTCATAATGACTTTTTAATATGAATAGGCATTTTTTTATTAAATTCATATTTTGATTAGTTAGGATATTTTTAAATGCAATCTCTGGAAAGCATTGTCCAAATTCAGCTTAGATTAGTCAGTAGTATAAAACTTGTCTCCACAGCAATGAACAATTGAATTAATATCCCTAAAGATTCATAATTGGAAACTATTATTTCATGATGTTTGCGGAGGAAGGATGTGACTATGTTATCAGCTTGCAAAATTCATTTTGGTTTATCTCTTTTTAACCCAGAACTTTTTTTCAGAAAACACTAGCAGGACTTGTCAAGGATTTCTGAGCATTCTATTTAACAGTGAGTTGTTGCCATAACAACAGCTACATCATGTCATACTAGATTCACTGTAGAGTATCTCTGAATATACTTTTATGCAGAATGAAACTTCTACTAGATAAATATTGTTTCTTATACCTTGGCCCATAGCTAAATCAAAATAAAATATATTATTCCTTCTCTGTTTCAGCAATTGAGACAAACATGTTGCTCTTCATTTATTTGTGTCAGTAGCTGAAACAGATGTTTCTCAAGTCTATGCAGATATTCTGTTGAACTCCTGAGGACATTCTTTTCATTCCTTACAACGCATTCTATGTAGATGTCAGATTGGGGTGGCAATAAGATGAATGTCCAGCTGCTGTAGCTCTAAAACATCCATGGTGTTTTTCCAGCTTCGCGATGAGTCTACTTATTTACCTCCCCTTTAAAAGAACAATATACAACATGCTCCCTTCTTCTAATCAGCGGGACTATAGAACAGTTTTGTCACCGAGCTGGACATTTCATGTTGGCTTAGCATCTTTAAGAACCAACCAGTTATGAGTACATTGACAGCCATTGTTGTTTTTAACGGATCAACTAAATCTGGAATATTTTAATGCATCTAAGTGCAAAATTACTTAAGTTTCTTTTCTCTAAAGAATATGAAGAGATAGTGCCTTGATTATATTTGTTTCTCTAGTTTGAAGTCAGTTTTGCGTTCAGTCAAATTCACCAGTCCACTCAAGGCAGCAATCTGCAGTACAGTGGATGAATTTCTGATAAATTGTCCCACAAGGTTTATAAAACATATTCACCATAAAAGAATCCACAATATGTTTTCCTGCATTAGTCAGCTTTGACATTTAGACTGCTGAATCTTCTAGGCCGGTATTGCTACCTGCCATCCCATAGCTGTAAACAACCCAGAGTTTATAGCTGCAAAACTCATACATCCATTTCAAGGTTTACAGCAATAAAAGGCCGGCTGCCTACGTAAACTGGAGTAGGCTGCAATGTTGTTGTTTTTCTTTATTGCTCCTTTACTGCAGTGGTCAAATAGTTCCTCCGAGACTAAACACTAGTGCTCTAGCCATCTGCGCAGGCAATGTTCTACAACCTGTGTCAATGTAGCCCCTGTGACAGTTAGGAATAATGAGATTGCTAATTAAATAAATTGTCGCGGTAATGAGTATCTAAAAGTCTACAAAAAAGTCTTGCTTATGCAGTATTTCAGTTGTTTTGGGCAAAGGTCTTATGAAATAATAAAGAATAGTTATGTTTATTACAACATATGTTAAACTGGAAATTAAAATATTAGAATGGGTCACAGTACTATACAAATATTGTACTGGGTACTAGTAAGTTTCATTTGTGCCTATGTGGCATCCTTTTTTCAAATTCCTAGCAGACCTGTGCATTTGGTCTCTGCTAATTGTGATACGTCCACATTTTGGGAGATTGTCTGTTTGTCTGAAATTACAAACTCCAAAATGATTTATGGGTAAATCATGAAACAAATTAAATGGACAGTAGACAAAACTATTCAGATTGATTTGTGATTTGGAGTTTTGTCGGTGGCACAAAAAGAAAAAAAGATGTTAAAGAACAGACACTAAATACAAATGATTTTATACCCAGTGAGAAGTGATATAGAGGGGTACAAAAGAGGAGCAGTTAAAGGAAAACTCCAGTGCCAGGAAAACAATCCATTTTCCTGGCACTGGAGATACCCTCTCCCTTCCACCCCACAATCCCCGGTTACTGAAGGGGTGGAAACCCCTTCAGTCACTTACCTGAGGCAGCGACGATGTCCTTTGTCGCTGTCTCCTCCCCCGCGCCACTCCTCCTACTGTCTCCGTCGGCCGGTGGGCGAGACTGATCCCGCCCACCAGCCGAGGAGACCTAATGCCCATGCGCGGCAATGCCGCGCATGCGCATTAGCGCACCCCATCGGAAAGCATTGAAAAAGATTTTCAATGCTTTCCTATGAGGAAATGAGTGATGCTGGAGGTCCTCACACAGCGTGAGGATGTCCAGCGACGCTCTAGCTAAGAAAATCTTTGCTATAAATCAGGAAGTGACCTCTAGTGGCTGTCTAGTAGACATTTTGTGTGAATCACAGATCTGACTGTCGTTTCATGTCCTTTTTAGAGTACATATAGGGTTTATTAAAAAAAATTCCAGAACACTGGCGAATTGAAACAATGTCCAAATTGCACAACAATATAGCCAAACTTCAAAAATATTTCAATTGGAGAATCTTTTGTACTGAAAGGGACACTATAGTCACCTGAACAACTTTAGCTTAATGAAGCAGTTTTGGTGTATAGAACATGCCCCTGCAGCCTCCCTGCTCAATCCTCTGCCATTTAGGAGTTAAATCCCTTTGTTTATGAACCCTAGTCACACCTCCCTGCATGTGACTTGCACAGCCTTCCATTAACACTTCCTGTAAAGAAGGAAGTATTGCAAGTTCTGTTTAATTAAGATTTTATTATCCCCTGCTATGTTAATAGCTTTCCTGACCCTGCAAGAGCCTCCTGTATGTGATTAAACTTCAATTTAGAGATTGAGATACAATTATTTAAGGTAAATTGCATCTGTTTGAAAGTGAAACCAGTTTTTTTTTTCATGCAGGCTCTGTCAATCATAGCCAGGGGAGGTGTGGCTAGGGCTGCATAAACAGAAACAAAGTGATTTAACTCCTAAATGACAGTGAATTGAGCAGTGAAATTGCAGGGGAATGATCTATACACTAAAACTGATTTATTTAGCTAAAGTAATTTAGGTGACTATAGTATTCCTTTAACTTTTTTTGCCTACTATTTGTAATTTCCTGTGTTTTTTCCACAAATCCAGACTTATTTAATTACCCTAAGTTATCATAAACTGTTAATTAGAAGCATTATTGCAATTAAAATATGTAACATATTTCTCGTATTTGACAACATCATCTATCATACTATCATGTCATCATGTTATATAATCAAATAAAGTGAAAGAAAAATGCTTCACTACTATAGGAGAGGAAGGATTCATTTCTTGGGTTGCCAAAGTCAACATGTTTTCAGCCAGCTTCCATGCTAAGTATCAATTAATGGAATTGTGACTGCCTAGCAATTTTATACACATATTTGTAATAAAAAAAAAAGATTCCTGATGGGATAATTATTATTTAGATTTTACTTACGAACAAATACTGTTCAGTCAATTTAGATCATTTTTGGATGAATGAATACGCTTTGATTATAATCTACATAATACGATCATAGGATTTGACGCTTTTCATTGACTATACTATTTACTGAGGTAAAGTTGCAGTAGGGAATATTTGTAAAAATTAAAATGTAGCCAAAATAAATTAATACAGTGAGTAAATAAGAAAATGCATATTCAACAGTTACATTTATTAAAGGTATGGCTCATCCCTAACACCCAGTCTCAATCTGTTTACTCTCCTTTCTCTGTTGCATATAAAAAATACAAGGGAACCATTTAAAGTTCTATTTGCTCTAATTTAATCTTCGTTACCAAGACTATTACCTCCTATATTCTCTAAAATGGATGTAAGAGAGCAAGCATCCTAATAATATTCTAGTCACGAAAAAAATCTGTCTGCCTTGACAGAGTCACATTTTAATGTAATCTTTTTTACTATTTCAACCATAGTCTATCCCATCTTCTCTTAGTTTATTTAAAGACTGTTCCAACTTAAATCCGAATTGCCTGTATATTGCAGCCATGCAACAATATCAAGCTCTCATATCTATCTTGAATACACCTGGGCTATACACAGGGTATAATATGTCCACTTATTACTAAAATTTGTGAATTAACAATTAATATGGTTACCCACTAATAACAAATATGCAAACTCAGAGTAACACATTTTGATAAAGGAACATTAAACATACTTACTTTATTCAAGTGTATAGATCATTTCCCTGCAATCCCACAATTAAATTATAGTAATTTAGAAGCTAAATCTCTTTATTCATACAAGCTTATCCACACCTCCCCTTACTGTGACTCACACAACTTCCATGAAGTAAAGGTGTATTTTTTAAAGTGATCAAACAGTACAGTGTGTTAAATTTAGCAATTTTTACCTATGATGAAAAAATGTCAAACGGTTTATAGGTTTTATAGATTTTACCTACCTGGTGATTAGTGAACCTATGTGTTGTTTTGTGAAGATATATATTACCTTCAAGTGAAGTTGTGTTTTAGAGAGAGAGAAAGAGAGAGAGATAGAGAGGGAGGGAGGGAGAGACCCCAGGAGAGTAGTTTTTAATTTTTCTTCTTTCAAATGTTAAATTGTTCTGTTTCACATTTGGCATTTAAACTTATATCACATTAACGTAGATATCCTTCTGTATCCAGTGTAGAAGAGTATTGATTATTATTCATTACAACATGTTTTTTCTTTTCTTGCCTTATTGATAAGAGAATATTTAGTGCCACCTGTCATTTTTATATATACAGAGGAATTAATATTATTCTGTGCATCATGTCTCTGGCATTTAAAATGTTAAAGCTCATTTTCTGAGTAACATACATCACAAAGTAATGACCATGCATTGGCTTACAGGAATAATTCTAGGATAATATTGCAAATAACTTTAAATGTTGTGACATTTCCAACCTTCAAAAAATAGCTAGAAGATATGACAATTTAATTAAATTTATAAACATTTTAATATATAAATTATTTTGCAGACTACAAAAAAAACTAATCAGATGTAACCTTAGTTACTAGGATCAACGGATAAATCCATACATATTCAAGGAAATTAAAGAATAGTGTTCAATAGACTTCACAGAAACATGTAAATTAATAATAGTTAAAGGGAAACACCAAGAACCAAAACGACTTCCAAACATAGGTTATGGAACACAAAGCTCTTTCACTGCCTTCGTTCCCTATATTCATTTTGGAGGAAGCAGTGTTTTCCTCACCACCTCTCTGTAATGTTATGGGATAGCATAGTTCCTGATTGACCAATACAAGATCTTTTGCAGCATTTGTAGGTATGCAATATAACTGTATTACTATCTCTCATAACGAATAGAGCATGCAATACATCTATATGCATGTTAGTGTGCCTAATATTTAATTTAATTTAATCTGTAAGGAAAACATGCATTTTGCAGCAGTGGTTATGATTCCTCAAGTCTTTGGATTGTCATCACATTTTTGAGGTTTTTACAAAAACACAGAACATTACAAGTATGTCGTCTCTGTAAATGCACCATAATCAGTACAAATGACTATAATATTTGTGCTGTTTTAGAGTGTCCTTCTAATAACCTGCTTTTAACATGTTGATGATTTTTTATTTATTTGTTATCCATGAATGATAGTATTGTGACAGTATAGGGTGTGTGAAACAAACATGAGAGTCTTTTTTTCTGAAGTTTTTTTGCTTTTGCTTTCTAAGATGTACACTTTATAATCTATTACCTATCCATATTTGGTAATGCATGGGATTGTAACTTGGAAACATGTTAGTGCTTTAAACTCAGTGGCTGCACATAGGTGTATGCCAGTTTAATCATGCAAAGGTAGTTACTGGAGAGCAAGACTATTGCAAACAGAACAGTGTAAAAAAACAATGAACCAGTAAAAAAGGAACCAAAAAGGTGAATAAAGAAATCTTGTAAAAAAGTTACATTTGTTACATAGTTGCATAGGCTGAAAAGAGGCATGCGTCCATCAAGTTCAGCCTTTCTCACATCTATTTTTGATGAAAAGAAGGCAAAAAACTCAGTTTGAAACACTTCCAACTTTGCAAAAATCTATGAAAAAAATCATTCTTGACCTCTCAAAGGCAGTCAGATATCTCCTTGGATCAAGAAGCTATTACCCCACTAATTAAAATGTATATCCCTAAATATTATGTTTTTGCAAGTATTTATCCAATTGCTGTTTAAACATATTTATGGACACTGATAAAACCAACTCTTCAGGCAGAGAATTCCATATCCTTATTGCTCTTACTGTAAAAAAACTTGTTTTGCCTTAGACTAAATCTCCTTTCTTCCAGCCTAAATGCAAGAACTTGTGTCCTATGTATAGTCCTATTTATGAATAGATTTCCAGACAATGGTTTGTCCTGGCTACAAATGTATTTGTATAATGCTATCACATACCCTTTGAGGTGCAAAACTAAAGAGATTTAAATTTGTCATCCTTTCTTCATAACTAAAATGCTCCATTCCATTTATTAATTTTGTAGCCCACCTGTGCACTTTTTCTAGTGCCATAATATTCTTCTTTAGAACAGGTGCCTTAAACAGCACAGTATATTCAAGGTGTGGTCTTAGGAGTGATTTATAAAGAGGCAAAATTATATATTTATCCCGAGAATTAATGCCTCTATACATGACAATACATTACTGGTCTTAGCCACTGCTGATTGACACATTGTTTGTTGTCTATAACAATTCCCAAATTCATCTTGTGTGTTGTTATCCCTAATTCACTACCATATAGCGTGTAAGTTGTTTGTGCATTCATTAACCTAAAGTCATTTGTAATTTACAAAAAAAGCCTCTGCCTTGGTCCAGACTAATGATCCTCCTATTTATTGGAATCAAGTTGTGGTCAAGAATAGTAGCTGGCATCTGAACTAACTAATCTGCCTAGAGCATGTTTTGTCAAGATAGATAACTTGTCAAGGACCATATTCTAACAAGACCTGTGCAATCAATGTGCTATGTAATGTGAATCTAGGGTCATTGGGTCAATACCAGTCAAGCAACTGCCTGTCACCATGCAAGTAGATTGATCTTGAACAATCTCTACTTTATTAATCCAGTTAGTATCAGCTTGGCTAAATTATCTGAAATATCATTAACTATGTAAAAATAAGAATTCAGAATTGTTGACTTAAATAATATTATCTTCTTTTCTAACAATGTTTTAAAAAGTGAATGCTGTTTTGTCATGTTAGTCTCTCTCATTAAGTACCAGTTAAACATACCACTTCTGCAACAAGGACTAGACAAAGGCACATGGAGAAGCGATTTTATTTAATATTATGAAATGTACCAGCTGCAAGCATGTACTATATTGTTTTACACAGAGAGCAGCTTGATGCAATTCCAGCTAGGAAAGAGTTAACTAGCTTATTTTGCAAGTTTATTTATTCATTAATTCATTTTCATACAGCCACTCAGGATTGCTTCTTGTGTCTAGATAGCATTAAATATATCCTATGCTATCAATCTTAGCCCTAATTGGAATTAGATTATGCACGCTGGTTAGACACACACACATATGCATGCCTACATAAGGTACAAGCGTACTTCAATGATAAATTTAATCTTAATATGACTCTTGACAGATTCAAAGATATCTATCTATATTCCATTTTCATTGTTTATTTTATACTCATAAAAGTGCCTCTGTAGAAACAATTTGAGGCACATCACTCTAAGGGTACAACACTAGCTAATACAAAATGCTACTGTTTCCATATACCTTGTAAAAATATAAACTGCCCAATATTTTGTCTGAAATATTTGTTATTTTGTAATTCTTTTTTTTGGTACATTTTTAAAAGCAATAGCATTGATGAAAATATTTATAATTCAGCTGTTTTGACCTTAAATTTGAAAATCACTTTGCATTCACTTTTAGTTTTCAAGAAGTGAATAACTCTGAATGTGTGATATGGTAACAATCATCAATTGGGTTTGCACAGTAATTTATTGTATAGAATACAAGAAAAATGTCACTTGAGCAGTAAGATGGTGTGGGGTAAGGGAACAAATATGGGTAAAATTATGATTATAATCTGCAAAGGAGAGACTGTGTAAACAGGGCAATTCTACCCTGACATGGATAGGAGTGTGAGGAGATATCAGGATAGGGATCAAAGAGGAGGAGGAGATATCCTCAGCTAGTGAAATCCTCAGCTAGAAGAATATTTTTATTTTTAACCAAAGCAACATGCTAATCATACCATTTATATTCCAGCACTTTATTTAAATACAAAACTTAGACTTGAACGATTGAGTTGGAAAATTAGCTGATTGGCAGTTTTGTCAGACAGAGTAGTTGTAGGTCACATGGTCCATTATCATTTAAGCAAAAAAGTAGAAAATAATATAATATGTACATATGTAAAATATATTTGTATGCTACACTAGATCACAAATCTACGTAAAATTTATGTGCACGCATAAAAGTTTATATTTTCATGTTGTTCTGCTTACCAACTCAATACAATGTCAGAAATATCTTTAAGTTATATGATCAGACATTTTCAGCATGTCTGTGCTATCAAACACAATGAAGAACAGTTTTTGCAGCTATGGCTATTGTAAAGTGTTAAAGTGGAGTCATCCGATGTGCCTCAAACATCCTTCATTTTGCTGGCAGAGGTATAAAAACATCCTCTGTGGACTGTGCAGTCAAAACACATGGTACTATGGTGCAAACACTGTTTAACCTGATAGCCTTTAAAATGGCTTTGTCTTAGTAAATATCTTTCATTTCTTTTCCTTAAGCACCATGTGTTCTTTAACATATTAACATGCAGACATTTTTATAGTATAGCTAAGTCTTCTTTATAGTTGTAGTTTTAGCCTGTGTGACAACTTATTTTAGTTCCTTTTTAATTATTGCAATTTTAAATAAAATAATCATTTTTCTAAGTATTACAATAAGAGTACAATAAGAGCAAGAAATGTGTTTTTTTTCAGAAATGTTCAGTATAATCACCCTAATTTTGAGAATATGCGTCAATGTAAGTATATATATTTAAATACATTAAAAATATTTTTTTGTGTTTTAATGTGGCAAGCCCAAATACTCGTTTCACTATAAATTATATATTGCTAATGCAAATCGTTTTCTTTTGTTATAGTTTTCAAAAGAGAACGTTGCTCGTTCTAAAGTATGGTAATTTACGATAGCATTTTAAATTGGTTTTGTATTTATTACGAGTGTGTAATTAGAGATACAAATAACTGTCAGCATTTCCCAAAAGACCCGTGTTTGCAAAATAGTATACATGCTCTGGAACAGGTTAAAGTCTGTCTTGTTGTCATGAGGATATATGGCTTCATTATACCTGCACTACGTGAATGAGGGAGGAAAGGACTTAAGTGAAGAACAGTTGGAAAAGTTGCTGAGCAAGGATGATAACTGCTTCTTGGGACAACTGATTTATCATTGATTCATAATACATCATGGCCACAGAAACATGCACCCTTTCAGCGGAACCCAAGCTGCGAGAGCAGGTGTTTGTGTAGTCAGCTCTTGCATAGTTGTTCAGTAGCAATTACTACACTGTCCCTAAAGGACTTCTCATGGGCTATCACTACGTTCACAATGCAGGAGAAATATGAAAAGAGTCAAATATTGATTACGTTTCCTAGGACCTTATTAAAAATAGATCCTGGATATAGTCAGGGGAAAAAAATAACATTTTTTTCCTACATGGAAGGATTTAATGTTTAAAACATAAAATGACTCAAAAGCTGCAATCGTTATTGTTCAGTTGTAGTCATTGATTTAACAAGATTTTTATTCCATCATAATCCATTGTTTTACATTGATAGTCTCTAATGTATCATCAAATGCTGCGGTTTCAATTTTTTCCCATGGAATGCCAAAAATAGCATTACTTAACTCAAAATCAGGTTAAAGTGCTATAGCTTAAAAACGGTTTTATGTATTAAAAATGACAGATAGTGAGTGATTTAAAAGGAAAGCTCAAGAGGGAAGGTTGTTACAAGAAAAGAGGGAGTTATTTGAAGTCAAAAGGTGTAAAGTAGATTGTAAGCCTGTAGACATTGCTCTCAAACCTTACTATGTCAGTTTGCTTCTATTTAACTAAGTTTTATTAGACCCTTTCATTGAAAGGCAATGTTACAATCCCTTTACCTTGCATTAAAGGAACACTATAGGGTCAGAAATTCAAACATGTATTCCTGATCCTACAGTGTTAAAAACACTATTTAGGTGACCAGACCACTTTTGCCCCCCTTAAATAAGTAGTTTACTATTATTCCAGTGCCAAGTGGGCTGCCAGCGCTGGGTTTGTTCTTGATCCGTCTCCTTGGCTGAGATAATCAGAACTGATAATCTCAGCTAATTGAATGCTTTACAATAGAAAACTCAGTTGATCTCAGCCAAGGAGGTGGGCCAGGGGCAGAGCCAAACTCCGCCCTGGTCAATCAGTATCTCTATATAGAGATGCATTAAATCAAGAGGAAGTTCAGTGTCATGCTGAATGCCAGTGCTGCACACTGTGCAGCACTGACCAAGGAAGCACCTACAGTGGCCATCTAATGAGTGTCCACTGGAGATGTGCCTAGGCTACAATGTAAACATTTTCTTTTCTCTGAAAAAGCTGTGTTCACAGCAAAATGTCTGCAGGGACATGCTATACTCACCACAGCAACTATATTAAGCTGTAGTTTTTCTGGTGTTTACTACAATGACAATTATTGGGAATTCAAAAAGAGTTTCAAAGGTAAGGCCAACGTTCAGCTTGTAAGTTAAGATAATTAAGGCCAAAATGGATGAACTATGTTTAGTTTATCTATCTGTCTGTCTGTCTATCAGCCAATCTGCCTGCCTGCCTGTTTGTCTGTCTGTCTCTCGACCAGCCTGACTGTCTTTCTCTCTGCTGGCCGGTCACCATGGACACTTTCCTCTGTATTTCTTCCCTGAGAGCATGAAATAATTGTTCCCAAGCTTCTTTTGTGCAGCAGCTGACACAGCAATGTCCTTAATCCTACAATTTGTTTATGTGTTTTCACCCATTTGCAGAAGTCCATTATTTACTACTAATTAGTATTACAATATACTACATTTTGACCGCTTCTTCTTGTTCTACTGGTCTATATTTCATACCTTTCCTTCCACTACATCTTAAGACGCAATGCCAGTCAATAAAGATTGACATTTATGACCCATTTATTTAATAGCTTGTAACGGTCTGTAAATGTAGTGTTGGCAATTTACAACACAAATATATATGTAATGCCTTTTGTCTTATTCTTACTCTAACAACTCAAACACTCACTCTGCTTTACTGAGATCTCCTGAGCTGTTCTCTCTTTGCTCAAGGACAGGGGTAAAGTTAGAAAAATGTGAAACCTTTAAGTAATGCATTCAGACAGCTTTGGTATTAGATTCTTATATTAAAAAGATAGGGAAGATCTTAAATTGTATACAGATATTGGACGTTTTAGTGACCAGCCGTAACTCTTTACCATGCCTGTCACTACTGTTAGCAAGTAGCGGTTGTTTCCCAACTGCAAAATCGTACAAGTAGCAATAGGGCATTATCAGCTGCTGCTATAGAAAGATGATCATGGGGGCCACTAAACAATAACTAGTGATTGGCTATCAACTGTCCTTCAGCCCTACTGCCACCATTATTATACGCCGCTAACCTAAATAACTTTATACCATCCTTTTGTAGGGGATAAAGGAAAATAAGATTTTTTTTATTTTATTTGAATCTCTACATTGCTGTTCATCTTTCAGTTTTATCAACTAGCTACCAGTAACTAACCACACAGGATGAAGTGCACACGTTCAGGGGTGAGTTCCGCCACAGTAGGAAAATAGTACTATTTGTAACCCTGACAAATGTGAATACGCTGAGCATAACCAGTGTGCTCATTCCTCTTCACTCACAACATGAATTGTTTGGGTCTTTTTAGACTTATTTAAATAAAGATGTCCTTAATTCCCTAGTTTTGGTTTAGTGAACCAAATGCTCATTTTCTAAATTGTATTTAATTTTATAATTTATCAGTTTTATCATTTATCCATGATGTCAAAGAATTTTATTAAATACTATATTGCAATTACCAGCAGAGTATCGTCAAAAGACCGCTATAGTGCCAGGAAAACAAACTCGCTTTCCTGGCACTATAGTGCCCTGAGGGTGCCCCCACCCTCATGGTCCCCCTCCCGCCGGGCTGAATGGAGAGGAAGGGAGTTAAACACTCACCATTCTCCAGCGCCGGGCTCCCTCGGCGCTGGGGACTCTCCTCCTCCTTTGGCCATCATCGGCTGAATGCGCATACGCGGCAAGAGCCGCGCGCGCATTCAGCCAGTCCATAGGAAAGCATTCTCAATGCTTTCCTATGGACGCTGCCGTCTTTTCACTGTGAAAATCACAGTGAGAAGCGCAGAAGCGCCTCTAGCGGCTGTCAATGAGACAGCCACTAGAGGCTTGATTAACCCATATGTAAACATAGCAGTTTCTCTAAAACTGCTATGTTTACAGCAGGCAGGGTTAATCCTAGATGGACCTGGCACCCAGACCACTTCATTAAGCTATAGTGGTCCTTTAAGCTGCATGACCTTCACCAGAGTTTGACAAAAATATTGTTGAATACAACTAAGCTGCCTTAATAGAAAATAGTATTTGGTATTGTATTATCCTGTTCTATATTTATAGTTTACATGCATTGACGATACTTGCTTTATGGAACATTGTTATTCATGCAATACTCTCATTTAACCCCTATATTTTCCTGATTTGTCTGTTTCTAAATATATTAACTAGACTTGTGCAAAAATCCTTTTCACCTACAATGAACATATCACATTTTTGTTAGTGTAATCTGAACTAATCTATTCGTCCAGGATTAATGTAACAAATCAATTCATTTGGGTTTAGTTTAACAAGAATTTGATACAGGTGAAAAGAGTTTGCGCACAAGTCTAATATTAACTTTAATATTTACCGTGTAAAATTATCTGGCCTTGTATCACATTGTAGAGTAAGGTTCACGACTGAAAATATATATGTCTCAAAATATGGTTGTTTAGAAATAATAATATCCTCTTTATATAGGAGTGAGCACTGACATTTTCTGACTTCACAAGAGCCTGACCAACATAACGTGCTTTCAATTTTTGGAGATAAAGTGATATGTTTAAGATCACAAAGAGTTGATACAGGAATCAAACAAGTATCTCATGATTTAGATATCAGTGTGACTTTCATTGTTGGTCTAATCCCTTTCTATAAAGCACCATGTTTTTATTTCATTCAATAACCTTTATCTATATATCTGTCTACAACAAATACAAATAGAATGTGTTTTATTATGAAAGCACCCTATAAATTCTTTCCTCTGGCTCTAGAAAACAAAGAGATCAGCATTATTGTGCTTTGAGCAAGACTACATTACCAGGATTATTAAATAGCGTAATATGTGTAAATATTGTTAATGCTGCTTACGGAATCTGCAACATGCTGTACTTCTATTAAACATGAATTTAATTCCAATTAGTAGCATGATCTGGTTATTATTTATATTTGGAGGCATTACAATGTCATAGGCACTCTTTGAATAAACAGTTCTCTTCTCTGGTAATGTACAGAGGAAGATTTATTGTACACTCCCTGCTTCTCATTTAAGGAACCATCTTAAAGCACATAATTGTCTCATCAGTCTCTCTTTAAGATTCATGTGTAATAAAGCCTCTTCCTGATCTAGCATTTTTTTGCACCATTTAGAATTCTCGATTTTCACAGACATACAAGAACATAGAGAATTCCTTGGAGAAAGATACAGAATAATCAGTTCCAGTCTAGCTGCATGTTTTTTTTTTCTGGAAGAATTGTTTAAAAGCTATTTTTCATTTTACAGTACTGCAATGACATGTGTTTTTTTATTTAAGGATATAGGCGGAGATGCAAAACACTGAATGTTTTGTTATGATCTTTTTTTACTATTTATTGAGAAGTATTGGGAATCTTACATCTGTGGGATTATTTCATCTTTTGTCTCATATAAGATTTTTGTTTCCTGAACGACGTAAACAGACTACAAATAAATCCAACAAAATAATTCATGAATATTCATTCTAATATTGTTTAAGAAACAGAAAAAAGGACTAAGGATTTAAATATTAGATTCTGTAAACATGACACACTTAGGGGGTGTATTCACTAAATAGTGAGCTGTGGGGACCCAATAACGGATATGCATAGTTTGGGCTAAAATAATAGAAATTAGAAAAATATGTTATCTTAACTGACTTCTTACAATTTAGTTAGTAACACTACATTTTTAAGTCCAGTGAAAATAATTATCTTTGGCTGAACCCCCTTTTAAATTTTTTAAAGTATTTAATAAAAAAAAAAATGCCTGAAGGTTCCAAGACTGCCAGAGTCAAACAGTCTCTGGGCTATCAGGAGTTTCAATGAGACTTCAGATATCTGATAGTTGAATGTTGATTGCAGGTGGTGAGGAAAATAATCAGATTACACATTGCAGCACTTAGAGGAAGCGATTTTAGATCACTTCCTCCCAGCACTTTAATGGAATTAAGCACTGGAGTAGAGCAACCTCCAGCAGCTATCGCAGCTACTGCCCTTGAACTGTACCTGGCCAGGCGAGTCCCCACTGTAACCCAGGAAATCCACCCACGCTGCTACATATACAAAGAGCTGCAGAATAACACAAAACCACTGATAATCCACATACATGCAGACAATTCCACAAGCAGCCTCTCACATGCAATACCAAAAGCAACCTCACACCTACACACACCACAAAACACACAAAGTGACATATCATCCACACAATTTCACAAGCAGCCACCATACACAGCCCACATTACCACAAACTACTCATGAACATATACAATATAACAGCCCATATACGCATAAATATAACACTACAAAGCAACTGTGACACTCATAAATAACGTAAGCAGAATATGGCAACATACACACCTCAATTTAGAAAAATAGGACCAGCATGCCAAGGGACGTCATGATCTTGTTTTGGCACCTTTATTCTATTTTGAGCTTTTCGATCCTAAGATGAAATATCTATTTTCTTTTATCAGACAATATGTAGATAATGAGAGGGTCAAATATATGAATAGGGAAGGTTTATTTTTCATCATGAAAAATAAAGTCAAGTTAAATATTTTTTATAATTTTGACATCTGGAAAGTTCTCACTTTAAAGGGACACTCTGGGAAGCAAAATAACACCATCGGAATAAAGTAGTTATGGTGTGAAGAGGTCCTACCTTCAGGGTTTAAAACATTAATGAACACTTTAACACTAAAGTCGTCTATCCATCGCTTATCAACTCTATCTGTTCACTTCCATTCCAGTCAGAGGCCTCAAGATATGTACCTTTTTCCATTCAGTTTTGTGAATGGGTGGCTACTGGTAGGCTGAGGGTGTCATGTTGTTAAGATGCCCAAGGTGGTCCATTAATGTAGCACTCTTGAACATTTTTACAACCTAGTTTATTTTAATGTGTCATCATATGTGTTCTGTGTTTGTTAGAACTGAGACAGTCTCCCTATATTTCAAAGTGCTATCATATGTGTCAGCTGTCCTGAGTTTGTTAGACAGTCCTTGTAGGAGATACACACTCCGTTTGTGGTTATGGTAGCAACAGTGATACTAATGTCATCATGATCAAGTCACCACAATACCTTGGCTATTGTTGGCCAGTATAATACTACAGACGTAATTAATAAAATATGCAAAACACACTTACCACTAAATGTCTCTCTTTTGCTGCAATTCCTCTTGCACTATTCTTCCTATAATGTACTTTTCATATTTCAGTTACTTTCAAACAATCACTTTCACCCTTACAGATAGAGAATTGCTTGTCATGTACACTGCTATTGCATCGCATGTGCACGTAGCCAGTAACCCCTCATCAGTGCCAAGAAAGTCATTGCATGCACCATGTGGTACGAAGTACCATCTCACAGAATTGAAGAAGAAAAAAAGAACCATTCAAGTGGATTCCTTGAATCCTTTAATCTCTACTGGTGTTTATATTTAAGTGAACGCATTTGTATAATTTGTGTTTTTGAGAGTACTCAATGCAAGCATGTGAGACAGGTAATAGCAAAATTAATCATGCCAGGGTATTCCAATTACCCTCTCTGTCTTGTGTATTGAGTGTAAGTGTGTTTCCTAATAGTGTTCTCACAGAAAGCAAAAAAAAAAGTCCAGTGACTTTTGTCTCTTGATGTTCACTCACTAAAGATGACATATGTATCATTAGAGTAACATTTTAGTTTTCCCATTTTCATTTTTAAAATCATGATTAGCAATTATGTAGCGACAATATTTTTGTAGTGCTTTCCTAATATACAGAGGGGATATTTAACAGTATGCAATTGGAAGACACAAATAAAGTTGACAGACACAAGACGGATAGAAACCCTGTTCAAATGAGTTTACATTGTACCTCTACTCATACACACATGGTTAATTGCACTTTTCTGATTATTTATATTTGTTAAGCAGTCTAGGAAGAGGCAGAAAGTGATGATTCTTTGAAGTGGCACTCAGTAGCTTGACAGCTTTCAGCCTAAATGGGGTTGTAGGAGAAACTTACTAACCTACAGAAATTATGCTGATTTTGATGGAATTCAAAACAGAGCAAACGTATTCCTAATGCTAAAGTGTCCTAGTCCCTTCCATTTTGAGCTTCACCCAGTCAAATACTCCTCGTTGGAAAGCATTGAAACCTGAGCTGCATTTGACGACATTCAACGTCTTCATGCATTGCATGTGTGAGGATATTGAATGTCTCATGACCAAGTGAAGATTAATCACACAATTCCACAAGCATCCCCATACACAGTCCACATTCGTAGGTATCATTATTATAATTATATTATATTTATATAGCGCCAACAAATTCCGTAGCGCTTTACAATGGGTGGACTAACAGACATGTAATTGTAACCAGACAAGCTTGACACACAGGAACAGATGGGTTGAGGTGCCTGCTCAATGAGCTTACATGCTAGAGGGAGTGGGGTAAAGTGACACAAAAGGTAAGGGAAATATTAGGGAAGTAGATTGGTAGAATAATATTCAATGAAGTCAAACAAATACACTATATACATAAACAATATGCAACAGTGACAGTGTGTAGCGCTCAATAGTAGTCACTTACTCCCCAGCAATTTTGTTAAGGGTATGTAAGATACTTGGGTATTCTTTACTCCGAATGCAGTGTGTTCCTCAAAAGAAACAAAGAAAAAACAGGGAAAACTTCCCCTTGTGTTGAAATCCTTATGATAGTTTTATACAAATAAAGGTGAAGGTTGCTTCTCACCTGGATCAGAGCCTGTGACCTGGCTCTGAGTATATTATCCCATGAGTCCTTTTAAGGGGATGACTCCTTCCCTCTTTTAGCAGGATAGAAGATGTACCAGGTGTATGTCAAGCAATAAAACTTTTATTTTATAGATATTTAAAATCATAAAATACATACATTACACTGGTATCAGTCCAAAACGCGTTTCGCCGATTTCTCCCGGCTTTGTCAATTGGTAACTTCTTCCTGCTTCGTTCTTAGTTAAATTGCCCACCTTCTGTCCGGATTGGAGGAAATCAATCACGGACGTTTCTGTGGGGGAGTATGAGGACCTCCGGCTGATGATTTATCCCTTATCAGTGACATCAGCGCGCATGTGCATGCGTTCAAGGATACCCAAGTATCTTACATACCCCTAAGAAAATTGCTGGGGAGTAACTATTGAGCGCTACACACTGTCACTGTTACATATTGTTTATGTATATAGTGTATTTGTTTGATTGAATTTCAATAGGATTGGAGGGTTCCTATTTTTGTGTGTGAGCTGCTGCACTAAGATTCACTTTGTGAATTTGTTAATATTCAATGAAGACTTAGTGTGTTTTTTTTGGAGCCGTTAACAATTTAATTTATATTGGTATCATACACAATACCACAAAATACTCATGAACATATACAATATAACAGACCATGTATGCACAAATACAACATTACAAAACAACTGCAACACCCATAAATAACACAAGCAGAATACGGCAACATATACACCTCAATTTAGAAGAATAGGACATGCACACCAAAGGAATTAAAGATCTTGTTTTGACACAGTACTACTACAGGTTTGCCTTTGCCTTATAATATTTTGCAAGTTATTAGTGGAAGCTCCCTCGTGTGGCATCAAAAAGACAGAGGTGTGTTTAACCCTGCAATCATACCTTTGCCATATCTAGTAAATGACAATGTTTTAGGTTGCAGAGTTCAAACTAAAGGTTCACTGCACTCAGACCTGGGTGCCTTTAGTGCTATTTTACCTGTTGACATCCATATTCCACTGCGTTGAAAGATACATTTGGCATGCTGAAGTGACAATAAGGTCCATCACTTAACATATTATATATGGAGACATCACCTTCCAAAAGGTAAAGAAAACAATGAATACTGTCTCCCTCTCTGCTTTAATTGGTGAATGTGAATCTGTGTTGGAATTTGTTTCTATCTTCATATAAATTTATCTCATTTATCAATTATTTGTGCATTTTATTTTGTGATCTAACATTGGCAGTTATAAAAAAATAATAATCTAAAAATACACCTTGCAAGCAAACTGTTTACAATTCTGTGATTATTTCTAAATTTGCCTTGCAATTGAATTCAGACCTCTTGTGTAAAATCGTATTAGTTTATTTCTGGAATTGTAGTCAACACAGCAATTCTCTAGAGATGAGCCAAACTATTGAGTTCTGATTTGGAAAATATTTCACAGAACCAGCAGAGAAGTTGGCAGTTTTGCAAAACTGCACGTGATAAATGTATCAATAGCTTTCCAAATTCCCTCACAGAGTACAAGATAAATACTAAGAGAAAAAATAAACTAGTAAAATCATCCAGCATTAGATGTGGGAAATATATTGAATGTGCACATTTTTCATATTTAGCCTTATGAATGAAATTAACCAACCAATGTAAATGTCATTGGAAGTCTGAGTAACTAAAATTAATGTTAAATTACATTGTCCACCCTTTATTTTTAACTAAAAACTATTATGAAAATGACTTAATAATTTTTAAACAGTCATAGAGTTTTTAATTTTCTCCCGTTCTCCCAGAGACTTCATCCAAACATTCCCCCACATTATGGAGACCAGATCTTATCCTTTATGGTGGACACTGCTTATCTTGTGGGCCAGTTGCTTTGACTGCTCAGATAGTTGAAGCACTTAAAATATGTAATGATTGGCCAATTAATGGACCAGAGCTCCAGAGATTTTGTCAAAGGTAAAACATTGTTTTTTTTTAATGGAAACTCATGTGAGGGTCTCAGCAAGGAAAACATCTCCAAAACATGGGCCTCCTCAGCAATGTGTTGTAATGAGCAGGTATTCCTACCCCATTGATTGCTCTTCCACTTATTTAAACAGTGTCTATAGTAACAGTGCCTGTATAGCTTATAGCTTTGAACCTTCCTCTCCACAGAAATGTACAGTCTAAAAAAATTCTACAAATTGAGCAAATCATGAATCCTCAAAATACATTTCTTGCTAAACTAATCAGAATCTAAAGTTGTGATTAATTCTAGTAGATTTCCTTTTTGAGATAAGCTGCATTTGTTTCTTCTTTCATGTTAGAGAACTCAGATGGGTAAAGAAGGTGATATTGAATACTATTTGAAAATATATGCTTAGAGTGTAATCTAACATGTAAGGAATTTAGCAGTAATATTGTAAAATAATAAAATAATCATACTGCAGGCTACAGGCTGCAGGCCTGGTAATAATGACTGATTTAGTGGCATGATTCTAAATTCTGATTCTTTGGGAGATAGTATGCTTTTGTGGGAGAAAATAGTAAGAGCTGTTAGAATCTCTTATTGACTTTAACACCTACTAGAATGTATTACATCAACTATTTCCATTGTTCTATCTGTGATGTGGAATTCTCACTCCACTATTGGCTTAAAATAAGGAAACGGTATCACAAAATTCATGTTCACTTCTACAAAGTAAATTTTATTTCAATGAGACCATGTTGGTGTCTGGTAGGCTCCATGATTGTTAGTGGCTATTTTAGTTATAATTGTTACCTTTTTTAATTTGACCGGTAGTTAAAATGTATCATTAGTACTGTAGTTGTATGTGTATAGGAGTCTCTGTGAATGTCTGTATTTGTGCTGACATCTTGGAATATGGTTCTATGGGACTGGGACAAAAATTCAGCATGGACATTTCAAGGTAGAGCAGCCCAATAGGAGGAATGGAACCAGAGAGAGAGGGTCATCAATGACAAACACTCAAAAAAATTGTATATTAATTTGCCCAAGTGCAAAGCCCTATTGAAGTGCTATCAATGGGGAAACTACCCTGTAGTGCCATCACATTTAATGACATGCAAGTGCTGCCTTTACTAGTAACTATGGTGTTCCCATAAGTTAGATATTAGATGACAAATTAGGACAGTGCTGGTAAAGGGAGTTCTGCATGTGTAAGGAGGTTGCTTCTGGTGTTGTATGTGTTTGGACACTGCTTGTGAGATTGTGTGTGTAGAATAGATTGTTTGTGATGTAATGTGTATGGTAACAGGATCATGTACATGTATAGAGTCTGTAGATATTGTGTAAGTTTCTAGGGCTTGTAGAGAGTGTGCATATGGGTTGGTAGAGTTTGTAGTGTGTGTGCATATTTTGTGTGTGTGCTTCACAAAAAAAGTTTTGGGTACTGTTGATGTCTTGCATGAAAAGTAAAATAAGTAAAGATGTAACATTAATAGCTAGTAGGGAAATATAAGCAGCCTTTCTCATACTAGTGAAAAAGTCAAAGATCAATGTACACTGTCTTCTCTACCTTTGCAATAAAGCATATGGCCAACATATGCCAGCTTTACAAACTAGAAGAAAGGAAAGGCTGTGCTCATAGTATATGGTTTTGCTTATTAAATATATTATATGAAATGTTTTCAAACCAGATTTATAACCAAAGAGTGCAAGGTACAAGCCTTTTGTGATTTGAAGAGCAATCATTAGTGCATAATATAGTATATGAGCTCCTCCTCCCCATTCTCCAGAGATATTTCAACCAATGCTTTTATGTTAATTTTATTAATATATACTATAGTCTCAGCTGTCACAGCTTTTAGAAATTTGCTTTTCTATGAAGGCATTCCTGTAAAACAGTAACATAAGCAGATATGCAGTCTATCTGTGCTTTCCTTATACATATATCACATACAACATATTACATTCCAAGTTTTTTTTTTTCCTTTTACATTGTGCATATAAAAGTTGTTTATTTGACAATAAACATGTCTTTCTGAAATCAAAAATATACTTGCCAGAGTGGTGAGTAAAGCAGAGCATATATGTTATATTATGTGGCTACACATGTTAAATTAGAGTTAAACGCTCACGAATCACTTGCTTTTTGAGAACTATTTCTGTGGTAGTGATAAAGTGCACTTTTACTTTGAATAAATATTTTGGAGCATGTCATTTTTTTCCTTGGAATAGTCTGATTGCAATAGTTTTTGTAATCTATGTTCCTTGTTTAGCTGTGGTTTGTGTAAGGCCACTAGAGGAGGCTGTATGGACTTAGGAACATTAACTGAATACAAGAAAGTAGAAGCTGTAATCTGAAATCTTGTGTCATGGATGCCCATACATTTTTCATTTTGTAGTTATGCATCTCTGGTGGTGCATTGTTGCAAAAAGGCATGGAAGAGGTACAGGTAAAAGGAGGCAATAACACCCTCGCATAGATGGTCTTTGTAGAGTGTATTTTATAATAAAACTTAAAGGAACACTCCAAGCACCATAACGACTAGAGTCTGCCATAGTGGTTATGGTACCAGGAGATCCAGGAGTTCTCGAACATGCCTGGAGTTCCCTAGAGCTCTCCTAGTGTAAGTAGTCAAGGTATTTAAGAACAGTTTGAGAACTTACAAGTGGCCTGCAAAGCATCAACCACCTCCTCTTCTGGAGCTGGAAGCTCCTGCAAAGGGCTTGTGTTAGCTCCATCAAGTTAAGCCCTGCTGTACAGGACTAGCTCTTTGACTGAGAGCTTCAGCTGAGCACAGAAGGCCTATAAGCGTCTTGCTGCACTATCAGCCTTAGCTTTGTGAAGAAGCTTTCTGGTTGCAACAAAGGTGGCAGCGGGTGCTCATTTTTGTGTTTTGGACTTTTATCATCAGAGAGATTTTGTTTTGTTTTTAATGACAGGTTTCTGGCTACCTCCAGGGTTGTTTTTTCTTGATCTCTACATAATTTCTATATTGACGATATTTGTTATGTATACACTATCTGTAATATTTGTTTCTTTTTCTCTAACTACTACGTATGAGCTGTAATGCTCTAAAGGTTCTATTACTATTTCACTTTTAATTCATAGATTGTTCTGACACTACCCTTACTTCATTTTATTTGATAGGTTTATAAGGACATTTCTGGTGCTTTTAATTTTTTTTTTGTGAGTCTACCAGTGATACATCTTCTTAAACCTTTGATATGTTTATAAGGACATTTCTGGTGCTTCTATTTTTTTTTTTTTTTTTTTGTGAGTCTACCAGTGATACATCTTCTTATCCTGTTGGAAGACTTACTTATTTTGTTAAATCTAAAGATTACTTTTGTACTACATGTATACATCTTACAAACAAAACAATGTGTATGATCACACAGTCTTATACTGTGTATCCCTTATTCTGGTATTACTAGTGAGGAGCAAAAACATGTTTGAAACCTGAGTGGGAACTAACTTACTTTCTCTAAGCTTCTGCCCATTCTCAAAGTACTCATATTCTTTGTTTCCATTGCAATAAGGATGATGAGGCCCAAAGAAGGCTGAAACAATTGTCTGGGGTTGCTGTATCTCTCATGCAGTGGGAACTTGTTGGAATTTTAGTTCTAGACTACCCTTACTACTATGCAAATGGTTTAGATTATTTTTGTAATGGCACAA
Source organism: Pelobates fuscus (assembly GCF_036172605.1). Lineage (NCBI taxonomy): Eukaryota > Metazoa > Chordata > Amphibia > Anura > Pelobatidae > Pelobates > Pelobates fuscus. The sequence continues at coordinate 234,661,899 of NC_086321.1, read as the reverse complement.
GTGAGCAAAAAACTTTTTGAGACCTAAGTAGGAACTAACCAAAGGGCAAGCTACTGAGTTTCTTGCCCATTCTCAGTGTTCTCATATTCTCTGTGTTCTTTGGTATTACAAAACTCTATGTTTGTTTTGATTGCTTAATGCATATGTAACAGAAACGCTGGCACCCCGACCGGGTACCTTCCGCTGACGGATGCTCCTAGTGCTTTCCGAGGTCTCCAAGCACTCCACCTGACACCATAACCACTGCAGACCCCATGAACCTGCGCAGCTTGGTTGGGGTCTCGCCATCTCCACTCACTCTGGACCCAAGACCAGGGTTTAGCTTCCAGTAGGTTGACCTCTCCGAATTCCAGAGAGCAGGAACAGGAACAAGCTCTTAGCAGAGCTTAGTGATCATACCCTGGGGAGTATAGTGATTATAGCAATCCCAAGAGTGTAGTTCTCCAATCCCCCAAACATGAGCCGAAACTTCATGAAGGTACAAGATGATCTGCTTTAATTGGCACCAAAGGACTTTCTTTTATGCAGGTTTTACACATACAGTCCTGCCCACAGGATTTTGTAGAACAACCAATAAAACACGTACATTACAGAAACACACTCACAGCAAATACACACAAACCCTGCCAGTGATATAATTACTGAACACAATGGGTTAATGTAATTATCACAGGCAAGAAAAATACACTTTTTATACATACACTGTAACTTTAAAAATATGCATCATATTCACATACAACATACATATTCAGAATCTGCATACTTTAAATATAAACATGACTTAAAATCATACAAATTCCTACAGTAGTTCAAAAGTTAGCTGAAAGTCCTTTATGACCGACCACAAGCACATTTTCCTGCTCAAAACAGTTCCATAGATTTGGGCTGTGCGGTCGGTCTATTTCAGGCCGAAAAATGACTAATTCCCATTCGAATGCACGAACGGGGCCGTTCGTGCATTTAGCTTAGTCTCACTGTATGTTTAAACTGCCGAACGGGACTTAGTCTCTGTAGCTGAAAACGGAGTGTAGGAGAAGGTAAGGGTCAGCGGTGTTCGTTAAAATGTGTAGCCGATTTCAGTTCCATGAATTTGGCTACACATACCGCTGACCTCGTTCGAATGAACAAAGATGGCCATCGCCACGTGTTCGTTTGCACGAACTACAGCCACCCAGCGGTCTGCAATTTACCTACAGCAGGCTCCCAGCCTGGGAGGTAAATTACCTGCACACTTCCACTTCTGGGTGGTCCGCCTGTGTGGTACTTGGTTCAGTAAGCTCCATTTCCTGTACCAAGTGGGAGAAAGCCATAGACAAAGTATTTTAAAGGTCTGGCGACATAGTCCTAAAGGGACATTGTCACACAAAGTCTCAATATGTCCCCAGATGGTTCTTAAAGGGCCAGCATGGTCCAATACAAGTCCATAAGCCACAATGCAGTTCTTAAAGGGCCAGCAGCAGCACACTATAAATCCATTAGCCCAAATAATGTTTGTAAAGGGCCATACAACCCAGGGCCATAGTCATGAGGCAGGAGGCTGGCAATCAGGCTCCTCCAACAGCCAGGGGCAAAGGGCATTTTGTCACCTAAAAATCCAGTGACAAAAGGCATTTTGTCACAACATATACAAATTATAAATACAAAACATTCAGTAAATGTTTACACTTATCTTTATCATAATACAATATTTCACTTAAAATATGAATTTATAGTCCAATAAAGAAGGGACATTATCACTTTTTTGATCTAAGTCAAGTCTACAGCATAGTAGACAGATAGAGTTGAGTATAAGAAAATATTTACTTTTAAGAGACATAAAAAGTGCTGCATTTAGCGGTGGACTGACAACTCACAGGGCCCTCGGGCAATAGGAGATCAAGGTAGGCTGAGGTGGGTGCAGGGGGGCTTAGGGGTTGAAGTGGATGAGATGGGTACAGGAAGGCTGAGGTGGGTGTAGGGAGGGATAAGTGCTGTAGTGGGCATAGAGGCATAGAGGTTGTGGTGGGTGCTGGGGCAGAAAACATGTGAAATTAAGTTTTCTGGCTGGAGGGATCTCTGGTTTCCCCAGCCAGATCATCGCTGTGCAGCCGTCCGGACCCCTGATGGTCCATGACTGATCTGCCTGAGTAATCAGTACACCCCTGGCTGCATTAAATATTACCATCCACTTTTTTTGTGAATATGTATGTTATGCTTTCAGAGAGTGAAAGTGCTGTGTATTTTATGTATTCCATGTTATGAGACCTATTTTATTCAGTCGTTCCTCAGTAAATATGCAAGCGTACATGTAGGCACAAATTAGTCAATTAGTAAATATACTCCAGAGGCTGTCTGGCAAATCTGCTCACTTTCATAGTGGTTGTAGATACTGCATGCCTTCCAGGCCCACGCAAAATGTTCCATGCTTGAAGAGCTTAATGACGTGATTTACGTAATTAGAAAAACATGGCATTTCCATGCAAATCTTATATAATTTGTCATGGTTTCATAAATCTTATTATATTTATAATGCTAATATTTGGTCCACTGATTTTATATACATAGTTCTCCAAATTCATAGAGCACAGAAATGTTATTTGTCACATCACTGTATTTTGGCAGTTTCAAGAATGTTTAATTTAATTTTGTTTCCAGATCTTTTTTGTCATATAGTTTAAAAATATTATCCGTGCTTTCCATATCCATTAATGAAAAGGGCTTTAAAATCGAAATTGTTTAGACATGGCATTTTTGGCATGTTACATTATAATTGTGTCTCAAAAAACATGACAAATGGAATAATGACAAATGTTTCAAAAATGAAAAGTCAGATCAGTGGAAAAATGTATGTCTGTGATCTGTGACACTGTGTTGATTCAATGTATTAATGCATACAGCAGATGTTAGGTAACATCCTATACACTTGTGATTATAGATTATATTCATTAACACCAGAAAGTTGTGTTCAGTGTGTCAGCAGAGATATAAGTCATGTTGAACTTGGAAAGAGAAAGAAAAACGTTTAACTCCCCATGCCACTTGAACCATGTTTATGCATATTGTGCTTAATTTTTATATTAAGTTTAATAACTGAACACAGCTTTCAGCTTTCGATAATATGTTACATCACGTCTGTCTGCAAATAAATGCTTTATGATGAATTTGGAAAGATGTGTCGTTCACTATATAATTAATGTTTTGTCAATTATAGCTTTATACGGCATTAGCAAAGTAGCTGGATTTGGGTAGAAAAATACCCCTGCTATTAATGTCACTCTAATTTGAAAATTGCACAAGCAGGTTAAGAATTAAATGGTGTGTCTTTTGTTAGACATGAATCATCTGCCTCAATAATTCATTTTTTAATAGTCTGGAGCCCTTTGAGCAGTCTCTATCCATAAAAAATAATATACAATGCAATGTAATTTATTAAAGTATTGTTTCATCATTCATTAAAGCACATTTTTTCTATTGTTAGTCTCTACACACGCATATCTATATATCTATGCATTATCATTTATAAAGTGCCAACATATTGCACAGTACTGAACAACAGGTGGACTAACAAACATGTAGCTGCCAAAAAGACAAATTAGACATATGAGAACAGAAAGTGCTGACGGTTGTGTTCAGACGAGCTTACATTCTAATGTGTCTTTCATGTATATCATTGGATTGACCCAGAAGATCATCCATCACTAACATTTAGTGGCTTCCTGTCTCGAGCACATCCAACCCTGGAAGCAAAACGGTTGCTTTCTTCAATAATCTTCCCAATTTGCCCTGTCCAACAAGTTAACCTCTTAATTCCTTCAGTCTTCCCTAGAAAGTATGTTGTTTTCACAATGAAAGAAATAACTCTGCATTACTACTGATTTCAATAAAGTTTTTGTCCAATTTTGAAGACACTTTCCTTATTATTTCTTAGGGAATTGCTCATTTCCATTATTTCTCTTTTAGTAGGGTTTCTTTGGTATTCAAATAAATAACTATACTTCCAAATTTTATTATTGGTCAAACAAATTGTGGCTCACCTATGGAATTTCAGTAAAGACAGTTTGCAGCCATTGTTGTTACCATAGACAGCAAATAACGCCTGAGAATGTTACTGTATGTTACTATGAACAGAAGTGGCTTTCCCCTTGGCACAACTAAATCCAGGCACCCCTCCCCTCCAATCCTTTGCCCCTCCCCTCCTATTTGTGTCAAGGACATTTTTGTGACTGACAGGCATAGGCCCTCATTGACACATGCACTGACATACACTTAATTGCAGATACACAGTCATTGGCACACACATACAGTCATTGGCACACACTGATTAATCAACATACACTTTTACTGACAGACACACACATCCACTTACTGACAGACACACACACACACCCTCAAATACACATAAAATGACAGACACACACTGACACACACTCACAAACATACCCTTCCTCACTGATTTAACACACTCTGACAGACACACACTTTCACTCATTCACAGACACACACTGACAGCTACACACGCACTGACAGCTATACTCACTCACAGACTCACAGAGTGTGAGAGAGCAAGAAGAGTGGAGGACAGCGCTTCCTTGCTGCCTGGCTAGAATATTAGTAGTTTAACACCTCAGGGAGCCCTAAGATGGACAGCCCCAGGACATGAGGCAAACAAGGTATTTGTTTGTGAGCTTGGAGTGGCGTTTTTTTTTGGTGCCCCCCTGAAAGTGCTGCCCTAGGCAAATGCCTTGTTTGCCTTGTGGTAAATACAACCCTGCCTATATCCTTCTTCTTGCTTTTTTCTTTTTTTTTCTTCTTTATCTATTTGAATGCATCCTGTTATCATTGTTTCACAGATATAAGTGGATATTCTCCTTTAAACAATCATTTGTGTTATATCTTAGTTCTAAAAATGTATACAGAATGTGTTTTTTTTTTTTGTCCACTGTGTTAATTTGTATTGTCTACACCAGGGGTAGGTAACTAAGCCGTGACGCTCCCAAAGCTTCAAGGGAGATGTAGTTCACAACATCCGGAGTGCCAAAGATTGCCTACCTTTGGTTTACACTATAGCCACTATTTTCTTGGTGTGCTTTACTTGTCTTGTTTTGATTTGATGTGAAATAATCTTTAAAGTACAAAACAGAATCTGAAAATTTATACGTAATCATAAAAAAAATAAAAAATGTGGTTTATAATTACTGCACTACTATTCATGCAGTTTCTAGCTGTGTAGAGTATACAAATTAAACTGAGAATAATCAATTTAATTTGAGGAGCCAATCAAATTCAGGCAAAACAAACATATGCTGTGGGGCTTTACTGTTTGTGGCAATAGATATTAATAATGCACTGATTAAATGGATCTATATAAAAATGTTTGTTGTATTTGTTTGGTTTTAACGTAATGCCTGTTCCGTTTTGACACTTGTGAGACATCAATAAAAATTGTGATTTACAAAATAGTGAATACATTCCCTGGCACATCCTACTTTGGTTTAGGCAGTTTTGTGAATAAATCAGCATAGACGAATTTGTATTAATTGTTCCAAGATGTTGTGGTTAAATGGTTGGATTGTTCCCATGCTTTAGATTCACTTGTATTTTAGTATCTGTGCTGGTTAATGAATTGAAAACATTGTGTCAGTTTATGTATTTCAGGGTTGATCAAATGGCATGAACTGTGTGAATCCCTATATAGAAAACATATTTCCTGTGATTGAGTGGATGAATGTGAACACATTTTTATCAGGTCTGGGATTAAAGACTATTGCTACTAGATGTGTTACAAAATGCCATTTTCCTTGGCCAATAACTGCATTTGTCACAAGTTGAAGGGTAAATCATTTTAAGCCTATGTAGGATAAGAAACTTGCAACACACTTACTTAAAATAGTTTCTCCAATAAGAACTGAGATTGTGAATGATACAACTAATTGGCAGGATTTACTCCACAATATTTTGTTGAACTATGGTTTACCAATTCAATTTCCAATATAGATAAACAGTGCACATGAAGGTAAGCCAGGGTTACTGAAAGATATAAGCATGTGTATGTGGTGTTTCAGGAGTCTGTATAATGTTAAATCGTATACAGTGTCCCTGCTATGCAAGTATTCTTGTTTCATATATTGTAGTAAATGTAGTTTTGTACTGGTATTTTGGATTTGGCTTCTATGTGTTGTTGATTTTGATTTCTATATTACATTATTTGTTTGAATTAATTATGTTATGAGATATCTGTAAACATTATCAGAAATAAAATGATTTTTTTTTAAATTAGGAAATTATTCAAAACTATCAAAATCAATTGTATTCAAGATATGTTTTGATTATGTTTTGTATCTTGTAAATTGACCCCACTACTCCCCAAAACATGTTTGCTTGTTTTTAAGTTATTTTAGCAGTCCATGGGGGTGTAACATAAAATGTAATCAATGAGGACCAGCTTACCTACTTCTATGGCCCAGAATTATGTTTAGGCCTGATTCTATTTGACTTTACTATGTCCATGCACTTCCTACTCCCACGTAATAAACATGTTTGAAGAAGAATCTTTAGTAATGCATTGCAAAAAAGCAGTGAAGGGAGTAAAGACTAAAATGTCAATTACCGAAGTACATAAATTATCTTTCAAAACTCAGTATAGCACAGTTATTGAAACCCTACTTTGTATGTAGGCATTATGCACCTATGCTGAAATTATTTTTACATTCAATTTTGCATCTATTTGAAACTACATTGCAAAGAAATGAAAAGTTCCTTCCTATTATAAGGAAAGCGTTTTACTTTTTATTTTGTCATGGTTATTTTATGTGGCAAAAATTATGTTTTCCATTCTGATGTATGGAAAGGAAAGAGATATCTTTTATAATTTAAAATGTTATCTTCCAAGTTTTTCTGTAAATGATGATAATTAAATAAATTAAAAATGCCATTTAATTTAGAAATTTATTTAAGCATGTCATTTTTTTAAACATAGGATATATAACTAGTAAGCATATGTGGTATAGAACCAGTGGTGTATTTTGGGTCTTTGCTGCCCTAGGCATGATGGATCTCGGGCACCCTCTAATTGAAATTTACCCCACCCTTTCCTGCCAAGGCCACACCTCTTCCTGTTAAAGACTAACACACACTTTGACTGACAGACACACACACTGATTTGACACAATCTGACAGACACACACAATCACTGACAGACAGACACACACACACACTTAAATACACACCCAATGATGCAGACACACACCCACTCACTCACTGACAGACACACACCCACCCACTCACAGACACACACAGTGACAGACATACACAATCACTCACTCACAGACACAAACAATCAGACACACAGGCTTCCTCACAAACACACAATGACAGACACACACAATCACTCAGACACACAAGCTCCCTCACAGACACACATTGATAGACACACGCAATCACTCAGACACACAGTCTTCCTCACAGACACACACTGACAGACATACACACACACTCACTCACTCACAGACACACACAATCACTCAGACACACAGGCTCCCTCACAGATACACATTGACAGACATACACACAGATATACACACAGACACACACTGACAGCCAGACACACACACATACACACCAATCAGGTTCCTAGACAGCACTCACTAATGTAAGTGTTTTTAAGTGTTCTATTCTAGATGTATCTGGAATGATCTAGGACTGTGGATAAGAAAAATGTCCTGGATCTAATGTCTTCAAACCAGTTCCATTCTGGAACACCAGCTCCCCTTTGTAGATTTAAGAATCCACCATGTTTAGCTGGACACATGTCATGCTGCATAGTAGAGTACAGAAGTCATATACTCCAGGAAGGAAAAGAATCAAGAAAGATAACCTGGGATCTATTCTGGGATTAATGCATCAATTTCCACCCGGTAGCACATGAATTCCACATATTTCACACTTGCTCCTCATTAATATAAATACATTATCTGCATTCAACAACCATGGTGGTTATGAGACCCCAAACTTCTTGCCATTCAACTATGAGGATGTCGACACCAGTAAGACATCTCCATTGCGTATGTTACATACATTAGTATGCACACAATGTTTACAAACCCATTTCTGCCATAGGACATTGTTATGCTGTATATAGTGACGCAAAACTATGCTTTTCAAAATAATGAACCAAGCAGTCTACAGTAAACAGTGCACAATGCACATTTATACCCCCCTCCACCCAACACTCACAGATAGTTATTTATTTTTATTTTTATTAAAATCCACCCAGCCTCCCTACCTTTGTGAGAGCTGGGTGGATTTTTTACCTGGGGTCCAGTGGGGCTGGTGGCCGGGCTGTTTGGACGTCATATTCCAGCTCACTGCGTCACTCTGCGGCGAGCCTGGACCTCAGCTAGCCGCCTGCCACCAGGCTAACAAGACATTTGCCTGGGCAGTTGGGGGCGGCTGCCCCCTTGAAAGTGCTGCCCAGGGCAAATGCCTTGTTTGTCTCACGGCAAATACGTCACTGTATAGAACATTAATTTTGTATATATTTTTATTACAGATTTATGTATCTACTTTTATGATTATCCTTTTCACAGGTAAAAACTTTAAGATATAATACAACATGGTCTAATGACAGTTCTGGGAATGCAGCCTCTTAAGAATGCAAACCATATATAGAAATAATATATGCACGTGGATATAATGCTTACATACACAACATATTGGTACAAGAAGTGCTGTTACAAAATATTACAGTCTACCAAACATCCCTGTCATTTAAACAGTATGCGCAGAGACCTTACTTACTCCTCTTCTCCACTGGTCTCTAAAACGCAAACATGAGCTTTGACCTATACATTTTACTGTAGCATGTAAAAGAAGGGCTGGGGACTGCAGTCCCTCAACATAGATACAGAGTGACAGAAAGGAGATTTGCCACATCTATTTTTTTCTCTCCTCTGTGCATACCAGAGAGTAATTAAGAAGGTAAGTGTGCGGCTAAACTTGTTTGTTTGAGTTACTTTTCAATGCAAAATGAAAATGAGCTTAAATGAACAGTTTACTGGGAGGTAAGGGTTTATATTATGTTCATGTTTGATTATCCTTATGAGCAATTAATAAGATGCAGACATTTATTCATCATAACTATGTTTATTCAATGGGCAGAAGTTCAAACATGCAGAGATTATAACAGCATTACATTACTAATCGCTAAAAATTATATTTTTTTAGGCAAATAACATACATAATGTGCATTTTTTTTCAAGATCGTGTTTTTTTCTTGTTTTTTTTAACGGCTTGTAAGATCATTTTTGTTTTTTATTTTGTCTTTTCTTTTTTCAGGTTTACATGATCTTTCTTGGTTTGTTTTCTTGAGTTTTATTTCTTTTCACAGGCTTACATATAGCATATTTGGAAAAGGGAACATCTAATGAAGCATGTTAGGAGTGGTAAAATGAATACATATGATAAGAAAACATGTAGCATGCTGTCAGATAAATATTAAGTAATAAAACATTCTCAAAACAGATCTGGTCATGTTGCAATCTTTCTGTTTCTATATCTGTTAATACAACAATAAAATTGGACATTAAATACATCTAACACATTTGTGACATATGTACTAATATATAACACAGAATTGTCTCTTTTTTTTCCAAAAAAAATAGTACGTGTAAAACATATGTAGTGTATTGAAATTATGATCAAATAATGTAGACCACTGTGTCTGTGACAATTTCAGAGACATGGCAGCACGGATATGTGTAAATGTAAAGTCAGACAGTGATAGGTTTGTTCACTTTTAAATGCAGACACAACAGTAGATTGATTACTTTGAGCTATCAATAAAGAATGACCTCTTTGAAAATGAGCAGAGAGGCCAGTTCCCAGTCTAAGTCATTGCTGCAGATTTCCCCATGGAAGCAAGTTAACAAACAATCTTGAAGCTGAAGGATAGAAGGGCTTCAGATAGTGCAACATAGCCATTGCTGTTGGAGAATTAAACTTTCAGATTTTCAGTTCAAGATTTCCTACAAATATTATGCACCTTTATAAAAAAAAAAAATCTCACCAGACATATCAAGAATTATATATGCATAATTCCAGCTTAAACTGACACTTAATTTGCAAGTGCTTCTGTGAAAGAGAAAAATATTATAACATAACCTACTTAGGAAGATGTATTCCATTTTATGTTTTGCACACATACACATGCACACATAGACACACTCACAAATAATGTCCTGCAAAGTGGTACCACTCAAAAATGTTCAGGATTTGTATATGCCACCACAATGGATTTAGCATTTATTCACTTCTCAGAAATGTAATTATCATATTTATCCCATTATGAGGGATTGAGAAAGACCCTAAGGGGTCGAAACGTCGATTAAACATATGTCTTTGTGATGTAATTTTGGAATAAAACTACATGATTTTTTTAATGGAAAGACCTGTGAGTGCACCCTTTTTGCAAACATGTATTTATTTAATGCGGGACTGCACCATGGCATACAATACCGAAGTTATAGAAGAATAAGTGGCAAGTATGGCACTCACCCTCTATGCCACTATATATATGTATATATATATATATATATATATATATATATATATATACACACACACACACTCTGTGCATCAACAAAATACAAATATGTTACTGTTACTGAACAAGATCATGGTCCTGCCGTGGGATTGGTTGTTTTTTTACTGGCCTAGAACAAAAGGCCCTTATATTGGAAATGTTCACTATTGTTAGGCTTAGCGCTTGTGTACAACCCTGCAAGCACCTACAGACAGTACCTACAGACCAGTACCTTAGCAGGTGAGTATATGTGGAAGTCCGTTTTTAAGTAATTCTTCTTGTCAATCTTTGCTAAATTTCCAGGTGCCTTTCTGATGTGCAGCATGGTGGTCAAGCTCCACCCCCTAAATATGGATTTTTAGCCCTTTCACCCCCCAGAACAAAGGTACAGGCCCATGTGTTTTAGTGCACTCTGTGATACTGAGCTCATGGACAAATGTAGGCACTAGGCCCCTTGAATGACTTTCATTTATACATTATTTTAAAATTTAACCAACTAAGTACCTATGATGCACACACTTGAGCATATACACATGGTAATCAATTAATGAAAAAAAATTACCTGAAATGTTTATATAACTGCATGTATTTGTATATTGTGAAGGTAATGTGTTCATATTCCAAACTTCAGTTTGCATGTATGAGCTTAAGTGTATGTATGGCCAGGGGGAATGCACAAGTATATTTACAGATATAGTCCTGCTGCCCACATGTATGCTTGTGTGCATTTGTAAGTAATAGTATGAATGCATACAAGGAGGAATTTGAGGGTAGTATAAGCATGCAAACATGGTTGTATGTGTGTGTGGTTTCAGAATGTGTCAGTGTATAGTTACATTTGTATATAATATCACAGTTTGTGAATGGCGTAGTCCATTTGTTTGTGTGTCAGATTGTGTGACTGCAAATAAATAGTTGTGTATAGTTCAATGTACGGAAATACATATATGTGTGTAGTGCAAGGAATTATTTATACATTATATTACTTTGTATTACAATTATATAATTTTCAAATAAGTGTTGATTCTCCTTAAAAAATAAAAGATTAGTTCCACATGCAGAAAAAACTCTTAATGAACACTGTACATATGAACAGAGGAATAATTAAAGGGAAACTCCAGTGCCAGAAAAACGATCAGTTTTTCTGGCACTGGAGGGTCCCTCTCCCTCCCACCCACCAATCCCCGGTTACTGAAGGGGTGAAAACCCCTTCAGTCACTTACCTGGGACAGCGGCGATGTCCCTCGCCGCTGTCTCCGCCTCCGCGACGCTCCTCCTTCTACTTACATCGGCCGGTGGGCGAGACTGATCTCGCCCGCCGGCCGAGGAGACCTAATGCGCATGCGCGGCAATGCCGCGCATGCGCATTAGCGCTCCCCATAGGAAAGCATTGAAAATGAATTTCAATGCTTCCCTATGGGGAATAGAGTGACGGTGGAGGTCCTCACACAGTGTGAGGACGTCCAGCGACGCTCTAGCACAGGAAACCTGTGCTAGGGACCAGGAAGTTCCCTCTAGTGGCTGTCTAATAGACAGCCACTAGGGGAGGACTTAACCCTGCAAGGTAATTATTGCAGTTTAAAAAAAACTGCAATAATTACACTGGCAGGGTTAAGGGTAGTGGGAGTTGGCACCCAGACCACTCCAAACGGTGCCTAGAGTGTCCCTTTAAGGAAATCCCATGCATTTTAAATTAAATAGATGTCTGGCAATTGTCAACTCCACCTGAAATGAGTGGAAAGTATCATTGCAAAGTATAGCTACCTATTGTGCACACAGAAAACCATTAAGATACTAAAGTGCTGTATTTAAAACAATCTTAAGGGTGTTTGCAGAAAAACATTAAACAAAGATTAAAAAAGCATTAAAGTATGCTTTTTATAATGATTTGCATATTGTAGGTATAAATTCAAAGCATCATTTACTCTGTCACATTGTCATACACAATTTGGCAAGCTTCCAAAGGTCTATTGAAGAGAGTAAACAATCATTTCTAATGTCATTGTTTTTAGCTTAACTATATGCATATTATGTGACAAAATTACCTAAATATGTCGTATCTGTACATCAATAAAATAAAAAAGAAACAGAGAACAAAGGAAGTATAGTATGCATGTTTCTGCAAAAATAATAATATTATTGTATACCTCCACATTCCTCTATATTTCTGATGAAGCTTACAATGCTAAGTGTCCATGAATAAAATTTAAGTTGATGCTTGTTTTTGTTTAGTTTTTTGCACTTAAAATTAATATAAAATTTTCTTTCTTTATTTAATGTTCATTAGCAAATATGTTCTTGGAATGTTTGCATCTTGTGATTTCATACAGTGATTTCATACTGCTTTCCTGTAGTTGACATTGTCGACATTGACATTAAATACTGCATGGCAATACTGAAAAGTAATTGATTAAAATGCACCAGTTTGTTTGAATTGTTAGAATGTCTAGAAAAGTTATTTCTAATATATTTGAATTTTGTCAAAATTAGAAGGAAACATGTTTAGTTGACTTAGCTTGTCGTAGCAAATATCTTGGACTTACCAGCAGTAAGAACTCACTTTTTTTTGTCACTATATAATCTATTAGTTTTTTTTTCTTGGCTCAAAAGTCAATTTACTGGTCTTAAGCCTTCATTGCAGATTGTCTTGTGAGGCGGAACTAGTGACCAAAAGGTTTGTGTGTCGAGCAACAGGAAATCTCAACACATTAATGCAAAATCTGTCGTACAATATGTGCAGTGCAGTGAATGAGTCGGTTCTAGAGTAATGGAAAGATTAAGAACACTCTTCTTGAGGTTTTTGTTATTTTGGACATAGACACTGAAATATGTGGTTTACACTTATGAATTGTTCACATTTCAGTGAAAATATTTTCTCATGATAGTTTCACTCTCTGCTGTGCATATTATTGGTAATTCACCATTATAGGTCTTTTTTTTTTTTTCTTCAGACTATAGGAATTTACAAGGACAAAGTGGAAATAGTGTGTTTTCAGGCTAGCTGGATTGTTCACAGGAGCATATTGAGTTTAATAGGGTTGCTTAATTATATATGATTGTTATAAAAAAGATACACAAGTGAGTGCCATTCATATGAATTATCACACAACTGAAAACTCACTTTTGGTTCTTTTTAAAAATGTATGTTATAAAAAAGAAGAAATATAAAAAAAAAGATTTCAAAAGATGCTTGTAATTATGTATTTTGGGCACAATGAATGCCATTATTCTGCTCTATCCGATGTCAGACTGTATCCAGCCATTTTCTAAGCTGATGCTTTTATGTATTTAGACAGCTTATTTCTTTTATCACTCCAACTGTATTGTAGTCACAATCTTCTTTTCATGCATCTCTGTCAAGTATCTGTGCACACATACTCAGCCATCACAATTTAGGATAATAAAGCTTAGGATAGGCAGAACGCTTATAAAATAAATACATATTTTTCTGCTATGACAACTAACCATATTCACAATCCACGATACACTAGGTAGATAAAGAGACATTGATATGGTAATTAACGATCCTTTGTTAACTGAAAACATTGTGTTGTGATACATGTTATAATCCAATTCTATTTGAGAGAATTGCAATTATTAATGCAATTCTATTTTCTAACACTCTTGCAGGAACCCCATTGTAAAACGCTAATGCTTTTTGCATATTTAAATGGAAACCTGTTAAACAATTTTGACTGGAAAGGAAATACACAATATAAAAGCATTTTATCAAGGAAGAATACATGTAGATCTCTCTAGTTTTAAAATACAACCAGGCATAGCTCTTGTATACTTCTCTTTTTTCTGCCATCACAAGTTTTAAATGTTTGGTGGAACAGGAATCAAAGGTGAAACCTTACAGTTACAGTAACAATTCGAACAGAAACATATGTTTAGGAAATAGGGATAGCATGTTCTGTCCCATTACATGTGTTTTCTTCAGCAGTGCAACAAAAGTACACAGGGAAAATCAAAGTCACCCCCTTCTAACAGGGAGCCACAATTCCAATATAGTACACAACCAAAAAGAAAATGGCTGCATGGGCAATCAAAGAGGAAGTATGAGGAAGTAGGACGTTTATTGATAAATAGCACACCTTATAAATACAGCATTAATAATATACCTGTATATATATTATTTTAATTTTTCCTGTAATCACTCAATGACAGCCAACCTTTAAAGTTCCATTAATATTCAAGAGTTCTATAAAAAATTGGCTTAAAATGGTATTTTTTTTTTTTTTTAATCCTGCACACAGCTTTATCCTCTAAAGCTTCCATATTGGCTGCCGAGCATTAGCCTGCTTGAACTGATTGAAATATATATTTTTATCTAATCTTCTTTCATGTGTTGGTGAACAGGTTGTACAATTTAAATCAAAATATTTGTGTTGTTGGAAATGTCAGACTGAGAAATTTGAGATTTCTAAACACTGGTATCTTTGACTTTTCCTCAGTATCTTTTTCTTACAGTTTATCATTATATTGTCAGTGACATAATAATTGTTATTTGAAAGGATGACTACCACATCTGCCCAAATTCTCATCTAATAGTTTCTGTCGCGCCATATGCTCCAAGTAATGTGTGTATGTGTGCATTATGCATTGCTGGATGCAAGTCACTATAAAAAGACGTTAGCCAAGTACATGACAAAAGTCAGTTTCAGTGACTTATTTCAAGTACATTGCATCAGCTTGATAACTTGATATAGACAGAGAGAGAGAGAGAGAGAACTATTTTGGCAAAGGGTTTTTAAAATTGATATGCACAGGTCTCAGTCAAGCAGAATAAAATCTCTTTCATACAGGATTTACAAAATAAATGATAACTGTGTGCATGAAGTTAGTACATTTTTGGCCATTTGATATATCATGATTTACCAGTATCTAAAGCTGTCAAGATACAATATAGCACAAAATTAAATTGTCTAATTATGTGTTTTCCTATTTAAAACATGTAAGAAAGGTGACATATCAATTTGTAGTAGAAATCAAAAGAATCATCAGAAATATGTATGAGTGGATTGTGGTGGTCTAAAACTATCTACAGCACATTCATGTGCTGATGTTGAAATCTAGCAAGGCTAAACATAAATAATCTTACAAAGGTTTACACATAATTCTTTTAAAACCATGAATTTGCACCTCTGATAAGGATGGCGTTTGCAATTACCTGCCAGGAGTGTATCACTTATTAACCGCACACAACAGGACATATAAGTGTGGCCTAATATTAAAAAACCCTATCCATTACACTAACACCACCTCTAACATTTACACTAATCCTAGCCCTAACACTAACAGGCTAAACTCTAAAATATTACATAAAATAAAAAAAATGTACAATAGCAAAGAGGACATAATTCCATCTTGTAGTCCTGGATACATTTACAAATTTCTCAACTATCGGTCTTATAGTTTATTATGTCTTCACAAACCTAATATATCAGTATGGATCATTGTTTTGTTTGTGTCTTCAATATTTGTGTCTGTGTTTGTGCCAATTTGTGTTTATGTATTATTTTAGTAGTGCCAGTAAGGTAATAAGATGTGATGCAAGAATTATATACTGGAAAAATCTACATGTAGGATGTCTTATTCATGGTTTTATAGTATCCCTGCTAAAATGAAAAAAAAGTAGTTTGACCACTAAAACCAGAATAACAATATAGAAAATGAAACACTTTAAATACTAATTGAATAATGCAGTTTGAGTTATTAATAATAATTTGATATACATAAATATAAAATGAAATACAGAAGAAAGAACATTTCTGTGCAGGAATCACACCACCACAAAGTTATGCACTAATTAGTAGTAGGATGTGGTCTGTAAGGGACTTGGAAATTTGAGTTATATAATAAAAAAAAATATAAAATGAAATACAGAAAAAAGAAAATTTCTGTGTAGGAATCACACCACCACAAAGTTATGCACTAATTAGTAGTAGGATGTGGTCTGTAAGGGACTTGCAAATTTGAGTTATATTTATACATTTACCCATTCACTAAGCTCGTTTTGTTTAAAATATTAGCATAAAATGCATAGCTAAAAAAAAAAAAAAAAAAACATACTCAAAAGTTAAAATTAGCTATGTTTACAAAAGTAATCTTTTCATTTATCATTTCATTCTTTACAAAATACTGGGGGTCAGGTGCTATGAAGAGGATAGTATAGGTAACAGACTATATTTTCTCTTTTACTTGTTTGTGTTTGTTTGTTTTTCCTTAACACATTTGTGAATGAAAACGGATACTAGGCCCCAGGGCGCTGTGGGGCTAAAGGTAAATGTTTTAATGCAATATTTAAAAAAAAAAATAAGCAATAATGTTTCTTAAATAACATAACAAAATGGATAATTCAAAATGGCAAGAACCTCATAGTGTTTCTGGAAATGTGGCTTTCATTAAAACCCACCAAAATGTTGCATTAAGGTCTGTTTGAAATTTGATATTTCAGTGACACTACTTAAAGGGACACTCCACTGCCCAAATACAAATAGATTAAATTCACTGTTTAGTAGAAATACTCCAAATGAAAACATGCATGCTTTTAATTATGCATTTTTTTCACAGAAAAATAGTTTGCAAAACCGGCAGTTCTCATGTCTGAAGACTTTGCAAACCCTCCCTTTCTAACCACGCTCAGACTTCATGTGGGTGTCCAATAATAGACTTCCCAATGCAGCTCAGTGACAAGTCTTTGCAATGCATGTGCTCTGAGGTATTGCTGCCTCTTGAGTTTAGCTCCCGTGAGCTAACCAAACCAGGAAGTAACAGGACCTGTTTTCTGGTTGAAAGCCATAGGGGAGTAACCTGGTTAATTTATAAAAGTTCCAAATTCTATTGAAATCTGCACATTTTGTAAAATGTAAAAAGGGCACACTCTTCACACATAAAGCTTTTCAGCAAGCTACAATGATTTGGGGGTCTGGAGTGTCCCTTTTAGGTTCTAGTCATCTTTACACACTTGGCTGTAGAATGTGCTTTATGTTCAATATAAGACTACCGGGCAGGATTCACAAAGTATACTCCATAACTTTCTTTCTGTCAATCTAGCTTCAAGAGCACTCTTTCATCAATATGTCAAATACTGCTGAATAAGCTATAGATTCCATACCCGTGATTTGTGCTTGTCTTCAGCTGCTGCAGTGGCTAATGAAAAGAACAACAAAAGAAAAAAAAGCAAACAAAAAACACAAAATTTTTTGAGATAATGTCTAATAAAATATTGTAAATATATAATTTTATTTACATGTGAGTATTTTGAATTTGCACCAACTGTTCTTCAGATTTAATCAGATTTTATTGAATTATAGTTCTCCAGTGCTATTTTTTTTATAAATATCCACATTTTTTCAGCTAGTAAATCAAACATAGGTAACATTGCAGTGCTTGTTAAATAAGACCCTGCGAGATATCCTTTTTAATAGGTGCGTTGGGTTCTATGTTCAGTGATTACACTCATTATTTCAAAGAATGCCTATATAATTGACATGAATTGACGTGCTGTAAACATGCTGCTTCTACTTCACACATAGCGTTGTATGTAGATGATGCATATGTTACTAGATGTGCTTCACATTTTGTTTCCTTAATTTAAAATCCATTATTTTAGTGGAAGCTTTCTAAGATGTAGCAGTGTTTTACCACAATAATGTTGAACAGTTCAACAGTCCAATTTGCACATAAAAGTTGAGTGCACACTTTTTCTATGCAATGCAGTATGCAAGAGAAAATCTGTAAAATGCACAGTAGTGCTTTTTTTCATTCCCTTTTCGTGGATTCTCAACGTATGTAACTTAGAGTGCTCCGGAAAAGCCCCGATTCCCTCCAGAAATAAAAATAGGTAAAAGATACGTAAAGCCCAATGCAATATCTTACTTCTCAGAGCTGTAGTAAAATTCCTGAATACTTAATTCTAAAACCATTAAGTCCATCATGTGTGCAATATCTCACAAATAAATGCCACATAGTCAATGTCAGCACATTATGGTAGCCAGACATGTTCATGCCTTTGTTTGTCGGAGTGACTCTCATCTTTCAGAGAGCCCACTGTGCCGAGCAAGCACGGTATGTTATAAAATGGTTGGCCATATGTTAATTCTCAATTCCGTACATTATAAAGTCCTGCTCTTGACTGTTCTACATACCAGAGAACCCATTGTGCAGAACAAAAGCACAATGGAATAAATTGTACAATATTTATTGTACATATGGACATATTTATTGTCACTGCTCTATAGTATGTAGGGCAGTCTTGTCATGTTTTTGACTACTTCATTTGCCAGAGAACTCATTATGCTCAGCAAGTTTGCTAGGGAAGACTTGCTAGGCATGCTGGGCTAATGGCAAACCCATCACATCATTTATAGCAGCAGTGCTGCATTGCCATATTAAACACAATTCATACAATTTTGATGCAAACACTGCCATGAATTCTACACAGATATTTTGAGAAACATTCTGTCAAAAATGCAGGAATCCCAAATCCTAAATAGCATTGCATTGAAAGTGAGTGAAGACTTTACAAACAACTCTAAATCACTTATGAAGACCTTCACTTATCAATACAGACTGATAAAATCAAGGAAAATGTAAATGTTATATTTTTTACTATGTCATCTAAATTGGGCAAGGTATATATCTGCTGTTAGCATTCTTCTTATAAAAATTTCTTGACATTGTGATAAGGTCTGTATATTTCTCCTTTCATAACTTTATCTAGAAAAAAGTGGCCAGAACAGGTCACTTCTGTATTCTTTTCAGATATTACTTTTATCAAAACAATCTAAATATTGCACTTGTCAGCACTCTGACTTTTTTTCCTGCATCATGCCCAAAACTTAAGCAGCCTAAGAACTATGGATAGAACAACTTTCCCTGCTACAATTTACAACTTTTTAATTATAGTATTATATTAAGTTATACAGAGTGTGACGTTTAACATGCTACCTAATCTATAAATATGTACAGAGCTTATTTTAAGATATCACCTGGCAGATATCAGACAATACAATCTGTGAAAAAGAATATAAAAATATTTGTCATAGTAATGATAATTATTATTAGCATTTGTGTAGCGCCAACATATTCCACACTGCTTTACAATTATAGAACCTAGGTTCTCAGTTCTAAGGCAGTGACACTCCCATTGCTCTAATAAACAGATATATAATAATAATAATAATAATAATAATAACAATAATATTAACAACAACAACCGCACATATATTAACTCTCCTTAACCCACATAGTTCTGTAATATCTTCATATAGCCAAAGCATTCATTCTGATTTTACCAAGTCACCAAGTGTACCAAGTTTTTAACAATCCATTATATATGTTATTGTGATTCTGTCTGTCACATAAGGTATGGTGTGTGCTTTCATAATTCGTCAAATGGTTCAGGACTTTGTGCCAAATAAATTTAAATACTAACAATTAGAATATTATTAAACATCTTTTAAAAATGCTATCCTTTTCTTAAAGGACCACTATAGGCACCCAGACCACTTCAGCTCAATGAAGTGGTCTGGGTGCCAGGTCCATCTAGGATTAACCCTGCCTGCTGTAAACATATCAGTTTCAGAGAAATATGGGTTAATCCAGCCTCTAGTAGCTGTCTCATTGACAGCCGCTAGAGGCGCTTCCCCGCTTCACACTGTGATTTTCACGGTGAGAAGACGCAAGCATCAATAGGAAAGCATTGAGAATGCTTTCCTATGGACTGGCTGAATGCGCGCCCTGCCCGCATTCACCCGATGACGTCGGAAGGAGGAGAGTCCTCAGCGCTGAGGGAGCCCGGCGCTGGAGAAAGGTGTGTTTAACCCCCTTCCGCCCCCTTCAGCCCGGCGGGAGTGGGACCCTGAGGGCGGGGGGCCCCTTAGGGCACTATAGTGCCAGGAAAACAAGTTTGTTTTCCTGGCACTATAGTGGTCCTTTGAACTCATTTGTGTTAGCTAGCAAATATAAAGATCATACATTTTATATGTTTTGTTTATGTTCTTACTTTCTTCCAGGGGTCTCACAGAGATTTGAGTAGTCATTATGCTTTTCCTGTCATTCTCTAATTAAGGGCTTTATTATATTTTTGATCAGTCTTGTTTCAAGCAGTGAAAATAATTACGATATAAACAGTGTAAAGGAAATCTTTATTTTTTTGTGTGTGTTTATGCATTTTGTAAACAATTGTTAGATTAGTACCATCATGTAATTTTATATTAAGTGAATGTATTATTTCTCTTATAATTCCATGCTGTTTTATTATAAATTACTGCAATTAGAATAATTGTTATTAATTGTTATATTTTCAGTAATACAGTTAATGGTAAATAGTAATTCTAAATAACAATTATGGACATAAACATTCAAACATATTGTAGGTTAGAACTATCAAAGATAAAGGATTTCATAGTTCAAAGTTAATTCATAAAATAAATATATAATAACATTACTTCAGTAATTGGTTAACTCTGTATTGTTACAAAATATATAATGCTGAGAAAGCATGAAAATCAAGAAAAGTTATTGGAGGAAAATAGAATGTGCAATTAAAGACAGAAAAATATGTACATAGGATTTAAAGGGGACAATGTTTTAAAGAGATATTTTTCAAATTTAGGGTGCACCTGCCTGTGGGGTGCAATGTCTAGGTAAGGCTTAGGCAACCTTTGGCACTACAGATGTTTTGGACTACACCTCCCTTGATGCTTTGCCAGCATAATGGGTGTAAGAGCATTATGGGGGATGTAGTCCACAACATTTCAAATGCCGAAGGTTGCCTACCCTTGTCTAGGGGATGGTCCGGGAGAGGGGGTTATACAGTCACACAGGGGCTTGGGGGAGGGGGGAGATACGCATAAAGGGACTGATTAAGGGGAGAAAAAGACACACAGAGGGGCTTGGGTGGGAGAATGAGACACACAGAGAGGCTGGGGTAGAAAAAGACACACAGAGGGACTGGAGGGAA
Organism: Pelobates fuscus; assembly: GCF_036172605.1. Taxonomy (NCBI): domain Eukaryota; kingdom Metazoa; phylum Chordata; class Amphibia; order Anura; family Pelobatidae; genus Pelobates; species Pelobates fuscus. The sequence continues at coordinate 234,640,369 of NC_086321.1, read as the reverse complement.
AACAAGACAGAGAGGGGCTGAGGGAGAAAAATATACAGAGAGGTGTGTAGTGGGAGAGAAGTAGAGAGACAAGGGGACTGTGGAGAGAAAGAGACACAAAGGTACTGGAATAAGAAACACACAGAGCGGTTGGGAAAAAAAAGAGAAGCACACAAAGGGACTGAGAGGAAGTCAGAGACACACATGCAAGGGGCAGCTGTAAGAGACATACAAAAGGGAAAATGTGGAAAAAGATACACTAACGTGTGGTTTAAGATGCAAAAGGGAGAGAGGTACACTAAAGAGGGTAAGAAATTCAAAAGAGGTGATAGGAAACACAAAATACATCTTTTCCTGTGTAGCCAAAAATCCTTGCACTAGCCCTGGGCACCATGACCACTTCAAATCACTGGTCATATGGTGGCTAATCCTTTAAGCATTGCATCACATGGTCACATGGTGACTAATGCTTTACGCAGTGCATAACTTATAAATAACATTCTGCTAAAGCCAAAATACATTTGTTTATTAAAAAAGACAAATCAAAAGTATATAACAAAGGAAATATCTGTATAATAGAAACTAATCCTATTGTAGAATGTTAGAGGTAATTGGATTAAAATATTAAATAGCATGCAATATTTTCCTTGGTTCCCAAAGCTGTCATTGTTGTTATTTAAAGGAATTTTCTCTTTATTACCGCAATTCTAAAGCAAAATATCTATTTAAGCATACCCTATTATACCTAGCTTACTTCTTACCCTAGCATAAATTTGTATACCAGATGCCTTCTTGTAATTAACACATTGGGATTTGGGAGTTGTAGATTCCTTTTGCTAACAAACTTTCCATCAAGAAGACATCTGTGATTTATGCGTCCAACTCGCTTTTAAATATATTTACATAATCATTTCTATTTACGAAAAGTCATATGTTCTGTGCTGGAGTTTGAACACAGGATCTATACATGGTGCTGTCAATTGCATTCATGTATACTACAATACTGAGCCTGAATGGATTAAAAGAGTGGATAATGTTGTGCTCTCAGTAACAACTGTTGTAAGATCATTTCATAGGTATTATTATAAATATAAGATGCTAACCTCTTAAAGGAACCCTCTAAGTATCCTTGCAATCCATTTTTGTAAGTAGTCAAACCCTTTTAGTATAGTTTGACATTTTACTTGAGGTATTGTGGGCAGCACTCCCTGCCTCAACTACTTCTGACAGAGAGCCACAAACCTTCTGTTTGAGCTAAGCCTGGCAGTACAAGGCTTAGATTGTTGGTTGAGAGCAAGCAGTTGACACTGTTATACAATGAGCTAGTCAAGCACCGCACTGCTTAGGAGCTTCCAACTTTGTGTAGGAATAATTAATATGGGGAGTGGTGTCTGGTGAATCCCAGGTAAGAAGTCAAACCCTTGTATAATTGGAGGTGAGTGCTAGTGGTTTTGGTGCATCAAGTCTTCCTTTAAAGGTCAATTGCCTCATTTTTTATAATCAGAATATGGGACATAAAGAAATTATGGTTTCTCATTGATCCTTACGAGCTCTTTATAATTTATTTTAAGAATAGGGTCATTAAAGAGCAGATTAATATGACTTAATTAGTAGGTACCATGCATCTTGGCACATCTTAGTTATTTCACTAATATGAATTTGTCTATGTGCTGTGAACAGACTCTGTGCTAAAGAATAATGAAGATACGATATGGTTAATTATTGTTTTAATCTCAGCATTAACACTGCCTCTAGATGGTCTATATGGTTATTTCTTTGGCCTTAATGTAACCCCTTAACGCTATCATGCAAAAGCCGAGCTGTAATGCCGCAGGGCTGCATAGAAAGCCCAGAGCACCCCGCCCTTCCCCTGTGATTAAGACATACCTGACGCCATGATCCCAGTTGGGGGGGGGTGGTCTGACCGACAGCCAAGGCAGTTCTCTTGGAGCATCTCTGATATTTCTGAGGCCCCGGCGGGCAATGTGATCGAGGGATCACATGACCACAATAGCAGGCAATAGAGATGCAGAGATGCTTGCACGGGGGCTGCCTGAGCTGTCTCGAATAAATATTCATGGAGCAGAAACCAAGAAAGTTATGGTTGGAATAAAACTGATTGAAACCCCTTATAACTGAAGTCAGTAGATAATCAATGTATTGTAAAACACAGATCTGCACACCAGTCAAGCCATAAGACTTGCTTTTCCCACAGAAATCCCAAATTTGCAGTGATGTTACTACTGCAATGGATTATGGGTGGGCAAATGCAAATTAGTTCAACAAAGTTGCAATTTCTTACACTTTTGTCCTAAAAAATGTGTTTTATATATAAATATTTGATGTGAAATGAAAGCCCTGTTTCACCTGAACACAAATATATATGTGCACTTTATATGAATGGTGAAATATGGTTGCGCAGATATATAGAGCAAATTAAAGGCTTTGCTTACATTGTGTTTTGATCAAAATGTGTACAATTGCCTCTGTCCTTAAGGGGTGAATATTATTGGATATGTATTTATAATAATTTAATATTTTTAAAATAACTTTTACATTTATTTTTTTCAAAATATTAAAATATCAAAAATATATCCATATATCAAAAGATCAAAATGTTACATTTTTGAAATATTTTTCATCATATCAAATACTTTGAAAATGATTTGCTTGAGGCCTTTGCTAACTCATACCATTTTGTTTGTTATTCATTTGAGGACCAACAGATTAAGTCTTATGAGACTGCTTTGTCAGTTATGATCAAATTGGGCATGGTGTTTAAGAAGAAAGTCATGGTACCCTGTGTATTGTGTAAAACGTCCTCAGATTGAACTACACTTAATGCTAATACCTTGAAGACACAAGAACAAAAGGCGCATTTGTGTTACTACAGTAGAACTTGAAAGACTGAATGACTCTTATTTAATTCAAACAACAACAATTCATACAAACACACTTCTACATTGAAACACCAACACTACAGACAAATACATTCCATGATTTTTTTGTGTGAATATAACTATATTTTATGCATTTGGCCCTGTATACTTATTTCAGTGGACAATTTGACACTCCAGAACAAATGAGTTTGGCACCCCTGATTTAGAGGGCACTCTGTCTAAACACTGACACAGTGACATGAGAAATATATTTTTCAAACTTCTACAATGCCAATGTTAGTCATCACTGGTGTTTAATATCTCTTTTCATCTCTAGAGTTCTATAAATTGCTATTGTTTACACTTCCATTCCCTAACTTATTTCACAGCTCCTGCAATGGGTATGCGTACTGTATTACATGATCAGTCAGATACGAGGAGCGCCTGAAATAAACATGAAATGTGAGAATAATTTTCAGTTTCTGAAAATAATCTTTCACCTTTTTACATATGAAAATAAGTGACTGGCAGAAAGAATCTTGGAAAAGTATTTTGAGGTTGTTGAAAAGAGGTTCATTCAAGAAATGGAAGCATTTCAGTTCAATCTAAAAATGTGCTAAACAATGAAAATATATAAATCAACTAATCTAGATATAGAAGTGAAAATACTACAATATACATTGTACTAGTAGACTTGTGCATGGTGAAAAATGTCAGTCCTTCTGAATTGATATTTTTCAGATTTATCAGTTCTGGAGAATTTTGGACAACAATGTTTCTTTTCAAATTTAAAAAAATATGAAAATTGCTATACAAGCCCTAAAATAAAGGAAAACAAGGACGGTGTCTCTAGTGTCCTCTTAACAAGAAAAAAACATGTAAAAAACATGTAAACTAGTGATTTAAAATTGGTGGTAAGTGGCAGTGGCTAAACAATGTTGGTCCTTCCAAACTGATCCAGTTAGGATTTTCAATTTTTTGTTTTGTTTTTATCATGAACAATTTTGGTCAAAGCTTGATTCAAAATTCTCTAATTAAAAATAACACCAAGTTCATAATTCCACTGAAGAACAATTTTCTCTGCCAATCCGAATATTCAAATCTAATTACACTTTTTTTTTCTTTTTTTCTTGTAAAGTGCACAGCCAATGAGTAAGCATGGTATGTAGGACTCCCTATATCACATTACACCACCAATGAAAGAAATTTAACAGTGGGTTATGAAAATGTAAACATTTTAAACCAGATCACTTCTACATCTCTTAGGGTCCATGTTTTTATATCTCTGGATGTTTACAGCACTGTATTCAGTCAGCCACTTCAGCTATGACTTACTATCAGAGGGCCACCATCAGGGCATGACAACTGTGATAGTTGTCATGGACCTGGAAGTCCTGTAGGGCCCACACTACTTGGGTAGACAAAGACCGCCACCACCGTTGGTGAAAACAAAGTCTGACAGCATCGGTAATCAGGACCTGTCCAGTGGGGGCTTATGAGAGAGGGAGAGGTTCCTGGCTGCTGCGTGGCTGCTGGAGATGTAACATGGAGTCTGGGCCACCCTCTTCAGTATACAACCACGCAAGAACATGCACTGTGCCACCGGACCACCAGTGAGTGTAATGTCCCCCTTCCCTGGCAACAAGAAAGAAGCATAGAGGGGCAGAATAAAATAAAAAAACAAAAAACAATTTAAAAGAAAAAAAAACAGAAAATGCTTACTGCCCTTAGAAGCCCTTTTCCTAACCCAGAAATGTATATACCCACATACTCTGTATCCACCACACGCACTACATCCACTTTACACATACACTGCATTCCATTTTAGACACACACACTGTATCCACTACACACACAAACCACATACACTACACACACCCTGCATCCACTAGACACATACTCCATCCACTACATACACACTGTACCCACTATACGCACACTGCACCCAGTACCTACCCATTGTACAGCACTATGGAATTTGTTGGCACTATATAAATAATAAAATAACAATAAAAATTGCATCCACTGTGCGCGGTGCCACAGGACCACTAGAGAGTCCCCCCTACTCCTCCACAGGTAAAAAGCAAGGGGGTAGTAAAATAAAAAAAAAAACATTCTTTCAAATAAAATAGAAAAAAAAAGAAAATACTTTCCTGCCCACAGAAGCCCCTATTTTACCCCAGAAATGTATATACACACACAGTATCCATAACACACACTGCATCCACTACATAAACACACTGTAATCACTTCAAAAACACACACTGCATCCACTTTACACACAAACTGCACCCACTATGCATACTTCGCATCCACTAAACACATATTCCTTCCATTACAGAAACATGCACTGCACCACTATGCACACCTTGCATCCACTATATACATTATACATATACACTATAAACATACTCCTTCCACTAAATACGCAATGCATCCAGTACACACTGCATCCGCTATACACACTATACCCACTTTACACACACTCTGAGTCTTCTATACATACACACATCTTGCATCCACTTTATTTTACTTGTGAGTGGGAACTGGTGGATGGGCTCTGTGGGTGGACTTGGATGTGGTGGGTGGACTTGGAAATGAGCCCTGGGGGCCCAGACCTTGAGCTGTATAAGGGGCCCCAACATTTTTGATGGCAACCCTGATCAGGTGAGCTGTACAATTAAATGTCTGGCAACATTACTCCATTGTAGAACATTAATGACTCATCAATGCATATAAAATCCAAATGCAATACTTAGCTGTAATATACGAAATTAAAGTTCACAAACTTAATAACATCTCTCTATTTACATCTACATAAGCATAATGTTTTGAGAATAACCATTATTATTTAATTTCTGATCAGATTTAAGTTGCTTAGTTATAGGTGTTGTTTTATTCCTGCATTGCAGATATAAGATTGAAAATTAAAAGTACAGAATAATGTCTGGGGCTAACATAAAGCCATCCTGAATTTAAAACAGAAGTAAAAAAAAAAGAATACAATTGTTATAGCCTGGTGTTTTTCTTTAATTTTGTCTCCACAGTAATTGAATAAAAAGGATTTGTGATGGTAAATTGAATACAATATTTTTAAGTATAGTGCATTAAAAATGTCAACATTCAAATGCTCACTGATGCAAACCCCATTATGAATTGTAGTACAGAGTAAGTTCAGCTGTTTTTAATAGTTTGATGTTCGATGAAACAGGTAATGGACTCAGTTTTTGGTTTTCAGCTGGATAGGTTTATGTTTATGGAATAGACTTCAATTCACACAATTGTTTTGCTGATGTAAAATTGTGTAGCTTTTATATACTGTATATATGATGCTAGTAATGTTCTGCTACAGGACCACACAGAATAAGTCAACCATGGATCAGAAAACTATCTTCTGCTTTGTAAATTGAACTTTAATTGCATATTAAAGGGTATATTAAATGATAAAGCATATTGCAGGGTCTAGCAGCATATTAACAGTGCAAGAGATAGGAAATAATAACAAGTGTAAACATTAGATTACTTTACAGGAAGTGTTTTGTAAGGATGTGCAAGTAACATAAAGAGAGGTGTGCAAAGGGCGGCATAAACAAAGTGATTTAACGCCTAAATAGCAGATAACTTAACACTGATACTTCAGGTACACGGTCTATACACCAAAACTGCTTCACTAAACTGAAGTTGTTTTGGTGACTATAGTATCCCTTTACTCCTACATTCCTGCTCATTGAGTAAAGTTCAATAATTATGGGTACAGCATAACACTAAATAATTCTATTCAAGTGAATCTTAGTCTTACCAGCTTGACCTTTGTGTATGTTTTTGTTAACATAGTTTTAATTTTGATTAAGTCTATGTATAAGTGTATTTCCTAATAAAACATGAAAATTATTTTCTTTTAATCTGTTAAGAACAACTTTTTTAGGGACCTTCTATATTCTTTGTGCTCCTATTTGGGAGTATTAAATATAAATTAAACAACAGCATGCAGAAATATTTGTATTTCCGACAAGTCAGAAAATGTGAACTACTGCTCATAAATTGATAGCACATCAATATTTTACTGTCTTTTCAACTCAGCAAAAGAAAGCAACGGAGTTATCTCATTATATCATTAGAGACAAGTCATGATTAAATATTAACGTTGTTGTTAAATAACATGGGAAATATGCATTCTTATTGAGCATTAATGGAAATGACTATTACAGCTATCATATGTTGTTTATTAGAAGATATATCCGGCATCACTGTATCAATTGTAATAAAAATATTACAGTTACGTTGTGTACAGTGCAAAACTAAACCAGCATTGGCTAAAATAGCACTCTGATGCTCTTTGCTGGATGGTAACGACCAAGCCTTACTGGATTTCTTAAAGTGATGGTAGCTGTGTTTTATTATCAGACATAGAAAAACAGGTTCAGCATCCCTGACCTAGCCCTATCGTTTTGATTAAGAAATTAGATTGTGGTGTAATGGGATATGAAGTGCAATAGAAAAATGTGCAAACTTAAATGATGGAAAAGGTGCTTGATATGTACATGGGTTATGACAGTGAAACAACGGGGGGGAAGGGCTGCGCTAAAAAGTAGTAAAATACAGTGTAAACCAGACCGGATGGTCACAATCTGATAATAATGTAAAACGTAAGTCTCTTACACCAGGTAAAGAAAATATCTTATGGAAAAATATATATATCTTTGAGGAGAGTCTTTGCAGATAAAAAGAGTATACAATGAAAAAGTGGTGATAAAAATGGTAAAAATGAATAAAAAATTGATGAAAAAAATAGTCTCACTGATATAGCTTGGTGGGATATCTGTACAGTCCTCAGGAGTTGATCCGTCCGGGGAGTAGGATGATCCGTATATGTGGAGACAAAATAGGAGACACGACAAAACGCCAATAGTGAAGAATTGCGGCTCCAAGGGTAAAATGAGAAAATAATATGATAATACACTCACATTTGTATGAGCTTTAGACCAGCTCTGGACTTATAGGCGTTGCAGCGGTATGATCCCCGCTACCAGGATATACTGGAGAAGACGTCTGGCGATCCAACCTTGGTACTCCGGAATGTATAGAAAACAACAATAGTGCTCTCAGTAGGTAGGGTATGTGAAGTAACAGTAAATAAAATATACTTACAAGTATAGAGCAGGAAATACTGCTCTATTAATAGGGCGCTGGTGGAATAATCCCCACCTGGGATTTCTTTGGATCAGGATCCGAGTATGAGAAGTAAAAATAGTAGTGATAGAATAATATAATAATATTAAATAATAATATATATATAAAAAAATATTGAAAATATATATATATATATATATATATATAAAAAGAAAGAAAAAAATATATAAATAAAAAATAAAATAAATAAAATATAATATAAAACTGCCAGGAATAATAAAATAGTATATCAAATAAAGTAGGAGTTGGTCCTATAAAGAAGGTAACCAAAATCACTTTAATATTTAAAATACACAATTTAAAACCATTAACGCGTTTCACCTAAACAGGCTTTTTCAAAATGGTCATATTACCATTTTGAAAAAGCCTGTTTAGGTGAAACGCGTTAATGGTTTTAAATTGTGTATTTTAAATATTAAAGTGATTTTGGTTACCTTCTTTATAGGACCAACTCCTACTTTATTTGATATACTATTTTATTATTCCTGGCAGTTTTATATTATATTTTATTTATTTTATTTTTTATTTATATATTTTTTTCTTTCTTTTTATATATATATATATATATTTTCAATATTTTTTTATATATATATTATTATTTAATATTATTATATTATTCTATCACTACTATTTTTACTTCTCATACTCGGATCCTGATCCAAAGAAATCCCAGGTGGGGATTATTCCACCAGCGCCCTATTAGTAGAGCAGTATTTCCTGCTCTATACTTGTAAGTATATTTTATTTACTGTTCCTTCACATACCCTACCTACTGAGAGCACTATTGTTGTTTTCTATACATTCCGGAGTACCAAGGTTGGATCGCCAGACGTCTTCTCCAGTATATCCTGGTAGCGGGGATCATACCGCTGCAACGCCTATAAGTCCAGAGCTGGTCTAAAGCTCATACAAATGTGAGTGTATTATCATATTATTTTCTCATTTTACCCTTGGAGCCGCAATTCTTCACTATTGGCGTTTTGTCGTGTCTCCTATTTTGTCTCCACATATACGGATCATCCTACTCCCCGGACGGATCAACTCCTGAGGACTGTACAGATATCCCACCAAGCTATATCAGTGAGACTATTTTTTTCATCAATTTTTTATTCATTTTTACCATTTTTATCACCACTTTTTCATTGTATACTCTTTTTATCTGCAAAGACTCTCCTCAAAGATATATATATTTTTCCATAAGATATTTTCTTTACCTGGTGTAAGAGACTTACGTTTTACATTATTATCAGATTGTGACCATCCGGTCTGGTTTACACTGTATTTTACTACTTTTTAGCGCAGCCCTTCCCCCCCGTTGTTTCATTTCCAGTTTGTTTTTAGGGTTTTGTGGGATTCCCTAATTAGGGTTGCAGCTTTTACTGTTATTGAGCGCAGACTCTTCTCTTTGTTTTTCGATGGGTTATGACAGTACCTGCTTAAATGTTACAGTTTAATGAAGTTATACAGAGAACTGTAGAACGTTTTGTGTTGCAAAGACTTTCATGGTTATTCACTAAAGTGAGAATTCAAGGTGAATTCCAAATTAAAGACCAAAATAGTCAAATAAGAAAACAATATCACAATATCAAATTACAAGTTCTAACCATATAGCACAGGATTCCTTATTACACTCTAGAAAACTTGATAAGAAGCCAAAAAATAATAATAAATCGTACCCCAAACACCAATAATATGAATCTATTAATATAAACCTATAATACCATAAATGCAAAATATTGGCAATCCAATAAAATGATAATTTATCATTCTACAGTACTTTATTTTGCAGATTCTAAAATGTAAATATCACACTAGTATAAACAGCATTTTTATTTAAGCCGTGCTGCATGGCTGTGTGTATGATTGATATTGTGTGATATTGTGTGATGCAGGACCCCTAATTTCAGGGGATATATGATACATTTGTATCTGACCTGCCTAGAGTCTGTTGGAATTATAGCAAATAGCAACTGCTATTTGCAAACACAGCTACAGCTACAAAAGAAAAGTAAAACAAGGAGTAGTTAGATTAAAAACAAAAGAAGGAAGGTATGTAGATGAGAATAAAGGTCTAGCTGACTGTCTCAATTAATATTTTTGTTCGGTATTTACAGATGAAAATGAAGGAGAGGGACCTCAGTTAAAGGGAAACTCCAGTGCCAGGAAAACGATCCGTTTTCCTGGTACTGGAGGGTCTCTCTCCCTCCCACCCCCCAATCCCCAGTTGCTGAAGGGGTGACAACCCCTTCAGTGACTTACCAGAGGCAGCGACAGGTCCCACGTCGCTGCTTCCTACTCCCCCACGCTCCTCCTTCTGCTTACGTCGGCCGGTGGGCGAGACTGATCTCGCCCGCCGGCCGAGGAGACCTAATGCGCATGCGCGGCAATGCCGCGCATGCGCATTAGCGCACCCCATAGGAAAGCATTGAAAATGAATTTCAATGCTTCCCTATGGGGAATAGAGCGACGCTGGAGGTCCTCACACAGCGTGAGGACGTCCAGCGACACTCTAGCACAGAAAACCTGTGCTATGAAGCAGGAAGTTCCCTCTAGTGGCTGTTCCCTCTAGTTTAAAAAACTGCACTAATTACACTTGCAGGGTTAAGGGTAGTGGGAGTTGGCACCCAGACCACTCCAATGAGCAGAAGTGGTCTGGGTGCCTGGAGTGTCCCTTTAAGAAAAAGGATAAATGAGTCATTTATTACACGCGAGTTTACAGAGGAAGAGGTTCTATTTCAACTGTCAAAAGTAAAGACAAATAAGTCAATGGGACCTGATGTAATACACCCAAAGCTATTAAAAGAGCTTAGTGGTGTACTAGCAAAACCATTAACAGATTTATTTAACCAATCATTGTTAACAGGAGTAGTCCCAGAAGATTGGAAGTTAGCGAATGTTGTGCCCATTCACAAGAAAGGTAATAGGGAGGAGTCGGGCAACTATAGGCCAGTAAGCCTTACTTCAGTAGTGGGGAAAGTCATGGAAACCATGTTAAAGGATAGGATTGTTGAACATCTAAAAACACATGGATTTCAAGATCAGAGACAACATGGGTTTACTTTAGGGAGATCATGCCAAACTAATCTTATTGATTTTTTTGATTGGGTAACTAAAATTATAGATCAGGGTGGTGCAGTAGACATTGCTTACCTAGATTTCAGTAAGGCTTTTGACACTGTTGCACATAGAAGGCTTATCAATAAACTGCAATCTTTGAGTTTGGATTCCAATATTGTTGAATAGGTAAGGCAGTGGCTGAGTGACAAGCAACAGAGGGTTGTAGTCAATGGAGTATATTCGAAGCATGGGCTTGTCACCAGTGGGGTTCATCAGGGATCTGTACTTGGACTCATTCTCTTTAATATTTTTATTAGTGATATTGCAGAAGGGCTTGATGGTAAGGTATGTCTTTTTGCTGATGATAATAAGATATGTAACAGGGTTGATGTTCCAGGAGGGATAAGCCAAATGGCAAATGATTTAGGTAAACTAGAAAAATGGTCAGAGTTGTGGCAACTGATATTTAATGTGGATAAGTGCAAGATAATGCATCTTGGACGTAAAAACCCAAAGGCAGAGTACATAATATTTGATAGAGTCCTAACCTCAACATCTGAGGAAAGGGACTTAGGGGTGATTATTTCTGATGACTTAAAGGTAGGCAGACAATGTAATAGAGCAGCAGGAAATGCTAGCAGAATGCTTGGTTGTATAGGGAGAGGTATTAGCAGTGGAAAGAGGGAAGTGCTCATGCCATTGTACAGAACACTGGTGAGACCTCACTTGGAGTACTGTACACAGTACTGGAGACCGTATCTTCAGAACGATATTGGTACCTTAGAGTAAGTTCAGAGAAGGGCTACTAAACTGGTTCATGGATTGTAGGATAAAACTTACCAGGAAAGGTTAAAGGATCTTAACATGTATAGCTTGGAGGAAAGACAAGACAGGGGGGATATGATAGAAACATTTAAATACATAAAGGGTATCAACACAGTAAAGGAGGAGACTATATTTAAAAGAAGAAAAACGACCTCAACAAGAGGACATAGTCTTAAATTAGAGGGACAATGGTTTAAAAATAATATCAGGAAGCATTACTTTACTGAGAGGGTAGTGGATGCATGGAATAACCTTCCAGCTGAAGTGGTAGAGGTTAACACAGTAAAGGAGTTTAAGCATGCGTGGGATAGGCATAAGGCTATCCTAACTATAAGATAAGGCCAGGGACTAATGAAAGTATTTAGAAACTTGGGCAGACTAGATGGGCCGAATGGTTCTTATCTGCCGTCACATTCTATGTTTCTATGTTTCTATTAATGAACTGTAAAAGTCTGGAGAGGGACTAGGGAAACAGAGCTAGCAATTATTTAGATAATACACATTAAGGAACAGTGTGCACACATAAAAAAATACAGTTCCACCATATGGTCATATTGTGTTAAGCCCACCTCTACTTCACAATACCCCAGTATTAGTGGGTCCTACACTTATTTGAACATGGGAGACAAATTAAATAGTGCTAGTGCTAAATGTGCTGAAGTGTATTTTAATGATCTGTTGTAAGAGTATTTTTATGTGTGAGCTGTAACTTAATCTGTCATAACATATATAAATTTTGGTCTCTACCCAAGCACCATTCTTGAGAAATGGGTGTTCCGGGTTCGCCTCTAATTCTCTTTTTGTCTTTACTGGAGCGAGTAACTCTGTCTCCCTAGCTCATTTACCAGAGTATCAGTAATAGCAGATGGGCTTAAAAACAAGACAAACAATCTACAAACAGAAACTGCAGTTTGAAGATCGAAACTGCTACAAATCTTACCTAGCTGAACATTTATATCTTTGTGCTACCATATGTTTAAGAGTATTCAAACACTAGTCCAAACACAAAACCTAACCCTAATAAAAAAAGAAAAGAAAGAATCATGTACTATTAGGATACATAATTGTAAGCATATAATAAGGCCATTTCAGGTTCTGGATACATTTTTGAAAATGTTGATCTTACAGTAAGTAGTATGAAACCTTTGGTCCTATAGTTTATTATGGTGTTTCCAGACCTGTTTGATTACATAGTTTTCCTTTAATATAATTATATTGAATACATTGTTTTCCTTTAATATTTTGTGTGTATATATATAAATGTACATATGTAAATCTACATTGTAAATTCACTTACCCCAGGTGTACCCGATGCCATGAGTGCTTCCGCCCGTGGCCCCAAATGTGATCTGCGCATGCGTGACGTGCCCCGCCCCCATTCTGCGTGACCACGTGATTCCGTTGTCATGGAGACCCTGAAACGCATCGTGTCTCCATGGCAACCCGGCTGCATACTGGCCATATTCTAAAGAATGGTGATAAATAAAATCCATGCAGTAACAACAATCAAGATACCTTAGTCCCAATTGTAGACTACAAAGCTGAGGGATGAGTGCAAAATGTATCATAGAGTGATTAGAGTGCCCAATTTCCTAAACATATTCCACTTAAAGGGGCAGTATCAGCCACCTAATAAATGTAATCAGAATATTGCAACCTTTGTTATTATTTAGTACATACTGTGCTTAAGTGTATCAACTATGTAATGTAGAGTATATAAAGTACATCGTATTTAACAAAAGTGATATAAATTGCTGTAAGTGCTAAACAGTGCAAATAGTGCAAAAAATGTAAAACAAAAAAGTATATAAACCACTAGTGCTAACCTGTATAGGTCTTGATACTACTTTATGCTCCACAGTTCAGCAAAAAATATGTCAAAAATACTGAGGGGCATATAAAGAGCATACTTTATAAAAAAAAGTTAATCTATAGGTGAAACCATAATCAGTGCATTTAAAGTGATGTGTGCTAGTTGGCGGAGCATGCAAAAGATAAAATGGTGGCAGTATGTCCGCACCCAGGGATAGGCGACATCCAAAAGGTTAGAGATAAAGAAAAAACAATAAGGAGAATGGATATGTACATATTCAATGATCATAGATAAAAAAAATTATATATATATATATATATATATATATATATATATATATATATATATATATATACATATACAAAAACTAAATAATAATGAAATCTAAAAAAGTAGGTTAAAAACATCAACTACAGGGGACTCATATAAATGAGTAATAGGAGATCATCTCATTCAGTCCTTTAGGGGCTATAGTGTCCAATCTGTAAATCCAAAATGTCTCACAGTTTAACAGGAGTTTGCTTCTATCTCCCCCCCATTTTAACGGAGGCACATGATCAATGGCCACAAACGTAAGCGTTGACAATGGATGTTGAAGAGCGAGGAAATGTTTAGCAACTGGTTGGTCGGAAGTACCATCCCGATAGGCTACCCGTATGCTCGATCTGTGGCCCCTGATCCTTTCACACAATAGGGTCTCAGTTTTGCCGATATATACAAGTTCACAGGGGCAGGATAATATGTAGACCACATACGGATTCTTGCAGGTGATGGTATAACGTATCTGGAAGCTCTTGTTTTTATGTGGGTGTTGGAAAGTCCATGCGGGGGTCATATGACCACAAGTGACACAACCCAAGCATCGTATACTCCCCGACTCTTCATTTCGACCCTCTTTTCATAGCTTTTCACCGGGTCTGTGTGAACCAATAAATCCCTCAAATTCTTATTTCTCTGATAGCAAATAAGAGGTGGTTCTTTAAACACTTTAGGGAGCGTATCGTCACACACTATCATTTTCCAATTATCCCTAACAATTTTAGAAATTGCTGGAGATGCATCATGAAAAATAGTGGGAAAAATCAATCTCGGGGCTTTCTTATCCAATTTAGTCATGCTGGCAGACTTTGCCTCCTCTAATGCTTTGACTAAGTCTTTGTGTTGATAGCCACGCTCAAGAAATGTTTTCACCATCTCTTCCAGTTGTTCATCCATCTTATTCATGTCCGAATTATTGTGGATTACTCTAAGGAACTGGACTTTAGGCAAATACTTTTTCAGAGCTTCTGGGTGTGCTCTTGTATTATGCAAAATGGTGTTGCGATCTGTTTATTTCTTGTAGAGACAATATGTAAGCCCCTGTTCATTCAAATAAATTTCCAGATCTAGAAACTGTGCAGAAGTAGTGTCGATCTTTGATGTAAATCTTATTGGACTCTCCACTTGATTTAAGAACCGTATCATTTTCATTGCCTCTGTCGTACTGCCACTCCAGAGTATAAGCAGGTCATCAATATACCTGAAGTAGCCTTGGATATACTGGCTATATTTTGTAAGAATCCATCTTTGCTCATATATGTACATTTATGCGTTAGCATACATAGGGGCCATAGCGGCCCCCATGGACGTGCCTGAAACTTGGAGGTACTATTTGTCTTCAAATCTAAAATAGTTGTTACTTAAAACAAGTGAAAGTAGCTCCAGAACAAACTCAATAGGTGGTCCCTCATTGGAACTCGAGGAGGTAAGAACAGATCTCATAGCCTCCACGCCTTGTACGTGCGGAATCACCGTGTAGAGACTACTTACATCCATTGTTATAAGGACTGTAGTACCCCTCTTTAATTTCAACTGTTTCAGTTTTAAAATTAAACTGGGCGTATCCTTTATACATGTGTTAAGCTCAGCTATCGGTGGCTGGAATAGAAAGTCGAGCCACTTGGCAATCGGCTCCAGGAGGCCTTCTATCGCCGAGACGATAGGTCTCCCTGGTGGTCTAGTAGGGTCCTTGTGGATCTTAGGGAGAGTATATATAATGGGCATTCGAGGGTGGACCTTCAGAAGATATTGGCTGAGTTGTATGTCCAAATAACCTGCTTCGATTCCCCTCTTAATGACAGCTTCAACATTCTTCCTAATCATTTCAGTGGGATCCCCCATCAATGGCTGATAGACTTTCTCATTGAGTAGTTGCTGTGGCAATTCTTCCGCATATTGTGCATAATCCATGATCACAATCCCGCCTCCTTTATCGGCTGGACGAATGGCTAGGGAATGGTCGTTGGCCAAATTTTTTATACATTTCATTTTTTGAGAGGTAATGTTTCTGTATTTACATCTATGGGTATTAATGACTTCCTGTGTAAGATGGCTGGCTGTGGAGAGATATGATTGTTGGGGATAAAATCAGCCTGGGCCCTTTGTGGATAATGGATATTTGCCAACTCATTCAGAGCTCTGGAAATTGGAAATGAATAGCAGAGACGTGTTCAATAACCAATTCAAATTCCTTTATTACGCGAGTTATATTTATACCCCATTATCATAGCAGGATGGGAGGGGGAATGAGCATATGGGCGTGACAATGACATTGTTTTTCACAAGTTATAAGCAGCTGTTTCTTGTTATATTGCACGTATATCTGATAAAAAAACTGATATTTACAAATACCAAAATCTTGGACAATTAACAAGAACATTTCGAAATCAGTACTTTTCCCGTAACTAGGATTTTAGATAAATTGTATCAAATTAACCCTTATATGAACAGCTAGGATAGATAGTGAAATGGATATTTGTATCTACAATTATTTATTTGATGCTTTATTGGTGTATGGATCAAATGAGGATTTGGTTCTGAAACGTGTGAACTTTTCTTGATTCGCTGTATTAGTCGATGGTTTCGCCGGGTTATGGAAGAAGTCCTTAAGTCGCATGTGTCTCCCAAAATTAAAAAGTTCAGTATTCCATTTGAACTGATTCGGCGTCGATGTAGGTATAAAGGAGAGACCACGGCTGAGAATTTCAATCTCTTGAGTATCAAGTGGTTTCTGGGACAGATTAAAGATAGGAATTACCTCCGTAAGGGGGGTTTTCCCCGAGTTGTGGGTCTTGCCTTGTACTAAATAATAACAAAGGTTGCAATATTCTGATTAAATTTATTAGGTGGTTGATACTGCCCCTTTAAGTGGAATATGTTTAGGAAATTGGGCACTCTAATCACTCTATGATACATTTTGCACTCATCCCTCAGCTTTGTAGTCTACAATTGGGACTAAGGTATCTTGATTGTTGTTACTGCATGGATTTTATTTATTATCACCATTCTTTAGAATACGGCCAGTATGTAGCCGGGTTGACATGGAGATGCGATGCGTTTCAGGGTCTCCATGACAATGGAATCACGTGGTCACGCAGAATGGGGGCGGAGCAAGTCACGCATGCGCAGATCACACTTGGGGCCGGGGGCGGAAGCACTCATGGGATCGGGTACACCTGGGGTAAGTGAATTTACAATGATTACTGTTCCTATATACGTTTGTTTCGTATTATGGCTGTTGTTCCTGATGAAAGTCCCAAACGTGGACTGAAATGTTGAAGCAGTTTTTTAAGATGGATCAATAAACTTATAACTTTTAATCACCTTTTGGAATCCGTGAGTGCATACATACATACATACATAGTGGAACCTCAGAACTCGAACAGTCCCTTACCTGAACATTTCGGTAGTTGAACAACAAATTTGAGAAAAAATGTCTCGGTACACAAACGATTCTCGGTACCGAACAAATCAATGATAAATTTACAGTTTACCTTGGGCACATTTTAAATGCCAGAAGAACAGTTACCTATCCCCATCCAACCAATAATATTTCTTCTCCTTTCCACTTACACTTTCAACTCTCATGATTACAAGTGAAGTGAAGTTACTTTCTCTTTTCATTTACTGTACATTGTGTTTATTTTTCTTTATGATTTTATGCATCAAAGGCATTATTAAACTGTAAAATTTGTGTTAAAATACTATAAATTTGGGGGTCTGGAATGGATTAATAAAATTTATATTAATTCTTATGGGAAATGTTGATTTGGTTCTCAAACAAATTGGAACTCGAACAACCTCCTGGATCAGATTACGTTCGAGTTCCACTGTATGTATATATATTAAATGGAAACAATGTAATCAAGCAAAGGGGTCTGGAAACACCACCCTTCGAAAATTAATGTATTTATAATTTTATATATATATATATATATATATATATATATATATGTAAATACAAATTAAAAATAAATAGATTTTCCAAGGGTGGTATTTTGTATATTCCTTACTCTCAAGCCTCCTTGGAGTCTGAGGGCTCTATGCAGTGTCCAGAACTGCACTCTTCTAGACAGAGATCTCTGATGTTGCCCCCTGGAATCTACTGAAGCCACTTTGGTTAAAGTACTGTGCATACAAAACATGTAGACCTCTAGTCTCTGTATGCTATCATCTGCTGCATTGCTTATGTTTTAGTACCCATACGTGGGAAAAAATAGAGAATCGTTAATTTTAGCTTACCTAGTCCCGAAGTTGCTATTTACCTTGCTCAGGCAGAATTTTGTAGTGCAAGGATCACACTTTTTGACAGCTGAAGCAGGACGGGGCAGAACCATTATTAAAGGAACTGGGACCATGCCTTAAGGACATCTAGTGCATAATTTCTATATCACACTTTTTTCTTTTTGGCATATAGAAGGTAGCAAACAGATTTATTTATTTTTCATTCATTATCACATAGATAGAGATGTCCCGAACAGTTCGCCGGGAACGGTTCGCCGGCGAACATAGATTGTTCGCGGTCGCCGCGGCGGGCGAACATATGCGATGTTCGGTCCGCCCCTTATTCGTCATCATTGAGTAAACTTTGACCCTGTACCTCACAGTCAGCAGACACATTCCAGCCAATCAGCAGCAGACCCTCCCTCCCAGACCCTCCCACCTCCATGACGAATAGGGGGCGGATCGAACATCACATATGTTCGCCCGCCGCGGCGATTGCGAACAAGCTATGTTCGCTGGCGAACAGTTCCCGGCGAACTGTTCGCGATATCTCTACACATAGATCCACTCTCCCAAATTGTGAATTACAGTCCCAAGTGCTTCTTCTTTTACAACTGGGACTACTACTGCCTTCACTTTCCACATCCTTTCTAGCTCATATTTCAGTCCTTGGTATTTGTCCACATTCTCGTGTATTACTACATTTATTTCAGCACACAGACATCCAAGCTTAGGATATTGTTTATATATTACTAAAGTATTATTATTTTTTTTGTTATAATACAGTATAACTGACAAGCTACATATTGGATATTATAAGAGGGTATTCTAGTATGAAAGTATTTTTAGTTTATCTGAAAGAGTTTTAGTGTCTATCCATTCTGTTTAACGTATCAAGTTTAACCATGCATCATTTTTTTTCATGCTTTGTGAAATCAAAGTTCAGCATGTATTTAAAGATTTCATTAATTAGGATCTATTGTAAAGTAATAAAGACGTTTAATGACTTTAAAAAGATACTCTATATTCATATTAATTTAATATTGAAAAGCCCACTCAAACAGCATGCCAAGAAGATTTCCCTAAAGAGGCTTCATTTTAATGCGCATGATGAATAATTGCATACATGAATGTGAACAAAATCACTTACTGACTTTGAATACTGGGATGTTAGGGATTAGTTTAACACACAAACTAAGTACTTTTACTAAGTGCTGGAGAAGTAAACTATAAGGGTTTTATTTATACAGGGCAACAAGGGACAATGCCTTAACATGGAACAACCAGCGTTCTTAATGAGGAACAATATCCCGATAATTTTTTCACTTTAGATCTCTACAATATTAGAGGGTATGTACAATGGATCCTAAAGGCATCATTGGAACAACATTTGAGTCACATACTACATTTTATAAAGGGGTTTGGTAACAAACAATTGCCAAGGTTTGTAGTACCTCTGTATGTATTTCCTCTGCGTCTGTTAAAGAGTGTGAGCCAATGCATGATAACACAACATCTATTCACTCTCTTATTATTATTATTATTATTATTAGTAGTAGTAGTAGTGGTATTTATATAGCTCCAGCATATTCTGTAGCTCTTTACAATATTATCAGAGGGGGAGATTTAACAATAAATGAAACAATTACAAAAACGGATAGGAATAATAGGTTGAAGAGGACCCTGCTCAAACGAGTCTACAGTCTACTCTCTTACATCTAGATATTAAATCAGAATCAGGTAGCTGTGAAAAGTGATTGATCTTTAATAGAATGGCATTATCTAATTTCTTCAGTATTTATAAAAAAAAATCCCTCACAGAGATAGCTACGTTGGATTACATGTATTCACAGTTGATTAGTTGCATTAATGCATGCTCTTTCAAAGATTGTTTCAAATTTCCGCAGCTAACAGCGTAGATTAAGATACTTTGACCTAGCAGCTTAGTTAATCCATTAGGAAAAATAAATGTCTTTGGCCTTCAGTAAATTACACTAAAAACTGATATGAAACCTGCATATATAACCGTTTGAGTACCAGAAACCTGCATTGTTGTTTAATTTTATATATTGAATAAGGACTGAATCCTACAAACTGATATATTCCATCTTCATGACCCAAATAAAATAAGAGCGGGACAAAAATAAAAGATTGACAAAAATGTCTCACACCCTGAAGCTATTTTCATTAGCTAGCACTGTGAACAGAGTATGCCCGCAAGTCCCTTTATCATATATATTTTCTGTTTGACTTCAGTTTCTTGTATATAATTGTCTGTATTCATAAATCATTCAGAATAATGTGATTACAAAATGAATATATTAAGTAGCTGTGAAGAAATTATCTTTTTTATATCTAACGTAGATTCTATCTATCTATCTATCTATCCATCTATCCGTCTGTCTGTCTGTCTGTCTATCTATGTATGTATGTATCTATCTATCAGTATAAAAGAAGCTGTCAAAAATATTAATTATTAATTAACATTGCTGTGGTTGCTCTTTGTATGGGCATGTTTTCTTTAGCATGTATGTGGATTTTCTGCTGTCATGTAACTGTTTTAATGAGATGACATTTTGTGGTTACTGGTATATTTGATATTTTTAAATGTTTGCATGCATTCCCCTATTTTTTGCATACATTTGCAATAACTGTGAGTAAAACATTAGTAGGTATAATTAGGTTGTCCTGTTAATGCATAGTGAATAGCTACCCTTTCTGTTGTTGAGTGTGACTAGAACAGAGACAAATTGTCACATATCATAGGCTTGCTGTAATGGGGAATTCTCAATTTGATTTTGCAAGAGTTGACAGCCATGCATTATAATTAGGAGGTGCGACATACACAGACCAATCTTTTCCACCTTGGTCTCTCCGACAAGGAATATATGACAGAAAGGAAAACACTATATGATGGAACTGATTAAAAGCTGGAAATTGATTAAACACAAACTCAGTTTAAACCGAGGGCGGGGAGAGTGGGGGGAGGAGGGTAGATTACTTGGCTTTTAAATATAATAATAAAAATAATAATAATTTCAGTCTAACTTGAATACCTTGGGTTGCAAATGTTGTAATTGTTCATGTAATTTGTTTATTGATTTAAGAATGAATAAGATTATTAAGTAGGATGACTCACTTCACCAGAAGGGACAAAAGTGGAATACTAAAGTACTCCATAATTCTTACATCACTAACACTCTGCTGAATCATCACTTTCTGCTGTAAAGAGTTGACAGTACTCTGGGAAATCTAACAAGAAGATCTAATTTACAGGAACAAATGACTTCCTGTAGGGTCTTTAGGCCACGTTTCTCCAGGATTATAATTATGTTGCAAGGAAAAGCTCTTAGTTTTCCAAAGTGAAAAGTCTTCCATACCCATTCAACATTATCAACTATTATTTAATTATTGAAATAGTTAGAGAAAAATATTAGCATTATTCAAAATTATGAGAGTATGGTGTGAATGAACCATATTATTTTGCTAAACTCTTAAGAAGACATCAAGCATTTACTGTCCAATTTCCATAGTAAAGTACTTGTTTGGTCAAGCTAATATTACTATTTGCTAACAAACCAAGATGTCTAATTGGGAAATCCTACATTGTGTCTAATATAATTATTTACACATTTTCAAAAGGTTATTGCTTTATCCATTTTAAAGAATTTACTATCCATCTTTATAATCCTCTATAACATATACAGTATATGTTGTGCTTTCTTTCTTGCAAATATACATATAAGAAGATAAAACAAAGCAGATTGCATTTTTATAAAATATATTTTCCTGATTTTCAATTCAATAATAGAATCGGGTGCAATTTATTTTCTATAATTAGAAAATATATTCCTGAATCAATTATTTTTGTATGATTGTTTTTGAGCATTATATTGACTCCCCCTATGGATTTTCCTCCCATTCTCTGTTACAATATATATTTTGAGCATGTTTGTTTTTTAACAACAAAATTATAATTAAAAAACAGGCACCATTTAGGTTTCTGTTACTAAATTTGTGCCAGAGTTAAGCAGTGTCAAACATATCTCTTTTTCTAGTTTTTTTTTTTCAAATGGGAATTTTAGCGTAATGTTATACTCAATTGATACTTTTTAAGCATGCCCATCCTGTAAAGTTTTATTTAAATAGTTATGAGTTTCAATATTTCTTTATATTACCTTTTTTTGCTAGTTTAAAACTTTTTTTCACAAGTTTTATTATTTTCTGTTTTATGTATTTTTTCCCCTCATCCTTAAAATATCTAGTTTCTATTGTCACAATGTTTCTTTCTTGGATGTTCATTTATTTTTGTCTTTGACAGCTTTAATGTCAGTGACAATTGTGTTTCTTTTGACGTAATGTCACAGACTCCACGAAATATACTACTTAATTTAAAGTTACTAGCCTAGGCTGTTTCTAGTTGGGGGAAATGCTAAGAATCAATCACTTGCTTTGTTTTCAACAAAAAGGATTGTACTAAGACACCAATTAGTGTTCACCTTTTTAGTTCCTTCAACTTTGGTCACATTATTTTTTGCACTTTTGCAACTGTTTTGATGGCTTACATACTACTAAAAAAAGAACATAATATGGCACATATACCTATTTTCATACCTGTTCAAATAAGTCTTACATGTAATATTTGTTTGAAAAATATGTATATGTACATTTTTCTTTATGTATTAATTAATCAGTGGAAATATAAACCATTGTGACACACAAATTCAACTCAC
Organism: Pelobates fuscus; assembly: GCF_036172605.1. Taxonomy (NCBI): domain Eukaryota; kingdom Metazoa; phylum Chordata; class Amphibia; order Anura; family Pelobatidae; genus Pelobates; species Pelobates fuscus. The sequence continues at coordinate 234,617,351 of NC_086321.1, read as the reverse complement.
AATATATGAAGGTGACACATTTCCTCTATTAGCCATTTTGCCAAACTAAAATATTAATTTAATTTAGTTCTGAACTGAAATTTATGTTAATATGGGTCGATTGAGATCTCAGTCAAATTCCCAAAGTCAAACAAAAACGTTCAGTGGCCAAACATGTTCATTTTGATTCATGAGTCTGCATTGTACCTGTGGCACCAAATTGAAGAAATTATTAAAGGTTGGGGACAGTCACTTAACATTGATTTTAATTCATAGATCAAGTGAGAATTAGTGGAAAAAAGGTGGAGTCTAAAAAACAAATCTATATTTGCATGTTTCCATATGATATATTTAATAAATCTATAATGTGTAAATATAGATTTTTAATTATTCTCCTGTTTTTCTACTATTTACTTTTTCTCACTTGGTCTATAACCGAATGGAGAGAAAAGGCTCCTTTTAGTATACTGGAAAATATATCTAATATTTATATTATGTACATATTTTGCAGTACACTGATTGGCTCATTTTTACACTGAGCTGAACATACATATGGTGGAAATTATTCCATCACATTTTTTTTTATTTACAGAAAAAATAATTCAGCTGAACCAAATTTTCTTGCCATGCACAAGTTTACTTTTATCCATGTATGAGGCAAGTGTTTTGTGGAAACAAACAGCCACAGCTGTAATAGATAAACAGTAAAATTGTAATCTTAACAGGACTTCAAAATTATATGATCATATACTTAATTGTATTCACATTACTATTTTTTTATACATAGCAATTCAGGTATGGAAGTTTGCCTATTGAGTTTAGCTACACTGAGATAAAAAAAAAAAAACTGAAAGTAACAGGACGGGTTGTCTGATTGACAGCCAGTGGAATGTAGCAAAGTTAATGTATAAAAGTGCCAATTTCTATTAAAATCTGCACTTTCTTTAAAAATAAAATAAACAGGACACATTCTTCACACATAGTGAAGTGCTTTAGGGGTCTGGATTGTCCCTTTAATACAATGACTAAATTAAATGGACCTAGGACAGAACCCTGAACTACTCCTCTTAACAATTTTGTAGAAAATTAAACATTAAGAACTACTTTCCACCCGCAATCATTTGAATCTAAACCAATTGCGTTTAATTTGTATAGTAACTTTTTTGTGGAAGCTTGGCAGAATTCTTTATAGAATACAATTAAGATTTTTACATAATCTGTCTTTCATTAAACCATATTAATTCCTACTAATGACGTTGTTCAGAATGAACTTCTGAATATTATCCCTTAATAACTCTTGAGATAATTCCCCAACCAAAGATTTTAAATATGCACACTAGTGATGTCGCGAACATAAAACCGCCATAGACTTTAATGGGCAGGCGAATTTTAAAATCCACAGGGACTCTTTCTGGCCACAATAGTGATGGAAAAGTTGTTTCAAGGGGACTAACACCTGGACTGTGGCATGCCGGAGGGGGATCCATGGCAAAACTCCCATGGAAAATTACATAGTTGATGGAGAGTCTGGTTTTAATCCATAAATGGCATAAATCACCTAACATTCCTAAATTGTTTGGAATAACGTGCTTTAAAACATCAGGTATGATGTTGTATCGATCAGGTAGTGTAAGGGTTACGCCCGCTTCACAGTGACAGACCAAACTCCCCGTTTAACGCACCGCAAACAACCGCAAACAGTCCATTTGCAGTACAGCAAACTCCCCATTTGCACAAGGTTGGATACCAAGCTAGCCATGTCCTGTTCCTTGTCCTCACTGATGTCATTGAAGGTCTCTCTTGCTCCACCCAGGAAGCGGGAGATGGAAAAAGATGCTTGGTCGGTCCTCCTACTTCAAATTTGGGGCACTGCGTGTGCAATCTAATGTGCCACCAGATAGGAGTGGTGTGTTAAGTAGTACTATTCCTATCAGTTTAATCCCTGTTACGTCCCCTATCAGGGGACGTGTATATAAGGCATCGATTTTAGGAAGCGGGAGATGGAAAAAGATGCTTGGTCGGTCCTCCTACTTCAAATTTGGGGCACTGCGCATGCAATCTAATGTGCCACCAGATAGGAGTTGTGTGTTAAGTAGTCCCCCTCATCAGGCCTTTTTTAGTCAAATGTATCGCCCACTGTCTAGACTTTTTTGACCTAGGTGACTTCTCTTCTCAGTGACAATACCTCCTGCTGCACTGAAGGTCCTTTCTGACAGGACACTTGAAGCGGGGCAGGCCAGAAGTTCTATCGCAAATTGGGATAGCTCAGGCCCCAGGCCAAGCCTGCATACCCAGTAGTCAAGGGGTTCATCGCTCCTCAGAGTGTCGATATCTGCAGTTAAGGCAAGGTAGTCTTCTACCTGTCGGTCGAGTCGTTCTCTGAGGGTGGACCCCGAAGGGCTGTGGTGATGCGTAGGACTTAAAAAGCTCCGCATGTCCTCCATCAACAACACGTCTGTAAAGCGTCCTGTCCTTGCCGGTGTGGTCGTGGGAGGAGGAGGATAACTTTCACCTCTTCCCCTGTTAGATTCCCGTTGTGCTGTGACATCACCCTTATACGCTGTGTAAAGCATAATTTTTTATAGATTTTGGAACTGCTGCATCCTTTCCGACTTGCCGTAATTCGGTAACATTTCAGGCACTTTCTGCTTATACCGGGGTTCTAGTAGCGTGGACACCCAGTACAGGACGTTCTCCTTCAGCCTTTTTATACGAGGGTCCCTCAACAGGCACAACAGCATGCAAGACCCCATTTGCACAAGGTTGGATGCCGAGCTACTCATGTCCTGTTCCTCGTCCTCAGTGATCTCTCTGAAGGTATGTTCTTCCCCCCAGCCACGTACAACACGTCGGGTACCAGATAGGTGACAACGAGCACCCTGGGATGCCTGTTGTGGTTGGTCTTCCTCCTCCTCCTCAAAGCCACATTCCTCCTCTGACTCCTCTTCCTCACAATCCTCTTCCAGCGTTGCCGCAGGTCCAGCAAGCGATGCTGATAAGGCTGTTTCTGGTGGTGATGGTGACCACAACTCTTCCTCTTCACGCTCATCTACGGCCTGATCCAGCACTCTTCGCAGGGCTCCAGGAAGAAAACAAATGGTATGATGTCACTGATGGTGCCTTCGGTATGACTGACTAGGTTTGTCACCTCCTCAAAAGGACGCATGAGCCTACAGGCATTGCGCATGAGCGTCCAGTAACGTGGCAAAAAAAAATCCCAGCTCCACAGAGGCTGTCGTAGCACCCCGGTCATACAAATACTTGTTAATGGCTTTTTCTTGTTGGAGCAGGCGGTCGAACATTTGGAGTGTTGAATTCCAATGTGTCGGGCTGTCGCAAATCAAGCGCCTCACTGGCATGTTGTTTCGCCGCTGGATATCGGAAAAGTGCGCCATTGCTGTGTAGGAATGCCTGAAATGGCCACACACCTTCCTGGCCTGCTTAAGGACGTCCTGTAAGCCTGGGTACTTATGCACAAAGCGTTGTACGATCAGATTACACACATGTGCCATGCACGGCACATGTGTCAACTTGCCCAAATGCAATGCCGCCAACAAATTTCTTCCGTTTTCACAAACCACTTTGCCGATCTCCAGTTGGTGCGGAGTCAGCCACTGATCCACCTGTGCGTTCAGGGCGGACAGGAGTGATGGTCCGGTGTGACTCTCTGCTTTCAGGCAAGCCATTCCCAAGACAGCGTGACACTGCCGTATCCGGGATGTGGAACAGTACCTGGGGAGCTGGGAGGTGCCGTTGATGTGGAGCAAGACGCAGCAGCAGAAGAGGACTCAGCTGGGGAGGTTATGGAAGAGGATGGAGTAGGAGGAGTAGAGGAGGTGGCAGCAGGCCTGCCTGCAAGTCGTGGCGGTGTCACCAACTCCTCTGCAGAGCCACGCATTCCATGCTTGGCAGCCGTCAGCAGGTTTACCCAATGCGCAGTGTAGGTGATATACCTGCCCTGACCATGCTTTGCAGACCAGGTATCAGTGGTCAGATGGACCCTTGCCCCAACACTGTGTGCCAGACATGCCATTACTTCCTTTTGCACAATCGAGTACAAGTTGGTGCAAAGAAATTTCGTCCGGGTACCTTCCACTGCGGTGTCCCAATAGCTACAAATTTTTGGAACGCCTCAGACTCCACCAGCTTGTATGGTAAAAGCTGGTGGGCTAAGAGTTCAGTCAAGCCAGCTGTCAGACGCCGGGCAAGGGGGTGACTTTCTGACATTGGCTTCTTACGCTCAAACATGTCCTTGCCAGACACCTGACTGTGGGCAGATGAGCAGAAACTGCTCAAGGCGAGAGACGGAGGGGCGGATGGTTGAGAGTGGGCAAGGAGGACAGCAGGGGTTAACGTGGCTGAAGATGCTGGACCAGGAGGAGGATGGCGGCTTAGAGTAGGCGTGCTGCTTGTACTCATGTGTTGATCCCATAGGCGTTTGTGCTGTGCGATCATGTGCCTTCGCAAAGCAGTTGTACCTATGTGGGTGTTGGACTTCACATGACTCAGTTTCATTTGGCACAGGTTGCAAATGGCATCGCTGTTGTCAGAGGCAGACACACCAAAAAAATGCCACACTGCTGAGCTCTGCAATGACAGCATTCTGGTGGTGGCAAAAGCATTCGTTGATCGGTGTGCTGTCTGGCTGACCCTGGGTTCCGATGCATGCTGTCTGACTGTGCCACTAGCTCCTTGCGACGACCTCCCCCTTCTTCCAACTCGTCTCCTCCTCCTCCTCTCTGTCCCCCCATCTGAACTTTCCACCTGTTCTTCTCTTCTAGTGGGCACCCACGTAACATCCACGGACCCATCCTCATCATCAACCGCTTCACTTGTATCTGACAACTCAGCAAAGGAAGCAGCAGTGGGTACAACATCATCATCATCATTACACCGTACGTGTGTAATGCTGCCTGACTGAGACATATCCCTGTTATCTACATCCTCTGGCAATAATGGTTGCGCATCACTCATTTCTTCCAACTGATGTGTAAATAACTCCTCTGACATACCAAGTGAAGCGGCTGTGATGCTAGTGTTGGTGGTGGCGGCAGGTGGGCGAGTGGTAACTTGAGAGGTGCCCGAAGCTAAGCTGGAGGAGGATGGTGCGTCGAGGTTCCAAGCGGAAGCTGTAGAAGATTGGGTGTCCTGTGTTAGCCAGTCAACTATGTCCTCAGAACTTTTCAAGTTCAGGGTACGTGGCCTCTGAACACTGGGCATTATTCTAGGGCCAAAGGGAATCACAGCACCATGACCACGACAGCCCCTGTGGGGTGGCCTGCCTCTGCCTGTCATTTTTTTGGGGATTAGTGGTACTATGCGTGCAAGCTACTGTGACAACAGATATGAGTGGCACTGGTGTGACACTGTGCCCTAGCAGGCCCTGAAACGCACGTGAAGGAAACTGACTGCTATTATATTACAGTCCAAAAAGTTTAGGTTTTTTTAAATGCAAGCTATTGGGACACCAGATATGAGTGAGTGGTGGCACTGGGCAGGCCCTGAAATGCACACTCCTGAAGGAAACTGACTGCTATTATATTACAGTCCAAAAAGATTAGTTTTTTTAAATGCAAGCTATTGGGACACCAGATATGAGTGAGTGGTGGCACTGGGCAGGCCCTGAAACGCACACTCGTGAAGGAAACTGACTGCTATTATATTACAGTCCAAAAGGTTTAGTTTTTTGTTAAATGCAAGCTATTGTGACACCAGTGAGTGAGTGGTGGCACTGGGCAGGCCCTGAAACGCACACTAGTGAAGGAAACTGACTGCTATTATATTACAGTCAAAAAAGTTTAGTTTTTTTTAAATGCAAGCTATTGGGACACCAGTGAGTGAGTGGTGGCACTGGGCAAGTGGGCACAGTATACGCTCTGAGCCTGACACACACGCTGGCAGACAACTAACTGCTATTCAATCTATTACAGTCAGATTTTTTTTTTTTTAAATATACACTACTGTTACACCAGATATGAGTTGCACTGGTGTGACACTGTGCCCTGGCAGGCCCTGAAATGAACACTCGTGAAGGAAACTGACTGCTATTATATTAAAGTACAAAAAGTTTTGTTGTTTTTAAATGCAAGCTATTGGGACACCAGATATGAGTGGTGGCACTGGGCAAGTGGGCACAGTATACGCTGTGAGCCTGACACACACGCTGGCAGACAACTAACTGCTATTCAATTTATTACAGTCAAAACATTTTTTAATTTTTTTTTTAAAAGTACACTACTGTTACACCAGATATGAGTTGCACTGGTGTGACACTGTGCCCTGGCAGGCCCTGAAACGCACACTCGTGAAGGAAACTGACTGCTTTTATATTACAGTCAAAAAAGTTTAGTTTTTTTTAAATGCAAGCTATTGTGACACCAGTGAGTGAGTGGTGGCACTGGGCAAGTGGGCACAGTATACGCTGTGAGCCTGACACACACGCTGGCAGACAACTAACTGCTATTCAATCTATTACAGTCAAAACATTATTTTTTTTTTTTTTTAAATGTACACTACTGTTACACCAGATATGAGTTGCACTGGTGTGACACTGAGCCCTGACAGGCCCTGAAATGCACACTAGTGAAGGAAACTGACTGCTATTATATTACAGTACAAAAAGTTTTTTTTTTGTTAAATGCAAGCTATTGTGGCACCAGATATGAGTGGTGGCACTGGGCAAGTGGGCACAGTATACGCTGTGAACCTGACACACACGCTGGCAGACAACTAACTGCTATTCAATCTATTACAGTCAAATTTTTTTTTTTTTTTAAATATAATCTACTGTTACACCAGATATGAGTTGCACTGGTGTGACACTGTGCCCTGGCAGGCCCTGAAATGCACACTCGTGAAGGAAACTGACTGCTATTATATTACAGTCAAAAAAGGTTTTTTTTGGTTTTTTTTTAAATGCAAGCTATTGTGACACCAGTGAGTGAGTGGTGGCACTGGGCAAGTGGGCACAGTATATGCTGTGAGCCTGACACACAGGCTGGCAGGCACGCAACTGCAATTACATTACACAGAAAAAAAAAGCAGACTGATGTTCTAGCCCTAAAAGGGGCTTTTTGGGGTGCTGTCCTTACAGCAGAGATCAGATGATTCCTTCAGGACTGTAGTGGACACTGAATACACTACCCTAGCTATGAATTTCCCTATCAAATCAGCAGCAGCTACACTGTCCCTACTCTCACTAAGAATGCAGCTTCACAATGAATGTAAAATGGATGCTGTCCAGGAGGTGGGAGGGTCTGGGAGGGAGGGTCTGCTGCTGATTGGCTGGAATGTGTCTGCTGACTGTGAGGTACAGGCAGGGTCAAAGTTTACTCAATGATGACGAAAAGGGGGCGGACTGAACAGCGCATGTGTTCGCCATCTGTGGCGAACGCGAACAAGCGATGTTCGCCAGGAACTATTCGCCAGCGAACAGTTCGGGACATCACTAATGCACACCAAATCTGTTTTTAAACAGTCCTTTGATATTGTTCCTGAAAGACATGAATCCTTGAAGAGCAAACCAATAGTTTGGCTATTTACATACTAAACTTTCTAAGTACCAATGGTTGAATATAGTATAACACTGGAGCTTACAATTACTTTATTTAATCGCAGTAGCACATTTTTTCTGACATCCCATAACATGCATGTTAAAATAGGGATTAGCCTATCTGCAGCCATTTGTTTATGTGTAGATTTAGTCGCTGTTACTGAGACATGGTATAATGAGAAACATGACTGGGACATAGCAATATCAGGGTACTCTTTATATAGGAAAGACAGGGAAGGCAGGAAAGCGGAAGGGTGGCCCTGTATGTGAAGGATAGCATAAAATCTAGCCTAATAAAAGTTAGTGAGGTGAACATAGAGTCCGTTTGGGTTACGTTAGAATTTGGCAATCAAACAGTAATTCGTGTAGGTGTGATTTATAGGCCCCCAGGACAGATTGAAGAGTTAGATAATCTACTAGTTGAGGAAATAGCTAAAATGACAATGAAGGGGGAAGTTATCATCATGGGTGACTTTAATCTTCCTGATGTGTATTGGAAAACAAAAATAGCTGCTTGTGCCAGGAGCACACATATTCTAAACTCCCTACTGGGATTGTCTCCAAAACAAGTCATTGAGGAGCCAACTTGTAAAGAGGCCATAATAGATTTAGTGTTAACAAATGGAGATTTGGTATCCGATATTACTGTAGGTGAAAGTTTAGGATCCAGTGATCATCAGTCAGTGTGGTTTAATATAAGAACAGTGACTGAGTCACACCACACAAAAACAAAAGTTTTAGACTTTAGAAAAACAGACTTTTCTAAAATTAGAATATGTGTAAAGGAGTCATTATCAGACTGGAGCAATGTAAATGGAGTCCAAGAGAAATGGGATTATTTAAAAGTTGCACTATTGAAGGCAACAGAAAATTGCATTAGGCTTGTCAGTAAAAGCAAAAAATTCAAGAAACCACTGTGGTACTCCACAGATGTGGCCAAAATAGTAAAAAACAAAAAGTTAGCATTTAGTAATTCTAAAAAAAACAGAGTGAGGAAGACAGAATGATCTATCAGATTAGGCAGAAAGAGGCTAAGCAAGTTATAAGAGCTTCCAAATCACACACACAGAAGAGAAAATAGCACAGTCAGTAAAAAAAGGTGACAAAACTTTTTTTAGATACATAAATGAGAAAAGAAAAGTAAAACAAGGATTAGTTAGATTAAAAACAAAAGAAGGAAGGTATGTAGAAGAGGATAAAGGTCTAGCTGACTGCCTCAATGAATATTTTTGTTCGGTATTTACAGATGAAAATGAAGGAGAGGGACCTCAGTTAAGAAAAAGGATAAATGAGTCATTTATTACACGTGAGTTTACAGAGGAAGAGGTTCTATTTCAACTGTCAAAAGTAAAGACAAATAAGTCAATGGGACCTGATGGAATACACCCAAAGCTATTAAAAGAGCTTAGTGGTGTACTAGCAAAACCATTAACAGATTTATTTAACCAATCATTGTTAACAGGAGTAGTCCCAGAAGATTGGAAGTTGGCGAATGTTGTGCCCATTCACAAGAAAGGTAATAGGGAGGAGTCGGGCAACTATAGGCCAGTAAGCCATACTTCAGTAGTGGGGAAAGTGATGGAAACCATGTTAAAGGATAGGATTGTTGAACATCTAAAAACACATGGATTTCAAGATCAAAGACAACATGGGTTTACTTCAGGGAGATCATACCATACTAATCTTATTGATTTTTTTGATTGGGTAACTAAAATAATAGATCAGGGTGGTGCAGTAGACATTGCTTACCTAGATGTCAGTAAGGCTTTTTACACTGTTGCACATAGAAGGCTTATCAATAAACTGCAATCTTTAAGTTTGGATTCCAATATTGTTGAATGGGTGAGGCATTGGCTGAGTGACAGGCAACAGAGGGTTGTAGTCAATGGAGTATATTCGAAGCATGGGCTTGTCACCAGTGGGGTACCTCAGGGATCTGTACTTGGACCCATTCTCTTTAATATTTTTATTAGTGATATTACAGAAGGTTTTGATGGTAAGGTATGTCTTTTTGCTGATGATACTAAGATATGTAACAGGGTTGATGTTCCAGGAGGGATAAGCCAAATTGCTAATGATTTAGGTAAACTAGAATAATGGTCAGAGTTGTGGCAACTGACATTTAATGTGGATAAGTGCAAGATAATGCATCTTGGACGTAAAAACCCAAGGGCAGAGTACAGAATATTTGATAGAGTCCTAACCTCAACATCTGAGGAAAGGGATTTAGGGGTGATTATTTCTGATGACTTAAAGGTAGGCAGACAATGTAATAGAGCAGCAGGAAATGCTAGCAGAATGCTTGGTTGTATAGGGAGAGGTATTAGCAGTAGAAAGAGGGAAGTGCTCATGCCATTGTACAGAACACTGGTGAGACCTCACTTGGAGTACTATACACAGTACTGGAGACCCTATCTTCAGAAGGATACTGGTACCTTAGAGAGAGTTCAGAGAAGGGCTACTAAACTGGTTCATGGATTGCAGGATAAAACTTACCAGGAAAGGTTAAAGGATCTTAACATGTATAGCTTGGACGAAAGACGAGACAGGGGGGATATGATAGAAACCTTTAAATATATAAAGGGAATCAACACAGTAAAGAAGGAGACTATATTTAAAAGAAGAAAAACTACCACAACAAGAGGACATAGTCTTAAATTAGAGGGACAAAGGTTTAAAAATAATATCAGGAAGTATTACTTTACTGAGAGGGTAGTGGATGCATGGAATAGCCTTCCAGCTGAAGTGGTAGAGGTTAACACAGTAAAGGAGTTTAAGCATGCGTTGGATAGGCATAAGGCTATCCTAAATATAAGATAAGGCCAGAGACTAATGAAAGTATTTAGAAAATTGGGCAGACTAGATGGGCCGAATGGTTTTTATCTGCCGTCCCATTCTATGTTTCTATTTTTACTATTTCTATGTTTACTATTAGTGTGTTTACTATTAGCTAATTAAGAAAAAAAATATCTAAAAGTCTAGGGGAATGTCATTAATTACCAATCAAATATTGACAATTATTAACTAATAGCATGGATAGTTCGTGCAAGGAACATGGTGCAAGCATGTAACAATCATTGATCCAGAACTTATCTTGGAGGCATTACTAGGTGGAGACTCTTTAGAGTAGGGTAGTGTATGGGTAGTGTCTTCTTAAAATAGGAGAGAACAAAGATGGTCATGTGCCAAGACTACGTATGTGACATTCTGGCATGGTCAGGTGCAAAACTACGTGTGTTTCATCCTTGCGAGGTACAAGGCTGCTAGTCTTATGATTCAGCTGTACAGAAATTCAATAAAATCAGTAGATCATGGTTGTAATTCATGACTTTCATGTTGGTGACATTACACAATGTGTTAAAAAAATAATCACTGTGTAATGGACACTTTGCTGTGTGGAGACCATAACTTTAGGCAAACACTGTTCTTTAATTTAGCTCCTCTTCCAGAAGGTACTTGTCGTAAGAGAATCTGTGGAAACCGAGCCAGCACAATATCCCTCCATCTCCTCTCCCAGAATATTGCTAAAGTAAGAGATACTGATTTAAGAATAGCAGGTGGTGTTCTTGAGATTGTCTCCCACCAATCTTGGTAGACCTAAACACTAAAATAAAATTAGGGTAATCCTTTCAGTACCAGTTTGAGTAGGGGAAAATAATATAACAAGCATTGTTATTTTTTAAAGAACTTGGCATGATACCCAGTATGCTTATAGTACTATATGAATGAAATGGGTGATGGCATACTGTGCTTTTTAGTTACTATAGTTTAGTTAATTAATGCCTTAATTTAACTAGTGTTTTAGACACCCTTTGTATCTGGTTTTGAAAATGGATTTGTAGATTTATATAATTTCCATTTAAATGGAATATAAAGGTTGGCAAATATACAAATAAATTGAGACGGGAGTAATCCAACCACGAGGACTCGTTTGAAATTAGGTAATATTTTTATATAAATATAATGTACGATAAGAACCACCCTCCCCCCAGAAACACTGCATATTACAAAGTATCAAACCAAACACAAAAATAAGATAATTCACGGCAGTAATAAGATGAAAAACAACAAATCAAAACATTAATAGATAGTAAAATGTTCTCTATAAGGAACTTAATGGTATTTCCTGTCAACTCAAAGGCAGCATCGTTAGGGCAGTAAAGAGTCCATTAATTCTAATATGCAAGGAGTGCAATAACTATAATTGCTGTAATTTTCAAGTTATAGACAATGAGGGAGGGCATTCTTACTCATTCAATAAACATTTGTTATCTATACAATATCCTAATTTCTTTTAGACATTTACATGTGATTTATTATCATTGTTATGATGTATCAATAAGCTATGTAAATCAGAGTAAAATACAGTCTGTGCTATTCACTGACAATGGTCACTCTGTCAAATACAAATTGGGTGATTAGAAACAGTGCATGTGGAATATAAAGTTCACCATCAGACTTATGGATATGATTTATACATGTTTATGGTTGTCTAAAAAGACATCTGATTCATTGAAAAGATGTCCTTCACCAATTAAAGAGGAAGTGTCAGTGCTCGAAAAGGTAAAGTATTTACTTCAATAAATATTGAAGCTTTTTCAATAAAAGTATATACGTTAGCTAACTTTTAGTTACTTCTCAGGTAATGACAAAATTAGTAAACCGTCAGATAGGCACCATAAAAAAATGAAGAAAAAACAAACAAAAAAATATATAAAAATATACATTTAAATATGTCAACGTTTCAGTTCCAAAAAGGGAACTTTCATTAGGACATATGCATGTGTGTATATGTACCTATATATTCCCTCTGTGGAACTGAAACGTCGACAAATTTTTAAAGATGTTTTTAATAAAACGTATACTTTCACTATATCATCATTGGAGTCCCTAGAGTGCGGTACTTTTTGTGTATTTTATACATACATACAGTATATATGTATAATATACAGGGTGTCGCAAAAATCTATACATACTTTAAACCCTTAATGACGGATGATGGACCTCGTCCGTCATGCTGAGGAAGCACTTAACGACAGATGATGGACCCGGTCCATCATACGCCAAAATTAACCCCAGATCGACGCAATTGCTTAGTTAGGTGTGTGGTAAAAAAAAGTTTATATAATTTTTAAAAGTGTAAAAAAAGTTTTAAGAAAGTTTTAAATAGCAAACAAAGTTTAAAAAGTAAAAAAAAAAGACATTAAAAAATGCTCATTACCACTATACCTGGGACAAACTAGCGAACCCACGCTAAAGCTTAAAATATGCGTTTTGAATTACCCCAGGGTGTATTCTTTAATAAATAGTATGTGTTTGTGGGGAAGTTTGAATAACCAACCAGCTAAACTACTCCGAAATGAAACATGGACACAGCGTAAAACTTAAAAGTTAGAAAAAAAAACTGAATGGCTGCGTCTCAAATGTTCCCCTTCAGCATCCACGTATAAACCTGGCAAAGGTACATACGGGGGTATTGTTGTACTCAGATGACATCACTGAGCAACATATGAAATATTATACAGCCATTGCACACATAGGATTTGCAAAATACACTGCAAACTCACTTTGTGTGTCAAAAAGGCAGAAAAAATGCCTATTACAACTACACTTGGTACAAGCTAGCAGAAAAATGATCCCACACTAAGGTTCAAAATATGCCTTTTGAAATACCCTGGGATGTCTTCTTTAAGAAATGGTAAGCCTTTATGGGATAGTTGGAATATATAGCCTGCTAAAATACTCCAAAATGGGACCTGGACACAGCGTAAAAATTCAAAGTTTGAACAAAATCTGGAATGGCTGTGTCTCAAATGTGCCCCTTCAATATCCACATATACCTGGCAAAGGTATATGCAGGGGTATTGCTGTACTCAGACAACATAGCTGAGCAACATATGAAGTATTGCACAGTCGTAGCACACATAAGGTTTGCAAAATATACTGTGCAAACTCGCTTTGTGTGTCAAAAAGGCAGAAAAAATGCTTATTACCACTACACTTGGTACAAGCTAGTGGAAAAATGATCCCACACTAAGGTTCAAAACATGCCTTTTAAAATACCCTGGGATGTCTTCTTTAAGGAATGGTATGCCTGGTATGCCTTTATGGTGTAGTTGGAATCTGTCGCTTGCTGAAGTGCTCCAGAATGGAACATGGAGCCATCAAAACCATCTATGAAAATTCAAACTTAAAAACCTGAACTTGTCACTTCTTTTTTAAACTTTTTACGTACCCATTTCATCACTAATCTCTGCTACAGCTACTAAACTTACAAGACAAACATACCAACTTCTAAAATTGTTTCACATTGAAATTTTATTTTTGTCCTTGTATTTTGTGACCTGTAGCTTTCAAAATAGGCTGAACTCCTATACATATTATGTACTCTATAAATCAAGACACATAAATGAGTTTATTTTGAATTACTTTTCCTAAGCTGGACATATTATGCACACATTATTATTGCCTAAACTGTAAAAAGTTTTTTTTTTTTCTTGTTTTTTTTAATTTTGGGGCTTTTTTAGAATTAATGAGAATTTAAAAATGTATATGTGACATCAAATTAAAATCCTTTTTGTCCTCTAAAAAACGGAATATAATATGTGTTGCTGCCATAAATGAGATAGATGCAAATTGCAGTTGAATACAAACAGCAAAAAATGCAAACGTTGGGTCCTTAAGTGTAAGAGAAGCCTCTGAAGCTGTTTCCTTAAGGGGTTAAATGATTATAAAGTCAGTGTTTACTAACATAAAGTTCAAATTCTAAATTTAAAAGAATCTATAGAAAGGAATAATGTTTATGGTCAACACTGTTTTTTTAAACTGACAGTTCTGGTCCAGGCAAATAAAACTGACTTTATTATCAATTATATAACTGACTTTATATATATATATATAATGTACATAAAGCTTTGCTTTAGACTGAGGGATAGTGTGGGACAGCTTGATATAACTGGAAAGTTAACCACAATTTTCTGACTTCTTACATGAATAATACTGTTACACAACTGAAGAGAAAGTAAATCAATAACTAGAAACTTTATTTCATTCACTGTCGATCTGGTATTTCTGAAAAGAATCATGACTTGATTTTTTTTTTTTAAGTGGGTAAATATTTCGGAAAAATGGTTGATAAAGAAAGCTTTAACATATTTTTTACGTAAATTAAGCAGCAAATATTGTCAAAAATACAAAAGCATAGGTTGAACTTGACTATCTTGTGTAACTTTTGTTTCCTTTTTTGTGAACTCTCAAACAATTCAGCTATAAATCATGTCATGAGGATGATGCTATTATTATCCAAAAAAAGTTAATACATGACCTTGATTCTTAGAACATAGTCTGCCTTATGTTAAAAAGTTTGTGAGCCACATTGCAACAAGAAAATAATCAGTTTAAAAAAAAAAAAAAAAAAAAAAAACATTTGATAGTTTTCCCTGTGATTTTTAAAGATGACATTGTGTTATATAAATGATTTGTTCTAAGGAAAGATTATAAACGAGTCCCTGTATTGACTTCAAATGTTCTTGGTAAGATATTGGACATGTCTCAAAGGCATCTCTTTTTGAATGCAAACATTTTGTGCAATATTGTCTCCTAAGTCTTTTGTCAGTACAAATTCCTGTTTAATAGCGCTATGGTATTGAGTGATATGATATTATATGATGGACTCATCTCGAGTAAATCTATATGAAAGTTTGCTTAATGCAAGAAATGTCATAATATGTCAACCCGCTGAGGGAAAGGAACGGGATAATAGAGAGTGAGCAAGTATGAAACATTGGAAGTGCGGAGAGAAAATTGTAGATGACAAAAATAAATTGTTGCAGAGAGAGAAAATTAATAAACGGGGAATATGAAAGGTAGTAAAGTAATAGAAAGTCAGCATGGAGTATTAAAAACGAGGTAAGTATTTGAAATGGGTGAAAATTCTTGTAAAAAATCAATGCATACACGAGTTAGAACTTTTAAAGGGACAATCTGTCCAAAATGCACAATTTTAAAGCATATAATCATCGCGAAAAATTTGCATTTACAAATATTTTTAAATCCTTAAAAACTTATGTTTCACTGACTGCAAAACTGTAATCTGCAGTTAAAAATCAAGTCCCTTTTTGCTCAGCACTTACTTTCTTGTTAGGGCATTGTATTGTCCAAGTGATGCAAATCCTGAAATTAAAAATAAAGTACCTCTGCAGAATTATTTAACCAAGCAACAACATGTGGGCCAAGCAATGTTTCGGTACAGAAGTACCTTTGTCAAGCCTTGATAAAGGTGCTATGGTTCCTTAAACATTGCTGGGTTAGCATGTTGTGGCTTGGTCAATAAATACTATTTAACTGCTACTCAGCAGAGTAAACCCATACATAATCTAGATCACAAAATGCCTTCTGTCTGGTTGTCAGTACTCAACCCAACTTTATTTTGAATTCCATTAAATGATGACTTACTATATAAAGCTATTGTAAACTATTATTCATATACCAGGCTCAGGCAACCACTGAAGAAAGTATATTTTATCGTCTACCACCAGTCCCAACCATAACCTCAATGAGCATAATCTAGCAGGTAACTTTTGGCAATCAATTTGATGAGACATAAATTCCCAAAAGAGCATCATACGTTTTTTTTTCCTCTAATCTCTTTACCAAGGAATTAAAATCGATTCATGTTTCTTCTGCATTAGGGAGTTAGAAAGATTAAATGTGCCAGCAACCAGATGGAAGGAGTTTTGTGCTATAGATTATCTCCGCAAAGTGTGGATTTACTCTGCTGAGTAGCAGTTACTTCTTTGGCATCTATGTGAATATTGCTGATCGGTAGGCAAAGTGCATCCGTTCTGTGCTGAGAGATTCCAACCGTGTGTAAAACTCACCCACACATGGGCAGCCTTTCCAAGATACCTGGGATTAGCATGCTTTGTCCACTGACACCAGAAGCAAAAGTTGCAGAAAACTGATATTACCAACTGGGAAAAGAATATCCCAGTTGACTGGCTGACAAACCAAAGAGCAAGCCTTACACATGGAACAACAAGGTATTTATATCTGATATTTAACTTTTTTTTTCAATATAAAAAGACTTCTTCAGTAGATGTTATTAAAAGTGACCCTTTAAGCTCCAATGGTCTGTTCAGTAAACACTTGTAGTCCTAGATAAAGACTATCAAAATATGTAATAGTATATCATATTATGGGAAATATGGAATGATGCAGATCGTTTTGATCATCTGGCTTGTGAAAAATGTGAGAATTCAAAAAATTGCCTTTCACCTCTCTCAAGGGAAAAATTACTAATGATCTGCGGGAATTTTCAACTGAACAAGCAAAATATGTGGCACAGATGTGAAAATACATGAAAATGGAATTCGACTATCAAATAAATTGGAATATAATTCAATGACGATAAGGCTGCTTATAGAGCAAGAAGCTGCCCAGCTTAACACTATGCTAAAATTACTGGGTAATACAATGAATTGAAAGCAGAGAGCGTGTAAAAAATATAGTGATGGTTAGGGAAAAACTATAAGGAAATACATTTGATGGTTAACAGAACATGTACTTACTGTCACCGATAATGCAGCATTGTATGATTAAAACAATAATGATTAAGATATTTTGGCAATATGTATTTGATTGTGTTTGGTTGCACACACACAACCAAATATTTGTATATAGTGGAACCGATCAACAGAGTAAAGATAATTTCAATATTAACATAATTAATAATTATCTTAGATATTAAAATGTATTAACAACAAGATTTTCTTTACTTTATCCAGAAATAACCCCATAAGACTAATGATGTAATATGACATTACAAGCCAGCTCATGAAGCCCTCTGTAGTTGTTCTGGTAACAGAAGTGCCCTGGCACCCTCCAAGGACATGTAATAAAACTATTTACATATGGTTTGGCATATTACTTATAGTCCACCGGTGGCAGGCTGCAGCCTCTTCTGGAGCCTACTAGGAGCTTCTGCTAGCTTCTGAGCTAAGCCATGTCTCAATGGCTGAGAGCATCAAATGGCAGATATGAGCTAGGCTCTGTGCTGCCATGCTAGCTCAGTGTATGGAGCTTCTGGGAGCAGAAAGATGGGCCCACCACCCGGAAGACTTCAAGTAAGTTGGCAATGCAACAGCAAATACCTTGACTACCTATCCTGTAAGGATGCATAAGAACTTCTGGCACCATAAATACTGCAGTGCCATGGTGCTTTAAATGTTGCTTTAACCCTTTAAGGACACATGACGTGTGACACGTCATGATTCCCTTTTATTCCAGAAGTTTGGTCCTTAAGGGGTTAAAAGTCACAGGGCTGTAAAGAGCTGCAAATACAAAGACATTACTACTAGTACAGGGTTTTTAAGAGATACATTGTTATCCTTAAGGGTTGTGAAGCCTTTAGAATCTTACAAACTGTTGAATTCTATTTGTTGCTCTATTTGTATTCTGAAATTACTTGCATCTATCTAGTGTTTGGCTTTATCGAGATATATATTTAAATGCAATTACTGTCTATTTAAATTTACATTGACTTTCTTTATATAATGCCATAATCACTTGCAGATTTATTTTGTGTTGTACAAGTGAAGAAATTATTTTTGCCTTAGCTGTGAGGATTCTTGCATTCGTTGAGCACTTCCTTCCTCATTACACAGCTCTCACCTTAAAGTATGGAAGATGTCATTAAAGGAGCTATCTAATCAAGAAGGTGCAAGAACTTTAATTAAAATAATGTCAGCTAGGCTTCATTATTCATACATGTTAAAAATAAAAACACATTTTATATGGAGGGTGAAGTTATTTTTACAGTTTGAAGTTCTTCCTTTTTTTAACCGAAAATGTGTTGAAGGCCCTTCTGGCTCTGAATTTTATATAATTTTGATAATAGTGCAAATATAGAATTAAAAAGTTAAAAGATTAAAAACAGTGTTGCTACTATCACCTATGTGAGTCACTTATTCACATAAAACATATACCATACAGTGAAAAAAACTAAAATGTTGAGAGCACTCTTAATCAGAATTGCACATTACCCTTTTGCATACTTAGGTATACCAATGCTTTAAAAACCTGTAAATTAAAACATAGAAACCACAACATAGGGTAATAACGTACAGAAAACCAGTGTAACTGAAAGTGAATAACTGGTTACACTCACATGGTCTAGAGCAAGAAGGGAAGGTGAAAACAGGACTTTTGAAAAAGGCTCTAGCCGAAACGCGTTAAGTCTGTTTGTTATACTAGTGGACTTTTTAGACAAACTGTTTTTTAAAATTTTTAAGCTGCTTAAATAAGTGTGTTCAATAAATTGTTTGCCATATTCCTCTGCATCCTGGAATATTTAAAGCAAATAACACCCTGAAGGACCGTGAAGAAGGGGGAGCAGTCTGAAGTCTATTTTCCACGTGTATTCACCAATTATACGCCTAGTCTGAGCCAGCTTTTTCTAAGTGGCTCTAGACCATGTGAGTGTAACCAGTTATTCACTTTCAGTTACACTGGTTTTCTGTACGTTATTACCCTATGTTGTGGTTTCTATGTTTTAATTTACAGGTTTTTAAAGCATTGGTATACCTAAGTATGGAAAAGGGTAATGTGCAATTCTGATTAAGAGTGCTCTCACCATTTTAGTTTTTTTCACTGTATAATATAGAATTTTGATGTTCATCAAAAATAATAGTTATATTTTTGCTATTAATACATATAAAGAGAGGTTAGGTATTCATATTTTAGGTCAGATTGCAGGTTTGAAGGAACACATTCAAATGTATACAATGCATCATGTGCACTTGCATGCAATACTCTTATTTTATGATTTAACTGTCCCATACGTATAAATTAGTCAACCGTGTGGTGTGATTCCTGATTTTATTCTGTGGGTGCACTGGAAAATACCAGACTAAAATGAAAATTAAAGTAAGAATTGAAAAACAAATATTGAAAGATTTGTCAAGGCAAACTGGTGTTAATCAGGATGCATAATGGTCTGGGACATTCTATTGGTCTCCATATTGATTGCTCCTGATCTCACTCCAAAAGTGCATTTTGATTTCCATCAAATACAAATATGCAAATGTATAGGGGGAGATTCATCAAGGTAAAACAGGTGTTCTGCTGGGTGCAAAGTGCGAAATGTTGGAGGCCATTCTATTAGTTTCCATGGTGACTGATCCTTGTTTATCACTTTGCCCCAGAATAGCTCCTATAATTGTCTTGCTGAATCTCCTTTTTTCCCTTGCATTGTGAAAAGGGGGCTATACAGTAGACACTAAGACGGTGTTGTACATTGCATGTTTTTCCCTTGATCTTCATCTCCCTTAAGCATGTTTTGGGAACAAGTGTCTCCTATAAGAATGTATACATATACATCATATTTGATCATTTATAAGGCATGAATACATATACCAAATGATGGCAATTTATAAGCACTTTTTTCACAATCGTTTAACTTTCTTATTGCTTAAGAGAGAGCTTGTGCCTCTAAATTGATTGCAAGAATACTTTTTTCTAGTATATTATATCAGCAATAGCCAAAAAATTAGCACTTATAGAAAAAAAATATGGAACTTGCCCTAGGAAATCTGAAAGAAAAGAAGTAGCTAAATGACACACATAAGCTAGATAGAAATATATAGTTAATATGTCCAATTATATTTCTATTATTAAAATTAACATTTCTCACTTTTGCTGCATTCTACCAGAATGAATATTAAAATTAAATTTTTGCTCAGTTTAACTAGATATTTTAAACTGTTGTGTTGTGTGATTGCTTAATAGCAGATCTAGAGAGTGTTAGTTGATATCAAGTTGGTCTGTTGCTGAGATAACCATGTATTTTTGGTAGTAAAGGGCTATGAATCACATAGATAGGCCATTATCCTGTTTACTCTACATAGTTTAGTGGTAAACTACACTAAGTCCAGATCTAAACACCCATGATTCCCAACCCAGTCCTCAAAACACACCAACATTTGTAAATATAGATATTGTATTTTTTATTGTTATACGGTTAATGAAAAAAATCAAGATCACAAGTTTGTTTTAAAACTTGGTTGGAAACTACTAATCTAGAGCACTTTACTGCAGCATTGTGTAGTCCCTCTGTGTTCAATGTAGAAACATTTTGCATGATATACAGGTGTTCTTCATTTAAATGCTCCACACAGCCTGAGTAACACTTGTTACAGAGATGCATTCCAACAGACACATATATCTTTTGATTTTTCCTCTAGATTTCTTGGCCAATTTTCCCCTTCACCAGGAAAGGAATTGAATATGTCATTTTAATTACAGTTAAGAGGAGTTTATTAATGTCAAAGAGAGGTTTAATGCATAGTTGAGTAAGTAGGCAAGACATGCAGTCCTGATATGAGATAGAATAAGAGGTTGTCAGTAGAGAATTAGAAAATAGTTTTAAAAAAAGACAGAAAGATGGTGATATATAGGAATATTTAGTGTCACCCAAAATTATTTCTGCAGTCTCAATTCAACATCTTTGTACACAGCCACTATCTGTAGCTTTTGAGAAAAGCTACCTAACAATGTATCATTTGATGAGTTGTTTACGATTGCTAGAAACATTATAAAATTTTAACTTTACCATCATTAAAGTTGTATTTAATGTATTTTGTTTTTAAAATAAAAATGTATTGAAACTGTAAGTTGCCAATCAATGCTAAATAGTAACATATGTAAGCATGTTATATAACTTCAGAATATTTAAACAATGACATCATAAAATATGATTTAAAAGTTTATCATCACACACAACCTCATGGCACAATATCATATAAATATATTATTTGAAAGACAATTTGTATTTCTTCAACTGAACTATGCAAATTGAAAAGTAATATGTATAGACATTGAAATCACCTTTTTTCCCATGCTGCACTGGCCACACCGTATCTGGCTCCACCTCCATGGCTGAGAAAATCAATCTTGATGATCTCAGCCAATCCAATAGAGCACTGCACCAATCAGCATCTCCTCATAGAGATTTATTGAATCAATTTATCTCTAGTAACAACATTCATCGCCTCAATGCAATGTGTGGAGACGCTGAATGCCAAGACTGCACACTTTGCAGCACTAAACTAGGAAGCATTTCTAATGTCAGTCTGAGTGACTGTCACTAGAAGTGTTACTAGGCACCAATGTAAACATTAACTTTTCCCTGATAAGGCAGCATTTGCAATAAAAAGTTTCAGGGACAGGTTATAGACAACAGAACTATCACATTAAGTGCAGTGGTTCTGGTGACTGTAGTGTCCCTTTAAACTTAATAGTGAATTTTTATCACTCAACGTTAATATTTTGGTCTAAATTTTGAAAGCCAGCTTTCATATTCTGGCAACTCACTTTCTAATAAATACAAATTTGGAAAACTAGCTTTCAAGCCATGGCAATTCACTTTCTAATGAATAAATGTAGCTTTGCTAAATTCATGCCTTTCACAACAACAACAAAAAATGTGTTAGCAAAAGGTAATTTTATTTTATACTAGTGGGAATTACACTATATTACAGAAAATTACATATAAATGCAAGCACTTGTATTAATTTTATCGAATCCCATAATATTCACAAAATGAATATTTACAGCAAGCCTAGTCTATTATATAAACAGTTTTATTCCGCTAAGTGCTGTACTGTAAATTTAGTGAATTAAAAAATAAAATAAAAGTGTTAAACATTTTTTTCTGAGAATCTTTACTCACAGTTGCCACAGATAGTTGTAGCAGCATTTTAAGTTTGTGTATAGTATTTGTATACAGAATATAACCATAATAATTTAATGTTAATATAACAAACAAACATCATCCCACTTTAAAGTTCAATAGAAAGTAATGCAACATCTAGCAACAAAGGCACTTAATAAATAAAATCTAAAGCTGTATAATATTCTGCATCCATAAAAAATATCTGTGTACAGAGAACTGAAAGAGGAATGTTTACGGAGGTTAGGAAAAGGGCAGCCTACCGGATTTATAGAGTTAGTTTTAATGTAAACATATAAGTGAATGAACAACATGTAGTCAGAGGAACAAAAAGACACTATATATATATATATATATATGATGTATTTTTGTTATTTCAACTGTTATTAGTCTGTAGAAATAGCTGAACTTCAGGAGCATTTTCTAATCGCATGATATAAGGACAGCTATCTGTCCCGTTCTTACTAGAGCCAAGAATCTCAGAAAAGGATTTTGGTAGAATGGATGTTCTAAAAATTTGTCTATAGGATCTTTAACATACTAACTTTGTCAATAATATGTGTAGGCTTTAATATATGTAGAAAATACTTAAACAGTGTGCATCCTAAATTGATCTTGGGGGGTTCTATTACAGAAACAAGCCCACCATTAATTTGTGGCATTTCTGCGAGCTAGATTTTAACCATGTTTGCCAAATGTCGTTAATTTCTGCATATAGATTTTTACTGCATGTTAACAATTTTACTGCTTAAAGTGCCACTGTCATGGCTGTCATGGCTGCATTAGTTTTCTTTTGTTTTTTTTTTAATACCCCCATCCCACTCCTCTACATTTGACTGTCCCCCCTATCCACCCCCAAAAGCCCCTAGAAATCACAATTTACCTTTTGAAACCTCTTTATTTTTTCCACGCCTCTATGTCTTAGGCACCACCATCTTAGTATTTTCTGGATGACTTGCACTTCATGGGCTTATCTGCCACACTAGTTCCGTCTGTGAAATTTGTGTGCATGCCCAGTAGAACACTTGTGTATTTGCTATTGTCCGAATTTTGGACCGAGTTTCGGCTATTCGTCCATTTGTCAGATAGGCAAATATACGAATAGAAATGACAAAGAATGAAGCAAAGACTGAATTACACTTTGGTTTTCATTCATTTATTTATTTACTTTGTTACAAGAAGGAGCTACTCTCCCAGTAATATTTAAAAATAAAAGCAGCAGACAGCTAAGCTCCACACCAGTTCCTAAATCCCCCCTCACTCTATCGGGGTCAATATGACTGCCATCTTAGTATACAGATGTATATATTTAAATTCTATGTGTATATTTATGTAATCTTTTCACATAATTATGTGATTTTATTCATTACTATTTGAGGGGCTTGCATGACAACCCAGGAAGAAAGTCCAGATAATGTAATTTGCAAGTGCTATATTTACCTCTTTATCTTTCCAAAACACTATAAAATCTGTACATCTGCACAGTAAAATGTATCACGCTGATATCATCAGTAAAAGTGCACTTTTCAAAAAAGCAAAAACAAAACAATATGAACGCTAACTTCAGCCAGCGTTTGTGGACATACCCTATTTTAAATATCCTGGGTTGTCTACTTTTTCAGATGGTATGCCATGATGGGAGTAATTATCATTCCTGGTCTGCCATACTGTCTCAAAGGCAACATAACCAATCTGGAAATTTTCAAAGTTCAAAAACAGAAATGGTAAGTCTTATATTTGACCCTGGAACTTTCCAAAACACAATAAAACCTGGGCATGGGGGTACTGTTGTAATCATGAGACATTAATGAATACAAATTTGAGTGTTTTGGAGCAGTATAAATGTGTAATGCTCATGATATAATCTCTGACAGGGCAGTTTCTTTGCCCAGGGTTTGTGACTAAGTGGCTACTAAAAAAGACTGGACATATGCCATTTTAAATACCCTGGGTTGTCTCCTTTGGAAATTATATTCCATGATGGGGGTATTTCATCCCTGGGCTGCCATACAGTCTCAAAGGCAACATAGGCCCAGTAAACCATTCTGGGAAATTTCAATGTGAAAAAGAGAAAAGGGGAAAATCCTGTTTTATTGTAGTAAATAATAACAGTATCATAGCATTCACAGTTAAAATGCCATGCAGAGCTTGACAAATATGTTATAATTTCTCACTTGTTTATATTTTATTCATATTTGGTGTGAAATGAAAGCCCCAAACAATAATTTCAGGTTTTGTTTTGATTAGAACTACAATTACTTTCATCTTTAAGAGGTTAAAAGAGAAAAGGCCAAGAACATCCTACAGTGTCCTTTTAGATTGTTTGTTAACAAAATGAAACAGATACAGGTTGGAATGTTAGTTATCAGGTGGAAAAATATAATAAAATAAACAGAATACTTTCTTCAATGCTAAACCACTCTTTTTCACAAAGCACACAATTTAAAACACATTCAGGCATATTTTTCCATCCATTCCTTTACGTGTTATAATAAACGTGTCAGTGGTTTCTTGCAGACTAAGCATGTTATTGTTTCAGGGAGCCAAACAATATTTTTCACGTAGTAGACCTTTATTCATCTTTATCCCATTGTATTTCTAGCCACAGGGCTATAAAATGGATATCGAAAGATAATTTTCTTTGTTTTCTAAGATGACTACTATAGGATTATTTTGAAATATTTGTACAAGTGAATTCTCAAACGACCAAGAAAAAACTGATTATAAGCATAGATCACAGTGGTTGAACACATTGTGTAGGAATGACTGAAGATGGAATAGAGCTCTAGCATCACAATTTTATTTGTAGATAACAGATGCATTGACCTCTCCTGGTAACAGCATTTACATTACAATACCTAATATTTCCTCTTGGATTCTTGATATTACATGTTCTATATCATAATGTTCTACTGTTGTTAATGATAACATTAATTAAATTCAAGAACTGTTGACAGCTAAACTCAAAATGTGTACTTTAATAATAATGAATCTAATTGTAAAAAAAAGTTGTGGTATTAAAATAAATTACTTTTACATATAAGCACTGTATTATTGCCCTGTTGTTATTTTTGCCATGTGCTAAGAGGGAAAATAATATTATAGCTTAGTAAATAACAAAATTATGAATTTGTTGAGTAAATGGTAAAATAGACAATTCAATGTATTTCTTAAATAAGCATCTCTACATTTATGGCACCCATTCTGGTCCAGTGTCTTTTTATTCAGTGTCTGGTGAATACCAACATTCTACATAAAGGTAATGATTAGGTAATCACCTGCACCAAATCTTATATAATTATGTATGAGTAAAAGTATAAGAGCCAGAACTATGCAGTGGTCAGAACTATGACGTGGTCAGAACTATGCTCTTGCAAGCTGAATGGCAAAAATATTGCAAGTAATACCTCATAAGTAGTTATTTCCTGCTCCATCCTTCAGTAAGAAGTGCTGTCTGACACCCTACACTGTGAAGGAGTCGGTGGTCTCTGTTGGCAGGTAAAACCAGCTCCTTCACAGATACTTGGACTGGGCAGCAATGCTGTTGCATCTCCCTTTAAAATATGTGGCTATGCCAGGCACTACTGGCTGATGTTGCTTCTTGCCCCTCCTAAGAGTGGGAGACCCTCTTCAACCCTACCCAGAACCCCAGTGGGGCTGGGCCCCATACACCTGTATTGGTTGTACTCCCTCGATGGTGACCCTGTTCCCACATGCCACATTAAGTATGTGGGATCACCCTTGCATTTTCCAACCCCATATTTGTGTAATGTGTGATCTCACCCATTCCATTCTCCTAAAATATTCCAACTGTGTTGATATCACTATTAGGATATGCATCTTGGAGATACCAGGGAACTGGTGCATATTATGTGTTTCTTAAAGAAAGTCTCAATATTGTTTCACCCTCATTTATTCTTCAAAGAGCCTTCAGCAGCAGACAGCATAAAAATACATTTGTTTAGCTTGCACTCAGTTGAAAGTTCAAGTTATATATATAAGTTCAAGTTATATATATATATATATATATATATATATATATATATATATATATATATATAAAGAGAGAGAGAGAGAGAGAGAGAGAGAGAAGCAAAGAAAACGGGATATGGAACAAGTACAAAATGAAAATGTCTTATCTACAAAAGTATGAAGTAAAAAAGGTTATGGTTGTCTCAAGCTAGTTAAGGTGTTATTGTAGACACTATAACCATTTTATCTAATTAAAATGGTTACAGCACCTGGGGTCCTATGTCACTGTTTCTCTAAAGTGTTTAACGAAGTGTTTAGCGATTGCGGCGATCTGGGGTTAATTTTACCGCGTGACGGACGAGGTCCGTCACACGTCGTTAAGGGTATCCCCAGGATGATGGACCTCGTCCGTCACCCGTCCTGAAGGGGTTAAGGCAGAGATTAACCCCTTAAGGACACATGACGGAAATATTCCATCATGATTCCCTTTTGTTCCAGAAGTTGTGTCATTGAGGGGTTAAACACTTTCTTCTAGTAATGCTAAGATATAGAAGCATTGAAAGGCTGAAAGTGTTAAGTTGACACACTCTGTCAAACACAGCTGCCCATTCCTGCTCAGACTTGTGCTTCCTCAGTAGCCCAAGAAGAACAGAGGATATGGACTACTAAGGGTTCTCATTTAGCTTTAGAACATTAAAAATGATCTAATAGTGAATGGAAGGACAATGTCATATAAGAATAAGCAGTTGCAGTGTCTTCATTGTCTTTTTAAGTGTCATCTTTATAAAACATTGAAAATGAATGCGTCTTATGTATATTGTGTATATCAATGTCTTGACAAAAATACCTTTACGCCCTGCCACCAACTGTATTTTAAATGTGATCTTATTGGCTGGACTGCTATAGCCAATTACAATACACTAATTTCCTACTGTACTCAATATATTCATAAACAGTATATACATTATTTATATAAATTCTGAAAACAATTTAATGGAATAGTAAAGCTAGTTTTTTCTTTCTTTTTTTTTTTTTTTAAATCTTTCCTTCACTTTAACTCTAAGAGGCAGCTTTATTAATATTTAACCATGTCATGCTTAGTGGTTCTTTAACGGCATGTGTAACCTAAAGCCAACTCAGAATATGTGTCTACTTGTGTGAAGGCACATGATATGAACAGATTAATCCATTATGTCATGTTAGTATTAAAATATTACTCTGCTTATTGAGAATTCCAGTGGAAATAACCTCTGGTAGAAAGAAACAAAATTATTGTGATTATGTCCCATGTTGGCATTGTAATTAACAAATATGTTGGAGCATAAAAACACCAAAATAAACCATCAATAACATAAAAAAGTTCAATAGTATGTGAAATTGCACATCAATTTGCTGGTACTCTCTGTCATTAAACACTGAAGAATTGAAAACTGAAATTTATCAAAATTTAGGCAGAATAAAGTTTTTAAAAAACTTTACTTTACTAGATTTGAAGATATGTTTCCACATTGACTTCATAAGTACATCTAAAAGTCAACAGTAATACTTTTCCTGATGTAAAGCCACCAAAGTAGTGATGATTTTTAAATTTATGCCTAACTAGCCTTACGTTCTTTAATGAGAAACTGAGAATCTCTACTTTGCCAACAGTGAGATTGCACACACATTATCAATAAGTCAATTTGGGGGCTTAGCAACAGCCTGTAACAAAAAGCAACAGGGTTGAAATCAATATCTACTGGGGCGTCACAAAGTGGAGTAGAAGATGGATGAGTATTTTTATTACAGGTACCGTATTTTTCCATGTATAAGACTATGTTTTTTTCTAAATTTGTTTAGTCTAAAATTAAGGGTCGTCTTATACACGGAATGTCACTGCAATGGTTAAAAAACACTTGTGTGCAAGCCTAAGTTAAGATAACGCCTGCCGCATTTCACTGTGCCATGGCCCACACACATACTTGGCCTCCCTCCCACTGATCCAGAGACATGCCACAATGGGCAAAATCAAGGCCAGGAACAGAGCTGGGTCTGGCACACTGGAGACTGGAGTATAACTTATGCCACTAATGTAGACAGGTTTGGTACACTTAAACCTCACAGGAATAACTCCAAGTCAATATTTATAGCCGGGTCATGAACAGAAATCAGGAAGAATAGCAAATGCTCTTACAGAAACCACAAAAGGGTATTGTACTAAAGATTACATTATATATATATATACTTAGGCCATTAATTATGTATGATTGGTGCATGTACAGTGTATCAGGATGCCGATAACTAAATTATATGAAAAGGCACAAAGGTTGTCATTTACAATTAGCTGGAGGTAGACTGATGTGATGCAACCTAGTGAAAATGACATCCAAATTGACACAACAATGATTTCTGAATTGATAGCTGCATAAATATTGAAGCGAGGAGCTTGAGACCATGCCTGAACTTAGTAGATGTGCCAAAATTGGGACAAACACTCTGTTACCATGGCAGAATAGACACAGATGCATCAACGTTTGTAAGTTTCCGAACACCTTTGTCCCTTGTTCTTCTCAATTTCTGTGCCTTCTCTTGGAAATCGAATTAATTCCTTTGGTTTTCATTATTATGTGTATGCCAACGATATACTCACCTACCTCTCCTTTTCTGACCTAGTGCCCTATCTAATTCCTCATATGAGTCATTGTCTTTAGAGATGGCATTTTTGCTAAAGACTAGTATCTCTAAGACTTAACTGTTTGTGATTCAACTTTATCCTTATAACCAACATCTGAAATCTGTCTTGTAGTAGAGACAACTACACTTGTTTGATATCATTGCATCAAGTTTTGTTTTATCTTTTCTAAATTTAAAAAGACTGTTATTCCTGCCACTTTCATTTAAAGAACATCTCCAGGATACATCCAAGCCACTAATATTCCAATCCATTCTATAGTAATATGATGTGTGGATTACTGCAGCTCCATTCTAGTTGAGCTTTCCTCCCTACCACCTATTCACTTTCCAATCCTCAATGAATAAAGCTATCTTTTTCATTAATAATAATTGATCATCTGCTTACCCACTCGTTTGGTATCTTCATTAGCTAACTATCAGCTCCAGAAAAAAATTCAAAGTCCTAAACCTCACCATCGATTGTTTACCTAACACAACAACCACTATATCTCTGCTGTCGTTTCTAAAACATGATTTTCCCAGGCCTGCTCATTTCTTCTACTCTCGTTGCTTCCTTCCACTCCTGTCTCCACTTCTTCTCTTGTGTTGCTCCTGTCCTTTGCAACAGCTAAAAATATATATATTTAAGACTGAACATACTTAAATAAAAATACAAACAGAAACATCCACCTTATAAAATCCATGTATGGGATTGATATATTTAAACTATATTATAAGCAGTAATAATAACAATGTAATTGTCAAAAACATATTTAAACTATTATTAACATGCTGCATGTCATAAACCAAGAATAAGTAATAGAAAATAATAATTAGCACTGTTATTCTATATTTGTAATTGACTCCTTACAATTGCTCTAATTAACATGTAGTCTAGATCTGAGTTGCAGATTGAGTGAAAATGATTCTACTCTGCTATAAAATGTAATATTTGCAAAAGGAAATATGTCATGCTACTAGAATTCTCAAAATGGATTATGCAATGAAATTGTACTGTAATTAGGTAGCATTGATTTACTGGTTAATTGGAGTTGAAATAACTGTCCAAGATCAAACTATCTTTTATGATGTTTTCCTTGTACATTCAGAAGAAGCTTTTAATTATTGTATTGTCTAGTTTAGAATTGACTTATTTTTTTACAAACCTCTAATGCTCATTAACACAGGTCAATATCAATGAAATTGGGATGGAATTAATGACATATTTTGGCTTACTTAAATGGACACAGCTCATTGAAGTGGTCTAGCTGCTGTGTCCCTTTTGCACCCTTTTGCACCTCCCAATGTTTAATTAGCAGCACAACCACTACCAGACAACCACTAGGGGTGCTCCTGGAATCGTAACAGACTTTTGATCCGTTATCTGATGCTGGACATCCTCGCGCTCTGCATGAGGACCTCCAGTTTCAGATTTTTTCCCCATAGGAAAGCATTGATTCAATGTTTTGCTATGGGAAGGTCTAATGCACGCTCTGCATTTGCCGCGCATGTGCATTAGTCCCTGCTCACCGCGGGAATGAGCAGGGGGAGGAGCTTTGACCCAGTGCCAAGGGACATCAGCCCTGGGATAAGGTAAATAAATGAAGAGTTTTTATTTACTGAGGAGGGGTTGTGCGAGGGAGGGAGGAGACAGAGGGATCAGGTAGTGCCAGGAATACAGCTTTGTCTCTTTAACAAAACCATGATTTGTGTCATGGATGTCAATGTGAGTATAAAGAAATTATTTTGCAATTCACACGGCACTTTTAAATACCCTACTGCCATCACTAGGTCACTGAATGTACTGACCATCAGGAAAACATCCTCAGTGTATCTATTTTTTTGCACTCCTTATACATCACTTGTACATTTTGGGGGACACAAAAGCCTTTCTAAGTTTCAGAAACACCATATACAGTGTATTCACTAGAGTGAGTAGTCAAAGTGAATTTCAAATTTAAGCAAGTGAACTGGAAGCATATGACAGATATAATCGCTTCAGCTTGGCTATTTGGCCTTTAAATTTGATATTCACTTTGAATTTTCAGTATCCAAATTATATTGCAGTTTACATAAGAAAAAGAAACACTGAAAAGAAGCCAATATATTTACTTATTTAAACTCTGGATACAGTCCCTGTCTGTATGCACAGCAAGATCAAATTTGATGAAAAATAATGTAGAAAGGTTTAAACACGTGTTCTAGATTTTTACGAATGCAAATAACTTATTATAGGCATTTAATGAAATTGTTAGTGCTTGCTTGAGGGCCATCATTTAGCTTCTTTGTATGGAAAAAAAAAAAAAAAAAACTAGACTTCTTCTTTAAGAAAATGTGAAATGAAACAAACCAAGTTTCCTCTCTACAATTATTTTTTAATAAAACCATTGGTTTTTATATATTTTTGGTAAATCTATTTTCTTTAAGTACATTATAATATTTCCCATGCTCTGTTCATTTAAACTCATAAATGGACCTTTGTGGTTCGTTTATTGACTTAAAAAAATTTAGTATGGAGTTTTCATTTACTGAGATCTAAATTTGCCATTCAATATTTACATTTTATATTCACTATCCATTTTTACGTAAAAAATAGCCTAAGAATAATTAACCTTTAACCTATTACACATTAGATGAACAGGAGAGATAGATTAAATACATGCTGATTAGCATTTGCTGGATTATCATTGAGCTATAAATCGGGAACCTGTACATTTTTGTATTCATTTACTATAATAACACCCCCAGGACAATAAAAGAAGCTGTGATTAGTGCATTCACCTAAGCACCTGGGATCGACTCTATTTTATCAGTTGATGAAATGATTGTTCAGATACATAAGACATGCATTTGAGTTTCATTTGTTTTTGGAATTATGTGTCTCTGACCTTTTTTCTAAATAGATAAATGTATTTGATGTGCGTTAGGAACCAACTGTGGAGTGACGTTGTCCTTAATATTTGAAATTCCCAAGATCTATCAGCCAGTCTGATTATCTTTCTAGATTTAAATGAAAATTTGGAAAATACTTTTCAAGTAATTTGAAGCAGTCCACATTTTTATTGTTTATTTCAAAACCACAAAGGACTGTTATGCATGCACATTATTTCAATTGGCACAAACAAGGCAATTCCACGCAAGATTTGATTAAAACATTTCTGCAAATGTCCACACAATTAGTATTGTAAGTAGAAGACAGCAGTGTGCTCTGATAATGATATTGATATTTCCTTTTTCAAGAATGACATGTACTCGGTTTCTCAAAACCATCAAGGTAATTTTCATATGATCACATCAGATTTTTTATTTTTTTTTATTTAAAGTATGCATTTATTAATGGAATGATCTGATTCATTGTCCCTTTAATCAAATTAACATTATACGTTTTTTTGTGTGTTTGTTTTGTTGCTATTTCAGTGGGGTCAAATGATTTTATTGGGGTTAAAATCCTATCAGGATTCATTATTTATCTAATTAGCATGGAATTAAACTATTGCACATCACTAAGCATTGTCATAAATAATTTCCCGGAACCTGGATTGGCTGGGGTCCCTGAAGAATGCAGTTTGACATACCTACATTGTTTAAATATATACACACATTGATTTTAGTCTCCCAAGTGGATTCTCCCCTCCTGTTCTGTTATTTTCCTATGTCATGCCTTGTAAATGTACAGTCTGTCTGTCACTCTAAGCCAACATCACGTAGTTGCGATATGACCAATTCTATAATTATGGCAATAACCAAAATTAGAAATATGCTTAAGATATACTTGAATCAACTGTTATTGTACCCAGTAGCCTGTTTAAAGCTAAAAATACAAGGCTAGTCTCTGCTCGTATTATGTGAGAAACAAATGCATTGTTAATGAAGGCTACTCCCGCTGGTGCATTCAGCAACCTGATTTAACATGTGCAATAATACTTTCTATAGCTGAACTTAAATAAACAATATTAAAGTCGATCAATAAGTTCATTTGCACCTTGATTACCACTGGCAGAACTTGGTAATCTAAAATATTTCCCTTGGGGCTTCCTAGAAATTTCAAGAATCTGAATAATATATAATGCCTTACCTTACCTTCATACTAGGTCAGTAGTCTAGATGTAGACAATGTTTTCATTGCATTTGAACTTCGTGATCAACACAATCTCCTGAACAGAGATGAACGGAGGTTGTAGAAAATTGTACAAAACATTGCAGAAGACACATACAATGTTTTGATTGTTTACAAAAAAATTTGCACCTGCTTATATGTGCCATTTTGTAGAAAAAAAAACATACGCATATATTAATAAAACTGGACTATGACTTTTTTTATTTAAATCACCACAGTGCACTACTTCTTAAGTAAAAATTTTACTATACATTTAGCTTGGAGACACCAATATTCTCAACAGAATATAAATCCTCAGTATCAGATACTAATCAGTTTTAGACTTGTTTAAACAAATTGAAATTTATCCAAATTTTGGGAGTTCGGAGATTTTTCCAAAATCCCAAACTTCAGTATGTTATATGATTGATGATTTGATGATTGATGGTTTGATGGACAACCACTAAATGCTGATAAGTTACCAATAGAGGGAAAAATAAAAAGGAGCAATAAAATAAAACATCTTTATTTATATATCATGTATTTATTAAATATATGAATATATATTTTTACTATTGCTACATACCTTTATTTGCCATTTTTTTGCAAAATATATACACAGTTTGTGTCCCAATCAATTTTCCAGAAACTACCATGGAAATATCAAAATATTATTAGATCCAAAATACCATCTAGACCCCGGGTCCTCTCTCCCTCCCTCCCTCCCAGCTGTTAGCAAAGTGCTAGCGGGCTGGAAGGGGAGATCTCTGATCTCCTCTCCAATTCTGAAGAGCCAGCAGGGGAGAGCACAGTTCCCGGTGCTATCATCATAGCACTGGGAAAATAACTTGCGGCTTCCCTGTGTGCCCATCGTGGCGCCCCCAGATGCTGCGGCACACAGTTTGGGAACCGCTGATTAGACAAACCAAATGTATTCATCATGAACAAGTCTAGTCAGTTTATTGGACATGTATCTTATAATAGTGAATGTTTAAATTTGTATATACCCACAACTGCAAAATGCAATTTAAAGTTCTATCTATCAAAAACCCAGTCTTGAATGTGCAAATGTGTATTAGTGGAAAAACTTGTATCTCTCACAGAACTACTTAACTATAGGCTTAGTATTCTTTGAAGTGTTGTGACACTCAGGAATAAAATAATACAAAACAGATAATAGTGCAGACGATCTGAAGAAAGAGAAACATACTTTACAGCACTCATAGAAATGTCAATTCACAGGAATGAGTTACCGTATTTTTCGCTCCATATGACACACTTTTTTTCCCCTCAAAATTGAGGGGAAATGCCTGTGCGTCTTATGGAGTGAATGTGAAGCTTTAATTACCTGTCTTGTAGCGTGGGCCTGCTTAACAGTGCGCACCGCGGTACAGGAACTTCAATTTCAGGTTCCGGTTTTCAGCTGGACTGAGCACACTCTCTTTCAGTCCTGCCGGAAACCGGAACCTGAAATTGAAGTTCCTGTACCGCGGTGCACGCTGTTAAGCCGGCCCATGCTACAAGACAGGTAAGTAATTATGGGACCCTATGGAACACTATGGGACAAGGGGAGGGGGGAACACTATGGGAGGGAAAGTGCACTATGGGACAAAGGGAGGGGGGAGAGCACTATGGGACAGTTTGTTCAGAATATTTTTTTTTCTGTGTTTCCTCCTCTAAAAACCTGGTGCGTCTTATGGTGTGGTGCGTCTTATTGAGCGAAAAATACAGTATTGTGGCTTTAATTCTGCAGCTTTGGAATTTTTTTTATGGACTCCTTCCCTTTCATAGACCTACTTTTCCTTATATATGCCGTGTATGCAAGTAAGTGTAGTATATCCATGTAAGCAGATATTAAAAGATAGTAACTTTATCATACTCACATGAGCCTTTTCTTGTAGGCTCTATTATTTGTGCAAGCGCCTCTCTTATAGTGACTCTTCTATTTGATGATAAAACATGTCTTCAATGAGGTGGTAATTTAAAGATTTGATAAAAATAAAAACAAATATATAAAACAATACAAAACAAAAAAGCAATAAAAAGAAGCAAGGTATAACAGGGTCTTCTCTATTTACGAAACACATTTGATAAACATTGCTTCGTCAGACTTTTCATGGACACTAAAGGATGTACCTCTAGAGCGGCTAACTTAGCCTAACATCAAACAAAGGTAAATATACAATTAAATAGATTTTTCAAAGCATCCTTCTACATATAACCCCACTCAAGTATATTGAAAATTGCTAGTAATATTGGTAATTGTGAAAGCTCTAAATGTATACAATGGTCACCGTTAATTAAATGGAAACTATTGTTTAACATTTCTACATCTCTGCTCTCTTTACCAAATGAACAAGCCAATTCCCATTTCATTTACTGGAGGCATATCTGACGATTTGAATCTTTGTTTCTCCAGCTCTCCTACTATCTACTTCAGACATTTGTTAATACTGCCAAATCAGATGCTTTGATCTTGTAGCAGAACTACTAAGCTCAATAAATGTTACCTGAGTTAAATTCTTAACTGCAGCTCTTGGGGTGGATATATTGAACAAGTAAGGCATCAAATGCATTCATAATAGTTCCATGTGGAATTTTCTTAAGGCTAGTGGATCTAATCACACAAAGTAACAAAAGAGAATAAGGAAATAGCTTAACACAAATTTAATGAAGTTTTTTTAGATCAGTAGAGAATTTACCGAAAACAACAAGGAATTTGTTCTGTAATTGCAGTTTTTTAGAAAGGAAACATATTTTTTATTTGAAATAATGAATAAAAATATTGGCTTGAGAACATATTAAGAAAGTACTATACATATGTGTATATACAAACAACTGATCAATATTTGTATGTCTAAGATTATTATTATTATTATTATTATTATTATTATTATTATTATTATTATTGCCATATATATATAGCACCAATAGATTCCATAGCGCTTTACAATATTATGAAAGGAGTTTTTAAGTGCATATCTCCGGTTTAAAAGGTGCTGATGGTTTGCAATGTGTATAAAGCCAATTTTCAAATTGTACTCAGTATTGGCAGCAATAGGTTAAAATCCAGTATTAGTTGATACAGGGTGGTAGAATATCCAAGGATATTTTACCAATATTTACAATACTCTAGGGCAGAGATGTTTTTTGTTTTGCTTTAGTACTGAAAAATTAGTTTCGGCTGAACCACTTTGCCCAAAAAACAAAAAAAAATGGTAGAATTTCATATATGTGGTGGTTGAGTCAGACTTTCATCAGCTTAAAAAGATTTGGGTAAAAAAATCAGATGAACCAAAAGGCATGGACCAATCAGTATAATGCAAAAATTACACATAATATAAATTGTATGTATATATTTGTAGTCAGGGACAAAAGCCGTAATAATGAACAAGTAGAAGTATGTACAAGTCAGTTGTGGTGTGCCAGAACTAACGTATCGGGTAGGCCTTTAATAAAAGAGGACCCACTAATTAACCCCTTAATGACACAACTTCTGGAATAAAAGGGAATCATGACGGAATATATCCATCGTCTGTCCTTAAGGGGTTAAATTAGTACAAAGGGGAGAGGTGGGAGGGATGAACCCAGCGGTGACAGTTCTGTGATGGAGGGGGCCTGAGTTCATATAGCCGGGTAACCCCTCCCACAATTAGAGGCTGCGCCTTAATATTTAGCAGTATGTTGACAGGAGCATTTTCTCGTCAGTTGGTTAACAGGTAAAGTGAGAAAAAGTAACCAATAGGTGTTACAGAAATTGGGAAACACCACTCAGTCATTTTATTCAGAAGGTTAAAGGTTTGGCTACCATATGAGCTTGGAAGGCCTGGCTTTGTTATTTGGATAACATCTTCAGAGATAAAAACAACTTCAGAGATAAAAACCTTTTCTAGAAGGCACATAGATATCATTCTTTCTAGATTATTCTAAATATCACAATAGGTTAAGACCATTATTTGTTTAATAAACATCGTTTTCGCTCGATCGATGTGCATTTACCATCATTCATAATGACATAGCAGCAAAATAACAAGATCTAACTTTGCATCTAAAATCTTCACCAAATTATTAGCAGATATTACATGTTGAGCAGCTAATGCATCATATGCAATTTTCACAGCACAATACTTTATTATAAAAACACTGGTCTGTGTCTCCTGTTCCTTGTCACAAAATAATGTATTGAACAAATTAAAATACTTTCTATTTTTCTACTTGTTCTTTTGTTGCAGTAATTGTGCTATAAAAATGTAATTATATATTTTGAGAAATCTCTTGAGATGTTTTTCTATAAGTGTTCTTTGGAATTTCTGTAATCACTCTTTTAAGTTAAGAACAGTTAAGGAGATTGATATGTTTTTCACTACTTTTTTAAAATTTAAAAGAGCACCTTTTTCTGTTTTACGTGAAATAGGACAGTACATATATGCTTTATTCTCGGACTATCTGTTATTGATTAAAATAGCATATAGGAGCAATAAACTACCCAGTTCCCACCAGGAATGATGTAACTTGTATGCTATTGTAAAATGTATTCTTTGTTAATTCCAATTTAAATTCTCTGGTCACTCGCAAAGTATTGCTGAAAATTGCCCTTAATGATTTCAGAACTTTATTTTAATGTAAAAAAAAATCAGTATAATAGAAACCACACAACTAAAATATTACATAACAATTTTAGATTTACCTAATATACTTTCATGATGATAGGACATTATTAAATACCTGAGGTGGACATTATGCTTAAACTTGGGTTATTAACTCCCGTAGCAGCAAAAAAAGAAAATGTTATAAATCAGCCAAATATGAAAATAGATAGTAAAAAATAGATATTTTGAGAGCTGTGTTCTCTACCAATTAGTATGACCCCTAGCCTATACGGTCAGAACTCTGTTCTCCTCTTTCATGGCAATTTTCATTAACTTGTAGCAATTAAAAGAAGAGATTCAACTTGAACGTTGAAATAAGGAACCCAGAAGTTTGTGGATTCTTAATTCACAAACTACTTGTTTGAGCTATCATGTAAGTTCATATTAGTGTATCACTAAAATGGGAGGTTAGGAAACATATATAGTGACTGCAAGGTTGGCAGTCTCAGTCGGATCCAGGTAGTGTTCCATCTGGATGAGAATTTACCTGCTCTTTAGAAGCTGAATGTGTAGTTAATAAATGCATAAATAAGTATATAACCGATTGAAATATTTTTCCAGTCATCGCAATGTTACATTAAAGCGATCTCTGATATATGACCATTATCTATTTAACCTTCACTTTTCATTTAAGATAAGTTTGTCATCAAGAAACGTTCTCAAATACCAGCATGGACAGCAGTAACATCTGGAATATTAGTGGAAAACAAAGGACAGATGGTGCTTTCTGTGGCTTCTTCTGCTGCTTGGTTTAAATCTAATGCAAACTGAAGGCAGCTGAATAGCATTTAGGGTAATATGTATCAAAAACATATCAGCTTGTCATAAAATGATGGCAAGTATTTTTTGCATAAAACATTTTCAAACAATACTATATGAGGAATATCGAGTACAGTCTATCAATATTATTGGAACAGATCACCATGGAACAGATGTTCTGGTAAAAATTTCCATTTCTGAGCATATGTTCATGGTCCTCTTACCAGTGCGTTTTGAAAAATCTGGTTGTAGATATATCTTGCAGATTACCAAGTTGTGTATAATAACACATTAATCATTAGTAACAATATGAGATTTACGGTTCTAGAGCGGATGGATATTCAACTGCCCCCACTTTATGCTGTGGAATGTGATGGAACCTGCATTTTAGTTTTCTATTCTCAAATTTATTATGCAACTGGAGCAGATAAAGTCATGGAGGTGAGTAGATTTTTCATACTCAACCTCCAACCTACATAAGATAAGTTGTTCTAAAATTGCCAACACACTCTCTAAAATGTTTTTTTTTTTTTTTTTTTTTTTTTTAACCACTGTGTTAATGTAACATTTTCAGACATTGTGAAGCCTGACTCTAATTTTATTGAGCTTTATTTCTTTAAATCTAAATATTATTACAAATTATTTAATCATAACCACCAAGGGTATGCTAAATTATTTGAGATAAAGCATACTTTGTGAGTTTACGTTCAGTCATCTAAAAAGGCATATTAGGTATTACTACTTTCAAAGATAGTTGTTTCTTCAACTCATTTTTTTATATGTCATTGGCTTTCTTAGTATTTCTTTACATTTTATTCTGGATACTACTTGAGATCATAGCCAATAAATAATTTACTCAAAGAAATAAAGCCCACAGCTAACAGTCAGAATACTTTTTTTTTTTTTTTTTTTGTAAATATCTGTTTATTTTGACAAGAGGTCCTCTCGTCATTTTTTTATTTGTGTGTGTCAAATATAACGTAGAACAGCATAGTACACGACACACACGTCTGTATCAATTAAGTGTGAAACCATGGAACTCGCAGGTTCCGTGAACATTTAAGCAACACGTGAGACACGCAGTTCTCAATTGTTATTGGGTTAGTTATAGGTAAGTTGATTACCAGTTAGTGGACAATTGTAATTACTGTCTAACATCAAAAAAACAGCGTTTCAGTAACTGTTCTTGTACGAGGTCCAGTTGGACACCCGTCCATGTGGTGTCGGCATGTCTCTCCTACCATGAGGGTGAAACATTGTCTTACTCACCAGTGGCTGCTACCAAGTGGCGTGTACCTAAAAGGGGGTCCCTGCACAAAGGCCCAGGGGTGTGATGAGTATCTGAAGAAAAAGGTAAAAGAAGGGTAGTAAGGAAAATAGAAGGAAAGTTTTTCTCTCAGTAAGTTGTGTCGTTCCCAGATTATCGTGCCTCTCGGTCTCTACAGATGGTGTCAGAAGTGTTGTAGTGCAATAGCGTCTTTAAGTCAGCAAAGAGTCTATTGACATAATCCACTGAGTCCAGATATTTGGGTAAGTTTGGGGTCTCTCACTGCTAAGGAATATCAGGTCTTCTATAGCGTGGAGTTCATCCATCGGTGGAGCTATGTCTTTCTATCAGAATAAGGGCACCAGCCCCTTGGTGACATTCAGGATTCATATCAGTGAGTTTTTGTCTGTGGATGTGTGGGTTTTAGTGTGATGTAAGAGAATCGGCACCGGTCTGAATGGAGGTGGGTCATCTGAAAATCTTTGAATTATACTGTAGATCTTTTTTCCAGAATGGTTTTATTTTTGAGCACTCCCACTATAGATGAAGTAGAGTGCCCACGTCTCCTCCACACCTCCAGCAACTGTTATCTATGGTTGGTATCACTGCATGTAGGGACTGGGGAGTCCTGTACCAGTAGGTTAGCATTTTGTACGCAGTCTCTTGCGTTTCATTGGACACTGCACAGTGTAGTGTGAGATCACAGATTTTGTGCCACTGTGTGGTAGTTAGTGTTTCTCCTAAGGCCTCTTCCTATTTCCCCATAAAGTGAGGTGTTTGTGTTTTCTGTGGTGTAAAGTTGATATAAGGTTGATATCCCATGTTCTAAAGGTTCATTATCTGTGCAGATCACCTCCATTGGAGTAAGGTCTCTAGTCAGAAGGCGTCTTTGTGGAATAGAGGTGATGAAGTCCGTCAGCTGTTAATATCTGAAGCATTGCATGAAGTTAGTAGTGTCTTAGTCAGGGTTTGATCGGTCCCTCTGTGAACAGGTGTCGTGCCTGAGGAATGTCAGTACCTATCAGCCCCTGACATGGCTTTGTTTCTAGCCCTGGAGGAGAGGCTGGGTTGTAAACCAGTGGTTACAAGGGTGTTGGGAATGATGAAAGGGCCAGCTTTGGGGCCTTGGTGTGCCATACCGTGATGGTTGCCTATTTTCATCCCCTGTATGTTTGGGTTCTGTCTGATCGCTTGGAGGAAGGGTTCAAGGGCAAGGACAAAGATCAAGAGAGACAGCAGGCAACCCTGTCTAGTGCCGTTACTGATCGGGAAAGGGTCCGAAAGTGCTCTGTTAACACAAAGTCTGGATGTGGGGAAGGAGTACAGAGATTTGATCCAGTTCATAATGTACTGGCCCATGCCTTTTTTTTGCAGGACTCTGTTGATGGCCTTCTCTGCGTCCCTTGCTTCCCGCTTAGGAACAAATCCCACCTGATCCCCATGTATGAGACCCGGTAGATGCTGCTGGAGTCTCATGGACATTATTTTTGTAAACATGTCACAATTTAGCAGCGAGATGGGCATGTAGTTGGTGCATCGCTCTGCATCCTTGCCCTCTTTAGGGATTAATGAGATGCCGCCAGGGTCTGTTGTGTCATGGTGTTTCCCTCCCTGAGAGAGCTGTATGCTTTCAAAAATCTTGGGGTGAGTATGGCTGCATACTTTTTATAGTAGCCCACAGTCACATCATCTGGGCCTGGGCATTTCCCAGTTTTTGCGAGTTTCAAGGCTAAGGCTAGTTCTTCTGCCATGAGGGGCTCCTCTAGCTCTTGGATCGCCACTGCAGGGAGGCATTTATCTAAGTGTCGGTCTAAGTATTCTGTAATGTCTGTGTGGTGTCTGTTCCCGGGTTGGGTTGCGGGATGTGTGGACAAGGAGTACAGGTCAGAGTAATATCCATAAAGGACTCTGAATATGTCTGTGGGCAAGAAATTTAGTTGGTTATGTTTGTCTCAGATTTTGTGTATGTAGGCATTCACTCGCCTTTTGGCTGTCATTCGGGCTAATAAGGACCCGCATTTGTCCGCATTAACAAAGAAGAACATTTTCCTTTGTTTGACCATTTTCTGGTATGAGTGATTAAGTAAGGTCGAGAGTTCCCTTCGCAGGGTCGTCAGTTTACGCCAGTCTTCATGTCGCCCAGTCTGTTTGTGAGTCCCCTCATGTTGTTTAAATCCAGACATTGTGAAATAGTGTAAACAATGTCCAGACTTTGAAGTCTGAGTGGTCCAGTATGCAGCCAGATGCTTCTGCCCCATTTGGTATTTGGCCATTTGCACTTTAGAAAAAAAAAAACCTGTTGGTTTTGTGGGTTTTTGCTTTTTTGTTTTAGAACTCTATATTTAGTTGTTTTTTTTTATATAAAGACAAATGCTTATTGTTCCTTTATGGCAGTTTTCAGTTACAGTAGCATTTAAGTATTGTTACAAGATAACATACTAACAGAATGAATAAAGTGAATATCTCTTCGGTCTTTGCTGTACAATTTGTACAGACAGGGGTAGCGTGTACATGATGTTGATCGTTGAGTATATACATCTGGGTTCTATAGAGGTGTGTAGAAGACCTTTATGTGCAATGGTGTGAGATAGAAGTAATGAGCATGTCAAGCACATGTATTAGAAGTTCATCCATAAGTTTTAGAGGGTGGTGACATGTATAGTGTAGATATAATGCATTTTTGTGTGCGGTCAAGGCTTGCTGGCTTCTGTTGGTTTTATTTGTGGGGGGGAGGGTTAAATGGTTCTGTTGTTTCCCTCTACTGCTCAGCATTTGTTGAATGTGAGCAGGGGTCATTGTGGGAGGTTCTTATTGGGTAAGTGTGTGGGTGTGCTGTGGGCAGATTCTCTGGTGTCGGTTCACCGGTTTTGAGGGGTTAAGGTTGGTGGGGCTGGGGCCCCAAGTTTTCTGAGATGTGTATTTCTTAGTTATAGGGAAGATGAGAGAGGAGATATGGGGAAAGAGGAGAGGAGGAAGAAGAAGAGAAAAAAAAGGTATAAGGGGAGTCAAGGTGAAAAGAATATATGGT
This sequence comes from Pelobates fuscus, assembly GCF_036172605.1. Classification (NCBI taxonomy): domain Eukaryota; kingdom Metazoa; phylum Chordata; class Amphibia; order Anura; family Pelobatidae; genus Pelobates; species Pelobates fuscus. Next base: position 234,574,669 of record NC_086321.1, on the reverse strand, counting down.
AAAGGAAGGGGGGGCAGAGTAGGTTATACAAAGTTGTTTTTGCTTTTTTATTCATTTTTTCCTATTGAGTTTGCATTTGTTAACAGATCTAGTACCTTGTAATCATGAAAAAAGGAAATTAACATGGCAATTGTACTATTTATTTGTGCTCCAATTGCCTTCTGACCATCTTGGTATTATATGAGTTAAATGCCTATGTAAAGAAGAAAGCTTAATGACTGACAGCTCCTCTGACCTTAGCTGTTGTTTTAAGGCCAGATGTTAAATATCGCCTCTGGTATTTAAACATGAAAAAAAATCCAACTTTTTTCATGTATGTAATAGAACATATTGTATCACAACAGAAGGTACATTGCATTTCATATGTTGCCAAAAAGCCTACAGATTGTAAAAAGATTGACAGTACCAATCTGTTGAAATGAACAGTCTCACCATTTTATTATAAATGAGCATTTAGATAATAAAACCAGCAAAGTAACCAATACACAAGATAATAATCAACATCTCTGTTTTGCAACACAGCAACCATTTTTCATTTTATTTTTATGGAGTGATGTGATCTAAACTTAACATTGTATAACTCAATTTCGAGCCAATAAAACTTTCCATGTGGAACAAAATGATAGTTGTACATTTCACCACCGCAATAAATTGGTAAATGGTTTCATTTCAAGGGTTCCCTATAAGGGCTTTTTTGTCATTACGAAACTAAAGTTTCCAGTAAAGACAAGAGTAAAATAAAAATGTTATTTTAGCAACACATCCGGAAAAAAAAAATGTCTTGAGATGCTTCTTCTCTATTTCTTAGAATTATAGGCATATGTTCTTGCAAACTGTAGATAATAAAGTCAGACCTCTGTGAAATGTTTCTGTTACAGCTATATATCCTTAGAATCCAGTCGCATATGCCAGAGAATTAATGAAACCTGCAGCATAATTTTTCTATCTAGTAGAACTATCTGATAAGGTAATGTCTGATGATAAATTGAATTTATAGTCAACTGCTAGATTCAATCTATGGCTTTAAATCTCCCAAGCTAACTTCTCTATACATCCAAGACAAAGTCAGTGCAGTATGCAATAAATGTCTGTGGAATCAAATCTATCGTGACAGTGTCGGATCCCTCTGAGACCTTTCTCTAAAATGGGATTACAAATGGTTCACAATACAGGAAAGAAGACTATAGAAAATTTGTCTATAAAACAAATGTCGTATCCAGTTATTCCCTTGTGTATTTTCAGTTTATCTTAAACTTGCTTAGTAAGCACACCTTAATATTTTATTGCACTATATACTTATAGACATACTTTAATATCTCCAAATAAAATATTCCCAGAAGTGCAGTGTTTGTGTTATTGCTAGATGTGAATTACTTTACTGTGAAACAAGAAGGGGCATGTGGTGTTTATATCTCCGATGAAATATTATTAAAAATTATATAATCATAAGCACCAAGGGTATGCTAAATTATTTGAGATAAAGCATCCTTTGTGAGTTTTCTTTCAGTCATCCAAAAAGGCATATTAGGTGTTACCAGTTTCAGAGATAGTTGTTTATTCAACTCATTTTTTTTATTATTATTTGTCATTGGCTTAGTATTCTAAGTATTTCTTTACATTTTATTCTGGATCCTACTTTAGATTGTTGCCAATATATAATTTGCTATGTACCACATAATAAAACAGGAACATAAAAAAAGATAGAGATGTACTACCAAGTAGTTATACTGCATAATTTGTATGCATATAATCGATTTGACTAATTCTTTAGATATGTTCAGTTTCCGACTGGTATAACAAAATATGATTAACGTATAACTACAGAATAAATTAATTGTATATATTAGAAGGTGGGGCAAAATTCTGACTCAGGTTTCAGGAGTCAGTACCTATTTTATTAATTAAAGGATAACTATAGGGTCAGGAACACAAACATGCATTCCTGACCCTACAGTGTTAAAGCCACCATCTAGCCCCCCTGGGCCCCTCATGCCTCCATAAATATAGTCAAAATCTTACTGTATTCAAGCCTGAAGCTGTAACTCTACATGCTGTTTGACTCAGAAAAACAAGCAGTCTGCTGACATCATCAGAAGTGGTAGCCTGATCCAATCACAGTGCTTCTCCATAGGATTGGCTGAGACTAACAAGGAGGCAGATCAGGGGCAGAGCCAGCATGATTCAAACACAGCCCTGGCCAATCAGCATCTCCTCATAGAGATGAATTGAATCAATGAATCTCTATGAGGAAAGTTCAGTGTCTGCATGCAGAGGGAGGAGACACTGAATGTTTGGATGCATTTTAGGCAGCCATGACCCAGGAAGCATCTCTAATCTGAGGAGTGGCCAGAGAAGTTATCACTAGGCTGTAATGTAAACTCTGCATTTTCTCTGAAAAGACGGTGGTTTCAGCAAAAAGCTTGAAGGTAATGATTCTACTCACCAGAACAAATTCAATAAGCTGTAGTTGTTCTGGTGACTATAGTGTCCCTTTAACTAATTTCAATGATATTACATACATTCAATGTTTAACGTATGGATATTTTGTTTGACTAGGTACAGAAGTTGACATCTTTAGCTGTGGACTACATCCTCCATAATGCTCTTACACCCATAACGCTGGCAAAACATCATGGGAGGTGCAGTCCAAAACATCTGGAGTGCACAAGGTTGCATATGCCTGCTACAGATGCCTGCTACAATTAACAACACATGATACTTGTATGGGTTATGTGTGGGTATATCTTTAATGGGTATACGCATGCACGCACACATACACACACATATAAAAAATATAAATAACAGTATGGGCAATTACTTCATATCCACTTGTTTTATAAGTTGAACTCCCTATTATTTTGGCACTATAATTATTAATATTAAATAAATTCAAATATATACTATAAATTTATCCTATATATTTATCATACATTGTATAGTGTAAACAAGTATAATCTTATAATAAAGGGACATAGGAGCTACTCTCTGTTTGTATCACTATATAAATGAGTTCATTTTATTTTCTATTAAATTATTGGTTATTTACTCTCAAAAGTCTTTTTGTATTTGATTAACCTTTTCAAGAAAAGTGTTTTGGGGATGTCCTTTTCTGGATCCTTAATGTATATTTGGATAAGTGTTACCTATATTTCATATAGCCTCTTACCATATGCTGCTTGAGTCCATTTTATCCTATTGTATAATTGAAACAAATATGCGATAGATGACTACTTGTTTTAATGTATACAAACACATATTGATTTGTTACATGTTTTATATATATATATATATATATATATATATGTATATATATATATATATATATATATATATATATATATATATATAATTGTAACTTAAGTTTTGTATACACAGTTTTCTGCTGTTTGGGATTGCTAATTTGTAATTCTAATTTGTAACACTAACTATTCCTGCTACCAACAATTGTTCCATCTGGAGACTGCAATTAAAGGGTCACTATAGTCACTTGAACAACTGCAGCTTATTATAGTTGCTCTGGTGAGTATTGTCAGTCCCTGCCAGGCCTGATTGTTCCCACAGCCCATGCATACGCAATAGGCTCATTGTTAAAAAATATAATGTTTTTTTTACTACTCTTCATATGTTCTTGCTTAAGATTGGAAATTTAAGAGGGATTAGGAGAACAACACTTGTGTAGATTGGCTGACAAAATATTAGTTAAGGTAAAGCTGACCCTAACACTGTGGAATGTTCCCTTTCTTCCACACTCACTACACCTTTCCTCTGTCCCAGACTGTGTAACAGGAGGAGCTTCTGCTTGCTAGTAAGAAGGTAAGGAGTGGAGTGGATCAGTGAGTGCTAGTGAACAGTCCTTAGAATGCTTAGAGCGAGCACATCATTAGACACATTTATGCCAAGCTAAGGGTGCTGTCTGCATAGTATGCCCTTTGTTGGTCAGCATGCATGATTGGCAGGTAGCCTGATATGCATTTACAACAAGCTGACCTTCTAATTCTTTGGGCACACATGCCTCCTTTTTGGGCATGTGCTCCCCTTTGGGCAATTCTGATTATGTGATTTTTACCCTGCCCACCGACATACTGCTTCAACAGACACTGCTGGTAAGGGGTATGGATTTACTTGAAAGATGAAAGCAAAAGATTAGCACAGGGTATGTGTTTTTTATAGCTATATCCTGTTTCCCTCCAGCACCACCTCCACCAGATACATGACGCTTGGAAGGTATAACAGTTCTAGTGTTTTCTGTCAATAATATTCTGTAGGTATTAGGCCCATCATAATTGTCAGCACCAGTTCCAATGGGCTCCTAATCTTTCCCTGGCCCCTGCATATTTTGCTGTAAACACTGCCTTTTCAGAAGAAAGGCAGAGTTTACATTGCTCTTTAGAGACACCTCCAGTGGCAGTCACTTAGATGGCCACTAGAGGTGCTTCCTGGGTCAGTGCTGCACAACGTGCAGCACTGACGTTCAGCATCTCCATGGAGGCACTGAACTGTCCCCATAGAGTCATTGCGTCTCTATGAGGAGTTGCTAATTGGCCAGAGGGCATTTTGCCATGCATGCCCAATAGCCTCCCAATGGTATCCTATGGGATGATCTCAGAAAAGAAGGCAGGTCAGGGGTGGAGGCAGCACCGGTGGACCCTCCCGGCATTGAAATAAAGGTGGGCTTTTGTCTTATTTAAGGGGCAAAGATCAGGAATACACCATAGGAATACATGTTTGTATTCCTGACCCTATAGTGTTCCTTTAAGCCTTTATTTAATGGAGTTACTGCTGCGTTACACAGTATAGGTTTGACAAAGTAAACACATAGACGTTTTGCTGTGATCTTTTGATTTTATTCACTGAAAGCAGCTTATTTGCTAGCCCACTCAGGACAATTGGTAGGTATCCTGCTTATTTGCTGCTGTACTAGTTTGCAGTTAATTTCTCCATATAACTATATATTTCCACGATAACACCTTTCGGGCTAGAAAAGGCTTTGTATTTAGTGGTTTACTGGGCCTTTAAACCAGTCTTGTGAGATTTCTTTACCAATTTATTGTGTGGCCAGGACCATATCTGCTGCCTAATTTACTGCATTTTAATTGTCTTCATTTTTATTTGTCCTTTGTTTTTTTTGTTTTTTATTGTATTGTAAATATCCTTATACTTGTCATATGCAGACTATATTTAATACCCTACTAGTGCTACACCATTTTTTCCTTGTTTGTTCAGTTTCCTGACTGCAAATAATTGCCTTAGTTCAAAAGTAAACAATTCAAGATTATTTTCCAAGTATTACTTACTATAATCCTCCTGAAGCTAATTTAATAGAATAAATATAGGCTTGATAATTCAACTTTATTGACATCATTTTTAAAGACGTTGATTATGTTATTCATCACTTTTCACCTACATGCCATTAAACGTTCTGTATCAAGCATATTAAAATGTTTATTTAAATGTATTATGTTCATTTATGTAAGCTAAGAAAATGATTTCTAATGAAAAGAGAAGACTTACATACAATCTGATTAACTAAACTAACAATTACTCCACTCTATCAATATAATTTTTTTTTTATAAAATGAAAAATAGTCTATACTGATGCTGTCTTTCAAAGACAAGACCAGACCAGACATTTATGCACCGTGAAAATTCTACCACTATTCCAAAACCTGTGTTTTTCCCTAATTATTTGACATCTGTCTGCCACTATTAAATAATTACTGCATATCAGCTCACTAGAGACCTATGTTCATATTTTCAATCAATTTTCCATCAGTAGAACATGTGTACTGCCAGTACTGTTTAAAAGTGCTGTTCTACTTAATTTGACGAGTATATCATTTTTTTTTACTAATTATGTTATTGATAGCACCACCCCTATTATTTTCAAAATTCCAAGAAACATTAAAACATTTTTCGTCATTCTTAGAAACTTCCTGAAAGCTTATTTCACAAAGAAACAACAGACAAAAAAATTACTTTAGTGATCGACTGAGATAGTTTCCCAAAAATAACAGGCTGAAAATGATAAATATGACAACACGAATTTAAACAACGCTCAAAGATTCACAAGTTATTCATCAAAATCGGAATACAGTTCAGATAAACAAAATATCTTGAAAACAGATTTTCGTTATCAGAGGAAAATCCAATGGAAATTTGGCGATTTGAACTGAATGAGCAAATCTGATTGGTGCAATCCAGTGTGTACTTTAAAATCAAAATTTCATAGATATTTCAAAAAACATTATTCTGATATGGTGGCATAATAAATCCACTTGCTTTTTGCAGGCACATTTAGAGAGATCCACAGTATTTAACCATTGGCATGACTAGTAGCCATAAGGCAAAACAAAACGAAATAAAAACAAACAGATATAGGTTCCCCAGACCCCTTTTAGGCAGAGGAGATTAAGACATAAAGTTTTCTATTTCTTCACAACAAAGGTGGTAGTGTGAGGTTTAAATAATGGAGGTAAATTTAAATAATGTAGCTGGCTCTCCATTATTAAAGAATATACACTTGAGAAAGCCCCCCCTGTTGGCAAAAGGTGTTTTGTTGTTTTAACTTTTGTTTTTAAATCATGTAAGTGTATTTGGCATTGTCAACTAGTTGTGTTTGTCCATTTATTATGCTTTTTATGCTTTTAATTGCTGTTATTATTTTTTAATAATTCCTGGCACTTAAAAAGATACCGAATAAGAAAACTTTGGAGAATCTACTTAACATCATATCCCTGGTGGGGATTATACCACCCAAGCGCTACTATCTGAGCAGTATCGCAGTATCTACTGCTCCACTACATGTGCGCAGAATATTCTTACTCTTACAAGCATCAATATATTGATTACAATGAGCACTATAGTTTGCCATTTTTATCTTTTATATATCAAACTACACATTGAGGGACCAGCCCCCAGATCTACATATCCATCAGTTGGGATCATACTGCTGCATGCTGCTAAACTCTCAGCTGGTCTTAAAGCTGTCTCAAATATGATAGATATACCATATACATCATTGTTGTATGTCCTGCACCTAGTTCCATATGCTCTGCACCATCAGTGGTTATTTTCTGTTTTCATTTCATATACTCCCACCATTTGAAGTCTGGATGGTTACCAGTTGAGAACAAACTCCAGCAATTGTGGACTAATTGGACTTTATATTGGCGCAACCTATATTTTGTATATATTGTTTTCTCTGTTTTTAAAGAAACACTCCAAATACCATAATGTAGTGGTTATGGTGCCAGGATAGCCCCAGCACTCCCTGATGTAAGTAGTTTGCTAACAGTTTGAAAATGTACCTAAGTTCTACCAGATACCCGTCACTTCCTGTAAGACAGCCAGACGCTCTCTGCCTTGCACTAAGCCTGGCTTTTCAATATTGTACTAATTGGGTGAGAGCTATCAGCTGACGAGTTTTGTAGTAGTATTGGTGCTTTAACCATCTCAACCCAATTTGTTTTAGTTTGTTTATTTTTTTATTGCTTGCATTTTTATGGTACATTCCTGTATTTCTATATGTAGCTACCCCTTTCACCAGGAACTCGCTGTAAGAATGGTGCTAATCCCAGCTATATTTCTGTCTCGACTTTAAAGTTTTTATTTCTATAAGTTAGCAGGTGTCAATCATCTTTGGTTTATATTGGCTTCTATATGATTTCATTCACAACTCTCCACCAGCATAATCAAAATAACTGGATTTCCATTGTGGCTGTGTATATTCCAAGCATTCAGTATCCTCCTTTTGGGAGAATTAACTTCATCACAAATAACTGTCTTCGATGATATAAAAGAAAAGAAACAAGATCCCTCTTTTCCATGCTTTTCCTATCCATATTGGCTTATTTTTAATTGATTTACACGCCCTCCCTTCTAGCAGGTAAAGTATCTTCTTCCCATGTGCTTAACAAAGGTAGTGTACCATCTCTGTACCATACTTAATAAGAATAACTGTGTTTGTAAATTTGTAAATATGCATTTGCATGTATAATTTTATAGTTAGAATTCATTGGATCACTAAAACAAAACCATAGACAAACTAGCATTAACTGCAAATTGCAGTTGTTGTATAAACATGTGTTATATAAACATGTGTTTCATTAGCAAAGCGTACAAAAGTAACAATTACAATGATATTATACAGAAAGCCATTTCAGTCCCTGATTCTGTTTTTAAAAAATGGCATCACATTAACATTTTGCCTGTTGAAAACTGCAGAGCTTGCAGTTTCGTGGTTGTAAATCATGATCTGTGGCTCATCTGAATGCTGCATACTGGTTTTATCTTACACCCCAGAGAGATAAAAATGTAAGTAGACAAGAACTATTCAGGGCAGCTATAAAACCAGGTCAAAAGAACAAATGTGTGACACTTGAACATGCTGTGCCTTGTTTTAGTGTCATTTTTTACACAGTATTATGTCAAATTATTTGCTTATTTATTCAAATACCCTGACATGTTGGGATAGATAGATAGATAGATAGAGTTACAATATATATAGTAGATGATAGAGGATGGATGGAAATACAAGTGGGTGGATGGATGAACGGATGAATAGATATACAAATAGTTACCTTTATGATTCAAAAATACATATTTTTACTGAAAGCAAGGCATTGTGCTGGATGGAGTTTATATATCTCCCCAAATTCTGCAAGGTTCCTGCTTTGTGTAATGCAGAAGATTAGCCCCAGGGAAATATGTTGTTTTAAAATTAATATTGCACTTTATATTAGTGTGCGTTTGGGCCCTGGGGTGGAGCACTTGGAGAGTAGGATGGGCCAGTGCTCCACTCCACATTTTAGGGGTTGCTGGGAAACTGCATGTGAGGATTCTGGTTCCAGAGTTGCAACACTCTGATTTACCTCACCTGAAAAAGATAGTCAGTTGCAGGTGCTACTATGTACTCCCCTGCCAAGAAGGAAGGGATGTTGTGTTCTTGTATTTTTGTGTTTTTTCTTCCTCTGAGTTGAAAGAGAAAGCTGAAAGAACCTAAAACGAAAAGGTGTATATTTATGTTGGGAAATGCACAAGCTATCCAACCCAGTTAGTTTATTATTTTGTTAAGTTGATGCTCAGAAGAGCAAGGGTTTTGTTTTTCTTTACTTTGTTAAACTTTGTTATACTTTATTGCACCGTAAAAAGAGCAAGTCATTTTATTACGTCTAGTGTGTAATGTTTTTCTGAGGTCTGAAAAGACTGTGTGTGACACCCTAATTCCAGAACAAGGTACCAAAGGAAATTAGTACTTTGTCACAATGTATATATTAACCGGTTTCACTCTTTCTGCTTTGCTCTGTGTCCACCTTGCCATACCTACATAATGCCATCATAGCAGGAGACATAAAAAATAATGTTCACAATGAATCACAATGGAAAGCAACAGAATTGCTCTCAACATTTATACTTTTACACAAAATACCACTTATTTACCTTCATAAACATTACCTAGATAATTCAGTTTATTATCTTATCCTACGCTGAAATTAAACCCCACAATGGATGTGAATATGGTAAGTGAGTGTACAGTATAGTTACAAAAACCTTTGGGGTGTACATAGAGTCACTTGTAGTCTCAGTTTGTACTTAGTGATTTCTGAGAGGCATTGGGAATACTGCAATAATTACATTGCAGGGTTAACTCCACCTCTAGTGGCTGTCTATTAGACAGCCACTAGAGGTCACTTCCTGGGTTCTAGCACAGGACATCCTCACGCTGTGTGAGGACCTCCAGCGTTGCTCAAAACCCCATAGGAAAGCATTGAAATGATTTGTCAATGCTTTCCTATGGGGAGACGTAATGCGCATGCGCGGCATTGCCGCGCATGCGCATTAGGTCCCCTCGGCCGGTGGGCGAGATCAGTCTCACCCACCGGCCGACGCAATGAAGAGGAGGAGCGTTGCGGAGGCGGAGACAGCGACGAGGGACATCGCCGCTGCCTCAGGTAAGTCACTGAAGGGGGTTTCACCCCTTCAGTAACCGGGGATTGGGGGGTGGGAGGGAGAGGGACCCTCCAGTGCCAGGAAAACGGATCGTTTTCCTGGCACTGGAGTTTCCCTTTAATTTTTCTAGATTGTACTGTTATTAGTTACTGAGTTTTGGACATAATTTCACTTGTGGTATATATCTGAAAGTAAATAAAAAATCATAAAAATCATTCATTTATATATTTGTTCTGCTCTATAATTGTAGATTGTCGGTTTCCTTTTTCAATGTAACACAATGAGAACATTACACACTACATAATAAAACTTTTGTTCTATGTTATTTTAGTTTAGCACAATAGATCTATGTAAAAAAAAATAGATCAAGAAAAGATATATTGGGATTCATTAAAACTGTTCATTTGCTGCATTTAGTTCTGGGATCTAAGCAATTTGTATATTTATCTAAAAGTCAGCATACAAAACCAACACACTTAATTATTAAACATTGTTTCATACTATTTAACAGATTGAATCCCCACAGTTCTGTATTAAAATGGCTTATTTAGTTAATATTAAAATACTTTTATTAAAAAAAAAATGTAATTTTACTTTTTTTACCCTCGAACTGTTGGAGATATCATTAAGAAATATTTATGCATCATGAATAAGTAAAATTGTCTGAGCTGTGTAAATATTGTGCAAGGTTTATTTTGTAATATACTGTACATCAATATGCTGTAGTCATGACCTGAAGGGAAATGCAAAATAAACTCACAGGACAGTATTTTTTTTTTATTTTTAATACAAGTTTTCTAAGCACATTAAAATAGATCAACATAGATATAGTACTGACTAAAGTATGTTTAAAACACTTATTCTAATAATTTATTGCATTGATTTAATGGAATTTTTTATTGCACGTGGCTCATAAAATATATGCAGGCCAGTGGAGGCAGTGTTATGCTCTGTGCAATGTTCTGCTAGGAAACGTTGGGTCCTGGCATTCATGTGGATGTTACTTTGACATGTACCACCGATCTAGAGATTGTTGAAGACCACATGCAACCCTTCAATGCAATGGCATTCCTGATGGCAGTGGTCTCTTTCAGCAGGATAATGCACCCTGCCACACTGCAAACACTGTTAAGGAACATGACAAAGAGTTCAAGGTGTTGCTGTGGCCTCCAAATTCCACAGATCTCAATCCTATTGAGCATCTGTGATATAATGTGGTATAGTTTGGTATGCCATACTGCCAACAAAAAAGAGCAAGAATGTTATAACATAAAAATAATCATCCTCCGTGATTAAAGAATATGTTGGGATGCATTGCAATTTGATTCGGATACCTAGTTATAAATGTATATGTAGCTAACTCAAACCAGGATTACTTTTTTTGCAAAAAATAAGCACCAAATGGTCACAAGAGAGGCATGGGCAGTTGATGTTGGTGAAAAGAACATATTTTATATTCTGTTAGGAGGGAATATTTTCTCACAAGTTCAGTTCACTTACTCCCATTCATTTTTTTGTTCAGTAGGCATGACAATATGGGGCTCCTCTACTTCGTTCAACTATCTACTAATTAAAACTTGTGTTTTTCTTTTTATCTTTTATTTCTTTCTTAATGCACTCCTAGGACCATAACCACTACATCAAACTGTAGTAGTTATGGTTATGCCACGTAATGTTATTTTAAAGAACAAAACAACTTATGTCATCAAGGGGTTAAAAAGTGTTGGTTATACATGCTACAAAATAAGGCAGGTTACTTAGCTTAACAGGTAATCAGATATAACAGGGATTCATTCAATAAAGACAGCAGAAACCACAAACTATCATTTAGAAGTAGAGACAATTAGACTAATTATACAGTCATAGAGTAAGAAGGACAAACAGTACTTTATTCTGCATGTATCTAAAAGGACAATAGCTCCTATTGTTCTGCTTGGAAAATAATATATGTTGTTGACTGATACTGTAATTCCAGTATCCCAATAGCACATCTTTTATAATATAATACTTCTATTTTGGCAGTAACCATACCTGCGCATTATTGTTAGTCCTATTAATTTAGTGATGAGCCTACTTGCAAACATCCAAATTGTTGAGGCTCTTACAAAAACATGTTTCCAGACAAATTGTATACAATTTCCTTAGCAAATAGAGTTTACTGTTTAAAGTTTGCATGTCCAAACAGTTTCTAAGGGAATCTGAATACTTCAGCTATGGGTTCACTTCTGAGGTAGGCCTGGTCATATTGTGTCAGATAAAAGAAATCAATGCCAGAATGACAAAACCAATTTATATATCTGATATCAAGCAAGACAAAAAAACAAAACTAGGAATCAATCACTATGATTGATAACAGAAATGGGCAATGTGTCTGAACATGGTTTAGGCTTTTATGAGGCTCTGAATGCATCATACCAGTGCCAAAATACTCGGGTGCTTCTCCCAGAGAACATCGATACTGAAATTATGATTAGCGTGAAGAGTGCAGAAAAACATTCAAGTTCCGAACTGACGTGGGAGAGCTGTGAAACTCAGATACTAAATGATCCTCAAGTTCTAGGATAACAGGGAAAGAAACTGCTTCAATATTTTATTTTATTCTTTACACATGTACAATGGCAAAAGCCCAACCTATGTTGCAGTCTATAAAACACGCTCAGTAGACATCACATATGATGTTGCAACTATACGTGACAATTTTCCCACTTCTGAAAATCTGGATTAGAGCATACCTCATTGTAAAAAAAAAAGGTTTGGGCTGAATCACTCAATCAAGGAAATGTTTGTAAGTATTCTTGATGGCTGAATTTCGGACATATGTCTGTTCGGCTCAACCAAATTTCATTAACGAAAAAATATTTAGGAAGAACTAATTAGATGAACCAAAGGGTTGTTAAATCAGTGTCAGATCAGTGTGCTGCAAAATGTATACATATAAATATTATAGTTATGTTTTGCAGTATCCTGGTAGACACATCTCCTCACTATTTGGTCACAGAGCAAATAAAAAAGTGAATAATAAAGAGAAAAAGAGGTAGAGCTGTAAAAAAAAATATATATATATATATATATATATATATATATATATATTTATTTGTTATATATTAAATATATGATATGTAAATATAGATTATTTTTTCCCCTCCTTTTTTTTCTTCTCTACTGGTCATTTCTCACTTGATATGTGAATAAAAGCAACATTTAATGTCTGTCTCCTAGCCATCAATCATCTTTTTTTTACCATCAATCATCTTTTTGTAATGCCATGGGCAGAATTCCAAATTGTGAATCAAAAAGAACATGCTCATCCATTGAGTGGCTCATTTGATTTTTTTTATTTGGCTACATTTCAGCTATGAGTTTTGGAATTTGTATGATCACCCAATCTGCCCAAATTCTGGTTGCTGTTCATAATGGAATACATTTCCAGAGAGCAGTTTATAGGTTGTATGAGAATATCATAAACTTTTCATTTCCATTCATGAACATGGTCATATAAAAGAAAAATACACACATTGTGGCACATGAAAGCATTCTTTTAAGGATAGGTGTTATGAGCAATTTGTATCTAATTTTTTTTGTGTTTTTATTTAATTTTCAAAGCCTTTATTCAAGATAGATGGCACATATAATAATAACAAATATTAGTAAATGTTGTACATCAGTCTGATACATTCAGCATTGCACAAAGTACAAGAGCATTCGTAGCTCACAGAAAAAATATCTGCCTCAACAGCAGCTTAAAAACCTGTGTATATCTTTAGCCATACATAAACAAAAGAAAAAGATATAAAGGAACAAACAATAAAAAATAGGGTGTAAGAGGGAGAGGTTGAAGGAGAGACATAATAGTTCATCTTTATTTTAGCAAATTTATATAATTCAAAAACTGCCCATTAATTTACTGTATGTAGTATGTTCACTACTCCAAATTATAATTACATTAAAAGCTCAAAATGTGTATTTTTCATTGAACGCAAAAAGGTAAATCTAGTGCACAATTAAAATTATTATCAGGAGGCTAAAAATACCCCCATTTTCCACAGATAAAATGTATTTTTTATATTTAATGGAATATAGTAGAAATATTTTGATAAAATATTAGTGATTGTAACCTGATTAATATTCCTATTGTTAATGAAACATCCCTATAACTGTTTTATTTTTTTTGTAGTTTCAAGAATATGATTTATATTTTCATACACATTTATGGTTTTAAATGTTCTGAGATGCTAGATATGCTTCCATTATTATATTTATTATTTGATTACATTTAGGAAATAATAGGAGACTATTGTCTGGGTGGAATTCATTCTCACATTCAATTTGCATATCTGCTATATCACTTAGCACAGCGCTGGAGAACAATACCTAATTAAAAGTGATATATCACACATTTGAAACCCCCTTTCCACCAAGCTCCAAATATATCTCAATGTGTGTGAATCACAGTAGAGATAAAACTAAATGCATCACATGGTTACTTTTATGAAGATGGTCAATTTGAAATCAAATACTTGTCAGTAACAAAGGAGAATTAGAGTATATGAGTGGCTGACATTTTGAGACAATGAAAGGCATGTTGATATGGCTAGTGAGATCAACAAATGGAGTGGAAGATGATACCATTGCATTGTAGCAAATTACAATTAATCTCAAAGGTTTTTTAAAAAAATACTGTTGGAAATCAGGTCATGATGAGCCAGAGGGTGAGTGGTACAAAATATTTCAACTTACAATATAAAAATACGATATGTTGTTTATCACAACAATACATTTAAATATTAACCCCTTAACACCGCAGCCAAATGTACAAGTTGTGAACGAAACAAAACGTAAACAAAACCTGGCATTTGCGCTATATGTCTGTCCAACCGTAATTCACCTCTTTCATATTAAATGCACCCCCCCCTTATTATATATCATTTTATTCAGGGGAAACAGGGCTTTCATTTAATATCAAATATTTAGCTATGAAACATAATTTAATATGAAAAAAATGGGAGAAAATAAGATTTTTTTTTATTTTTTTCGTTCTTCATGACATTTTAACTGTCAATGTCATAATACTGTTTGCTTTTACTGCAATAAAATACACATATTTGTATTCAGCAAAGTCTCACGTGTAAAACAGTACCCCCTATGTACAGGTTTTATGGTGTTTTGGGAAGTTACAGGGTCAAATATAGCGTGTTACATTTGAAATTGAAATTCGCCAGATTGGTTACGTTGCCTTTGAGACTGTATAGTAGCCCAGGAAATAAATTTACACCCATAATGGCATACCATTTGCAATAGTAGACGACCCAAGGTATTGCAAATAAGCGATGTCCAGTCTTTTTTAGTAGCCATTTGGTCACAAACACTGGCCAAAGTTAGCGTTTGTATTTGTTTGTGTGTGAAAAATGCAAAAAACGCCAATTTTGGCCAGTGTTTGTGACTAAGTGGCTACTAAAAAAGACTGGACATACCCCATTTGCAATACCTTTGGTTGTCTACTATTGCAAATGGTATGCCATCATAGGGGTAATTTTCATTCTTGGGCTACCATAGGGTCATAAAGGCAACGTAAGCAATCTGGCGAATTTTAATGTGAAAAAAATTAAACACAAGCCTTATATTTGACGCTGTAATTTTTGAAAACACCATAAAACCTGTACATGAGGGGTACTGTTGTACTCAGGAGACTTCGCTGAACACAAATATTTGTGTTTCAAAACAGTAAAAAGTATTGCAGCAATAATATCGTCCCTGTAAGTGCTGTTTGTGCGTGAAAAATGCAAAAAACGTCACTTTTACTGGCGATATCATGGTTGTAATACATTTTACTGTTTTGAAACACTAATATTTGTGTTCAGCGAAGTCTCCCGAGTAAAACAGTACCCCCCATGTACAGGTTTTATGGTGTCTTGGAAAGTTATAGGGTTAAATATAGTGCTAGCAAATTAAATTCCCTATACTTTCGGCATGGGTGGTCAGGCAGGTCCCGCTAATTGTAATTAATTAGGATACCTAATTATGTAAAATTATTACATAAATATATGTGTAGAATTAATATATGTATATATATACATATGTGTATATATACGTATATATATATATATTTTTTTTTTAATATTTTTATTTATATATAGGTATATATATAGTGATATATACGTATATATTTATGTATATAGATATATATATTATTTCGTTATAAGTGTATTTTGATATAAATATATATATATTAATATCAGAATACAGTTAGAACGAAATAAAACACATCTATATATTTTTTAATATTTTATTTTTAATTATTTTTTTTATTTAATTTTTTTACGTATTTACATATTAATTTTTTTTATATTATTTATAAATATATATATAACAATAATTATATATATATTTAATCAGTATCAGTCTACGTGTAATTTGATATTAATATATATATATAATTATATATATATTAATATTAAAATACACCTAGACGGTGTATGTGTATGTGTGTATATGTGTATATATATACTTAGATCATATATATATAATATATATATATGATCTAAGTATATAATTTATTTATTTTTACACTGTTTTAACATTTTTTTATTTGATTTTCAGCCAGCAGGGGGACCAACTGTCATTACAGTTGGTCCCCCTGCTGGCAATGCAGCAGGCAGCTATACCGGCCATGTGATTGTGAGGTCCTCGCAAGGACCTCACTCTCACATGGCCGGGAGGGCTCCTGGAGGGCGGACGTGCCGCGGGGGGCTCCCTGGGAGTCCCCCGAACCGCGATCGCCGGCGTGGGACCGCCAGCGACCGGGTAAGTTACTAAAAACCGGAGGGCGTACTATTACGTCCGGCGGCGTTTAGAGCCGCTTTTAAAAGGACGTAATAGTACGCCCTCCGGTCTTAAGGGGTTAATACTTGGAACAATTAAGATGAAAATGTTTGAGAAATGTGTATGATTACTGTAAACAATAAATAAAACATGGTGAAACTTTTTTTTTTTTTTTTAGCAAGAACTGCCTTTAACCCCTTAAGGACCAAACTTCTGGAATAAAAGGGAATCATGACGTGTCCTTAAGGGGTTAATCATGTGTCCTTAAGGGGTTAAGGGCCTTGGATTTGTATAATACATTTTGTAGGTCTAAGATGATGTTGAAAAGAAATGTTGGAGATTTCCATCTTGACTTACAATTTAAAGAAAGAGTGTAATGAGTGTGTATGTTTTTTGACATTGAAAGAATATCAGTTTTCCTGTTCTTATTAGATGCCCGCTATTTCCATGAAGACTTGTGACAGAATCTATGTTCTTATCTATACATAAGTTCAAAGAGGGGGGCGGAGCCTAGCAGTGAAACAGGCCAGATACCATATCTGGCAGCTCCTGAAAATACAAACACAATCCGCTCAATATCGCAAAAACTAAATGCCATCCAGGCACAAAACCCACAACACTGAACAGGGGAGACCATCCCGCATCACCCGATGCCCTTCCGGTATACCCCAAGGCAGGCCAAGCCGAAAAGCAAAGTTCGGGCCTACTACACACCGAGCAGCCGTGGCCTGGAGTACCTGCTGGGGGGAGAGGACACCTGGAACACCGGGGGAGAGCTGCAACAGGACTCTGAGTACGAAAGCATGGAGATGGGACGCAGATCACAAAGATCCCAACAAGGTACTGCCACAGCACAGCCTGACATAGGCACCCTATTCCAATGACAGGCACCCGCCAAAATGACGGCCGAACAAGGCCCAGACCTCCCACACAAGGCTACCCCTACAGATCAAACCTCCCAGGGAGTCACACAAGGGGCCATGCAACCTAAAAAAAACATGCTGCCCAAATCCACACCCCAGCAGGGAACCACAGATCTGGCTACCAAGCAGGACCTGCAGCAACTGCAAACCATGCTGCAGGACATACAACGCTTGCTGGCAGCAGACTTACCTGTGCTCAAAATGAGCATGCAACAGATCACAGAGAAAGTTGTCAATACAGAGAGTGAAGTTAGAATGATCCAGGGAGAAATCTGCACGCTGAAGGAGTCCTTCCTACAGCTGCAACACAGCCACCAACTCCTCACAGTACAAGTGGCAGCACAAGAGGATAAAAACTGACGCAATCACATTAAAATCAGAGGCATACCCACTTCAGTAAACAAAGAGGACCTACCACACTATATTAGGAGACTCATGCAATCACTACTACCACCCGCAACGGCAAGGGAGCTCACATTTGCGGGGATATACCTCTTACCAACACCGCCCAGAGCAGCCACCATGCTTGCTGGAGAGGTCATCGTCTGCTGTGTCCTACCCCAAGACAAGGGGCACATCATGAATGCGATCAAAGGCAAGACTCCACTGGATTTCGAAGAGTCCCAACTAACCTTCTATCAGGACTTAACCAAAACCACTCTCCAATGGAGAAAATCACTCAGTGAACTCACCAGTCAGCTGCGTTCAGCGGGGATACCATACCACTGGGGTAACCCACGCTCCTTACTAGTCACCCAAAAAGGGACCACACACAAACTCTCCTCGGGGACTGAAGCACCCGCACTTCTAATGAAGCTGGGCCTTACGAACAAACCCGACCAAAACACCGCCCAAGCCTGGAACCCAGCAACCGCAGAAATATTCATTCCAAGAAGGCAGAGACTGGACACACAGGCCACCTGACAGGTAGGGGGCGAGAAGTCTCCTACCCCTGCCTGTTCAAAGGCAATACAAAATGTTCATGTTATAAAATGCCTATATACCATTTACTGCACACGCATACTTGTTAATGTTACACAAGTTACGACACTAGTTTAATGCTTATTATAAGAGCCTGCTAGAGAAGGCACTGACACACAATACCGCATCCACAGAAAACATATTACAGCGCAAGATGGAACACACCCCCCCGACAGCCCCTAGGTTAGGGCTACCACCCCTCATCAGTAGTCTCTATTGAGCTCAAGCCAACTACACCTCTACCGAGAGGTAGAGCATACTGAAGACTTATTCACAGGACTCAACAACCGGCATTGCAACCTCTACCAAACCCATACTGACCCAAGCAAGGGACCAGAACCACGACCAGCCCGCTGATAACACTCACACTGGGCCAGACCTCCGCAACCGACCCATGACCTAGGTAACAAAACCACAATCTCATACGTTAGCTACACATATTCTAGACCTTACTCACCACCTAGGATTATCTGCTTGTTATAACTAAAAGAAAAAATTGTGCTAAGCTCTGACACATGCATTGTATAATCTTTGTTGAAATCTGTTCATACCTGCTATTATGCATATGGAAAACCTATTGTGGGTTTGCAGCACGCAAAAATAAAGAATTAAAAAATAAAAAATAAGTTTCAAAGAGAAGAAAATGTGAGATGTATTTTCTCATAAAATTCATCACTGATTTTGTAATATATCAACATTATCTAATACATTTCTCTTGAATCTTATTAAAAGGTTGTATTGACACTTCCAGCATTCCATTGTAATTGGTCACTTATACGTTAATGATAAAGAGTAATATTACTTACATTATGAAGGTTGTACACAGCAGAAAGCCATACAGTAAAGATATGTCTATGTATATCTAAAGAAATATAAGAAACAAAATACTACTTGTTAGAGACAGTGGCTGCCTACACAATATAATGTTCAATCTGACAATGGTTATGTAAGTGCCCAGGTTGAAATATTATCTAGTACACTATATTTAACAATTTCTTCTATCTACACATATTATAATCTCCTTTTAAGAAGTTATTTCAACAAAGTGATATATTAACTGAAGATAATGAAGAGCACTATGGATTATATTAACTACCTGGTAACATCGAGACATCATATTTAATGCCAGGAATAAATTCAGGGGGAAAAAAGTACAAACACATAATTTATATGATGTTTCTGTACAATTATACCACGAGATTATATATGTTGAGCTTATCTAGTGCAGAGCACTGACATATGTGTTATTACTACTTAAGAGCCGATCTCGAACATATGAAGATAAAATGTTTTGATTAGGAGAAAGTAGCTAGTTTTGTGCTGGTTAATTCTAGTTTGATAATCCACTTTTACGGATTTAACATTATGGTAATAAGAAAAGAATATTAGTTTGTGACGTGTGAAATAAGGTTCATGGCACTTTTAATCCTCTAGAATTTCAATATTTTTAAAACCCATGTATAAGTGATGAAAGTGGAATAGGGGGAAGTAAAAAAAAAATGTTATTTTTACGTTATGTATTAAATTCTCAAGAGTACAGAATGCTTTGTGATTTAAAATAAATTTTTTATAGCACATTATTTAGAAGATTTGAATCACAGTAATTAATTTTTGTAAAAATTACCCATGACTTTAAGACTCAGCAAGGATAGGTATAACAGAAATTATTTATGGCTCAAGGTATAATATGATTACCCCTAGATTTCAATGTAATGAAAAAAGACTTTTAAATATCAGCACAAAACTCAGTGTGAATTATATTGAATCATTACTGCAGGTGCCTGGACAGAGCATTAGTCATTTTTTTTCTCAACTGTCTTTAATGTTAACCTTACATATACCTGAAACCATGCTGTCCTGGTATTGGTGAAGAAGAATAAAATGTCTTTAAACATAGATTTTAACAAAACATGTTTTATCTACAGACAGTAGAAATGTCCTACTGTTGTCTGACCTGTTCCTCTAAAGATAATAGTACCTGGATTGTATCACACAAAAGAACAGTAATTGAATGATGTAATTGATTCTATATCACCCTCCTCGCCCCCCCCCTCCAAAAAAAAGAAGAAAAAAATATCATAAAGCAAGCTTATGTCTCTGTGCTTTTATTGGGGATGTACTCTATAGATACGTATATTAATTATAAATCTCTTTACTGCTGTAAAATCTTGCTGAGTATTGTACTGCTGGTTCAGGAATGCTATAATGAGACTTTAGAATTTTTTTTGCAAAGACTGGAGATATATTTTTAACGAATACCAATACTTTACAATATATCGTCCATACCACAATGAACTGAAGTTCAATTTAAATAATATTAAGCTTTCTCAGCTATTCTGTCTCCGTGTTATGGGCTGCAAATATTATACAGAGGGAGACATGATGATATTCAAGAAAAGATGTAGTCAGTCACCAATGGAGTTGACATCTTCTAGTTATATTTGGAATATAAACTATATTGAAGAGCCATGTGTCAATTTAAATATGCTATGATTTTGTTTCACAGGGGCTGAAACATGCCTATTTGGAAATACTATTTCTTGGTCAAAATATGATATAGATAGATATAGATAACCTGTCTTTGTTTTTGTATACTCTCAATGTGTCTATATACTCTCAATGCAATTTGCTATAAGCTCCTGTAAATCATTAGCTTTGGTGATGCATTATCATTAGATAATACAGTGGCCCAGTATCTATGAATTTGCTTGTAAAGAATGAATGAGGGCTTAAATATGCTTTTATTCATTTATATTGCAGAATAAAAGCATATTAACATGACTTTCGAGTGCACTCTTTCTGGGTATATATGATTTTCTCATATATATATGGGTATATATATATATATGGCTCGAGGCAGCACCAAGGCAAGTACAAGACCGGGAGCAGTGAGTGCGGAGCACAAGAGACTTGGTCAAGTCTCTACCTAATGTTTTATGAGGGCAGCTGGTACAAATGTAACTATGATAACAAACCACTGTATAATAGTTTATAAAGGGCCTTTTTAAAACACTAAGGAAAAGAAGGCTACACTTCTTTAATATAACAAGTCAATAAAAAAAAAAAAAAAAATCTTAATCATTAATAGTAATTTTTTTTTTAATTCTTTATTTTTGGTGTGCAGGTGAGTACATACGATTTACATACGCCACAACAGCGTGCATTTATATTGAAACATATATGAGTGAAACAGTGGCAGAGAGAAATTGCACAAAAATGTTTTATTTTTTTTTGAAGAGCATAGTGATAAGTTAGGCAGTAGTAAATAAACTACAATAAACAGATTGCTAAATAACTTGTCTGTTTCAGCGTACCTTAGAGGTACCGACAGGTAATTCTGTTACTTGGTTGAAAGGTAACTTCGCTGGTATATCTAGACAACTATATTTGGGTAACCTAGAGTGTCACAAGCGTAGTCTAACTTATTGTGTACTTAGACCGTTAATTTTCAAGAGAGGCTTGGATAAAAATAGGTTGTAATTAAAGAAAACAGAACAGAAATGCTAAACGTTTTAACCTCGTTATATCGCTTTTTTTTAGCATGGACATAAAGTAAGCTAGCATGTCAAAATACATTCCAGTATAACCCCTGACCTATTCTACGCATTAAACCAGGGATAATGCAGAGCTTGGATTATATTTGTTAGAGTGTAGTTACAGTTAGTTCTCAGCTTACGCTGAGGCCGTTCTTAGTGAAAGGCATGCTTAAAAGAAAAGAAAGAAAGAAAAAAGGAAGGTCGATCTCGTGTATCATAAATGCTGCACCGTTTTGGCTCTAGAAGGTGAATGAACTATGATGGGGAAGCTCAGGTATCAAAGAAAGCTTGCCCATTTCTCATTCCCCTCTCTATAACCAGAGCGTCTTCAGTAGCTAATGTGAGTTACGGTTAAGGCTATACTGGAGAGGCTAAACATTCAAACATTTAAACATTTAAGACATGAAATGCGAGGAGAGATTTAAAGAGGGTTATGTGTCCGCAAACCAGTCTCATTCAGCCCATGCCCGTTCGGGGTAGGCAGACCTCAAGGGCACGCAGGCAGAGTGGATCAAGGCATCGCCGTGGGCTCAGTCTGTGTGGGCAGGCGGGTTCACCAGCGCCTCTGTGCTCGGTTTCGGTTCCATCAGTGGACAGTGGGGTGACCCTCTGTACATTGGTCTGGCTGACAGTTGTGGCTGTATGGGGCCGCTGTGGGACGCATTGGGTTCTGGATCTTGGGTCTGGTGAGGTGAGTATATGTGGGGCTTGTGTGGCCTTCCTCTCCTTGCTTGTGTGGGAACGGGTGTTTGTACCTGCCCGTCCATTAGTCGTGTCCCGCCTTTCTGGTGGATTGTAATTACACCGCTGGATGGTTGCTCTTGGGGCCCTCGGCAGTGCGTCGTAGTGGCGGCGCCTGGTTGCTGGGCGCATCAAGAGAGCCACTGCTTTCATTGCTTGGTAGTATGCCACGGTTGTGGAGTACTGCACAGAAGCTTTTATATAGCCGGTCTAACACCTCCATGTCAATCGTTTGGTGTATGTGTCTCTTGTTTGGGGCCTGTGTTGGGCCGCCATCTTGGTTGGGCCTCGTCTACTTTGTGTCTCTATAGGCCGCGTGGCCCGGGGGTCCGCCTGCGGTTTTACACTGATTGAGTCTCTTACTAGTGTGTTGTGGACTTGTTTGGTGGGTGGTTGCTTGCTTCTCATGCTGGATACGCTTATGTCCGCCATCTTGGGTGCCCCAGCTCCTACCTTGCTTGATGGAGTTGCAGGCATACTCCTATGGTGTCGAGTATGGGGCTCCCCGCCCGGCGGGGACCGGGATCTCCCCCACCGGTCCATGGGGGGGGTGAGAACTCGTAGTTGCTTGCGGCTGTTTGCCTTTGGCGGGAAAGCAGCCGTCTTTCCTCGCCTCCTCTCGAGCTAGGCCCCGCTCTGCCGTTGCGGTGCTCGGTCATCTCGGGCGTCGGGTTTGGTAGCCGTGTGTTCCGGCAGGCTTCCTCCGTGTCATGGGCACACTGGCAGGAGGATTTGAGCCCTGTAGCTCGACAGGTGGGCATTAACAGCGCCCGTGTGGCAGGAGCTCTTGCTGCACACGTCTTGCCAGTTCGCTGGTTAGGCTCCGCCCCCATTAATAGTAATTTAATCGCCATCATTAATAATTATTTATTACTATTGATATATATATTACATCTAAACAGGAAACACTTTTCTTAATACTGCGAAAGCATTTTTTTTTAATACTGTGAAAATGGTTAAAGGAACACTCTGTATTCCTAACGTTATAGTGTTTCAGTCCCTAGTCTTTCTTAGGTTCCCCCATGGTCACTTAAAAAAATTAACAAATAAAAGATTTGTTATGGCACTATGGCTCGCTCAGCACAACTCACCTCTTCTACTTCAGTGATGTCACAGAGTAGGCTCAACCTCCTCCACCGATAGTTCAATCCACTGCTCCTCATAAAGAATCATTGGGGACTTAATGCACATGTGCAATGAGTGCGAATGTTCATTCAAGATTTCCCCATAGGAAAGTATTAAATCTATGGTGCTTCAGTAGTAATAGATTTTAATGCATGCACGCTCAAATCATAGCTGCCTGCATTGAATATAGATGATATTAGATGTCCTCATGGTTTCTAGCCAGGAAGCCCCATTTATGGGCTGACAGCATTTAGGGTTGGTGTTAGCCCTGGAAAAGAAAACACTGATGTTTCTCTGAAACTGCAGTGTTTTTTTTCACAGGGTTAAAATGACAGGGCAGGACAACCAGATCACTTCATTGGGTTGAAGTGGTCTCAGTTCCTGTAGTGTCCCTTTCAGTAAAATGAATTTTCAGAAGTTTAGTTTTCTATTTAATCTGAATTAAAAAAAAAAACTCATACCAAGTCAGGACAGAATGTAAACGATGTAATGAGCAACTTTGTTGGTACCTTTGTTTGTGTTTTAGTGAAGGGGTAGAAATTATAATGTAAGTCTAGTTTCAATTTAATGGACATTGATACATGGCTGCCTTAATTTTCCAAGTCAAATACAGTCATTGCAACTTCTCTGCACATTCAATTCATGTGTCCTGTCCTGTTATGCACAGCATATTTACTTTTGAAAACAATGTTTCAAGGCCTATATTTCCAAGGTTATTTCCCAGAGATCTATTCCTTAGTTTCAATTTGCTTGTGTGAAGAATTATAGAATTGCACATGTTTTTATTTAAATGTCTGTTTACTCGATTCCATCAAAATGCAATTTCCCTTGGGAGGATAAAGGCTTGATACTTAGGTCAAGTCATCATTGCTGAAAATTGTATTGTCACCTTTTTAGACCTAAACAGAGGAAAAGCAGGGATTTAAAGCTTGATAAAGCATCTCAAGATCTGTCAATATTTGCCTCACATACTAGCATTTTTAGATTTACAGAAGGCCTTTTTGTCTTGTTTGACATGAAAACAAAGTGTGATGATTTTGAGGTTGGACACTTGTGTGTCTAAAGTAGACATTTTATAGGGTGTATCCATGGTAGACTAACGTTTTAACAGTTAGTGTTGTCAACTTGTGTGTGTTTGTGTGTTTTGCCTTTTTTTTCGCCCATTGTTCTCTCTACAAGTGAAGATCCTGTAGACATAATTTTTCAAACAAACACGAAATTTAGAGTAGCTTTAATTTAGTGGCTACAGCTAATAGAGAAGTGTAAAGTGATGACAGAACACACAATTAATCCAATTCATCAAATGATTGCATGTAACTAAAAAAAATAACCGTCTCGCTCATTTGTCCCACTTTTTTCTGCAATGTATATTGTCTTCCTCAATCATCTCTGACCCTAGATTCCTAACAAATAATTATCTTTTCATCCTATGTGCACACCAGATATTGTGTGTATCCACTGTTAAATTATGGCACTAATCCCTGGCCAAGAACAGTTATCCCAGCATGGCAGTAGGCTCTTTTTTTGGGATTCAGGCCACTACAATCTACTGAAATTCAATTTTGCTCCCATACTAGTAATCAAATAAAATGCACTGTAATGGAAACACAATTGGAATATATACATAAATAAATAGCAAAAATAGATCGATGTTAACATTTAAATTTAGAAGTGTAATCATTTCAATTGCTCATATTATATCAAATTAACCAAAGCTCTGTCCCTCTGATTACCAATGGGTCAAAGAATCCAAGACTAATATATTTTTATAGCTTCCATTTCACAGTTAATGCATAGAAATGTCACTCTCATGCAGGGAGAGCAATGGAATGTAAGAGAGTTAAGCCCCATGTCCACGCTGGTTAGTATTGGGTAGAACCTGTTATTTTTCAGCCTTTGCAATGCTGTATATGATATCATGGATTATGGGGAGCAGCACTGCTGCCTCTTGGTATATCATGTGTTTTAGAGAAGCTGGTCATTTTGTATGAGTCATTTTTTTATGTTTCTTGGTCAGTTGGCATTTCAGTGCATTTTTTTAATGTACAATTTTTCAAGTCAGACATCAGCTCTATCTACACAATTTGAAATTACAGAGTTGGAGAACTGACCCTGCCTGGTCTTCAAAATAAGGTCATCAGTGTGGTCAGTCTGGATAGCAAGAAACAAGTCAGTTATCTTTTAACTCAACCTAACCTCATCCAAGAGGTTAGTGTAAATTTGTTGAAAATATATGACTTTGCAAGTGACTCACTGTTAGCAATAGACAAATATCTTGACACATTGAAGAATGGATTGTTGCACAGAACACATTCATACTTTAGCATTTTAACCTTGCCAAATTTAACATTTTACAATTCAATGATATTCTATAAATAATACATTATTGTCACAAAAATTATGGTAGCATTGTTCCAGGAGACATATCACATAATGGATGGCTATAATCCGTTAGTAGTGGTAAAAGTTTGGGAATGAATTTTAAAACTAGTGATTAGGTGGTAATGCCTTTACTGGGTTAGAGTATTTTCCGTGATAATACATTATTCATCACCCACAGTTTTTGCATCACTTGGCATTATTTAATGGGAAGCTTTATTTATGAAGCCTCTACTTATTCAATAGTGCTCTAAAAATAGAGAATCAAATATATATACATGCAATGTGACTAAATATATATTCATATAAATTACATGGATTCCATAACAAGTTTGCATCCCCGTTGTAATTTTAACTAACTCTAACTTGGTTTATATTTTCATTAGAAAAGAAGGAAGCAGAACAGGAAGGTGAAATAAAAAGATAAACATACATGATGGTAATATTGTGCTATAGTAAAAAGTAGACTGTAAAAATGCTATTTAACTGGTACAAATGGATTAATGCCATATACAAATTCATGGGTCACTATAAGCACCTTAACCACTACAGCTCATAGCAGTGGTTCTGATGTTGCAAATATATGGGTTTTCTGTCAAATCATTTTTCGGACCACTTTGGTGGTCTCAGTCTACGCCACAATCTCTTCAGCCTCACTCATAAACTGTGTAAACTACAGCCCTGCAATATCAAGTGCTCTGTAAACCTACCATTAGCATCTCTGTTTAGCATCTGAGTGCTTTCATGCTATCACTCCCTTCTAACTTGGAAGAATCAAGTGTTATAAGGGGTTGATATAGCTTTTTGCTTTATAAGTGCATCTATGGAAGCCAAAGAGAAGCCTGTTTTTAGTCATACTGCTGTCCAAAATCATTTGGCAATCAAGATGTTTGCAACCTCAGACTTAAAGTGCCGTAAACACTACAATGATATATGATGGTTATGGTACCCTTTCACTTGCCAATGTTCTACACAATTATGTGGCCAAATTAATTAACTATTCTACTTTAGGTTTTAGCAGGGAAAAGATTCATATTTATTGTTAAGAGAGATTTTACTGATATCTCTTATTTTTTTCCAAGTTAATCTCAGCCTAGTGTTATGGATGGTGTCTAATAGAACACCTGTTTCTGCTCACAGAATTCAAACAGCAGACATTATGCTGTGAATAACATATCTTGGTAATTAGCAGCAGAAATGTTTACAAGACATAAATTACTGTTTTATTTTCCAAAAATGTTTTCTCGTGACTCATGTACATGACTGTGGGCCAGAAATGTGCTCGCTGATTAAAATTAGATTAGTTTAAAAAATGAAATTTTTTACAAAAAAAATGAACTCTAAAGTTACAATAACATATAAATAAAATACAAATTTAAGTAAGAGAAATCACTGCCAATTAATAGGATGGATTATGCTGATGTTGTCTGAAAATGGCTCTAGACACTACTTTAATGAATAGCATTTAGTAAGTACAAAAGTACACACTGTGTCTGCAAATGGACCATTTTTTTTAGCAAAGTTATATTGAAGCATTTTAAATTAATTCTGCAGCTGCAAAATCACGCAGTTTCAGATAGCAGTGATATAAATGGAACATCATCAAATCTTAAAATATAAGTATGTTTTTAAAATTCTATGTGTAAACCATGGGTTATAGCAAATAATGGGAGATGGAAAGGTATGCATTTTTTATCCAAGTTACACGTTAATATGTCAACTTTAATAATTATGTTTATTATATATTTGAGATATTCTGCTACAGGCACATATACTGGGTAACATGATGTCTAACACCACATCCTAAATACCCTAACACTGGTGTTTTTTGTTTATTTGGATAAGCTTTTTCAAGTTATTATATATTTCTGGATAAACTGTTTAAAATATATATATATTTTCAAAATATTAAAATAGCATATGATGCAATATATCAAACTACTAGAATATTTTTAAAATATTACATTTTAAAAGTTTATTAAAAAAAATATAAAATGATTTGAAAAATGTATCCAAAATATT
Organism: Pelobates fuscus; assembly: GCF_036172605.1. Lineage (NCBI taxonomy): Eukaryota > Metazoa > Chordata > Amphibia > Anura > Pelobatidae > Pelobates > Pelobates fuscus. The sequence goes on along the minus strand of NC_086321.1, from coordinate 234,546,195 downwards.
AAATCAAGGCCATAATAACTATAATGACAATACAGGCAACAGAAAAATTGCTTCTAAAATGAAAAACAGTAACCAGTTCAGCTAATTTTAGAGAAGGTCCAGGGCCTATCATGCTGAATGCACTCATGTCATCGTTGCTGGCCTTATTCACTGAATTGGGAGTTGTTGAAAACCATAAAGTGAATGTATTTTTTTATCCAACATAACTATAACTGATTAGATCTCTCTTGCCAATTCCCCCAAAAAGTGAACAACTCTATTAGGTTGTTTTTTTTTTTCTTGAAAATTGTGATGACCTAGCTCAATAACTCCCACTGTTGCTCAAAAGAAAAAAAAACAAAACAAAAAAAAACCAAGATCAGTGCTATGAGATGCAAAGTGCACACACAGTGCTAACAGCATTTATTTTAGGTACATAAGGAAAGTACAAACATTTTGGGTTGCATCTTTATCAATGTATACGTGAAATCCTTTATGTGCTGATAAAGGGTCACCCCGAAACATTTGTACTTTCATTCTGTCCTTCAAATAAATACTGTAAGCACTGTTTATGCACTTTGTGCTGCCTTTGTTTTTGTTTTTGGTTTGTATTTCAAGTTTGGGCAACAGTGGGAAGTACATGCTGCACAGTGAGCTTGTGTAATTTAAAAAAAAAATTGTACTGACATAACCATAAAAATACTTATATATGGAGCAACTTGCAATCACTATAAAATCGTAAACTATTGACCTGCTACTAGATACTGATCAATACTTGCATCACCAATCAATTGCAACGTTCTTAAACGTAATGTTTACTAGCGTCGTATCATTGGGTGAAACTCTTTTATCAAGTATAAAGTGTAAATATATTTTTCTAACTATATAAAAGTGCATACATTTCATGATATCTACTCTTACAAAAATCAAATATGGAACTGAATAGAAAAATCCTCTGCCTTCAGTATAGAGTTACTGTGAGAACCAGATGGTGTCGTATTTAACAGCTCTTGTATAAATAGATATCTTTACAGAATAATTGATTATTTATGGTTGTGTGACTTCACAGTTACAAAGAAGCATCACTTCTGAGTCATTTAAAAACTTTGAAATTACCTGTGATAATGATAAAGTTTGACAATTTAACCCTTATTATGCAATAGAGTTATAGAAAGGCAGTGACACATAAAAGCATTTACTAGTTTTTAGTTTCTGACTAATAACTGTAATGTGTCTTTATGTCTTAATCGGCCTTGCGGGTTTGAACCCTTTTTACTCTTTCTGCTCTCTTTTACATTCTACTGTGTATACATATAAAACTCCATTCAACCTTATCCAGTGATTGGCTGAGCCAGATAAGAATGTAGCCCATAATACCTTTATAAAGCAAGTCACCATTGTAATAAAGACAAAACAAAATACTTAATATGTCACTTTAGCTAATGTAGCAATATTGTATGATTTTTCTTTTTTTTAAGCAAACTCCTAAATTGGAACTATACCACCCATCTCCATGACTATGGTCAGGGGGTTTGCGACTTTCGGCACTCCAGAAGCTGTGGATTACATCACTGTTGATGCTTTGCAGGCATTATGGCTATAAAAGCATTATGGAGTGCTGAATGGTGCCTGTTCCTTGAATAGAGATTTGTCCTCATTGCTTCTCTATGAAAAGCTTTGGATAATGGGCAATGCAGAGCAGTTACATGGCAGTGAGTGCTTGGCAAGATAGGGTGAATCTTTATAAGCTGCAGATGCCAGTAAGGTATGGCTCAGGCTTAGGACATTTGTTATGCAAATTGTACTAAATTGTTTGCCACTATTAATGATACACATTGAAGAATATACATTTTTGCACATTTTGCTTTACTTTAGAACTCTTGGGCAACTAGCAGATCCACTGGAACAGTTTAGCAATCCAGTGAGAATAGTATGATCAGAAACCCTATAAATAAACAGATAAACCACCAGCCATATGATAACCAGTATATTCTAGCTAATCAGGGTGGTCTCCATTTCAGATATTTTGCCAAGAAGAAATGAATGATGAACTGGATAGCTTACTCTTCATTAGCTGGATCAGCTAATGCATATTTATTGCATTTCAAAGGGCAGATAATGATAATTATCAGGGTACTGGGTGGATTAGCTAGATAGTATGTTTTTTTTTTTCTTTTACAAAGTGTAGTTGAACATTTACATCAGCAGTAATTGGACTACAATCTGTCACTGTTCTGGGACTAGGTCTGTGCATCTCACTGCAGCAGCATTCCAACGCCTACGGTGCACACTTACCACTGGTCTCACTCTGAGCATGGTCTCGGTCCTGATTGGGTGTTCCTCATGCTCCTCCCCTTACACAGCGTCCGTGTCTGAAATCATTAGAGACAATGACTGCTGTAAATCATAGCCTTTTAACCCCTTAAGGACCAAACTTCTGGAATAAAAGGGAATCATGACATGTCACACATGTCATGTGTCCTCAAGGGGTTAAGGCTCCAAGTTAACTCTTAGTCCCTGACAATTGGGAACATGTCACATGCTCCCCTGCAGCTAATCTTAAAGTACCTTAAGCTTGTTTGATCATTTCTCAGTGCCCTGTTTCCATTGTGGTTATACGAGACCGCGTTTATCATATTGATCATTGTGTATTTTGTACTTGTCTTGTTTATTGATTATTCTGACTTTTGTATCCCTTAAACTTTGGCTTGTTACTGGACTATTCTAAATTCTTTATTCCTTGACCTTTGACTTGCCCTCAATTTACATACACTCTGTATTCTTTTTATATGTTAAATCCAGCTGTTCAGAATGTCATAATGTGTCAAATAACCTAAACAGAGGCAATTTATCTTTAACCCCTTAACGACGCTAGACGGTTCAGGACCGTCATCGGCATTTTTGCGTTGCCGACCGACGACGGTCCTGAACCGTCCTAAATTTAAGAGGTACTTACCCGATCGCCGTCGTTCCCCCGGCGGCGATCGGCGTTGCTCCCGTTGTGGGGAGACTGCCTGCAGCCCAGACAGTCTCCCCATGGCGGATTAGGACCCCTGTGGCCATGTGATCGCCCAACAGGGCGACCACATGGTCACAATAGGTGTCCAAGTATCTGCCTGCAGGGGGACTGTCTGTGCTGACAGGCAGTCTCCCTGCCAGTGTAAAATCAAAAAAAAATTAAAGTTATAGTGAATAAAAAAAAAATATTATATATGTGTATATATATATATATGATATATAGACATATATTATACCTATATAATATATGTCTATATATCATATATATAATGTCATGCTAAGTTTATTTTTATATTAATATGTACATATATTAATATAAAAATACACGTATTATTAAATTACACACATATATATAATATATATATAATAACTATATATATTGTATATATATATTATTATAAAATACAAATAATAAGTAAATTAAATTAAATTAAAAAAATAAAAATAATAATAAAAAATTTTAAAAAAATTATATATCTATACGAAATTTTATTCTAACTGTATTTTGATATTAATATATATATATTTATATCAAAATACACTTAGAATGAAATTGTATATATATCTATGTATATATAAATAAATAAAAAGAATACGAACTATTCATATGTCCATATACAAAATTACATAAATAATTATATAAATATACATGTAGACTTCAAATATATAAATATGCATATATATTTAAATTCTACGTGCGTATTTATGTAATATTTTTACATAATTAAGTAATTTTATTAATTGCAATTTGAGGGACCTGCCTGCCAACCCACGCCGAAGTTGCAGAGAATTTAATTTGCTAGCACTGTATTTTACCCTGTAACGTTCTACGACACCCTAAAACCTGTACATGGGGGGTACTGTTTTACTCGGGAGACTTTGCTGAACACAAATATTAGTGATTCAAAACAGTAAAACATATCACAGCGATGATATTGTCAGTGAAAGTGACTTTTTTTGCATTTTTCACACACAAACCGCACTTTTACTGATGATATAATTGTTGTGATACATTTTCCAGTTTTGAAACACTAATGTTTGTGTTCAGCAAAGTCTCCTGAGTATAAAAGTACCCCCCATGTACAGGTTTTATAGCGTTTTTGAAAGTTACAGGGTCAAATATATGGGTCAAATATTTTTACATTGAAAATGGCCAGGTTGGTTACGTTGCCTTTGAGAGCGTATGGTAGCCCAGGAATGAGAATTACCCCCATGATGGCATACCATTTGCAAAAGAAGACAACCCAAGGTATTGCAAATGGGGTATGTCCAGTCTTTTTTAGTAACCACTTAGTCACAAACACTGGCCAAAATTAGCGTTCAATTTAGTTTTTTACTTTTTTCACACACAAACAAATATGAACGCTAACTTTGGCCAGTGTTTGCGACTAAGTGGCTACTAAAAAAGTCTGGACATACCCCATATTGAATACCCTGGGTTGTCTGCTTTAAAAAAAATATGTACATGTGGGGTGTTATTCAGCGATTTATGACAGATAATAGTGTTACAATGTCACTATTGATACATTTTAAAAATGTATGTTTTGAAACCGCAATATCCTACATGTACTTATAGCCCTATAACATGCAAAAAAATAGCAAAAAGCATGTAAACACTGGGTATTTTTAAACTCAGGACAAAATTTTGAATCTATTTAGCAGTTTTTTTCATTCGCTTTTGTAGATGAGTAAAAGATTTTTCACATAAAAGTCAAAAAACATGTATTTTTTTCAATTTTTCATCATATTTTTTCATTTTTTTTAAATTAAATTACATGAGATTATATAAATAATGGTATGTAAAGAAAGCCCCTTTTGTCCTGAAAAAAACAATATATAATTTGTATAGGAACAGTAAATGAGAGAGCGGAAAATTACAGCTAAACACAAACACCACAAAAGTGTAAAAAGATGCCTGGTCGCAAATGTACAACATCGCAAAAAAAGTCCAGTCCTTAAGGGGTTAATGGAAATTAATTACGTTAACTGTTTTTTCTTATTGTATTTAGAAAATGCAAAACAATACACAATATTATCTAGTGTTTGTGACTATAATTACCTTCATTTTGCTGAAACAATAAAATAAGCACAATATTACTAATTACTATTCATATAGTACTTTCTCTAAACTATTCTGAAGCCAGTTCCAATGAAGAATCCTATCTAGTTAATATGCATTTGCTGTGTCACTGATTTACATACTTTGTTTATTAATGATGTCAGTGTACACAAGAGTACATTGTGATGTTTATCACTTGGAATTTGTGACGTGAATAAGGAATTATTTGTGGCTGCTGACTGCAGACATGGCTTTATACTCAAGTGTAAGGGTTTTTTGTAATAGAGGATTTTTTTGGGGGGTAATTGGGTAATTGTTTTTTGGGTAATTTACTATTGAGTGTTTTCCTCATTAATGTGTTTATGTTGTTATATGAGTATGGCAATATGGAAGCTGCTAGAATTGTGAGTTTCTATTTCAAATGTCTCTATTCATGAGACCTACCCAGCATGATAGAGAATTCAGTTAATCTGATTCAATCTGAATATACCCAAGAAACATAGACTGTTTTATGTGATGCCATTGCCACCAATGACTAGCAGTGTGTGTTATGGAGTAATGAGCATCTCACCTGATCTTGTATTTGTAAACAATTTCCTGGACATCATTTTTACTAATCGATATCTGGAGGCCTTGACAACCCGAAATATTGCAGTCCACTGGGATATAACAGACCTGGAGAACATTGATATTGTGGGTCATCAGTTAAGCATAAACTCACAAAGTGCAGAACTAGCAAATACCCTGCATAATGACAGCCTCACTCCTACGTACTCTGTCAACAGCATCGCAACCAATCTCCTGCTATTTTAATCCACAAAAGAATAGTGTGTGGCTTCAGCCCACAATCCATGGATGGTATTGTCCTGGGGGGAAACTGCCCCCCTTCTACCATTGCCAGCCCTCTTACGTTTGTTTCCATAGATATCCAAAAATTAAAAAAAAAGTTCTACAATGATCCTTGTATGATACTAGCACCTGGTCTGAAATGTTGACTTACTCATTTATTCACTGTTATTCATTGTTATTCATGAATTACAAGTTATCCATGTTTTATTAAAAGTCTTGAGATTTCTGTTACATGGTGCATTATACTACTAGAAGTAGAAATATGAAGGTAGGTAGACTAAAGGCATAAAGAGATGCCCATGGTCAGCAACAATATGAAGGTAGCATCTAAACATTTGTCAGATGGTATTAAGAGCCAAAGGTATGCCAAGAAAACATTTTTCACACCACAAGCATAAACCATTGACCCAAGTTATGCTGCTGCAGAAATCAAGATTTGTTGATTTGAAGACCAGGCACATTTTTCCTATCTTTACGAACCAATGTTGCTCTGCGTTTCCCACTGTAACTTCAGTTTTCTGTTCTTAGTGGACAAGTGTGAACCCCAGTGTTGATTTTACCATCTGGACATCTGGTAATAATCCCATGAATTGTCTACTCAACAAAGCATTTTCATACACAGATCTGCCACTTACTGAATGTTTTTTTTTCTTATTATTTCTCGTTAGAGTTCATTAGTTTAATGATTCTTAAGCAGTCATATTTAGTAACATCAATCATCCCACAGTCAAAGTCACTTAAATCACATTCTAAAGTTTAGTTTGAACAAGAAGTGACAAGCAGGTATTGTGGCATAACTGATATAATAGACACTCTGTCAAGCCATAACTTCTTCTATTGCCTTTTTCATGTTCCCTCGAGGAAGTGCTGCCACATACAAAGGATTGCAGTTTACGGAGGTTTCTATAACTGTAACAGGAGCAATAGTTTGCAACTATGCTAATAAGTAAACATAAATGTACAAGAAAATGACTTCTTATTTACATTATTACCAATATAGCAGAGCAACTGCTAACACACAAATAATAAATACATAAATAAATGAATAAATAAACAATAAATATATGGATATATATATAGTGGTCAAAGTTTTTGCTGAAAATAACTTTTACTGTGTGTTAGATTATTCCAAAGTTAAAGTTTGGGGGTTTATTCCTAAATGACTATATTGGCCTAATATGTGCAATTTAATTTATTAGATCTTCTGATTTGAAGCCATGGTTAATACGATCTATTCCCTATGATAACTATCTATTTCTATATACATTATTTTAGTTAGACAGCAGCCATAAATAAACCACTGTTAGATTATTTCACAAGGGCATAATCATACTTTGCTAGTTAGTAGTATTTAATTAAATTACTCTCATTCTAACAAGTGTTCCCATAGTTTTTCTTTTCATATTATTTGTCATAAATATAAAACAATATTCCTATACAGAGTAAAGTACTAAAGTACTAATGCCTTGCTGTTTCTTGTGTCTGTATCATGGATTCCAAAAAGTGGCAATGAACCAATTGGCATTTAAAAATTGTATGTCAAGTATTGCTTAATTTAGAAAACAATACACAATGCAAAACTTTGGAGACATTGCTAGAATTTTGGCTTAGTTTTGTGTCCATCTGTATACATTATTTTTCATATCCAAAACTATGTTTTGAAACAATGTGATATAATGATAAGTTTAAATATGTATGAATTAAAAATCACCAGATAAATCACTCAGAAATGGGGTGTAAAAACTAAAGAAATCATTGCTAATAATATATATCTCTAAAATGAAAAGGACCATTTGGTAGACACAACTATTATTTTATATTTAAAAAATATATATATACTAGCCGATTAACATCTTTACTATCAAAATTGTGTATACTCTTCTTTTTAATTTAATTTTCAATTTCAAAGCAGTGCAAAATGAAATTTAGCACATAACGCTGTATTTGCCTTGCATTTGGTTAAGACTTTAATTAAAGAGAATGTAAAACTGTAGGCCCCTCTTCCCTCCTCACATACAGTAAGTAAGTTTAAATGACAAATTATATTAATGCATTTTACAAATCAGGAATTTGGAGTAAAGAAAGATTAATCAATAGAGAAAATAGATTATTATGCATTCTTTCATCTTGCAATTCCTGTTTAGTTCTATAGTTTAGTGCTGGGGTACACAAAAGGTAGATCCCCATGTTGTAGAACTACAACTCCCATGAATATTTGCATGCCTTTGTAATACCTTTAAAATGGCAAAGCATCATGGAAGCTGTTGTTTTAAAACATTTGGGTTCTACCTTTTGGGCATTCTTGGATTAGAGAATATTACTGTATTTGAGCATTATTCCCACATTCGGATATTTTTTTTGCATTCTGATGGCATTTTTTAAGCTGCATTCCTACAAACACTAACATTACTTTCTCACTTTTCTTTCTAACTTAGCATTTACTTGCATTTGAGTTCAATGTGTGTCTTGGTAAACTATGGCCACAGTATTACCCTCCAGCACTTTCACCATGTAACTTGGTTTATTAACAGTTGCATGCACTATATAAATAAATAAATAAAACAACTTGCTACAATCCAGGAACAAGAGAGACTTGTTTTAGAGATGTTAAAATGAATTATTTGATTTTCAAAGCTAGGAAGTACAACAGAATGACATTTCTTGGTTCTAAAATATCCAACTAAGGCCTTTGTGTGAACCACAGGAAGATTAAACGCCTTAGTGATTGGTTACTATTGTCAAGTACTACAGGAGATTTATCTGCAATTTCCCAAGATACTGTGTACAATAATTGCACATACAAGGCAATAGGCAAACTAGTTGCTCTAAAACTCTCTTTTGACAAATTAAAAATCTATTTATCTCTTCTACTGTGTTTTATTAATCCAAATGTCTTTCTAACGTTCATTTTCAAAGTTAATTTCATCTTTACTTTAAGTAGTATACGCTACTTCTGGCTACTAAGACAAAGGGGTACACCATGCAATTTCTGATACATGCTTACTGTTTGCCTGTCTATTGCAATGATATCAATGGTATTATTCACATATTTGAGACCTGTGTATGGTTCAAGTCCTTGTTGATGATTCCAGGGCATTCTTCCTGGATGAACAATATTATGGCTGTTTTCATCTTCCACTTTTTGAGTAAGAATATTCGAGTGTTTGGTAGACAGAGTATATTCTACAAGCAAAATTTCATCAATAAAATGTTAGTTCATTTTCTTATAAGTTGAATCTTCCATCACAAGATAACAAATACTTATCATATTTCAGTGTATCACAATAATTATTTGGAAGGCCTTGAGAAGGATCTAAATTCTTCACTTTGGCCATAACTATAAATCTCCTTTTGGGGTTAAAAAATCTGCCCATTGGTAGCTTACACAAAGTTGAGTTAAACAATACTAAATATAGATCGCTCAAATCCCATGCTGGTGTTATATTAAAGAATGGTTGGCGCTATATAAATGGCGATAATAATAATAATAATAATAATGGTCCAGCTCTCACAAATATTAAGGTTTAATTCAACATCCAGTAGATGGTGGCCACATAACACTTTCCACTATTTCAAATAGAACACACATCTGCTGAAATCAGTACTGATATTAGCAGACAATTTTCTTAGGGCTAGGGTTCAAGTTAGGTGTAAAGTTATGGTAGGTTTAGCATTAGGGTAGGGTTAGGATTAATTGTGGAGTTGTTTTTTTCTGCCTCACTCTACTTTGGTTAGTAGGGAACATTCTAGTTGTAAATCTCAACTCTGACCCCAAGGTGGCTCTATTGACTGTCCTATAAAGTCCCCTTAATAGTGCGATCAAACTAATGCACAAAGTCTGCAACTTCATTGCAAAGAACTGGAATTCATTAGCTCTTGAGATGAGGTCACTGCTAAACTGTAAGACTCTGTACCAACAACAACAAAATTTTACTTCTCTGGCATACTTATATGGCTCGTGCCAGTGATGGAATAAATGTAGTAAGAGTCTTGGTGCAAGAAAGTTATTTGGGATCCCCCATTAGTGCAAGAGTAGCTAAAGGTTAATCGGATCTATCATACCCCTTTAACGATGCTATGCCAGCTGGGGATCTACTATTTGCCCCTACTTTCAGAGTTGTACTTGTGAGTAGTGTGCATTTTGTATAGAACAAATGTGTGTATGTAGGGGTGCATTTGTATGTACTGTTGTCATTGGAATGCAAGGATGTACTTGTGTGTAGTGTTTGCATTTGAATGCAGTGGTATGTTTGTATGTAGTGTTAGCTTTTATGTTTTATGCTTTTGTGTTCAGTGTTGGTGATTGAACGAAGGGGTGTTCGTATATATTTAAGTTTAGTGTTTTAATACATCGGTGTGTTTGGGTGTAGTGTTGGCTTTTAAATGCACATGTACCTTTGTGTGTAGTAATGGTGTTTAAGTGAAGGGATGCATTTGTATATCATTTTGGAGTTTGAATGCAGGGGTGTGTTGTATGTAATATTTGTGTTAGATTACATGATTGTGTTTGCATGTTGTGTTGCTGTTTGTTTGGATGTATGCACATACATACTTACACAGATGTACATACAAATTAACACACAGATACTCGATGACACATGCACACAAATTCCTACACACACACACACACATAAGTACGCACACTGCAATATATACACACTGACACAGAGATAAACACACTGATACATGCACACACTGACATGTAAACACAGTCTGACATGTAAACATACTGATCCATGCACATGCCCTGACACACAGATACACACACACTAGGATACACCCACCTAGACACAGATACACACTGATACATACACACATTTTGACATATACACACATATATATATATATATATACGCACACACACACACAATGTGACACACACATAGACACATACATACATGTCATAATTGTTATATTTGCAGATACCGTCCTGTTAGCATACCTTTTGTGTACATGGAGTGGCTTGCTCTGGGTCCTACTGCTGTTGGTTGAGGCTCATGGAAGTGATTGTGGGGTCTGCAGTAGCTCACTCCTTGCTTCTTTTCCCCCTACTGGGCCCCTGTTCAGCAATACCCGTCGGTGGTCCTAAGTGCATGTGCCAATCATTGGGCCCCCAAAATGTCTGGTTCAAGCCTCCTGAGAGGGTCACTCCTACTCGCCTTACATATGCCAGCTCATGTGATCCCTTCCCTTATCTCCTACCTTTTCGCCCAATTCACCTCTCTTTTTTCCTCTGCATTCTTCTATTCTTCCCTCTTTTCCTATCCTAAATTTTATACTTCCATCTCAGTTTGCCCTTTTCTCTGAATTCTAATATTTGATGCTTCTTTCATTATACTATGAAAATGCAAGCTTTATGTTTAATTTTTTTAACTGATGATTTTGAATCATTTGTCTACTTCAGATACATTTTCAAGTGATCATTGTCCTATGCCATGTCCCGCTTGTGCTTGTTAAATGCCTGCTTTGAATTTGAGTCTACATTGTATTGAACTGTTGCTATGTCAACTATGATATACGACTCTGTTGCTGTTACTTATTATTTCACTCTTTATGAAGTGAAACGCCGTTGTCAAGCTACTACATGGATATGTTTGATCCTGAGTAAAATTATTTGAAAACAAAAAATAAATCTCCTTTAGGACTCAATTTTCAGTGTCTGGTTAGTTTAAAAAATATGTGCTCCAAAACAAAAGAGAGGGACTCTCAAGTGAGCTCCAGTCTAATGGGTCTGATGAAAGCATGCCACCCCAAGTCAATTAAGAGAAGCTTTGATCGTGCTATGCTTACATCATATGTTTCAGTAGAAGTAGGAACAATTGGAACAATGGCAGTAGCTGTTGGTAAAACTCTTCATGGATTTCCAATTAATCATAGGTGAGAGAAGAACATTGCCATAAGATCAATAGATGCAAGGAACAAGTGTTTGTCATATTGAACAACATATGCATTAAATATGTATTTAATAAAGCCTTCACTGCATTAGGATTAGGGACACTATAGTCACCCTGACCACTTCAGCTCGATGAAGTGGTCTGGGTGCCAGGTCCCCCAGGTTTTAACCCTTCAGATGTAAACATAGCAGTTTCAGAGAAACTGCTATGTTTACAATGCAGGGTTAATCCAGCCTCTAGTGGCTGTCTTCCTGACAGCCGCTAGATGCGCTTCTGCGATGCTGGATGCAAAAATCGTATTCAGTTTGCAGAATGTCCATAGGAAAGCATTGAGAAATGCTTTCCTATGGATTGTTTGAATGCGCGTGCGGCTCTTGCTGCGCATGCGCATACCTCTTCACTCGGGAGCTAACGTTGGCAGGGGAGGAGAGGTCACCAGCACCGAGGGAGCCCAGCGCTGGATTAAAGTAAGTAACTGAAGGGGTATTAACCCCTTCAGTGCCAAGGGAGGGGTGCCCGGAGGGTGGGGGGGACCTAAGGGTTATATAGTGTCAGGAAAACGAGTTTGTTTTCCTGACACTATAGTGATCCTTTAATGCAAGGAGTGTGATTTGAGACTCTGGAATCTCTGTACAACTTTGTTCTGATACGTTTCCTGAATGTATTCTATTTCAGTTCTTACTTTTTCTGTGCTGTTTTTGATGATATCTGCACCAGTTCTGTGTTGTGCCAAATGCCCTTCAAAAGTATGTGTACAACCAAAGTGGGCCACCAATAGTCTAATCCCTAAATTTGCAGGGTAAAGAAATAACCAGTGTTTCTATTAACACTCCACTACATCAAGTATCTATCCCAATAGCACCTTGATTCTCTGTGAATTCATATACTATATTTTTCGCTGATTAAATATATATCTTCTAATATTCCATTTAACCTTTTTCAGTTCAGCCTTACAGTATGATTCACATTATCCCTTCCCTATTTTCCCTTTAAAATATATTTGTTTCCTCCATATATAACTTTTCAAGACTGAAGTACTGTTTCTCCTTGCACCATACTTGCAGTTTCAAACCCCCGCAACAAACACACACCCTAATTCACATCTCTTAATTTATTTATTTATAAAATATATTTCCAGTAATTATTTTCAAGTATTTTCTCTCCCCACACCTATAGCTTTCTTTAATTTTCCAATTTATAAAAAATCTAATATTTTCCCAATTTTTATTGATAGTATGTCTTTAACTGGACATTTTACATTCTTATTTCGAAATCTCCCCAAGTTACAATCTACCAATACCCAATTCTTACATTCTGCTCTTTTATACAAATTCTTCAAGAGCATGAGTTCTTCTGAACTTTTCTTCACAATTTTACTGCTCTCTCTTTGTTTGTTGGCTCTGATCCATCACCACCTCAATTCTGATTATGCCCTCTCCATGCATTGCAACAAATTTCTTCCTTTTTTTCCTTCCTACTTACCTACATACCTTCCCTCTTACTTAACTACCTTCCTTCCTTTCTTTCTTCTTTCTTATTTCCTCTGTGTTTTAGTAAGAGAACATTGGGTTGTCATGAGTTATAAAATGACTTGCAAAATGCAGCCAAATACTTACGAAATACTTTAAAAGCATCTCCATTTTTTAATCTAATTTGTTCTTTGCAAATGGAGCAAATGTACTGTTTGTGTATATGTTTTTTTCTTGAATAAAATCATAAAATCAGACTCGAACTAGAATCTGGCTAACCTGTGCTGTTAGTATTATGACAAAGGAAAAAGTGCTTCATCAGGACTGTATCTAAAATAGATTTTTAATAGAAAGAAAATGTTTACAGCCATAAATCATGTCTGTTTTCTGTGGTAATGGTGGAGAGAATGTCTCTCCTCTGGGAGCTGAACAAAGAGTATAAGCTCATTTTACATCCAGGTACATAAACTCAGATATACCTTCAAATTGCAATTGAGGTCAGCGCTGACAAACTGAATAGGCTGCTATAACATAAAGCTGCTTTTGCTTAACTTTTGTAAAGTTACACAAGACTGTATTTTAGATTATATTGTCTGTGATTCTCTTCTCTCTTCTTTATGTGTGTATTATAACACAACATGTTTTAAACAACGTGAAATGTTTTTTCATTTAGTTAAAATATGAATGCTTGTTTCAGTATACAAATTATTGAGATATCTTGAATTTCTAATGTATAATAATCATATACGATATTGTAAGGAGGCGTTCCCTTACTAATAGATAATAATAATCTGGTAACCGAATTACAGAATTTGGGTCAAAATTAAAGAGTTACAGAAAATAGCATAAAGAAGTTTCTAAGATGGTAGTTTTGAAATATATAAAACATCCTACGCTGACAATGAATAGATTGTGATGGTGGATTTGATAGTCCTTAGCAAAGCCAGTCGTTGTTCATGGAAAGAGTCATTTATTGCTTGAAATTATTGATGTTATTGATGTCAAATGTACATTTGTAGTTGCTTTGTTGTTATCTAAAGTACATGCTTTAATATTTTCCTAAAACTATCATGTTTTATTCAGTTTTATTAAGATATACTGATATGTTTTATTGTCTAGTAATATACTTTTCCTTTTTTTGTGCATTCAGTGAAACAACTATATGAAACTGACAACAACAAGTAAGCATTTTAAATTATTGATGACAAATCAATTAACGATAATATATAATGAGTTTGCATCTGAATATCCACCAATCCTACATAGGGTAGAAATACATTTGTATTGAGTCAGGTTAAGTATGTTTCAACTGCAATTCATTTTTAATACAAATAATATCAGAATAATATTGATATATATATATATATATATATATATATATATATATATATATATTATTGTATTGATATGCACTGGTAGATAGGCTGGTAGAAATAAATGGAATAATGCAAGCCTACCAGTGTTATCTTTGAACCAAGAGATGAGCAGTATTGAAGAAAAATAAGGGGGAGACGACAAGGAGTGACAGATTAAAAATCACAAGAGACAGAGATCTGGAATAGTGTTTTAAAAAAAACTGTATTTCTGGCATACAGGGTAATTTGTGAAACCAAGAATTGTGGATAATTGACAAGGCATTGCAATTTTTCATCCAAACTAGCTGAATGTATAAAATGGTATAACTCAGCTATTTTGACCAATATTTTAGCCTTTAATTTGCAATCCCCTTGTCGTGACTCCAATGTACAATGAATAACACCACCATAATACATATAACCCTAGAGTGTCTCCATTGTATAACCCTGAAGCGTCTCCATTGTATTAGAAAAATATTAAATTTTTAAGGCAATTCACTAAACACCAAATTTTAGTGAATAATAAAAAAAAAGAATTGCAAATCAATTTAAATTTTCATAAATTAAAACCAAAGATATTGACCAGTCTCTATGCAATCAAATATACAATGTCACATGGTAGTTGCTGGCAAACCCAAGGATTGTGAGATAATCTTTAACCACTATCTGATCAAAGTCATATTCCACGCAGGATATTTTCATTGCAATTTACATGTAGATAATGGTAATGGTATCATTAAATACTATAGCGCTCAATGCACTTGCAAGTAATTATTTAAGAACACATCTATCCTAATAAGCGTTTAGTTTACAGTTAAGCTTGATGAACCTGGTATATTGATGAGCCGGCCTGAATTTGTGTAAAGTTATAATTTAAATCTGATTATTAAAGTGACCTTAAGTAATAGTTTGGTTTCTGGTACCCTTATTGAACTGATCCCTAGAATGCAATGAATCTGTTTTTGTTCATTAAGAAATGATTCCATCTGCTTAGCTTAATGTTGTATTTGTATTCTGTTTATGACCATCAGGCGATTGCACTTGTACATGCATCTGTAACTAATATATTATGGAAATGTATGTAAGATAAATGTTATTTGGGGAGGGGGAGGTGAAGCAATTTGTTGGTGACCTATGTCAAAATGTAGCAAAGCATCCTCAGAATACAAATCTCATCCATCTAAGTCAGCATTTTTTTGGTATATATATCTATATATAAGATAAGAGAACTTGTTTTAAATCAGACTAAATTACTGAAATGTTGATAGTTTCTGCTGTGCAAATGTGTACTGCTGAATTCATGATTACACCAATACAAGGTCTTTCAAGTACTATATATATAAGGAGGTGTAATCTAGAGGCTATTCATTCACAATCTACTATACATGTAACACAATGAAATGCTATTTAGCTTACACATGTACACTATTCCGGAGTATATTTAAGTTTCAAATGACAAAAAAGTATGGAATCATAGTTGTAGACAATCATTATTTTGTGTATCATTTAAAAAAAAAAAAGAACTCTGCTCCTGAATTTTCATATATTTCATATGTATTCAAGTAAAATGTGACTTCAACCAATTCATTATTTGTGTTTTGCCAAGATATACATTAAACAGTGATTTAGAAATCCCATTGACAAAATCCTTCCTATAATGACATTTATAAAACAATACCAGAAGGCTGTTTCCAGGATTATTTTGTTTCAAATTGCTTCTTTCTGTAATATCTTGAGTGTACTGGACCAAAGCAATTATTGCATCTCTTTATAACAAGTGTATATAGTAAATTATCTTGAACCTTCTATTATATAAAATGTATATTGTGCATCATCTCATCAATATCATTTGTACTATGTTTTATATTTAGTAACAATGCTAAATCTGTTTGGAATACACCTGCTATACAATACAATATACCAGCCTGAGGCTTATACCTGTCATTCACCTACATTTATTGACCATTTATCCTCCATGCTCCTATCTCTAACATTTGTAGTACATGTAATTGCCAATTACACTTCTCACTCCACTCTATACAATTTCTACTGTAGATAGCGGCTGACAAGACTGTAACATTTGCACATTTGTGCCATATGTAATCTATGGTAATATTAAGAAACTGGTACTTTTCCAATTTAAGATACTGGTTCTTTTTCAATACATATGCTTGGGAGCATCTCATTATAAATGCTTATGCTAATAAATTAGTGTATTTCTCATTTATCGCACAATTCATTTAGACACAAAAGCACTTCTGCATTTAAAAATGAATGTCAGTTCAATGTGGGTACGATGCTGCCAGGCATCCACAAAAAGGCTATGCTTAAAAAAAAACAAAAAAACCCCCCAAAAAAACGACAATACTCGAACCACAAAGGCAGAGTTGTAATATTTATAAATAGAACACTTATTCCAGTCCCAAGATAAATAGTCATTTTCACAATCTTATCTTAACACTTGTGTTAGGCAGAACCAAATGAATCCATAAATTGGCACTGAAATATAAACTGGAAAACAGTGAGGGAGAGGCAGAAGATACCACTGATACCATAGTAACATTTAAAAACTTCTAAATATGTATATTTTTAAAATATAGATAGCATTTAAAATAATGTCATTGTTGGGCTCTCACATGTAAGTAATGTATTACCTTGTTGGACTTTTTATTCCCCTCCTCCTCTTTAAAAGTGATCTTTTGGAAAAGAGGAGGGACAAGAAAGTACACATTAAGCCCTCCACATAGCCATCCATATAGCCAGACAAACAAGTTTGGCATTTTTATTACTAAGTGTAAGAGAAAGCACATCAACAAAATACAGGGTAGAATATCATCACCTGGATAACATAGAATTCATATGAAAGCAGACCGGCACTGTGTAGAAGCATGGACTATCTTTCCCAGTGATAACCTGCACTTAAGACGTTGAATCCGGGGGAAAACCAAGGGAATACAGTCCAACAAGCTGCATATTCATAGGCCTGCTGACCCCTAGAGTTAATGGAATGTACTATAGTACTTCCCCCCTCTCCTTTTTGTTTTATTTATTTTTTCTCTTCTGCACTCCAACCCTACCATTTGTTATTTTTATCTTCTCTTAAAATAAGGCTAGTTTTTTAACTTCCTAACAACATTGAAGTCTCAAACAAGTTTTAGTTCAATGGTGCTATTTTAGAGGAAGAAGTACCAAATCACAATATCAAAATGTATAAATTTGAGTGCTGTAAAGTGGGGTCCCCTAAACCACACACCAAACAAATATACAATAAACACAACTTGTGGAGCACTATACAAAAATACTTATCTTATAATATGTATACCACATTGAGTCTATGGCACACAGGGAGACAAAAAAACAAGAGCGGGAGAAAATAGTGTAATATTGTCTGTATACTAACAGTGCCCAGTGATGGGTATGGATGACACAAAATTAGAGCCATTGATATCACCTGGCTCAAGGGTGAAGCACAGAAGGATTATCAAAGGCTATCCCAAACCTTATCTATGATCATGTCTGCTATATGTACAAAAAGCATATCCTACCACTCTCTTCTCAAAGCCACAATATTGTACATGGTAGTTGAATATCTCACTTTGGTAATTTATATTATGGGCAAATTGCTTGCTCACTATGTTTTATAATTTCCCTTCTGTGTATATTAGTCTATATTGGATATATTCTCAATTTATTTGCTCTGATGTTTTATATTGCAGCACCAGCTTTGTTTTTTACTATTGTCAACTTTATTTAAATATAAGGGATAGACAACAATTTTATAATGACTCTCAAAAATACCGTTAACTTCCTTTAGATCTTTGTACATTAAGGTACTCATTGACTCCATTAATTCTTCTCGAAAATACTTTCAACAAGACAAACTATCGCTACAGGGTCAATTCAATGCGTTTCACACGATATTCTCTACATATGCTAAACTGTTATATTCCCTTCTTGGCGTAGCCTGTTTTAATTTAATATATTAATGTATTAATATTATGTAGAGAAAGAATTGGATTACTGTTTATCTGTCAAGGTTGTAATATAAAATAACTGATAACACTATAGAAATCTTATAAACATTTTCCAATATTGCTTCTTGCTATATATTTTACTAAACATAATAGTCAGTTACCTTATTCCTGCCTCAGACATTTGTACAAAATTTAATAGGCAATTGTCATGTTCAGCTCTCTTTATAACATATGTGCTCTATATTATGGACAATTATCCTGCACTCTTCTCTCTTCTACAATAGTATTATCTGTAACGGACTTAGCTCCCTTGTTCTATGACAGAATACCTGTCTGAAATGCTATCAGTATTTTTTGTTTCTCTCACTTTAATTTCAGACAATTGAAAAAATAGATCATCTACATTTTCATAACCCATTTTGCTGAGAAGACATTTTCAAAAAACTGAATGCTATTATATAGAGCAATTTCTGTAGCAACACTGGATACATTTTGCTTCAGGACCTAAAATATATGGTTATTTTCCAATAAATATAATGTATAAAAATGGTTCTGGTCCTATAATTTAAAAATATAACAAAAATAGGATTACTGCATATCTTGTGAACTTCCAGTTGAAAATAAAAGAACATTTCTGCCAATTTTGTGGATAACAGAAAAAATGCTCTAAATACATTAAGCAATACTGAATTGGGCATTAAACTCTTTGTTCACCACATAATAGAAAGAGTAAAAGAAGTAAAGAAGATTTTTATAGTTGGTAGATTTTCTACAATGAAATGCATTAAAACAAAATATAAAAAAGCTTTTCTTACCCATTTTTACATTTCACTTACCATATTTTCTTTATTATTAAAATCCACAAATGTCTCTATAAATAAATATTTTTCCACAGTGGAATGTCATTGTAATGTAGGGACTGTGTGAATCCATAGAGTAAGTGATATTAAATAACCATTCCATTCCAGCAGATCACTTGCTCCCAGTTTAAATTTAGAGGAGCATAGGAGAGAGAAGGTGTGGGGAGCAGTGGCAGGGCATCATCAGCTGACTGGTTTCAACCTCTGCACATATTCCTCCACAGTAGTGCTGGGAGGAAGTGATCACATCCTGTCACTTCCTCTTAGCTGGCTATGGAAGCCACGCAAGAGGGTTCTCTGGGAATATGCAGAACCTGGGGCCAGTTTCTTCAGAGCCACCAGCAGGAGCCATGAGCAGCAGGCCTTTCTGCTCCTCACAACACACATGGATGCTGTCTGCAACGGGGAGCTGAAGATAGAGATAAAGGGGACTGACTGATCAGAGTGGCATGTAAGACGCTGCATGTACTTAATCCTGCATGAGTCAGTGTGTGTATGTGGGTCACTGAGTGTGTGCATGTGGGTCACTATGTGTGTGTGTGTATGAGTCACTGTGTGTGCGTGTAGGTCACTGAATGTGTGCGTGTGGGTCGCTGTGTGTGGGGATCACTGAGTATCTGTCTGTGTGTATGTACATTTTTATCAGTATGTGTGTATGTGTCAGTAGGTGAATGTATATGTGTATGTCACTGTGTATGTATATTTGTATGTATGTCAGTGCATGTATCTTTACAAGTATGTGTATATCTGTGTTTGACAAGGTGTAGTGTATATGTGTTCTTATATCAGCACATTTGTGTATCTGTGTGTGGCAGTGTATGTGTATTTGACAATACATCCAGGCATTCACACACAAATACACCCCTGCATTCAAATGCCAACACTACACACAAATGCACAACTGCATGCAAATGCCAACACTACATACAAACACACACCAATTACAGTCCCTGTAAGGATGAAAAAATAAATGACCTCCAGCTGGCAAAGCGTTCTGGGAGTGACAAAATAGTTAGGATCTACCTTTTAGTCATCCTTGCACTAGAGGGAGCCCTAAAGTTTATTGCACCAGGACCCTCTCTACATTAATTCTGCCACAGAGTCAAACCATTTAAGATACGTTTGACTCCTCACCTATGTCCCACTAGGAGCCCACTGCTGCCTCCCCTCCTGCTAGAAGCTCCTGACACTGAGCTACATACACTCAGCTATGCATAGACAGACTCATTAGCTGCCATGCATGGGTGAGTATAGAGTATAGCAGGCATTTGCTGGGATTGGACATCAGTGAGGCTCAGCGCAAGTTCACAGTGACCCACTTGGAAATGGTGTTGCATGAGAATTACTTTATGTACAAGGACACCTTTTATAAACAATTACAGGGCACGGCGATGGGGTTGAATGTGGCCCAATTGTACGCAAATTTATTGATGGCTTGTATTGAGGAGGACTACGTCTATACTCACCCTGAGTTTCGGTATATTAAGTTGTGGTTACGCTTCATAGACAACATTTGTTTTCTATGGAGCGGCCCATTGGACACCCTTTTGGATTTTTGGAGGAGCCTTAATCAAATGCTACCCACCATAAAGTTCACCATTGAGTACAGTCCAACAGAGACATTTTTTGGATGTTAATGTCAAGAGGATGCCGGATGGTTTTCATTTTGATATATTCTCCAAACCAACAGGTAGGAACTCGTACCTACACTTCTCATCATTCCATCCGCCTATGCTGAAAGAGGGGCTACCCTATTCACAGTTATTATGCCTGAGGAGGATCATCTCAGATAAAAAAAAATATTTGAACAAAGGGCAGATGGAATGATAAAGAGATTTAGAAACAGGGGGTATCCTTTGGAAACATTAAGAACGGCTAAGGATAGGGTCTTAGAGTTTAGGAGTCAGGAAGACTCGAAGACTGTAATTGAGATGAAACCCAAATGGATTCCATGTGTGCACACCTATTCCACTAAGTCCCACCATGTTACACAAATCATCAAAAAACATTGGCACGTGTTAAGTGGGGATACAGACCTGAGGAGTACCATTGGGACAGTCCCAGTTATGGCTTTTACGCACTTGAGGAATCTTAGACAGGATTTAGTACATGCCAGAGCAAATTATGACAATACGAAGAGAGACATATGGATAGCACCTCCAAAGGGTATGTATACATGTGGGAGGTATGTCAATTGTAATAACGTCATAAAATCTCTCATTTACACACCCTAGTTTGGGCTATAATAATGATATAAGGACTTATATAAAATGCCAATCAGACTTCATTGTCTATTTGATTAAATGCCCTTGTGGAAAAGGCTATGTAGGACAAACTACTAGACATTTAACTGTGAGAATAGGGAAACATAAAAGTGCGATTAGAAATCGAGTGGTTACCTCATCAGTGGCCCAACATTTTAATGAAGCTTGACATCGGGTTTCACAATTGCAATTTTTGTGCATAAAGCAGGTTAAAATCCCATCCAGAGGGGGTAACAGGTTCAAACTCCTAAGTCAAAGGGAGATGCATTGGATATACAAGCTGGACACACTGTTCCCTAGTGGCATGAATGATGATAGAGATTTCGCCTGCTTTAGATAATATATTTAATCCTTTTTAATTTTTTTGCTGAAAATCTGTCTTTTTTGTTTTAGTTCTTACTTATTTTTATATATATATATATGTATATATATATATATATATTATAGTTTTTCACACACGATAAGGGTGACAGTGATCAGCAATATCTGGAGCAATAGGGAGTCTCTCAAGCTCAGTTCATAAAGAAACAGATAGACTCACAGTGGATACGACAATTTGTTTAATTTTTGCTCCTTATGTATACATAGTCTTTGATGTACCCACACCATGAACTGGGGATTGGTTGTCTCTTACCCTGAGTTCATGGATTGGTTTACATCACTATTGTATTTTTTACAATTGCAAGTACCATCATGGTTTGATTCTCAGAGTGGACCTTAATCTTTGATTTAGTCTCCTGACATCTGTATGTTATTAAATATATAAAATATATATTGTTATATGGGCTTAACACGCTAATTAATGTTTGCATAATTCACTTTGTGTGTAGTTTTGTAATAAGGAGTATTGTCATCTATCTATAGTGATTAGTGGTTAACCCACTAAGGGAATAATTGTGGGCTAGGTTTGGTGCCCTGAACACTTTTTTTATTGCAATTATTAACATCTTCACCAGGACTATCGTCAATTTCAGTGTAAATTCAATTTCTATGAAGCTTTACTTTCACTCTAGAGCATGTATTGTAAGAAAAAGAGAAAAAGGATAAAAAAAAAAAAAAGACCAGAAATTAAACTAAATGTAACACGTAAGTGGTGGGTAATGCAGATCTCCTATTTATTGTCCATTGTCCTACAAACTTTTTCATAAAGCATTATAGACTTTTCAGATTTAATGAAAAAGGTATTTATCAAATTTCATGTAAGTGTTGATAAAAAAAAATGTATATGTTAAAAGCTTAATGGGGTTTTTCTGCATTTTTCTTGATTATTCTGAGATCCTTGATTTGACAGCACATATTGTAAGTGGGATGCAGAGTTGCATATGCGTCATGAGTATTTGATCCAAAAAATACAAATTCAATATTTAGATACGTACCATAATTTTATTCAGTATCAATGCCATTGCAAATTAAATCGCCAACATTTTTACTGTTGCTCAGCCAGCCACAAGGATAAACTCAGAATAGCATCTACATACTACTTTGACACTTATTGAAGCTACAATACATTGCATTAACTCCCTTATTGCTGGACAAAATGGGAATCGTAGCAAATACTTAATAGCTAATAATGAAGATTTGAATAACACAATACATTTTTTTAGCTTAGCAATGCCAGCTATTTGTGAATAAAATATTGTGTAATACATTGTTGACAGAATTGTTTAGGTATATTGACAAAAATAAGTTATTTTAGAGTAATCTTTCCATTGTAACAATATTCTGACAGATTTTTCCTGTACTAATCCTTCCAATAAAAATGCCCACTCGAAATCAGTGTTTCCTACCAAATGCAGGTAAGTTCTAAATTAAACAAATACCCTGTGTTAAAGGGACAGTATAAGCATAATACACTCTACAGTAGCTGTTTGACAAAAAACGGCCATCTCTTAGCCTTCTCTTTTTCAGGCTCACTGACATTGTGGAATCGGCACTTTCACATTATAAAGGGTACTTTTGTCCCAGTTGGAAGGGAATGCAATGATAAGCTGACAGTGTAAGGGACATGCTAGCACTGTGTCACTAATATATTTATAAACAAACTGTTTATGTATAAGAATGTCAGGGGAATCTATATTCTACTTACATCTGACAAGTGGTAGAATAATACCTACATAACTATTTTACCTAAATTAGCAATGTCTTTCTGCATATTAATTTAATATACGTATAGATGGCTTTTATTTTTTCTAATCAATTGCAAGTTTAGCTGCTATTACCACTTCAAAGTCTGTCAATATTTAATTGTAGTGGTGGCCATTGGTGGCACTGCATCACAATTTTTTTTTTCTTTGTTCCAATAAATAACAGATAACTATAAACCTTTTAATGTATAAGTTCAATATAAGAACACCAGGCCTACTAGTTATGACAACAGATGTTTGATTCAGGAATAATTATTACATTTTACATACATGTTTGAAATGAAAATTCAATGTTGAAATGTCAATATGGAATTGTCATAGTGCATAATTATTATGTTGACTTATTTTGACGGTTGTTGTTACAGCTCAGAGATAAGAGATGTACATCTTAAGTCCTGTGTACAAGTAACTAGCAACAAACCAGGACACAGGAGAATCTGCAGAAAGTCCACCAACCCAAAACCTGATCAATAGAGCTGCTTTGTACTGTAACGCTCATCAATCTCAATTAAAGTCACAGTCCACGGGATATTGAGTGCATGTGTACAAGTTAACCCCTGTGGACAGTTCTCTAACACTTACAGTAAGCTATTGAGGTGTTGTGGACAGCCCATAAACGTAATCAGGAATGCTGGAGATACTGTGGACAATCTCCTAACCCAATCTCTTAACACACCTTAAAAAATAATGCTCAACTTACGAATTGGATCGCAGTAGGAAGATACAAAGCAGCTGGACAGAAATTATGTGCATCACAATTTCTAATTTCTCACTGGTAGTTACTACTAATAAAATCAAGATGGCACTGACATTTTGTGTCACCATACTATTTCACTGGTGGTCCAATGAACAGGTACATACTATTTATTAGGCCTTAGAAAACTGTCTAAAACCAAACTGGTTATCATAGCAAAATGTGTTGCCTAACTAATGTCATCTACATAATTTGGGTTCCTATCAAGAACCATTGGCATAGACAGTTTTTACCGCTTAGGGCACACCTTCAGAAGTAAAAGGCCAGCATGACCAGAAATTTCCAATTTTCCACCACGTGCCCTTAAGGGGTTAATCATGTTTACCATGGAACATAGAGTATTCCCAAATTAATCATATACACGAGAGGTGCTAGACTATCATATTATATCAATATATATATACATATAAAACATATTTATTTATAAAACATATAACAATTATAATGTCAGTGATTCCAATTGTTTCTGCTGTTGACACACATAAATTCATGTGTACTTTCATATGTCCTTTTCACACTATTTCCAGAAAGTAATATTTTTGGATACATTTGTTGTTTTTTTCATGACAGAGTTATAATAGTCTGATTTTAATATTCCAGACATTAATGTACAAATAAGAAAAACTAAAATGGAAATGACCACTGTTACAAATGTTTTCCATGCACAGTTAATTTCCACAATCATTATTTCTTTGTTTCTGCTTTGTACACACTGTTGTAGTTTGCACAGTTAGAATTCCCTGAAAAGTCAACAGAGAAAACATCACAGAGGGTAGTTAGTAATATTTAGGTATTTAAATGAACTTAAATATCAGGCCATAATATGTTGTACTATATATACAAGTAGTTTCAAGTTAATCAATTTAGATTGATTATTTAATGTAATATTTGCAAATATTGGAACTGTTTCATGTTGTATAAAATATCAATAACAACAGTTAAAGCTATTAATATTCTAGAGTTTTGGAATCTCAATAAAATCATGTAATTAACCAAATAACATTACGTAGCTGTTAAAGCTGCACTAGAAAAGATAAGAGGCTCACACTAAAACTTCCAATCATTATTACTAATCAAGCCTTTACGCTACCTACGTGAGGGGTTTGGGAAGATACCAGATATAAACGGATATGTGTAAGATGTCATTCTAGGACAAAGACCAAAAACAGTTGGACAATTACTATGGAAACCAGTGTCATTTTCCTATTGACAATTAGATAATGTTGACTCAGAATTGCTGTATATACATAACTCCCAAAGTCTTAAAGATGAGTTTTATGCCTTCCTATCCCCCAGAACATTTTAATGTGAGACCCAAATTAGTACTAGAGGAACATAGTGTATATATCCAATAACACGGATAAAGATCCAATACTGCTTTGTGGGTATTTTCCTCATCTATACTTCAAAAGTACACTATTACTGTTGAAACTCTAGAAAAAATTCATTTAGTGAATATTGATGAATGCTGCCTTGGGTATAACTATTTGCTTACAGGAATTGATATCACATGCTGGAACTCCTTGTTTATTCCCTATTCAAATTCCCATTAGAGATGCAGGATGTTAATGTACAATTAACAGAGTGGTAACGGCTACAAACATGAAATCAGGGAGTGAATAAATGTGTTTTGCCTACTGGCAAAGCACTGACAAAGGCCATACATATTTTTTGAGGGTAAGACAGCTACAAAAGTAGCCATATTGCCTATTTCCTACAGCAAAGATGAAAAAGTAGACAATTTCAGCAGCATACTATCAGATTAAACAAATCTAAAGCCGGCCTTGCAATTCACAGGGTTTATGGGTGACTGCCCTTCTTTAAAGGGGATCTTTCACTTCTCTGGAAATTATGGCATTTAATAAATAGCTAAAAGTCTCATGAAACTTGTGTTAAACTTTAAGGAACACTATAGTGTCAGGAACACAAACATGTATTCCTTACCCTATAGTGTTAAAACCACAATTTAGGTGGCTTGCCCACCTTAACCCCCTTAGAACATTTTAAAACTTACCTTATTTCTAGCACCGTGCAGGTCTGCCGTTTTGGTGACATCATCAGAATTTCCCATTTTTAGCCAATCCAATGCTTTCCCTGTTTTGGCCAGTTAGCACCTCCTCATAGAGATGCATTGAATCAATGCATCTCTATGAGGACAATTCAGTGTGTCCATGGAGAGCATTGAAATGCTAAACGACAGTGCTGTCTAGTGTGCAGCACTGCCCCAGGAAGCACCTTCAGTGGCCATCTGAGGAGTGGCCACTTGGAGGTGTCCCTGGGGGCAATGTAAACTTGAAAGGGCAGTGTTTGCATGAAAATGCCTTAAGGCAATGATTGTACTCACCAGATCAACTACATTAAGCTGTAGTTGTTTTGGTAACTATAGTGTCCCTTTATTTCACAATACTCTGCACTTTGTTTTAAATGTATAATAAAGATTCAGCAAATTATACTATAGCTCAGTTAAGACAAGGCAAAGTCAAGACAAATATTGCAAATGGAGAGGAGAAATAGAAATATTGTTTCTGTTTACTTCCTACTGACTGACAAGTGCAAAGGACAGAGCTTCTAACAATGATTGACAGGGAGCTGAGATGGCGATGCACAGTTGCAGGATAAAGAGGTGTGGGTTTAGTTTTATTTTTCACACCTCACAATTACATATTTATTAAATATAGGGGTAAGAAACATAAAATTAAAAATTCCGGGAAGTGACAGTGTCCCTTTAAATATTTAATCACATAGTAAATCACTTTTAGCATACATGAAGAAATATCTGCCCCCAAAAGCTAAACTGAAATGAAAATACGATAGAACATAAAAATAAATAATTTTCAGAAAAAAAATATTTTATGGAAATCAAGTGAAAAAGTCTTGTTAATGAATAGTTGTATATGTTCCCCTCTTCTCCCTGCTACGAGGAATTTAGATTTAAAGTACCTATTAAATTAGGCCATTTCATTCAGACTTATTAAATTAAAGCGAGATGGTGTATGGTCTAAGCACAAGCCATAGTACAGACTTTCCATCTGTGGGTTCTTCATGCATGCCAGTCTACAGTCACATTGGCAGGATATATGTTTGTATGGATTAGACTCTAAGTAATAATCACTTTATTGGATTTTGAATAGTGGGACATTTATTTGCTGTTAACCCATTGCAAGGCAGATAATATTTCTGTTTCGGCAAAGTAGACCTGTAAATCATTGTTCAAAATACACACAATATCATTTTTTGTTAATTAAATTTAGCTTTTTAAATATGATTAAAAACATTGAAGAAAAAATTGTTTGCAGAATAATGTAAATGTTTAAAGCCATGCTTATGTATTTGGTGCTGTCCAAGTGCACGGATGACTCATTTCTTTTTACATTCCTGTACAAGTGATAGAGAAAAAATAATAATGTATTCTTTTTATGCATATGAACTGGAAGATATAAGTCAAATTGTATTCATCTCTCTGCATGCCACTGATCTCCTTAAGTATGAAAGTGAGAGTAAATGGTGCTTTTCTTTTATACCCTTCACTTCCAAACACTTTTTATGTCTTTAAAAATATTAACGTTGACTATCCTAGCAACACTGAATCTATAGATATAAATAGATTTAGGATGAAACAGCATTTTTGTGCAAAGAATGCTGTTTAAAGTTGCATCAAATTTTTTATTATTTAAATTATTAGAATTCCGATTTATTATTAAATTGTTCCTCAATCACCAATCATGAGTTTTAAAAACTATGCAGTATCCCAGTTGAACAGTTTTAAAAATTCTGAAGAATCCATTGCCTTTCAATATTTTCACACAGAACCTGAAGTATTATCATAGAAACAAAAATACAATTTTTTAACATATAGTAGGTGGACATAAACAGATAAAAAATTGTGTTATATTCTACCTATGATTATTTAATAAAAATAATAATAATAGTAACAGGTTTTTACAGTTAAATAATCTGTTCTTTATACACAGTGTTTACATATACATGCATGTCTTTGTTGTTTCATAGGGATTTTATTTTAGTCCATTTGCATAGATTCATAGGGTTAGAATGGAGTCCTGAAATTTTTTTTTTCTCTAGAATGAAAGTCTTTACTAAACTATAAACTAATGTAAAAGACGCTTTATTTATTTACATTCAGATAAAGAACCAGTGTATAAGGAAGAAAAACTAAAAACTGCAATAACAAAAGAATCAAAATGCTTAGAAGAAGATACTGCCCAAACCTACTCATTATTCTTATTTAATACATTATACCCTATGGCCTGTCGGAAGTTGTAAGGATTTCTCAACATATATCAGATATAGGTCAGGATGGCATATGGTTTCCAGTTCCAAACAGCAAGTGAACTTGAAGTGTAGCATTCACACATATTACATTTAAATAAATTGGTGTCCAAATTGTATTAACTAAAACGATCACATGGATAAAACACATTCCATCCAAAATACAATTTTTTAGACAAAAATATTTGGATTCATTTGGGCAAGTGTGGGGGTTTCGTCTCAATTCAGGATTGATAGAGGCTGTTAATGCTGTTACAAATATTGTAAGAGATTTTATAACTGGTTTTAGGATTTCTTGGTCGTGCAAGTACTTTCATAACAGTAGAGAATGAGAGTCTAAAACATATTACTTAAGCAAAAATCTTTATCATGGACTAGAGCTGCATGGGAAGTTACAATACAATACAATACAATAAGCATGTATGGCAGGTGTTAGATTAAATTCAAACTGACTAAAAAAAATGCTTCAAGCACATATTCACATACAAAAATAGATCGATAGATAGATAGACAGACAAATAGACAGAATGTTCATCCACAACATTAAAACCACTGACAACCACTGGATTTAATGTTGTTCATCCACAACATTAAATCCACAACATTAAATCCACTGATCTGTCTAAAAAATCATTTTATCACTTAACTGATTCCAGCGCATCAGTGCAATCTGGGAATTTAATTCAAGAGTGCAGCGAGTGATGCACACATTAGGCCTTCCCTATTGGAAAGCTTTGACTCATTAGGGGTTTTGCAAGAACCCTTAACGTCTTCGTGCACAGTGTCTAAACTCTGAGATAGACTCCATGAAAGTGCAGGAAGCACCTCCAGTGGCTGTCTGCAAGACAGCCACTAGAAGCAGCCTTAACTCACAATTTAAACATTGCAGTTTCTCTAAAATTGCAATATTTTACATTGCAGGAGCAATATTTTACATTGCAGGAGCAATATTTTATATTGCAAGGTAAGGGGGATTGGGACACTTCATGTGCATTGCTTCGATGAGATGAAGAGGTTTGGGTGCCTATAGTGTCCTTTAAGAGAACACTACTTTTTTGTAATAGTTTTACTTTCAGTTTTAATTTCTAACCTACTTGCACACGTTTCACTGAAAAATATTGTAACAGCCCCCCTGAGTATCAAAGGGATGTATGCCGTTAGGGACGTTCTTTTCCCTTGGAAGGAGCTGTGCTGCAGTATTTTCCAGATGTCATCTCAGCTGATCAGGTGTTCAAATAGGTTGTAGAGCTCTTACAAGAGCTAGTGATTAGTTGTGAGACAAGGCTTCGTGTTGAGGGTTAAGCAGAACTGATTTTTACTGGGGCCACACTGGCCTTTTATGCAACTTTTCCCAACAAGGGTGACACCCAGGTGGACCTTGTTGGGCACAGGCACATACAGTGAATAACCAATAAACATAGAGTCAGGCAATGAGACAATTCCATACATTTCACACATTGCTTCCCCTCTGCTTGGGAGATAATTGAGTTAATTACTGTATAAACTCAATTATCTCCAAATGAAAAAGAAATACAATTTTAAGCATTTCTGGAAACACCCCAAAATCACATCAGAACCCCATAAAACATACAATTCATGATAGCCCGCATATGGGGGAGCAACATATTTAAAAATCATCCAAATCGGTTCAGGGGTTCGGAAGTTAGGTGGAAGTCCCATTTCTTCAGGGCCGCACACGAGGCTCCTGGCCAGAATAGTTCCATGAATTCAGCTGGTGCAGCCGGCCTATTTCGTACAGAGTAAAATGTTGAACAGTAGTTCAAATAATCGTTTGTGCGTATGATGGTCGTGTGCCGTTTCATTCGTACGTTGTTTTTACCAAATGCCGCCTCCTTCAGATGAATTAAGATGAATCTAAGTGGTCCTGGAAGTCTCAGCGGTGTTCAGCCATTGAGTGTCTGAAAATAGTTCCACTCGACGACCAAACCCCGATGAACGCGTTTGATAAAAACAGATGGCCCCCGCCACATGCTTGTGCATACGAATCGACGGCCAGCCAGTGAACCACTTAGAACATTAGAGTTGCGGTTTGGAATAGTGTCAAATAAGTCAATTGACGGCACACGACTGTCTTGGGTGGTCGAACGTTCGGTAAAACGTTCAATATACAAACTAACTGAGTGAAGTTTGTTAGTTTCAAGTCGTATACTGTTTTAAGTGAATGTTAGTGTAAGTAAAAGTTCAGGATAGCAACAAAATTATACATCCAACTAACAGGGCAACTGTTACAAATATATTCATAATTTGTATATACTTAACAGTAAAAGAAAAGACAAAGTAATTACATTGGAAAATATACTACAATTGATTCCTATCAATCATTTAAGCTAAAAGATTTCTAGTTGC
This sequence comes from Pelobates fuscus, assembly GCF_036172605.1. Classification (NCBI taxonomy): domain Eukaryota; kingdom Metazoa; phylum Chordata; class Amphibia; order Anura; family Pelobatidae; genus Pelobates; species Pelobates fuscus. Next base: position 234,514,922 of record NC_086321.1, on the reverse strand, counting down.
ACTGCAACATAATTTTTATTTTATTGATAGCATGAATTGTATAAATCTAATTTTTTCCTATATGTCAAAGTAAGGTATTGTTTTTTTCAGGTCCCATTAATGTTCTGTGAGTTGCTGACACTACATTATGCCTGAAAAGAAATGCATTTGTCACCCTTAATTACTATGTTATGTTTTGTTGTACACTAGCTAATCAATCATTAAATAAGTGCTTGATAATTCCTTTCTGTAGCTTTTCACCCAGTAACCCAATGCATGTTTTTATTTTTATTTATATATTTTTTATTCAATTACAAATGCAATAATGATAATAGGCTATAGAGTACCATTGATATATACAAGAGAGCAAAAAGCAAAAATGTGCATAAAATATATAATATATATATATATATATACAGACACTCCTCACTTACTCACCGGGTTCCGTTCCTACTACCCGATCGTAGAACAAATTGGTCGCGAGTGAAGAGTTTAGGGATACCCTGCTCTGGTGTATTCGTCTATATTCTGGGAAACTTCCCCGAACCTAGACGAATGCACAAAAGCAGAGAACCCCTCTAATCTATGTTCCGGGAAATGTAAATGTAATGAATTTCCACATCTCCATTGATGTAGCGCCTACTTGCACGGGAGCTGCTTTAATTGAAGAATAAGGAAGTTAAATGTGAAAACTGGATTTTTCCTTATTTCATTTTTTTCCCTTTTTTTCTTTTTTTTCCTTTTTTTCTTATTTTCCTTTTTTCTTCTCTTTTCTCCTTCGTTATTGTCATTGCAATCGCTAGTTGAAAGTCTAACCTTGGTAGCTCACTTTTTATTAGCCAAAACAAAAAGATAAAACAGAAAAAAAGCCTTATCTATATATCAGGGTTCTCTTTTTCCTTTCTTTTTATTTTCTCCTTCCTTTACTTCTTTTATTTTATGTTAAATAAACCAAGTAAACAGAAAATAACAGAACTTAGCTTGCCAAAGTTCCAAATTAGCCACTCTAAACAACACGCTTCTTCCTTTCCCTGCTTTCACATCGAGTGTATCAGCTCCCCTCCTCTTTTGGCATGTTAAATCATTACGTCCCTGTCAATTGCGATCAGGAGTGAAGCTGCACGTGCGCTTTCTTAGCCATCAAGAGAGATTTAGCAAACAGAGGCGTTCACGCAATGAATGTTGGGTGTTTTTGTGAGGTTTCTCTCGATGCCTGGAGGGAGGCTCGGAACTGTGTAGAGCATGTGACTATGCCGGAGAACTGTGGGTCAAGGATAAAACCCACCACCACCCAACCTGGTAGGGACCAGGTTGACTACCACTGGTTTAAATCATCAAATCCAGCAGACTGCTAGATAGGGCCCTATGCAAATGGTAATTCTTGTGTGGCTTCTGTATACACAGAAGCCATAATGTGAAGGCTGCTGTCGTGTTAATTTAAAAGAACTATTGACTCACATAAAGACAAATTTCCTTTTTTTTTTGTTTTTGGAACTTTTCAAACTTGTTTATTAACCCAACCTGCAGGTTGGGTTAAAAATAGCTATTTAGTCTTTTACACAAGAATGAGACTACGCTTTATAACCTTTTCCCATTATTGTTTCCACAAAAAAAAGTAAATGAAGCTATAATTATACAGATGTAAATGCTCTAAAAGAAATTTCTGCAGAAATGTAAAACAAAATCCATTATTTGCAAGATGTCTCACAATGCAAAATTTCATTTTTCACTGAGCTATCGTTCGCCGTATGATTTTAGGGTAATTAAAAGCTAAAAAGAATGAATATAAACAATATATTGTATAGATAAAGGTGTCAATGCCAGATATGGATATGTCACAGGTTTAGTATAAGTATTAATTTAAAAGGCACATGACTGTTGTATGAGATATTATTATAAATACATAATAAAGATTAGGTAGACTATGTTATGCATTGTGACTGATAGCTTTGTCCTTCATAGCATTCAAGGATGTAAGTTGAATAAAATGTATGAGAGTTTACACTTAAGTGGACAGTAAAGTGGTTTTTATTCACTCTGATGAACGTACGTTATACAATGTTACTTTATAAAACAACACAATGCAACATTGCAATCATGACAACTGTCACAATGGTGAGGGTGAGGCACTTGTTAAAATAGTGTTTTTTGTATTCACTCTTATGTCAAAATGCAATAAAACAATAAAGCATTTTGTATCAGGACATAACACTCATCTGTTCCTTAGCAGGTATTAAATTTAGGTAAATACAACCTCTGATAAACAACACATGACATATTACACCATGTTATGATTTATTTAACAACAATAAAGCCACAATGAAGAAGCCATGGGTGAAGTACACCTTTTCTGTTTCCATAGCAATTAACAGGCTATGTATCAGGCACGTACGGCTAATCAAATGCCCTTCATTAATTGATTATCAGCAAGTGTGAGCATGTGTTGGTCTAAAGCATTCAGGTGTGTGTTAACACAATGCCAAGGAGGATTGTTGTTGCCCATCAAACTGGGAAGGGTTATAAGGCCAATTCCAAACAATTTAAACTCCATCATTCTACAGTGAGAAAGATGACTGTAGATCTTCCCAGGAGTGGGCGTCCCAGCAAATGCACCCCAAGGTCAGACAATGCAATGCTGAGATAAATTGTAAAAAAGCCAAGAGTTGCATTTCACACTCTACAGGCCTCAGTTAACATGTTAAATTTTAAAGTACATGATTGTACAATAAGAAAAAGATTGAACAAGCATGGTTTGTTTGGAAGTTTTGTCAGGAGAAAGCTTCTTCTCTCTAAAAAATAACATGACAGCAAGGCTTAGGCTTGCAAAGTTGCATCTGAATAAAACACAAGACTTTAGGAACAATGTCCTTTGGACAGACGAGACCAAAGTGGAGATGTTTGGAAATAATGCACAGCGCCATGTTTGTGCTGATATGCTGTGTTTGTTTTTCACCAAACACCTTATACCAGCTGTCAAGCACAATGATGGAGTGGTTATGATTTGGACTTGTTTTACAGCCACAGGAACTAGGCACAAATATCCCAGTACCACACTGCTCTCACCAAAGTGTACAGCACACCCTTCAATACCTCCTGCTTGTAGGTCACGCTGCACTCCTATCTGTGAAGTTGCTGTATTTCCATGGCAACCTCCCACCACCTATAGGGGTCCTTGGAATTTCAGTACCCTGTAGATGTTAGACTTTTATACTTACCTTTGTGTGATGTCATATTTATTGGACACCTGGTTCTGCCCTGCACAGGTCACACCCCGTTGTGTGTCCTGGTGCAGGGTGATAATGGTGTCCAGTAGTATTCTTCTTAGGCATATATAAGTTCCCCTCTTTCTCTCTTACTACGTTTTCTCGCCTTATGAGGCACATGCTAAGCCCAGCCACTCAAATTCCGGCATACGTGCCCTGTCCTTCATTCTATTTTCTCTATTATCCTTCTTCCTGTGTGAAGGGGTTACACCATTATAAATCATGACATGGTGTAACATGTCATGTGTTCATCTGAGTTTATATTTAAATAATTTTAAGGCCTGCTAAGGAAAAAAATATTGTTACGTCCTGCTATGTAAAACCATAGAATTCAAAGAGGGTGTACACTTTTATTGCAAACTTTAATTCAGAAGTATATACTTTTTGTTGTTTCTGAAATACTGGAAGCCGTAATTTATTCAGTTAAAATAGTATTTTGTATTTTTGTAGTTCTCCTATTTATTTAATAATATTTTTAGGTTATTTTAAATGTCTGCTGCTCTATTGCTGCCAGGCCCGGACTGGCCATCGGGCAAACCGGGCAAATGCCCGGTGGGCCGCGATGGCCATGGGCCGAGGCCGGCAGGAAAGATCAAGAGATCTCTCCTGCCGGCCCATGCAGGGCAGCACCGGCCCCAAGATGGAGTCCTGTCTCCCATCATGGGCCGGAGGGGAGAACGCCGAGCAGCTTCCTCCTCTTCCTCTTCCTCTATCAGAGCGTTGCCATGGTAACCCGTGGCAACGCTCTGGAAAAAACAGCGCTCACGAGAGGGAGAGAAACATGGTCTGTACCCTGCGGGGTACAGACTGAATTACCTGCCGCTGGACCACCTGGGATCGGTGCGTTGCGAGGCCCCAAACCCCCTCACTGGACCACCAGGTATGTGAATGCTTCCTCTCTCCCCTGCCAAGTTAAAAGGGAGGGAGTAAATGGTATTATTTTTTTTTTTTAATAAATTAATAATGTGAAGAAGTTGAGCGTTGGGCCAAGCCAATTGAAGGTCTCCCCAATGATGTACAAATTTTGGTGAACAAAATCGTATATGGCCATATCATCCACTATATACACCCCCCTCACATACACACACTACACACACACACACACTGCACCCCCTGCACTAACACACAAACTGCACTAACACACTACACACACTGCACTAACACACTACACAAACTGCACTAACACACTACACAAACTGCACTAACACACTACACACACTGCACAAACACACTGCACCCCCTGCACTAACAAACACACTGCACCCCCTGCACTAACACACAAACACACTACACAAACTGCACTAACACACTGCACTAACACACTACACACACTGCACAAACACACTGCACCCCCTGCACTAACACACAAACTGCACTAACACACTGCACTAACACACTACACACACTGCACAAACACACTGCACCCCCTGCACTAACAAACACACTGCAGCCACCTGCACTAACACACAAACACACTACACAAACTGCACTAACACACTGCACTAACACACTACACACACTGCACAAACACACTGCACCCCCTGCACTAACAAACACACTGCACCCCCTGTACTAACACACAAACACACTACACAAACTGCACTAACACACTGCACTAACACACTACACACACTGCACAAACACACTGCACCCCCTGCACTAACAAACACACTGCACCCCCTGCACAAACACACTGCAGCCCCTTGCACTAACACACAAACACACTACACAAACTGCACTAACACACTGAACTAACACACTACACACACTGCACAAACACACTGCACCCCCTGCACTAACAAACACACTGCACCCCCTACACTAACACACAAACATACTGCTCCCCTACACGAACACACTACACACACCGCACCCCCTGCACTAACACACAAACATACTGCCCCCTGCACTAACACACAAACATACTGCACCCCCTGCACTAGCACACACACTACACACACTGTACCCCCTGCACTCACACAAACATACTGCTCAACTGCACTAACACACAAACACACAGCACCCCCTGCACTTACACACAGACACACTAAACACACTCTATCCCCCTATATACACACTACAGCCCCCTGCATTAACACACGGCACACACTCTATCCACACTACACCTCCTGCACTTACACACAAACACACTTCACACACTCTCTATACCCCTTATATACACACTATACCCCCGGCACTCACATACACATTCTATACCCCCTAAACATACATTACACTCCCTGCACTTTTATGCGTTATGACCCTTTAAACACACATTACACCTCCTGCATGCAAACACAGTAATTTATATCCCCTATAAATACATATTCCGCACCCCCTGTTCACACTACACCACCTATGCATACATCACTGCACCTACACACATGTGCTGTACAGCTCCTATATGCATACACACACTAGAGCCCCTAGATACACTCACAAACACACAGTACAGCTCTTTACATGCACACACTACATCCACTAGGCCAGCACACTCCACAGGCCCTATATAAATACACATACTTTACAACCCAGAAACACAGACTGCAGTCCCTAGCCACATGCAGTACGCCACAAACAGACCCATTTACACACAATACAACACAAAAAGTCTGTTCTACACACATGCAACCTCCAAACATATACAACACCACAGGGAACATCCCCACACATGCACAACACTTTAACAGCCCTGTTCCTGTTTTGATCTCTGGTATCCCACTATTGAGACAAATCGCAAGCAAACACAGCGCATGCTTGCGCCCCAAAAGAAACAACATGGCATTAACTTCCATCTAAAAACACTGGATGCTCTGGAGAAGTGTGACATTAACATACTCATTTGGTGGTGGTGACATGACATGCCCCCTTTCTGACCCCGCCCCTAATAGTGGGCTGCTCTGCCTTTAATTGCCCGGGCTGAATTTTTGTCCCAGTCCGGCCCTGATTGCTGCATCTATTTTGCTCAATAGATGTCACTCCAGGATTACATTTTGGGGGTTCATGTTAATGAATTAATATACTGTACTATGGGATTTATTCACTAAGCTTCAAACTGTAGTGGACCTAAATACAAATTTTAACAAACGTATTTGATTTTTTTACGTTTTTATTCTGTACAACTTCCAGTTTAGATAATAAACTTATATGGAGAGCAAGACAGCAGTGTGCAAATACTTGGACAACAGTTCAATTAGTTTGCCTTTAGATGGGTCCCTGCTAAGTTCACAAGCTTGTATTAGCTCATCTTGTGCCATTACAGAGAGAACCTAAACTATTTGCATATCAAGCTCATCCTACCCAAAAGGGCAGAAAAAAATCCAAAATGCAGGCAGATAAAACTTACCAGGAAAGGTTAAAAGATCTTAAATTGTATAGCTTGGAGGAAAGACGAGACAGTGGGGATATGATAGAAAAAATTAAATACATAAAGGGAATCAACACAGTAAAAGAAGGGACTATATATAAAAGAAGAAAGACGACCACAAGAGGACATAGTCTTAAATTAGAAGGGCAAAGGTTTAAAAGTAATATCAGGAAGTATTACTGTACTGAGAGTGTAGTGGACACATGGAATACACTTACAACTTACGTGGTAGAGGTTAACACAGTGAGGGAGTTTAAGCATGCTAGGGATAGGCATAAGGTTATACTAGCTATACGATAAGGCCTGGGACGAATTCAATATTTAGAAAATTGGGGAGACTAGATTGGCCGAATGGTTCTTATCTGCCATCACATTCTATGTTTCTATGTTTCTAACCACAGATGATGGTTTCTGCATGTTAGGTGTAGGCAGTAGGCTATAGCTGATCCCACCCTATACACAGTAAGCAGTGGGTCCATATCTAGGTTACACTCCGCTCCATTCTCAAGCTGATTTTAGCTTATCTTCTGCCATTGCAGAGAGAATATAAACCCTTTGAATATCAGACTGATCTCACACAAAAAGGTGATCAGAATACAAAATGAAGACCAGCTCCCTCTGTATGAAATTTGTTTTCCACCCAGCAGCCATCTGAATGCTTTCAAATTTAACTTTTTTGCATTCTACCTGGTAAAACCCGTTCTAAATAAAGATTGTAAAACCCTTTAAAAACAAAACAAAGACTTATTAGAACATATTTGTGAAAATATTTTCTTTATATTTTCTGCATTTCATCCAAGATGCTAAAAAAAACGGTGAATTCTCTAATTTAAAATGAATATCATATACATAAGTTGTGCAAACACTGGTTACTTCCCCAACAATTAATTCACATCTTCTAATATACCATATATACTCGTGTATAAGTCGATCTCGTGTATAAGTTGAGTGCAGTTTTTTGACCAACAATTGTGAAATATGCTATGACTTGTAGATACATTGAGGGTAAAACTTGGGGCTACGAAATTCTGTGATTTTTATAATTTTGTCAGATTTTAATTAGGTATAGATCCTGGAATAATTAAACATGTCAGTTAAAAACTGGATTAAAAAATGAGCTATCATGAACAGGAACGTTTAATTTATTAACTGTAACGAATCCCTTAAATTTATTACAGGGAATTCTTATTCATGTCCTCCAAAATAGCACAAACATTGTTCGGCCTATTCAAATCAAACTCCGACTTGTCATCGTCAGAATGTCCAAATAAATCATGACACTGTTCTTCGGTGATGCCATCAGCGTAAATTTCGTCTTCACTGATGCCACTTATTGAATTGGTATATAAAGCTGATCCGTCTTTCTCTTCATAGATGGCGTCGTCCTCTGATCCATCCATAGCATTACTAATTCCGCATTTCAGGAACGACTTCTTGATCATTTCTGGTGATATTGAATCCCAAGCATCCTTTACCCATTTCTTTACCAAATCAACGTCTTGTTTCATCAAGTTCCCTCCTTTCGTTAACTTTGCTTGACCAGAAAACATCCATTGTTGCCACGTATTGCACAACCGGTCCTTGAAAGGCTTGTTGAGACAGACATCCAATGGCTGGAGCATTAATGTTAGGCCGCCTGGAATCACTGCTAATGTGGTCGCCATTTTTCTCGCTTCATCTTTCACATCCTTTGCTATATGTGTGCGGAACATATCCCACACCAATAACGATGGACATTTTCTTAGAGCTGTACCTGGTCACCTGCCCCACACATTGTGCAGTCTCAACTTCGTACCCTCCTCATTCATCCAACCGTTAGTGTAAACACAAACAGTTACTCCCGCTGGAAATTTTAGGTTCTTTGGCATGGTTTCTTCTTGAATATTATCACCGGGTGCAGTTTAGTGCCATCTGAAAGGCAAGACAGGACAACAGTGAAATGTGTCTTTTCATGACCAAATGTCATTGGAGTTTCCTCCATATTACCGATGTTATTCAAGCAAAACCATACTTATGTCTCTGTTTGATAATGAATTTATGGAATTAAATGACCTTTTCGTCCAGCTCTTTAGGCAGCTTCTGAGCGATCTTTGTTTGCTGACAAAGACACAATCCATATCAGTTCATGAATCGTGTGCACCAACCAGACAGTGCTCTAAATTGTACCATACCTTCAGTCTCCAAATATTTTTCTTTTGCCATCTAAAGTGTTCGTATTCGAATGCTCGAGCGAGTCACAGCATATCCATTATGTCTGCATTCTATTATCCAGTCATTCAAATCCTGTTCCATTCTATCAAAAGGCATGGCTTGCAATTTAGCCTAGATTTTTCTCCAATCTCTTACTATGATGTGGCTTTCCTGGGAATTGTGGGAACTATGAGGGAGCATGATAGTCCGCTCTGCCCCCTCTCTCAGTCCTCATATGGTATTGGACAGATGTGGCCACCGGCCACCAGGTAACTATGGAACGTGGCCGGCCCCCTCAGAGTGTACCACCAGACCGGCCACCCGGCAGCCGCAATGTTACTGAAGCTGGCCGCAGAACTCCCTCTTTGTAGGAGGGAAGAATTAGATTACTGTGCAGCCCCCGTGGTGCCGCGGCACATGAAAAATTCAATTGAAACTAGCACTGACCCATGAATAAGTCGACCCAGCATTTTTACATGACATTTCTAAAATTTCTCGACTTAAACATGAGTATATATGGTAAAGTACTTGTTTTCAGGACTTTCTGTAACCATTCACTAAGCATCAGCTTTCAGTCAAAAAAAAAGTTCTGTTTAAGTCAAACATATTTTAATAATGGATGGGTGTAGAGAATCCACCATCAGATGTAGAAGGTAAATGACTGTTTGCAAGTATACTATATGAAAACAAAAAAGCTTTATTCAACCCACCAGTAAATGCTTTGGGTGGAGTTGGCTGATATTAACTCCTTAAGGACACATGACATGCGTGACATGTCATGATTCCCTTTTATTCTAGAAGTTTGGTCCTTAAGGGGTTAAACAAGTTTTCACATACTACTCCTTCTATGTACATATACCTTCTATGTACTTCTGTGATGTAGGTGATAGTGCAAAAGGGAATTTACAATTTTCTGTTTACAACTTTAATCGTTTTTTTAAATGGGATATGGGATATGGCCCCTGTCCTCAAACCCTCTTCCACCCTATATCTTGAAAAAATGACAAAACACACTTGGGGATATTTTGAGGGAAGCAAGTCCTTAATCCCATTAAACATGTTTATATTACTTGTAATTATGTTTGATAGTTTGATAGCTAAAATCTGCAAATTGCATTAATGACCCTTAATTCCTTGTGCAATGATGTTCATGCTGCTCCATGAACTAAGAGTTAATTTTACTGGTAATACAATTTAGAAAGATGGTTAGTGAACTAGCAATGAAAGTACAGCTACTCATGAGATACTGAAAACCTATTGATTCAAGACATGAAGTGCAGCTTGGTTAAACTCTAAATTAGACAAACATACAAACACAAATACATGTACACATACACGCACACACACACACACACTGTTTCCATGGTTTTTTTTTTTATTATTTTACTAAACGATAACTCGGATGATGCCTATTCATTTTTATTTTTTTTGTGATGTTATAGAGGCTAAAAGGAAATGTATGATAGTTTAAATTAATGAACTCATGGATTTCTTCGATGTGTTACTACTTGTGTTCTTTGAAACCATTTAACCAACCTTGGAGTTTCAGCACTGTATTCACTGCATCAACTATTGGTTGGGTTGTGGGATTGTTATCTGAAGCTCTTAACACAGTGTATTTTATTACATTGTAAAGTGTTATGTATGTATATATGTGTATCACATGTAGAAAATGTGTTATATGTTTACCTGTAGCTTTATTCAGTTTCCGTATATATCCGTATGACATCTTATAACACTTGAACACACCATTAAATTTGTTTACCTAGTCCATTTTATTTATATATTTATTAGAATTATGTCAATGTTTTCACAGTGGCGTGCGAAAAGTAATCTGAATTATAAAACATGCCTGACAATTGAGTATAATCAAACAAATTCCAAATGGCAACAAATGAGCTAGTCCAACATGAAAGTGCATTTGAACAATTAGTACAGCATCTCCTGCCTGCAAATACCTCTTCATAAGCATTTCTATACAAATAGTGGAAACAGCAAGCGTTATTATGAAATTTAATTTAATATGCTTATTTGCAACATTTTACAGTTATTAATACGTACAAATAGTGTGACATACGGATGCAAAATAAAGACAAACAATACAGAACTCTCGGCTCATTAGAACTTGCAATCTAGAGGGATGCTAGTAGAGCATAGTTTGAATAGGCCTGTCATATAAGCTTCATTATTAATGGGGCATTTCAAGGAATCTCAGCTATCTGTGAACACACAGTTCATTTATCTATTAATACTTTTTGTGTGCTAAATCATCTGTGCCATTTCCTTAAATATGGAACCAAATAGTGAAATCACAAAGAACAACCCAAACCCCTTTGCTTCATAATCTCTAGATAAGTTTGCAATGCTGTTAGTAAAACACATACATTTAATATTCCATGTTCTATATTCACATTCTATATATACTATTCAGTGAGGGATCCCAACCTTTTTGATACTATTAGTGACAAATACTCTTCCAAAATGAATGATAAGCCACTTTAGCTAACATAAGCAACTCACATTAAAAATAAAGCACCCAATGTTCAACCATTTCAATAAATGTAGGAATTGGGGGCTGCCAGCATAATATTTATTCATAGAAAGATTGGGCCAAGTCAACTAAACAAGCCAACCCTTAAAGAAGGGAATTAAACCTACAGTTCAACAGATACAGACATAAAAATATTTATGGTGGCTTTCATCAACCTGTCATACAATTAAACCTTTATTGTTTTAATTCAAAACATTGATAAATTGAAGAAAAGTCAAATTGGAGAAAAAATACTTTAAAACACTCTACTCAACCTAATTAGTTCAGTTTTTATGTTTTAAAGGAACACTATAGAGTCAGGAACACAACCCCCCTACCCTAAATATAGTAAAATCTTACTTGGATTCAAGTATGCAGCTGCTGGCTCTGTCCCTGATCTGACAGCTTGGCTGACATCATCAGAAGTGTTCTTCTGAGCCAATCACAATGCTTTCCCATAGAATTGGCAGAGACTGTCAAAGAGGCAGATCACAGGCAGAGCCAAGCACAGCCCTGCCCATAAGCATCTCCTCCTAGAGATGTATTGAATCAATGCATCTCTATTAGGAAAGTTCAGTGTCTCCAGGCAGAGGGAGGAATCGTCTCTAGTAGCCATCTGAGGAGTGGCCAGTGAAGAAATCACTAGGCTGTAATATAAACACCGCATTTTCTCTGAAAAGACAGTGTTTACTGCAAAAAGCCTGAAGGGAATTATTCTACTCATAAGAACAAATACAATACGCTGTAGTTGTTCTAGTGGCTATAGTGTCCATTTCAGGTAAAACAATAAATGTTTAAATGCAGTTTGATGAAGCCACCATAAATATTTGTATATGTACTTATCTGAAATATTTTTATTTTTTTTTACCTTTTTCAGGTTAATATTATCTAACAATGTAATTGTGATCTTCTTCTGCAAATTGAAATATGTACTTACTTTAACACTCCGTTAATTCTATCACATCACTGGTATGGAAATAGATGGACCATGTACATGGTCTTTCTTAATTAGCAGGGGTTTGTCTGCCTTCTAATTTTATGGTAATTTTGGGGAGCTATATTATATATGGTATTGTTCTTTTGCCTGACATGATACATTGACCCATGATTTAAGTTTTTTGTCAAAGTTTTTCTGTAAGATAATTTGCTATACTTACTAAACACTTTTAATCTTTTGCACAGACATTATTCTACACCATCAAATGCATGAGTGTAAGTAGTATCAAACTAAATTTCATTTTCAGAAAAAAATGTTCAACTGAACCAAAGTTTTCCATCATGCACAAGTCAAATATGTGGCTATGTTATCGTATCATGTGACAACTTTATGACAACACATTTACAGAACAAATGGCCAGTGATCTAAGTCCCTACAGATACCATGATGAACTTCGATCACTGGCCATTTGTTCTGTAAATGTGTTGTCGTATCATGTGACAACTTTATGACAACACATTTACAGAACAAATGGCCAGTTGTGTTATCATATCATGTGACAACTTTATGACAACACATTTACAGAACAAATGGCCAGTGATCTAAGTCCCTACAGATACCATGATATATATACCATATATATACCATATACCATATATATATATATATATATATATATATATATCATGATATATATATATATATATATATCATGGTATCTGTAGGGACTTAGATCACTGGCCATTTGTTCTGTAAATGTGTTGTCATAAAGTTGTCACATGATACGATAACATAGCCACATACTTGTGCTATGTTATCTAGCATGGAATCACACATTTAGAAATTAAATTCCTTTATGGTAATGCATTAGGCATATTAAACATATATTGTTTTCGAGGTACACTGGAAGCTGCAAAGGGTCATGTTAATGAGTTCTGTGTCTGTTTCAGCATTTAGAAATATGACAAATAGGAGGTGTACACATTCCTTTTAAAATTAAAAGTGTATGCACATTTAATGCAAAATGATCAGGTGTCATTAATCCTAAAAGGTACTTCCAAATTTGTTAATCAGCAACTCCTATTGTGTTGCCTAGAAACTACCCTGTTCCACTCTATGCTACACCAAGTCAGTTTCCTGAAGCTACTGATGACATAATGTCTGCCTCCTCAACTTCCTCCCATACAAATGTGCATCATTTTTATTTATACACCATGATTTTACACTAGTCTTAGATCATAATAATTATAATCATTCCCAATTCATAATCATTAATTATCATCATAATTGTGTTTGTCATGTTTGTAACACCTTAATTGGTCACAGAAAAAAAAAAAATTATTTACTATAATGCTCAACAAACTCAGCAGCTATTAATTTAAGGTTGCTCCAGAAACATTTTTGTGAGTGTCCTGTAGTTTACATCAGGAACCCATGACCTCCCAGGTGTCGCTTAATTACGACTCCCTTTATTATCCAGCCATCTATTGCAATTAAAGAATTATGGGTGTTGTAGGCTTTTAAAAATCTGGTACCCCAGATGTTGATAAACCACACCCATGGTTATCTTGTAATCTATTGCATTCAAAACATTCTGAGAATTCTAGGCCAATAACATTTGATGGGGCAGAGTTTGAAATCTCTGTTAAAGCTTTGAAGTCATCTTGCTATACAATTGTACCCTTGAAATTCCCTACATATATTCTCTATACAATCTTTTTAGAGTACAAAGATAATATAGTCAATGTTAAGGTAAAAGATTATGCTGAATAAGGGTTTCTATATAAAATATGTAAAAATTAATATGTTGTATTAGGAGTATATAGAAGCAAAAAAAAAAAAAACCTGTTACAAGTAAGGATGAACAGATTGGGAATCAAATTGTTGCTAGTAGTAGATTAAATCTTGTTATAGTGTGTCTATTATGAAGACAGCTATGTGTTTAATCTACGGGTTCATATGCAAAGTCTTATTATATTGTGTTTTCCACGAGATTGCATCACTGTAATGTTAACATTGAACTGTATAGGCAATCAGTTTTATTTTATAGGTGGCTTTCCTATAAATGTCAAAGAGAAATGTCTTGCACTATATATACCATTGGAAAAAGGAATTTGAACTTACCATGAAAAAAACAGTATATAATAATAATATATCTGTCTTCCATAAAGGTCTATCTACCCAGGTTGCACATAAAATATCATCATAAAAGACACTAACTGACATTATTTATAGTATGTTCTTCCTTCGTCGGAGAACAGCTTTTAAGATCTGTTGCCTAGACAATGCTTATCATTACTTAATTTATTTTACTTAATATAGATGTATCAGGAACATGAAACTAACACTGGAATGTGCCTGAGATAGAAGTTACGATGAAAGGGGAATTCATATATTTTTTAAAGAAATAATATATTTATAAATATACAACTGATATAATTATTGTTGATGTAAATGGTTAATTACATATTATCTTTAATATCTTTAATTTTTTTTAACACTGGCATGGGCCTGAGATAGAAGACAGGATAAAAAAGGAATTGATATTTATTAAAATAAATAGCTTTTATTTATAAATATACAACGGAAATCTCTATTGTTAAATGGATACTGATTTTCTTTGATTTCTTTAATGGTGGTCAAAAAACATTAAAACATCTATCTATCTATCTATCTATCTATCTATCTATCTATCTATATATCTATCTAGCAACCATCTGCCTGCCTATCCAGCTGTCTCTATTTATTTCTGTCTATTCATCTTTCCATCCTTCTGTCCATCCACTTACATGCATATTGTGACAATCACTAAATACTGAAAAACTACTCATCAACTCTAGATTTGACAGCCATGTTAAAAAAATAAAGTAATTAAACTAGGATGAAATAAAAGGTAGAACAACGATGAATTAAACTAGGATGAAATAAAAGGTAGAACATAGAATGTCTCCATAGTTCAGTGTTAGCTGCTTAATTGCACTGTAATACTTTGCCTTGTGAAATGCTGCACAATTTTAATTTAAAATCTAAATTAATTTTTGTACCCACTTCTAGCTTCATACTTCAGTTTCATGAATCTTTTTGTATTAAGCTGCTAAATAGTTATCTTTTATTCACATTTTCGATTTGATTGTTAAGGAGTTTATTTAAAATGAAATTCGGTAAGCATTGCTATATATCTTGTAAGAATAGTTAATACTTTGAAGGTAATGTGGTAAATTGTGGATTACTAAATGTATTCTATATCACTTATTATTATTCGCATTTATATAGCGCCAAAAAATTCCGTAGTGCTTTACAATATTATAGGTAGGGGAGATTTAACAATAAATGAGACAATTACAAAAATTACAGGAACAATAGGATGAAGAGGACCCTGCTCAAACAAGCTTGCAGTCTAGATGTTTGTGTTGGACCGTTACCACCTTCTATTTCTGTTTGTCTTACACGTCTTGTTGTAACTACTTGCAATTGTATTGCACTGTGGAATTTGTTGACACATTTGAAGATTACAAATCCCAGAAGTTTATAACTAAGAATGGAGAGAAGATTTTAATTTGCCTTATTTTCTAAATATATTAAATTAAGGAGTGTTTAAAATATATTCAATAATTACACATGAAATCAAGATGAAAAGATCAAAATATATTTAGAATTGTTTTTATATCTTTAATTTTAAGTTCATTTATTCTTTAGCCAGTTGCTAAACTAGTCCACAACGTTGTTTGATCATGTGATTACCATATGTGAACACATGACATGTTATGATATATGGCTTAGTCAAGGGTCACGATCAGTGTTCTTAAGGAACAATGTGCAGCCACATTTAACCATAAATCTGTTTGTGCTGTTTTGTTTCAAAGATGCTATAAATAAAAAATGCAGTTAACATAATTTTTATCCCATTTCTCAGTCACCCAGCTACTTTTGGTATGTGTTTATTTAATGTCAATAACATAACACTATGAATAAAAGATGCTTCTTTGTACACAAAAAAGAAAAACGATTTTTCTTTCAAAAATGTAGAACATAAACTCAAAGTCAGTAAAAATGTATCAAGCCTAACTATAAAGATATATAATCTGATAAAAACAAGAATTTGAGTGACTTTTAAGGTAAGTCAAAGACTAAGCGACTAAATGGCTCATTGTATGGTGAGTTACTATTTTAGGTTAGTGAACAAAATGCAGACTTTGAATAATTTTCATGATCACTAAGATGTTTAAGTAAAAATCTGCAGATAATGCTGACGATAGTTGCTAGAGCTATTGTAGTCTTAGAGTGAGAGCAATAAATCAAATCCTGTCATTTGGATCACAGGATATAGCAGGATAATTGGGCTCTGTTGGGAAAGAAAGGACACTAAGTCAGTACACTGCTTGCTTCATTTTTCATGGGGAATTAAACTTTGATTAAAGCTACTTTTTCTCAGTAAGAAATTGAGATTTTTTTGAGCATTCTATTTAGACAGAAGAACATATTGCCCCATATCAACATAACGTAGGAAATGTAATAATGGTGTGAGTATGTCATTCTCTTAGTGTTTTAATAGCAAATCTATTATCCATTTTCAATAAATATGAAAGAGTGGCTGATCAAGGTCTGTAACTATTAGCTGATCAAAAATGAGCTGCTACAAGCAATGCCATTGTATAAAATACCATAGTAAAATTCTAGATTAAGAATGCTGCAAGCAACTTTTGACTTAAGTTACGGTTTCATTTATACACACAATGTAGTAACCCGTAGGTGCATCGATATAACGCTGCATTTTCTTTAGACATAAAAAGGTGATGGACACATGGATAGGGTTTATAATAGATCTTTAGCTCATGCAGGTCATATTTGTTTGTTGGCCAATCATTGATGCCATAAACCCCCCCATTATGTTTCCTTTCCAAGATTCTATTGAATTAAGATCTTGCAATTCTGAAGACCAGTAAAGTCAACTTAAATCACTGTCATGCTTTTGGAACCAGTTAGAGATGATGAGTGTTTTTGCATTTTCCTTCAATTATCCTATATTTGTATCTATCTTAGGCTGGCCATTAAGGAATGTACATTGGCCAGGAAAAAAATCTTTATGAATGCTCTGGCCATCAGATTAGGCTCATCTGTTATTGAGTGCTGTAATATGAGCCAAGGAAACCTTCACCAGAACCATGGATTGATGAGGTTTACAATAAATGATGGCATTTTCATCTGCATATCACAGTATGAATTTTCAATTTGTCAGACCATGAATTAATTTTCCAATCTGTAATTTGCCATCAATAATAATCATATACCAAAAAAAATCCTATGTTGCTCTTTTGACAGAAGTGAAACTCTGAGTTGTCACCTGCTCTTGTGCCCTCTTAGTTTTAACCCCTTAAGGAAGTTGGCAGTTGTACAAGTTGTAATCAAAACAAAACGTAAACAAAACCTAGAATTTGCACTATATGTCTGTTCAACCATAATTTACTTTTTCATATTAAATGCATGCACACTTATTATATATAATTTTGTTCAGGAGAAACAGGGCTTTCATTTCATATCAAATATTTCTATGAAATATTTCCATATGAATAAAATAAACTTTAAAAAAAAAAAAACTTAAGAACTGTTATTTTCCAGTTCTGCATGGCATTTTAACTGTGAATATAATAATAGTGCTTTACTGCAATAAATTACACATATTTGTATTCAGTGATGTCTTACTAGTACAGCAGTATCCCCCATGTATAGGTTTTATGGGGTTTTGGAAAGTGACAGAGTCAAATATAACATGTTCACTTTTTCAGTCTATACACATTAATATTTGCCAGATTGGTTATGTTGCCTTTGAGACCACATAGAAGCCCATGAATGAAAATTAATCTCATCATGGCATACTATTTGAAAAAGTAGACAACCCAAGGTATTCAAAATGAGGTAAGTAGCCACTTAGTCACAAACACCGGCCAAACTTAGCATTCATATTTGTTTGTGTGCAAAAACCAAATATGAATGCTAAATTTGGCCAGCGTTTGTGACTAAGTGGCTAATAAAAAAGATTGGACATGCCCCATTTGTAATACCTTGGATTGTCTACTTTTGCAAATGATATGCCATCATGGGGGTAATTCTTATTCCTGGGCTACCATATGGTCTCAAAGGCAACATAACCAATCTGGCAAATTTCAATGTGAAAAAATTTAAATTGATAAGCCTTATATTTGACCCTGAAACTTTGAAAAACACAATAAAACCTGAACATGGGGGCTATTGTTCTATCCCGGAGACTTTGCTAAAGACAAGCATTATGTTACTGTTTCAAAACAGTAAAAAGTATAACAACTATTATATCATCAGTGAAGGTGTCGTTTATGTCTGAAAAATGCAATAAAACAGCACTTTCACTGACTATATTGTTGTAATAAATTTTTCTGTTTTGAAACACTCATGTGTGGTTCACTGGCTTTGCTCCTCTTCCTGAGTTGTGTTTCAAAGCTGTTGCATACAGCAGACACATACTCCACGGAATCCATGTATAAAGTGGAATTATGAGGCAAAATGTTGTTTTTTTCTTGAGCTCATTTGCATATGCTTACCCAGAATCCCTTGCAGTAGTGAGAGCACTGTTAAAGTGAGATTTCTGTGGGAAAAGCAAGTCTTATGACTTGACTGGTGAGTGTGTGTATATATATTTATTCTGAGCAATCACATGGCCTGCGGGGGCCTCATTTGCTGGGGGTGGACTGCCTAGGCTGTGAGGCAGTCTGCTAGAAGAGGATCGCAACGGAGGTGAGTACTTGAGATGCCGGGTGCTTAAGTCGTTAACGGTGTTCCATGCTGCCGCAATGGCTTTTAAGCCCATTAAATGCGGAATGGCATGACACGCCATAATGGCGTTAACGGGTTAAGGTTTTGTTTGTTAATCCAAATATGCCATTCTGCTGTTCTCTGTTGAGAAATAGTAAGCACCCTCCTCTTTTGATATTGGCACTCTTTTTGCCTGAAACAGTAAAACATTTTGGAAGAATTAGGTTTTCATCCAGGACAGTTCTATGTATTTTTAAATGTCTGATCAATTTCGGATTTTTTTTTCAACAAAAAAACAAACATAGTAAGAAAAAAAGGAACCTGGTAATACAAAATCATTATACATCATATTTTTGCATATTCCTATGTGTTTCAAATTTAGACGGGGGGCTATGTTCCTGTGATTTACTGGCTATTAACAAAATCACTCCTTTGCCATCACTATGTATTAGAGTAATCTGATATGTATTTGTTTAAAAAAAATATTTGCACCCAGACCACTTCAGCTCATTGAAGTGGTATGGGTGCAGTGTCCCTGCCCCCCTTAGTCCTGCAATCTAAATCCTGCAATGATTACATTGCAAGACTAAGACTGTATTTAGTGTCTCTCAATCAGACAGCCACTAGATGCACTTCCTGGTGGATAAAGGAACCCCATAGCGTCAGGAATACACATTTGTGTAATAGTGTTAAAACCGATATTAACCTGTAGTTGTTCTGATGACTATAGTGCCCCTTTAAGCAGCTTTTGGTTGGAATAAGGTAAGTGTTAAAAGGGTTTTAACCCTTTCTGTGCTGGGGTGTGTGAAGGGGAGAATATGGAACTATAGTGTAAGGAATACAAATTTATATTACTTACACTATAGAATCCCTTTATTAACTAGTTCTCTTTTCTTGTTATTTTAAGGCTAGTTTGTACTTGTACAGATTGATCCATTGTAGAACCGTGGCTGCTGTTTGTAGAACTGTATTTTCCAATCAGTGTCGGATGGATCTATAAAGAGTTCATGGTTTGTAATTTTTATGCTCTCGAGCAAAAACAAAACACTGATGATGAAGTTTTTGGACTAAAATAAAAGCAGGTAGCCTTAAAAGATGTTGTCTTGAACATACTGTTCAAATCATTATAGTGTCATAAAAGCTGTAGCTGTTTTGAAAGAAAAGCAATTTTTCTACATCACTTAGGTGGCTTTTGCTTATTTATAGGTAGCGTAATCCTAGAGCTCCATTTGTAGCGATAGTTTACTTTGATAGTGTCTTTCAAAAACATATGCCCTCGAACACATGTGTTTTGATCAGCATGGATTTGAAAGAACAAAAAAAATTACCTTCTGTTTGTAGCATGGTTTGTGCCTTGTGAAAGACACAATTACTTGCCATTGTGAGATCCAGGAGCACAACAGATGTCTCTTAGTCCTCAACATGAAAGAGGAATGATATTTCTTTTAAATAATTGAGTACTTGCTAGAGTATGAAAATATTTATTTCTGTGTATGTTTGGTTTTCAGACTGTTATTTTATCCATAATTAATTGTGGAGAGCAATCAGGATTCCATCATCTTGTCCAAGAACATGTGACAAAGTGACAAGCTGCGTTCAACAATGATTCAATAAGTTTAGTTCTGTTTATGGTCATTATACCATACCATAATGAAATGGATAAGAGTGCAAATATTGTAATAAATGCAGTAGGTATTATAATGCCACATGTACATAATTAAAAAATAATTGCTGACCGATTTCAAAAGGAAACCCTGCTGGATATCCCACAATATTTCAGTAGCCTCCTGATGACTTTCATAATGGATAGATAAACATGGACAACATGATATTATTTATAAATGTTGCAAAGAAAAAATATGATAAAAGTAAATATTTTTTTTATTGTATTTAATATTTTACAGTGCATTTTTGCTATGGCCACTGTTTATTTGTGAACTGATTGTTCTTTTAGACACTTTATTCTTAAAGTAACACTCCAATCACCATAACTATTTATTTAGTTCAGGGCATGGTTATAAAATTCACCCAATCTTACCCATATAAAAGGGCCTCCTTTTAGAGGTCTGGGCATTTAACTTTGCACATTTTTAATTTAAGATTTGACTGACACCATTAAAGTGGACCCATCATGCTGTCAGAGACAAACTGCTAAAAAAAAAAGTTTAATTTGATGTAATCTGACCTACCTGAGCTTTTCAATATGACATTCGCATACCTCTGGCACATCAGCATGCCATTGGCACAGCAATAACGATGAAATTTAAAGGGTTAGAGTTAACAGCCATTTGCAGCAATCCAATCCATTTCATCCATCCACCCAAGGGCCCCATTTTGCGTGTAGAGGAATTATGCAGGAAGAGCTATTTAGCTATATTGTTAAATCTCCCCCTTGGATAATATTGTAAAGTGCTACAGACTATGCTGGTGCTATATAAATACCAGTAATAATAATAATAATTAAAGAAAAAAAATCTATCTATCTATCGATCATCTTTCTTATGTACCTGCCTAGCGTTTTTATTGAACTAAACTATTTTTACTTCTATCTGTCTATTTAGTTAGATGAAAAACACAACACAATATATATACAAGAATGTGTTGCAGCAATACTTAATATTCTAAAATTCCTGCTATATAGTGTGAAAGGAAATGGTGTGAAGGCCTGACAATTCTAAGCTCAGAGTAAATCTCATTTGGAATGTGCACCAAATACAATCTAGAGCTTCTTAATTATTGCTAGTTTGTGACCAAGCATCTAAAAGAATCGGTCATCCAAGTAATCTTCCAAATGCTTTCCTAGAGACGAACATTATTTCCTGGCCTGCACATTTGACAAAATCATTCTAGGCAGATAGCACATAGTCCAAAATCATCTCATCTTGGAAGCTTAAGTAGAAAAATATAGTGAGACGGACAAGTTTCTATCAGACTACCAGCGTATAGTGAAAAGAAAAAAAAAAGACAGAGAGAGATAAAGAAGTAAATTATTTATGGAATCACTGGAAACAAAATATTCAGATGCAGTTATTCTAGAAAATGAAGCATTCTATGCTTTAATTGGCATACACAGAACAAAGGAATTTCATTTTTATGATGGTCCCTATTTATTATTATCCATTTTCCAATCATAAAAATCTATATCAATATATTTTACCTACATGTCTTTTTTAACATTATACTTTGAAATTGCTATCCTCGTTTTCATCTATAATATTACTGAGCAGTTTTGTTTGAGATTTAAAGCAGACTGATTTGGGGATGACAGCTGCTGTCAGTTTAATGCACAATGTCATGAAAGGACAGAACAATGAAAATATAAAACACTGGGCTTGTTGCATATGTATGTCTTGTTCAGAGCAGATTCTAAATTTTGTCATTGTGTGAAGCCTAAAATACATTTGGGATTACAGAAGATTTACCCTTCAACATATGTATGAGACAATACACAATGAAAAATGAATCTAATTCTAAGCCATTTTAGCCTTGTCTCTCTACTCTAGTCTCTTTATTCAAAAGAAAATCTCCTTGCTCCTAACTTTTGCTTCAGAAATTAGGTCAAATCTGTGCTATCCAAGAAATAACACCACATCTATTAAAACAGTGAAACACAACAGTGTCTTCCTTCTGTATTTGTATTATATGTATGCATAATAAATAGGATAGATAGTCAGACAAACACAACCATACAATTATATATATTCTATCTATCTATCTATCTATCTATCATATATCCATCTATCTATCTATCTATATATCTATCTATCCATCTATCTATCCATCTATCTATCTATCTATCTATCTGTCTATCTATCTATCTATCATCTATCAATCTATCTATCTGTCTATTTATTTATCTCAATATCTATCTATCTGTCTATCTATCTATCTATCTATCTATCTATCTATCTATCTATCATCTATCAATCTATCTATCTATCTATCTATCAATCTATCTATCTGTCTATTTATTTATCTCAATATCTATCTATCTGTCTCTCTATCTATCTATTTATCTATCTCAATATATATCTATCTGCCTATCGATCTATCGATCTATCGATCTATCGATCTATCTATCTATCTCAATATCTATCTATCTCAATATCTATCTATCTATCTATCTATCTATCTCAATATCTATCTATCTATCTATCTATCTATCTATCTATCTATTTTTCTATCTATCTGTCTGTCTGTCTGTCTGTCTGTTTATTTATTTTCTATCCATCTGTTCATCAATCTAACTATTTTTCCATTAATATAATAGAAAGGAATTTAAAACATTTGTATGTATATTATATCCTTTTACTTTCCTACCATGCTAGAAGCCTTTGTATCTAATGACAGTGAGATCAATGCATAATATCCACTGCCTACAGTTAGAAAAAAAAAGCTATTTCCTTTTTTTAGTTTCTGTCTTATGCTGAAGCAACGTTTTTTTTACTATCACCTGACATATAAAAGAGAATATATATGTCAGATGCATTTCATGTGTAGGTTCCTTCAATGATTTCATAAAAATCTTTTATTTTTTTAATTTATATGGCTGTTTGTTACATTATGAAAATAGTGTTTGTTTCAAAGTCCCTCTTATGATAAGCAAAATGGTGTAACATAAGGCAAAGTCACGATCACATTATACACATTGCACCACATCACATCATCATGTAGTATGAAAATAAGAAAAAAAAAGAGGTAAGTCACTTAAATGTTACACTGTCATAATTACACCCGATTTATTCACATTTATTCATAATTCATAATTTTTCTCCCTCTCTTCTGGTGTATTTTGTGAGAATTGTGCACATACTACTGTCAAACATCTAACTCTTTGACTCACTTCGATCTTGTTTCCGCATTTATCACTCTGTTTAAACAACTTTGGCCAATGTGACCGATGATTTTTTTGCTGCAAAATCTAAGAGTCAATACTTCTTTTTATAGTGTGTGTGGAACTGCACTCATTCCCATAAATCTGAGCCAGAGTGCTTGCTGAACCGGAATCAAACACCAGATTTCCAAAAATTCATAAAATAATAGAGGTCCAGGCACTCCTCGGTTCAAGACAGGTACTTTATTAGGAACCACAACAGCAACATTTCGACCCCAAAAGTTCTTTGTCAAGCTTGACAAAGACCTTTCGGGGTCCTAATAAACTACCTGTCTTGAGCCAAGGAGTGCCTGGACCTCTATTACTTTAATACTTCTTTTTATGTCTCCTTGACTTTTCTGCTGCTTTTGCAGAGTGTAAGAGGCAATGCACACACTCACTAGGCCCTACTCACTTTGGCACTCCAGATGCTTTGGACTACATCTCCCATAATGCTCTTACAGTCATAATGCTGGCAAAGCATCATGGAACATGTAGTCCACAACATCTGGAGTGCCGAAGGTTGCCTATCCCTGCACTAGAGGAATACTCCCACTGGGTGCTCCAAACCAAGAGGGCCTACTTCCAATCATTCCAACTTGAACAAATACATAGGTATGGGCAAAAACAATGGTTTCTTGATAACAGGCAGTCTTTTATTTGGAGTTCAGAGGAAAAGACGTTCCAGCACTATCCTGTGTCTTTGTCAATATTTCTGCTGCTTTTGACTATGTTGACTACCAACTTCTATTCACCCTTCATGATTTTGACTTATGAGATGTTGCTCGTTCATGGGTCTCTTTCTACCTCTCCCAGTGCCCTTTTAACGTCACCTTTTTTTAGTGCTTCCTCTGCTCTGCAAGCCCTCTATGTCCGGTTTCCCCGACATTCTGTTCTTGACCCCTTATTGTTCTCTTGATAAACTAATCAGTTGCTTAGAATTCCAGTATCACTTTTATACCAACAGCATGTAGATCTACCTGTCTTCCTTTGTCTCATTTGAATTATGTCTCCCGCTACCTCACTGGATTGCAGCTGATTTACTTAAACTCATACTCTCCAAAAAATACATTCTGGTCTTTCCTCCCTTAAATAGCACTACTTTTTACATATATTTCTTTCTCCATGCCAATAGCACTACTATCAGTTCTACCCCACAGGCTTGCTGCCTTTCCGTTCTCTTTGATTTCAACATGCCCTTCACTCAAATTAACAGGATTAGTCTCTAAACATTAGATGTTGATGAATAAATTGCAGTCAAAATGGTCAATTTAAGTTGGCACAAGCAAATCTGCAACAACGTCATGAAAGCATTTGGTTTCTGGATTTTTATCAGGGCTTTTCACCTCCTAACCCTATACAATGTTTACATTGCAGCTCTATGTCTGCCCTCTGTGGCTGTCTACCAGACAGACACTAGGTGTGCTTCCAGAATCCAAACAGCCTTTTGGTCTGTTATCTGATGCTGGATGCCCTCACACTCTGCATGAGGACCTCCAGCATCAAATTTTCCCCATAGGAAAGCATTGATTCAATGCTTTCCAATTGGGAGGTCCAATGCGCGTGGCATTTGCAGCACATGCGCATTAGACACCACTTGTTGAGGGATAGAGGAGGGGCGGAGCTTCAACATTGGCGTGTTTAACCCTTTAGTCAAAGGGTGGGGGGGCGTGAGGGAGGGGGGAGGCAGAAGGATCGGTAGTGCCAGGAATACAGCTTTGTATTCCTGGCACTACAGTATCCCTTTCAGACTAGCAACTTGACAGCCATTGCTGCCCAGTCTTGAAATGAAAGCCCAACCCCAAATGTCTCCTCTTGGCCCCACATGTGGAAATCGCATGTGGGACTTTCAAATAAAAAAACGTGATGGTAAGCAGGTGGAGGTTTTAAGTAAAACAATTGGGACATATATACCCCCGCTTGAATATTTTATTACGGTCAACACCCTTAAGAGTGGGCTGGTATCTAGGGTCATATTATAATAGCAGGTTTTTTGTATTATTATTTTAATTGTTTTCAAATATTTAATGTCTCGGCTGACTAGCAAGGGCCAACCAGTCACCACATAGTTAACCCTTGCTAATTATTTGGCTGACACTAGCATATAGTCTGCGTTTTTAAATTTGGGCCCAGATTTGAAGCATCCAGGCCCAGATTTTCACAAAAAGCAGCGCTTGGTCCAACTGAAATCCAGACTAAATTCAAATTAATTTGGAGTTACAAATGCAAAATCTGGACTTTGTTAAATAACATGAACAATGTCTGCATTTCTAAAGTTTGCATGGCCCCATGTCTACATACTGAGACCACCAAAGATACACAATGCCCATCTACTATTGCTCCCCCAATCAAGCTCTGGGAGTTGCATTTAGTAGTAGTCACCTGTGTTTGGAAATGCCAACTTGTGGCTACATCAAGACTATAGTTTTTTTTTGTATCATTGTACAATAAGCATAAGCAGTATCATATTGTTTATTATGTATATAATTTCATATAAAATGTACTGTTTTTTTCTCCCATTGTACATTGCGTGTCTGTACTAGAAAAATACATTTTGTTATGCTAATGCATTTATGTAATGACATGCTTTTGTAAATGATGTGGTTTCTATAGATTTGGAAAGTAGTGCTCACAGTTGATTTTCTGTCACATATGAACCTAAGAGGAATAGGAAATTACTTTACCAGTGCTTCCATTTCTTTGTGAGAAGTGTGTGCTTTTGTGCCTTGTTAAAATCCTGACAAATGCCACTCACAGCTCATGCATTGTTGAGTGGTAGCTAGAGAGAAAGTTGAAGTGTCAACTTAGTACTCATGTCAGCTTTCCAAATCGCTGTAATATAATTTTATATATATATTTATATATATATATATATATATATATATATATATATATATATAAATATATATACACACATATATATATATATATATATATATATATATATATATATATATATCTCTTCCTGTATATTTATGTATTTCTACTAAACAAAAATCTCACTTACAAGTAATGTTGCTAAGTACTGTGTGCATTATACATTACTTAAAGTGCTACAGAATTTGTTGGCGCTTTATAAATAAAAATGAAAATATCGAAATAAACAAATGTTAAAATAAAAAAAATAGTTCAAGTTATTGTCATTTTGGCACGTCCTAGTTTTAATATAATTGGGATTTATTAACAGTCGTGAGCTTAGAAGAATTAAAATAACATTACACCCTAAAATATATATTTTCGTCACTGTATGTTAGAAACAAGCACATTTAGGTTGATTCAAAAGAAATTAAATATGAGTAAACTTAAATAAAAAAAATAATTTGGCTACTTTTAAAAGGTGATTTAAGCCACCATGGCCTCATAAGCTTTCCAAATATTCCTATATGATTAGAAAAATGTTATTGATCTTCAAACATTCCGACAGACTTTAATGGTGATTTCTGTAAATAAACCATTTGTAAAGTTTGTCTAACAGTATTAAATTATTTAGAAAGCTTTCAAAATTAAGGAAGTTGCATTATACCATATGTTTTGTTCACTTGCTCTCATTCCTGACCTACAAACCAGAAAATAATGTTTAATAAATCATTCTTGCCTTACATTTAACTTACATCTTCCCATCTGCTAATTTAATAGTTATAACAATGATAAGTTAACACTTGCTTTTCACTGGTTCTCAAATGTGTCATGGGGTCTGAAAGTTATTATTACCTTTAATAGTACCTACTGTAATATATATATTCTATTTCTTTTATGGCTTGGACATCCAAAAAATGTACTTAGTACTCTCCCAGGAATTTAAGTAGTACATGCGGATGGTGCATTGAAGATCAGTGCAATGGTCCATGCCTTGTCTTTCATGTAAGTGAAGGACAGTGACGGTTTTGTTCAAGGTGAAAAAAAAACTTGCTTTACTTTTTTGCATCCAACTCTGTTCATTACTTTAAGCCTTTTCCAATCTGTGAATGTCATAGAATAAAGAAAGACCTTGACAGAGTCTTGTAGAGCCGTATGTAGGGTCTAGTTCCTGACATGCATGCCCATTGCACACTGTTTAATACATGAGAGTGTGGAAGTGCATTTAATTTATTCATGTCAGTCTATCTTGCATAATAATTTGTTCAACAGATAACTAAAAAGTATTCCCAAATGCATTGAAACAGAAAGACAGGTGATCTGTCTAACTTTGTTTTTTTTTTCCCCAGATGTCAGATGAAACACTATTTTTGTTTTATAGAGATGAGACATGTATTTCTTTCTCCGGTTCAGACAGGAGTTTGGGCAATGCTGCTATTTGGAAAATGCATTTCCTTTGTACTTGTAAAAACAAGTGCATTTGTGCTTTAAACAAACCTATTCAATTAGTATTATTTATGTGAAATGTAGTTTGACATCAGCAATTTATCATAAAAATAAAATAAAATGACTATAAATTTAGTACTGCTGTATTTGCAGACGGGCCACATAAAAATACACAATGTGGTTCATGCAAAGCATGACCGAACAAAACTTTAGAAGCCTTTTCTGATCCCCTGGATCCTGATTACTATAGAATAGCCTGTTACTTCATTTTTTTTTTTACATTGTGGATATGGAGCTTGTAATAGAGGATCAAGCCTTCATCCATAGATCTCTTAATCAAGCCTTCAGCCAATTTATCTTAATAGGGATTAGGTCCCAGAACAAAGAATAAATTACTGATAAAAAATTATTGGAGCCATAGTCTGAGGATTCACTTAATTGTAGTCTCTTAATTGTAGACGATAAGGCCGTTCAGGTTAGGAATAGACTTATTTAAAATATCTCACTACAATAAATCTAACTTAAAGCACTTGCTTACAGGGAAACTGGCTGTTGGGGTATATTAATCTTTAGATTTAACAGTAGAACACAAGAAATTAGATATAGAGAGAGCTCTATCTAAGTTACACAGCTGATGTGCAGCGCAATTAATGCAGCCAGGTCAGAACTCTGATTTTGAGTTGGTGGACTAAAGGAGTTGCAGCAATATTTACAAATTGCTGCATTTGTAAGTCACTCTCAAAGCTAAGAATGGCCTTACTCATCCTATACATTGCAATTCTGAAAAGTCATGATTGTGTTTAGGGTGGCCTTTAAAAGTATAAGTCCATATAAAAAATATGCTGTATTTTCTATCATTAACTAGAATTTGTTATTTTGAACTTGCAATTCGAGACTGGAGTGTGAGCCCATCCATGTTTGAAGTTTTCCCGTGAATTAGCAGTTAAGCAAGTAACCTTTTCATATATGATCATTTTGAGATATATCATATATCAGATATATCATAGTCCATCATTGGATAAGATTGATGACGTAGCTAGGAAAAATCAGAGTCAGTCTGGCAGAGAAGGGAGATAAATCAGGAAGATCAGTCTCCGGGAGGCGTAACTATTACATATGGATATATGCCAGCAATTGGTTTGCATTATTTTGCTATGTTTAAAAGACTAACTTACTTAATAAAACTAGAACAGTTATGTACAACAGAATTTAAATTACCCTAAATGCAATTTACATTTCACCCTTATTAAGGTATTTGTTATTAGAAACAATTATCTATGCTTTATAAAATTCTCTATGCTTTGGACAAAATTCAGAGGAGGCTTCTTTTTTTTTTATTCTTTATTTATGTTGACAGAGATAACATGCAGGGCCGGCCTTAGGCATTTAGACGCCCTGTGCGAAAAATCTTCACAGCGCCCCCCCCCCCCCTCCCCCCCCCCCCCCGTCATCCATGTATGCTGTAATGTTTGTGTTGTCTGTGTATGTGATAGTAGGTGTGATGACTGTGTGTGATATGTATGCTATGTGTGATATTTGTAATGGGTGTATTAACAGTGTGTGATATGCGTGTATTGGTTGTATGTGACACACACAGAGTCAGACGGCCATAAACACACACACAGGCAGACAGTCATACACACACACACAGACACACAAAGGCAGACAGTCTCACACACACACACACAGACACACACAGGCAGACAGTCTCACACACACACACACAGACACACACAGGCAGACAGTCAGTCATACACACAGACACACACAGTCATACACACAGACACACACAGAGGCAGACAGTCATACACACACACACACGCAGACAGTCATACACACAGACACACACAGGCAGACATAGGCGTGCGCAGCCTATTGCATTAGGGTGTGCACCCTAAAGCACAAACACACGCCGCGTGTATATGTATGTGTGTGTATATATATAAATATATATTTATTTATACACACACACACACTGCTGTGTGTGTGTGTGTGCGTGTAAGGGCGCTGTGTGTGTGTGTGCTGTATGTGTGTGGGTGCTGTATGTGGGTGTGGGTGCTGTGTGTGTGCTGTATGTGTGCTGTGTGTGTGGGGGTGCTATATGTGTGTGTAGGTGCTGTGTGGGTGCTGTGTGTGTGTGTGGGTGCTGTATGTGTGTGTGCTGTGTGTGTGGGTGCTGTATGTGTGTGTGCTGTGTGTGTGTGTGTGCTGTATGTGTGTAGGTGCTGTGTGTGGGTGCTGTATGTGTGTGGGTGCGCTGTGTGAGGGTGCTGTATGTGTGTAGGTGCTGTGTGTGTGGGTGCTGTATGTGTGTGTTTGCGCTGTGTGAGGGTGCTGTATGTGTGTGGGTGCTGTATGTGTGTGGGTGCTGTATGTGTGTGGGTGCTGTATGTGTGTGTGGGTGCTGTATGTGTGTGTGGGTGCTGTATGTGTGTGTGGGTGCTGTGTGTGTGGGTGCTGTATGTGTGTAGGTCCTGTGTGTGCTGTGTGTGTGTAGGTGCTGTGTGTGTGGGTGCTGTATGTGTGTGCTGTATGTGTGTGTGCTGTGTGAGGGTGCTGTATGTGTGAAGGTGCTGTATGTGTGTGTGTGCTGTGTGAGGGTGCTGTATGTGTGTAGGTGCTGTGTGTGTGGGTGTGTGTGCTGTATGTGTGTGGGTGATTGTGGGGGGTGGAGGTGGGGGTACATGACTCAATATCCCCCCTCCCTTCTTACCTTATGTAGGGAGGGGGGATTCTTGTTCCTGCTGCCTTCCCTGGTGGTCCAGTGGAGGTGAGGTGAGGTGCCGTTTAGTTAATATCCCCCCTCCCTTGTTACCTTATGTAGGGAGGGGGGACCATGCTACCGCCATCCCTGGTGGTCCAGTGGAGAGTGAACTCTACCCTGCGGGGCTAGAGTTCACTCTCGCGAGATTTGAGCGTTGCTGCGGCAACGCTCAAATCTCGCGAGAGGAACCCAACGGAGCTGCTGGCAAGAGCTCCGCCGGTCCTCTCCTGCCTCCCTCCCTGCCTGTGGGTCGTGGGGAGGGAGGCTGAGAGCAGAGCCGGCGCTCGGATAGCGGCGGCTCTGCATGAGCCGACAGCGGAGATCCTGAGATCTCCCCTGCCGGTCTCAATACATAGGCGTGCTGCGGGGATTAGGGTGTGCCCAGGCACACCCGGCACACCCCGTGCGCACGCCTATGCAGGCAGACAGTCATACACACAGACACACAGAGGCAGACAGTCATACACACACACACAGACAGTAATACACACACAGAGGCAGACATTCATACACACAGACACACACAGGCAGACAGTCATACACACAGACACACACAGGCAGACAGTCATACACAGACACACAGAGGCAGACAGTCATACACACACACAGACACACACAGGCAGACAGTCATACACAGACACACAGAGGCAGACAGTCATACACACACACACAGACAGTAATACACACACAGAGGCAGACAGTCATACACACACAGACAGTAATACACACAGGCAGAGAGTCACACTCACCTGCCAATCACAGTTACCTGTGGAGGCAGTGCAGCTCCTGGTGACTGTTTGGTGGGGAAGCAGGGACTTCTTCCTGCTTCCCCTGCATCAGTTTTCCGGCGCTTTTAGCTCCGCCCCCGCCGCATGTTAAGCTCCGCCCCCGCTGCAAATGTAAAAAAAAAAATATTTATATATTTTTTTTTTTTTAAATCCCGGCCGGCTGTGCGGCCGCACGGCGCCACCCTGCTCCATGGCGCCCTGTGCGGCCGCACAGCTCGCACACCCCTAAGGCCGGCCCTGATAACATGCATAGGTCGAGTACATTTCGTAACTCACAACAATGATTGACATACACATAGTATACAGGGTGCAGTAATTTGTCCAACGCATAGCCATGTGGCGGATGGTGGTCTAAGATTCTCCACCATTGCCCCCTGAACGTATGTATCAGAGGAGGTTTCTTATCTAACTAATTTATTTTGTTTATTAACCTGCAATCATGTATGTTTGTATTCATTTTTTTACAAAAACAAAGTAAACTCATTGGTAAAGTTCTTCATTCCTAATCTCAGTGCTAGAGAAAATTCATGATACAATTGACTGACTTAAAATATTGATGTTTAATATATCAAAATATTGATGTAAAATATTTTAAAGAGACTGGAACACGATAGGTGCTGTGGTTCAATATATATGTGTGTGTTTTTGTTTTAGCCGAATCTGCTCAAGTAATCAAAACTAAAAATAAGAAATATCATAAATTGTATGTTGATTATGTTAAATACATCCTACCCAAGAACAAAAACGAAATTTACATTTTAATCACAGAATCCATACAAATCATTGTTTCCTAATTGTCCCATCTGTTTCTCTGCTGCCAAATAATTGATTTAATCTATCTCATTATCTGATTAGCCAAATCTCCCTATCCCTTTCACTACAATGGGTTGTCCGCGGAGCGTGAAACAAAACACTGAAATGGGCCTCTGTTACAAGCAGCTGTCAATTACTTTTCCCCACCTTTGCTAAGAGCAGGTCTCATTTCTGTATCACATGAAACTATATGATTTAGTGTATGTATATATAAATTAAACATGACAAAAGTAAAGGCTTGATGCGTTTCAGGGTAAAAAATACAACACAGTTGTTGCTTCTTACCCTTATTTTTTCCTTTGGTTTTATTAATGTTTACAGTATCTGTATTACATATATGGCAAAGGAGACCTCTGAAATAATATGAGAACCAAGTATTGTGGGTAAATAATTCCATTGAGAGGGGTTGGAGACACCAAAATCAACTTCCAGACTAGGGTCTATATTACTCCCTCCTCTCATAATATTGTAAAGTGCTACGAAATCTGTTGGCGCTATATAAATGGCAATAATAATAATAATAATAATAATAATAGAACAGTTATTAGTGTTATTAGAAGGTTTATGTTAGGATTCACATAGATTAGAAGACTATTAGGAGGACCTACCTTCTGTATGACTGGGATTGGAACTCCTATCATTCTCAATGGTAAAATACACAACATCTTCCATGCTCATTGTTCAGTATAAATATGGCTGCAATGTCACTACACTTTTATGAACGCAACTATAGTGACACATGGCAGTTTTAACTCGGCATTTTTAATAGTAAGATTTTAAGAATTAATTTAATGTAAGAATGGTTGGGAAGTACCAAGG
The DNA here is from genome assembly GCF_036172605.1 of Pelobates fuscus. Classification (NCBI taxonomy): domain Eukaryota; kingdom Metazoa; phylum Chordata; class Amphibia; order Anura; family Pelobatidae; genus Pelobates; species Pelobates fuscus. The sequence continues at coordinate 234,481,514 of NC_086321.1, read as the reverse complement.
TATCTTAATCAAATCACAGCATTATGTGATACCCTGCTGGTCTTTCAGCACTCAATGAGATGAAAATTGTTACAAATGGCAACGCATAAATGTCACAAGCAGAAACTCAGAACTGGGCAAGGCTGGAGATTTGCCTTGGATAGCCTTTAAAGTTCATCCACGATCTATAAAATGCAATGTTGACATAAAAACCATTAGTACTTGCTGAAAGAGAATTTGAAATGTAAGAGTGATAAATACTGGAAATGAAAATGGACAATTTACTGTTGCATTAAGTAACATCATTATTTAAATGAAAAATGTACTTTGCTTATGTATATTTTACATCTTCTTAAGAAATGCGTTATATCAAAGTATATGCAAAATAATATGTTAGTACAACATTTATTGGAATAACAAGTCTAAAACATTTGTAAAAATATAAGAAATGATGACACTAATAAAAACAGATGAATAACTAGCAGATTTTAATTTTGTAGCTTGTACTGATTCAGTGAGTGCATTAGAAGCACATATAGCACAGTAATCATATTAACTAGTCTTACAAACAATGTGGCATATTTTCTGCTATACTCACTGCATCTACCTGTTTCTCGGTCTCACACTGCATATAAGAGCAAACTTCTACCAGATGGTGAGAAGTGAAGGAAATAAATGTATACATTGAGAGAGGATTCAGAGTTTGGGAATAGAGAGAGACACAGGTGAGATCAGTTGGGTTTGTAGGACTGACAGATAGACTTGGTTGTGAGAAGAAAAAGAGAGATTGGCGTAGGCTTAAAATACTTTCTGTAAGTGTCCCTCCAACACCACTTATACCAAATACAAACACTTGGGAGGTATAAAACAGGAGGTAGGTGCAGCACCTAAATAGTCCTTAATTGGGTATATGCAGAGACAAGAAAAAAAACAGAAGAAACTAATAGTGTAGTATATTAAAACTATTGTTTGTATAAACAAGATAAAAATGTGCACTTACACTTTTATGGAGCTTCAATGCAGCTCCAACTTATGAGCCTGGGCGGAATGATCCCCGCCTAAGGGAGGTATGTCTGCTATAGTGCTTTCTATCAGAAAGATTCTGTTATTAGGCCAATCATCGTGATTACCTGGTCTAATAGGCTGCTAATCAAGTACTGCAAACTCCCTCTCATGTAAAATCATGTTAACTACCAACATATAACAGCATATTTCAGTGTCACAGAACAAAGCCACCCCAGGGCAGGTTTATACATTTAGAAGTCTAGTGCGGTATATTTGATTACATGCCTGATACATTCTGGACATCTAATTGTATGTAACCTAAATAAGCAATAAATATAAAGTTAGTCAAGGTCAGATAATGCCTGTTTGGTTCTAGCACGCTTTGGAATATGCATTCTCCATTAATGGATTTTGTCATCTATTTTTTTTTTTTTTATGAAAACCACTTTGAATGTTGTCATCAGAAAATATCATAGATCTATATTAATTATTGTTCCCACCTGATTTTATTTTTACTCAATACAATTTTTACTTAATTGTATTTCCTCTTTCCTATTTTTATTGTAGATAAAGTGAATGCATAGAATAGGTAATAGCAATTTTTAGGCTTCAAGATAGTATTGAAATGTTTTTTTTTTTTTTTTAAGCATCTGATCAAGGACAGCAGATGATCTACTGTATTTTTTACATTTTCCCTTTTCATTGTTTCCCTGACTTTGAGTATGAATAATAGCGAATTTGCAGTTTAGTTTCCAAAGGTTTAAGAATTGACATATATAGTATGTACAATTCATTTTCCATCATCGCTTCTAAGTGTCTTGCAGCTCTGTTTTTTATGAATATTGTTATATAAAATACAAGACAATTTTTACACAGGAACGCAGTTTTGGTTTTCTAAAAAGCTAATACCTAACACAGGCTTTAATACAAGCATGCCAAACTTGCAGCCTGTGGGCCACATGAATGAATAATGAATATATTTGTGGCCCACCTGCCCTTGGGTGGCTTTGTGCTGTGACACTGAACAGCTGCAAGACAGTAAAGATATTTCTTATCTGATTCTTGTCTTCCCTCCCATGAGGGCCGCAAGAGCGCAGAGTGACTGGCTGTCTGCAGAGCAGGCCTGCCACTCCCCCTTCCCTCCTGCTCGCAGTGCCAGATGAATGTCTGAGTAGAGAAGAGCAGGGCTGGAAGTGGAGGTAGGGGAAGAGAAGCTTGGGAGACCTTCCTGTGTACTGTGTTAAATTGGAGAGAGGGGGCAGTGTATTAATTTGGGAGAAGAAGGGGCCACTTTATTAATTTGGGGGGGAGGGGGCCTGTGTATTAAATTGGGGAGCAGGGTAGTTTATTGATTTGAGGGAGGGGGTCAGTGTATTAATTGGGAGGGGGGCAAGTATATAAAATTGGGGAGGGAGTGGGGCAGTGCATTAAGGTGTTAGGAGGGGGAGACAGTCTGTTAAATTGTGGAGAGGGCAATGTATTCAATTGGGGGAGGGAAGAGGGCAGTGTATTAGAGTGGTGGGAGGGGGCCGTGTGTTACATTGGGAGAGGGCAATGTATTAATTTGGGAGAGGGAGATCAGCAGTGTATTAGAGTGCTGGGAGGGGGATGTGTGTTAAATTGGGGGGAGGGCAGTGTATTAATTTGGGGAGGTAGGGGGCAGTGTTATAGCGTGGTGGAAGGGGGGGGCAGTATGTTAAATTAGGGAGGGAGGAGGGCAGTGGATTAAATTGAGGGGAGGGCAGTGTATTAAATTAGAGTGGTGTTAATGGGGCAGTGTATTCAATTAGAGGGGAGGGAGGAGGGGCAGTGTATTAGATTAAGGGGCAGTGTATTGGATTTAAGGGCAATGTATTGGATTTGTGGTTAGTGTGTTAGAGTGGGGAAGGGGTCAGTGTAATAGATTGGGTCTACATGGAGGAGCTGAACACTCCCCATGGAGATGCTGACTGGCCGCACATCTTTTTGCCACACATGCATGATAGCCTCCCAATGCTTTCCTACAGGATTGTCATACAAAATACAAAACAATTTTTACAGAGGAACGCAGTTTTGCATTTGATGGTCTCAGCCAAAGTGAAGAACACACTCATAGGACTTCAAAATCAACAAGATAACATAATTAGTTTTTTACAGCCGTGCAAAAGCACACATTCACCATTTCAGTCCCATTACCAAACTTTTCTAAATATGTCAAGGTAGTTTGACTTAAACATTGGTGATATACTAATGTACATCTCCTTAAAATAAATTCACTCTTTTGTTTACTTGAAGTCATACGTGTGTGAGAACGTCCAGTGCCAGTTAGGCAACTTTTTTTTTTTATATGGTTCTTTTCTAAATAAACCTACTTTTCTATGAAAACTGAAGTTTTTGTTTTTTTTGCGGCCCACATGAACTTAAACCTTGTTTATTTTGCCCGTGTTAGCCTTGGAGTTTGACATGCTTGCTTTAATACATTCTGCTATTTCTCCTTTTGTACTTTGGTAAGAATCCAACATGCATCTGGATCGCATCCATGTATTATGTTTTAACACAGCATTGGAAATTCAAAATATCTTTATTTTCTTCTTGTATTCATATTAATTTATTTCAAGGAAAACTGCTGCTTAAAATGATTTAACTTGCAACTATTTTTTTTTAATGTTTTCTTTGAATACAATATTACATATTCCTTTTAACCATAAAAGAGAAAAAGAATGTTCAGCAAGTCTAGAAAACAAAATCACATTTAATATGATTTTAAACTTCCTGCATGGATGGGATTTCACTTGTAGCATAATATAAAACATATGCAGTTTTGATACAGTTTAAAACGTCATTCGAATAAATATCTTAGTGCTTGTAGTGCACAGTTCAAAGATACAGTCATGGATTAACTCACTCTAGAAAAGATGTGCTTAAAAATGTTTTTTTTTTTTAGGAGAAAAATAGTATAAGCAGACAGAATTTAAAATAACATTGAAGGAGTCAGCAGGTAATAGACAAAACATATGCTGCTAGGAAAACAAACCCTTTCCATTTGTGTTAATACTTTTAAAAATAAAATGCACAAGGTTCCAAGGCACACATGGAACTTACATAATACTTTCCTGAATTGGTACTTCATTCCAATAAACTGATCGTCTGGTACTTCCTACCTCTTTAATAAATGAACTTCCCTCCTTTACCAAAATCTTGAGCAAATTACTTTCCACAGAAGGGATTAGGCAGCTAGCTGATATCTGTCCAACATGCATGTCTCCTGATACAATGATTAGCCTGGATACATGCAGATATTTCAACTGCAGATGTCTATTCTATATGAGATTGTCATCAAGATGTCCCAAGCATTACGACACTGCATGTGCACTAACTTTGTTTTATACTCAACTGCAGTAAACTCATTCAACAAATTTGGCAAGGTACCACAAGACCTTTGGATCTGCTGACATCAACTGTTGATGTATGGACATTTCCCCTGAACAAGTCATCTCAAGGAAAACTTGAGCACAACTAAGTTGTGCCAAAAGAAGTCAATAGGGACTCATTTTCTGGACACGTCTAAGTAAATAGAATTGTATTGTTCTAAAGTAAATTTTCTGAGCAATTTTAAAAGATTAAGTCCAGACAAAAAATATTTTACCCTCTGTCGAGAAGCAGCTTGTACTGATTTAAAGCTCTCTCATGTGTACACCATGTGCTAAAAGGCAAGTGATGGTTGGCTTTAGGAATAGTTTTATAACCTTTCCAATCCTGACAAGGTCCTCATAAATCTCTTTATCAGGACATAACACATTCCTAAATCCTGTGTTGTGAAGATCAGGCACTAATCAAGATAAGACAGACAAAATTTAAAGTTTACTACAAAAGATCATTTAAGCACACATTCAATTGCTATCTCATTGACTTGAACTTAAACCTTAAAGGTACACTGAGGGCACATTTTTTATGTATTTTATTGTGTTTAACCTAAAATATTAGCTAATATATTTTTTGGCATACTCAGTTTTATATAGTGTTAAGTTTTCTGCATCTTAACAGCATTATGTACATTCTTAAATACTTCCCTTTTTGAAGGTACAATAGTGTGAAGTTCCACTGCTGCCATTTTTACATCCTTCTATCTACTTTGTATAATAGCATTGCTTGGTATACCAACAAGAGGTACAGAAAAAGTTTTAGTGAGGTGGACAGCTCCAGAAATAGAATGATGATAACCAAACTATAAATCCCCCCGAAAAAGTACTCTGAGCAGAGCCAAGGCTGTACACAGAGCACTTTGAAATCCTGCACATTCTTCCCTTTTAACATTTTCAGTTTGTCAGATTTATGAGTAATTGACATGCAGATGTAAGTTATCGGTCTGTAGGTTCTTAACTGTCACATTCCTAACTTCTGCAAAGAGACTTAGAAAGGTAGGGTCTGGCCTGAAGTTTTACCATAGCAGTGCTAGAGTGTGAACTGTATGTAGTAAACTCAGATGAACTGTGTGTTCTGACAACTTTCTATGATGGCCAGCATTAGATTTTGCTGCAGTTTAAACTCTACTGTATGTTCAGACCAGACAGGTTAGCCTTCTAACTCCACATGCATGAATGAGCTTTAGGCGCCAATGACACTGATGCTGGTTCACTGGATGTGCTTCCTTGCACCACTTTTGGTAGGTAATAAACACTGCGTAATAGGAACACCCCATAAGACTTGCCATTTTGTAGAAGCTGTGGCCCAGTCGTCTAGCCCATTTCATAGTAACTCAGATCATTTTTCTTGCCATTTTTCTGCTTTCAACACATGTAAATGAAAGAACTGACTGTTCTCTTGCTGACTAATATATCTAACACTGTGCCATTGTAGTGATAAAATCAATGTTATCCACCTGTCAGTGGTTTTAATGTCATGGCTGATGCACGTGTGTGTGTGTGTGAGTGTGTGTGTGTGTGTGTGTGTGTAACAAAAAAACAACAAAAAAACGTATATATATATATATATGTATATATAAACAGAAAAAATTGAGAGCACTCCATATATATATATATATATGTTTTTATTTTTATGTACTATCAATATCCTGCTTGGAAAAAAGTAGGAATGCCAATATAAATATTCCATGACCACTTGTGAATTTTGGATCTTTGCGCTCTATCAAGAGATGGAAAAGTATTAATTTGGGTTATTTGCTTAATCAGATTCTCTTCAATAGAACTGAAATAGTAGGGAAATCAAATGGCATATTAGATCAGAGTATTTCAGGAATATAAAACTTAGAAAAGGTTCACATATTTTCTTTTACCAACTTGAATACTCTGTATGTTTAAAATGTTACCTTTTTTATTTGATTTATTTGATTATTTTTCAACTAACACCTTCTTTTAATGGATTAGTATTTCAGAAACTGTGTACGACAAGCCATACAAATAGCCAGTAATCTCATGTGTCAAAGAAAAAATCCTTAAGAACTGTACAAATTGAAAGTGGATAAGGTCAAATGAGATATGTCAGACTGTGTTAAATGGACGTACAAATCTAATGGAACTATTTAACCAAATAGTACTAAAAGAGGAACTTCTAAATGACCACTGGTTTGTAAATGAATTAAAAAAGTGAACTGTTTAAAAGCCAAACTTAGCTATAATATCTAACACAGATTGAATGTGCTATGGAAAGATCAAATGAAAAATCTTGTATTTGGAAGTGTAGCAGAGGAAATAAACAGATGAAGAGAGTAAAGCAACTAATGCATTTTAATAAGTATTACAAATGTCCCCCCAACACACACACAGACACACACACACCGACACACACAAACAAAATGAATTAATATTTTTTTAAGCTCAGATGAATTTGAATACTAGATATATTATATCTGAACTTGAAAGTAATGAGCAAATAATGACTTGTAGGATTATGGTGAATTGATGCATCCTGTTAAGTACTTGGAACCTATGTCAAACAGATCACAACTGATAAAATAAATGTCCTTTCATAGTCTTTTTGTAATTAATGGACAATGTAACTTGCAGTTTATGGTTATGTGAATTTGTTTGAATTTACACAATTAACTTTTGAAGCTCACATCAAAATGACCATAGTTTAATTTTACATGTGACTGCTCGTAGCCTGCTGTCCCTTAATTATGTTTGCGGTCAGAGTTCCTGATTTTCAGAAAAAATGAGTTACCTAACTAGGTAGTTAAAGGATTTTACACAAAATAATATATATTTGTACATAAAAAACCTTATATTATATTAATCTTAATGTCCATAATTCAATTTGATAAGTGGAAAACGTATATATTCTAGAATAGGATACAAGAATCTGGTGAATATTTTAGGACTCTCTCACTAGCAACAAAATACATTGTGCTGTTATACTGTGCTTTTAGGTGAGTTTTAATAATCACAAATCACATATTGTTGCACCTTTTTCAGTAATATTTGCCATATTGCGAAGTATATATTGTACATCTGACCTGTATTGAATGTTCCTTTTTTTTTTTAGGAATAACAAAAACTAAATCTCAAAATGTGAGTTAATCCAGGGTAGATCACACACACACACACACACGCACATGCACACGCACACACACGCACACACACGCACACACACACATTTGTGTTAGGGGCAAAAGGACCATATATGGAGTAAGAGATAAGTATAAGAGTAGTTAGAATATAAGGGCAAGTCGGTTGTGGTGTGCGACGATGAGGTAGGCCCTGTAAATAAAAAGAGGGCCCACCTAAGAGTAAAGAGATGAGAAAAGTGGAGAAGAGAAAAAAATAAATAAATGTTGAGTAGTGGGAGTGGAGGGGGAGTCATGCAAATCATTTGGTCCTTAAGGGGTTAAATGCATTGCGTATTTCTTGAACTGGTTAGGATAAACCTGCTTGAACCCATGGAAAACCCCCTAAAGAGTGACCAGAAAAATGGAAGGGTTAAAACCTGGTCTTCTTGATTAATGTTCTGACATATTTCATGAATGAGATATATTTATGGTTGTGTAACAATTAAGTTTAAGGTGGCAAAAGTAAACCGTAGTAACGAAGCAAATGTCATTAATGTGCTGTAATAACACTTGGCCAGAGAAATATGTAAACGAAAGGGGTGTAGAAGAGCCTGTATTGTAATTGAGGGAAAATGGTAGAATGTATACGTAGGGTGGACCATGCATGGGTCAAACATCAAAAGTCAAGCCTCTTGTTGGCCCATGTATTGTTTAATAAGCGAGGAAAACTTAAGTTTTCTGTGCCCCGATAGGAGTGATAAGGCTGAGTTCTACCTGTCCTGTCGTGGTAAACCTAGAGGCAATGATGGACCACTTACCTGTGACCTGAAATTAGTAATGAGCAGAGAGACTTAGGTGACTGCAATCACTGGGAGACCACTAAGGGTCCAAACTTGAAATACCTTATATCTGCCACACACATGAGCCATACAATGACTGAGGAAATGTAGTAAATATATAAGAAACTAACCAATATAAACCTGCAAAATAGAGGGGTTAATACCATAGCTGTCTGGGGCAATGCTGTAGAAAAAGATTAATTTAAGCAGTTAGAGTAAACCAGGGTCACATAACATAGCAATGATTGATGATGAACATAGCAAGGGTCATGGTGATAAAACCACGATATAAATGGGAGAAATAACTGCGAGTAGAATAAGTGGAGCAACGGAAGAGTAGCAATATGGGATAACCAGAAATTTTAAGTAACTTAGGATCAGTATCAAGCCAAATATTTGATGAACAGAGTTTACATATACAATAACAATCTGAACAGATAATTGCAGTAGAATTGTAACTGAGCTGACAAGTGTTTGGAAGCCAACCATCAGCTGAATACATCAGTAGTAAATTTGCCCTGAATAATCAAACATAGTTGTAGAAACAGTGAACTAAGCCACGGTTGGCCAACCATAGTGGCTTCTATGACTATGAGGAGTAGCGGCTTAATTTAATGATGACATGTTACCATAACAATCATGATAATATAACAATGAAACTGATAATCGTGGTATCGCAACTTGTCTATTTGCGAATTAAAATATAGATGTAACACTGCTGGAAAGAACAGATAGTAGGACAGAAAGTCAATATATCCCGTTGGATATCTTGAACATACCAGAACACGTACTTAATATTGACTTATGTAATACATGTTACTATAACAGAAGGAACTTACCTTTACCTCATAGTACCTGCCACATTACTGCTTTAAATGTATAATTGTGCAGGCATCACAGATTAACATGCAAGCTCTTTAAATCTGTATCATAGAATAATAAATAGCTGGAAAGGTTATTTCCCAAATCCTAGACACAAGCTTCCTTCTATAAGCCTGTTTTGCGGTAAATATGTATACATTTATATATGTGATTGGGTAATTTGGTTATCTAGCTGTTGGTACCGAATGTGTTGTATAACCATTATGCTGTGATGCGAGGGATAGTCCAATTTAATAGATACCCCTTGCGGGAAGGTGTATCGGACCTAGCAGGAGTACCGGGCAGGCCCAGATCTTCCCACCTTCTTGTTGTTGAGACATGTTTGAATAACCAAGTAATTAGTGTATACAATCATGACGTACTGGTTTACTAGCTAATGCAAAGAGGAGAAACAATATAAGTAGTCACTGAGCCTGGCGGCTCCATGTTTGTGCTGGAGCCCGGCGGCCCCGTTTTTGGTAATATATAATGCCGCATTATTAAAGTTGTTTGAGCCCATATGTAGCCAATGACCTGGCCAATGAAAAAACAGGAAGTCGGAAGTATGTTTCCTAATCGTGTGGTCACCCATGGACCCTATTCCTAATATAATCCGGTCCAAGTGTACGAGCAAAATAGCTCTGCAAACTGGTGGCTAATCCCAGGGTTCCTACAGATGCATATGGATAACCCGTGATCTATGACAATGACAGGACTAACGGTGTAGAGAGCATGGAATACGCTATAAGATGCTTGTAAAATAGTGTAGAAACCAATATTATATGCACAGGAAAGATAAATGCTAGACAGATCCCATTAACAGATTGGTGTTGTGTCCTGAGAAAAGTATTTTATGTAATTCGCCCTGTCATTATTGTTTGGTGGATCCTTGAGACTTAGCAACTGTAAGTTGTAGAGTATCATTATAGTAGATGACTGGGTAGCAGGAGGTTTTGCCAGTGGTAAACAATTATCGTGGTCAGCCCGGTCAGTATTATTAACAGATGTTTCCACCTAATGAGAAAGCTTGAAGATAAAGAGAAATAATATAAATATTAATTTATTAACAATAAACATGTAAAATTTGCTTTAGCTATGAAAAGCAGAGATACTCAAAGTAACAAAGTCATAAAGGGGTTAAAACAGTCGTTGTGCAGAGTTTGCAGCTAATTGCGGTATGGTACTTTCCATCTGCTCGACAGTAAAGAATAATGGCATGGTGATTTCTCCCAAGTCAAATGTTTACCTAACAAGTTAGTTGGAAACCCTTTAATAACTAGACCACTTATGCACAAATATATTCATACATATGCATGTTACACTGTGTTTGTGAAAGAAACATGCTTGTGATGTCTTGTGTAATGTATCTATGGGAGGAGACACATTTGCCTGTTATTTCAATCAGCTGATCATTTTTTAAAACTATCTGTGACGGTAGTCACCATCACTGGGGATGGAAGACAGACACTATGGGTGGGCTCCCAAATTCCTTTTGTGTTTTGTCACATTGTGCCTATTATTTGTGCAGGTCTGTGCATCCCTCCCTCCCCCCTTTTTCCTGTCCTATTGTTTCCCCAGCTGGGCATTGTCCCAGGGACACTGACAGAACAGTTTAAACTAGCTGCTCTGTCCCTCCTCAATCTCCCATCAGCCCTTACTATTGTCTGACCCCACCCTTCCTTGTACTATAGTAATCTATGTAACCTATTGTATGTAAATGAGGCTTTTGCTGTATTTATTAAAGAGTTGCTGTTTAACCTTCACCAAGTGTCGTCTGGTGTTTGGTCCAGGGTAGAAAAGGCCCTAAGTGATCCCAGTCAAGCCTCTGCGTCTGGGTCTGAAGTGTTTCTGGGTCCCTGATAGCTACAAGGAAGCAGACTTGGTGGAGGTACTCGGTCGGAGTACTGGAGCTTCGTTACACTATCTATCCAGATAAAACATTAATATGTAAGATTAACAATGAAAACCTTTTATGAGAAAAACCGCTAGGGGTCAGTACTGTAAATGATTCAAACAAGCTGTAACTTCATGTGAACCTGTGCACAAAAGCACTATCTGTCATAGGCTTTTGTGTGGTTTAACAGAGAGATAGTGAAACCAGCCTACGAACCGATTGACCCCCGTTCGGGAGTTTGAAACAAACGCTGGGACCATACATGACCTTGTTCGGGAGATTGCACAAAATCTACCAGTAAAACAGTGTATCATAAGAATCATGCAAAATAAACGTATCGAGATAGAATTGAACGCCATGGGACTGCGACCGTGGAGCGACGGGTAGGTCAGTAGCTTACAGTTTTGGCAAACTTCAGGCTCTGTCCTTGGAGTTTTCTGTTTGGAGGGAGCTGTTTGGATGCAAAAGCTGCGGCCTGTGACAGGAACAAGCAGGAAGAGGTGAATCACGTGGATCAGGTAAGTTTGCAAGATGGCGACCTGCATGTGACCCGGAAGTAGTCGCATGCAAATTGCTAGACCACAGACGGTGTGGAGTAAGGTAAGAGTTCCCTTTAAGTAGGGAAAATACATGCCCCTCCCACAAATACAGGCCAAACGGCCTTAATACATACAAATGTATATAGATAGATAGTATGTATCCTATGTATATTTTTAGAGAATATTCCCAGTAAATCAATGTTGTTCCATTTTTTTAAGACAGTGAAAAACACTTATACCAGCAATGTACTGAGCATTAAATCTTTACTTTATATATTTAAACTTTTGTTTAAAATTTAATCTGCAGAAATGTATTTTCTATCCAGTAACCAGCAATTGCGAACTGAAATGTATCTCATTGCTCTAGTTCTGCTTTTAAAATATGATGTAATGTGATCTATTTCCATGTTTGAGTGATGACTTTGCAGGATAATTACTTTACTTTCAGTGATTTTTACTTGGTTGTTCTATTAGGCAAAAGGAGACTGCCATTAGATAAAGAAAAAGAAACAAGACATATAACCACTGAATCCAGCAATTAAAAAACATAGGAAGACTTTTTTTAAAGCAAAAACTAGTGCTATTTTAAGGCAATCACCATGGAAACCAATCAACATTTAGCACTTTGCACATATGATAATACCTGGATTTCCTTGATAAATCTCCTCTTAGATCAGGTCTTAGGACATACTTGAAAACCCAGGACATACTTGAAAAACAAGAGAAATCTCAATGTATCTTTCCTGGTAAAATATTTTATAAATAAATAAATAAATAAATAAATAAATAAAATCAATTTATTAGTGCACACTGAAACCAACATAAGCAAGAAAAAGATCCACACTATTATATATGCCAGACCAACCCTATGTTTATCAAAGGAAATTTGACAATAACAACAGCGAAGTCATTTGGGAGGTTAGTGGCCTCTGCTAAAAGGAGCAGCAAGGTTGGAACCCATCACTAAGTTCGTCAGATAGAGAGTAAAGGGAGTTGCTAGTGATTGAATATTTAGTAGCTGCTATTGTTTACTCCCCATTACTATTTGTAAAACATGTCTGAAATTATACAGCCACCACTTATCCTACACCTACCCTATGTAGATGTAGGGCTGGCAGATGGTTTGCCAGCCATATACCTACCTAGGATAGGGATAGGATTTATGGTGTAAATGTTAAAAATTGCCTCACGTAGCTTAGTTTATATCACTGAAGGCTCATCCATAGTTGGATTTACTACTTGCTCCATTGCCATCCCTCCATTTTCCACTGAAGAGTCTCTGAGCAATAACTTCATGGTTCATTACATCGCTGCACATAGACTGATTCATGTAATTGTGAACTAGGCAGTTCATCAACTGTAGATGTTGCAATATTTCAGCTTATTAAGCAGTTCTACCTATCCTATGTCATCAGTAAAGCTATGGTTCAGGGGATAACTTACATATCCCTTAAACTCTTTGCTGGACAAGGATAAAAAAACAAAAACATACACCATTGCTTGTAGAAGTACAGGTTTAGGTTTTAAACTTGATTATTTCCTTTTTCTTTTATTGTTTATTTTTATTTTTTTGTTTAATGCATTATTTTAATTCCTTACTATATTTCTAATTAAAGGTAATCAATGTAATCAGACTAAACCGGTCTCTTATGAAATGATTAAAGGACCCCTATAGGCACCCAGACCACTTCAGCTTAATGAAGTAGTCTGGGTGCCAGGTCCATCTAGGGTTAACCCTGCCTGCTGTAAACATAGCAATTTCAGAGAAACTGCTATGCTGACATACAGGTTAATCCAGCCTCTAGTTGCTGTCTCATTGACAGCCGCTAGAGGCATTTCCGCGCTTCTCACTGTGATTTTCACCGATGCCATTGAGAATGCTTTCCTAGGGACTGACTGAATGCGTGCGCGGCTCTTGCCGCGCATGCGCATTCAGCCGATGACGTCGGAAGAGGGAGGAGAGTCCCCAGCGCCGAGGGAGCCTGGCGCTGGAGAAAGGTAAGTGATTTAAACCCTTCCTCTCCCTTCAGCCTGGCGGGAGGGGGGCCATGAGGGTGGGGGGGACCTATTAATACTATAGTGCCAGACAAACGAGTTTGTTTTCCTGGCACTATAGTGGTCCTTTAAGTTATATAGCATATAACATAACCTAGTTACCTGACAACATTCTACATACCATCTCTACTTGGGGTACTCCTGAACAACACTAGACCAACATATTTATGGCACATATTATTAGGAAATGTAGGTTGGTCTAAATTTCCAGTGTTCTAGCATTTAATCTTTTTTTGCATTTGATTGTACATTTGCTGACTTTGCTTTGTAATATATTTGTAATCAGTCATTGTTTTCAATTAACAAAATTATTTTTTTTCAAAAATATTTTGCTCATTTAAATCTGACACTATTCACAATGATCAATAATAACATTTTGTTTCCTCGATGGTAAATGAACATTAAACTGTGTAAAATGTATAAATCCATTTATAGATTTGCTAAGTGTTAATGAGCACCATTTGTGGACTAGATTTAGACTTAAACAGTTAACCATTTAAAGCTATCTAAATTACATGTGTTAATATTTACTCCATGTAATGCATACATTTACATCATGTAATGAATACCTTAACATCCGTAAATGATATTTTAATGTGTTCTCTTGCGGATGCTAATGCTGCATTAATTAGTTTGGAGAATAGTCTGGAATGATTATGTGGGTTTCAGTTACAAAAGTGTCACCTAATCTCTTCTGACTTTCACAGTGAATTCCTAAAATAGTCTTATGAAAAGTCAGCAATATAATAAAAAGAAATTAAAATCATGCAGTTGCTAATAGGTTTAGAGATGTTTCTCAGCATTGCCCCTTTGCAGAAACGGAGCAACTGACCCACTTATGTTCACATGTCTTGTATCGCTCTCTATTTCTTAACTGTTAGCTTATGGTGTGTGATGATTTTTTTTTACATATTTTTAAGCACAGAAAGCGAGTGATGAGTTTATTTTTGCACCTGTGCCAGTAGGAATGTGCATACTTTGCAGGTATATCTGTTTCGCTTCACTTGCTTCAGAAGAAGAGTCAAAATTGAAAAATAGCTAGAGAACTGTCACCTTGCTTTATTCACTTTTTATATATAATCATATTATTTTATGCATTTATGTTTAAATGTACATTTGCAAATAAACAATTGGCTTTATAGAAATACTATTTAATAAAGGTACAATAGTTTAATCATACATTAATCACCTCTTCCCTGCCTATAATAAATACATTAAAAAAAATCCTCAAGTGTTTTTTTTTGTCATGCTCCTTACAGTATCCCCCATTCTGTGCTTATCACCACCATAAATTCTAGAGATATCGTTACATTAATTACAACCTAATTTATACTCCAACTATCACTTCTCCTTTTCCAGCTTCCAGCTCCCATCCACTCACTCCCTATCCTTCCCCTATTACTGTAAACTTGATATTCTCATTTTTGAATGCAAGATACCCGTGCAAGAAAACCAGTCCCACTTTAGACACTTTCATTTGTAAACTGTTTGCATTTATGGTAATAATTAAAGCATGGATTATTTCCTTTAATGTTGCAATATCTGATGCTCTCACATCAGGTTCTTCCTTAACTGGATCTGGAGGGGGAGTTAGCCTTCTAACATCTTCCTCTTAGACTCTGGCACCTAACCTAAGCACCTCAACCTCTCATTCTTGAAAGTCCACAGTGTTTGCCTTACCCACTCCCTATTACTATCACTGTTGTATATGGCCCCACAGGGCCACCCTCTTTGGACAAATTTGACTGCTTCCCTTTTGCCTTCACACACTTGTCATCCTTGAAGACTTTACTGAACCTCAACATCTCTTCTTTTGCTTCAGAGTTCCACTCACTCATCTTTTCTTGTGACCTGTCTATAGCCAACATACATCCCCAACATGCACCCATCATGGAGTCCTTAGCCTCAGTTTAACTTCTGTTTGTCAGGCTGCCAGATCCTCCAGTATTCACATCCCACCTGCTGATCACAACTTCCTATTTGTACATCCCAGTCCTTTACCTATTTAGCATCTACCTAAGCTCACCACATACCATGTAGAAACCTCCATTCTAGATCCCTTAACACAATCTTTCATGGTCTAACTACTACTTTTATTCCTTTTGCACGTTGTCACCCAGTGCTGCCATTTCCTCTCTTAACAATTCACTCCCTTCTTCTCTCGATGTGCATGCCCCTCAACATGTCTGCCCAAAAACCTAGCCATCTCAGGCAAGGCTCAACAATTTTTCCCTTTCCTTCTTTTCCCTTTCCCTCCTCCTATTTATAATTTCTGTATGTCGTGCCAAAAAGCATGAGTTGGTGTTTAACCCCTTAAGGACACATGATGGAAATATTCCATCATGATTCCCTTTTATTCCAGAAGTTGTGTCCTTAAGGGGTTAATGTGTGTTGATATATGTTAAGAGTTGTTTTTTTGTAAACCTTGGGATGACATTTATTGTGGTCTTTGATCTTGCACCAGGCCTACCATAAAACATCTAGATAGCCATCACCAGAGCTATACACAAGGAATTGCATAGAATGAGCAATAAACTGCCAGACCGACCCCCTCTGAACCCCTCCCCCCCCCCCCCCCCATCTAAGACTCCCACAAGAATTCTATATGGGGTAAATACATGTAAGGAATTTCTTGTGTTTTCTCCTATTTTATTTTATGTACTGTTTTGCAATTTGTTATCTGTATATAATTTATTTCTGTATTTTGTACTCAGCACTGTGAATCTTTTTTGTCAGATTAAATGTTTACTTAATCAGCTTGTGTCTCTGTTCTCTATGAGCTTCACTCTCCAGAGGAAAGCTCAGGTAAACACGTTACCAAAAAGGGTTAATTATATGGGTTTGATCAGTAATAGTAGATTCTATAATTCTCCTGTGTGTGGGGTAACCTAAGATGCCCGGGTTTAAAAGTCTTGGTGGTGGCAGTAAAGTGTGTACTAGGGGGTTAGTGTAGAAGGAATTGCAGGGGTTAATTGAGTGGTTGCTGGGACTAGCAACAGGTAACCAGGGGTCTGGTGTCATTAACCCTGTCACTTCCCACTGTCTCGGCTGGGCCTATAGCCCACGCTCGTGACACTGTATCCCTCCCTATATTTAAATTTAATAAACTACAAATGTAACAAAAAAGGTCAGAGTTTTGTTTTGTAGAAGGTCACTAAACGGCATGTGGCCAGCAAATCCGGGGAAAAATACTTATGAATGTCCTTTGGGTGAAAAGTTTCACATCTGGCCATAGGGACCCAGCTGGTTCCTGGCCTCAAAAGAAAGAATTTAATTTGCAAAACAATTTCTGTGATCTGGCACTTTGCACATTTCTACACCAGACAAATGAAACCTTCCAGACATTCTCTGACATTCTCAGGCACTCAGTAACTATTTCCTCTGGTTAGTTCCCTTAACTCACCTGCTCATATCCCTTCCCAGTATCCCTCTCCCTACCTGAGCATCGTTCATCCTGATCCTTAAATCACCTAGCCATAACCCAGTTGGTTCTGTTCAGTATAATATCTGCCATAGCGTGGTGAAACTTTTATTTTTCTATAATTCATTATATGTAAACTTGCTGTCTTGTATTATACCTTACTATACTGCATCAAAATGTTATTTCCAATCATTGTGTAATTATTAACATTATATAATAAATACCAATATACAAGAATAGTTCATGAATAATTTCCTGTCATTTATTTGGCTTAATATTTCCTCAGGTGTTGCGTTTCTCCATGTTACTGGATTAGAGGTTAACAGACGCACAGCTGTCTTATTTCATAGACTGTTAAACTTCATTCCACATAGACTTAAGGATTTTCTGAATAAATTCTCAGTACTATATAAATAAACATTACTGTTGGTAACATGCATGATTTTGCAGCAATGTCTTGGTACAATTTCCAGAAACAATTTAAAGTAGTTTGGCAGTTTCGTATTTCAGTAATAAGGAAATTCTCATCAAATATCATTTAAAAAGCTATTTGATGAAAAAGAGACATGCAAAACATAAAAAAATATCTGCTCTCCAGGGCCGTATGATCTTCGGATTTCAGTTTTATATGTTATGCACCCCTTGTATTTCAAGGACTGTATGCATTTCTATGGGTTATTCACTAAACTGTCATTGAGGAAAATTGTCAAATGACTGCTAAATCTAAGGTCAAAATAGCCAAACTGGAAGAATATTTCAAGCTTAAAGGGACACTATAGTCACCAAAACAACAACAGCTTAATGTTGTTGTTCTGCTGATTATAGTCAGCCCCTGCAGTCTTTTTAATGTTAACACTGTCTTTTTAGAGAAAATGCAGTATTTACATTTCTGTCTAGGGACACCTCCAGTGGCAGTCATTTAGATGGCAACTAGAGGTGTTTACTCGGTCAATGCTGCACAACCTGATGTCTGCCAAGAAGGTGGATGGTGGGTGCAGGGCTGGACATGAAAAGTCATGGGCCACGCGAGAAAAAGGTGAGTAATTCACCTTTCTAAATAGTAACCAACCACCTAAACAATGGTTTTAGAACTATAGTGTCAAAAATATAGTGTCCGTTTAGATATTTTCCTAGCTGGCCTGTGGCCAGCCAGCTATCGGCTAGCATATTTATACTTTTGTCAGTTCTCCATAATTACCAGTTAAAGGGACACTATGGGGACAGGAATACAACCATGCACTATGGTGACTGTGTGACTGTTTAGGTCTCCGGTTCCCCTGTCTGTGCAGTGTAAAAGGTGATTTTACTTACTTTTTTCCCTACAAATTCTGGTCTTGCCATGACTAGCCGTGTCTGGCTCCACCTCCATTACTGAGATAATAAATCTTGATGATCTCATTTAATCCAATTCTTTCCTATAGTAAAGCACTGGGGGGCTATTGCAGATGAACGGCAATACACAGCACTGCACCAATCGGCTTCTACTCATAGAGATGATTGAATGAATGCATCTCTATAGGGAAAGTTCAGCACCTCCATGTTTGACATTTTTTTTCTTTAATCTTGCAGCCTTGTTGATATAGATATTTCATTGCTATGTATTGCTATGGAAATGGCATCGTTAAGAGTGCGAGAAATATGTATTCTGCATATGAAAGTAAGTGCTGTAATGAGTATAAAATGTGTACAGTAGATCCACCACATGCTCGCCATTCATTTGCTTGACACATGTTGGATCTTTTAAGGTTCTCTACATTGAATGACACTGTAGCACTAAATATGTGCAGATATGTACAGTTTTTCATGATTTATTTATATACTGTCAAGCACATGAATTAAATATGTAAGAGTTTTACGCGAGAAAGCTTAGCTTTGAGAAACAGATAAAGTTTTTTTTCATACAGTAGGTTGTGTATGTATTAAAGTGCCAGTAATGTTTGCTCGACCAGTCTCTAGTTGTTACAACAAGCTGCAAGAGCACCATTAGTGAAAAAAACTAAATTGCATTGCTCACAATTTTAAAGGGTTTTGGAAGCATACGTCTCTCAGCACTAAATGCAATTTCTTACCGGCTTTATTAGTCTTGGTATTAGATAACAGCCCAAGAAACACAAAAGATACCTTTAATGTCTATTAAAAAAAAAAAGATATACAAAGGTAAAACTATAGTATTGCAATTATGTATAATATATTTAATATATTAGTATGACAATTATTAATAATAATACATTACTTTTCTTCATGTATGGTCACTTCACTAGATCTTTTCTTTTAAAAGTGAAATTATGAACACCATAACTGCACAATTAAATAGATATATATTACATTCAGAAGTATAGGGCAAAATTATTAGCTGGGATCCATGTTATATGCTGTCATTTGGTCATTGCGAATTATTTACTAAAATGAAAAATGTTCAGAACTCAGAATGAATTCAAAGTGATTTTCAAATGTAAAACCAAAGTAGCCATGCTAGAAAAAATTGAAAACAAAATATACCTAAAAATATTAAATGAAGAAAGCACTCATAGGGTAATAACATAATATTAAGTAAGTAGGTAGATATAGTGAACCGCAGACTTAATGTTATTCTAAGTGGCATGTTTAGCACACATTTGGTGTAGGATACTACTGAGTTTAAATACAGGATATCGTTTATATTTTCTATTTTTCTATTACATTTATTAAGAATTACTGATTGTTCTTGTGAGTAAACATTATAATATGCAGCAAATTATGTGTAAGACACAACATTATGATGTTTTTTGATCGCTCATTCCTCTTCTATTTGTACACGTTTGTCTGATTGAGAGCCCCTTACAAAGACACGGACAGTGTTGGAACGCAGTCTTGCGTTCCAGACATGATGACATCATTGACCATGGCGGACTCACAAGCTCAACTTTCGGGTATGTGGAATGCATTTGCATTCAAAGAAGAATCACCGGATTTCCATATATGGATTCCAGTTATCTGAAGGATTGCTAAGAGATGAGAAGCAAAGGAGAGATTGGCTGACAACTGAAGGAGGGACTTTTAAAAGAAGATTTCAGTTTTTCCACAGACTACAGCACTTTATCTATGCATTAACAAGCACTTTATAATACTCCTGATGAAGTCTATGTTAATTAGACGAAACGCGTAGAGTGAGTTTTTATTTGTTATTTTTATTTGTACTATATGCTGCTGGTTTGTTTTGCCTATAGTTCATGTGAAGACTCCAGTCACCTATATTGCTGAGACCTGGACTGGGGATCATGAGAACTTGAGAAATTGATGGGAATTTTATTCATTTTTATCTTGTAAGTGTGACCATTAAAGTGCATACTTTTTTATTTCTAATCAATATTGCACTATGGTTTTTTAATTTCTCTAAACATGAATTTCTGGATTTCCGAATGATATTCGAATCTGGTGAAACCGACAGTTTACTGATGAGCCCGAATTCTCTGTCATTTTGTAAGTGCATCCTTTTATTCTGGGGGTTACCTAATTTTATGTTATTACCCTATGAGTGCTTTCTCCATTTTATATTGTTAGGTATATTTTGTTTTCTATTATGTATGAGGATTGAGAGGAATCCTTCGGTTACACCATACAACCAAAATAGGGGGTAATTACCTTTTTTATTGATTTTTTTGCACCTGGGTGGTCTATACTCTTGTTCTTTTCTATATGCTAGAAAATATATCTCAGTCAACTATTCTTTCAGTTCAGCTACATTGATCTTGAATTTAAAAATGTGCTTTGAATTTATTTTGAATTTCTAAAATGTTCACTTTAGTAAATAACTCTGCCTGTTTATCTGTATATAATGTATTATGTACTGGTTTAGGTTATTGTAAGTTTCATTTTACACTTGTTTCATCTAACAAGAAGCTTTAAAGTAGATAACACCCCTTGAATAAACCAGAATGGTTTCATTCGAGTAGGGATGTGGTTTTATAGCAGACTACACAGGTATATAAGTGGTGATATGAAAAAGTTTACATAAATGAAACATTTTGACTGATAAATAATTATAGTATTTGAAATGGTGGGTAATATTGATTACCGTATTTATCGGCGTATAACACGCACTTTTTCTCCCTGAAAATAGGGAGAAAATCATGGGTGCGTGTTATACGCCGATATCCCACATTTACTTACCTGTCTTGAAGCGTGGGCCGGCTTCACAGCGCGCACCGCGGAACTGGAACTTACATTTCAGGTTCCGGTTTCCGGCGGGACTGAAAGGAAGTGTGCACACTATTGTGTGCACACTTCCTTTCAGTCCCGCCGGTACTGGAACTTAAATTTCAGGTTCCGGTTTCCGGCGGGACTGAAAGGAAGTGTGCACACTATTGTGTGCACACTTCCTTTCAGTCCCGCCGGAAACCGGAACCTGAAATGTAAGTTCCAGTTCCGCGGTGCGCGCTGTGAAGCCGGCCCACGCTTCAAGACAGGTAAGTAAATATGGGACAGAGGGAAAGTGCACTAGGGGACACTATGGGAGGGGGACACACACACTATGGGGGGTGGAGAATACTATGGGAGGGGGGGGGGAAGAATACTATGGAAAGGGGGGGGACACTATGGGAGGGGGTGGAGAATACTATGGGAGGGGGGAGAATACTATGGGAGGGGGGAGAGAATACTATGGGGGGGGAGATTACTATGGAAAGGGGGGGGACACTATGGGAGGGGGTGGAGAATACTATGGGAGGGGGGATAGAATACTAGGGGGGGAGAGATTACTATGGAAAGGGGGGGGAACACTATGGGATGAGGGGGGGAATACTATGGGAGGGGTGGAAATTTCCTGGAATTTCCTTCTGGAAATGAGGTGCGTGTTATACGCTGGGGCGTGTTATACGCCGATAAATACGGTAATTAACTGGTTAATAAACTTTCTGTTAAGATTGTGTTCTTTTATACTAATGACCAAATCCTCAACTCTGTGCACAAAAACACACAGCATGCGATAAATTATAAGACTGTTTAAAAAGCAATAACTTCAGCTGCAAGCAATTATTGTAAACTACAGTGAAAAAAGTCTGTCATAAGCAAACGTTTATTTACATCCGCATACATGCACAAGTGAGTTACAGAGAAATACTTAATCCATTCTTATTAGGTTTGCTTCTGAGGAAATAGCTGTGTCTATTTTCCAGTAAAACAAATTACATCCTCATTGCTCACCTAAAATTGAGAATATCAGATTTAATTATTTCTGGGACTTCCATTATCTTATGTTACCCTTGCTACAGATATAATATGCAATTTAGCCCATAAAAGTTGATAATTCAGAAAAGAAATCTCAATTTACGTTCTAAAATACTTTTTACGCATATACATAGTTATAATAGCGTACTACTTTAGTTTTTAAGTATATCTTGAGCTACTTCCATGACCTTGATGTGAATCAAACATGGAACATTGAGAGGCAACACCACTTCAGTAAGAGTACTTAACAACTAAGCTATCATGAAAAACATAGATGCATTTATGTGTTCTATGTCTATGATATAATGATAACTCTTACATCAAAGTATTTCACCAGGGAGACTAATTTTAGATTTCTCTTTTTTTCAAGTATGTCCTGGTGTATATATCATATGACTCAATGGCCCTCAATACAACAAGGCTTATTCCAAAAGCTTAATATTCTTCGAATTCTGTATCTTACAATTTTGTATTTTATGTGTTTGTTAACTGATCATAAAACATTCAATTTAATGAACAGGTAATGTTTTAGAATGTTTCTGTAGAGCATGGGTGATCAGGTTATCCATGCAGTTATTTCCTAAACAGACTAACCTATGGTTCTGCAAAATTAAGGCATCTTAATCTAGATATACATCTTCATGTAAATATATCTATACAACTAAGCATGCAATCTAAAAAAAAACCATATATGTCAATGTATTACGCAATGGATCCATGAATATTTTCAATCAAGAAATAAAAATGTAAGTTAAATTCAGTTTCAATATGATCAAGCGTAAGTTAGTTGTTTGTAGGTATATTATTAATATATATATATATTATATATATTTAGAGGACCCCTAGAAAATAGAGACCAAGGGCCATATATTCTTAAGTTACACCTGTCATTTAGTGAACTATTTCAAGTTCAGAATAAACCTTCATGCTTTACTTGTGTGTCTCACGTGGTTTGCTAGGTGCAGAGCTCGAAGGGAACATGTCTTCAATTGCAAGCAAATTTAGAGTGCATATTTTGAATACATTTCACTCAAATGCACACTTTTCTTTCAAAGATTTGTGTATGCATTCTTATTATTATACTATTATCTCAGGCATTTTCAGTTACAGAACTATACCATGGATACATGTAAATATTAAAATATTTGAACAGATAATGCATGTTAAGGCAGAAATTGTAGTTCAGAAAATTACAGAATGGATAATCATTTCATTTCAGAAACATAATTTCCTTTAGACAATTACGCTATTTTATGGATCATCAAAGAGGATCTACAAATCACAAATTCAGAAATCCACAAACAAGACATGAATAGGAGATGCCCAAACTGGAATAATCTACATATCATAACCATGTTGGTTGTACAAATTACCAGATGCCTTTTAAAGAAGTATGCAGATCATAGTATTATTTCTTCCTATTTTTAGAGAATAGTAAATCCTGGATAAAATCTAAAATTTCCTGAATGCTCCTCTCACCAAATGAACAAGTGGGGAGGATGAAATATTGGATTGTAAAAAATAGAAATTGAGTAACTGATGTTATATATTTAGTTGCATAAATATAAAGGCATTCTAAACATCCAATCCATTGACCAAGATATAAGATTCAATATGTGCAAGGCATGTGAACATCCATGTGTAATAAGATTACATTTGAGTTGAGAAATTCATCAATTGATCATTAATCATTGATTGATTAAAGGACACATGCTTTCAGCTAGTTGAACCATGGTGAATTATCATGGTTTTTTGTATTTCATCCAATAGGGAATTAGGAGTTCAACAACACTAGAAACATGCTGGTTACCAAACGTATACGTGAAATGTCAAAAGGATAAAGCACAAATGAATGTGAAGTATGATGGAGATCTACAAGCCAAATAAAATATATATAGACTGGAAAGCTTCTGTGTACACTTAGGGTTGTATACTATGCAGGTTCAACGTGAGTCAGTTATGTAAGTATAATTAATTTAAGCGGAACAGAAAAAAAAATGTTATCAGGTTTTAAATTCAAGTCAAAATTATTAGTTAAATTATGAGTTTTGGATACAGGAAGAGTAAAGTAAATTTCTGCAATTTTGAGTTATTAATCTATTTTTGGGAAAAGTGTTAGAGAATATCATAGATGACAGGTAAGGAAGTTAATAAAGAATTAATTTATAGTTGGATGTCATTTGCAAAAGTACTTAATATGTAGTTGTCATTACTAATTTGTCATTTTTAACATCTGGATGGTGTTTAACCCCTTAAGGACACATGACATGTGTGACATGTCATGATTCCCTTTTATTCCAGAAGTTTGGTCCTTAAGGGGTTAATGGCAATTGCAAGTGGTGTAATTCGTGTTTCAAAGCGTTAAAGCAAAAAAGAGAGAGAATTGAACACCGCTGCCAAATATCATCACAAGTGTGTCCAGCATATTTTATTATAGTGTGCATTAATGGAGATATATCATACAATTCTAAATATGTTTTAATTATTTAATCATAGAGGGTATTTACTTTTAAGTAAAAAAAAAAAAAAATCTGATTGAACTTAACCTTGACCTGTGAATAAGACCTTTCTGGCACTTTTTACACACGTACATTCTACCACAATTTCACCCTTTTATATTGTATATAATTTTTAAAGGACAAATTTGGCCTTCTTTTGATATCCTACATGTATACATAACGCAATATTAAATAGGTATAAAAGAAAAAAAAAATTCTCAGTTTTACATTTAATCATTTCTTACCCCGGAAAACAATTATAGAAAATGAACTCAAAATAGATTCACTAATTACTCCTGATTGTTAAATGCACAAAATGAGGATTAAATACCAATACAAAAAAAAATATATATGTATACATATATATTATTTTTTTTATTTTTTGTACATATTTATCTTCAGCTAGATGAAGTGCATCCATATTTATCATAAAAAAATTTATGCAGGTAAAAATTTAAATATGGTACAGGGGTGATAAACCACATTAAGGTGTGCATAGGACTGGCACATTCTTTGCACATGCTTATGTATGCCACTATATTTGGCGAATGACTGGGTATAAACAATTGTTCTGTTGTTACTGAGCTAGCCAGATAACCAAAAATGAGACTAAAATATACACAAATGGCATAAAATAGAACTGAACTCAGACTCTAGAAGTCAAGATGTGAGGAGAGTATTAGGTACAGACATAAACACACTGTTACACAAACACATTGACATATTCTGCTACACACACACACGCTGAGATACTCAGCTATACACTCATTGCCTCACACTCTCACTATTACACACAGTAATTGACACACAATGCTAAACACACTGACACATACAGTGCTACACATCCACTGACAAACTCACACTCTGACACAAACTGACTCACACAGCTATAAATGCTGATACACCCTATTACACACATAGATACAACCATATTAAAAGAGACACCCATGCAATTATGCATACACAAACAGATATATACGCATACAAACACAATCTATGTATATGTGTATATGTATACACATATACATATATGCACACAATGGTGGAAGTTGCAATCCAAAGAGGACAGGAAAATGGTATTAAAATATCTAGATAGTGTTTAGTTTAGTCTAACAGTTAAAGGCCAAATGCAAAAATACATTAATCCCTAGATAAGAAAACCTGCCAATATTTCTTTCTTCCTGTCTATTTCTGAAATCTATTCACTAAACAGTGAGTTTGTTCTGCATCATCAGTGTGAGTTACAGGATATCAATGACAAACAGTTACAGGTCAATATATGGGTGTAGCTCACTTCAAGGTAATAAGGTAATAATGCATAAAACAGCGTATTATGAGTGTTTAACCGAATTGGAAAAAAATACAAAATAAAACACTGTATTAAAAAGAAAAGGTAATTTCTTTGTATGTTAACACAATTGAATTTAAGTGTTTACATTTTATGTTGACTCTCCACAATATAGATATATAGATACATCTCTGGGCCTGTGGACTCTATTGGAATTATTTTGCTTTTATCATATTTATAATTGTACTTTTACCACAAGTCAAATCCTTGAGGAAGTTCTGCTTGGATAAAACATGTAGGATGCAGTCATATCGAAAAGCGCTAAATCTGGTAATGTTTGTTATATTCTGTGAATGCTTTTTATTGAGTTCTATTGGGCAATAAATAGGTGTTTTTACTTTACAATGAGTGTGTTGTACTATTTTTGTCTTCTTCTA
This sequence comes from Pelobates fuscus, assembly GCF_036172605.1. Lineage (NCBI taxonomy): Eukaryota > Metazoa > Chordata > Amphibia > Anura > Pelobatidae > Pelobates > Pelobates fuscus. Next base: position 234,455,009 of record NC_086321.1, on the reverse strand, counting down.
TAGTTGTAGCTATAGGACTACAAGACTGCTTGCATGGTGTGGAGGAATAAGTTCTACAATTTCTGTATTAAATGTATAATAAATACTTTCAATTATTTGTGGCTTTTAAGTGCAACCAGAAATTCACTATATATTAATTATCATCACAGTATTACTATCATTAATTTGTTACTTACATGTTTGCTGCATCTTCATTTTTGAGTGTTTTGTTTCTGGCTACCTATCAGTATGGTGTGTGGTAGGGTCCTGGGAGAAGCAACCTGATTTATATTGTTTAAATCTACATTTTCTTTGTATCACTATTTTTTTGGGATACTTTTTTGTTACCTTAATCATTATAGCATATTGTAGTGCTTATGGTGCATATATTAGATTAGAAGACATATTTATTGTATTAGGTAAATTAGATAGTTTTGAGGAGATTGTTTAGTTATTACCATTTAGCATATCAAGTTTATACTGATGGGTAATATCTTAAATTGCCTGCACAAGTAGCTGCAGCTGCTTCTAATTCAACACATTTCTGAATATAATATCTAGAATAATTGTCATACATGGGCTACATACATTTGTGTCAAATATTACAAGTTTAATAATGTTACCTCATTCTTTTTTTTTTACTAGTTAACAAAATGTGGTGGTATCCTTTATATAATTATTTATTGCTTATTACATAACCTAAGCAGCATTTCGATATATTTGAACTTTTTAGGTGTTTTCTGTGGAATTTTTTTTTTGCTAGGACAATAAGCTTATTCAATTAATTTAGTGAAATGCACTATTACCACTTGTCTTTAATAAGCTTGCAGACCAAAGAAATTCTTTCTGTAATGTAATCTCATCTTCTCTCTTAAGATAATTTAACAATGTTTGTTTTCAGTCACTGTGGATAGTTATAACTTATATCCTGAATACCCTAGATACCCATGTCACCAGTTTATGATTTATCAATGAGCTTCTGTTTGCTATATCTCACTTTGCTGATAAGGAATAAAAAAGTACAACATTAAATTTAATTAGCATAAAATATACAGATAAATGGCTATATAGTAGAACAATTACAATTGCAATACTATAATTGAAACTGAAACAAACTGGTACCTGTGAGGGATCTCCCCATAGTTTAAACTGTAACATTTCTCGATGGATAAATCTGAAACAGGTGTCAGATTGTTTTAGTTTAAATAATATTGTTGCCATTTTAATTTTACTACATAAACATATATTTTACGATATTGTGCATCATTTATATTTATCAAATTGCATGTTTTGCTTGCTAATACAGTGTTTTGCTGTGCTGGGACATAGTGCTGTGAGTTTTGTATAGAAATATAGTAATTTCAAATTGTATCTCCTTGGTTTGTCATTTATCCAACTCTACTAAAACACATATTATTTTACAAACAATCAATCTATGCTATGGCTTTTGTACATTTTTTAGATTATTGCGTCTATAATTAACATATTTAATGCTAATTTCTATAAATCAACCATCTACAGTGAGAGAAAAAAGTATTTGATCCCCTGCTGATTTTGAAAATTTGTCCAATTGACAAAGAAATGACCAGTCTATAATTTTAATGGTAGGTGTATTTTAACAGTGAGAGACAGAATAAAAAAAGAAAAACAATGTCAATAACGTTATAAGTTGATTTCCATGCCAATGTGTTAAATAAGTATACATGTCTGTCTTGCATCATGTATGATGTATGATCACTTTCGTTTGTAAAATTTTTTGCACACATCAGTATTGCTAATATATCTGTCTCTGATGTGTGTACTTTGACACAATGGTTTCTATTCAATTCTTTGTTTCACAGCCTTTGCCCTAACACTGATTTTTGTCTCTATTGGATAGTCAATGGCTTACTCTGTATCAGGCTCTAATTAGGGTGCCATACTGGACTATTCCTACCAACAGACGTTTATAAAATTCTTGAACTAATAAATGTGACAGGTATAGGCAACCTTCGGCACTCCAGATGTTTTAGACTATACCTCCCATGCATTGCAAGCATAATGTGTGTAAGAGCATTATGGGAGATGTAGTCCATAACATCTGGAGTGCCAAAGGTTGCCTATCCCTGATATATGACATGCACATTGTTTGTAATAAGGCTTCACTTAAAACATAATGTTTATCAAAGAGAGTTATTAATGGGAATCAATTCACTTCATCCAACATCATTATATCTCAAATATGAAATTCATTATCTAAAGAACGTTGTAGGATTACAGACATATGTGCAGCTACCTTGCTGATATTATAGTAAACAGAAACACTACAGCTTACTGTCCCTGCAGTGTTAGCACTGTAAACACTGCCTTTTCAGAGAAAAGGCAGAAAGGTAGTGTTTACATTGCTGACTAGCAACACCTAGTAACACCTCTAGTTGCAATCGCTCAGACGGCCACTAGGGGTGAGTCCTAGTCTATGCTGAATATTCATCGTAGTGATGCATTCAATGCTGATTGCTGCAGAACAGCGTTTTGCTGTGCATGCGCAATAGCCTCCCAAAGCTTTCCTAAGGGAAAAAATTGGATTGGCTGAGATCTTTAAGATATCAGTCATGGAGGAAGAGCTGACAAAACTATTATGATGTGGAAGAAAAGGTGAGCAAAATCCGATTTTTATGGTACACAGAAGTTGTTAGTCACCTTAACAACCACTTCATCACTATGGTGACACTATAGGGTTTCTTTATAACTAGCCAAATGCTAAAATAAGCAACATTTGTCAGTGTTAATAGATAACTGACCCCAAGCTGTTAAATGGGATTGACATCATCATTAAATTGTGAGCGTTTTTCAGATCTTTATTTTTCTAAAAACAAGACCTTCAGTCTATTGCTTCACTCACCAAAGCAAGGGCCAGTTGAGTTAGAACTCTAGGTAGATTTGTGATCCTCAGCTATAGAATCATTTAGACAGCCCGAAACAGCAATTTCTACCCATTTAGCCCCCCAAAACAACCTTTATTTTAGCAATTTAATATCTCCAGCATTTGAAAGGTTAGCTGCTATAAATATTCACTGAATAAATTCACACCATATGGAAACTAGAATTACAATTTTAGGTGCCTATGTATTTGTTGGCTTGTACATTTGCTGGTTTTAGCTTTGAGAATGTTAATTGCCAAATATAGGAGGTTGCTGTGGAAACCTCCCCTTCACCGAGGTATGCAATATATTGCTGCTTTAAATAAAGAATAATAAATTATAATAAATGAATTTGCAAACTACTTGGCGTTGCTATGGACACTTAAAAAACTCAAGTGTGTGCACTAGAATTTTTTTTTTTTTCGTGCACATACAACTTAATTTGTAACTGAACTGTTCGTTAACTTGCATAAAGCAAGTTCTTTAGCACAAGTTTCATTTTTTCACTCATTTTACATAGGAATTTCATGTTGATGGTGCTTTCATTGCTGATCCTTGAAAAGCATATACTGTATTTCTTCTCAGTGTTATCACATTTTCCATTTTGTAGGCTCACCTGAGATGCAGAACTTGAGAGTGAATGTTACAATACCTAATGTCAACCTAGGAACCTCTACATATACAGGTGTCTTTTTTATTTTCTTTTATAATATTTATCAATGCTTCATCTATTTTTCAACATTAAATACACATACATATAGACAACATTTATAAACATATTTAAACATATACTTCTTTATTTCTATTTTTTTTTCTTAATATTTACATACATTTTATCGCAAATTGAATTTGGTACCACTGAGAGGAGTGAGAGAAACCCGATGTGAACATAAATAATTTGCTTGTTTTACCTTTAGGGTCTATTTGTTGCTTTCATATAGGTTGTTATAGTTTTTATTTGATTGATATTTTTATTGATATTTTGATATTTTATTTAACCTTTGATAGCCACTTGTCCCATATATTGTTTTAGAGAATTTGATATAGTTATACTAATCTCTTTTTCCATTTGGATTTGGAATATGAATTGAGTATCTACTTTATTCTAAATGGGTTTATTATTAGATTTCCAAGTTTGAGCTATAATTAGTTTTACAGCTATTAACAAATGGGTGAGTAGCATTTTTGCTCATTTAGACATATTATGCCAGTTCATATGTTACAAGACCTCTCTTGGTGTCCAATTTAATTCTATTTCAGATATATTACAAAAACATTCATAAGCTTTTAACCATATTTCTTTGACCAGTGCACAATCCCACCATATATGTACTTAAGTTTCTTCTTTTTTATTGCATCTCCAACATAGATTTGATTGATTAGGGGAGATTTTTGATTATCTAGTTGGGACCCAGTACCATCTATTGGCTATTTTGTATTGCATTTCAATTAAATTTAAGCAATGAATTATTGAAGATGAATTAGATAATGATTTTTCCATTCTTCTTCATCTATCCTTATCCCCAGATCCTTTTCCCACTTAAGCATAGCTGGAATTGTTTTTGGAATATCTATATTTGCTACCAGCCTTGATGATTTTGATAATATTTTTTCAGTATTTTTTCAGTTTTTGTATAATTCATTATTTTTTCCAATTTAAAAATAGGAGTTGTATATTCTTGGACTAGGTATTTATTTAAAATGTTTTTTTTTTTTTTAACTCCAATAAAGATCTGAGAACTGGGGAGATCAGATTCTTCCCCACATGTTGCAAAAGGTTTAACTTGAACTCATTAAACAAGATTAAATATAAACACAATCCTTTTTGTTTCCATAGTTTTAAATATAAATCTTGTGTTGTTAGTTGTAGAATGTCAATTTTTAATGTTATAATTAGCTTTGAGGTAATTTTTAGATTTTTTTAATATTAATCCATGCTTATATTATTTGACTTAGAATTATACTTTTTGCTTAAATCGAATATAAGCTGTTTTTCTTTTATATTCCATATAATTAAATATAAATCTGTACCTCCTATAATGTTTTTCTATAACTCCTGCCAACCTTCTAACTCTGGGGAACAAATCTGCATTCTGTAAATATGTGTTAACATACTAGCTTTATATAATTTTCTAATGTCTGGGAATCCAAGACCTCCTCTATTCTTTTTCAAAGATTATACTTTCTGACTTGTTCTTGGGATCTTAGCTTTCCACACAAAGTTTATAACGCTTGAATTATTTTAGGAATTATTTGGAATAAATATGACCATCTCGAGAGGATGTATGAATTACTTAAGTTTATTCAGCCCCACCAGGAGAGCTCCACTTTCCTCCATTCTTTTAGTAAGTGGTTTGTAGATTTTACCAGTTCTATAAAATTTAATTCCATCAGATTGTTTAGATTTTTTTTTTAAATTTTGATACCCAGGTATTAAAAACGAAGTTTTATCCATATAAAATTATATTGATTTCTTATCTGATTTTTTTTTTTATATGTGGATTTATATTTTTAGATAAAATTGTGGATTTTTGTATGTTGATTTTATAATTTGACACTCTGCTAAAAGTACTATTTTCTTCCATAAGGCTTGTTAGAGATTGCTTTGGATTTGCAATGTCAGGAGGACACCATCTGCATATAAATGTATTTTATATTGTTTATGATTTGTAGAAAAGCCTTCTATTTTTTTATTCTGCTTGATTTTTATTGCTAATGGTTCAGTTGATAAGATATAGAGAATTGGAGAAAGTGGATAGCCCTGTCTAGTTTCATTGTTTAATGTGAACCAGTCTGGTAGAATACCATGTCCAACAGGTCTCGCTAGTGGGGAATAATACATAGACATAATTTCTTGATGCATCCAGCCCTATATGCCAAATCTTTTTAATGATTTACTCATAAATCTCCAGCTGACTCTGTTGAATGCTTTTTCAGCATCAATTGACAGAGTCAGCAGGGGTACACCTGATCTTTCTACTGAATCCATTATATCAATAAGTCACCTTATGTTTGATCCTGAAAATCTATTTGGAATAAAACCAATTTGGTCTGGGTGAATCAATTTATTTAGAGTTGGTTTTAGCCTTTCTGCTAGAATTGAAGCGGATATTTTAATATCTGTATTTAAAAGAGATATTGGCCTATAATTTTCTTAGTATGCTGGATTTTGTATAAGGTTTAAGAATTGGAATAATATTTGTTTTTGTTAATTCGATAGGAAAATAGCCTTGTTGCATTATGGAGTTAAATGTAGATGTTAACTGATCCATTAGGTTTGATTTAAATGTCTTGTAAAAGATGTTACTAAGACCATCTGATCCTGGTGTCTTTTGGAGATGTAATCTGGCTATGGCTTGTTCTACTTTCTCTAGATTTAAAAGTTGATTTAACTTTAACTTTTTTATATTTATCTATGTCTGAATCTTGCAGATAATTTTCTATGTTAAATAGAGATTTATAATAATTATTAAAGGCCTTACCTATTAATTCTGGAGACATTAAAGTTTCATTGTCTACAATTCATTTTGTTATCGTATTTTTCTTGAGTTTATTAGATAATAATTTATCGGCTCTATTACCTTTAGCATAAAATATTATTTAAAAATTTTTTCATTGCCTATTTGAATTTTGTCTTAGTTTAGAATTCATTTCTGTTTGAATTTTTAGAATTTCTATATATGTGTCATTAGACGAACTAATGGGGAAAATGCCAACACTGAAAATGGTGATCTGACCAAACCGTAAGTGACGTTATGAAAACTCTGACACGTCGCTTCCGTTCATGTAAAAGGAACTACTATCAGCTGAGCGGGAACAAACCTCCGCACATGGGCTGGCTGATTGGCATACTAGTGGGCACAAGGACCAATTACAAGAGGAACTCCTAGTATATACATGGGAAACAAGCGAGGAGCAGGAATCCGATTTAGAAAGCCTTTGAACAAGGTGAAATGCGTCTCGGGCATTCAGGACACTATCTGGGTCTACTACCCTATGGTATTTTAAATTATTTGTACTTATTTTTACTCATTTTGGTTTGAATAAATTGTTTTTATTTATACAAGTCCTGTGAGTTCCTGCAACTTCCTGCTTTGAAAAGCAGATTTGTGCCCTCTTAAAGGCACAGTGCTCATAACACTGAGAGCCCAGATCTTTTTGGCTCTCGAAAAGGTGAGCAGTTACCTGCATCATTTAATTTGTATTTATGTACTATGGACAATACACTAGGAACTGTGTTCCATTTTACTCGGAAGTTCGGTATAATCTATAAATACCCCTGCGATTGTGACCTGAGTCTATCCTTCCTAGGCTCTATGCCATGTGACTGTGTTGCATATATATCTTTTAAACCACTCCAGCTGTCCAGATTTACTGCACCAGATTTTGTCTATTTGTTTCCTTCTTTAGATATTTGGTTTATTAACTATTCCCTTACTTAAGGGTAAGTGTTTAATATTAGCGCTCCACTGGGTTTATTTGATGTGGTACATCTTTCCACTCAAGACACTCCACATTTGTGTTACAAATTAACTAATGTATAGATCTCCTCATTCAATTTAGACACCAATATTATGTACCGTCCTTGTTGGTCTAATTTCTGATATATCAGTTCAAAATGTATAGATTTAGGTATCATTATCGCTACTCCTCTCTGTCTTTCATCATTACTTGGAGCCTGGAGTAGAATTGGAAAATATTTTACTGTAAACCTATTTTTGTCTCCTAATCTCCAATGTGTCTCCTTTAAAAATGCAACATCTTCCATTTGTTTTTTTTAAATAATTGTATACAGTCAATCTCTGATATGGGGAATCAAGTCCCTGGGCATTAACTAATAGCAGTTTAACCATATTTCATCCTGTCTATAATCTCTCCCCCCCCTCAGCGGCCCTCTATTAGATAAGTTGTGTTTTCCAAAAAGACAACATTTAAAAACAAACGTTTTGCCACATTTGCCACATATACTAATCAAGGACAAAAAAAAAATCCTTCTTAGAAAAGAAGGGAGATATGTACAGTCAACCATCAAGTAAACCGGAATTGCTCTTGGTTTCAACCTAAGATAGACTCTGAAACAGACCCATGCAGATAATCTTATTTTAATATATCCAAGGAGAAAAGGAGAATAAATAAATAAATAAATAAATAAATAAACAAAACCCTTAATTACATTTTACATTGCTACTTATATTTTGGATATCTTATTTATAATAATTTTTGTGCAAAGGTCTTTTCCCCTTCTCCTTTATTATCTTTACTTTTTATTAATCCTTTTATCCCCCTTCTCAGGGTGCTCATATTAATAATTGTTAATACCATAAGATTCACTATTTATAAAATTTACTTTTAATTTTTGTTTAGTTTTGTGATTAATTCTATATACTTTATTTATTATTTAATCCTAATTCTCAATTCTTGTAACTTTCCAAGTGATATTCCCAATATTGTGTTGATTCATTTTTTAAATAAAAACATTTAAAAAATGAATTAAAGGATAATCAAAAAAGTATATATATATATATATATATATATAGAACTATTTTACCTTATTACGAGTGTGTTTATTTAATATTTTTTATGTTCTTTGTCTCATGTTTCATACATTTTTGTGCTAAGAATCCTTATATTATTAAATGCTCAAATTGGTAAGTGCTATTTCTGATTAAATTCTAAATATTATTGTAGTTACATTTTTCTGTTTAATTTGTGGCACTAGTTATTATTTGTAAATAATTCAGTTTGTTTGTGGTATCTATCCATTAGGATATGATGTTTGTTCAGTGCTCCTATAGTCTCAAACATATCGATCAGATATTGGTTGAATTTTTCTTGTATTTATAGTTTCTGGAATGTATCTTATCATCAGGTTGAGTCTTCTGGAACAATCTTCCACATCATTAATTTTTGCCTCTATTTTTTCTATCTTTTCCATTAAGTTGATTTTTATTTCTTTTGTTGAATGTTGTTGCTTCTGGATATTTTCCATATTTAATTCAATAGTGTTAACCTTTTCTTTAATTGCTTGAATGTCTAGTTGAAGTTTTTCTGAGCTTTTTGAAATTTCTAGCTTTATTTGTGATAATTGAGTGTTAAGGCATTCTTGTAGAAATATTTGTAGAATTATTGTAGAAATATATAGGGGAGTCTTCTTCCTCAGTAGATATATTAGGTTTATATTGATGTTGTTCTATTGTTGTAGGAATCTCTACAGAATTTGGAAAAAAAAATTGTAGTTCCTTAGATGGAATTGGTGAAAATAATCCAGAGAATCTCTTTTCTGAATTGGCTTTCTGCTTTATCTCTTTCCTTTTTTGTTGCACTTTTTTAGTTGCCATCTTGTTTAAGGAAATAAGTAATTACTTAACACAGGAGAAGAAATAAAAATAAAGAAAAAAAATCCTTGGAATTGACTTTTTCTATAGGTGAGGTTCTGACAGAGTTATAGTTATATAATTCAAGTTGTGCTTTTTCTCTTAATCTATTTGCTTGTATTTTTATAAGTTCATTCAGCGGTGTGTATATATTCTTTACATAGGTATTTCCCCTTTCTCTTTTTTTGTTTTCCTTCTGCCTTTATCTTCCCTTTGTTTCTTTTTTTCTTTATTTTTCTTTTGATTCTTTTACCTTTAGTTTTTTTCATTTGCCTCTCTTCCTTCTCCCTATTTTTTTCTCTATTACACTTACCAGTTTATAGCTAAATGGGGGGCATTATTTGTTTATGCTAGGGAGTTGTATTGCTGCAGCAGTACCTTTTTGAAAGTTGGCATCCTTTCTATTTCACCTCGTGGCTCGCTCAGTGACTTTGCACTCCGGCTTTTGTTTAAGGCAGGGAAGGAAGGCTAGCAGACCCATTGGGAAGATGGTAATTCAAGTGTTCAGGCACAGTTGATTTGGCTTATCTGTTTGTCTCAATTTGGCAGATCCGCTTGTCTTATTTCTGTATGGCCATGCACTCCGGCACTCTAGCACTCTCCGTTTCTCACTGTCTCCTTACCTAAGCGTCTCCCTATGCATGGGACTCTTGGCTCCACCTACTGGCGTGCACGTAATTATATCATTCTGCAACCGCCAATGTATTCATGTGTCTTTTTTTAAAGGGGCAAACTTTTTTACTAGACATAATTTCATGAGACTTTCGATTGTACATTTTCGCAGAATCATCTCTCTGAATGATTTTTAAACCACCCGTTTATTAACTAGCCACCACAGAGGGTGACAGTTACACAGAGTTTTACATTAGGACAACATTTTAAAAAATCATCAAAGTTAAAGTTTTACAACGGCATTCTATCACTCTCTGATACACTCTGCTGCTGTATTAACCCTTTAAGACCGGAGGGCGTACAATTACGCCCTATTTTAAGCAGGCTCTAATTGTACGCCCTCCGGTCTTTTCTTACTTACCCAGTCGCCGGCGATCCCATGCCGGCGATCGTGGTTGCGGGGATTCCCAGCAAGCCCCCCGCAGCAGATCCTCCCTCCTAGGAGCCCTCCGGCCATGTGAGAGTGAGGTCCTTGCGAGGATCTCACAATTACATGGCCGGGATAGCTGGCTGAGGCATTGCCAGCAGGGGGACTAACTGTAATGACAGTTAGTCCCCCTGCTGGCTGGAAATAAAATTAAATTAAAAGAAGTGTAAAAAAATATATATACTTAGATCATATATATATATGATCTAAGTATATATATACACATATACATACACACACATACACTATCTAGGTGTATTTTACTATTAATATATATATAATTATATATATATATATATATATATATATCAAATTACACGTAGACTGATACTGATAACATATATTTAATTATTGTTATATATATATTTATATATAATATAAAAAAAATTAAATATGTAAAAAAATAAAATTAAAAAAATAAGTAAAAAGAAATTATTAAAAATATATAGATGTGTGTTATTTTGTTCTAACTGTATTTTGATATTAATATATATATATATATATATATATATATATATATATATTTATATCAAAATACATGTAGAACAAAATAATATATATATCTATATACATAAATATATACGGATATATCACTATATATACAGGGAGTGCAGAATTATTAGGCAAGCTGTATTTTTGAGGATTAATTTTATTATTGAACAGCAACCATGTTCTCAATGAACCCAAAAAAACTCATTAATATTAAAGCTGAATATTTTTGGAAGTAGTTTTAGTTTGTTTTTAGTTATAGCTATTTTAGGGGGATATCTGTGTGTGCAGGTGACTATTACTGTGCATAATTATTAGGCAACTTAACAAAAAACAAATATATACCCATTTCAATTATTTATTTTTACCAGTGAAACAATATAACATCTCAACATTCACAAATATACATTTCTGACATTCAAAAACATAACAAAAACAAATCAGTGACCAATATAGCCACCTTTCTTTGCAAGGACACTCAAAAGCCTGCCATCCATGGATTCTGTCAGTGTTTTGATCTGTTCACCATCAACATTGCGTGCAGCAGCAACCACAGCCTCCCAGACACTGTTCAGAGTGGTGTACTGTTTTCCCTCCTCGTAAATCTCACATTTGATGATGGACCACAGGTTCTCAATGGGGTTCAGATCAGGTGAACAAGGAGGCCATGTCATTAGATTTTCTTCTTTTATACCCTTTCTTGCCAGCCACGCTGTGGAGTACTTGGACGCGTGTGATGGAGCATTGTCCTGCATGAAAATCATGTTTTTCTTGAAGGATGCAGACTTCTTCCTGTACCACTGCTTGAAGAAGGTGTCTTCCAGAAACTGGGAGTTGAGCTTGACTCCATCCTCAACCCGAAAAGGCCCCACAAGCTCATCTTTGATGATACCAGCTCAAACCAGTACTCCACCTCCACCTTGCTGGCGTCTGAGTCGGACTGGAGCTCTCTGCCCTTTACCAATCCATCCATCTGGCCCATCAAGACTCACTCTCATTTCATCAGTCCATAAAACCTTAGAAAAATCAGTCTTGAGATATTTCTTGGCCCAGTCTTGACATGTCAGCTTGTGTGTCTTGTTCAGTGGTGGTCGTCTTTCAGCCTTTCTTACCTTGGCCATGTCTCTGAGTATTGCACACCTTGTGCTTTTGGGCACTCCAGTGATGTTGCAGCTCTGAAATATGGTCAAACTGGTGGCAAGTGGCATCTTGGCAGCTCCACGCTTGACTTTTCTCAGTTCATGGGCAGTTATTTTGCACCTTGGTTTCTCCACACGCTTCTTGCGACCCTGTTGGCTATTTTGAATGAAACGCTTTATTGTTCGATGATCACGCTTCAGAAGCTTTGCAATTTTAAGAGTGCTGCATCCCTTTGCAAGATATCTCACTATTTTTGACTTTTCTGAGCCTGTCAAGTCCTTCTTTTGACCCATTTTGCCAAAGGAAAGGAAGTTGCCTAATAATTATGCACACCTGATATAGGGTGTTGATGTCATTAGACCACACCCCTTTTCATTACAGAGATGCACATCACCTAATATGCTTAATTGGTAGTAGGCTTTCGAGCCTATACAGCTTGGAGTAAGACAACATGCATAAAGAGGATGATGTGGTCAAAATACTAATTTGCCTAATAATTCTGCACTCCCTGTATACCCCTATATAAATACAAATATTAAAAAAAAGTTATACATATATATACACATATGTATATATATACATATATTCATTCAACACATATATTTATGTAATATTTTTACATAATTAGGTATCCTAATTAATTACAACTAGCGGGACCTGCCTGACAACCCATGCCGAAAGTATAGGGAATTTAATTTGCTAGCACTATATTTAACCCTATAACTTTCCAAGACACCATAAAACCTGTACATGGGGGTTACTGTTTTACTCGGGAGACTTCGCTGAACACAAATATTAGTGTTTCAGAACAGTAAAATGTATGCCATTTGTAAATTTGTTCCCTGGGCTACTATACAGTCTCAAAGGCAACATAACCAATCTGGCGAATTTCAATTTCAAATGTAACACGCTATATTTGACCCTGTAACTTCCCAAAACACCATAAAACCTGTACATAGGGGGTACTGTTTTACACGTGAGACTTTGCTGAATACAAATATGTGTATTTTATTGCAGTAAAAGCAAACAGTATTATGACATTGACAGTTAAAATGTCATGTAGAACTAAAAAAATAACAACATTTCTTATTTTCTCCCATTTTTTTCATATAAAATTATGTTTCATAGCTAAATATTTGATATTAAATGAAAGCCCTGTTTCCCCTGAATAAAATGATATATAATAAGGGGGGGGGGGAGGTGCATTTAATATGAAAGAGGTAAATTACGGTTGGACAGACATATAGCGCAAATGCCAGGTTTTGTTTATGTTTTGTTCTTTTCACAACGTGTACATTTGGCTTAGCCCTTAAGGGGTTAAGGGATATGTTAGAGCCTTTGCCATGCTGACATGGCAATATTTATAATAGGCCAGACTGCCATGTATACTAAGAAACTGTACTGAACAGACCATAACAAAATGGTCATCTTAAATGTATTTATTTATAAAATATTTTACTATGAAGGATACATTGAGATTTCTCTTGTTTTCAAGTATGTCCTAGGCCCACAAACACTGCATTGTTACAATAAGCTACAATATAATTGTGATGGAACACTACTACGCCGTCACTTGGGCATCAATGGCTCCTTTGCTTGTGTGGGCTCTGGTAGGGAGCATCAATTTAGACTGCACAGACTTAGACCTAGCCACAACGTGAAGTGACAAGATGGCGCTGAACCAGAGACTGTGTGACCATATGGGTGGGGGTTGGGACTTTCCCCTTTGTGACTCAGGGAGCTGAGTCACCTATTGTTGACTGTGTGTTAATCCCTTTACCTAATGCATAATGTTTTCCTGTGTATCCAAAGTAGGTGTTCTGTGATGGTGTGTTCAATTGGTTATTAATGGGCATAGTGTGATTGGCTGTTTGTTTAGGCCCAGTTTGATTGGTTGCTGTTCCAAACCTTTGCGTGTTTACTAATGAGTTTATTTTTAAACAAATACATGGGTGTGTCTAATAAAAGTTAGTTTCTGTTCTACCCTCAAGCTGTATGTGTCTGCTGTTCTTGGGAGAGAGGTGTTAGCTGACTGGATCTTCGTGAACGGGCTGACATCTGTGGTTTGGCAGCAGGAAGAAACTGTTTGGACGGGTGTGCTCAGTTGGGGCACAGGGGACCCGTCACACTTAATATTACAAAAAAATTATAAATAAAATAATACAATATACAAAAAGAAAAAAAAAATATATATATACATATATCAATGTACTTTTTTTAAAACAAGAACTTGTTATGCAAAGTAAAATGCATTTTTAAAATAGCATGTAAAAATGTGTTATATGAATGATTTCATTCTTTTTTTAATCTGGAAAAGGCACTAGGGCATTTATGTAATGAGACTCTCGACTTGTTAATGGGAATTATTTGATCATGCAAACTGCATTAGGAAATCTGCTGAGGCTTTTAAAAATGTATTTTAGCTTGACTCTTGTAATTGCTGTGAGATAAACAATTAGCATTCCTTCCACTCTCTGCTAAACCAGAGCTTGATCCAGGAAGTAAATTGAAAGTAATTTGATCTACTATTTACTCACATAACAGTTAAACAAATTTTGGAACATCTATTATTGCATTTAATTCAACTTTGGTGTTAAGAGCATTTGAAATGTTACAGTATACAAACGATTCTGAGCACGATTTATCAATGCCTGGTTACTATACAGATGCAACCACAGTAAATTCTTTAATATAAAAAAAATATTATTGCAATTAAAATTATTCTTTGTTTAAACATAACATCTCTTTAATGGAATAAAATGGGTTAAATATAAAGAACAAATCTGGATCATAATTCTAAATGTGGTTCAGCTGCCATGAACACAAGTGGAATGGTCCTGTTAAATTCTCCATGTTTAAATATAAAAAAAAAAAAATTCCTCTTTAAATATACCTCACAGTCATTTTTTTTTTCAGGCCTGAATTTGCTGTTGTTACTTAATTAAATATTTAATTAAATAAAAAAAGAATTCATATTCTGTCATGTTACGATACATTAAGTAATTCCCAATTAAATTTCAATGTGTAACATGTGTACAGGAATGTAAATTTTCTCCCTTTTTTACTAGTATAATTATATAATATATGTATATAGTTAAAGAGTTACTCCTAGTACCATAAGGGTTTAAGTGACCTCACGTGGTAACGGTGTTTAACCCCTTTAAAAAATTGTACAAGTTGTGATCAAAACAAAATGTAAACAAAACCTGGAATTTCTTTATATGTCAGTTCAACCGTAACTCACCTCTTTCGTATTAAATGCACCCTCACATATTATATATAATTTTGTTCAGGAGAAACAGGGCCTTCATGGCAAATCAAATATTTATATATTTAACCCCTTCAGGACGGAGTCAATTGTACATGTTTTGATCAAAACAAAATGTAAACAAAAACTGGAATTTGCTCAATATGTCTGTTCAACCGTAATTTACCTCTTTCATATTAAGGGCACCCACACTTATTATATATCATTTTATACAGGAGAAACAGGGCTTTAATTTTGCATTAACTATTCATATATAAAACATAATTTATTATGAATAAAATAAAAAACTGTGAGAAAATAAGATTTTTTTTTTAAATGTAGTTCTGCCTGACATTTTAGCTGTAAATGTCATAATACTGTTAGCTTTTACTGCAATAAAATGCACATATTTGTATTCAGCAAAGTCATACGAGTACAACAGTACCCCCCCTTTAACAGACTTTACAGTGTTTTGGAAAGTTACAGGGTCAAATATAGCACATTCCATTTTTCTGTTTTTTTTTACATTGAAATTTGCCAGATTAGCAAAGTTACCTTTGAGACCGTGTGGTAGCCTAGGAATGAGAATTACCCCCATGATGGCATTCCATTTGCAAAAGTAGACAACCCAAGGTATTGCAAGTAGGGTATGTCCAGTCTTTTTTTAAGAGCGACAAACGCTGGCCAAAGTTAGCGTTCATATTTGTTTTTGTGTGAAAAAATCAAAAATCAAAAATTTGGCCAGTATTTGTGACTAAGGAGCTACTAAAAAAGACTGGAGAAACCCCATTTGCAATACTTTTTGTTGTCTGCTTTTGCAAATGGTATGCCATCATGGGGGTAATTCTCATTCCTGGGCTACCATACAAGCTCAAAGGCAACATAACCAATCGGGCAAATTTCAATGTAAAAAAAAGGAAAATCAAGCCTTATATTTGACTCAGTCATTTTTGAAAACACCATAAAACCTGTACATGGGGTGTAATGTTATACTCAGGAAACTTCACTGAATACAAATATTAGTGTAAATAGTAAAACATATCACAACTATTATATCGTCAGTGAAAGTACAGTTTGTGTGAAAAATGAAAAAAACGGCACTTTCACTGATGATATGATAGTTGTGATATGTTTTACTGTTTTTAAACACTAATATTTGTGTTCAGCGAAGTCCAACACTACCCTCCCATCAGTGGTGGAACTGCAGGGGTCACAGTTGCGACCTGGGGGGCTCGGCTGCCCTGCGGACCCCTACGGCCTCGATGCCCACCACCATATGTTGTGGCCCCAGTCCGCGAGGTAGAACCGCCGGGGCCGCACGTTAAGGGGTCCATCGGGTGGCCCATGCTTTTAGGGCCACCCCATAGAAATTCATTTACAGGGGGCTCAGTCAGCGCTGTGGTGCTTTAACAGCGTGACCGGGCCCCATGAGATGACATCAAAGCTGGGAGGGAGTGACTGCCCAGGTCACTCCTCCCAGCTTACACCAGGAGCTGCACAGGAGGAAGAGGAGGGAGTCCAAGTGGGAACACTCATCAGGCTGAGCAACCACTGGACCTCAGGGAAAGTTACCCTGCTACCTAAAAGGTAGGAAACAGGAGGGTGACTAAAACATTTTGTATATGCATGTGATTGTTTGTATGTATATGTGTCCGTATGAATGTTTCTCTGTATGTGTGTCTGCATGTATGTGTGTCTGTATGTATGTCTGTCTGTATGTTTGTATGTATTTATGTTTGTCTCTGTTTGTATGCATGTGTGTGTGTGTTTGTATGTATGTGTGCTTGTGTGTGTGTGTCTCTGTGTGTGTGTCTATGTGTGTGTCTGCATGTGTATCTTTTGTCTGCATGTGTGGAGGGGCAGCGTATGGTGGGTACACGTATGAGGGGGCATCAAGGCAGTTTTAACACCAGGGCTCCATGTTTTTTAGTTACGCCTCTACCCCCCATGTACAGGTTTTATGGTGTCCTGGAAAGTTACAGGGTTAAATATTGGACTTGCAAGCCAAATTCTCTGGACTTTCTGACTGTGTTGTCAGGCAGGTCCCTCAGATTGTAATAATTAAAATGACCTAATTATGTATGTATATAGATGTATATATGTATTTATAACATCATTCTAAATGTATGTAAGTTAATATATATGTATATTAATATCACAATACAGTTAGAACATATTTAAAACACTTTTTTAAAATTTATTTTTATAATTTTTTTTCTTCATTTTAAAAAAAATGTATTTATTGATTATTTTTATTTTATATGGATAAACCCTATAATCAGAGGGTGGAGCGCTGAATAATAGAGAAGCAGATATTAGCTTATCCCTATGTATGTTAATATAAATCTCTATGTGGAGTGATACATAAAAGAGAAAAAAACATAAAACAAATCTAGTGCAGATGGTATTTTCAATATACTAGATTCAAAATAAATAAAGGTAGACACAGTCAAAATCTCCAGAGCCTGAGGATAAGGCTCTATAATAACGCAGCACCACACCTTCTTGGATAAACAGGAATCTCAAGGCAAGCAAAACATAGGAGATTATGGTGCAGTATGTCTCTGTTTATAGTAAGCTAAAATCTCTTCATAAAAGAGGACTCTAACCTTAATAAGAGCCCATATGTGTGGTGTCAATTTGTGGGGGGACACTCCCCAATCTGGAACCTGGAATCGGACAGACTACCAAATAGTACTAAAATCTACAATTTATTAACAGACAATCATAGGTGAATAAAAATACATAAAAGCAAAATAAAAAGGGACTTATCAGTCTATGGTAGTGCAGTCCTTGTATGCCAAATGCCCCTTTCATTAACTTTGAAAACTTTTTTCCAGGCACTAGGGGGAGAGCCTGAGAGCTCAGGCAGTCCTCCTGCAGGCACTGCATTAGCTGGCAATACCAGCCATGTGATTGTGAGGACCCTGCGATTACACAGCCCTGGAGGGCCGGTTCATGCAGAGGGGGGCTGCCTGAGCTCCCTGGCAGACCCCTGGATTGTGACCGCAAGCGGGGACCTGGTGAGTCTTCTGGACGCGGGAACGTTCTTTGCTGCCCTCCGGCATTTAGCGCCACCCAAAAAAGGACGGCATATAATGCCCGCTGTCCTTAAGGGGTTAAAGTTTGTATGTGCAATGTTTCGGTAAGATGCTTAGCACATATAGAGATATTTGATTATGATGCTGGAGTTGTAACTTCAACTCCAGCAAACTCATAGCAGCCTGGAACAATAGTTCTGACTTATTACATTAAATTTGTCTATAGATTTCATCTGCCATCAGCTTACATAGCATGCTGGTGACAGACAACCAATGGTGGCACAAGACCTCCTATTTTGCCCGTGGCAGTACAAGAACTCCTCTCCAGAATATTTGCGTGATTGTAATTCTTAACTTTGTAATGTGAAAATTGTAGCTCTATAACGTTTTTAATGTCTTATCAACAATATTGTGTTTAGTAATAATCCAGTAATTATTTGCCCTTATATTTGATAAATAATCATTCTTTATAGACCCATCTCATGTCAGTATGGCTCAGTTATATAGATGACAACCCAAAGCTGTTGTGAGAAACCTCAAAAACAGTCAATAGGGGAAAAATGAATGTCATACATGACCTCTCACACTAAAAAAATGGCAGGCTGTTCTGCTAACACTAGAAAATACCCTAAAAAACTTGCATGCAAACTATATATGCATTCCAACCCCCTCCAAAAAACGAGGGGCATACCTTGAGGCTAAAGATGCCTTGGAGGACATGGTAGCCCTGATGGCACAGGCTAAATTAGACCATCATACACAGCAGTTTTTTTTTTGATGGGATGCAAAGTCCAGAAAGCTATTGGCACACATGGTAAACTCCAAAAATATGTACAAGTCCCTTGTTTTACTGGTTACATCATCTGGCAACATGATAACCTCAAATAAACTATTTTATCATAATTTCGAGACACTATATTCATCACTTGCAGATAACCATCCGCAGGAAATAGAATTCCTTAAAGAATTATGTATACCTCAAATTGACTTGGATTTAGAGCTCAGCTACATGTCCCAACTGCAGTCCAAAAAATTCACAGAGACTCACAATGTAAAATCACATGAACCTACCAGGTTTACAGCTGAAAATGTTAAAATTCTCAAAGTACATTATTATTATTATTATTATTATTATTATTATTATTATTATTATTATTATTATTATTGCCATTTATATTGCGCCAACAGATTCCGTAGCGATTTACAATATAACAAAAAAAACTTACGGGAACAATAGGTTTAAGAGGACCCTGCTCAATCGAGCTTACATTCTATAGGAGGTGGGGTGTAAAACACATTAGGACAGGAATTTGCAGTCAAATAAGGTGATCTGCCCTTTAGGAGAGAGCAAGAGACAGGTATGTGAGGTAGAGGTGACTCTGGGAGGCCATAAGCTTTCCTAAAGAGATGGGTTTTAAGGCACTTCTTAAAAGATGCAAGACTGGGGAGAATTTGATGGCGGTAGGCAGGCTATTCCATAGGAAGGGAGCCGCCCGCGAGAGGTCCTGCAAGCATGAGTTGGCGTACGGGTGCAGACAACGGACAGGAGGTTGTCACGGGCAGAGCGGAGAGACCGAGAAGGGACATACCTATGGATCTGTGAGGAGATATAAGAGGGGCTAGAGTTGTTCAGTGCTTTATAGGTGTGAATTAGTACCTTGAATTGACTCCTATAGCATACAGGAAGCCAATGTAAGGACTGGCAGAGGGGTGAGGTGTGAGAGAAACGACTAGAGAGTAAAATTAGTCTGGCAGCAGCATTCATTATGGACTGTAGCAGTGCAGTATGGCTTTTGGGAAGACCAATCAGGAGAGGGTTACAATAATCCATGCGGGAAATTACTAGAGCATGGACAAGCTCCTTTGTAGCATCTTGTGTAAGAAAGGGGTGGATGCGGCTATGTTTTTAAGATGGAATCTACGGGATTTGACAACATGCTGGATGCGAGGCTCAAAGGTGAGGCCAGAATCAAGTATGACGCCAAGACAGCACACTTGCAAGGATGGACTGATGTGGGTACCACAAACTTGAAGGGAGAGTGAAAGAGGATGATCAGTACTAGGAGGAGGAAAGACAAGGAGCTCAGGTTTAGAGAAATTGAGTTTCAGAAAGCGGGAGGACATCTAGTCAGAGATGGAAGAAAGGCAAGCAGTGACACGTTGCAGGAAGGCAGGGGAGAGGTCCGGGGAGGAGAGATATAACTGGGTGTCATCAGCGTACAGGTGGTAGTGGAATCCAAAAGCGGTAATAAGTTTGCCAAGAGAGGCAGTATAAAGAGAAAATATAATACATCTCTGCACTGTTCTGATCCTGCTGTTTAACTAAATATACTTTGAAAGTCTTTAAGTTGACTCTCTCAATCAGGCCAGAACAGTCTTGACACCAAAAAGTGACAGGAACCACATCCAAATGTGCTTATATTGACCTATGTTGCTAAAGAACCTACATTTTAAAACTTCTGTTTAAAATTATAGTCTCCAGGCTCCAAATCTTCCTTTCAAATATACCTTTCAAAAAATAAGCCCTAGTGCATTTTTTCCACGTGAAAATTAATATAAGACCTGGTCTTATTTTTGGGGAAAGACGGTAGTATCCTTTTGCTTGTATAGTCCCAATCACAAACTCTAAATTATCTAGGGTGTAAAAATCCAGAAATTTAACCTCCTTATACAAGGTAAGCTTGCAGAGACACGTACCACTGATTTTGGGGATATCCATTAGTGGAGGGATTTTGAAGGGAAGTCCAAAGTTTTTAACCTCTAACAAGCTACCCAGGCTTCCTCTGAACCTGAAGTTCTTAATGTTGCACTATCCTAGCAAAGAATGTTGTACCCTAGCTGCGGACATGGACAGAAAAACCTCTTGTGGGTCTGGAACCAGCCACATTCTCCCTCTAGAATGCTATTCATAACCAAACTAAATTACCTATTTTGAATGTACTGACTTCTTATGTAGAATGTACTCTAGTGAATAAGAAACTTGTAGTAAAAAACTTTGTTCAAGTGTAGAAGAGTATATTTTGACTTAGAACCCACCTTTCAACACACAATACTCACGACATTAGAATACGCAGACTGCTACTCATCTGATGTTATTTCATACAAAACAGAAACAAGAATGTATGATATTGAAAAAGGTTTATTGTCTTTAAATTATATCAAAACGACTGTAAAAAACACAGAGATTGTATACTGAATGTTGACTTACATTCCCAATAAAAATTGTTTATGAAAAAAAAAACACATCATTGGACCCATTCTCACATGTGGTAGGCAAAAGCTCAATGTGTCAGCATCAAAGGAATTCACTCTAGTAAAAGCGTAATCTGCAGCACATTAAATAAGGGCTAGTGGCTTGTCTTAGGCACCTCTCATACATTTCTCTATCCCCTTCATGGAACTGAGTGAGCGCTGAGTGGGCCATAAACTTAAGCACGAGAGGTTCAATTTATCGTGGACATTCTGATCTAAATCTATTGCGCACTCCTCTTATATGTAGAGAAATATGTTCAAAAAGAGTGTTGTAATAGAGGGCTCACCTCTAGAAACAGGGTAATGCCAAGCCCTGCAGCACTGGTAATTACTGTCAAGCAACTGTCTTTTCCTGTAGCAAACCTCTAGCAAAACAGATATCTCTTTATATCATAACAGGCTATCAAAGTAAAAAACAAAGAATGAAGCTCATTCAATATAGAATAATAGAAAGGGCTCTGATTATGATCTCTCCTATCCTCCTTCACTCCTCGGCACAATCATCTACATGAGAAAATTCTGCAAGTGTGGACAAGATGGCTGCCATGATCTCGTGGCGTGACCCCTCCCCAGTAACCAAAGGGTTGAGGTACACCCAAATTAAAATAAAATTGTGTGAACAATGTACAAGGTGTCAATATAAAAATATGTAAGACATAATATAAACACTAGTGAAAAGCAAAAGATAACACTTTGTATAACAGAATATAAACATTATCCTTTGACCTGTATCCTGCAGGAGCAGCAAAGAAAGAGGGCCAAATGGATCTCACATACAGATGTCTTTGTTCTGATTGGTTTGCTTGTTTCTGTATATTTTGATGTGTTGCTGTCTGCAGCTGGTAAAGGCAGTTATGCAGAAAATATGATACAATCCTGTCATGTAATAACATTTGCTGTTGAAGATTAATTTGAAGCTCCAAATGTCAAATAACACGTGTCAGAAATGGTTGTTGGTATACAATCGTCCATAAACAGGCCAGGATACAAGCGGCGTTCAAACAAAGTTCCTGCAGCAGACCTCCCAGATAGCTACGTACTTGTCCTTCAAAGGTCATGTGTTATTCTAACATATGTTATTGAGCATTTGGAGCTACGTATTATTTTCAACTACCAATTGAGTAAGACAATTGCAATTTCTATCAAATATAACTATGGAGACATTTTGCTGAAAGACTGTTTCATAATGCAATTCGCTTTCCAACTTGTTTTGTTGATAGATGGATCCTTGCTCATTTTCTCTCATATATTTATTTTTCTTTTCCTTTGTTATATATTTTTTTATTTTATCACTTTTTTGTTTCTGCGTTATTTATGTTTATTGCACTTAATGAGGGTACATGTTATATTTATGCATTTTGTAAGTATTAATTATGAACTGCGTTGCATTTAAAGGGAAAGGAAGCCTTTCAGTCAACACCCTTTCTCACATCTCATATCTTAAAATTTGTTGCTGCCAGTAGAGTTTTTCTTCAGCTTAGACTGCTTTCTAATTACAGTTTATTACAACAAAGCACTTTGTTTTGTATATTTAGAAAATTGATTGCCTTACACGTTTTTTTGGCATTCTTTATACTTGGCATGCATGGATAAACATACAGGCTCAAAATGACACGTCAACACAATACGATAATAAACTGTATACAGCAAGACATGTTGAGAGTAATGCATTTTTTTTTGTTGGTAGAAATTTAGTAGACGCTGGTAAGCAGCCCTTCTCTTGTAACCAAAAACAGATAATAATAAAACAGTAAGTGTGAAATGGTCTACTAGAATCACCAGATAGGTAATAACCACTGGAGTACATGTTTAAATTACAGGACAGAAGAACAGACATAATAAATTTAAAGTAGGATACACAACAGGCCAGTTAGAGTATAGTACCAGCATAGTGAGCAAGGAAAGCAAGCCTGCTTATCCGGTGTCAATGGATGGGAGGTGGCAGTGATATATTAGCAAGAATCCATCTAGACTTGTGTTTGGCCCCTCCACAAGTGTTGATGTGCACTTGTGTCTACCTGCCAGGACTCCAGTTAAGTCCAGCTTTTTACTTGGTCTCTGGGCCATCCTAATACACGTTGCTGGCATTTCTTAGCTGGCACCCTCCAGTGGCGCGAAGATTCAGCATCTTCCAGAGTGTCATGCAGGAAGCGACGGTGATGTGGTATGTTACAGGTGAGATGATGATTCACCGGCTGCCATCTCCACACTAATCTATTCCCCTTCAGGGCTCTGCATATAGTACGCTGATGTGGCACCAGGGCCATGCACTTCTCCAGGTCCGCCCCAAAGCATTGGAAAATCTCATCAAGGCATCTGAGAGACTGGTCTATAATGCCACGATGATCTCCAATGGCCATTTCTAAGCAATGTAAAGTCCATCATTCTAAAGTGAGAAAGATTACTTAAAAGTGGAAAACATTCAAAACAGTTGCCAATGTTCCCCTCAAAATATACCTCAAGGTCATAAAAATTGCAAAAGTGTTCACTAAAGTTAGTTGAGCGTCCCCAATCTTGCTTAGGCATATTCCCTCACTTTGTATGTTGTTGCGGTTGTCAGGAACCAACCAGCATAGGTGAGTGCTTTGAACCAATGGGGACCAGGATAACCCCCAAAAGTCCAGAGGAGGGGAGATGGTAGTAGGGCAACCAAGAGTTTTCAAGATATTTGTGGACCTCGAGCTGGGAGATTGGCCACATCTGCCAGCCGTCAGGCCTCCAGTTATGCTAGGCCGTGGGGCAAATTGACTTGTGCACTCCTGAGGATGGTGCAATTTGTGTATGAGGGGTTGCAGGCTATGTGCAAGTCGGTCTGCTGCTGTTTTAATTAGATATCTGAAGACTAGCTCTCTTAGGAATCATGCCCTATTCCTATAGAGCTTTCCAAACCACCATAGAACATAAAACATATAATGTGATGGCAGGTAAGTACCATTCGGCCCATCTAGTCTGCCCAATTTTCTAAATACTTTCATAAGTCCCTAAGATAAGGCCAGGGCCTAATGAAAGTATTTAGAAAATTGGGCAGACTAGATGGGCCAAATGGTTCTTATCTGCCGTCACATTCTGTGTTCTATGGTGGTCTGGAAAGCTGTCTATCTATGATTATGATACTATTTAGTATCTTAATGGTGCTGTTTTGTTATGCCTTTTTTTCAGTTCTTACTGTTGACACTTAATAATATAGATTCATGAGAAAAAAGAAAATACACCATGTTTGACTGCTAATATGTTGCCATGTGTGAAAAACTAAGTACACCCTTACTGCTTTCATAGGAATTAAGAGGCTAAGTAGCAGACAGGTGCTACAATTCTAGTGCCCTTGATTAATTGATCATTAGCAATTGGGACTACCTTTACAAAAGCCAAAGCTTTAGCAGTTTGCATGTCTGGTGCATTCAGAAGTGTGTTAACTTAATGTCAAGGAGGAAAGGCGACAACAATAATCTTAGAGAAGCAATTGCTGCTACCCATCAAACTGGGAAGGGTTATAAAGCCATTTCTAAGTAATGTAAAGACCATCATTCTAAAGTGAGAAAGATTACTTAAAAGTGGAAAACATTCAAGACAGTTGCCAATATTCCCCTCAAAATTCACCTCAAGGTCATAAACATTGCAATAACTCCAAGAGTTATATCTCAGACTCTACAGACCTCCGGATGTTAAATGCTAACATTCAAGACAGTACAATTCAAAATAGACTGAACAAGTGTTTTGTTTGGAAGATTTACCAGTAGTGCTTGACAGTTGGTAAAAAGAACATGGCAGCATAGTTTAGATTTCCAAAGTTGCATCTGAACAAACCACAAGACTTCTGGAGCAATGTCTTTTGGACAGACGAGACCAAAGTGGAGTTTTTGACCATAATGTATAGTGCCACATTTGGCAAAAACTAAACACTGCATATCCGCACAAACACAACATACCAACTTGGCCAAAATTGTGTCATGCAACAGGACAATGATCCCAAGGACAGCAGAAAAGCTATAACAGAATGTCTGAAAAAGAAAAAAAAATGTGCAGCAAAGGCCCATTCAAGGTCCATACCTCAACCCGATTGCAATGACGTGGTGGCACCGTAAAAGAGGTGTGTATAAACAAATGCCAGCAAACCTCAGTTAACTGAGGCAACATAATCAGTCTCTCACAACCACAATATTCTGAGAGACTGATTAAATCATAAGATGTAATTGATTTTTCACACATGGCTTCTCCATTTTGGCTTTATTTTTTGTTAACTAAATCATGACACGGTGTAATATGTTTTATGTGTTGTTGTTATCTGAGGTTGTATTTACCTTTTTTTTTTTTTTTTACGTTTTGTATTTAATTTTAAGACCTGCTAAGGAACAGATGACTAAAAAAGTCCTGGTTTGTAAAAACATAGACTTCAAAGATGGTGCACTTTGTTTTTCCCATGACTGTATACTGAAACTGGCGTACTTAAATCTCTTTGTGAGCAGATTCTCTGTATTTATTTTTCTATATTTTTTGTGGTACCTCTAAAGACATGAATCCTTTTCTGAATCCTCCACCTATTCACTCAGAGTTGGTGCTGTCTGGTACATTGTTTGGTTATTACAAAATTGTTGTATATGTTTGTAAAGGTTTTCAATTTCTGTATCAAAATCTGTATGAAATAAATATGTCTAATTTAACACATGTAAAATATAAAAAATATGAGACATAAAGTCAACAACTACTTACACTATGCTAACAAATGTTATCCTATTTTAAAGCATTATGTGTTTATTTTATAGAAATTGTTACAATAAAGCAATAATGTATCAACACTTGGAGGGTGATTCATCATGCTCCGTTAGTGAGAACGTGGACCTTGTCAGTCGTAATTCCTTTTAAGTCAATGAAAATTACAGCCAGAACAGAATGTGTTATCCTTAACTAAGATTGATGAATCACTACCCTAATGATCATTTCTACCAATACAAATAACTTGGTTGTTTAGCATTAAAACAAATGTCAGTTAACACTCATTGAAAGTTTGTATTTGCCTCTGTCTATTTAGGGTTATTTGCCTGCTAAATAAACTAAAAAATAGAAATAACTATACATATAATTACTTGACTGTCACTTTATCTTTAGTAAGATCATCCTGGGTGACACATCTTACCTCCATCATTAATTTTGTCAAAAGTTTTTATGACCATAGTGATTCTGCTCAGTCTTTTCTTGCAAATGATAGTACAATACCTGTGTGCATCACTGCACAAACCACTACAACTAATTAATTGTTAGAAAAACAAATTTAGTAGGACATTTACGTTAACAACATTTATTGATTTATTTTACATTTCGGATATAACAGCTCTATGCATAGGGATTGATATAGATTATCAATGATATGTTCATTAATCAGCACATTAGTTATACACTTGTAAAACACACAAAAAAATAGAATCAAATACAATTAAAAAATATATAATTTTGGTAGGATGCAGAGTGCAAGGTCGCCAAGAGAATAAGTACATAGAGGGAGGAATGAAGCTAGAAAGTAATGAGTAGACTTTCCCATGATGAAAGAATTTGTTTTGACCAAACCACTTTACCAAAAAAAAAACACATGATGGTCAAATTCCAGCTATATGGTTATCTGGACTATTCTGACTAACTGCCAAGTTTCAAACACTGTCCGACCAAGGGTGCATGTATATGCCTGAAGGATTTTGTCATATACTATGGGGGATGTTAAATAGACCCCCAATCCTAGGAGCAGGGGGATTGGGAAAGAAAGGTATGTTCCTCTCCATTTACATTTTTAATCCCTAACATCTTAGCAATGAATGTGCGTTTAAAAATGAAATTGGTTAGTGTGAAAATCATTTGAAATTAAACTATGCAAAGAAAATTTGCACAAACTGAAACAAACTATGCTCAACTTTGGGTTTGTCCAAATCGATTTTCATTTTCGGATAAACTGATCTAGACAAATTTTCAGTCCATGCACAAGTCTATTCTATTGGCACTGGATATTTCCTCTAGTGATATAGTCCCTAGATATTTCTCAATTTCCTATTGCAGCTTGCAAAAATGCTGTAGTGTGTCCTGTTTTTTTCAGAACTTTTTTCTGACAGCTTGAATGTCATAAAATGTGAGAAGGCATGAGTGCATCTCAATGAGGAAAGTTCAGTGTCTGCATGCAGAGGGTGGAGACACTGAATGGCAGTGCTGCTAACTGTGCACTGCCCCAGGAAGCACCTCTAGCAGCCATCTTAGTAACTGAGTAACCAGTGGAGTTGTAAACACTGCATTTTCTCTGTAAAGGAAGTGTTTACTGTAAAAAGCCTGAAGAGAATGATTCTACTCACCAGAACAAATACAATAAGCTGTAGTCGTTCTGGTGAATTTAGTGCCCCTTTAACTAGATGTATTATCAACTGACATATTATTTGCTCTTCTTAAATAAAAAATGTTAAAGTGATTATGCCAATCTAGGAAACTTGATTTTTTTTTATATGTCACCCAATTTATTACAATGTTCTTTGCATTTGTTTTAAAGGGACACTAGTCACCAGAACAACTTTAGCTTAATGAAGCAGTTTTGGTGTATAGAACATGCCCCTGCAGTCTCACTGCTCAATCCTCTGCCATTTAGGAGTTAAATCCCTTTGTTTATGAACCCTAGTCACACCTCCCTGCATGTGATTTGCACAGCCTTCCATAAACACTTCCTGTAAAGAGAGCCCTATTTAGGCTTTTTTTTTATTGCAAGTTCTGTTTAATTAAGATTTTCTTATCCCCTGCTATGTTAATAGCTTGCTAGACCCTGCAAGAGCATCCTGTATGTGATTAAAGTTCAATTTAGAGATTGAGATACAATTATTTAAGGTAAATTACATCTGTTTAAAAGTGAAACCAGGTTTTTTTTTCATGCAGGCTCTGTCAATCATAGCCAGGGGAGATGTGGTTAGGGCTGCATAAACAGAAACAAAGTGATTTAATTCCTAAATGACAGTGAATTGAGCAGTGAAATTGCAAGGGAATGATCTATACACTAAAACTGCGTTATTTAGCTAAAGTAATTTAGGTGACTATAGTGTTCCTTTAATGATTATAATATATAGCTATCTTACATTCTTGAATTTTTGAATTGTCACTGCAGTAATAGACACACTGCTGAACAGGATGAAGTTGAAGCACAAAACCAATGTTCGTCACAATAACATTTCTGATATTGACACATATAGTCTTTATCTGTTTCTTGCATAACATTACTTTTTTCAGTCTCATGTGTCATTTATATAATATTCAATATGTAACCAATAGTTCTTTTTATTTTTGTAGTGACCTTCTACAGTGTAATGTACCCATAGCTATTGTGGACGACAAATGTATTATAGAAAATTTCCATGTATTATACTTTCTAACTTTATATTTCTACCCTTCTATATCTATATAGCAATTACGGTGTAACAATATATCAAGTACATTTTAATGAATAAAATTAAATCACACCTAAAATGCTTGCATTGTGCATGTGCCTTTGGTTGTGGGCAATAAATTTCAGTCATACAAATCCTACTTCCAGCCTATAAATATTTATGTGTAAAAAAATTGATAATGTTTCATATGGTGTCCTATGTATCATTTGTGACAATAATTTATTTCAACACCCATCACTCTCATTGTAATTACATAAAAATTTATTCATTTAAGGTTTACGATGTGTGTTCCAGTACACTGTAATGTTAAGTAAGTCACTCATAGTGGGAGTTGTTAACTAAACTCAGAGTTAAAAGGGTAATCCAAATGTGGCCATGTGGGCACAGTGACTAGAGGGGTATCCTTTACACCTCGCTGATGAGGCCCAAAGACAGCCAAACTGTTGTCTGGTGTTGTCGTCAAGAGAGAACCCTATGACATTTTGAGTTTGGACCACCTTTGTGGATAGGACCAATCTGATATGCAACAGTTTATTTCTGTAATGGAAGATAATAGGCATTGCAAGCCATGTTTCCGTGTTTGCAGATGACACAAAACTTTGTAAAGTAATAAAAATGTGAGCAGGATATTGCTTTGCTGCAGAGAGATTTTGATAGATTGGGGGACTGGGCACTAAAATGGCAGATTAAATTGAATGTAGAGAAATGCAAAGTTATGCACTTCGGAGTCAAGAATGCACAAGCAACTTACACCCTAAATGGTAGGGAATTCGGGATAACCACACATCACAAGGATTTGGGAATTGTTATAGACAACAAATTGGGCAGCAATATGCAATGTCAATCTGCAGTTTCTAAGGTCAGTAAGGTTTTGTCATGTATAAATAGGGGCATAAATTCTCGGGATGAAAATATAATTTTGCCTATAAATCGCTGGTAAGACCACACCTTGAATATGCTGTGCAATTTTGGGCACCTGTTCTAAAGAAGGATATCATGGCACTAGAAAAAAAGTGCAGAGACAAGCTACAAAATTGATAAAAGGGATGGAGAAATTTAGTTACGAAGACAGGTTAAAACATTGAAATCTCTTTAGTTTGGAAATACCCCACCTCAGAGGGTATATGATAACATTATACAAATATATTCGGGGCCAGTACAAACCATTATCTTGAAATCTATTTATAAACAGGGCTATACATAGGACACAAGGTCACACATTTAAGCTGGAAGAAAGGAGATTTCATCTATGGCAAAGAAAAGTTTTTTTTACAGTAAAAAGCAATAAGGATATTCTCTGCCTGAAGCAGTGGTTTTATCAGAGTCCATACAGATGTTTAAAGATATTACTTTGCTGCAGAGGGATTTAGATAGAATGGGGGACTGGGCACTCAAATGGCAGATGAAATTTAATGTTGAAAAATGCAAAGTTATGCACTTCGGCGTAAAGAATACAAAAGCAACGTATACCCTTAATGGACGCGAATTAGGCATAACAACACACGAAAATGACTTGGGAATTGTTATAGACAACACACTATGCAACAATGTGCAATGTCAATCAGCAGTGGCCAAGGCCAGTAAGGTATTGTCATGTATGAAAAAGGGCATTCATTCTCGGGACGAGATTATCATTTTGCCTCTTTATAAATCACTGGTAAGACCACATATTGAAAATGCTGTGCAATTTTGGGCACCTGTTCTAAAGAAGGATATTATGGCACTAGAAAAAGTGCAGAGGCGGGCTATGAAATTAATAAAAGGAATGGAACATATCAGCTATGAAGAAAGGTTAACAAATTTAAACCTATTTAGTTTAGAAAAAACGTCGCCTGAGAGGGGATATGATAACATTATACAAATATATTCAGGGCCAATACAAATCATTGTGTGGAAATCTATTCACAAACCGGATTTTACATAGGACACGAGGCCATGCGTTTAGACTGGAAGAAAGAAAATTTCGTCTAAGGCAAAGGAAATGTTTTTTTACTGTAAAAACAATCAGGATTTGGAATTCTCTGCCTGAAGAAGTGGTTTTATCAGAGTCCATACAGATGTTCAAACAGCTACTGGATGCATACTTGCAAAAACAGAATATTCAAGGATATAATCTTTCAATGTAGGGTAATAACTGCTTGATCCAAGGATAAATCTGACTGCCATTCTGGGGTCAAGAAGGCATTTTTCCTAGCTTGTTGCAAAATTGTGCTTCAAACTATTTTTTTTTTTTTTGCCTTCTTTTGGATCAACAGCAAAAAATGTCTCTTTTCAGCTATGTAACTATGTAAAACAAATTGGATAAATACTTTCAAAAACATAACATACAGTGATATAATCACGAATTAGTGGGGTAATAGCTGCTTGATCCAAGGAGACATCTGACTGCTATTTTCAGGTCAAGACAGCATTTTTTTCCTAGTTTGTTGCAAAATTGGAAGCTCTTTTGGATCAACAGCAAAAACATATGTGAGGATAGCTGAACTTGATGGACACAAGTCTCTTTTCAGCTATATAACTATGTAACTATTCCAAAAGTTCCTTACTTTAAATCATATCCATACCGGCAAACAGCATTATAAAGCTCCTAAAAAACCCAAGGTGATCTACGTGTTTTGTGCCTGCAGCACTTTTTTACAACCATTATACCACTGTATGTCAATATGAACATAAAATAGAGAAACGAACTTTTGAACAAGCAGTGGATGGATTATTTCTCTGGTTACTATTGACTTCAACTTAATCTCTCTGTAATAGCACATGTGAGCAAAGAAGTTTGACACCTTCATAGGAACTAACCAAAGAGCAAGCTATTACTTGTCTGACTGTTCTCAGTGGTGTTGTATCCTCTGTTAGTTTTGGACTCACCATATCTGCTTATGACATAAATGATTATTTTTTTCTGCTTCCATGTATACCATCCTGGTATTGATGCTAACTAGCTGCTAAATAATATTCATTGACAGCAAAATTCTCAAAGTTAAGGAAAAGCCAATTAGTGTGATGTCAAACATAGATGGAGGAGGGTTGAAACTGAAGGGATTTGGTAATACGCATTATTAATTTTCTATCACCCCCTTCAACCTCTTATTTACTTATATATTTATTATTATTTTAAATATACTGTTTATTTTTTCCCATATGAATTGTTTAACCAAATTGTTCACTTATGAAACTATGAACTTGTCTTTCTGGGCATCACTTCAAAATCATTTACCAGCACTCCAAATAATACACCAGAGTTTTAGTCATCTATATGCACAAATTAGCCCAATAGTGCAAGGCTCAAATTTCAAGTCTTCAATTTCTAGACACCTGTAAAATGTACTTGCCACCTTGCAATTTTATAAAAAGCATTTTTCTTTACTGAAAAGTCTGAGCATGGCATTTCAGTGGTCAGTTTTTTAATGCTCTGCTATATTATTTGTTTAGTGTCAGTGAGTGTGAATGCAGGAATATGTGTGAGTAGATGTGGTGTCTTTAGTTTTTTAAACTGTCCAACAGCTCACAATATCTATGATTATTTTCTGATCACCTATATGATGGCAATAGTCCAGCCATTACTAAGAGGTTATGCATGTCCAACTCTAATGTAGAAATAAAATCTGATTTTATTTTCTTACTTTCCCTTTTTTGTCTGCTCATTGTTGAAACCATTATGCTGCTTAAATTATTGTATTCCAAATGTAAACCTGGCAACTTGTTTGGATCCTTTTTAATATTAGGAATTCTGAACAGATGCATTAGTGCTATTTAATGAACTAAGGTACATGTAAGAGCCACCAGTGTGCTAACTATTGTGAAGCACTAATGCTGCTTTACATTAATTTAACCACCTGAATAACAGATTGTCTAGTTTAATTGAATGGATCACAGATCAGTATTTGAATGAAACTGGAAAGATAAAAGATGACATTTAAAAAAGTATTAACCTGGTAAACTTGCTTGTGTGGAGGAACATACAGGATAATATCGCAAAGTATAAACTGAAATTTGAATATAATAGAGTATATGAAAAGGATGCTAGTGAGTGGAATGTTTAAGGTTTTTAATGAATGATTGAGATAGAAAGACAGACAGACAAACATATTGATGGAATGCAGGTGGACAGATAGAGATAGATAGAGAGAGATAGATAGAGATAGATACAAAGACAGACAGAAAAACAGATTGATGGGATGTGGGTGGCTAGATAGATAGATAGATAGATAGATAGATAGATAGATAGATAGATAGATAGATAAAAAGACAGACAAACAGATTGATGGAATGCAGATGGATAGATAGAAAGACAATATTTTTGGACACTGACAAAGGTTTTGTTATTCAGGCTGTTTAACAAAATACATTAAAATTACAGTTAAATAATGAATATGGGCTTAAAGTGCAATCTCCCAGCTTTAATTTGAGGGCATTCACACCCAAAGTGGAGTGGGGGGTTAGGAATTACAGCTCTAATATGTAGTACCTGTTTTTCAAGGGATCAAATGAATTGGACAATTGACTCAAAAGCATAGTCTATTTCTTCATTATTTTTTAATTAGTTAAGCAGGTAAAAGGTCTGGAGTTGATTCCAGTTGTAACATTCGCATTTGGAAGCAGTTGCTGTGAACCCACAACATGCGGTCAAAGGAGCTCTCAATGCAAGTCAAACAGGCCATCCTTGGGTTGGAAAAAATAAATCCATCAGTGAGATAGCAGGAACATTAGGAGTGTCCAAATCAACAGTTTGGTACATTCTGAGGAAAATAATAATGCACTGCTAAGCTCTGCAACACAAAAAAAGCCTGGGTGTCCACAGAATACAACAGTGGTGGATGGTCGTAGGATCCTTTCCATGGCAAAGAAAAACAACTTCACAACATCCAGCTAAGTAAAGAACATCCTCCAGGAGTTAGATATATCATTATCCAAGTCTACCATGAAGACAAGACTTCACAAGAGCAAACACAGAGGGTTCACCACAAGGTGCAAAACCATTCATAAGCCTCAAAAAAAGAAAAGGCCAGAATAGACTTTGCAAAAAAAAAAAAAAATAATTTAAAAAAGCCAGCAAGTTCTGGAAGATCATTCTTTGGATAGAAGAAACTATGACAAAACCTATACCAGTAAAACATGGTGGAGGCAGTTACATGTCATGGGCATGCATGGCTTCCAGCGGCACTGGGTCAATAGTGTTTATTGTTTGTTGATGATGTAATAGAAGACAGAAACAGCCAGATGAATTCTTAAGTGTACAGGGATATTTTGTCTGCTCAGTTTCAGTCAAATTCAGCCTGATCACCTGATCTAACCTGATCAAGCATGCATTTCACTTGCTGAAATAAAAGGCAGAAAGACCTATGAACAAACAACTGAATTAGCTGCAGTACAGGGCTGGCAAAGCATTACAAAGGAGGAAACACAGCATTTGGTGATGTCTATGCATTCCAGACTTCAAGGAGTCATTGCCTGCAAACGATTCTGTACCAAGTTTTTTAAAATTAACATTTTATTTATAATTGTGTTAATTTGTAAATGTTTAATTGAGGCCCTGAAATAATAGGATTGTTTATGAAAATTGTTGCAATTCCTATACATTTCATACAATATTTTTTTATCAACCCCTTCAATAAAAGTTGAAAGTCTGCATATCAACTGCTTCTTGGTTCTTTCATTTCAAATCTATTGCGGTGGTGTACAGAGCCAAAATTATGAAAATTGGGTCAGTGTACAAATATTTGCTGACCTAACTTTAGACACAGTAATATAATATATGTTGGACATGTATATAGGATATCGTTAGGACTAAGTGGATTTTTTTTATTTTTCTTAGTGGGACCATTTTTTTTTTTTACTAAAACAGATCAATTGGGATTCAGATAAGGTTTCATGAAATTCTTATTTGACTATCGATTTGACCAAAAGTAGCCTAAAAGGTAAACAAATTACTAAACTGAGTTGCATTCAGATGCCTCAAGTAATTTTTTTTTTGGATCAGGAGTATCCAAAAGATAGATACACATTTTACCCCTCTTTGCTGTAGATAATACATCATAAAATAAAAACTATACTGACAAAATGTTGTTTCAGATGAGATTTATTAATTTCTCTATTAGACGTAATGATTACTTTACAATTGGCCTCTTTTATTTATTAAAGGATCACTATAGTGTCAGGAAAACAAACCCGGTTTCCTGACACTATGTCATCCTTGGGAGACCCTCACCCTCAGGGTCCCCCTCCCATGGAACCCCTTCAGCAGCTTACCTTAATCCAGTGCCGGGCTCCCTCTGTGCTGGTGACCTCTCATCCCCCGCCGACGTCAGCTCCTCAGTGGAGCGGTATGCGCATGTGCGGCAAGAGCCGCAAGCGCATTCTAAAAGTCCATAGGAAAGCATTTCTCAATGCTTTCTTATGGACGTTCTGCACGCTGGATGCAAATTGGAAGACAACCACTAGAGGTTGGATTAACCCTGCTATGTAAACATAGCAGTCTCTCTAAAATTGCTATGTTTACATGTGAAGGGTTAAAACCTGAGGGACCTGGCATCCAGATCCCTTCATTGAGCTGAAGTGGTCTGGGTGACTATAGTGTCCCTGTAAACATAAATGGAGAGAAGTATCAGAGTCAAATATTGGGTAAGTTTTAAAACAATGGAAAGATAAACTCAATATGTCCTCCTGCGATGATGTAAGTACTTCTGTATAGACATAATACAAATGCAAGTTTTAAAGTGCATCATAAAGCAGTATGAGAAATTGTTATCACCCAATCGAGCAGAAATTAAAAGCATGATTTATGATTCTACACATCTGTTTCTGAAGTAGAACTGGGATAAATTAGCTGTAACAATATCATTTACTGAGGACAACAAACAGAACACAGATGAGTTTTATATATTTTCCTACCAATGCACAACAAAATTACAAAAGTGTAATACTTTAGAGAATTACAATAATTACTGAGACAACTGACAGAGAAGTGGCAATGATGTGTCAGGTTTTTTTTTAGTTCTCTAACGTATTGCCATCCATTTCATATAATTGTGTAATAGTAATGGGAAACAGTTCAATACAGTGATCTACAAAGGTAGGATTATATGGATTGGTGTTTTTAAAACGCACACAAGGACGTTAATTGATCAATCTATTGACAATTATATTGATGTGCATGAGTATTTTGAAAAGTTACTGCATAAATATTTTAACTGTTCCATCAGCAAATATTACATTTTCTTCATATTGTTTTTATATTTGTTAATCTTTTATGACTTCAATTGAATTCATAGTTTTACAGCAATTTACGAATTGTTGTATAGAATCATGTTGTCATCAAAATTGGTTATGCTCACAAGAGCTTCTCCTTGAGTTTCAGAGCGCACCGATGACAGATGTTTTATTTTATGCACAGACTTCTGGGTTGCCCAAGTCACAAATTAAATTAAAAATATATCTGGATGTGCAATGTTTCAAGTAGAAACACTGCACATCCCGACTCCTACCACCATGGCCACTTCAAAAAGCAGTAGTGTTCCTTTAATTGCTGTGGTCTCAGGACACGTAGTATTTATCTGTTTATATTAACTTTCAGTGCCACATGAAAGAGGTACCTACCATGTTTCTTAGTATTGTAGTTAACATGAAGGATTCATTTTTGTGGTGCTACAATACACCTAGCCTCGCTATGTATTCACACCAATAGAAGGTTCTTGTTTTCAGTTCATGAAACCTCACCACCTTTTAGAAAATAGCAAATTGTGTTGCACTTTTCATGTTTTTTCTATGGATTGAATGTACACCAGTCAGAATATTTTAAGGCTGTCACTGCAAAGTTACATTACATTTTTGGATTCACCTTGTCACAGTGTCATTTAGTATCAATTTTAATTTATTAAATATGGCATGGACAACTTATGATACTTAAAGGGACACTATAGTCACCATAACCACTATAGCTTCCTGAAGTGGTTCTAGTGTTTGAGTCATGTCCCAGCAGGCTGAATAATGAAAACACTGCCTTTTCATAAAAAAAGCAACGTTTGCATTGCTGCCTAGAAACACTTCTAGTGCATTGTGTACAGCATCTACATTCAGCAGAGATGCTGAACGCTGACTATAGAGATGCATTGATTAAGAGCTACATTTTGCAGTGTGTGCAAAATAGCCTCCCAATGCTTTCCTATAGGAAAGAATTAGATTGGTAAGATCATTAATATGGATGATCTCAGCCATGGAGGTGGGGCCACTCATGGCGAGATCATTGCTGCAATAGAGAAAAGGTAAATTAACATACTTTTTTGCTCGATTCTTAGTTTTGGGGTTTGAAACCTAAACAGGTAGCCCAACACTAAAGTGTTAAGCAGTGGCGCAGGGGTCGCAGGGGTCACAGGGGTCGCAGCTGTGACCAGGCCTGTCACTGCAGGGGCCTGGCTGCCATTGCAACCCCTGCAACTGTTGGCCACCAGCAGACCTTTACAGTGCACAGCAGCACCAGCCTGGGACCGTGGTCACAGGCTAATCAGCAGGAGGGAAGCGATGTGCTGCTCCCCTCCTGCTGCTGTGTGTAGCACGTCTGAGCTGTCTGACAGGAAGAGCTCACTGAGAGAGCACTTCCTGTCAGACTCAGTCGGTTACCGCGACCGCAGCAAAAATGTAAGAGGGAAATGGAGAAATGGAGGGTCTGCAGGGGAAGGGGGAGAGAGAAATGGAGGGGCTGCAAGTGGAAAACAAATGGAGGGGCTGTAGGGGAAGGGGAAGAGAGAAATTGAAAAGCTGCAGTGGAGGGGAGGATGGAGAGAAATGGTGTGGCTGCAGGGGAAGGGCGGGGGAGAGAGAAATGGAGGGGGGAAAGAGACACATGGAGGAGAAAGAGTGGAGGGGGGAGAAAGACACATGAAGTGGCTTGCAGTTGAAATGAGACACATGTAGGGCCTGGGGAGATCAAATTAAACACTTGGGAAGGGGGGGATGAGACACATGGGGTAAATGAGACATATGGAGGGGAAATAGTGGAGGGGGAGAAGGACACATGGAGGTGCCTGGGGGATGAGAGACATGGAGGGACTTTGGGGGAAATGAGACACATTAAGGAGCTTGGGGGAATGAGACATGTGGAGGGGCTTGGGTAGAGGGAATGTTACACATGGAGGGGCTGGGAGGGAGGAAATTAGACACTTGGGGGGGATAAGACACAAAAGGGTGCTAGGGGAGGGAATGAGACACATGGGGAAATGAAAAAAAAACTTGTTTCAGCTTAACCACATTATCCAAAAAAAACCTGAGACTGATTTTTGTCAATATAGCTCATATGAATATTGTTAACACAAAAATAAAGGGGAAAAAAAATCCAACTTTTTTTTCAGACAAACCAAACAGGCATGAATATTGGCAAAAGGGAAAAATGGAAAAATAAATATTAGTATACTGCTAAATATTTGTATAAAATATTATATATATATATGCATTATGTATATATTTTTCCACATTTTGGTTCACAGATCAAGGGAGAAAAAGTGACCAATGGAGATGAAAAGAGAAGAAGCAGTAAAACCCATATATGTGTATAGATGTTTTTTTTTTTTTAAATATATACTATATAAATATTTCCATATAGAGTTTTTACTCCTCCTCCTTTTTTCCCTATATGGCTCCCTCACTTCTCACCTGAACTAATAATAAAAAAAAAAACAGCAGTGCCTTCCCCTAGCCATCAATCATCTTTGTTCTCATTAATTATCTCCTTTTTTTGGTGCCATGTGTAGAATTCCAAATAACGAATCAAAACAAATATGCTTGTTTATTGTGTGAGTCATTTGTTTCTAATTACTTCTGGACCAGTCTCTGATTGCCTTTAACATAGATAGATAGATAGATAGATAGATAGATAGATAGATAGATAGATAGATTAGATAGATTAGATAGATTAGATAGATAGATAGATAGATAGATAGATAGATAGATAGATAGATAGATAGACGGACGGACGGACGGATGCAATTATAATATTGTCAAAAGGATATGTAAAACATTTATATTTAAAAAAAATATTTAAAAAAATTAAACACAAGTTTACAGGGGTTTGTAGATTGCTATGTAAAACAGCAAAGCTGACAGCTCTCCTCTCT
The DNA here is from genome assembly GCF_036172605.1 of Pelobates fuscus. Taxonomy (NCBI): domain Eukaryota; kingdom Metazoa; phylum Chordata; class Amphibia; order Anura; family Pelobatidae; genus Pelobates; species Pelobates fuscus. Next base: position 234,415,982 of record NC_086321.1, on the reverse strand, counting down.
AGAGAACACGATGTGAAAGATACCCTCCATTACACGAGTGGGCTTGCATGAGGGGTCAGGTGGCAGTGACCGAAAGCTGCCAATCATAAAACCAGATTATAGTTGCAAACACTTCAAAAGCGACGAGCAGGTACATTGCAGTACCTGTGACATTGCAAACCATACATATGCATGCCAGCAGAGAGACATCTGCATATCCATTTTCCATCGCTGCCCTAGACCTTCACGTGACTGATTGATGTCTAGGAGAGCCATAAACTATGGCATGTGATCACTGTCATCAGCTCCCAAGTTAATCACAAAGCCTGGGAGTTAGTCTATTGCTGTACTTCTTCACTTGCTGGATGCCTTCTATAGCCAGGTATACACCAGACAAATCATGTAGTACCCAGTACATGGATTTAAAGCCCAAATATGGTACAACTGGCATCTGAAAGGTGTGATATTTATGGATGTCTGGCTATTATGTATAGCACCACTACTTTAAAAGTCCAATATACAGGATACACTGGCCACAATTAATGCAGTTACTGAATGTGAATGGGTTTAATCAGCTTAGAAAATATGAACGTATCAATTTACTTTGTAATCATTGAATATACATAACATGCCACCTAAGCTGTAAATATATCTGCTTAAGTACAATGGCACAAACCATTCAATTCAAACATCAGTGATTTATTGAATAGTCAAGGTTTTAGTTGCAACAAAAAGATCAGCTCTCAAGGTGAAAGGTTAGAAAGGTCTCTTTGAAGTCACAAACTAATCAATATATCACTGCAACTTCCAATACATCTTTGGATTTATGCTTTTATTTTTCTATATGAGTATATGACAGGGCATGGTACAGTATAATTTCCCAGTAGATTAAAATAGCCCATGACTACACTGGGGGAAGGGGGGGGGGGGAGGGGGGGGAGAAGGGGGAACTAAAATCAGAAAATTAAAAGGTTATCACAAGAATATTGGTTTCATAATGAAAACAATGAAGGGTTTATTTACTATCACAAACTTCAATTACATAATTATGTAATATAGCCAATCCGTGACAATAACTGAATTGGATATTTTTCTATTTTATCTAAATTTTACACTATGGTTTTCATTACACTACAACTTGGTGTTTAGCGAGTAATATTTTCTTTCACCCATTCATACCACATGTGAATCTATGGGAATATGAGAGCATAACCAAATAAATAGTTCTGTATCTTAAGAAAAACATCTGATTCACATTCATTTTTGTTTTGTTTTCATACAGGGTTATTCACTTAAGTGAGAGTTCAAAGTGAGTTCAAAATGAATTTTAATTGAAGGTCAAAATAGTCAAAGTAAAAAAAAAAATCTCTAACTCCATTATGCTTGCAGTTCAGATAGTTTGGTCTTAAATATAATATTTCATTTAAATAAGACTTCCCCTGCCTTGCAGAGCTCAGTCTGCGCGGATAATTTTTTTTGCGCTGTTTTTTTTTTATTTTTTATTTTTTAATTGCGTCGTTATTATAGCTTTTTATTTGGCCTTTTTTGGGGCTGAAAAAAGAAGATTTAGATGAAAGAAAACATCGAATGGTAAGTTTTTTTTTTTAACAGGTACTTAGTTAAAGGTCCCCCCCTCATTATTTTTAGGGTGAGGGGAGTAGGTAGGGGGTTAATTTTTTTGGGGGGGAGAGGGAGGGGGTAACTAGGGATTTGGGGACCACTAGTCACCTGGGGGGACACATTTTTTTAGGGCCCTCACCCACTGCTCAGGGGTGGGGGCCAGGGGGGAGGACCTTAGGCCCCCCCCCCTTTTTAGTATTTAGGGCTCCCACCCATCGCTCAGGGGTGGCGGCCAGGGGGAGGACAGTAGGTCCCCCCCATATCATTGAGTAAACTTTGACAACCCCCCCCAACCCCAACCCCCAGCGGCGGGTGGGGGGGGTTGTCAAAGTTTACTCAATGATATGGAATAGGGGGCGGACCGAACATCACATATGTTCGCCCGCCGCAGCGAACAAGTGATGTTCGGCAGGAACTATTCGCCAGCGAACTGTTCGGGACATCTCTACCCAGATGACTTCATTGAGCTGAAGTGGTCTGGGTGCCTATAGTGGTCCTTTAAGACCTTTGGTTTTCAAAGGTCTTATTTTTCTGTGACAAAGCACAGTAGTGGCAAATCTGTAAACATCTATTTTAAGTAATTAATCACTGTCAATTTAAATATATAAAGAGAAGCCAATTATAAGATACATTGTATCAGACAATTCAATGTGTTTAACAGCAATATGAACTTAAAGTATATAATGCATATTAAAGCCAAATAATATGGATTTCAAAGCTATTCTATATAAAAAACAAACACTTTTTAAAAATCTTCATACAAACTTTCATAAATATCACACACAAAATTACTAACATTTTCCACATTTCTCTCAACACTTTTTAAATAATGTGTTAATTTATTGTTTGCTATATTACGGGACCTTTGTTATATTTCTATTGTCATGTATCACTTGACTGTGTAATAGTTCTAGAGAAATATGTAAAATACAGCTTAATGTGCATCCATTTCTTTAATGGCAAAAAACTTATCAACATACCATCCCCATCCTTAGGATGCCTAGAATGTATTTATTTGAATATCCAAAATGTTTCAAATTTTTTTTTACACTTAGCAGTCAAATTGCAAGTTAAACATATCCTACACTTCTCATAGAATCATTGGGTTGGGTGCACGTACCAATTAATGTACATGCACCATATGTTCCTAATGCTTCTCTGCGTGAAGCATTAAAATGTATAGAGATCATTCGTCATGATGACCGAACAAAAACTAAAGCAAATGTCAAGAGGAGAGGAGGGTGGGTTTTAGATAAGTGTAATAGCTTTTAGCTATATTAGTAACCGTAAGAGCTCAGTAATCTAAACAGAGTTAGAAATACTCTAAAAATAAATATAGAAACCATTAAAATACATATTATTCTTTAGGAGGACACATTCCGTACACTAAAAAAATACAATAAGGATCAGAATAACCAAACAGAGATAAAAGTAGTATAGGTACAAGGCAGCACACCTAATGGGATGGGGCTCCCTCTACAGACCCCAATGTAATAGTAAAACAATAAAAACAAAAAGGGTTGGGTAGCGCCTAAAATGAAGTGTGAATATATTTAAAAACAGAGCAATTTTTATGATATAATTGCTCTGTCTTTTAAATATATTCACACTTCATTTTAGGTGCTACCTAACCCTTTTTGTTTTTATTGTGTTTTGCATTCCATACACTACCCATACTATATGTTATTTCTCTTTAAATGTGTATTTCAATTGCTAAAATGGTTAATAAAGACCTTTTTACTGTACCTGGAAACAAAAACAAAACATTTTGTACTTTTGAAATACTGATTCCTGAGTAATTGTTTTAATTTTACATACACATATAATGGACCTCATCAATTTCATTAACCCTTTGGTAAGACTGTTTGGCCCTATATTTGTTTTCTCTATTCCTCCTGTTACACATTCTATGCACTCAAAAGCAGGTACAATATTTAAAATGACAAAAGGATGTGACTTCCATGTAATGTTGTGGCTTAAAATAGATTAAACAGAAGTAGCATTTTTTTTTTCTTTTGAAGTGAGGCACACAACTTCTTTTTCTTGCAAAGCACAGGTCTTCCTTTTATTAGTGATACATATAGCAGAAAATACAATGACTATGCCTTACAAAGATATGTCAAAGGCACATGCTCACAGTTGGTTCCTTGTTAGTAGAGGCTCACTTGTAAGCACTCATTTGTAAGCAGTATAAGGCTGACAAAAGCATTTGTAGATACAATCAGACACAACGTGTAATGTATATGTGTATGTGTGTGTACCACTAAGGACAGAGTTAACTGTGCAAAATGCCAGGAGACACTGTCAGTGTCATTTCAGACCCTACGGAACTCCCACTCCTGGGATGTAGGCTCAGAATAGCAGGAATTTAAAGGGACACTCCAGGCACCCAGACTTCTGCCCATTGGAGTGGTCTGGGTGCCAACTCCCACTACCCTTAACCCTGCAGCTGTAATTATTGCAGTTTTCATAAACTGCAATAATTACATTGCAGGGTTAACTCCTCCTCTAGTGGCTGTCTACTAGAGGGCGCTTTCTGGTTTCTAGCACAGGTTTTCTGTGCTAGAGCGTCGCTCGACATCCTCACTCTATGTGAGGACCTCCAACGTCGCTCAATTCCCCATATGCTTTCCTATGGACAGTTCTAATGTGGATGACGTCAGCGGGGGAGCAGCGAGGGTGGACCCAAAACCACCGCCGAGGGACACCCCTTCAGCAACATGGTATGGGTGGTGGGAGGGAGAGGGGACCTGCAGTGCCAGGAAGACGATTTGTTTTCCTGGCACTGGAGTGTCCCTTTAAATAGATATAAAATGTTAAAGGCAGTGCTCTTTATATATGGTCCCAACTGACTTCTATATAAATCCATTTAGAAGAACGTGTTGGTATGGAACTGAGACTTTTGCTACTTCGATGGAATAAAGTTTGTTTTTACCAAGAAGTCCACATTGGCTGGCTCCATTTTCCACTCAATTCCTTTACCATATATATTTAGCAGTGAGGCCAAATTATTTTCTGGATTATACTCCCTGGATAAATGCTTTAATGTTTTAGAGTATATTGTTGTGGAGCTCTGTGATGCAGACATACACCATATATTACTGAGAGTTTTAATGCTATGGATTTATGGGATATATTATTATTATTTATATGGCTCCATCAGATTCCATAGCGCTGTACAATGGGTGGACTAACAGACATGTAATTATAACCAGACAACTGGACATACAGGAACAGAGAGGTGGAGGGCCCTGCTCAATGAACTTACATTCTAGAGGGAGTGGGGTATAGTGACACAAATGGTAAAAGTAGGGGTACGAAATAGGTTGCTAGAAAAGTATTCACTGAGTATTCATACTCGGTTCACATTTTTGTATTATTACTTTGTAGTTTTGTGATTACATACACACTGTGGATGACGGTTTTATTGTTTTGGAGCTCTGTGATACACATACACTCCAAACATAAGTTTGGGTCATTACCATGTCGCTGAAGTTTTTCAATACTCCATGCACAATGTACTTAAACACTGGAGTTTTATTTACATGTGGTTGAGTGCTGTTATCACACAACTTGTTTGCTCACTTTGACATATGAATCGTATTTGATAATTGTAATGGAAAAGCAATACGCTGATATGTAATACACAATACACATGTACAAACATAAATGGCATTTCATTATTTCTATTATTTGTCTTCTTTGGAATTGCAGTTGTGCTTTTTGATTGAGGAACTCTCTGTCCCCCTATATTGTTCCTGCAGACACTATTAAAAGACAGTTATACAGATTGGTAGATGAATACAAATACAGATTGATATATAGACAGACAATCAGACAGAGAGAGACAGGCAGACAGACGGAAATACACGCACACATGTTTTTTTTTAAGGAAGTTATGGAACTGGAAATGCCTTTGTTATATTGAGAACACACAAGTTAATTTGAAAGAATAAGTGTCATTCACAGCAAGAATGCTTTTAGAACTAAACAAACAGTAAAGAAAGTATTGATCAGTACAACGTTTCACATGCATTAGTTTTAAGACTCTAGTAGGAACAGAGATGCATGCATCTGTTATTCAAGTTTCCAATTTGTCCAATTTGTGGTGAGTGTCTACCTATTCATGCAATGTATAAAATATCAAATAGGTCAACTATGTGTAAGATCTCTTGGTTAGATACACATTAGAATTAAACTCTAAATTTCATACATAAATAAAATCTGGGTACAACTATTAATGTATCTAGAAAGATTTTTTTTTTTTTTATCAGGTTTTAAAATATATATACTTACTTATAATCAAGGCAGTAGAAGTTAGATGTGATCTCCTTCTTCTAACATTGGCCCTTAATACAAATCTTGCACTTTACTTGTCATTTCGTATAAATTCATTTATTAATAAATGTCAACATAATTTCACTCAGCGCAACAAAACTGTTAAATATTAGTCTCTCTGCGACCCAATAATTAATAATGAATTAGTTGGCAGTTGTCCAACCAAAGCAATTCACATTAAGTGCTCATTTAAGATTTAATTAAAACACCTTTGTGTATGCATCAGGGAATTTCTCTTCTGTTGTATTATTCACATAAGGACCTTGCAAGTAGTATATTGAGATGTTTAATGCACACCACATTATGAATCTCTTGTTTTAAGTATCATTGATTCCATTATTGACTATAACAGATCATTTTTTATTTAAAATCATTGGTTCATAATTTTAAACTTTAAATTTTAATAAATGTGAACAAAAACTCCCTTACTGGGGTGGCTCCATAAATACTCATGCAGAAGGAAATATAGTCTTGCCAGAGAGCCTATTGAATTGCTCAAAATGATTGGAAGGGAACCATATGTGCTGACGTAGTGTTCTACACTTTACTATCATTCACCCCATCCACCACCTGCGTCAACTCAGGAGGATCAGATGATTTCCAAGCCCTGGCAACACAGATTTCTGCCACCATGAGGAGGTGAAGGAATAATGAATTTACATTGATAGATATAGCCAGGGCAGGGATAAACAGCAAAAAGTGCTGTGGGCAACACCTTCTTTTTATAACCAGAAATTTAATATGCAATTATATATATACCAAGAGAGTTGTGGTGGGGAAAAAAGTGTGGATAGAAACCCCTTCCACCTGAAGTAAGTGGATAGCTAATGCATTGCTAGACAAAAATGCACACACCTCTCAAGCCATAAGATTTGCTTTTCCCACAGAAATCTCACTTTAACACTGCTCTCACTACTGCAAGGGATTCTGGGTAGGTGTGTGCAAATAAGCTCAACAAAGAAACACATTTTTGCCTCATAATTCCAATTTATACATAGATTCTGTAGAGTATGTGTCTGCTGTATACAACAGATTTTAAACACAACTCAGAAAGAGGAGCAAAGCCAATGAACCATTCATGGACAGCTGTTTCATTGTTAATGCAAATCATCAGCATGAGGTTGGTTACTGGCTTCCTATCGAGGCTTGGCGTTACTTGTAAAGTACATACTAATAGAGTTGTGGTGGGGAAAAAAGTGTAAATGAAAACCCCTTCCACCTGAAGTAAGTGGTTTATATATATATATATATATAGTCATGAGAAAAAGAAAGTACACCCTCTTGTATTCTATGGTTTTACATATTAGAACATCATACCAATTATCTGTTCCTTAGCAGGTCTTAAAATCATGTATATACAACCTTAGATGAACAATAACACGCAACGTATTACAGTGTGTCATGATTTATTTAACAAAAATAAAGCCAAAAGGGAAAAGCCATGTGGGAAACCCAGCTAAACATTTTGATTCAATAGCTTGTAGATCCAACTTTACCAGCAATAACTTGCAGTAATTGGAAATTAGAGTTGGACAGAAATCCTCCACAATGATGTAAGAGACTGATATAGTCATACAGAAAACAATGTTGCTTCAGTTCATCTAGGTTTGCTAGCATTTTTTTTATGTACAACTCTCTTAAGGTCCCACCACAGCATTTCAATCAGATTGAGGTCTGGACTTTGTCTGGGCCATGGCAAAACCTGATTCTTTTTTTCAGTGATTTTGTTGTAGATTTGTTTGTGTGCTTGGGATCATTGTCCTGTTTTATCACCCTATTTTGGCCAAGCTTTAGCTGTCAGACAGGTGGCCTCCTATTTGACTCTAGAATACTATGGTCAACTCAAGGTTCCTAGGTCATGTGGCTGCAAAACAAAATTATCACCCCTGTACCCCTGTGCTTGACAGTTGGTATGAAGTGTTTGTGCTGATATGCAGTTTGTTTTTGCCAAATGTGGCACTGTGCATTATGGTCAAACATCTCCACTTTAGTCTTGTCTGTCCAAAAAACATTGTTCCAGTTTTGGGGGTTGTACAGATTCAAATTTGCAAACCTAAGCTGTGTTGCCATGTTTTTCGTCACTGATTTTTGGAGTGAAGAGGCTTTCTCCTAGTAACCCTTCCTAACAAACCATACTTGTTCAATCTTTTTCGAAATGTACTGTTATGAACATTAACATTTAACGAGCTAACAACTGTAGAGTCTATGATGCAACTCTTGTTATTTGTTTCAATGTCTCTGGGCATTGCACAGTCTAACCTTGGTGTGAGTTTGCTGGGGCGTCCATTCCTGGGAAGATTGGCAGCTGTCTTGAATGTTTTCCACTTTTGAATAATCTATCTCACTGTAGAATTATGGAATTGTTGGGAAATGGCCTTATAACCCTTCCCAGTTTGATAGCTAGCAACAATTGCTTCTCTGAGATCATTGCCAAAATTCTTCATACCAGCAAGCTGCTAAAACCTTGGCTTTTATATAGGTGGTTACACTTGCTGATGATAAATTAATCAAGGGCATTTAAATCCTGGGCTCTTAATTCCTATAGAAGCAGTAAGGGTGTACTTTGTTTTTCATACATGGCATTGGCTGACCGAGACTGACCGAGATAAAATGTATAAAATAATATGGATTCAAAAGAAACATTAGCTTTTTTTTCAATTCTATCTATCTATCTATCTTTCTATCTTTCTATCTTTCTATCTTTCTATCTATCGCAAATTGTGCTTATGAATGATTTTTCACACTGTTAAAGTATTTTATTACAGGATAGTCTATAGATATAAATCAAGCAAAGTCCTAAATTCCCAGTTGCCTGAAATGTGAGGATGAGTAATTTACACTTCACTAACCTGAAAGTTGATCCGGCACTTTTTTTTTCTTGCACATTTTTCTTTCAGTCTGCGGATACTCCTCACCAAGTCTAATTTGTTGAAGAACAGTGTGACTTTACATCATTTAACTTTTCTTTTAACCATTTCAAATTGGACCATATTACCTGTTCCCTGAAACAATACCCTTTGCTAAATTCTTATTTGCTAATTTTATTCTGACTAACATATCACATTTTAATCATTTTATTATTCTATATGAACAGTTCTTCTCCCTCAATGAGTGATTAGTGGGATGAATTCGGTGATGTGTTAACAGACTTCTTGTTGGCAATGACAGTCATAGTAGTCTTTAGTCAAGGCAATGGAATAAGTACGGTAGATAGACAGATAAAAAGATATAACACCACAGCCATAATCACCAAGATACTTTCAAATTTCAGAGGTTAACGCATACACTATTATGTGGGGAATTCTCCTACCAGGGTGCTCCAAACTAGAATATCTACTGTTATTTATTCAATACATTTAAAGGACCACTATAGGCACCCAGACCACATCCGCTCAATGAAGTGGTCTGGGTGCAAGGTCCCTCTAGTTTTAACCCTGCAGCTAAAAACATAACAGTATCAGAGAAACTGCTATGTTTACACTGAGGGTTAATCTAGCCTCTAGTGGCTGTCTCACTGACAGTCACTAGAGGCCGCTTCTGCGATTCTCACTGTGAACTTCACAGTGAGAAGACGCTGACATCCATAAGAAAGCATTGAGTAATGCTTTCCTATGGGTGGTTTGAATGTGTGAAAGTTTGTTTTCCAGGCACTATAGTGGTCCTTTAATTAACATAATAATTAAAATTATCCTAGGAGTTATAATTCTTCATTGGATGAGAAATGGGAATGCCACAAGTCTACATCATTTTAGAGATTTGTATCAGATAGATCAGTGGTTCCCAACCCAGTCCACAGGTACCTCCTAACAGTCCAGGATTTAAGGATTACCCTATTGTGTCCAAGGTGTTTAAAAAACACACTTTAGACACAACAGGGTAATCTCTAAATCCATGCTTGGTATGGGGTACTTGAAGACTGGATAGGGAACCCCTGTGATAGATTAAAGTATATACAAGGGGTTGGAGTAATAGCTATGTAGTTGCACTAGTTGAGGTGCCCTTTGACCTACAAATCCAATAATGTATATATACTTCTTATATTTTTCTAAACCATATAAAGATATATATATATATATATATATATATATATATATATATAGATATATAGATATAGATATAGATATAGATATATATATATATCTCTATCTATATATATATATCTATATAGATAAATATATCTATATATATATATTATTATTATTATTATTATTATTATTATTATTATTGCCATTTATATAGCGCCAACAGATTCCGTAGCGCTTCACAATATTTTGAGAGGGGGGGATGTAACAATAAATAAGACAATTACAAGAAAACTTACAGGAATAATAGGTTGAAGAGGATCCTGCTCAAATGAGCTTACAGTCTATAGGAGGTGGGGTATTAGAAACATTAGGATAGGAAATATCAAGTAGGAGTGAAGCAGAGCTGGAGGAGAGAGCAAAGCACTATCCCATAGGAGAGCAAGAGACAGGTATGTAAGGGAGAGATTACTCTGGGAGGCCATACGCTTTCCTGAAGAGATGGGTTTTAAGGCCCTTCTTAAATGATTGAAGACTAGGGGAGAGTCTGATGGCAGTAGGCAAGTTATTCCATAGGAGAGGAGCCGCCCGTGAGAGGTCCTGCAAGCGTGAGTTGGCCGTACGGGTGCGAGCAGCGGTCAGGAGGTGGTCGCGGGCAGAGCGGAGGGTACAAGGAGGGGCATACCTCTGGATCAGTGAAGAGATATAAGAGGGGCTGGAATTGTTCAGTGCTTTAAATGTATGGGTTAGCACTTTGAATTGACTCCTATAGGATACAGGGAGCCAATGTAAGGACTGGCAGAGGGGCGAGGTGTGAGAGGACCGACTGGATAGGAAAATCAGTCTAGCTGCAGCATTCATTACAGACTGTAGCGGGGCAGTACGGCTTTTGGGGAGACCAATCAGGAGAGGGTTACAGTAATCCATGCGGGAAATTACTAGAGCATGGACAAGCTCCTTGGTAGCATCTTGCGTAAGAAAGGGGCGGATGCGGGCTATGTTTTTGGGTTGGAACCTACAGGACTTGGCAACAAACTGGATGTGAGACTCAAAGGTGAGACCAGAGTCAAGTATGACGCCAAGACAGCGCGCTTGTAGGGATGGACTTATGTGGATATCACTGACTTGAAGGGAGAGTGAGAGAGGAGGATCAGTATTAGGAGGAGGAAAGACAAGGAGTTCAGTTTTAGAGAGGTTAAGTTTGAGAAAGCGTGACGACATCCAGTCAGAGATGGAAGAGAGGCAAGCAGTGACACGTTGCAGGACGGCCGGGGAGAGGTCCGGTGAGGAGAGGTATATCTGAGTGTCATCAGCGTACAGGTGGTAGTTGAATCCAAAAGAGGCAATAAGTTTTCCAAGAGAGGCAGTATAAAGAGAAAATAGAAGGGGACCAAGGACAGAGCCTTGGGGAACTCCAACCGAGACAGGGCGAGGGGAGGAGGTATCCTTGGAAAAGGAGACACTAAATGAGCGTTGGGAGAGATAGGAGGAAAACCAAGAGAGGACAGAGTCACAGAGACCGAGTGATTGAAGAGTTTGAAGGAGGAGAGCATGATCAACTGTGTCAAAGGCAGCAGAGAGGTCAAGGAGAATTAATATGGAGTAGTGACCTTTGGATTTAGCAGAGATTAGGTCATTAGTCACTTTGATAAGAGCGGTCTCAGTAGAGTGGAGAGGGCGGAAGCCAGACTGAAGAGGGTCAAGGAGAGAGTTGGAATTAAGGAAGTGAGACACACGGGTAAAGACAAGTCTTTCCAAAAGCTTTGATGAGTAAGGGAGCAGGGATATGGGACGATAGTTAGAGGGGGAGGACGGGTCAAGAGATGTTTTTTTCAGGATAGGTATTACAGTGGCATGTTTAATGTCAGCAGGAACAGTGCCAGAAGAGAGAGAGCAGTTAAAGATGTGTGTTAGGATAGGCACAAGACAAGGGGAGAGAGATCTGATGAGGTGAGATGGGACAGGATCAAGTGGGCAAGTGGTGGGGCGAGAGGAATGGAGAAGTGCAGCCACCTCTTGTTCAGTAGCTGGGGAGAAAGTCTGAAGGGTAGGGAAAGCATGATTTATGTGTGGTTGAGAAAGAGAACGGCAAGGAGGGGAGAATTGTTTCCTTAGCTGTTCAATCTTGTCAGTAAAGTAATATGCAAAGCTATCAGCTGTAAGGTTAGTTTGGGGGGTGGCCACAGCAGGGCGGAGAAGGGAATTAAAAGTGTCAAAGAGACGTCTGGGATTGCGGGAGCATGAACTAATGAGAGAGGAAAAGTAAGACTGTTTGGCGAGGGCAAGGGCTGCGCTGTACGAAAGCAACATGAATCTATAATGAAGATAGTCTGCCTGGGTGCGGTACTTCTTCCAGGAGCGTTCAGCACAGCGGGAGCAACTCTGCAGATAGCGTGTTGATTTATTATGCCAAGGTTGGGGTCGTGTTCTCCTCATGGTGCATGTTTGGAGTGGGGCTGCAGTGTTCAAGGCAGATGTGAGGGTAGTGTTATATGTGGAGATGGCCAGTGAGGGACAGGAGAGGGAAGGGATGGATAGCAGCTGTGAATCAATGTCAGCCGACAGCTGCTGGAGGTCAATAGAGTTAAGGTTCCTCCTGAGCTGAGGGGGGTTAGGCTGAGGTTGTTGGGTGAGGGGGTAATTGAGAGCAAACGATAAGAGGTGGTGATCAGAGAGAGGAAATGGAGTATTGCAGATATTAGATAATGTACATGAATAGGAGAAATTAAGGTCGAGGGTATTGCCAGCTACATGAGTGGGAGAATTAGCCCACTGCAATAGTCCAAGGGAGGAAGTAATTGAAAGTAGTTTAGAGGCTGCTGGGGTTAAAGGTGGGTTAATGGGAATATTGAAGTCTCCAAGAATTAGGGATGGAATGTTGGAAGAGAGGAAGTAGGGTAGCCAGGCAGCAAATATATATATGACTTTCACATACTCTCTCTGCCTCTTTTTCTCTTTCACTCTAAATCGCTCTTGTTTGCTTATCCCTTGTCAAAGATTTCTCCTACTTCTGCCTCTTTGTCTTTCCTCAAGTCCATACTGCGCAGAAATAAGGATCTCCTCATTACAACTCGAAATACTCGAAATACATTTACAATATTATATTTGCTTAACAAATGCTGGAACCTTTTATAAAAGATATTAAACTTTGCAGGTCAACTGCGGAATTGGCCAAGAAGTGGAAATGTGTGCCCCCGCCCATCTCTATTTATATATTTATAAGCATCACTAGTCACAGCAACTGAATTGCACATATCAGTTTAGCATTCATTAAGATGATTTGGCAGTTTCTCATACTATTTATTAACATGCTAATTCATAAACCATCACTGCCAAATCGAGTTGAAATAAACAGCCTAGTTAATTGCTGAATTATAGAACTCAGTAGGAATAAGACGATTTTGGCAGCTTAGTCTAGTGTGGTAGATATTTCAGGATACAAAAAAAAATAATAATTAAAAAAGGTTACCAGAAAAAAAATATTATTGAATCATTATTGATGTCTTTCATCATTAATGTTGGTATTGAAAAAAATGTAGCACAAATATCTACTAATATTGTATTTCCTGCTAAAATAATGCTAGAGACAAACGAGGTGTGCGGGGGCGACCTGCAGGACTGGGGCTGTGAAAGCAACCTGTCCCCCCATCCTTTCCCCCTACTTATTTTCTGTATTTTAACCTTCCCCTACCTACTTCTTCTTCTCTCCCTTTCTCTCTCTCTATCTCGCGCTCCCCATCCTCTCTCTTTCTCTCCTCTTTCTTTTCTTTCTTGTACGTACAGCGGATCTAACTAACCTAATAGTGTTCATCCGCCTTTTCTGTCTATCAAGATAAATGGAACTAGCACTGTATTTTGCTCTTCCTTCGTGTGCCTAGATTACAGGAAGCGTGGGCGATGTACGCCTCGGACTTGAGCAAGGGGCTATTCTTTATGGTACAGAGATTGGAGGTATCCACACCACACCCATGCAGTATGAATATATGAATATAATCCCATGCCACCTCTTAGGGGTATAATCCATACAAAAGACAACATAGGGAGACAACAGGAGAGACTTAGCTGAGAGGGACAGACTACTCCCATGACCCACACAACACTGGGACTCCCAGCAAATGAAACAAAAATATATGGGGAAATGGCATGGGGAACCCTAAGATGAAGGGAATGGGCACCTAGGTACTATAGGATTATAATACCTCTATACTTCAACTAGCTTCCAAAGGCAGCGCAGTGGGCCTCAGAGAACAGGATAATTTGTGGTCATGCGAAAGAGCTCCTTTCACTGACGTGAGAATTAACACTGTGATCCAAAAACCACTATGTACAATTTTCTAGGTAGAAGCTGCTTGAAGTATGTACTTATTAGAATTTATGTACAATACCATTGTTGTTTAAATGTTTATCTATTTCTTATTTCTGTATCTCTAATTACTCTTGGAAAAACAAACCAATTCCAACGTATCACCTGGCACCCTGACTGGATACCTCCGTTGATGGATGCTCCTAGCGCTTCTTGAGGATTCCAAGCACTCTAGCCGACACCACAACCATCGCAGGCGGAACCACTCTTCCTTCAGAGCAAAGCAGGAACGAGCTCTTAAAAGAGCTTAGGAGTGATTATAGAAAGGGAATATGCAGAGCATAGCAATCCCTTGTAGCAGATTCCCCAATAAGAGACAGGACTCCAAATTGAGGGTGAAGTAGAACTGACTAAAACTTTATTTTACTTGGGACTAGCCAATATGGTCATTACATTAACATTCAATAACACTCCATAAAATTACAAACAGTGAAATCATAGCAGGCAACATACAGTGACTTATTATAACATAATTACATATTTATAAATCGGTGGGGAAGACCATAATTAACACAAAATGTCTCTCCTGCATGCGGAATTAGCGATATGCAAATCTACCCGAATATGCAAATTACCAGTCTTGCTATTCAGGTAGTGCATATTACTGTTGCTACCAACAGAGGGCACTACACAAGCTCCATAGCCAAATCCACCTAGTTGGTAGCAATCCTCAGCAGTACAGGAGAGCAGGCAATACATCCCAGGGGCCATAGTCACATGGCAGGAGGCTGGCAATCAGTCTTCTCCAATGCCCAGTGGCGAGGCTGGTTCCGCCACACCAAGAAACAAAGATTGACAACAACAAAAAATAATAATGCTAGAGACTAGAGGATTTCAGATTTATTAAATGTATCAGTCCTAGGGTTTAACTCTACACATCAACACAATCCATTCAATGCACACGTGTTTCCTTATTCATTAAAACCAGCAAATGTGATGTCCAAAAGAATACACCTCAGACTATTATGTTTAAACAGAAGTAAAATATACATTCAAGAGTTTAGTCATGTCTAAACCATTATTACACAGGTCAAACCTCACTAAGCTAAATAAAAGTAGGAGTGGTAGGGATCAATTCTTGGCTGCATCACATGCTAGGATATTTTGAAATGTAACATAAATAAAAACCCAAAATATGTATTTTAAAGCCCCCACCCCTGCTCCTCAAATAACATGGAAGGACCAAAAATGGGTTCTCATGTAAAACCCACAATTGCACTCATTTACCCACCCTAAAATGCAAGTATGGGGTCCCATAAACCCCATTTACTGAAAGGGTTCAACAAATGTAATAATGGATAGCATTTTATTTAACATTATCATTGAAGCTAACAAGGCAACGTCGCAATTTGTGCAAATTATTGATATTCCATGCAACCATGCCATACTGACAGCACCGTATGATGAATACCTTAACAAAGACACCATGGTGCATCCACAGCATACTTCACATTAAATGTCTCAATAATGTTTGCTTTGGTGAGTGAAAAATTTAACTGTATCCAGCTAAGTTGGTGTTAAAGTATTGTGGTGAGGCGAAACATAATACAACTCTCCACAATGCTTATTAAAATATTATATCATATGCATATCTAAAGTTGGACAGTGGAAATCCATCCATGTGCACAACAACTCAAGATATCATGTTTCCACAACTGTCCCAGAGATCTTAGCTGGATATGCAAATAAGCACAGATAGCTATTGTGTGTTTAGACTTCATTCTACATTTCGGCAGGTACTATTAGCAAAGAATGCTGTTTTAAACACACTTTTTATGTAATTAAAAAAAAAAAGTGTTTTGATCTAAAAGAACCAGTAGTTAAAAGCGAGCCAAGGATTGCAGTTTTGACCTTGTGGGTCTCATCAACATGGTGCCAGTTCTGGTCTGTAAATTGAAACTTCTCTGAGAGCATATATTTAGATGCCTAAAATATTGTGGTGAGGCCAAGCACAATACAACTCCCTACAGTGTAATTGTAAAAATATTGTTGCGCATTGCCTGCATAACTCGGCATAACCAGCTAGGTTGGCAGATAAACACTTTCTATGATAATGGCTTGTTCATTTACCACAAGCCAATTGCCTAAACAGTGTCCAGCACTAGTTAATATTTAGGTAGTATCCAGCTGTTATGGTAGCTTACATTTAACTTGGAGAGATGGTATGCCTAAATATTACCCAGTAAGACAGTACCTGTAAGTCCCTGATGTCATTACAATTGCCACGTAGTGGCCACATTCTCTGTTTGTTTCTTTA
Organism: Pelobates fuscus; assembly: GCF_036172605.1. Classification (NCBI taxonomy): domain Eukaryota; kingdom Metazoa; phylum Chordata; class Amphibia; order Anura; family Pelobatidae; genus Pelobates; species Pelobates fuscus. Next base: position 234,399,403 of record NC_086321.1, on the reverse strand, counting down.
TACAAATGTTTGACCATATTATTGCAAATTTTGATGTCTGTTGTGTATTTTATAATTAATAAAAATAGCTGGTTCTATTCTCATGTTGACTTCCTCCTTTTAGTATGCAATCATACTTGAAAAAGTTAATTCTATATTGAAATTATATGAACACGTGTTGTGTGGCATACATTAAAGCAACTGATATAAAGCAAAGAGCAACAAGTAAATGAGTCATCATAACTTTCTACATTAAATGGGACAGATAATAGAACCAAGGCATCAAACTAAAAGTCAGAGAGAAAGATAAACTAATACATATTGTGTGTGTTTCTAAACACAACTCCACAAAGGTTAATATATATTGTTAGCAATTTTAACAAACAGGTAACGAGATGTGCAGGAATTTCAAATCGATCTTAATTAAATAAGATTGTTTAGCTCACATTTTTTCTGATCACATTCAGTTAGCCTCAAGCCTATCTGGCATTTACTCTGTTAACATTCAACGGATGTATTATGCAATACTATATACTGTACATGATACAATGTACATGTCTTATTTGATTGCATCCTGTTCTTTTTTTTTTTTTATATTGGACATAATGTAGGAACACAGTCAAATGGTTCAAGTAGGTCTACAGTAAAACAGTGTCATAATGATAGTGTTAAATAAGTATCACTTACTAGAACAATTCATAATGCTATTCAGTTTTAATTTGGCACCCCCTAATTAAGCTTGCCACAAAATATTTCAGAGCACTTTGCTAAGTTAGATGAACATACTGTAGTTTTCAGCATGTAACTTTGAAGGTTTTTTTCCACCAAAGATGGAATCTGTCTAGTGATGCAATGCAAAAGGAAATATGTTAGAACTGTTCTTCAGTCTTTCTTTAGCACCATAAGAAAATAATAAACATGGTACAAGAAGGTACTCATTAAAGGGACACTCCAGACCTTTAACCCCTTAAGGACCAAACTTCTGGAATAAAAGGGAATCATGACATGTCACACATGTCATGTGTCCTTAAGGGGTTAAGGGGTTAAGGGCTTTAAGGGTTAACTGCATGCACAATTCATAAAACTGATCATTTCAAGAGAAATCCACACTTTTACAAATTAATTTAGGATCAGGAGGGCTTCCTCGTTCACTGTGCTTGATGATCTTTAATAATGAAGCATTAATCTAATGCTTGCCTATGAGAAGCATCTATTGATCGATCACAGCGATTGTCGAATTGCCGAATTTAAAAAGCAGTTTCTGTTCCAGTTTTTGCTTTTCCATTTTAAAGTAAAATAAATAAAATAACCTGTGATAAATCACCTACTTGTGTAGCTGTAGAAATAGTCTCAGATTTCAGAATGTTAGTGTAAGGTTTGAATTTTTTTATTTATTTTTATGTATTATATATTATTATTGTTTGCTGGTGGGGATATCTATAAAAGAAAATACACATAAATATTTTAGAGATACATTTTTTAGAGATTATATGTCTTACAGCATTTTAAAAATAAATGTCACATGCAGTAAATGTGACAAAGATTAATACAAAATAGTCAGATGCCCAAACAGTGAGGTGGAGCAGAGCATTGTTGAGAAAGGACTCACCTCTGTTGAAAATTGTGAGTAAACTTTTTTAAAGGTATATGAGTGGCACATGGCATTTACAGGGTTGAAGAAACACTCAATGCGTTAAAACTGAAAATAAAGTTTTTATGCTTGAGTGATCCTTTAATCACAAGTATACAGGGAGTGCAGAATTATTAGGCAAGTTGTATTTTTGAGGATTAATTTTATTATTGAACAACAACCACGTTCTCAATGAACCCAAAAAACTCATTAATATCAAAGCTGAATATTTTTGGAAGTAGTTTTAAGTTTGTTTTTAGTTATAGCTATTTTGGGGGATATCTGTGTGTGCAGGTGACTATTACTGTGCATAATTATTAGGCAATTTAACAAAAAAACAAATATATACCCATTTCAATTATTTATTTTTACCAGTGAAACCAATATAACATCTCAACATTCACAAATATACATTTCTGACATTCAAAAACATAACAAAAACAAATCAGTGACCAATATAGCCACCTTTCTTTGCAAGGACACTCAAAAGCCTGCCATCCATGGATTCTGTCAGTGTTTTGATCTGTTCACCATCAACATTGCGTGCAGCAGCAACCACAGCCTCCCAGACACTGTTCAGAGAGGTGTACTGTTTTCCCTCCTTGTAAATCTCACATTTGATGATGGACCACAGGTTCTCAATGGGGTTCAGATCAGGTGAACAAGGAGGCCATGTCATTAGATTTTCTTCTTTTATACCCTTTCTTGCCAGCCACGCTGTGGAGTACTTGGACGCGTGTGATGGAGCATTGTCCTGCATGAAAATCATGTTTTTCTTGAAGGATGCAGACTTCTTCCTGTACCACTGCTTGAAGAAGGTGTCTTCCAGAAACTGGCAGTAGGACTGGGAGTTGAGCTTGACTCCATCCTCCACCCGAAAAGGCCCCACAAGCTCATCTTTGATGATACCAGCCCAAACCAGTACTCCACCTCCACCTTGCTGGCGTCTGAGTCGGACTGGAGCTCTCTGCCCTTTACCAATCCAGCCACGGGCCCATCCATCTGGCCCATCAAGACTCACTCTCATTTCATCAGTCCATAAAACCTTAGAAAAATCAGTCTTGAGATATTTCTTGGCCCAGTCTTGACGTTTCAGCTTGTGTGTCTTGTTCAGTGGTGGTCGTCTTTCAGCCTTTCTTACCTTGGCCATGTCTCTGAGTATTGCACACCTTGTGCTTTTGGGCACTCCAGTGATGTTGCAGCTCTGAAATATGGCCAAACTGGTGGCAAGTGGCATCTTGGCAGCTGCATGCTTGACTTTTCTCAGTTCATGGGCAGTTATTTTGCGCCTTGGTTTCTCCACACGCTTCTTGCGACCCTGTTGACTATTTTGAATGAAACGCTTGATTGTTCGATGATCACGCTTCAGAAGCTTTGCAATTTTTAGAGTGCTGCATCCCTCTACAAGATATCTCACTATTTTTGACTTTTCTGATCCTGTCAAGTCCTTCTTTTGACCCATTTTGCCAAAGGAAAGGAAGTTGCCTAATAATTATGCACACCTGATATAGGGTGTTGATGTCATTAGACCACACCCCTTCTCATTACAGAGATGCACATCACCTAATATGCTTAATTGGTAGTAGGCTTTCAAGCCTATACAGCTTGGAGTAAGACAACATGCATAAAGAGGATGATGTGGTCAAAATACTAATTTGCCTAATAATTCTGCACTCCCTGTATATATATATATATATATATTTTATATTAACATATTTATTAGAATGACTCATACCAATACATATCCAACATTTGTAATCAATTTAAAAAATGTTATGTCTTAAATAACCTATATCCTATTACTACAAATATAACTTTGGGTTTTGATCAAAGATACATAAAAAATATATTTAAAAAAGTGAGGTGAGGTGAGAGTTTGCGAAGGAAATTTTGATGGCAGATGTAATGGAAAAAGTGGGATTGGGTTCATGTGATAAGAATTAACTACAAAATGAAAATAATGAGAAAGATAGAATTGGTTAGCAATGTCAGCTATATATTGTTTGAACAGAGTTCATAGTTGGATGCTGCAAACCCTGGCATCTGTGGCATTCCTAGGAACTTCAATTTTGATTTACTTAAAAAAAATAAAAAAGTATTTATCTTTGTTGAATATTTTGAATTGCATTTCTATATAACACATTTAAAAAAAAATCCTGCTCAATTGCAGCCAGCAGTGTCCCTTTAAAATAGTTCAACAGTAAGGAAGTAAATTATATATTCTTATTGTGATGACTTGGTACATATTCTGGCTTTTGATTAATAAAACCTTTGTGTTACATTTCCTAGGATGTCTAATTCTCTATAAGAAATAAAACAAAACTAGAATACAATTTGAGAATATGTATACATATTCAATACCCACTGTACTATATTTATACTCTCAGACATATGTATTATCAGGTAATGTCATCTCTCACTATCTGAGTAAAAGCTAAAAAACACTTGCTATCTTCCATTTTCACGTATACTGTGTGAATGATTCACTGGTGATGAGAAGCACAAATATCAAATGAGTGTACTTAGCATTATTCAAAACTAAAATACACACAGGTGTTAAAAGTAGCACCTATGCACATGACACCATAACATGGTGGATCCGTTGAGCTATTTTCGTGACATAAGATAAAAATACATGATTTCAAACACAACTGTTTTCAGGCTGACAGAAGAATGCGGTGCAATTTTGCTTCTAGCTAAATAATCTGTAAATGCTGTGAATCCAATATGCATCTTTAAATCTAAAGGACAATTCGGAGGATCTGTTAATTTCCTGCAGTCCTAGCAAAGGTTAAGAGACGAGATGACAGTGGCTGCAGGGAATGAAGGAAGGTAGCTGCACTGCACCAGCAGTCGGTATGTACAGTCCAGCTTAGTCTTTCGTTTTTTGCTCTCCTGGGATGTTTGGTTGGAGACATGAAGGCTGCATGAGAGTGCAAGTCTATACTAAATCAGAGAGCATTGATTCATTCAGTGTATGCAAGAGAAACAAAAAGATAATGAATCTAGGTCACAGAACACAGACCACACTACAGATTGCACCTGCTCCGTTCCTTTGCAATATCTATTTAATCAATAAACACAATACAGAACATAATACAGAATTCTGTAAATGTTTTATAGAAATGTTTTAATATCCAAACTACTTTTCAGGTTTAATCGACATTCTTATTAATCTCCTCTTAATAGAATTTAAACATAAGATTAGTTTGTTGTAAATTTGGCAAGATATTATTGTTAATTGCTTAATTTGTGTGGGGGTGAGGTTGTTATTTTATTTTTTTTAATTGTGAACGTGAAATTTTAAAATGTGTTTTGCTTTAATTTGTTGAAATGTAACATGCACTATTAGAATATAAATAAATTATGGTAATTATATGATAGTGTATTTATGTCTAGTAAGTTATTAATCTTTATTGAAAAGCATAAAAAGGTTCCTTCATTTATGGAAGAAAATTGAATATTTTAAATGAACTTTACCTATTGTACATTTTGGGACAGTTAATCCAGCTGAACTATTTTCAATCAATATTTTGTGATTCAAAATGTCTTCCACCACAGCACCAGTGAGGGTTACATAGACCTGCTCACTGTCTGCATTGAGCCTGAAGCACAACTATTTACTAAAGTGAGATTTCAACGTGAAGTTCACATTTAAGGTCACAATAGTCTAAGTGGAAGAATTCTCTGAGTTAGCTATGCTTTCATTTCAGCTATTTTGACGTTAAATGTGATTTCACTTTGAATTCTCACTTTAGTAAGTAACCCTGAGAGAGTTTAGTTAGATAAAATAGCTGTGAATCTCAGATAAGTAATACAACTATTAAACGTCCAACTCTTGCTAATGTTGAAGAGGTGGAAGCTATTTTTAAAGTTCACAAAGTCATGTTGTGTAAAATTGTGCTTAAACAAGACTGACATGATTGTCCACTGAACCAGAAACTGTCAGGAATTGACCAGTGAATTACAAATGGTAGGCCATAAAAAGCTGAACTAAATAAAACAAACAATTTGTTTCAGCTCAGATTTGTTTGAGGCTGTATATTTACAATTCCAGGTTCAGTTAATATACTTAAAAGCTACGTTATTTAAGTTAAAAATATTTTCTAAGAAGGAGAAAGAGTGTACATTTTAGGCACCAGGAAAAGCAATGGTTTATGTCAACTGATTTTAAACAATTTGCCATTTGATATTGAAGGATTCAGTACACAGGATCAAGTAAAAAATATGTATTTAATAAAATAATATGCATAAATTGTCCTACGCATTTTGTCATTACAAATACAAGACTTCCTCAGGGACCATTTCAAACTGAACATTAAAACAAGTAGTAAACACGTATATATTCCCTGCCGCCCAGTGTCTGTTTAATAATTCCTCCTCTTCTTCTCCTATTGGAAAAGAGAAGCATTTAACATGTGTGTTCAGTGCATCTCCTCTTCGATATCCTCTGTCACAGTTGTTCCCCCTTAATGCAGATTATACAGTTGCGTTCCAATCTGCATGCATATATCCCAATGCTTAGCTATTGGAAAGAATTGAATTCAATGAGATCATCGATCTCAATGATCTCAGCCATGGAGCCAGGGCCATCCACAGACAGAACAGCACAGTGTGGTAAATCAAGGTAAGTTAACTCTCAATGAGTTAACTTTTAACCCTTGGCAGGTGCTCGTTTAAATGGTGTACTAGGGCACTATAGCGTTTGGAAAACACATTTGTATTCCTAATTCTGCAGTTTTCCTTTAAAGCATGTGTGCATTGTATGTGATTATTGGTAAATTGTAAAGATGGCCTCTGGATACTTGGCTACATAGTGACTTTAATTTCTAGATTTTTTAATTATAAACGCAATTAGACAACATCCTGATGTAGAATTTATTTTAACTGCATTGCTTCCAATAAAATATAATGCTCAGTCCCATGTTTAAACATAAATAAAACTAAACTAAGCTACATTACATTTACCTGTGTAGATTCTAGACCCTAAAATCAGGGTAATCTTTAGAGATAGGATTTATTTCAGTGTTTCATGTGTTATCCCTATCTACTTTTCACCTCTGCTCAAGTACATTTTCTTCTGGTTTCATTGCATCCTGTATTAAAGCTATTTACATTCATAAATTACAATTCCAATGATTGCAAATATAATCTGAGCAGCAGTACATATTTACAGTTGTTACCACATAACTAAATTTGAGGCAAGCTGTGTTTTCATGCTTATCATTGTAGATACCAATCTTTTTGAAGCTCTTTGGCTTGGTGGATTGATTGTCACAGAAATTGTTCATTTACCTCACATTCACTGTGGTATAAAGGCATTTCATTCAAAATTATATAGAAAGCTTTTTTTCTGTCTAGCTGATGTTAAGAATTCCATTTAAAGCCTAATTGTAACATGCTCATCTCATGAAATATATAGACATGTCTCAAAGATTCATTGATATATTCAGCAATAAGAAATTGGAGGGAAAGTGAATCCTGCTGCAAAGTGAAATGTTGGCTGTAATATATCATGTTTATATTTCAACTTTATATTTGAAAGAGCAGTTTTTACACTTCTTACAATAAGTCCAACAATTACAGTTTTTTTTAATAGGCAAGTGAAGGATTTTTTTGAATGTTATTGGTGTTCCTTTCAAAAGACTTCTTCAAAACTGCCATATGACCATCAGTTCTGCAATTTTATTATTTAACTCATTTTGCAGTTAAGTATGAAGGTTCAATAAAATCACCTCTGCTAAACCACCTACTTGTGTATCTGTAGAAATAGTCTCAGATTTCGGCATGTTAGTGTAAGGTTTGAAATTTATTTTTTATTTGTATATTATATATTATTATTGTTTGCTGGTGGGGATATCTATAAAAAAAAAATACACATAAATATTTTAGAGATACATTTTTAGAGATTATATGACTTCCCTTGTCTTACATCATTTAAAAAATAAATGTCACATGCAGTAAATGTGACCAAGATTAATAAAAAAAAAACATAGTCAGATGCCCTGATTATGGGTATTTGCATATGACCTGTCACTTTTTCATGAAAATGCAATTAAAATGTAAAATGTATATTGGTGTAATGCAAACACACAGTGCGTATAGTTATCAGTACTATAATGAACACTGAAGGATCTTTTTGCAGCCTGCACAGAATCACTGTAAACAGTGTGCAAAGCGATCTTTCTGTCGCCACACCACTCTTTCTCTCACTGCCAGAAGATAGTGATGAATTTGATCTACAAATTTGCTGTAAAACACAGACCACACTACAGATTGCAAAATAGGGGAGAAAGATGGGTGGATTTTCTGCAAGGTAAAAAACCCATATTGGAGTTAAGTGAAAAGTAAGTGGGGCATTATGAGCTAAATCTTGTTTTACATTAGTTAACATAAGTATGCAATGTGGTAAAATAGGAAATTATTACCTAAAACACAGCTCATAAATAGGTTCATCAAACTAAGGAACCTTTTGCACTAAGGTCCATTTTTCCCTTTTTGTACATGAGAATATCTATCCATTTAGCAAGCACATAATGTTAAATAATTTTTTATCTTTAGAACATGTCTACATGTACACTTGCATATCTATCTAGCCCAAAATTGATCTGTTTTAGATTACCTACCCTTTTGATTACATTGATGCAGTTCTATAACTCACTATAAAATATCTTAACTTAATGTGGTTTCTATGGCAGGGTGCACTGTGTTTTATTATAACTCAGTGATTGTAAAGGCTAATGGCTGCAAGTTTTTAAAGAATTGCTGAACTTTTTAATAATGGACTTTTATCACAAATGACTCAAAACTCATCTTGCAGTTAAGTATGAAGGTGCAATGTTCCATTTTTTGCTTGTCCATTTTTTGTTGTATTATTATTTATAAAGTGTAAAGGAAGTGCCTTTAAAGTACATGTGCGACCTCACATCTTTTTAAATGGTTTATGATTGTTAAAAAGGGGTAATAGTAACACACTTATACAAAAGTTATACATATTTAGCCATACAAATGTGCGTTTAGATTACAAAAGCTGAGCAAATGTAGTCATATAAATATGGTTTTAGATTTGAGAAGTCTCTCTTTTCCATTTATTGGGTGGTTTTTTTTTCCGCAAATAGATGTTTTGGAATGATTTTTATATGTCTCTTTTAAGTTACTGCCTAGCAATTAGATCCTCAACACATAATAATAACAAAGTATTTAACCAGGAAAGGTACATTCAGATTACTCTGGTTTCCAAGTACGTCCTGGGGATGTTACCTTAGCCCAACATCCAGGGGTTGTTACATACATATAGATGTATATTTTTTCAATATGGGAAATGTAAGAAAATGATTTGCTCCTCACTGGAGAATGGAGAAGGATGTAACATGCTTGAAAGCAGAAATTAGTGGAATGACCAATGACGAAAAAAGAGATGGTGTGTGATATATCATTCGCTCTGCGCAATTGGCACACACATAGACACAGTGCTTTAAAATGAATAGCTCATTGTTTGGAACCTCATACAATACAATGTTAAAGTTTGCAATGTATTTGTTTTTGAAAGAAATAACATATTTTTGTGTGAATTAAAATAAAAAAGTGCACAATTAATCATTTAAATTATTATGTAATTTAAATTATAATGTAAGTATAAATGAAGTTGTTACAGGGAAATCTGAAATATATGGTCACCATATGTATAATAAAATGGAATACTAGAGGAGATCACAAGTCAAATGGACATTGATTGAATGGTACAATTTTATGCCCCTATATATAGACATAGCCCTCTAGGGAAGCACCACTGCTGAGCTAGACCAATTAAGGGCATGCACAGCATGAAGAAAAGTTACCTAGTAAAACTTTATATGAATTATTTTAACCTAGATAGCAAATGTCTTCAATGACGATCTCAGCACATGGGGAAATGCTAACTAGGAACATTCTGTCAGACTTTGATAAGAATCCCTGAGATTATTCAAAAACAAGTGTTTGATCAAAAATATATAGACAGCTGTTACGATTTTTAATTCAGGGCACTGTATACCTGATGTCATATACAATCTTTAACCTTTCACAAATAATCCTTTTGAAGTTCAATACTTGCTGGCCAGTGGATATTTTGATGTCAGCAAATAGTGAATGAATTATTTAAGAGCAAGTACAGCATGCTGGCTTTTTATCTTCATTTGGTGAGATCAAATTAGTTGCAAAGCATTCAACTACTTAAACGATAATATCTTTATACAGTAGCATATACAAATCCTGATTGGTAACAACTTTTTATTTTTCAAATTAATACTGATTCTAAGGAATTCTTGAGTGCTTCACTTTGGATATATTGCCAGTATTTTAACTGTCCATTGCAGCTACTAATCATGTAAATGTTTTGTGGTATTTTTTTTTTTAAAAGTGCCCTTTTCACTGGATATGCATGTCTCAGACATACTTATTCTGCTTTAACAAGATTTCTAACATCACACATTAGCTTTGTATTGAGCCATGGCAATCTGCAGGTACTAAAAGGCAGGCTTAATTATAGTAATGTATTTTACGGCTGTCATTCATTCATTAAGTAATAGCAGTAGGGAATGGAGGTTGAGCTCTTTAAATTTGTTGTGTATTCTTGAATATTTGTATTTATAAATGTTTGGTGATGGACAGGGAATGGATTCCTCAAACCAAATGGATTTTGGGCAAACATTTTCTGAAGTTCAGGAGATACCCCTACTTTGCTGTCTGATGTCAGCCAATCCAATGATATTAGGGGAGCATTGGGTGAGGAGTGACCATCTTCTCTACATAGAGATGGATTTACTATGAGTAGAGTTTGGCAACACAATGCTGTGCGTGGATATGTGGAACTTCGGTCCTGCAATCTTTGCAGTCTGCAACCAGGAAGCTGCACTAGTGGCTGTCCGAGAGACAGCCTCTAGTAATGACTTTAGGTAGCTGAGGAAGGCAATATTGCCAAAACGTTGGGATCTCTTAGTGTCTCCTGCTCTCTGGCCAGTATGCTTGTTTTGGGGATTTCTATTCTAAGCACTTTTGATTGCAAATTTAAGTGGTTAAATGGTATACTAGTTAATAGTTATATGCCTGTACTATTTACTCCACTTTTCTTTTATTATCTGTGTTTATTCACTTTATAAACAAATAAAATAAAAAATGTATGTGCAAATGTATACTGGTGTGTTTGGGGTCTCTTTATCTATTAGGTTTATAGATCTGGTGGGGGATCAGATTTTCCCTTTGAGCACCTGGTAACTTTTTACTACATTATCCCATACATATGGTTTAAGCGCTCACTATAAACTTCTATGCAAATATTAACACTGCTCTTTCCCAGGAAATGTAAAGGGGCAATCTATTTAAGCTATAGTAGTTCTGGTTACTACACCTTTAATGGTTTATAACTAAAACTCCCATGTTGCGTTTCCAGCCTAAAAGCTGTCAAAGTATCGCAGAGTTCTAATTTTGCAACATCTGGGGATCTATGCACTTAAAATCTCCACCAATAACTACTAAATTGTTGTTGTTGTTTACAATACAATGTGTTTTTGTTAGCAGAACTGACTTATATTATTATGAGTATAATTATATTCTCAAAGTGGATTGTGGATCTCACTGCTCACCTTGAACAAAGTTGTGAAGGTAGAAAAAGTAAAATTTGCAACTAAACTCTAGTTAGCAGAGGCTGGGGGCTACTGGTATTGTTTCATAATGGAGGTGTACACCAAAAGTGACATGGATGGATGGATAGATTAATGCATAGATTTTACAGATGATTAAAACATGTTAAAATGTAGAAAAATTTGAAAAAAGGAAAATACATATTACAACACAAGTAAAGTAAATGGATTTGTCTTGCAAAATTTTACAGACGTAATGCTTTTAGAAATTACATTTCTGAGGATTATGATATGTACTTTTCTAGTCTCCTTGTAGTGCTTGCAAGAATACCTTAGAGATCGAGACGAGATATTTAGTTGTAGCAGTTTGGATAAGTATGCATTTCTCGTAGTCCCTCTGTAACAGTATGTGTAAAGAAAGGCTTAAAGTTTCCACTACTCTTTGCTTCAATTCAATCTGCACTCTTCTAATTTTTAACTTCTCATGTGAATTTTAGTCAGTGAAAACCAATGATGAAATTTAACTCCCATTTTATATGTATATTGCTGTGTTGTCTCTTTGTGGACAACAGATGCATTTGGACAACATTATATTTTACTGGAAACAATGTTATGATTAGATCCTTTAATTATTTATTACATATTTAACAAAATATTAATAAATGCATGAGAGTGATAGATTCCCCCCCCCCAAATATAAATAAATTACTATTTTTTTTTCAATTTAGTTGTATATGGGTACAGAAAAGAAAAATAGGGAAGGTAATATATCACACATATGGCATAATAAACATCTTTTGACAAATAGCATAGGCACAGAATACCATAGTAAACATGAAAATTAGTACCAGGTTTGTTAGTACACTTGTCAGTTATAACCATCATAATTGGGGTGTTTGGTTAGTGCAAACCTGTACCCCAGGGCTGTCCAACCCGCGGCCCCCCAGATGTTGCTGAACTACAGCTCCCATGATTCTTTCAATTAAAAAGATAGCCTGGGAATCATGGGAGTTGTAGTTCAGCAACATCTGGGGGCCGCAGGTTGGACAGCACTGCTGTACCCTATTTCAGAAATGAGCACTCAGGAAGAGTTTAGGTGGAGTTATGTAGGTAAAGGTAAAAGCAGTCAGTGAACATTTAGTTAGACATATTAGTGACCTCAGTTGATCCAGAACTTGTGATCAAATTAATTACTTTTTACAATAACATTTGGGTCAGGACATGTTATATCCTTAACATTTCTCAGAATTCAAACATGTAAACATGTTTGTATATACAGTAGGTATATCACTCCAAGCTCTGTGTAAACAGTTAGCTGACAATCAAATTAAAGGTCAACTGTCCTCACATTTTTACTTTTTTACATTTTTAAAAAGTTGATTACATAAAATGAAACTTTTTTTCTTTATTATTTTTCATACAAGGGCCACAGCCCTGCTTTTAACCATAAAAAAAACAGGTCTCAGTGACAGTACAACATTACAACACTTACTTCAACACCTTTGGGGGGTTTTGTGGGGGGGCTTCTATCAATATTTTTTTGTCAGCAATGTGATTACTTTCATGTGAACTTTATGTTCAGGTATTTATTTCCCCCACTCTCTATTTTTTCAAGCCAGCATTTGCCTAACTCCCTGTTTTTATGGTTTGGTGTAAAAATTTAAGTTTCCATCCACAATTGATATAAAACTCGTGTTTTTAGTTGCTCATAATAAAACTTCTCCAGGCACTTCCATTTTCATGCAATAATTAATTTACCTGTAGCCTTAAAGTGTTAATATATATACACCTCTCATTAAATTGTAACTTTTGGATATTTAGCGGTTATATTGTGGACCTCTGGGAATTCTTTTCCCTAATATTCTCTCTAATCCACAGAAAGCAAATCGCCAAAATTCTTTAACTTTCTCACAATCCCACCATGTATGCAAAACGGATCCTTCAAATGTATTGCATCTCCAACATAACGGAGAGCTAGAATTATACATTTTTGCCATTTTTGATGGTACCAAGTACCACCTGTTCAGTACCTTAAATACCACCTCTAAAATATTTAGACAGTAAATAATTTTACTGGTTTGGGATAATTTACTGGTTTGGGTTAACACCTTGCACCACTCTTCATTTGAAATTTTAACTTTAAGATCTTTCTCCCATTTTTGAACTGCCAGATTATTAATGGGAGCTTTTATTTTTAACAAACCTCTTCTAGCTAGATGCAACTTGTCTTACCGTCTCGTTATTAAATAATGCACTGAACATTTCTGTACCCTCTGGAGGATTATAAAGGACGTTATGTTTAAAAAAAAAATATGTTTAAAAAAAATTAAAAAAAATAGTTAAACCATTTCTTTGAAGGTAATTGGAATTTCTGGGTTATTAGCTCGAATGGCTTAATTTTATCATTTAACAATATTTGATAAATGTACTTTATACACTTTATTATTATTATTATTATGGCGCTCAGACCACACACATACAGTTCAATTGCCATGGAGCCAAAGTCTTTTATTACATGAATAGGCTCCATGGCATAGCTATCTGGGTTAAATTAGTTAATTCAGTAAATCCGTGAATGAACCTGCCGCGTGTGAACTGCAGACTGCTGCCATCCAGTGTTCAGTATGCGTAGCCATGGCCGCCCAGTATAGTTAATTAAGCTGCGGTTAACCGCAGCTACTGGGTGGTCAATTGGCGGCGCTCGACGTCTTCTGGGCGGCCAATTAACAGCACCTGCCTGCTAACCACGCCTCATGGGAGGCCAATAGACGGCTGTTTGTTCGGTAGATAGAATCTACCGAATGCCCGGGCAGAAATACATGAATAGACCCTTCTGCATAACAAAATACATCCACATATTAATACTATGGTCTGACCAGGAATTATCTTGATCTAAATATCTTCCAAGTTTTCCAGGGAGGCAAGGTTGCCCAAAATCATGTCGATACAAGAATATGACAAGTGGACTTCCCAGGGTATGAGGTTCTCCACAGATCAAAGTAATCAAACTTATTCATATTACTGCTCAGTGATTTGGCCAATCAACAATTTGCCAGTTCTATCCTACAGAATATTTTTTTATCATTTTTTGGATTCAACACACAGTTGAAATCTCCTGCTATTAAACAGATTCCTGTTTTTAATGTTTCCGCCTGTTCCAAAAAACATTACAAAGTTAAAACTGGAGACTCGTTTGGAAGATATATGTTACTTAAAGTGTATTTAATCTCATTTATTTTACAATTAGCAATTATAAATCTGCCATTTGGGTCTTTAATTCAATGTAGTATATGCACCTTTAGTGATTGAGAGAACATGATTGCTACACCTCGTTTGTTTTGTCTCTGAAGCTTGAAGTAGAATGGGAAATCTAGTACTTCCCCAACTAACATTATCCACTTCCCTCCAGTGTGTTTCTTGTAGGAAACTCACCTCTACTTTGTTTTTAAGCATATAACTATATATTAGGGCTTCATTATAGGGAGAGTTTAAGCTGTAGTAAATTCTGCAATGGGTTTTACTGGGTCAAGTGACAGTTGGCCTGTCACATCTCGGAGAAACAAGTACTTTTGACACCAGCAACATGACAATGTAATATTGTTATGGATAGAAACTTGTGTTTGACAAATATCATGACATGGTGTTCGCAAGAACAATCACTCATGCCTTTAGTTAGATGTTTGTACATCCGCCTTTAGCTTTGATGACACTGAGTATCACACTTCTTGTAGTGTTGTAACACTTTTTCTATCTCTTCTACCAGTTTTTTTTTTTTTTTTTCTTGTTAGCTGCTCTTTATCTACAAACTCTGCTGGAATGAGTATAGAAACTGAAAATCCAGGTATGAACATCTATCTGTTTTCATGTAGCTGTTTTTTTGCATCATTATCTAATTGTAGAGTTGATTTCAGGTTACTTTGGTCTTGTTAGTGAATGGTAAATTACTTTTAATAAAAGCAATCTTGGCACATTATTTTTTATTAACAGTGTCATCGGGACTGATATGTGCAAAATGATTGCAAGTAAAACTATTATATTAATGGACACCAAAATATATATTTATTGTATTATTGTTATTCAGTTATTCTAATGTCTCATTTAGTGAATAATTTCTGTTAATAAAAAGTACTTTTAATTGACACTTTACAAATATCATACTGACCTATCATCCTTCTGTAGTCTACAATAACAAAAGTACATTATGGGCCAGTATTATTTACAACTTTTGGTTCTAAGCAATATTACTACCTTCAGTAAAAAAAAAATATCTAATTCTTGAACCTGTCTCTCTCTCTCTCTCTCTATCAATCACTTGATTGTCTTTCACAATCAAGTGAAAAAGTGTGCTTTCAAATGGCTTAAATGTATTATTAAACTAAGCTATGATATAGATACACACATACACACATATGCATACAAATCTCTCTGTGGGTGATTCTACTCATGCTATAGAGTTCATGTATGGGTTTGACAGATGCAAGCTTTAGGAGTCATGAGATATGAAGCCTCCATCCATATGACTTAAACAGCATGAGTGAGCAGTTAGTAAGAATAATATCTCTGCTAAGGGAGCAATTATGTTTTCCTCTGACTACATAGCCCTCAATAACTTTTCTCAATGCATAGAAATATACAAGCCTCCTCACATTCCCTATTTAGATTGGACAGTTTCAATTTTAGGGAACTGTCCACAAAAAGTGTACAAGAAGCTCTTGATTAGACACATTTATATTAGACTAAGGGCTCCCTGCACCATCCACCCTTGTCTTCATCGATTGGCATGACCTGTATTCATATCAGGCTGAACTGCCAATTCTTTGGGTGAACCTGCCCCCTTTAGGCAGGTTCATCCTTTGGGCACAGCAGGGATGCCATTTGCATAATTGTCCCTTCCCCTTTTTGCTTCTAATTAGCAGAGTGTTATGAGGCTGCTGCCCAGAAACCATAAAACATTTTGTTAATAGTAAATATAAAAACAGTTGGTCCACATTTTTCTGACAACCACTTTGTAGATGTCACTAAAGAAAATTAACTCAACTTTGCTGACTTACATGGATATGTGTACATGCAGCTTTCAGAGAGATAACTATTGTGCATTTGTGGATAGGAACAATTATTTAGTGTCAAATACAAAATAACTTTATACATCAATTTCAATATCCACTTTGTGGATTATTTTACTACATGTAGAAAATGTCCAGTAAATTGGCCAATCTTAAAGCCTGTTTATTGCATTATTTTGTGGAAATTACTAATGTAATTTGTAAACTAATGTAACGACTAGAATTGCCACATCTCCTACATGTGGTGCATTATGAAACCTCTCATATTGTAATCCACCCAAGTAAAAATAACAAATGATAGACTTTTTTTATAAAGGTTAAATATTGTGGATATTCACTCTACAAACAGTTTTCACTTGTTTGGATTCCAAAGATTATAAAAATAAGAAAAATTGGAAAAATAAATGTGATATTTACTTATTTTATAGCTTACAGTTTCTTGTTAGGATTCCTTTCAAGTTAAATATATTGTACTTAAAAGCTTGACTTTACTCCATTGTCTTGTACACATAAATGCTATTACAATATCTACAGTGCTATTACAATATCTACAGTATGTATCACGGTAGTTACACTGTATGTGAATCTAGCTTAAGAAGTTACATTTAGTAAGCTAACAGAGAATGATGAATAAATATACACAGGGATTTAGAAGAGAGCGCAGGTAACTTTTTCTTTGGTTTTTACTGTATGTATTGGGCTGATGTGTACTGTGGTCATTGTTGCCGCCCAGGAGTGATGGAAGTGAGTGCAGGACTTGTATTCACTTGTTGTATCACACAGCTTTGTTACAATGCTGTCGCCCATCCCATGTGTTCCCTATTAAGGGTTAATAAGTATATAGGGGTGTATATATAAAAAAATACCCCTCTCTGTCTCATTAGAGATATCTTTGCCAGAGGCTCAAGGAAGCAAGGTGAAAGGTCAGTGTAGGACCCATCTAGGGGGGTCTGCCTTGACGTTGGCAGGTGGGCATTCTCTCCAGTGGCCATTGGAGTAACTAAATGACCTTGATTTGTTTAAATAAATATACATAGGGATTTAGGAGAGAGTGCAGGTAACTTTTTCTATGTTTTTTACAGTATGTATTAGGCTGATGTGTACTGCTGTCGTTGCTGCTGCCCAGGAGTGATGGGAGTGAGCGCAGGACTTGTCTTTTCGTATTTGTATTAACAGAGAATGATGGTTGTTGCAACACTGATAGAATCAGTGTGATAAATGAATCAATAGTGTTAAATGTTCAAATGATTCAAATAGCATTACTTTTCCTTTATCACACTGTTTCCGTTATGAATTTTAACTAAATATATAAATATATATATATATATATACACCGTTTGTAGGTTTAGCACTGCTGCTGCATGTCTTTATTGCCCAGTGCTTGACTGCACTGCATATACCAAGGATGTAGAAAATTGTCTAGGTCTTTTGAAAAATAAAAAATCTTTATTTAGGATTCCCAACAGTTAAAGGAACACTATAGTCACCTAAATTACTTTAGCTAAATAAAGCAGTTTTCATGTATAGATCCTTCCCCTGCAATTTCACTGCTCAATTCACTGTCATTTAGGAGTTAAATCACTTTGTTTCTGTTTATGCAGCCCTAGCCACACCTCCCCTGGCTATGATTGACAGAGCCTGCATGACAAAAAAAACTGGTTTCACTTTCAAACAGATGTAATTTACCTTAAATAATTGTATCTCAATCTCTAAATTGAACTTTAATCACATACAGGAGGCTCTTGTAGGGTCTAGCAAGCTATTAACATAGCAGGGGATAGGAAAATCTTAATTAAACAGAACTTGCAATAAAGAAAGCCTAAATAGGTATAGGTAAGTGTTTTGCAGGGAGGTGTGACTAGGGTTCATAAACAAAGGGATTTATCTCCTATATGGCAGAGGATTGAGCAGTGAGGCTACAGGGGCATGTTCTATACACCAAAACTGCTTCATTAAGCTAAAGTTGTTCAGGTGACTATAGTGTCCCTTTAACGTTTCAGTTCACGCAGGACAAATTCATCAGATAAGATAACATGTATACCTAGAGTAAGAGGTGGCAGTCAAAACTCAAGACAAATGCAGTGCTGACCATAAAGTGTGAAATCTACAAAGTAGGAGAGTATGACCACTAAAATTATTTTTGGGGGAAAACAGATATCTTGGAATTTAGGTAAAATGATCAGGCATGTATGTTTTGGTTAAACCTTCCTTAAAAGCACTCATTTGGGATGATGGGTAAAAAATGGCCGAAATGTGATTTTTAATTACAGTTAATCATTTGTATCCTCATTTGACGATAGATGTTACACATCAGTCGAACTGCATAGTAGACTTGTAATACAGGATCTTCTTTTCATTCTTGCTCTCAGTTTTATTTAGCAAGGTTGTTGCACTATATTATACCACAAAATCTTCAGCTGACATTGTTGTGAAACTACTCCGTGACTACTCAGAATGGTTCCCAACTGTCACACATTGACCTAGACACTCCAAGGAGCATACCCCTGCTTTTCTTAAAGCAGCAGTCTTCTCAACACCCCTCTTACCAGTGGTTCGCAACCCTGTCCTCAAGTACCCCATACCAGTCTAGGATTTAGGGATTACCCAGTTGTGTCTAAGGTGTTTCTAGAAAGAAAAACACTTTACTGGGTTGGAAACCCCTTGCCTAGAGGATTATAGAGTAGTTGGTTGAGGGAAACTAGCCAATGGTTATAGATTACCAGTGAAATTTTGTTGCTGAACAGGATAATTCAGATTTGTTTCTGGATTATTTTTACTTAGGTGGATACCTCACTTCATGCTAGATATCCTCGGTATCAGAAACCTGAGAGTAAATTTTAACTGGTGAAGAGCTATGTCTCATCTGTTCTACAAAGCAACAAACTGTACCACTTGCATTTGAAACATTCTGTTGCTAATGCCTTTTAGTATATGGCTGCAATCCATTCAATCTGACCATGGTAGTTTTTAATTCGTACTCTTATGCTCAGGAATATTAAAGGAGGGACAGGTGAGCAGAAGGATAGGGATATTTTAGTAATGAGAGAAATTAGTGTGAATGTGAAAAATAGAAGGAAGAACATTATTTAGAGAAAATGTGTTTTGTTATATAGATATGAAGTAATAAATAAGCAAGGGTGTTAAAACAAATTAATCTTTATGTGCTTAAAATAATTTTATGTTTCTATCAATGACCTGCAAATGCTGAATAAATACAGAATACCAATTAAATAATTTAATGTCTGCATCTTGATACTGAAGACATTCACAAAGAAATGAAATGTTTATGAAAAGATTCAGTGATTTAGTATAACAATATACAAGATTCTCCCTTCGTCGTAAGTCAGATTCTCAGTAAAAAAAAAATGAGCGGGGATCTATGCTCAGTTTGTTCAAATAAAGAATATAAATGTAATTGAGAAACAAATCAATCAGCCGTGGCTTAGAATTTTAAACAGCCCTTTCTCAAACAGAAAGATGTAGGAGAGAATAATAAAAGATCTTATTTATTGTTAGGAAACACAAATTAAGATGTTTCTAGACAACCAGGATCGTTGTAAGGATTTTTTATTTTGCTGCCCCATCATGAGTACAAATCTATTCTCTCTAGCTTTGCGTCACAAGGTGCTTTTTAAATTGTCCCTTTTCCTCTAAAGTGCCCACACATTTTCTCTCAATTTGATTCTCCCTATTTTTCTTATCTATATCAAAAACCTTCACCCACAAAAAACCCAATATGAGGTGATACTAAAATATAAATTAACTTTACTTAACTAAATTGAAAAGCTTTTAAGAGCTACCGTCTAGATGGCAACCTTTCATAGAACAGTATATATATTTATATACATCAATGTACAATATAGGATACAGCTATTAAAAAGAAAACAAACAATACATAGTGTAGTATGTTAAAACCAATAAAGCATGACACTTTTACTGGTAGCTCACTCTTCTACTGATTCAATCAAGTCTGTCTCTTTTTTGTCAGCATCTCTTGTCTTTTTTTATATTTTTCCCAGTCAATACGTGTGACCTAAATTTTGAGCTTTTCAAATCATTGTTTAGTAAATAGACTACTAAATATCTGACAGTCTTCTTTTTTAATATGTATTTATTTTTTCCACCTAAAAGAAAAAAGGCTATGATATTTAGAAAAAATATTTAATGAATACCTGGAAAACATAGCTTAAACAAAAGTGCTTTTAAAAAGAAATAAGACAATGTAAAAGACAAACTTAAAATTAAGAACAAAAAAAAAAAACAATCTACAGAAACACCTAAAAAAAAAAGCTACTTGTAATACCCTTTTCCGAGCATTTATTGCCACCTTGCAAGAGAGATGGTTTAATTTATACCAAGTCGTCCAATGTAGGGAAAATCCTTACTTTTACCTGTACTCTCACAAAATAGTGCAGTTTACTCAATCTGAATGTGGCTGTGGCATACTGACATTATATCCCAGCAAGTGATTAAGAGCACCAGATAACAACGTTTCCATGTGCAAAAAGGACCATGCATCCCCTGACAATGTACTTTTACAGGGTCTTTGGAGGATATCATACCCCAAGCTAAAATCCTAGTTGGACTAGTGGGTGTAGAGGCAACCAAGTGACAGGGGAATAGTGCCCTGAGATTGCACTCACATTTTACCCTGCATGATTAGGGTATTAAAGGAATGTGATCTAAAACTCCAAACTTTAAAAATAAAACTGGTTAAGATGGGTTGTATTTGTCAATTACAAATCAGTATTGAATGAATGGGCAACTTGCTATGACATGAACTGAATAGGAAAATGTAATTTCCAGAGGAGACTTTGCAACCAGTTCCTCTTTTGTCAATAGCTGAACTGAATGTCAGTCTTCAAATTGGCTATTTCATCAGCATTGAGCAAATCACATATTTTGAATAGTTAGGTCTACCAAAAAGAAAGTGGCTCCATTCACTGTGCTGCATCACTACATATAAATGAATGACTACAGTATACTGCATAAGTTGAATTTAAGCAGTTAGAATTAGATACTACTCATACTGACTCCAACCTCAAATGTGCTCTTCCCATGTAAAATGATAAATTACATTATATCTGTAAGCGGTAGAACATGACCAAGCAAATGTATAAAACCTGATGTGCCTATACATCCACATCTAAGCATTGTTCGATCATGGTCAGTGAATGATAGGCCCACATACACAAATTCTGGGCAGTGGAAACTCTAGGTGATACATTATACCAACCCGCAATACTTCCCAGGGGGAAAATACTCATTTTTTCATTTCAAACAGTACATTTTCTACAGACATAGACTGAATACATTCTGTAAGTAATATGCTGAATTACACTGATGGATATTTATCTGTGCTAAGTTGCATTATTGTCATGGATGACACAATACAAAAAGATGAGAGCATGTCTTCAATTTGTATTACTTACTGTGAAGCCTCATTCCTTAGTACTATGTGACTCCAGGGGGTGAGCACTATATTGTATAAGGATCATTTCATTGGACAGTTAAATGATTGTACCTGCATTATTTAATACAGAATAAAAATGTATAATATTATATACGTTATGAGCAAGGGATTCAAACCCTGAGCAAGGAAAGCATCAGTTTTTTATTGTCACGCTGTAGACATCAAATGGCTGTGTTTGTCCTGTAAGTGCTGTCTATCAAGTTTCAAGTTGGCATATTGTTTCCAATTGCAGCTTACAAGGAACGTTTTAGGTGCTCAGTGTCAGAATTCCCTGGATGATAAGTGAATAGATATCGATATAATGTGTTTAGCATTGTCAGTATGAAAAAGTTTGCTATCACTTTAGAAAGTAGAAATTCTAGAATTCAGAAATTTAGGCAGAATTAAGTCTTTGTTCACACTACCATTTTGTTTTTGACACCTTTTTTTGACACTCACAATGTATATTAATATGTGATTGTACTAGTTAGAAAAAGCTGTCTGATTTCTTCACAGCTGGTGCGATGTGCCATTGTGTCTTGTCATCACCTGCCTACACTTAATTAATAAGCATCTGTTTCATCCTTGTATTTATATAATCAAGCAAATATATGCTTGTTTTCTTTATTTAAAACCATGAAAAGGTGTGCAGAATTAGCCTGTTGTTTCGCATACTTTATTACGAGTCGTGATTTATACAGTGCTTCTTGACACAGCCAGGGATAGCAGCTTAATTGAAATATTATATCTTTAACTATAAACAAGAAACGGCAAGGTGTTCTAAATGCTAAATAAGAAAGTATGATAGCAGAGCCAAATACTCCATTAGTAAACTGTAAAATATGTTTATGGTGTTTTAAGGTCATTATGTACCGTAATACAAACATCCATATTTGAAAAGTATAATGTGAAAAATAATAAACTGGTACTTTTTTACTTAAAGGGACACTCCTGAATAAAAGTAATTTCCATTTTAGATGCATTATTCCATAGATTATATTGGTGAGCAGCACTAGCAGTTATTTTGTGGAATATGTAATTAAGCTATGAGAATTTCTCTTCACCGCCTAGAGATCTCCATATACAGTTTTAGGAGTTAAGTTGTCAGATGTGAATACTTGACCGTGAACGCATGTATTCACAGCTCAAGCTCCTTTAATGTAAGCATTGAAGTAATCTGCAAAGGGAGATTTGGATTTGAGTAAAATGTACACATTGCATATGCCTGCTGTACATGGATGCTATATGGTAGTAGGGACAGCCGTAATAATGGTGTTCTGTTTGTGTTATTGGTGTGTGACATATATTGCAAAAAAAAAAGGGCTTAACCATACCCCACCCGTTACTAACTCATTGTCTTTTCTAGTACTAATCAATTTACAGTTTTCAAAGTTAGGCATGGTAGAACTCAACCTTCCTTTATGGCTGGAATCTTGAGATATGCATACAGCTTAGCTACTGGATTATGGATTTAATCAGCAATATTATAAAGGGTCATGCTTATTTTAACAAAGGATACAGTAAAATTGAAAAATGGATGGATCTACGGATTTATTTTGAACATTATTATACTTTCACAAGTTCAGAATTGATAAGAAACAAAAGGAATATGAGAAAACCAAGAGCAATACTAAATTGTAAAAAGACAACTAAAGAACTACATTGTCTGTTTATACTAAAATGGGGAAGGGTCCTCAATCATGGTCTGAAAGCTTTGTTACAGATTAATTGTAACAATTCCATTAATATTAAGACAGTCAAGTAGGAAAGTCTAGTAAGAACGTTGTCATAGGCACTATAATGAATTAATCTCATTGAAGTAGTTATAGTGCCTTAAGTCCCATGCCACTGCCCCTCAAGTCAGTATTGAACCATTTACAAGCAATTTAACAGTGCTCACAGTCCAGCCCCCATTGAAGGTATAACTAAGGCAGAGTTTATACACTTTCTTCTAGCAATTTCAATTCATACCTGCATTGGGCACTGTGATGTCTGAAAATGGTCTGCTGATACTCTTAGATAATCACAACTGTTTACCCCTTCTCCTCATTAGCCCAAGCAGCACAGATGGGATGGGCATCTGGGTACTTTCATTCGGCATGAAAACAATTAAAAATGGTTTAATGGAATGAATAGGAGATTGCCAGGGGACTCCAGACACTATAACCACTTCAATAAGATTAAGCAGTGCCAACGGTGTCCCTTCAATGAACAGATATATTTTCCACAAAGTTATTGTTTATGAATTTGGAAATTGTGATGTAAATTCATCTAAGCTATGTTCTGTTTATAGTGTGAAAATAGTTTTACCAAATGTAATTTCTTTGATATAATTAATAAAACTCTTCTTTGTTTTTGTCCATTATGTTTGATTGGCTTACACCTATGGTCATTAAGTCTACAGAAATTGTGTGATGTACACATTAATCTAAAGGTAAAGATAGTATGTCTATTTATCTAATTAATGAAAAGCACATACCTATGGAATGTATGACTGAAACAAAAATCCAATACACTTGTGCATAAATACGTTTCAGCTAGTATGAATGAATAAAATTCACTTTCATCTATGCCCAAACAAATCAATCCCACCCAAGATTACCTGTGGAGTATTATTCATTAAATAAGCCTCCACAGGTAAATCCCAGATGGATCAATTTGTTTGGGCATAGATTTAATTTGTTCATACCAACTGAAACGTATTCATGCTCAAGTTTAATGGATTTTGGAGAGTATTAGTCATGCAATCTAGGAATGTAATGTTAAATATCCATGTAGACTATAAAATAAAACTGATGTTATCTGAAAGGTTAATGGTATTACTTTCTAAAAAACAGTTATGATGATAGAAAAACATAGAAAATATGTGCCGAAATGATTGATTTAAAAACAATCTTTCATTGGGTTGAGATGGGGATTATTAACACAATTTTTCATTTTACTCCTTGGAATTTATCATTTTCTATTTAGTGAAGAACGCACTTCTTTGAAAGACTGCATTTGCAGGTTCAAGTAATTTTTAACACAACTAGTTTGACCTACTTTTTTTAAAGTCAGCTGTCAAATCACCACAACTGACTGGTGGACAGTTCCCCCGTGTGAACCATGTGCCAAATTGATATATATCTAATGTATAAGCATGATCTGAAATTTAGGTTAGCTTGACATATATATATCTGTGGTTATTAGTTGGCATTAGATGTGATATCTCAGTTTTTTAATGCGCTTGCTGTATAGTGGTGGGTGGTACCTAAGGGTCACCGTGGTGCCTCCTTGCAGTTTGTCATCCTCCTTAAAAAATGAATGCAAACTAATTATGTTGGCTAATGTTGAAATTATGCAGTTTATTGCACACTGTTTTAATATTCCCAACACAGGGAAAATATGTACTCCTAGGGTCATTGGTCAATAATATGTTAACACAGAAGGGAATTTAAGATTCCAGGCTTGCTCTTGTTGGTTATTAGATTTCCACATGCATGGACCATGTACATAGATCCTTTGGATGGATAATAATCTTCTTTATAGTGTACACATATGTATATTAAACTATTATTTAATTGCTCTTTCAAGCCTGCATACACGTCTCTATTAAATATATTTATATTAATATTGAATATATATTCAAGCAGGTCTAGGTTATCTCTCATGGTCCAGGAATGTGTCCATCAAGAAGAGTGGAGCTACCATCAACTACCTACTCTACATGGATGACATCAAACTGTATGCCAAGAATGAGCGAGACATTGACTCACTGATACACCTAACTAGGATATACAGCAAGGACATTAAAATGTCATTCAGACTAGAGAAGTGCAGGCGGATGATAGCAAAAAGAGGGAAGATGATCAGGACAGAAGGAGTTGAAGTTCCAGAAGGCCAAATAGAAGATGTAGAGAACAGCTACAAGTACCTGGGGGTACCACCAATGCATGGCAACCATGAGGAAGAGGCAAGGAGGATAGCAACATCTAAGTACCTCCAAAGAGTCAGACAGGTCATCAATGGCAAGAAAAAGATCCAAGCCATCAACACATATGCCCTACCAGTCATCATGTACCCAGCTTGAATAATAACCTGGCCAAGAGAAGAACTAGTCACCATGGATGTCAAGACCAGGAAACTACTCACTATGAATGGAGGATTCCACCTGAAATCCAGCATCCAGACACTGAACACCTGCCGGAAGGAAGGAAGGTTGGGGCCTGATGAGTGTAAACGCCACAGTCCTAGATGAAACACAGAGCATCCACAAGTATATCATGAAGATGGCTCCCAAAGATGAACTGCTAAGGGAATGCCTGAGACTTCCACAGATCGAGGATGCAAAAAAAGAGGTGGTTCCTTGGCAAGACAAACCTCTCCATGGTGTGTACTACCAGCAGATAGTGGATGTGGCTCACATGACAAAATCCTACCAGTGGTTGGAAAAGGCAGGACTGGAAGACAGCACTGAGGCACTAATCCTAGCAGCACAGGAGCAGGAACTCAGCACCAGATCAGTAGAAGCTGGAGTCTACCACACCAGGCAAGACCCAAGGTGCAGACTGTGCAAAGAGGCCTCTGAGACAGTCCAACACTAGTAGCCGGATGCAAGAAGTTAGCAGAACAGCATACAGAGAGAGACACAACCAAGTTGCTGGGATTGTGTACCTAAACATCTGCACAGAATATGTCCAGATAGGAGATATCACCAAGGGTAGTTGAGAATGACAGGCTAAGATCCTGTGGGACTTCAAGATCCAGGCAGACAAGCAAGTGCTGCCAAACCAACCAGACATCATGGTGGTAGACAAGGAACGAAATACAGCAGTCGTGGTGATGTGGCAATACCCAGTAACTATAACATCAGGAAGAAGGAACATGAGAAAATGGACAAATACCATGGACTGAAAGAAGAACTAGAAAGGATGTGGAAAGTGAAGGCAGTAGTCGTCCCAGTTGTGATAGGAGCATTCAGGACTGTGACTCCCAAGTTGGAGGAGTGGCTTCAACAGATTCCAGGTGGGACATCTGAGATCACTGTCCAGAATAGTACAGTTCTGGGAACAGCTAAGATACTGTGCAGAACCCTCAAACACCCAGGCCTCTGGTAGAGGATCCGAGAATGAGTAATAAACATACCACCCAGGAGGGGTGAGAAAATCTATTTTATATCTACACACTATATACACACACAGACACACAGGAATATATATGTAAATATATATATATATATATATATATATATATATATATATATTCGCCAAAAAACTGCCGCTCACCGGTCTTGTAAAAGTCCAAAATTTATTGAGAAATAATTAAAAAAGAGACCAACGTTTCAGTCCCCGTTCGGGACTTTCCTCAGGGTAACAAAACAATAATACATACATATGCAGAAAACAGACAATATATAGGTAAATCTAATTGGTAAAACTCACCCAGGTGCAGTGAAAACGGATCCGCCGTGTGTAATGGCCCTTCCGGGTATGCGCGCGCACACCCGCTGGGACTCCGCCCCCTTTGCGTGCACGTGATACGTGCTACGCGTGTGTTGTATATAGAGTTGCTAAGCAACGTGTTGTGTGTAAAGCCTGCTGGCTAGACAAGGACTCAATGGAAAATATGACATGCCGTGATGATCTAACGATACGCAAACGTATCGGTACTGTGCCCAAGATCTGCAATTTTAGAAAATCTTGTAGTGCAAAGTTTTAAACATGAGTGATTATAAAATATATGCATAATGAAAACAGTGTATGTTCCTATATATTACAGAACTAGACTCTAGATATAAATGTGCTGGATACCCTTGGAGATGTAGAATTTTTACTTATACCCACAGTGCAATGTAAATAGTGTATGTTCCTAAAAATGTGAGACATACTTGCATACATGGTCAGTAAACATCTAAGTGTGAAAATGTCCTTAAACACTAACACCCATATAATGAACACCTGTTACAGTGTAAAATGCCCGACCATCATGTCTACTAAACAAGTGTAAATACAAAATTCCAAATATAAATATAAAAAAAGTAAATATACTAGTGCCTTATAATCCGTATCTCTCCATATAGTATAGGCAAATACCCGAGTACTATATAAAACAGAATATACAAAAAATTAAATAAATGATGCATTCACTATAAAAAAGATACACTATAAAAATTGATACAAGTTTACAGGAGTTAAATAAATGCATAATATGGGATATTCTCATTTAACCCTTTCGGAGCCATAGTTCCCAACTGATAAATCCAAAACGCTTCTTTTTGGAGCAGCATACGACCCCTGTTACCACCCCTTCTTGGGCAAGGTACATGGTCTATACCCACAAATTTGAGTGAGGATAGTGGATGTGCTTTCTCCAGAAAATGTTTGGCCACCGGTTTGTCAGATTGGCCATCTCGATAGGCCAACCTGATACTTGACCGGTGGCCACGTATACGTTCACAGATGGGAGTTTCCGTCTTGCCCACATAATAAAGCCCACAGGGGCACATAAGCTTGTAAATGACATAAGGTGTCTTGCAAGTAATAGTATGTCTAATGTCATATGTTTTATTAGTGTGAGGGTGACCAAACTTCTTGGACGGGATCATATGCCCACACGTGACACATCCCAGGCAACGTACACAGCCGCGTATGTTGGACTTCAGTGTCTTGGTGTAGCTGTCCACAGGGTCTGTATGTACCAGAATATCACGTAGATTGCGGTTTCTCCTATAACAAATCATTGGCGGTTCCTTGAAAATCTTGGGCAGGGAGTCGTCAGTAGATACCATCTTCCAATTATCCTTGATGAGTGCTGTTACCTTGTCCGCAGTATTATGGAAGGTCAATGGAAACACCATCCGTTGTGAAGAGTGCGCCTTATCCTTTCTTGGGGCTAGCCTGGCCTGGATGAGTGCTTCTCGCAGCACTCTATCTTCATAACCTCTGTTCACAAACTTCTGGGTCATTGATCTCAATTGTGTCTCCGCTGTTTCTATGTTTGAGTTATTCCGTATAACCCTTTGATATTGTGCCTTCGGTATCGATTTTTTCAGCGCCCATGGGTGTGCACTCTGGGCATGCAGGAGAGTGTTTCTGTCGGTTGGTTTCGAAAACAAGGTGTACTCAATACAATTTGTTCCATAGGACAATTCTAAATCCAAATATTGGACTGAATGTTCACTGATGTTCGAAGTGAACCTGATAGGTGTAGGTAGCTTATTCAGTGTATCCACCATATTCTGGGCTTGTTCGAGTGTGCCCTTCCAGATTATGAGGAGATCATCAATGTAGCGGTAGTACCCCATTATTGATCTAGCATATGGGGTCAGTATGTGTTGTATTTCATACATATACATATATGCATTGGCATATCTTGGTGCCACTGCCGAGCCCATGGAGGTTCCTGCCGTCTGTAGGTACCATTTATCTTCAAATCTAAAATGGTTGTGATTCAAAATAAACAGTAATAACTCCAGTGCCGCTTCTATGGGGGGACCTTGATAGTGTGGTGTATTGCATAATACTTGCCGCATCGCCTCTACCCCTTCTATATGTGGAATAACCGTATATAGATTGGATACATCCATAGTAATAAAAATCGGCTTCGTGTTTTCAAATTCCAATGCTTTAAGATGTTGTAGTAGAGACTGCGTGTCTTTGACACAAGTATATAGAGCTTCAACTGGTTTTTTGAAGATGAAATCTAACCACTGTGCAATGGGTTCAAGGATGCCATCAATGGCTGAGACGATGGGTCTCCCAGGTGGTCTCTGTGCGTTTTTATGTATTTTGGGGATACTATATATCACCGGAGTGCGGGGGTGGGTTTTGTTCAAAAAATGATATAATTCTGTATTTATGTATCCAGCCCTTAGGTACATGTCCAGTATATCTACTAGTTTGTTCTGTATTTCTACTGTGGGATCTCCCTTTAATTGGAAATACGTTTCGGTATCCATGAGCTGTCTTTTCAAATCGTCGGAGTAATATCCATAGTCCATGAGGACAATGCCGCCTCCCTTATCCGCCGGTCGGATAACTATCGTGGAGTCGTTAGACAGTTCTCTGAGTAGACATCGCTCTTGTTTAGTCATATTATACTGTAGTTTGGACCTACAAGAAAAAATATCCTGGGACATCTTAGCAGTGGAGGATAAAAAAGTTTTGATCGTATGTTTGGTGCTGTGTGGGTCAAATGTCGATCTTGTCTTGAATCTACCCATTCCCCTATCAGCCTCTGATGGCTCATTTGTTGAAGCATTTTGAAAAAACTCCTTCAGTCTCATATGTCTCCCGAATTGAAATAATTCCGTACTCCATTTAAATGTATTAGGGCCACAGGTCGGTATAAACGACAGCCCTTTGCTTAACGTGCTGATTTCAATTGTACTGAGAGGTCTTCGGGAGAGATTGAAGATGGGGTTTACCTCCTGAACGGTGGTTTCCCCTTGGGCACCAGGTTTGGTCTTACGGCCTCTCCTGATCCTGTGTCTTCGTCTCCTCGGTTTTTGCTTCTGGTAATAGTCCCTGAACCCACCTGGCCTAAAAAAGGAGTGGGATCTGGTTGTGCATCGCTCTCTGACGCTGACTCCCCTGATGTAATATCCACCGTGGGGATGTTGGGGCGCACAATTCTTTTCCTAAATCTCCTAGGTCTAGGAGGGCGATCGCCTGCAAGCCATCGATATACACGATGGTCGTGATAATCTTGCTGTACTCTTTCAAATTTTTGTTTCTTAAATTTCACCAATTCCATTTTATATTTGAGTACTTCTGTTTTAAGTTGCTGCTGGATCTTAACGCCCTCACTTGAGGATAATAGTGCTGAGTGTTCTGTTTCCATCTCTGCTATATTGCGCTTAACATCCACCAAATCAGTTTTCACATCCTTAATAGCTATAAGCATAAGATCTAATGAGGCCCTATTGAGTACATGGGTCCAGTCCCTGCATACAGTGGCCTTAAGCCTTCCTATGGTAGGTATATTGAGAAGTCTGAATCCTCGAGGGATCATCTTAGCCTTGTAATAATCGGACAAAAAAATACCATGTAGGTCTAAGTCCGTGCTTTTTTTATGTAGCCGGAGTAGCTTAAAATAGACATCTTTAGGGGTAACATTACTGGGGAAACCCTGACTGGTTTCATCCCATAATATATCTGCTGCCTCCTCTGATGAAAATTGGAGAGTTTCAGCATGTTCACTATAAGCTCCTGCTTGTACCAAAAAATCATCCATGTTTAAAAACAAAAACCGGCAGAGGATACCAATTAAACAAACCGCATATGGTCAGTATGCACTTCAAACAAAACCCATATATATAACATAAAACGTGAAAAAATGATTTTTCACTCACTGCTGGTGCACAGAGGGTAAGAGGTAGAGTACTGGCCCTCTATACCATACAAAAAATCGAAAATCCCCCGCACTCACGCTTAGTTCTGTGTCCAATTTGCCGGGTGCTTGGCATGAACTCCCATAGAAGTGTGTGAGCGGCAGTTTTTTGGCGAATATATTTCTATGGGAGTTCATGCCAAGCACCCGGCAAATTGGACACAGAACTAAGCGTGAGTGCGGGGGATTTTCGATTTTTTATATATATATATATATATATATATAAATATATATATATATATATATATATATATTTGTGTAAGGGGCAAATAGCCATATATGGAGTGAGGATCCAGCATAAGAGTAGGATAGTATAAAGGGAGCAAGTCGGTTGTGGTATGCCGAGACCGACGATACGGTAGGCCTGTAAATAAAGAGGGCAAAAATTAATAACCAAAGATTTAATACAGTCAACAAATATATACAAATTAACCAGACATTTCCTTAAATGCATTAAATGCATTACAGTATTTAATTCCTGGAAGGATTTTGAAGGTAGGAATCTAGGACCGAAAGTGGACACCATTTGTTGTGGGTAGGATAGTATGTTATCTCTACTGTTAGTGCGTGTTGACTCGTTTCGGAATGTGGTAGAGCCAATAGGTAATGATATATGTGTTTACGTATGTGGGATCGTTGAAGACAATCATCTATCTGAGTGGTGGTGATGGTAGTGGATTCTCTGGCCTGAGAAAGGCATAAAAGGCAATGTGCATGGCTGGTAATGGCCGACTTGGTAGTATAATTGAATGGTTGTAGATCTAATAGGTCCAATAAGGATGAAAAGTTGGATGGCTATTGGTAATCTCTGAGAGGAACGTGGGGGAATGGATTCCTGAAAACCTCTGAGTATATTCTTGTCTGGTATGATAGCATGAAGCTATGGTAGTTTTGGCCATAGGTTATCCTGTGTTGTTGAATGCCTGTAAAATATATAATTATAATTATATAATTAATGGTGTGTGAGATAGTTTAAGGTGGCAAAAAGAAGCAAAACCTAGGAGAATTGTTATGACACAGGTTGAGCTATGTCGTGTTCCAATGAGATTCTTTAAGCTAGGTGAAAAGCTGTGTTATGCATTCTACAAGTATGGGATAAAAGTGCTAGGTGGGATAGTGCATGCTATGCTGCATGAGTATGTCTAATCCATGATTTTGTCTCTGGAACGAAAGAGTGGCCGTGACTGTATGGGCGGCTGTTGGAAGCGTATGATGAACATGCCTGGAATATAAATGAGACAATGGGATGTATACCCCTGCCTGGTACATCAAAGTAAAAGAAACGTGATAAGTTGCCAACCAAGTGAGTTCCCCAGAAATATCATGACCTTATGGATGAGTAGGGGCATTTGTTGATGATATGACATGTGCTTAGTTGTCTGAGTAACAACGGATTGATGACCCTGACCATGATTTTCCCCATGCCTCAGCAGCTGCTACAATGTGGTAGATCCCCCAAAGGGGCTGAGGTGGTGGACAAAATTTCCAAACCTGGATGCCATGTCCAACAGCTCCAAAGCAATCGTTACCGGTAGATCACTGCCAAACCTGTGGTATACGCCGCGTCTGACCATCTGGTTGGAGAAGTGTCAGACAATCCTGTAAGGAACATGCTTTTACCATGCCAAGTGGTTAAGAAATTCCCCCCCCCCCATGTGCAGGTCTGCTGTTGCTGGGGTGTCTAGGGATATCCTCTGATTGTCATGTTGGAAGTGTGGAAAAAAGGGGAAAGTACTCTGGATGTGAAATCGTGGTCTTGTGGTATGATTGGCATAGCAAAATTAAGGAACCTGGCAGGGATTGTAGTTCCTTGCAGTTGTAAGTACTAAGCAGGAGGTAGTGATTTATGTAGTTGAGAATGTTCCCTATTTGTCTTGTGGTAATTTGCGTGTATGGATGCCGACTCAAGTCGTATGCCCAGTAATGTGATGATAGTGTCTGGGCCTTCTGTTCTTATGGGGTGCTGGGACGCCCAAGTGGTCAACCAGACTAAGCTGCCGTGAGGCTTCTAGTGAAAAATATGTTATCTTTGATCAACAAGAAGTCTTCTAGATAGTGTATGACTGTAAGGCCTCTGGATATGTTATCATAACCAGCACAGAGTATCTGCGAATATCAATAGTAGGGTAATCTGTAGCCCGAAAGTTGAGCAGGGAAAGGATTGCCCATTTTATGCCATGTAAGTGCCAGTGTGTAGGGAAGATGGTAGCCGTTTACTGCGTTGATGATATTGGTCTTACTTAACCAAGCTTCAACCCATGCTTGAGTGATAGCTGTAAAGGTAGATCAATGGTGTTGTATAGTAAGGAAACTCCTCGGAGGGTATGAGGGAGTTGAGACTTGGGGTAGCGGAGGTGTGTGGAGCCAATAAGTCTATGGTTAATCTTTGTTTAAAGGAAGATTTCCTTGTGACAATACCAATGTGTTGGTATTGAACAGACTTAGACAAAATGCAGCCGTTAAGTGAGGACCTGACCCATGCATGGTGCCGTGGGACTGATGCCTGGCGTAACGGGTAGGTCGACTTACGGTTTGTGAATCACTTGGACATCATCCACGGCGATGGATTGAAGAAAGAAGGTGGTAGGCCGGAAATGCCTGTGGCTGGATTCCTGACACAGCTCAGCTTAGAAAACCTCATGGAGTAATCAGGTAAAATGGCGTCTGGATGACCTGGAAGTGGAAATGATTCTGATGCTGACCTCAAGCGATATGAGTCAGGTAAGGGGTGTCCCTTATATAGGGGAGTGAATTAATTTAAGCCCCTCCCACAAATACAGGCCAAACGGCCTTAACACATATGGAATGCTCTAGTAAACATTCAAAAGTTCCAGGATTTCTCTCACTGCCATAGAATCATGTATTGAAGATCACAAACAATATTGTAGATATTGCTTTGAAAACTGGGGTTATCCATATGGCTCAAATTTTTTGTTACTGGAAAATAGATTTTCATGGTATTTAAAATGTGACCGCATGCCTTTCTGGGTGTTTATCATCTTCCCCAATAATTTATTCTATCACATCACATCTTAGCAGTCTGTGTCATGGTTGTCTACCTATTATCTTCAAATTTATCCCTACTCTTGTCTGAAGTCCAAAACATAAACCTATATATTTTTATTATCTAGCTCAAATACTGGATCACAGCTCAGAGACAGGGTCCTCTATTGCTCTTGTATCGGGTTATCTATACTGTATTTTTTTCCCTGAATATAAGCTTTGCTAAATATGTAGGCACTTTATTATTAATAATAATAATAATAATAATAATAACAATAATTGTAGTATACATACATGTCAAACATGGCCAATCAGTAAACTGGTCTGCTGCTTGCATCACCATACAAAAATATTGAAATAAAAATATTTGATACATATTCTACTACCATAAAGCCTTTAAAAGAAAGTAAATATAAACATAATTGTTTATATATACTGCTATTTGTAAGTGGCCCTTTAAATGATAAATTGCCCTGCTTCCCTGGATTGTGGAGAAGCCTATTTGCCAGCCTCCTCCCGCATGACTATGGCCCTGGGAGATTGGATCCTTTAAAAACTTATGGACTTTTATTGGGTGTGTATGGCCCTTTAAGAACCATCTGGGGACATATTGTCACTTTGGTGAACAATGCCCCTTTTAGACTATGTCCCCAGACCTGTAAAATTACTTGTCCCTGGCTTTCTCCCACTTGGTTCAGTAAATGGGGCTTACTGAACCAAGTACCACACAGGCGGACAACCCAGAAGTGGAAGTGTGCAGGCAATTTACCTCCCAGGCTGTGAGGTTACTGCAGGTTAATTGCCGAGCGCTGGGTGGCCGCAGTTCGTGCAAACGAACACGTGGAGGTGGCCATTTTTGTTCTTCGAACAAGGTCAGCGGTATGTGTAGCCAAATTCATGGAACTAAAATCGGCTACACATTTCCGCGAACACCGCTGACCCTTACATTCTCCCATACTGAATTTTGAGCTGCAGAGACTAAGTCCCGTTTGAAGATTCGAACGCACGTTCGAATGGGACTTAGTCGTTTTTCTGCATGAAATTGACCGACCGCACAGCCCAAATCTATGGAACTGTTTTGGGCAGGAAAATGTGCTTGCGGTCATAAAGGACTTCTGTCTAACTTTTGATCTACTGGATGGATTGATTTTTGAGAGTGTTTATGTTTAAAGTGTGCTGATTAATAATATGTAATTTTTATGAAGATTGGATGTATGGTTTTAAAGTTACAGGCTATGTGTAAAAACTGTATTTTTACTGTCTGTGATAATTATGTTAACCATTGTGTAACATAATTATATCACAGGCAGAGGGGGAGGATTTTGTGTGTAATTGCTGGGAGTGTTTTCTGTAATATATGTGTGTGATTGGTTGTTTTGTAACGCCCTGTGGGTGGTCCTATCTAAGGGAATCCTGCATAAAAGAAGGTTCTTTTGGTGCCAATAAAACAGAATGACTTGACCCTCTAACTTGCAGCCTCGACTCATGTTTGTAGGTGACAGCTATAATCACTACGGGGATTGCTATGCTCTTCATACTCCCTTAGCTACTGAGCTCTTGTAAGAGCTCTTGTTCATGATCCTGCTTCGCTCTACAGAAGGAAGAGGTTCACCTACGGGAACCTGGAGCCTGGTCATAGGTCCAGGGCCCAGAGCAGACGGCGAGGTACCAGCCAAGCAGCGGTGGTTTGTGGAGTCTGCAGTACTTATGGTGGCTATGCAGTAGTTATGGTGTCTACGGTGCTGATGGTCCTTTGGTGAGCGCTAGGAGCATCCTTTCTACGGTCCAACTTCCAGCCAGCCTGGAGGCAACCGTAACAATAATTTAAAGAAATAATAAATACTGTCAGTACTGTAGCTTTAACAATAGTGCATCTAGCATGGAAACCTCAATATAAACTTCTGATCCAGCTTGGTTCCATGATTCGGTTTTGTGTCAGAGCTTTGTGAACTGAAGACATGTAACAGCATGTTAGTAGCTCACAGTGCTGCTAAAAGCAAGTTAGATATTTAAATGGAAAATACAAATGCTACTTGACATCTGCTACATTTAGGAGACATAATCTATTCAGATTAAAGAAATCCACCACTAAGGTGCTTGTGACTAAGGGTGATGCAGCCTGTAAGATGTATGGTGTATTTCTTTTACATTTTTCACAAATTGTGAAACTTTTAAAGTAATCCAATAAGGTTTACATATCTTTACGAGCTTCCCTCAAATTTACTGAGATTATATACCCTAATTGCAAAGTATACTAAGAAAAGTTTTATTATAATTACATCTTAAAGGGACACTCTAGACCTTTACATTAGTTTATCCAATTACATTGTTTGTAGTTCCTTGAGTCCCAACACACTGTCCCTCCATTTAGACCATTTTTGAGTATGCCTAAGAAAGAGATTACAGCCTTCCTTCAGTCCATACCAATTTATAGCAGCAGCTGTTATATAACGAAAGCAGTCAATTGCCACTCTAAGCCAATCACTGCCATCCATTGCTTCTCAGGTTAATACTTCCTTATTAGCCCATGCAGCACAAAGGTGATGAGCTGTTAAGGTTAAGGTTTCATTAAAAACAGAAGGATTGAACCAGAGCTACAGACACTTTAACTTTAATTAATTACCAGGAAATCTTACCTAACAAGAGTACATGGATTACAATTCAAACATTTTCAATCTATGCTGTATGTTGCTTATGTTATGTATAGAGGAACAATGGGATATATAGTAAAATACTAAGGGATATATATATATTTTTAAATGTATGTATACAAATATATAAATTGTCCATTGTATCAAGTCTTATAAATATATATATATATATATATATATATATATATATATATAACTTTTTTTCTGTATATTTTTTAATGGTTTTATATATATATATATATATATATATATATATATATATATATAATTATCATTTTTTTTTCTATTTTCCATTTATCCATCAATTTATATATTTTTTTCACCATTTTAATTTCTTACATATGGACAGTGTGTGTTCTGTTTATTTTAATGCACATAAATGAGTTATTTGGAGATGGGCATATATTGACACAGTGATATGCAATGAATTTGAGGTGGAAAGCAAATGTTATTGTTACGGAGCGGTTCTCAAGTTGAACGCAATGTCAATTTGGATGGGCCAAGTGGAATGCATGCATCATTTTTGGCTTGGACCAGACACGAGTTGTATGCTGAGATGAAAATTTTATTTCTAACTAGGGTAATGTCATGCATATGTCACCCAAAACACAGAAATCAAATGGACAATTAAATGGGGACCTATCGGAGGGTAGAAAGGAAATTTAATTGTGGGATTGCTGACGAGATTTTTACTTAATAAAATTGGAAAAGGACTACATCTCTACAATTCAAAGAACCCCTGTGGAAGTTATCTGGAGTTATGCAATGCGTTGGGTGGGGAACTGGTGACGTTTATTACATGCTTCCGTTATCTGCTTTTAAGTTTCATATAAGTAAATGCACTGTCAATTGTATTATCATGGTGACCTGCACCTGTATCTCATTTTATTCTATTGAGGTTTTGATCCCCTCACTACTAAGAATTGATGATCTATGGAGTTATGACGAAATATGAATTAATACTGAAGGCACTTTTACATTTATGTTTGTGAGAGCAATTTCATGCACATAAAGGGTCTTGTTTTAGGGATACAGCACCATTATTTTTCCATTTTATATCCCTTAGGATTTTGTTGCATATCCACTTGTTTCTCTATACATATTGTATTAAACTTGTGACCAGGCGAGTCCCTTGGGTACAGCATTTCTTTGATACGTTTCTATATATTGCTGTTGCTTATGTTATACTGGCCTGTGTTTAGAGCAGGGTAGGCAGAGAAGCAAAATCAGAGTTTCATCCTTGATATTTAAAAGTGTTATCAGTCCATTGTAACAAGTTACATTCCAAACATTCCATCGGTGAACAGCTGAGTAAGATTTTTTTCATCTGACAGCTATATCACCTGATATAGGGCAAGTAATTTGCAAAGTTGATATAGTGTATAGTGAATGATATAGTGTTGATATAGTGTATATCTTCAAACTGTTAACACTTTTATGTTTGTTTGTTTTTTGTCCAAAATGAAATATATGAGAAAATTATATGTAAAAAAACCAAAACCCCTATAGTTTTACTAGGAGAATGGGTCCTTAATGGAAACACCCAGGTTTATTTGTAATAATGATCTTAAATTCTTACAAATGATTGGTCAGAGCAAATATCCCAGCTGGTTATGCTACCAAGGAATGCCTACTTTAAAAAGTCACAGCAGCAAATATATTATTTTTTTATAATTTTGCTTGAACTTCAACCTTGCAGACAGGCTCATAAATAGAAAAAACAAACACTACTGTAACCTGTACAACATCCTAAATCCCTGCTCTGCTGTGAACTTGGTCAGTCCTTCTATCCTCAAATTGAACCACTCTATTTCTAACCCCCCCACCCCCCCTTACAGATTATGAGTTTTCTTACCCTACTTTTTTTGTAAAGTGAACAGTGTTGACATCTTGTAAGACAAGAGATGAGTAATAAATCTTTTTTTCTTTCTAGGGCTTCCAGCTACTGCTTATGACTTATCAAATTTATACCCTATCCTTATGCTTATAGCTAACAGCAATCTATACATATGATTAAAGTTTTAACATTTTGATTTGTAAATAAACACTTCATGAAAATGTGACATGTATTTTAAAACATTACTATGGAGACACAAATATACATCAACGTTGTAATGCAGCCCAAAGCTAGCAAAACTCTACTCTTTAGAAAAAAAAAAAGTCAGAGTGTTCTGGGAGTCATGGAAATAAGATATATTATTCAAGTATCCTGCAATTTACACATTTCAGCACTGCAAGTCAAGTGTTTGTTTGTTAATAAGAGTTATAGTTGCTTTCATTGATATGCAGCATTTAAATTAATGAAGTAAAAAACAAAAGTTAAAGGGACACTATAGTCACCAGAACAAATAAAGCTTATTGAATTTGTTCTGGTGAGTAGAATCATTACCTTCAGGCTTTTTGCTGTAAACACTGTCTTTTCAGAGAAAATGCAGTGTTTACATTACAGCCTAGTGATAACTTCACTGGCCACTCCTCAGATGGCTGTTAGAGATCCTTCCTGGGGCATGGCTGCCTAAAATGCATCCAAACATTAGGTTTCTCCTACCTCTGCATGCAGACACTGAACTTTCCTCATAGAGATTCATTGATTCAATTCATCTCTATGAGGAGATGCTGATTGGCCAGGGCTGTGTTTGAATCATGCTGGTTCTGCTCCTGATAGGCCTCTTTGTCAGTCTCAGCCAATCCTATGGGGAAGCATTGTGATTGGATCAGGCTACCACTTCTGATGATGTCAGCAGACTGCTTGTTTTTTTTAGCAAACAGCATGCAGAGTTACAGCTTCTGTCTTGAATACAGTAAGATCCTGCTATATTTATGGAGGTATGAGAGGCCCAGGGGGGTTAGGTGGTGGAAAAAATGTTTGTGTCCCTGACCCTATAGTAATCCTTTACATTTCAGTTAATGCACCAACATTAAGACCCTTAAATGAATTGGAAATCATGTGTCTTTTAAGCTACAGTTTCTAAGTGTTAAAAAATAGCAAATAGGTATCTATTTTAATATATCTAAATATATCTTCTAGTGACACATTTGTTTCCTTGAATCTCAATATTTTATTTTAAAAAATCTATATTTTAGTGTGCAAATATACGTAGTGAATCTAGTGCCTGTGCATATTAAGTACTTCAGTTTGTACACAACTGAGACTATCAATCACAGACACTGTATTTACAGCATCTCATTACTATTCTGTTCTTTTGTATGACTGACAAGAACAAGATAGGGTTTAACAATCCAACCTGGAAAACATTAGTATACCTTGTACTTTAAATGACATGCATTGTAGAAATAGTTGATGGATGGAGATATAACCGATTACAACATCTTGTAGAAATAATCTTTTGAGCTTGATAGAAATATTTTACAGCATTATTGCCAATCAGTTAGAATTAACGTTACAATAACGTTCCATTCTTTCATTCTTTTTATATAGTTACATAGATGTGAGGATGAATTTGATGTATGCTTTTTTTTCAGCCTGTTTCTGCTGTCAATTCAAAAGAAGACAAAAAAAAAATCCACTTTTTAGCACTTACTAATTTTGCATCAAACTAGGGGAAATAAATTCTTCTCTGACCTAAACGAGGAAACAATTTCCTTTGGACCCCAGAATGGCAGTCTTTCCGTCTATCAAAAAATGCCTTTTAAATTTAGACCGTAGGCTAAGAAAATGATCATACATATTATTTTGGTTTGACTGGCAACATGTGCAGGTTCTACGTATAATATAAACTCAGCAATTTGCTGCTGATGTTATTTAGACTCTAAATACATTTTCAAACTGTGATTTAAAGCAATGCCAGGGAAACTGTAAAGTTTGTCTCAATTTGTCACCCTGTGTGATGCATTGCAGCACATTTCACAATTTCCTATCATTCCCCTGTGTCTTCTATCTTTGTATAGTTAGTCTGGGAATTCTGCTGATGAGGCTAAATAAAGAAGCATAGCTATAGGCAGCTGCACTGACATCATCCTTTTGCCTGATAAGAGGAAGGTACAATTGGCATTAGTTCTCTTCATTGGCTTTGCCTGGCAATAGTTGCAAAGCTCTTCCTTTCATTCCGTACATTAAATAACTTGCCATCAACATCTGGGCTTTATGCCAGGGAGACATTAAATAGCTTTTCCTGCAAACATCTTGAAAACCATTATTTTGACAGTTAGGAGACCAGCAATCATATCTACTTATACTCCAGTGCAATTTTCAGGTTTATACATTTTTCAATCAAATGTGTAAATTGCTATTGTCAAAGACTGTTTTTATTTTATATTTAATTTCATGATAACAACCCGCCTTTGACTTTTAGCAGGCAGGCTAATACGTTGCAAAACATGAATTAGCAAGCTGAAGCCATCAAATAAGTAAAAAAAATCTTGCCAGTTTTATTTATATATGTTTTTGTTTCGAAGATTCCCCAAAGCTCAGGGCTTTGCATTAGCATTACTTTTTCAATACGCTAGTGAAAAATTTAAACAAAACCAAGTCTTTCAGCCTCGGCAAATCTTCTTGCTATTTTTATGTGTAAAGTTTGTTTAAATGCAGATTGTTATAAATTAGTTATACAGAGAAACACTGGTATTGATTGAGTGCAGTATCCAGATAAAACATAGAAGATATAAAAGGTATTTTTTTTTACTTTTTTGGGGGGGGGGGGGGGGGGGGCTGGTGGGGGTGGAATAGCAAACTGAAGTCACCCTGCACGTCCCTTAATAATCTTCTTAAAGGGCAACTATCACCTCAAAACTATTTTTAATATTCTTCATTAGCAATTTATATAAATGTGGTTCATGCGCACGTGGGGTGATTGAGAGAATGTTCATTTCATATAGTTATTGGGTAAAAAAAGGAAATCCTGTTGGGTGTGTTCTCACCCTATTGATCATGCAATAAAAGAATAAGTAAGAGCATGGGGCTTATCCCGTATAACTAAATGTCCAGTGAAACCCTGCATGTTATATTAACACTCATTTCTTACAACCCAAGCAATGGTGTAAGGAACATGGAGTTTCATATAGCCTGGGAAAGGGTGCCAGTCTTGATGAGGACAGACTGACCCATCAGGATACATGGATATTCTTGGTGGCCTGCTGTAGTCTGGGCTGCTCCTCACAGCCACAGATATAGGAGGGGAGGAGGAACAACATAGATACTGTATGTATCCAGAAGTCTTACTGAGGGGGTCAGCAGAAAATTATTTTAAGCCCTTCGCTAAGACTTCCTCCAGCATCACACTACATGGGAGCTGCTTGGTCTAGAGGGAAAGAACAGAGTGCAGATTCAAGTTGGCACTGGACCACCAGGTAAGTAACCTAACAATTGGAAAATGGAGCTTGAGGAGAGAGTGTAGAATGATAAGGAGAGAGGGAGGAAGATTGAGCAGGAAGGGGAGAGTGAGAAAGATGGAGCTGAAGGGGAACAGAGTGAGGAAGATGGAGCTGGAGGGGAAAGAGTTAGGAAGGAGCTGGAGGGGGAAAAGGGGGAGGTTAGAGGGTAGAGAGGGAGAAGGAGGAATTTTGAGCTGGAGGAGAGAGGGAAGAAGATGGAGGTGAGAGAGTGAAATTGAACTTCGAGAAGAGAGAAAGATGGAGCTGGAGGGAGGAGAGGGAGATGGAGATGGAGCTTCAGTGGGAAGAGGGAGATGGAGCTTTGAGTAGAGAGGTATTTGAGATTTGGAGGGAGATATGGAGCTCGGGGGTGGAAAGGGTGATTGAGCTGCAGAGGAGAGAGGGGAAGGAGGCTGGATGGGAGAGATGGAGCTTAGGGGGAGAGTAAGATGAAGTTGGAGGAATCCTTAAGGGTAAATTAAACTGGAAGGGGGGGGCTAGAGAAGGGTAGCGAGGTAGATAAAGCTGAAGGAGGAAAAGGAAGATAAATCTGGGACAAACTGGGGGGAGGGAGATAAAGTTAGGATAATCTGAAAGGGAGAGATGGATGAACATGTAGGAGGCTTAAAGGGAGAGAGGAAGGGAGATGGAGCTGTTGGGAAGGGAAGGAGCTGGAGAAAAGAGAGAGAGGGAGCTAAAGGGGAGAAAGGTAGAAATGAGAAAGATAGAGCTAGAGGAGTGAGATGGAGCTGGAGCTGGAGAAGGGAGATGGATTTGAAGGGGAGAGGTATGTGGAGCTGGAGGGGAGAAATTGAACCAGCGGAGATGGATATGAGGTATATGGAGATACGGGGAGAGAGGGAGGGGAATGAAGGGGAGAGAAAGAGGGAGCTAGAGGGTAGAGATGGAGGCAGCTGAATGGGAGTTGTGATGCTGTTGGGGTCACTAATATGAGTTGTTTATGAGTATGTAACATGCACTAATCCCTATAGCACTTCAGCAAGCTACAGTGCTTTTGGTGTCTGGAGTGTCCCTTTAAAAGAATAAACAAAATAAACAAAATAACTATTTTATTTTAAGTAGAAGTGCAACCACCTACAGTCAGCATTTGAGTCCCA
The DNA here is from genome assembly GCF_036172605.1 of Pelobates fuscus. Classification (NCBI taxonomy): domain Eukaryota; kingdom Metazoa; phylum Chordata; class Amphibia; order Anura; family Pelobatidae; genus Pelobates; species Pelobates fuscus. Next base: position 234,356,190 of record NC_086321.1, on the reverse strand, counting down.
TAACCAGGCTTTTTACAAGTTGTCAAGGTAATGGGTCATAAACATTACAAACAGTATTCTGTTACACTTAAAATAAATAGAAAAATCTCAGGCACTCACTGCGATTGTTTCCAGGCAGATTTATTGCAACGTTTCGACCTGTTAAGGTCTTTATCAAGATCTCAGGCACTCACTGCGATTGTTTCCAGGCAGATTTATTGCAACGATAAAGACCTTAACAGGTCGAAACGTTGCAATAAATCTGCCTGGAAACAATCGCAGTGAGTGCCTGAGATTTTTCTATTTGTACATGTTCCTTGTGGTTTTTTGATGACCCATGCTCAGTAGCACCCTGGATTGAATTGTCGTGGCTGAGTGCGACCCTACCTTTTTTTCTACCACTTATAATAAAGTCCTGTAAGTGCAGTCCTTAATATTAGAGTAATCAATTAAAATTTCAAAATGATCTTTCCACCTGTATATCTGCACAAAATACCAATGCATTATAGGGCTAATATAAACATTTTCTCCAGGGCTGCTATTTATTTCCAGCCCAGCCCTAGTCCTGACCATGGAATATCAAATAGTTTCAAGCCACCTTCTAAAATTACCTCAATATCTGTTTTTTGGAACAGATTTCCTTTTCATGATAAGTTTCAAAATTTAAAATATTTGGATAGACTCTTCTATTTCACAAACATTTGTATTCCGAAATAACTAATGCTGTTTTTACAGTAGAAAATAAAAGCTATACGTTTTGTTATATTTACCTATAATATACACAAATTAAACAGTTTGAGACCTTGAAAATAATGAACAAAAATATAAATGAATAATAATTAAGATCTAATAATAATTAATAACGATTATTTCACAGAAGTCAAAATATTTAAAACAATATAACATTAATTTAGACTTGTATGTTATAAAGTAATATGTTCTTCAAACTGTACATTTGCTCTATTTCCATGAAACACCGCAATTATTTTTGATTCAATAATTACAAGTTGTAACTATTGTAATTTATGATACACATGAGTAATATATGTGGCTCTCTAGGGCTCCTTCCCAATACTGACTACAAATCATTGAGTTAAATAGTCCAAACCATATATCTTAGCGTCTGTATTTCTTTACAAAAGTGCACAGCTCTGCAGAAGTAAGAGAAAGTCCAAGGACATAATCTAACCTCAACTTTCTTTTCAATAAATTATTAGTACTTAATAATGATCTTTAAAAGACTATTGCAAATCCATTAAAGAAGCCAGTACCTGATCTTATTAATTAAAAAAGATTGCACTATCAATAATTAAACACAATCATTTTATATAGACTTAAAACTAAACTGTCTAGAAAAAAAGTTGGAAGCCAAAAGGTGAGTTGATAGTAGATTGCCTTTGTTAAATAACAACTGAACCTAATCTAGTAGGATTAAAACGCTAGTAAGCATTGGCTCTTTAAACCATTTAAAGACATTTAAACCAGTTAACCTGCTTAGATGTTGAAATGGAATGTTGATTTCAAACAAAATTGAAGCACTTGAAGTTCATTGATAATACTGCATGGGCATTTTTAATAAATGCCACATCTGTGTCAATCAGATTCAGGTAGTTTTGTACAGAGAGATACAAGACTATAATCAAATATAATCAAATATTTTACCAATGCACTGCAGTTCTGTAGAGCATATATTTATTTCTACATGATTTCAGACACTCTCAGACACACTGTCTCCTCCACTTTTATAAATTGTACTTTTTCTTGAATATGTTAAGACTTTATATAGAGAGCATTTTCAGTAAAAATGCATATTAGCATTAACATTAGCATCCTAAATGTGTCTTAGCTATTTATGAAACAACCCCTCAAAGGAACACTCTAACATTACAAAATAAATATATTTATTTATCATATTATAGTTTTATGCCCAACATTATATTATTTGGGGATTTATTTGGATTAAAATTTATAAATTAAACTCACCTGTAAGAAATAGAAATTAAAGGGACACTATAGTGACCAGAACAACTATTTGGTATTTGGTTTAGTGAGTATAATCATTCCCTTCAGCCTTTTTCGCTGTAAACACTGTAAAAAGGTAGTGTTTACATTACAGCCTAGGGACACCTCCACTGGCAACTCCACAAATGGCTACTAGAGGTGCTTCCTAGGGCAATGCTGCACAATCTGCACAATGTGCAGCCCTGATATTCAGTTTATCCACCCTCTGCATGGAGACACAGAACTTTCCACATAGAGATGCATTGATTCAAAGCATCTCTATGAGGGGATGCTGATTGGCCAGGGCTGTGTTTGGCATGTGCAGGCTCTGCCCCAGATCTGCCTCCTTGACACGCTCAGCAAATCTAATACTTTCCTATGAGAAAGCATTGTGATTGGCTTTGAACACAATTTCTGATGATGTCATCCAAGCAGGCAGATCAGGGGCAGAGTCATAAGCAGCATACTAGAATAAAAAAAAAAGATTTGACTATATTTAGAGGGCAAGGAGGGGCTAGATGGTGTCTCTAACACTACAGGGCCAGGAATACATGTTTGTGTTGCGGACCCTATAGTGTTCATTTAATCTCACTTTTCAATACGATCTTGCCACAGTTGCCTCCCTTCTTCTTGTGAGATTATCATACTGATGACCCTGAGCTATATCAATATTTCTGAGAGAGAAGAGTTGGGGCACTACAGCACATGTGATCCTAGCACTGGACACCATGGATTAAATAATAATCTAATAATAATAATCTATATCTGTGTGTATGAGTAAATGAATGTGAGTTTGTATGTGGGTGTATGAATGTGAATTGGTGTTTATATGAATATCGGTATGCATGTGTTTATGTATATGAGTGGATGTGCATATGAATGTGAGTGTGTGTGTGAATATGCATGTGTCTATATATGAATCTGAGTATTTGCATATGAATTTGACGGTGTGTATATTAATGTGAGCATGTGTCTGTATAAATGTTTGATGTAAGAGTGTCCATCTAAAGAGGAGTAATACAATATGTAATAAACCAGTCTTTAAAAAACAACAAAAAATATGGTGTACCAATCATTTAATGAATTAAGGGCTGTACAAATGCTGTCTAAAGATGCAAATACAAAAGAAGCAACACGTTACATATTAGTACACCAACTCACATTCATACACCTACATATAAACTCACATTTATGTACTCACTTGTAATATTGTTAAGCTAGCAAAGCAGGAAGGGGAATTGGATGCACTTGTCCATCTAGGGACAAATGACTTGGCTTGCAATGAGTTTTCAGAGGAAAAATATTTTTTTTGTGTTTTTGCCAATGATATACGGCAGGTTGTTTAAACACTGTCATTCTCTGAAGTTCTGCATGTGCATAACACTCAGAATGACAGGTGGATGCGTATTAGGGACTTTAACTTATGGTTTGGTGATTGGTATCGGGAGCAAGGATTTGGCTTCATTTCTCTTGGTAGTTCTATTTGGAATGGAAATAAACTGTACAAAAAGATGGTTTGCATCTTTCTCAAAATTGCAATACAATTACCTCCCAAAAAAAGATCAGAAAGTGCCTGGAGCAAGTGTGTTAAAAAATAAGCTTAGAGTAATTTATACAAATGTTCACAGTTTAGGGAATAAGATCCATGAACTTGTGGCAATAATGGCAACTGATAATGTAGATTTAGTCGCTGTTACTGAGACATTGTGTAGTGAGAAAAATTACTGGGAATACCAGGGTACTCTTTATGGAGAAAAGACAGGGAAGGCAACAAAGGGGGAGCGGTGGCCCTGGATGTGAAGGATAGCATAAAATCTAGCCTAATAAAAGTTAGTGAGGTGAACATAGAGTCTGTTTGGGTTACATCAGAATTTGGTAATCACACAGTAACTCATGTAGGTGTGATTTATAGGCCCCCAGGACAAATAGAAGAGTTAGATAATCTACTAGTTGAGGAAATAGCTAAAATGACAATGAAGGGGGAAGTTATCATCATGGAAATAGCTAAAATGACAATGAAGGGGGAAGTTATCATCATGGGTGAATTTAATATTCCTGATGTGAACTGGAAAGCCAAAATAGCTGCATGTCCCAGGAGCACACATATTCTAAACTCCCTACTGGAATTGAGATTTGGTATCAGATATTACTGTAGGTGAAAGTTTAGGATCCAGTGATCTTCAGTCACTGTGGTATAATATAAAAATAGTGACTATCATAAAAAGAGTGACTCTATTATAAAAAGAGTCACACCACACAAAAACAAAAGTTTTAGACATTAGAAAAACAGACTTTTCTTAAATTAGAATATGTGTAAATGAGTCATTATCAGACTGGAGTAATTTAAATGGAGTCCAAGAGAAATTTGATTCTTTAAAAGTTGCACTACTGTAGGCAACAGAAAAAATAATTAAGCTTGTCAGTAAAAGCAAGAAGTAACCACTGTGGTACTCCGAAGTGGCCAAAATAGTAAAAAACTAAAAGTTAGCATTTAGTAATTATAAAAAACCCAGAGTGAGAAAGATAGACAGATCTATAAGATTAGGCAGAAAGAGGCTAAGCAAGTTATAAGAGCTTCCAAATCACACATAGAAGAGAAAATAGCACAGTCAGTAAAAAAAAAGGGGACAAAACATTGTTTAAATACATAAATGAGAAAAGGAAAGTAAAACAAGAAATATTTCTATTAAAATCAAAAGAAGGAAGGTTTGTAGAAGAGGATAAAAGTCTAGCTGACTGCCTCAATGAATATTTGTGTTTAGTATTTACAGATTAAAATGAAGGAAAGGGGCCTCAGTTTGGAAAAAGGACAAAATAGTAATTTGTTACATGTGAGTTTACAGAGGAAAAGGTTATATTTCAACTGTCAAAAGTAAAGACAAATAAGTCAATGGGGCCTAATGCAATACACCCAAAGTTATTAAAAGAGCTTAGTGGTGTACTAGCAAAACCATTAACAGATTTATTTAACCAAACATTGTTAACAGGAGTAGACCCAGGAATTTGGAAGTTAGCGAATGTTGTGCCCATTCACAAGAAAGGTAATAGGGAGGAGCCGGGCAAATATAGGCCAGTAATCCTTACTTTAGTAGTGGGGAACGTAATGGAAACCATGTTAATGGATGGATTGTTGAACATCTAAAATCACATGGATTTCAAGATCAGAGATAACATGGGTTTACTTCAGAGAGATCAAACTAATCTTATTTATTTTTATGATTGGGTAACTAAAATAATAGATCAGGGTGATGCAGTAGACATTGCTTACCTAGATTTTAGTAAGGATTCCAATATTGTTGAATGGGTAAGGCAGTGGCTGAGTGACAGGCAATAGGGGGTTGTAGTCAATGGAATATATTATAAGCATGGTCTTGTTACCAGTGGGGTACCTCAGGGATCTGTACTTGGACCCATTCTCTTTAATATTTTTATTAGTAATATTGCAGAAGGTCTTGATGGTAAGGTATGTCTTTTTGCTGATGATACTAAGATATGTAACAGAGTTGATGTTTTTCCAGGAGAGATAAGCTAAATTGCAAATGATTAAGGTAAACTAGAAAAATGGTCAGAGATGTGGCAGCTGACATTTAATTTGGATAAGGGCAAGATAATGCATCCTGAATGTAAAAACCCATGGGCAGAGTATAGAATATTTGATAGAGTCCTAACTTCAACATCTGAGGAAAGGGAATTTGGGGTAATTATTTCAGATGACTTAAAGATAGGCAGACAATGACAATAGAGAAGCAGTAAATGCTAGCAGCATGCTTGGTTGTATAGGGAGAGGTATTAGCAGTAGAAAGAGGGGGCCATTGTACAGAACCCTGGTGAGGCTCCACTTGGAGTATTCTACGCAGTACTGGAGACCATATCTCCAGAAGGATATTGATACTTTGGAGAGAGTTCAGAGAAGGGCTACTAAACTTGTTCATGGCATAAAACTTACAAGGAAAGGTGAAAGGAACTTAACATGTATAGCTTGGAGGAAAGACAAGACAGGGGGGATATGATAGAAACATTTAAATACATAAAGGGAATCAACGCAGTAAAGAAGGAGACTATATTTAAAAGTAGAAAAACTACCACAAGAGGACATAGTCTTAAATTAGAGGGGCAAAGGTTTAAAAATAATATCAGGAAGTATTACTTTACTGAGAGGGTAGTGGATGCATGGAATAGCCTTCCAGCTGAAGTGGTAGAGTTTAACACAGTGAAGGAGTTAAGGCATGTGTGGGATAGGCATAAGGCTATCCTAACTATAAGATAAGGCCAGGTACTAATGAAAGTATTTAGAAAGTTGGGTAGACTAGATGGGCTGAATGGTTCTTATCTGCTGTCACATTCTATGCTTCTATGTACTGAGTCTTTAGGGACCAAATTGTGAAACATAAGTAATAATGAATGGCATATTTAATGAGTTACTCTTTAAAATATAATTTATTACACCAAAACAACTTTATTTTATATATTCAGTAAGTCTATTTTCATTATATTCAGAAAAGGTATACCATAATGTGATTTTGTAGCTTGTGTGTCTGAGCTGCTTTAGTGAAAAGGCCCCTTCTTTCTCCACCTCTGGTTTGGGAATTGGGTAGAAAAATGTATTAAGTAGAATTTCTAGGACAGGCCAAGCTGCCCATTTTGTATTTTATAAATTGATTCACTAAAGTGTGAATTTTGAACTGACTTGCACGTTTTCTTACAAAACAAGAAAGGTTTAATTTTTGCCAGTCTGACTATTTTGGATACCATTTTGAAAGCCAGCCATCGTTTAGTAAATCACTCCTTCCGTTTTCTCAAATAGTCGACTTTCTATCCCCAGTGGAAATGGATACTTGAGTGCAAGCTTTGGTACTGTTTCAGTGTCCAGGTCTTTAGCTGAAGAATTTATTTAACTCTAATTCTTCACACCCAAGCTTTATTCCCTAACAGCAGTACATATTCATCTAATTTACACTTATGCTTAAACGCTGTTTGACACATAAAATTTACATCAAAGAAAGTGGATATAAAAAGATCCCTTTCGTTGGTGCATGTGCTTCTGAGTCATAATGAATGATGTTTTTCACAATCTGAATTTATCTTAGAACATAACACAGTACATCTTTTATGTTTATATGTTAAATACATATTTTTATAGCTAAAACACACACATTCATCTGAACAGTGACATTTTTTTGTTTGAGTCCTGCATTAAATGCTGAGAAAATAAAGCAATCAAAATGCTTAAAATATGCAATGTGTAATATGCAAACAATGGACATTATATTATTAATCAACAGCTTAAAAATATGATAAAGAATATAACCTTTCCTTTAACAAGAAGATGTATTTGTTACATATTTATCTCTTTTTAACAGACAAATTATAAGTAGACATGCCAATAGATTAGATACCTAATATAGGATACCTAAATTGATGTAGGAAAAATAAGAGAGGGGAAGTTGATAATTAGTAGATAGATAACCAGTCAGAAAAGTGGGACAAGTAAGTTGCCAGACAGATAATAGTTTTAAGATTTATAATAATGTTCATACTTTGAAAACATCATATGGCAACCAATGTGGAGACAATTTCAGAATGTTTATTAGTGTTGACGACTAATGGTAGCTGCTTGATCTGTGTACAGTAATTTAACAAACTGTGAGCAAAGTTGTAGCATTTCTATACGATTTATGAGGCTGGAGCTTCATCCCTCATCCTGGTGTTAACTAATTTGCGGTCAAGTGATGGGCTTAAGTCCTTGCATGGGCTATTCTGCCACCCTTAAATCATTTCTCCAGTGAGTTACTAAGAAATCAGGTTCCGGATTCCTTTTGAAATGTGTTTGTTATTTTTATCCACAGCAGACGTGCTTGGGAAGAAGAGCAATTTTGTTTACTCCCAGGTGGCTTAAATTTGATTTGAACTCACAGCAGAGTTTAAACTGATGAATAGCTTTTTATTGAACATGAATAAATTGAGAAATTCAGATTAGTCAGCCACTTTTTCTTCATAATTTAAGTTCCAGAGAAGATGCATTTTGCAAAAAGATAGAATATAAACGTATGCGTAATTGATGAATGGTACTGGGTTCCTAGCAATGCTAACAAATTAATTAATGGATGAAAGGTCACTGATGCAATTCATTACATATATTTATTTTCTATTCTGGTAGAGAGCTAATTTCTAAAGAAATATCTTTGTGAACCTATGAAGATTTATAGATGTACCTAATACTGCTATTAACTTTAATATTTACATTTGAGGTAAAAGTATATATATAATGAAAAGAACCTTCTTTAAAGAAATATAACTTTCAGTAATATGCATAATATTTAGCAGAACATGACATGTATGTCCATGGTGTCAGTCAAACTGTGTTCTCATTTTCTTATTTGTTTGTGCTTCAGTACATGTGTGTCCAAAGTTAGAATTGTAATCCAGAGGTGTACCTGTTCTCTTTTTCCTTAGAGTGATCTCAGTTACATATCAGTTACACATTATTGTCTAGGGTTACTGAATCGCTCATGGATAGAAAGTTTGCTGGCATTTGGGATATGGGACACTTTTTGGTTTTCTCTGTATTGACACAAGTGAGCAAAAACTTGAGACTCGAGTAGAAACTAACCAAAAGGCAAGCCATTGAGTGTTTGGTCATTCTTAGTATTCTTTCATTCTCTGTTTATTTTGTATTTTATGCATTTGCATAGAGTCTATCAAATTTTATATTTTTTGAAGAAACTTTAACCTCTTAACCCCTTAAAGACGGCGGGCATGCTATGCCGTCCTTGGGGACCCGGCTATAAACGCCGGCGGGCTGCATAACACATCCCCGCCATCTTATGTAATTACCCGCTCGCCGGTGATCCTATACTGGTGATCGCGGTGGGGGGACTTACCTGCCATGCCCCTTAAGGAATGAGCCAAATGTACAGGTTGTGATCAAAACAAAACATAAACAAAACCTGGAATTTTACTATATGTCTGTTCAACCGTAATTCACCTCTTTCATATTAAGTGCACCCACACTTATTATATATAATTTTATTTAGGAGAAACAGGGCTTTCATTTAACATCAAATATTTAGCTATGAAACATAATTTAATATAAATAAGATTAAAAAATGGGAGAAAATAAGACGTTTTTTATTTTTTTTGTTCTACATGACATTTTAACTGTGAATGTTATAATACTGTTTGCTTTTACTGCAATAAAATACACATATTTGTATTCAGCGATGTCTCACATGTAAAACAGTACACCCTATGTGCAGGTTTTCTGGTGTTTTGGGAAGTTACAGGGTCAAATATAGCATGTTACATTTTTCAGTTTTTTCAAATTGAAATTTGCCAGATTGGTTACGTTGCCTTTGAGACCGTATGGTAGCCCAGGAATGAGAATTACCCCCATGATGGCATACCATTTGCAATAGAAGACAACCCAAGGTTTTGCAAATGGGGTATGTCCACTCTTTTTAGTAGCCACTTGGTCACAAACACTGACCAAAGTTATGTAAACATAAATATATTTTTTCAACATTTTCTTTAATTTATATATATTTATATATACACATACACACATATATATACACATACACATATATATATATATATATATATATATATATATATATATATACACACACACACACACACGTATGTATGTGTATAAATATGTAGACCATTAAGACCGTAATACCTGCCAAATGAGTTGCTAAACCCAGAAATTTTAACTAGAATGTTGTAAACTAAGGGAAGTGCTTAACAAGTTGCTTAGAATGTGACTTTTTCCCTGAAAGGGGTTTTATTTCCAATTTCTGGTTGTGAATTTAGACCCTTAAGTGCAACTCATCTTTGCCATAAATTCTAGCCCAAAATGTAGAATGGCTATATATATAATTATAAGTGTACCTTTTCCCTAGCACAGATGAGAAACAAGTGACTACATTATTTTATACCCTTTGTAGTCTCTTTTTGGATTTTTCTTTTAACAACTCTCTCTCCTTCTCTGAAATATATCTCTATCATATCAACTTGGGACATGCATTTTCCTTAACACCCAAAGAAATGTGGATATTACATTGATGTTTTTAAATATATAAGATGAAAATATGTTGTAACTTACAGAGACTAGTTGGTTCTTTAACAGGAACTATTAAATATTATATTTTGACATAATAATTCAAAACTTACTTGAAATTACCATTGGCATGCTGTGAGCAAATGACATCTTCCTGTAATTCTATAGAGATTGCAATTCTTGTATGGCTTTTTAAAAGTTATTGGCATTCCTCCTGCATAGTTTAAAAATGTCATCAATATACCATGTGAATATGTAAAGTCCTTCAGAGTATATTATCAATACAGATTTTTTCATACGTGTCCACTTGAGTTTGCTAAAGATGTTTTACTACATTACCCACTGAAGTCTGTTTGTTCAAAATATTTTCATTAAATCATGATCAAAGAAAATAGTTAACTTTAAGTACAATTCCCAATAAGTTTTTTTTTAGTTTAATAAAAACGTCTATATGATAACATGGATTAAAATACTTACCTGCATCTTTCATTAGTAGCAGCTTGTTTCTGAGTTTGGTAAGTTCATTTTTCTTTCATGGAAATGACAACACAGGGAGCATGCCTATATATTGATTTTTATTATCGACTTTAACTATATAGTGTTAAGGATACCTGTAGTGTTTTTTTTTTAATTTAAGCTCTTTTGAAAGCACGATATTTAATTTATTCATGGTTCTAGCAGTTTTGCTAGCAAATGTAGAGATTGGGAGAAAAACCTATTTAAAGGTTTGTTTTTTTCTCCCAGCTCTCAGTCAATGCCTCAGCAGACACTATAGAGCAGAAAAAAATCTCCTACGGGAGGTCCTTCTGCTCTCCCAAGCATAGTAACTGCAGACATGGGCATGCTGGCAATGAAGCCGGCATATTTGTGGAAGTTTTCCCTGCATGGTAGGGCAAATCAAAGAAGGTGGACCAGAGGTTGGCCTAGAGGTTGGCATTACATGAAGAGTAACACACATGAAGCTTGAAGATGGCAATGCTGTAACGGAAAAGAGGTGAGTAAATCTGTATATTTTACATTGAAAACATCACAAATCTTTGTGATACATGATGTATTTAAAGTTTATAGGAAGGATTTAAGGTAAATTTATTTTTTATTACACTTTAAGTTAGTTTAGGTTTATAAAATGTATATTTTTTAAGATTCAGTTTATATATTCACTATTTCTTTCATCTTAGGTCTGAAATCACTAGGCTTTTGCAATAATATATATATATATATATATATATATATATATATATATATATATATATATATATATATATATATACACACACACATATATACATACAGTATGCCTCTAAGTGTAGGAGGTGTTATCCTGCCTGTATCCTATTTTCTTATCCTTTCTACCTCCATCTGATCCATTTATGGTTAGCAGGATTTCAGTACTTGAACCATCCTATACCTCAATATTTAGTCACTTATTGTATCTAGAAGTGCTACAGGAAAGGCCAGGTAATTCACAAGCAAGGAGAACAGTGTGATTGACTCCTGTTTCATTCCATTTTCCTATTCATGTCAGCAGGTTTCTTGGAGAGCGGATGTTTCCTGCATTCAATGTGCCTTAATTTAAAGAGTTCACATGAATGCAGTTAAAGACTCTGTCTCGCATTCTTTTTTTTAACCATGTCACTTTAATAGTTAGTGGTGTAACATTAGGCGAACTGTATTACACTGGTAATGATTCTAAGGGTACTGCTAGTGGTTGAAAAAACAAACTATGCTTTGGCTATACTTGTGGGTTTGGTTGAATGTTACGTGTTATAGGTTTATGATCACTTAGCTTACAGAATTATCTTGTTAAACTAGCTTTTTTTATTATTCCTTTATTGCAAATGTAACACATTCAGGTCTACCTGACGCACTCATCTTTCCCTCCCTAGTGCATACCAACCTCTCACTAAGTGGCACAGGGTTGCTAACAGGACAACAGTCTTAGCTGGGCCTGGCTGTTAGGATGTCCTTACTCGGCCTTAGGTAATGTCTTGACTTTTTGTGACAGTAGGTAGACCAGTTCCTGGATTCAATGAGGGAGGTTATCGCCCCATGGCCCAAATCACAGCTAGCACCTATCACACTCCAGCTATTTGGCAAAGTAGACATGCCTTCACTTGTTACGCCAATATATTTTATACCTTACAAATGTCACCATGTGGCATCATGTTTAATTATTCGGGATGTTTGTTTTTACCTTGGGCAGCAGTAGGGCTAGATTAGGCTCAGTAATGTGTCTGAAAGCTACAGGTTTAATCGAGAGCCAGAAGAAGAAACCCTGTGTCTTTTTAAATGCTGCCGCCATAATAGTTCTTTCCGCATATGCACAGTTCCGTCCAAGGATGCCGATCGTGTAAACAAGGCTTGGAACACAAGCCCATCATAAAATTTAATTCCACAAGGGTTATACACATAGCAGATTGTTCTCACTGCCCTGAATCATGGAAATGTATAGAATACCAGCTGGGCACCTAAGCAGCTAGTCCTATGTTATGCAGGCTGTTTACATGAACTTTCAGGGGAAAGAGGCTGATCCCCTGGGACTACCATGGTGAAGTCATGGAGGTAAGCCTCAAATATAAAAATGAAACCCCAGAACAGTCATCCCTGCTGCTGGGTGGACATAGAAAAGGAGACTTAAGCTTCAACAGAGGTGAGGGAACTTATTAAGAATTAATTAATTGGAAGTTCCTGTCCTAATTGCTGAGTAAGGAATTTAATCCATTAGTGATACTGCCATGTTGGCCAAGAAATATATGTATTTAGAGAGAGAGATAGTTAAAATATATAGTTAGTGTGTTAATTAATGCATTGAAGTGTATTAAGCTTTGTTTATTATTCATATATATTTTATTCCAATGAATAGTGTGTAATTTTATTTTCATGTTACAATTCCATATGTTTTATCTCACATTTTATTTCAGCCAATAAAATATCAGTGTTCTATTATTCTATTAGATTACTGCTTATAATCTATCTTTGAACAAGAGTGATACAATTTGATAATAATATTAGCAAAACATATTTTACAATTATACTTCATTTCTTCCTGAAGGAAAGGAAAGTAATAGAAACAGACACTTTAAGCTCCAAACATTTAGCTTAGCAAAGCATTTGGGTGTCTCACTGCTCAATGCACTGCCATTTAGGAGTTAAATCACTTTTATTTTTGTTTATGCAGCACTGGCCTCACCTCCCCTGGCTGTGACTCACATGGCCTGTGTTAAAAAATATATTTTATTTTCAATCAGTACACTGTGTTTACTTTAGATGTTTGTATCTCCTGCTCTGTTAATTGAACTTCACACAAAGAAGGCTCTAGCAGGTTATTAACAGAACAAGTGATAGGAAATTCTAAATGAAACTGACTGTGCTGTAGACTGTACAATAAAGGTTTAAACATCAGATCTCTCTTTCCAGAAAATGCATATGTTGACTGTATAAGTCACATGCAGATGAGATGTGACTAGGGCTGCATAAACTAAGTCAATTAACTCCTAAATCACAGAGAACAAAGCACTTAGACTTCAGGGACATAATCTATACACCAAAAGCTTTCCTTTTTAGATACAGTTGTTTTGGTGCTTCCATTTAAGAAAGGTCATCACACTCTCTTGTGTTTGTGGTTTGTTTAGTCCTTATACTGTACTGCAGAACATGTTGACATTTTATAAAAATAATAATTGTTTTCTTCATGTTTTTTGTCATAAAGAAAAAGAGACTGTCAATAAAACAATACTATTTTTCTGAAAAAGGAATGGTTTTTCACTCTATATATCTCACTTATGAAGTATTTAATATATGAAAGTTAAAATGACAAATTTATAAATCAAGCTAGTTAACTTTTCAAAGTAAAACACGTTCATAAAACTGCAGAGTTAAATTTAGCATCCTAGTGATAAATTGCTATCACTGCTAAAGGTTAGATCAGTTACTAAAGCTCTTTAAAGACTTTTTGGTTTAGATACAAGCTTTTTATTTGATTTGTTCGTCCTTTGTATTCTTCTGCTCATACTAAGTAGCTATAAAAGAACCAATAATCTTCAAGATTATGACTCGTGTACAAGTCTCACTGTATTCTAGAACACTGTATTTCTTGTTCTGAAATGTTGATTCTATCAGTGTATGATTAGGCAAAACAAAATGAAAAAGGATATTACTGGGAGTAAGGACTCTCTCAGGACACTAGACATTGCAACCACAAGTTAAAGGATCACTATAGTGTCAGGAAAACTAAAACCCCTTCAGCCACTTACCTTAATCCAGCGTTTGGTTCCCTCGGCGCTGGTGACCTCTCCTCCCCCGCCGACGGCAGCACCCGAGTGGAGCGGAATGCGCATGCGCAACAAGTGCTGCGCGCGCATTCAAACAGGCCATAGGAAAGCATTTCTCAATATTTTCCTATGGACGTTCTGCACGCTGGATGCGAATTTCGCATCCAACATCGCAGGAGCGCCTCTAGCGGCTGTCAGGAAGACAGCCGCTAGAGGTTGGATTAACCCTGCTATGTAACCCTGCTATGTTTCTCTGAAACTGCTATGTTTACATGTGATTGGTTAAAACCTGAGGGACCTGGCACCCAGGCCACTTCATTGAGCTGAAGTGGTCTGGGTGACTATAGTGTCCCTTTAACTCTTTTGAAGAATAGTAAGAATACTCAAAATAAAATGTCTGTGAATTAGCAAGTTACCCACAACTAGCATCATTTTAGAGAAAACTCGAAGTATACTATCTCTTGCATACCACATATCTATAACTTATAAATATGCAGCACTGTCAGAAAATATCACAGCTTTGAATTTGGTACAAAAGTCCAAGGTAATGTCTGAAAAGGGGAGCATTCAAAGATTTCTAGAAATCTATCCATATCTAAAATTGGGTGCACCTCCATTGGACACCTGTCCTAGCATGCTGTGCATTCTGATGTCAGATGTCCACTATGCACAGAATTAACATTAGCTACCAGGAACTCTTGTTCCAGTCTGGATGATATTGTTCTAATGAAGCTGTTATAGATGGAGTTACAACCCAGGCAGCATATGGATTAAACTCAAAATGTGCAACATTTCATAGCAAAATTCTGACCACATACAGACTCCAAGCACCATGATCAATTCAAATCAATGAAATCACTACTGTATCGGAGCCCTAGTCCTAGCAGGGACTCTCCTCCACTGGTTTCTCCAACATACACTCAGGAGCAAGTAGAATACTCCAATGAAACAGCCAAACACAGTAAAATACTCCAGGAATCTCCCACCTCTTCCCCAGCAACTGGACGACACTCAGCTCTGGGGGTATAACTGATTTTAATAGAGCCATGCACAGCCTTTTATGAGAATCCCCATGCAAGGGGTTTCCAAACACACATTCCAGGGGCATTCCCCACTGGACCTGAGAGTAGTCTGAGACAAAATACACTACATAATTACATCAACTCTCAGGTCCAGGACATGTACAATCATAATTACCCCAAAACATACAGTTCCCAGTCCCATATCCCTGGATAGCCTGGGTCTGAGCACCCAATATATCCGAAAAGCACTCAGATCCCACGGACACAGCCGAAACACCACCGGGGTATAGTTTAGACCAACCGCACACAAGGTGCCTGCTTAAAAATGTTCCATGAAATTAGGTTGTGAGGTTGGTCTTTTTCGGGAGTATCAAATATGCGAAACACAAGGCATGAACTTGTTCCTGCAGACATTCTTCTGTGTATCCCCACGAACATAACTGAGGGTGGAAGTCCCAGCGGGGTTCGTGCCGCCGAATGTCCAATTTTAATTCCATGCACTCGACGACCAAACACGCAGATAAACAAAAAATGGAGTTCTGCGCATCAAGTAGGTAGTGCACACCCAGGTGCTACTGCAGTTTATTAGAGGACACAATATAAACAAATGTTTCGGGCAACAAGCCCTTCCTCAGTGCTAATGTCCTACACAATACAAGCAGTACAGACAATATATACAAGTGAAAGAAATGCTTACATTCAAAAGAGTGCCACCCACCAGCAATAATGCAAATTAACAGCAGCTGAAACTGACAATCTCCATGTTTCCAGCATGTTCATAGTCTCTAGTCACTTCCTGGTTCAGTTGGTCTGTGTGTGATGACGTCAACAGACACGCCCATTGTGTGTGACATCATCACATTCCGTTGCTAGGAAATGGAGCAGTAAACAGGAAACTGTCTGTATAGTAATGCAAATAGAGCACAAGCTTATAATACTGGCAGGAAAAAATGAAACACTCATCAAAGTGAACAAGAGCAAGCAGTAAATTGTAAATAAGGAGCATGAAGCTCCAGAAAAGTGTATGGGGACTTGGAAACTTGCCAGACAGCCAAAGAAGAATACAGGTCAAAGTACAGAAAAAATGTGAAACTGTCAGAATGACAGGTGAAACCAAATAGAAAAAAAGGGCAGGTAAACCTCTAAATATAAATCTAGCACCCCCCAAAAAGTGGAGGAGAGTATACAGCGTGCCAGAGAAAGATGGAACTATCTACAGAGAGAGACTAGGGACATAATAGAAAAGGATCATACAAATACAAGGTAATATAAGAAAATATATGTATGCATACCCAGATCCAGGAGACCTCCCGAAGCGGGCACAAGCTGGATGCATCTACAGGAACCAGTGCCACTCAAGCTTCTCATTGAGACCATGAGGGGACACTGTGTCTAGGAGGTGCATCCACTGTGTCTAGAGGAGCATCTTTTCCCTATTACCTCGTCTCGTAAGTGGAGGGACCCTATCAAGTACTTGATACCGTAGTTGCGACACATTATGTCTCTTTTTCCTAAAATGTTTTGCAACTGGTGCATCAGAGGTCGTGTTACGGATAGTTGTTTTGTGTTGGGATACCCGATCTTTGAGGGCACATATGATCTTACCTACAAACACCACTGTCTTTGTTCATGGCTAAAGATGGCCGCCTCCGCGTGTTTGCACATACGAACGGCGGCCACCCAGCCGACCGCTTGGAATGTTCCGGTTATGGTGGTTGTGGAGGTGTGAACAGAGGTTACTGGGGTAAACGAGTGGCACACTCCTCATATGGGTGGCCTGGCATTCGGTAATTTGTTCAGTTGTCAAACAAGATGTAGTTAATATACGAGATGGCTGCTATTTTACCGAACGGCCAGACGAACAGGGGAAATAACAAGATGATCCAGGGACTATGAGCACGAAACATAGTAAATAACTGGGTGACAAGATACGGACAGCCCATAGCAGGAATAAGGGTAACAGTCCAAGGTTCATTCTGCTACAACTACAAATCACTTATGTCCATGAATATGGATTGTGAAAGGTATTTGATTGCAAATCGCAATACGTAGGGAAGATAATGGGCAGCCCTGGTGGTTCCAACTATAGATTGTAAAATGTATCAAATCTACACCCATTGTACTTATCTTTGCTGTTAGAGAGGAATTAATTCCCTTTACAAGTATACATTTTTGAGAAAGGCCATAAAAGATATGCATTGCCAGATGTATCTCTAATTTACTATTTTTGTACTTTTTTGGCACCAAAGTTTAGAAGAATGGTGGGAATCTAGTTTCAGCTTGCTATATCTAGTATCATTCTTACAGTACAAGATATCCCTTGATTGAGTATAAAACCAACTTGACCTGGGGAGGTTATACTTATTAGGTATACATTAGCTTGGATCGTTATGAAGGCTATATAATTCAAGCTCTCTTTCAATAATATAATATCACATAAGGTTTTCTGTTCAAGATTTTTTAATGTTCATTTTTCATGGAACAAAGTTTCTTCATCATCAGTTGCTCCTTTTCTGACTGCTTTTTATTGCATAGTGAAGAGAACCATCAATATGACTCTTATGTATGCCATGAATGCTTAGCTGTAGCACAAACATGGTGTACCAAATGGAAACACCTGTCCCAAAACACTTAGTATAGACACCTCAGACAAGTATGTTACTTAATCTAAAACAATGCTGGTGCCTTTTGAAGCATAATAATGGACAGTGCACATAATTTTCTTGGGGCTATTAAAAACCTATAAATTGTGGAAAATAACACTTAGTAAACCAATCATTGTACTATCAAAAACAAATAGATAATATACACAACGTGTATCACCTTGAACACATGTATATTGTTGTATACTATTAATTTGTTTTTTAGTTATCTAATAAAGTATAATTGATCCATATTTACCTTGTATCTGGCCATATATATTTTTGGATACTTTTATTTTCTTTTTTGTTATTTCAAGCAATTTTGAGTTTCTTTGTTCCTGGTGCTACTCAAGAATCCATTATTGGCGTGGACCTCTGAATGCTTAGTGGGGATCATACTACCAAAGATGTAAACTTTGAGCAGATTACACTGCTCCAAAAAGTGTGAGTACATTTCTTTAATTTATTAATACAGATAACACTATTGTGGATTAGTTCCCTTCTTTTATATTTATTATCAAGACTGAAAGTGGGGATTCAACCACCGTCTGTCTGATACATTGAGCTTATGTTGCAAGCTCTCCTACTATTTGTCACAGATGACGGTACAGAAACCGGAACCCCTGAGTGCCTGATGATAAGTGGGAGTCTTCAGCGTGGAAGTGGATATTCAGGGCCTGGTGCAGGGCAACCACACGCCCTCTTATGTTGAGCACCAGCGTTTCCGCGGCCACATACCAGAACCCTGATGCAGCTACAGTGGATCCCAGGAACTTGATATGCAGACCTCCCAGGAACTGGATAGGGGGGCTCTGCAGCAGACATGTATCCAGTACAGAAACAAGGCAAGGCTAGGATAGTCACCAAACAAGAAAACAAGACAAAACTAGTAGAACCCAGAACCAGAGAAGGATAGAAAGCTAAATCCAGAACATGTACACAATACATAAGGGAACCATTGACATAACATGGGCAGGACAGTACAGGACTGTACATGGACTGGAAGTACAAACTAAAACAAGACAAGATATTATAGGCAAAACAAAAGGAGAAATAACTAAGTACTATATATGAACATCATGGGGATTTAGTCACATTAGATGATCATACATTGCATAAGCCTGCCAACAACGCCAATGTACCCCATATCTGGCAGGTCCTACTCTGCCTAATGTATGCTAAAAGAACCATAAGAAACACATATATAGCACTTACCTGCAAGAAAGGACAGAAGCAGTGAGCAGCTGCCTGCAGGACACTGAAACAAAAGGAATGATGGAAAACAAACGGGTGTGGCAATATAAAACAAACATTTAAAGGAAACCTGGACACTGGGAATTCCAGGGACGGATTACAGGAATGAACCCAGAAAAACCCAGCATAAAGAAAACAAGACATAGAATAGAAAACCAGAAAAACCAAGAAAAACTAAACAAGAAATGTAAAAAGAGTACTGGATACCGGAAGCCAAAACCAGACTTCTCTGCAGAACATGGCATGATGTGACACTATTCACCTCAATTTTCACATATATTTACGGTTTTACACTACTGGCTTTTATTTTTATTTTCTGAGAAACTGTCAGGATCGGGACAGGGATCCAACACGCAGAGTACAAAGTGTAGTAGGTACGTATACCGGACCTTAGAATGGCCGGACTTAACGTAAGGAGTAAGTAGAGAATGGTCAGAGGCAAGCCGAGGTCGAGGGAACGAGAAGACAGGTAAGCAAGAGACAAGCCGGGTCAAAGGATAACAGAGATAAGCAGAGTGATACAAACAAGCCGGGTCAGAACCAAAGAGACAATAAACATACAAGAGCACTGAGTGACTAGACTGGCTAGAACCACGACAGGGCAATGAGCAAATGCAGCAAGCTCTATTAAATACCCCGGTTCTAGGAGGTAATCACACCCCCGACGAGTCCTGGTTCGTGTTCAGGGTTTGAGTGACAGGTCGAGCCGGCTTGGCGTCATGACGTCGGCTACTGAGCGTCACGTCATAAAAGGGCGTGGATCCCTCGCGGCCGGCGTGTAACCGACCGGAGGGACCGCGAGGAACGGAGGAAACAGCCCTTCTGAACGGGAAAACGTCTAAGTCTCTCCTCTTATCAGAGGTAGAGACTACAGGTACCCTGACAGAAACATACTATCTGTTCACCATAGACCATTATCTGGCTGCTATCTATCAAGGACTTGTATTCATCATTGGTCTAATTTTATTGCATGCTTCTAAGATCAGAGCTGATTTAAAGCACTTTTAAATGTGAGTGGATATTCACAGGTTTTATCCTATTTTTATGCCCTCCTGTTAAAATCTATACACTGTTTTTATTTTCTGTTTCTGTTGTATGTACCTATAGAGTTTCCAATTTTCTTGCGATACTAAGAGCAAGAGTATTGGAAACTGAAAATGTTGCACTCTATCCTGTTGGATTCTTTTTCATAATTTTCTATTTTGAGTCATACTCTGCACTACAGCACTACTGCACTACTATCAAATAAAATGTGTTCAAGCATTTAAGTGTAAAGCAAATTGTATCCTTCTCATCCTCTGTCTGCCTTAGAAAATGCATATCAACACTTGGTGGAAGTGCCAGTTTTTTAGACCTTTTTTTGGTGTTCCGATTTTAAAGTACTATATATTTAGACAGTGTACCCAGAGTTATTTAGACAGTGTACCCAGAGTTGCCCTATTAAATTGTAAACCCTCAAATCTTAAAGAACATGAATAAACATGCACATAGAATTTATACAGCGACCCACATTTGTATTGCAAAACAAAAATGTTAATTACTGAGCTCCATTGCTAGATTAGCTATATGAAAAGGTAAATTTTAAGTTAGTTCCATGAACAAACTAACAAATTACCTTCAGATTCACTCCCTATATACAACATTTGGCAACCCTGACATGACTACTTATCTGGCACTGCTTGAGGAATTGCCTCTTCCATACCCCCTCCTTATCCCTCTAGTCCCTCTAAATTTTGTCTATATTTTTCTTTCACTACTCAGATGGCCACTGGAGGTGCTTCCTGGAGCAGTACTGCACAGTAGGCACCACTAGCGTTTAGCGTCTCCATGCTCTGCATGGAGATGCTGAATTTTCCTCACAGAGATGCATTGATTCAATGTATCTCTACAAAGAGGTGCTGACTGGCCAAAAAGGCATTTGGCTCTGCCCCATCCCACCTTTTTTTGGCCAATTTCAGCCAATCCAAAGCTTTTTCTATGGGAATTCGATAAAATTAGTAAATTATGATGTCACCAAGGTGGCAGCACCGGCGCACCAGCGAAGCGCTGCAAATAAGGTGAGTTTTAACCCCTTCTAATGGGCTAAGGGGGTGAGGGCAAGCCATCTAAATGGTGTTTTTTTTTACCCTGTAGGGTCAGAAATACAGGTTTGTGTTCCTGACCCTATAGTGTTCCTTTAATTTATTAGAGAACCACTAAAGTTTTAAAAAACAAGCATTTGTTTCTCTGACAGAATTTTCTGTTTAACATTTTCAGACTTTCCTTTCCAGCCAATTCTAGGCTACCTGCTCCACCACCACTATACTAATGAAGTCAGTAGGATCTAATCAGAGGGAAAAAATGCCACTTTAAAAAAAAAAAAAAAAAATGCTTACTACAGCAATATAGGCTATTGATAATTAATGTCTTAAAACAAAATAAAGAAAAAATCTGTTGAATGTGATTTCATGCACCTGTTGCAGCAATCCCTACAGTCTATATGTCAAGAAAGGGTTCAGATCTGTCCTGGTATTGCTAGGAAAATGCAGCTATGTTGTAGACAAGAGGATCGGCTTGCTTAATTACTTCTTGGCATTTCATTCATTATGGAGATCTAGCTGATTATATAAATTGTATGTAATTGTAGAAAAAGAGTGAACAATAATTTGAATAACACTTCGTTATTATATCATTTGATTGTGCTGTACTAGAAGTGTATACTAATGATGAATTGTAAGAAAATGTTAGACTAAATAACCCAAATGTTTTTCTGTCCTTTTTTCTATTGTGCATGTCCGTAAGAGAAAATTATGTCTCCCTTCTGTTCTGTAGTAGGAATTTCAAAATAAATGCTGAGGAAACATACTGATATGCGTGTTTTAGCACTAAAATGTATTTGTTTAATATTTAACACTAATAAGTCATCTTAAAGTATAGTTATTTAATGTGCATTTTTCCTGTGTGCATTCTTTTTGTCTTTTGTGGATTGTACTGATTGTCCAAAGAAAGAGGGGTAAAAAGATCATCAAACATTTGCAGTTATATTTAAGTTATTTGATGCCTATGAGTATATCTCTAAATTCATTGAAACTCCCACAGTGAATGGAAAGTCTGGCCACCACATTTTCTATAGATGTGGACCTTCTGACTCCCAGCAGAAAATAAGCTTATTGGAGCAGGAAATGCACTTTGACTTGAAGTTTTGAGATAAAAGCACTATTGATTTGTAGCTATAAGCATTCATTTTTCATTTTTCATTGTGATCTCTAAAAAACAATGCTCTCTCTTAATAGTCAGAGACCAAATCAAACAACCATCACATTAGCCATATTACATCATTTCACAAATCATTGTCGCTCCAACTTCCCAATCTTCCATGCCACATGAGTTGCTAAGTGGAAAACTATGAATAAAAGGATTGCAGCAGATAAAACAGGACAAAATACATATCAGTTCACAGGACATTTTAATGCATTATTCACAGTATATTGTACAGTATGTTCATCCGTGAAATAATACAAAATACTTATGAATAAAAACCAGAAACCAGAAGTGAACCCATATATATATATATATATATATATATATATATATATATATATATATATATATTCTGTCAAAAAAAAAATCCAGCCATTGTTAATATAACAAGAAAGGATTGCGTGACATCG
This sequence comes from Pelobates fuscus, assembly GCF_036172605.1. Classification (NCBI taxonomy): domain Eukaryota; kingdom Metazoa; phylum Chordata; class Amphibia; order Anura; family Pelobatidae; genus Pelobates; species Pelobates fuscus. The sequence goes on along the minus strand of NC_086321.1, from coordinate 234,333,309 downwards.
AAGTAGCTTGGCAGCCAAAGAGAGTGGACTGGAATGCATATGCGTGAACAATGACAACTTCACTGTAGTAATCAGTGGGGGCACTAGACACCATTTAGTGAGCATGTGTACTGTGTGGCTGTCGCATTCAAAATGACTGAGCCAGTAGTAGAGCAATGAATCTGTGTCAAATTTTGAGCTAAGCTTGAACATTTCTAAGTGGAAACTAATCAGGGGATTCAGAAGGCTTTCAGGGATGATGCAATGAGTGCAACAAAAATAAAATTGTGGCACAAAGATGGGTGAGAATCTGTCAGAAGATTTGGTGCCTTGTTATTTCTGACTTTTCCCAATACTAAAATCACCTTTGAAAGGGAAGAGATTTCAGACCGTCAATGAGATTCAGGTAAATACAAGGCAGCTGATGGCGATTCCAACAAAGGGTGTTGCAGAGTGTTCTGAACAGTAGAACAGACACTGGGAGAACTGTGTGGGGTCCAAAGGTGTCTACTTTGAAGGGGACTCTGGCATCATTGCCCTATGTACAATGTGTCTTATATCTTCTTCAATAAATGTCTTTAATTTTCATATTACATGACTGGATACTTTGTGGAAGACCTTGTATAAATATATAGTTGGTGGAGTGACAACAGATTCCAGGTAGGACATCTAAAATCCAAGAACTGCACTCTTCTGGGCAGCGAACAGCTAAGATACTGCATAGAATCTGAGAACTCGAGAATGAAAACAAAAAAACCATCCTGAATTACAAAACTCCAGACATTAATGAATTCCATCAACTATATCTAGATATTGTGGTTCTAAAGGCCTTGTATGCAGCCGGATGGTTTTGCCCCAGTTGGTTCGGTGCTATTCAGTCTTCAGTGACTAACCATGTATGTGTTACTTGAGTGTTGGTTCATCAATACTGATCACAAAAAAATTAAAAGGACGTTATGATGTTTTGGCAATGATAAATGCATAAAGTAATCCCTTAATTTATACAACAATGCCAAATATAAAACCCACAACATGAACATAATTACAATAAGATAAGAATAAGGATATTAGCATTTATTTGACGTATGTACACACACACACACATATATATATATATATATATATATATATATATATATATATAGTGTACATTGGTGTTTGTGGCAGGCTTATGCAATGTATGATCATATAGTGTAACTAAACCCCCATTATTTTTTGCCTAGATTAGGTGTTTTTAACAAAACTAGTCAAATTTGTCAGCATCAAAGTAGCTGTTTAGTTAATAAGTGAGTGCGCTGGATTTCTATTTTTACTATATATATACACACGTATACATGCATATGTATATATATAAGCCATATACATCCGACTGAAATATACAGTAAACCAAACATGTCATTGGAATACATCTTATTAATAACGCATTTTCTGAGATTTAGACCATATATTTTCACTAAGAGTAAACTGAAGTTACCTGAAACTTGTTTCTTCAACCTTTGATTTTCATTTCTGCTCACAGGGAATCTTACAGTTTATTGAATACCCTAGGCTGTAAAACATATGAAAGGATCTATAACAAATTTTGAAATGAATGACTTCCTCTGTATTGAGAAAATAATGAATTCAATAATAAATACTTCAGAGTGTTTCTATCTTTCTTACTGCATTGTACAATGAAGAAGAATTGTTTTTCAGAGACATTTTACCTGTAAAAATAAAAAAGGAGTAGCAATTATATCACTCTTACATTGACTACTTTTCCTGCTAAGATGATAATTGTTTATTGTTTTGTATTATATCTATACTTCGAATAAGCAATGTAAATTTTCTCCAAATGTGAACTTCATTGATTTGCTGATTTGGACAAAAATGTAAATATTTACTACTATTATTAGTATTATTTATTACGAATATGGGGACTAGTGGTTTGTGTCCAACTGCTTGAAAGTGGTTCAACACAGAACTGGGTACAGCATCCATGGACTAGTGGTTTGTGTCCAACTGCTTGAAAGTGGTTCAACACAGAACTGGGTACAGCATCCATAGACTCTTAGTAGCATAACTGCCAAATAACGTATAGTGGTTATGGTGCTTTAAGAGCTCCTTTCGGCTATCATTTTTTTTCTATCTTAATAATGTCTGATAAGTTGCATTTCAGTGGACAAGTATAAACCCATATGCAAATAACTCATTAAGAAGTAAAATTAGATAGCTTCATTGATGTTCATTATTTTTATTTATTTTATTTATTACACACAGGCAATGACTAGAGTATGTTAATCTACTTTTTTTTACCTTACCCCCTCCACTCCAGATAAAAATATTAGTGATCCTAAATTCCTGCCAACATTTTTTTTTATATATAAAATTTGGTAGAGAGCTGCCCCAAGTGCCTGTAAAGCAGTGGAGACGTGTCCATAGTGGCACTGGCTGCAGGGCTCCACCAGATTTTATAGGGAGAATAAATAGGGTCAGGAGAAATGGGAGCTCTTTAAAAAGCCTTTCCTGGTTACTAAAGTGATCTGGAGACAATAAACATTTTTTTCCAGAATGCCAACAGTTGCCTATCATTGCTCTATGGCCTTTCACTTTTCGTCTAATCCATGATTCCATAGCAACATTTAAATTAAATGTCAAAGGATTTGACAAAACGTTTAATGGAAAATTGGTGAATGAATTTAGCTAATTCTACAAACACGTAACCTGTCTCTAATCCTGACAACATTGGAAATATAAATTGCTGGCATCCATGGTTTAAATACTCTTCCCTTAGAACCTAATATTCTAACAATTTTTATATAAAACATAATTGAATTTTTTTATTAATTTAAATTATAAAATAATCATGTATTCATCTAATAAATAGCACAGGGCATAAGTAAATGATCCATGCATTGTATTGTGTCCTATATAAAGATATCTTGTTAGGAACATGTATGTGTTACATGTCCATGAACAAAATGCTACCTAAAGTAGACTTACTTGCTTCCCATTATGCTGTCAAGCACTTACACTATACACACATCTATATTGCTTCACTTTACATCTACACATTAATTCAGAATTATCATTGAAGACCATGAAAAACTTCCTTGTCAGCAATTTTGCTGGTAAATCTGCATGCAAGGTTCACATAACAGCAAGAAAGATTTTCCCTTGTGCTTATAAATTCCCAAAGTCATTCTACTGCTCTATTTATAGTGGCAGGAAACTGAGAATTATGGGAAGAGATTTTTTTTCCCCTGAATAAATTAGAATATTTTCATGGAATAATTCCTATAAATCTCTGCATTAAGCCACTACAAATTTCATAGCATTGTCTCTTTGTCTTACATAGAATCAATCCGATATTGAGGATAATAAACTAACAAGAGATTATTGTTAACCGTTTATCCAATTAATGTTATATGATGCGCATTCAATTATCCTGTAGAGTAATAATTTATATACATTTACGTCACACATAAGCCACGTTGGTTAAGTTTTTTGAAAAGCTTGTTTGCAGTTATAGTCTAAGAAGAGCTGAATGTAATTTCTCCCAAATCAAATTTCCCAAACTCCATATAAAAATACCCATTGTCCAACTAGGGCAGGAGTCAGCAAGCTTCGGCACTCCAGATATTTTGGACTACATCCCCCATAGTGCTGGCAAAGCATCATGGGAGGTGTAGTGCCGAAGGTTGCCTATGCCTGAACTAGGGAGATATTTTCCCTTTCCTGATAAATTATATTTTTAAAACCACATATTTTGTGGTTCTCTGTAAAAATGTAATTAATAATAATAATAATAATAAAACAAAACCAATAATGTATAATATATATATATATATATATATATATATATATATATATATATATATATATATATCTTATTTTTTAATGCCGGAATACCAGAGTATTGCAGTATGCAATGATACCTTTTTTTGTTGGACTAACATATAAATATATCAAAGACAAGCTTTCAATAGTTTTCCTCTCTTCCTCAGGTCTGAAGCAATACTGCAATACTATGGTATTTTGGCATCTTGTCTACTGGACTAATACAACTAATCCAATCTATACTATATACAGCTACACTATATACAGCTAATCCAATCTACACCATATATATAGAAAGAACAGTTTAAGTTCTATATATAAGACATGAGCTCAATGACACCAAATATGAAAAATAAACTTTGCTAGTTGGTCCTTTTCTAGTGAACCAATACATGAAGTATACTAATCATATTTATTGTATCTCATATACTATGGATCGTACCTTAGTATAAACTTTATATTTTGGAATATTTCAAGTTTGTCAGAAAGACATAACTCAAACATGTAACTCACTGAGGGAAATTTATTAAAATTGTTTTATTCTAAAAAGTGGTGCAAACATTTTAGAACACAGGAGTTACATACATAGTTACATTGCTGAAAAGAGACTTGAGTCCATCAAGCTCAGCCTTCCTGTTGACCCCAGAATGGCAGTCAGATTTATCCTTGAATCAAGCAGTTATTACTCTACATTGAAAGATTATATCCTTGAATATTCTGTTTTTGTAAATATGCACAGGTAGCTGTTTGAACATCTGTATGGACTCTGATAAAACCACTTCTTCAGGCAGAGAATTCCAGATCCTTATTGTTCTTACAGTAAAAAAACCTTTCCTTTGCCTTAGATAAAATCTTCTTTCTTCCAGTCAAAACGCATGACCTCGTGTTCTATGTAAAATCCGGTTTGTGAATAGATTTCCACACAATGGTTTGTATTGGCCCCGAATATATTTGTGGAGTGACTGCTCAAGATTGGACTGCTTTCAGTGGTGATATCCCCACTTTTAGTACTTTAGATATATTTATAGAATAAAATAAGCATAAACATTCCCCTTTGCTCTGAGGGGCAAATTTACATTTTCTGGGTAAGTTAAGTAGTATTTCTATAGTGAATTCATTGCATTTTAATTCAGGACTACCCCATATTACCCCATATTGCATCCCTCTCTGCTTCTTTCTCATATTGAGGCTACCCTTTTTTAGCCAATATTACTTATTCTTTTCCATTTGAGGGGAATTTCCAGGGCTTTGCTCAATAATATACTCATTCCTTCAATCCAGAAGTAGAGGGAGTTTGAGCACAGGGCTTAATTTTGTATGTTTGGACTTGCTTTTGTATTACACAGCCACGTTACAGTGCTGACACAAACCCCATGTGTTCCCTATTAAGGGTTAATAAGTGTGTAGGGCAAGCATGTCAAACTTGTGGCCCGTGGGCCGCATGCGGCCCACAATGAATATTTTTCGACCTGCGAGCTTGACATGCTTACTAAAGCAGAGTAGGCACCTGCTCTCCCCACATTGCAGGTACCTACTCTGCTTATTTACCCAGCCATGGGAGAGGTCTCTGGCGGCAGCGAGGGAGCTCAGTCTTCGTGCTCCTCACTGCTCCCTTGTGCGTGCCGTCTGAAGTGAAACTGGGCGCCAGAATATGACATCATATTCAGGCACCCGGCATCACTAAACTGCGCGTGTGGGAGCAGTGAGGAGCAAGAAGACTGAGCTCCCAAGAGAAAATCTGGGAGAGGTCCCACACCAGCTCCCAAAGGTAGGGAGCAATGAAAAAAATTATGTGAGTGTGTTGAAGAGTGTGTGTGTTTCACTGTGTCTGTCACTATGTGTGTGTTACTGCCACTGTGTGTGTGTGAGACTGTCACTATGTGTGTGTGAGACTGTCAGTGTGCGTGACTGTCACTGTGTGTGTGAGACTGTCAGTGTGTGTGAGACTGCCAGTGTGCGTGACTGTCACTGTGTGTGTGTGACTGTCATTGTGTGTGTCTGTCACTGTGTGTGTCTGTCACTGTGTATGTGTGACTCACTGTGTGTGTGTGACTGTCAGTGTGTGTGACTGTCACTGTGTGGGTCTGTTACTGTGCGTGTCTGTCACTGTGTATGTGTGACTCACTGTGTGTGTGTGACTGTCAGTGTGTGTGACTGTCAGTGTGTGTGTGTGACTGTCACTGTGTGTGTGACTGTCACTGTGTGTGACTGTGTGCATTTGTCACTGTGTGTCTGTCTGTCAGTGTGTGTGTGTATGACTGTCAGTGTATGTGACTGTCAGTGTGTGTGTCTGTCAGTGTGTGTGTCTGTTAGTGTGTGTGTGTGTTTGTGTCTGTCAGAGAGAGAGAGTGTGTGTGTGTGTATTTCAGAGAGTGTTTCTGTTAATGTGTGTTGGTCTGTGTTGCGATGGCCGTGGCTGGTCAGTGGAGAACCTGGTGTGGCATGCAATGCCACATTGTGACGTGACGTTAACGTGCTCCACCTTCACAGGTTTTCAAGGAGTAGCAGGAGGATCCGTTTGGCACAGGATGCGGATGGCGCCAGGGGGGGCTGGAGTTGCATACTGGCAACGGCAATTAATTAGTACAGAGGGGGGACTGGTATTAAGTACAGAGGGGGGACTGGGGTTTAGTAGAGGGGGGGTGCTGTTTTTTTTTTTTATACTGTACTATTTAAAATAAACCTACGTTTCTATGAAAATGTAAGGTTTGTTTTTTTTGCGACCCACATAAGCTTAAACCTTGTTTATGTGGCCTGTGCTAGCCTTGAGTTTGACATACTTGGTGTAGGGTTTAGAAAAATACCGCTCTCTGTCTCATTAGAGATTTTACCTTCTAGCTGAAAGGAGCAAGGTGAATTATTTAGTGTCGAACTCACCTAAGAGGTTTGGCTTGATGTGGCAGACAAACTTACACTTAAATGACTTAAATGACAATTGTAGTAATACTAAAAATAACGTCCAGTTATTAAAAATGTACATAGGGATTTGGGATAGCTAGAGGTGGAGGTACCCCTGCAAAGTAATCATTGCAGTTTCTCAAAAAACTGCAATATTTGACAATCTTTTACAAATATTTTATCTTACACGATTCAACACACAGGGGCACTGTACCCAGACAAATTCAGTGAGATGCCTATAGTGTCCCTTTAAGTTAATCAATATAAGAAATTTGTTTGACACCAGTTGCAAAGGTAAAGACCTAATCATAACATGAAATGTTTTCAATGTAATAAACAATGCTGTAGAACGTTTGCCCACAAGAAATAACATAATATAACAAATTATTAAAGAAAATCTTCACAAAACATGGATACATTGATTGTGCATAGTGGAATTCTTACCATACTGAGTTTATTTATAAAACTAGTTGTGCAGTGCCATTCAATTTCTCAACAGCCTTATTAACAACACTGAGTAATATTTACATTTCTAAAATGTGAATGTTCTTTATGTTGTGATCAATTTAGTAATTCTAATTCCCCTTGATATGAAATGGTCCATTATTAGAATGCATAAAGAAACTGGCACTTTTGTGAAAGAAAATCAAGATGAAAGCTTTTCACTGCTGGCTGTCAAAACATTTTTGAAATTCTCAGGCCCTGAAAATTAGCTTACTGTCATCACAGCAGTCTGCTGCCTTAAGAGCCATTATTTTAATTTCTTGCCGCAGTTCCTGTTGAGAAATCAAGCTATGCAAGCTCTTGTTTTACATAAACCAAACATGATTATAGATAAGGTATGTCTTTTAATATGACAGCAGTGACTAATGTCAGAAATAGGAAATTAAATAGAACATCTCTCTGGACATTTAGCCTAGCACTCAGGAAGCGCAGACAGTAAATGTATATTATTTTAATACTGCTGTCTATGTATTCTTGCTTGGTTTACTATAAAGTGAAATAGATAATGCATATCATTTTGTTTTTCTGAGTTAATATTTTAATTTTGAAAAAAAAAATGCATAATGTAATTTAGACTCAAAAGTAAATATTTAATGTGCATCTCTGCTGTAAGTGACCATTACTAAGCCCACAACATGGTCCTGCAATCGTATGTTATTTCTCTGATGCTGAGGTATTGTACAGGAGAAGCCTCTGACAAATTGTATAGAGCATGTAGGTGTACCTAATCCCATCAAGAATGTTCTGTGCGTTCCAGATGCCCATAAATCATTTTGTGTTCTCATAGTGCTTGTGGACAAATTGGTTGCTAGCCCCAGATTGTACCTCTGCTGTCCTGATTGCTAACACACTCTCTGTTTAGTTCCCACTTCTGCATGCTCCAGAAATCTTTTTTTTCCCCCAGAAGTTGGTAGCTCCGACGTTGTAAATCATATCACTGCAAACATCATTTCTTAAGAAGAATCTCATGTATGAGCTAATTGTGTTATCCATTTTTCGTCTCATATACTTTACTGCTTTATTGTGTTCTATTCATTATTGTGTTGTATTCAATATCAGGAATCCAAAATAGGAACAGCAATCAGATATCAGTAGTAATGATAACATAAAAACAATAGTTTAGGAAATTTCTGATTTGACTACAGTATCAGAGTTTATCAATATAAAAAGTAATGCTTAATACACAATATATTACCCCTTTTAAATAATGTGCTTTGTATTTAGAATTTTTTTTTAAAAAGCACACCCTTCTACTGAAACAGAGGATGCATATAGTACACATAAGTTTAGGACAAACAGGAATTTTTGAGTCTAAACTGTTGTTTAAGAATAACTAAACTAAAATATATATTTTTAAAATGCAAAAAATGACCAATTTCAAATTCTACACATGGGTTAAAGGAACAAACCTTAATGCTGCAGTGCACCTATTTCTATATATTCATAGCCCACCTCCTGTTTGCCTTGACAATATTTAAGACTTTTTTTTTCTTTCACCTTGGTGTTTTCAAATCTGATATTTTAATCTAAATTGTACAATTTAGTAACCTATTAACTACAATTTAGTTTTTAGTGAATACGCCCTTTTTATATTTCTCAAGTTATCTACATACTACCTCAGAGCATTTAAGATAAGCTCTTATGACTATTAAATTATTTATATCCCTCTGTAAAAACTTAGTTTTAGTCAACATGGGAACTGACTCCAAATTACTACTTTGCAGGTCATGTACTTTCAAAATACCAACTTGGTGCATTTTGTCCATAAAGTAAAAAAAATATGTATTTTAATTGAATAGTTGAATGCTGTCCAGCTGAATTCCTTTGGACCAGATGCTTCCCCACAAGTACTTTTTGAGAGTTCTTTTTGATCTCTCTCCTGCATGATAAAAATACTTTAGGAATGAACTGATTTAAATCTTAAATACAAGTATTATAAATAAACCCTAATTATGACCTTGATTTAATAAGCTTTCCAAATGATTCAATACTGTAAGCAATACTTTCCAAATTATGTATCTATACAAGTCACCATTAAAGTCTTAATAATTTAAAAAGTTCTGCTGATAGTATTAAATCATTTGGAAAGCTTATTAAATAAATGCTGACAGACATATACTGACAGACACACACACTGACAGACACACACACACACTGACAATTCTAACATTCTGGGATTGTTCCACATAGCCGATTGCATCCATACCTTTGATTAATATACATTGAAGGAACCATCAAGTAAGCATACATATTAATATACATCTGTGCAGGTAATTGGCCAACCAACCCTCATTTTAATGTTTTTTTATGTTGTTTTTTTTTGATGCTTTAATATTTTTGAATACATTAAAAAAAATCATATAAAAATTTCAAAGAATATATAATATATAAAAAAATCTATATCAATATATAAAAATAAAATAAAATACTAGAACATTTATGAAAACAGTAAATAATTTGAAAGGCGTATCCAAAAATATTAAGTTGAGGCCAAGGTACATTAACTAATTGCTGTATCTCATTATGGTATCAATTTAGTAAGCTCTCCAAATGATTTGAAACTGTTAGAAAAACCTTCCAAATGATTTATCTACATAAGTCTATTTGAATTTGTGTAGATAAATAATTTGGAAAGTTTCACTAGCGCTATTGAATCATTTGGAAAGCTTATTAAATATTAGCCTACATTTAAGAATAAAATATTGTGAAAAGGTTGTCATAAAGTCCATATATTTTAATGTGAAAATAGCAAATGTATCAAGCACAGAATCAGTATGAATGTGTTTTAGTCAAGCAAAAATACTTAGGAACATTGCAAGGCATGCAATCCTATTTTAAGATAGCATAGGCTTATGTCTCTGTTCTTTTTGCATTCTCAGTGCAGTTAAAAGGGAGTTAAAATGTAGCACTGTTAGCCATTTGGAGTAATTTTGTGTGGATTATGTCCAACAGAAATCAAACTGTATGTTTAGATTTTTATTATCTATAAAAATGTGACATTACGGCTGTACCCTAGATGTTTTAACAGAAAGACCCGTGAAACCATGTTGTGAGATTTCCTAGGATGCGATTTTATCATTGCAGGATATAACTTCGGAAGGAGTTCAGCTATTTAAGTTTCATGAGGAATTGACAGCTATTTGATATGGAAAAGTACAATATATGTAAAATAGAAATTAGATCAAAGTAGGGAATTAAAGGATATAGGGTACTCATATACAATATAAATTATCCAAAATCTGAAATGTATTTAAAAAGTATTACAGATGGAGGGCAAAAGGGATTAATTTTAAAAATATATATTATATATGAGCATTAATATCATAGTTAGCTTTTTATTAATATTTTCACTATAGGTTCTATTAGATATTGACTTTTTAATTTATCTTGGCTCAAAGTCACTGACACGCAATGCAAGAGTATGTATTATTTATTAGAAAGGTAAAATAGTTCCCAGAGCCAACCAGAAGGAACTGGCTGTCCACACAGGGGGTGAAAAAAAGTATCATCTCCTACCAGGATTCAAAATTCTCCCCCTCCCGGTGCAAGATAAATAATAATAAAAAAAAACGTTTTTTTTCCCCCATATAACACCCCCTCAGCCACTATAACTCCATTACAGCTACTATCCCACCCACTATAGCAATTATCCAGATATTCAGTATGTGATGCCAGTGGCGTACACACAATCAATGGGGCCCAGGTGCGGAAACTAATCCGTGCCCCCCACCACCACGCGGTGGTTACAGAGACACGTATATACAGACACACACATACATACAAACACACATACATACAAGCACACATACAGACACATACATACACACACACACACAGAGAGACGCATATATACACACACATACATACATAAAAACAAACATACATACATACAAGCACACATATACACACACAGAGAGACGCATACACACACACACACATATATATATACATAAAAAAACAAACACACATACATACAGACACATACATACAAAAACATACACACAGAGACACATATATACAGACACACACACATACAAACGCACACATGCACAGACATACACACACAGACAGACACACACACTGACAGAGAAACATTCATACAGACACACAAACATACATACAAACAAACACACAAATACCTTTTAGATGCAGGAGGGTGACTTCCCTGGGGTCCAGTGGTGGCTCAGCCTGATGGCCCCACTCTGACTCCCTCCTCTCTGTCTGATAGCTGCGAGCAGTGACCAGGGCAGTCACTTCCTCCCAGCATCTGATGTCCTCTCAGGGGGCCCGGTAGAGCTGACCAGGCCCCCTGGAAATCCATAGCCATGGTGTGGCCCTAACAGCGGTTTTATCAGGCAGGCCGGGGCTGCAACACATGGCGCCGGGCACCCGGTTGCAGGGTTCCGCAGGGTGGCTAAGCCCCCTAGAGTGAAGGGCCCAGTCGCTGTGACCCCTGTGACCCCTGTATGTAGGCCACTGTGTGATACTATATGCTATATACAACAGAGGTGCTTTAAGGATACTGTCCTTGGGTCAGAAAGGAGGGTAAATCTGGTCCTATAGATAGATCATCTGTTTCAAAACATATTAGTACTGAATATCTGGCCAAGTATAAGTGTTTGAGTAATTGCTGATAATCTAGGAAAGAAATTGCACAATGTTGGATAACAACCAGACAACATGTAAAATATATGTAAAATGGCAATACATGTAAAATATATGTCTACTTAGATCTCTATAAAAAAAAAAAAAGAAAATAAATACACGTAGGTAGTTGTAACCTAGGATTCCTAAATGGAAACTGTCCCATTTCTGGAATTTACAGCAACAGTAATATATTAAAAATCTAAACCTATAACATTATTTTTCATTTTAGGCTCCATTTCCTTTTAGATTTATAGCAAATTGCATCTAGTTCAGACAACAAAAAGTCAGGACAATCATTGCAAATGAAGGGGAAAAATATGAACATTGTTTAATTTCTCCTCTTCTCTGTATACTTTCTCTATGCTGACTGCTAGGTGCAAAGTATAACACTTATTACATCTAGGAGCTAAGATGGAGAACCTCAAGAGCACTCAATAGCAGGATAAGGAGGTGTGGATTTCTGTATATAATTTATTTTTCCACATTTCACCAAAACATATTGGTTAAATATAGGGATAAATAACCATTAAAGGGGAAATGTCACCTCCCAGTATTTTAAATGTGTTACTCCAAGCACCATGATCACATCAGTGATTTGAAGTCGTCGTGGAGCATGCTATCTGTCTGTGCAGTGTAGTAAGACAATCTGCACAGACAGAGAGATTTTGTTTTTCAGCCAGAGGTGTAAGTCCACCTCAAACAACATTTGGGCTGCTTATGTCAAATCGGTGCATAGAATGTGTCCATTGTCAGAATGCATAGCATGATGGTTATGGGTGTCCAATAGCCCACAGCATCCCCTCCATGCTGCCCTCAATCCTCTCTCTGCACTGAATTATAGACATCCCTCACCTATAAGTATGGAGTAGTAACATCAAGGAAGGAGGATTGGCCTGCATGGAGAACTTGGCTCAAGTTTATGATGCAAGTATATATGTTTGTTTGATTTTTTTTCTCTCTTTTTTTAAAGGGGAAAACATGCCACCAACAGTTACTCCAATAAAAAAGCAGTGTTTTTTTATATAGGGAAAACAAATATAGCCACTTGAACTTAATGCAGACCACCATAAAGCAAATTACTGCATAAACATTTAATTAATACTTTTCCACTTTGACAAATGGCATATCTGTGTTGATAAACCTTATAAACCATTTTTCTTATTTCTGCTCTGAACTGTATTTGATCAACATATGGCATGTACTGTGGAGGCTTTATTTAGTGTATTTAAAACACGGGAATTCATTATCCAATCATGACTATTTTGAAAGTGATCAAAAGTATACATATATAAGTCACATCTTGAAGATGTGGATGAGTTAATATTCTAAAAATATCAGTCTCCTGAAACAAACACCAGCAGGAGCACAAGAAAACTGACATGTATTTCTTTTGCTCCATGTGTTCTTCAGAATTGCAAAAATAGATGTTTTTAACTTGGCAAGAACATTCAAAAAAAAATTGTGTTATAATTCATGACCTGCTAATTAAGAAAACTTGCAAGAATTTAAGAAATAAAAACAAATCCAGGAACAATTAACTCAAAACATCCAAGGTGTTTTAAATATAATTTGTTTTATAAATTCTAAAATACATTTTTAATATGTATTATTTAGTCAAATTATAGGGAAATTAACAGTAATCAATGGTGGCTCTGTATATTAAACTGAATTAAAAAACAGGATTTTGATTGCCATGAGAAGTAGCCACAATAAAACAAACCTCCATTTGCCGTAGCAAGATTTGCCTTTCCGGTGCAGTTCTAGCCAACTAAAATCCAGTGGTAGAACCTGCTTGAAAAGTTACCAGGCACATTTTGGACCCTAATGTATTTAGGGTGCTGTCCTTATAGGCTTTTGTCATGCTGTCCTCTACAGAGGTGATTGTAGAATGGCTCCCTACAGTCCATAACTGACATTGTTGGGAACACTTCAGCTTCAGCATTAACAGAAGACAACCATGTGATATAGCATGTTCTTTCCATAGATTTGACTGTTCTCACTTGTTACAAAATGATACCTAGAAAAATTAGGAAGATTAATGAGTATAACCATTAGAACCCACCATTGCTCGTGCAAAACTCAAGAAACCTTGTGGCACTGCCTTTTATTATCAGTGAGTGTTGTATCAACTGTTCAGTTTCTGTTACTAGTGCCCGGAAGAGAACTGTAGAACAAATCTCGCTGAGCAATAAGCACTAGGACTTTATTACTTGACACTTTGGCGGTTCTGTGTTTTTTTTTAAATATTATGTGTACCAAAATGAGATTACATTTTTCTATTATGACAGTTTAGCTGTTCACAGTTTAACAGTGAGTAACAATTGATATACTTTATACCCAACCCCATATTAAGCTATTGCTTCATAATAAGTTTCTATAGTGTTCTCAAGTGGCTCAAGCTTAGTAGCTCTTTTAAAATTATAGTGATTTATGTCATGCTTAGTCAAGAAAATACCTACTTTATCTAGACAAATAAATACATATTATATTATATGTTTATTGAATGCACATCTTCTCATAATACACACAACACGAATATAAGTACAAATTAAGTGTATACCTTTAAAGAAACATTTGACATTACAGCCAACAGTTCTCATTAAACTATTCAATGTGATAAATCCACTTGAAGCATAACATAGTATCTATTAGAGTTTGTGCAGATAAAGTGCTAATATAAATGGATGTAAAAGCAAGCCAATCACGTTTCATCCAATATAATGACATGTAACTCTTTATTTTTACACTTATGAAGCTGAGTAAACTGCTCTATATTATCTTTATTTTCTAACTATAGGGGTAATAGTGGTGGACAACTTGCATTTTTAGGAGGTCATTTGATATGAAGGCTTGATATGAACATGAACATCCTCGTTGTTTGGTAGGGTAGAAACTGTATTACTGAGTGTTGAGCACTATACTAGTTCTGTACTTTGCTGTTTGTAAAGTTACACATTTTACCTGGAGGTCTAGGTATACAATTATCAGATGGGTATAGAGCCTTGGCCCATTAGACATCTTGAATGCTCTACAGATGGGTGAAAAGGGGAGGAACATGGTATACTAACCCATAACCTGTGCCAAAAAATAGGATCTACCTCTTCACTATCAGGGGTTATTATGTAATATCTAAAGTCTTCTTATGAGCAGGGCTCTAAATATGTCCAATTTACATCATTTAAATAATAGTAAAACATGTGGATGTAATCCCTAGAGATAACAGCATATAGTATTTCCACTCTAAATTTCAATTCTGGATACTGAAATAAAAATATAGCAGATAATACAGTTGCTTCTGTCCATATAAACAAATAAGTGGGTATTTAATTTATCTTCACTTGTTGGTGACAAAATTAAAAAACATGGAGCCCCAAATTTAGAGAGGATATAGAGAATTATCACAAATAATAATCTAATTTAGTGAAGGTCAATGTAAAGTCTCTTCTTCGATATAAAGTCTCTGCTTGTATGATGGGTTAAAGGGTAATGGAAAAAAAGTGATTGGCCTTTATTCTTTAAAAATTATCTGAGAGATAAGTGTACATAGTCCTTTCACTGCCAAGCTGTGTGACTTCTCAAAATGTTTAGTTGTCTAGTCGCTAAACAAAGGCTTAAAGTGAATTGAAAATTGAATAGTGTAATTTAACACCAAATAGCAGCGTTAGAAAATATTGTCTATATATTTGCCAGATTTTTGCAATTCTGTATTTTATTTCTTTTATTAAGGGTTACTCCAATCACTATGACCACTTCTGCATGGTGGTACGAAATCTGTACGTACAGCTTTTCTGCTTGAAACACTGCACATCCAAAGATAATCACACTTTTGTCCCGGGGCTAGTTGTAACTACGACATACGTGACTGAGGCAGCTTAGAACAGACCATCTAGTGAAAATTCGGTGAAAAAGTTACATCTATAATCAGTGTGCACAGCATTCTGGCAACAAATGTAATAAGCCTCCCCTTGCAGGCAGTGCACCTGCACAGGGAAACTTTAGTGTCCTCTCCTTCAGTGTTATCTTTTTGTTAGTTCCATCTGTGCATGATTTCATGACATAGGCTTCAAGAAAGTGTGGTTCAATTTTTTTATATATAGTAGAAAGCTACCAATTGAGCTACAACTAACATAAAACTCTTGTTATGAAGCAGAACTGTTAAGAGATTCATGGCATAAGTTCAACACTACACAAGAAAGTTAAGGGATAACCATTATTAGATGATCCACTTCTTGTTCTTCGCAGAGCTCCCTGCAAAAGCAGAGAAACTTGTGATTTGCAGCAAGTACAGGAACTGCACTTCAAGTATCATTCATTCTATTAAAAGTAATGTTTGACATGTACTTGTTAAGGTGTCATAATGCAGAATCTATTAAAATAAAATACTGTATATACTCGAGTATAAGTCAACCCAAATATAAGTCGAGACCCCTAATTTTACCCCAAAAAACTGGGAAAACGTATTGACTCGATTATAAGACTAGGGTGGGAAATGCAGCAGCTACTGGTAAATTTCTAAATAAAATTAGATCCCCCAAAAATTATATTAATTGAATATTTATTTACAGTGTGTGTATATAATGAATGCAGTGTGTGTGTGTGTACTGTATATAATGCAGTGTGTGTGTGTGTATGAGTGCAGTGTGTGTGTGTGTATGAATGCAGTGTGTGTTTGTATGAGTGCAGTGTGTGTGTATGAATGCAGTGTGTGTGTGTATATATAATGCAGTGTGTGTGTGTGTGTATGAGTGCAGTGTGTGTGTATGAGTGCAGTGTGTGTATGTGATGCAGAGCCTTGGTGGGGGGTGGGCATTTTTATTATTATTTTTAATTATTATTATTATTTTAATATTATTATTATTATTTTTTATATTATTTAAATTTTTATTTATATTTTTTTGTCCCCCCTCCCTGCTTGATACATGGCCAGGGAGGGGGGCTCTCATTCCCTGGTGGTCTAGTGGCATGGGCTGTGTAGGAGGGGGGCTGGCAGCGAGCTGTAACTTACCTTTCCTGCAGCTCCTGACAGGGGAGCTGACCAGAACGCAGGAGAAGGGAGCATACAGGAGCTGCAGGAAAGGAAAGTTAAAGCTCGCTGCCAGCCCCCAACAGGACCGCCGGGCTTGTAATGAGCCTTGTCGATCCTGGTCTGTATTATGGCAATGTAAGTTGCCATAATACAGACATTCATTTGAGTATAAGTCGAGTGGGGGTTTTTCAACACAAAAAATGTGCCGAAAAACTCGACTTATACTTGAGTATATACGGTAGGTCAAATCCAGATGGAAGTATGCCTAAATCTTGTTCCTTTTGTGCAAACTATAGGTCATTTTTTGTAATTGTCCTGTCGAGGTAGATCAGTCCTCATAGCCTCTGAACCTATAATTAGAAGTTTTTGAAAGCACAGGAAAAATTTGTGAAAAAGGGAACAATATAACAGAATACAATTGCAACTTAGGAATGTTGTCCATGTATATTGTGCAGAGTCTAAAGCATCAGAAACAGATGTATATGTTGATATAGATCAATGTGAATCTTTGGCACATTCAAGGGAGCCCACATTATTATTATTTCAAGTGCACTTGGAGAAGCGTGAATTCAGACACCTGTTGGTATTCAAAATAAGCCTCTGACCTTTATTTTGTCAGTTGTGTTTTTATACACTAAAAAGTAAGTGCTTACATGCAAATACTCATAGGACAGTAGTAGGAAGGGGGTGAAAGGAGTACAGATAAAACATAGGGATGAACGTCATGGACATATAACAGATAAGTTCTGTGAAAGAGAAAGAACAGAGTGATTTAGGAGAGACAGCTCAGGTGAGGGCTGTCTGCTCCCGGAAATAGACATATATGGTCTTAAGTGTCGTTTTAAGCATTAAGCATTTCCTGAGTCAAAGTTAGCCAATTTTAATATAGGATATCTAATATGACACCTGTAAGCTTGAACCTTGGAATCAAAGTAAACTCTTTCACATACTGTGCAGAGTTTAACCCCTTAAGGACACATGACGGAAATAGTCCCTTTTATTCCAGAAGTTGTGTCCTTAAGGGGTTAAAGGATCAGAAACAGAAGTATATGTCAAGGAACTTCTTAGATGGAAATGCAGACATGACATAAAGAAAAAGGCAGAAGTAAAAATTGCAGTCCCTTGTTTTTAAGCACTATGACTAACTACTGAATGTGAAGCTGGTATGAGTTATGATTTTAGGTACAGTAGTAAATTGTTATGGGCTGTAAAGTGATTGAACCAAACACTAAATTACGTAGGACATGGTAAGAACTGCACTTATATTGCTGTTGATTGGTTGGTTGGAACCATGCAGTTATTTGCAAAATGAAAATTGCATGTTTTCCAAGTCATTCCTGCAATTTTCATAAATTCATAGTGATCTGCAATTGAGCACAAAATTGATTCAGAAATTCTTCAGTGAATAATCAAGAGAGGATTTCATGCAAAGTATTTTGGGTTTCTAGAGATTAGGAGTACTTGTCTGACTCTTTCAGGTTTTAGACTAATTCAGCGGACACTACAGTCTTTCTCATTTTCTCAATTTTCTGTATCATTATGGTGATATTGATATAATCAATATAATATTATCAATAAACACTTACGCCTCTATTTAATAAGCTTTCCAAATGATTCAATACTATTGTAAATACTATCCAAATTATTTCTTCACAAATATTCACATAGATTATAATAGTGAAAAAAAAAGAATTCTAACAATATTGAATCATTTAGAAAGTTTTTCTAACAGTATTGAATAAGTTGGAAAACTTGTTAAATTGAGGCCTTAATACCACTAATACATATAAACTAGAGATTGTTGCATCCTACCTGTCAATGTTTCCAGTGCCTCTCTAGTAACTCCAAAAGCAAGTTGAGGAGGTTTGAGAGGTAACTCTTTTGTCATAATAAATTGTGATGAAGTTATTATTTAGTAAGATTGTACCTTCTTGCACTGCACCCTCATGTGCCATTTAGTGATACCATTGCCGGAGAGATGTTATATTCCAACACCAAGTATTACGACAGGGTGCACAAACGAATAGAGCAAGATGAGCACAGAGATTAGCGCACCGTCCACCTATAATATGCACTGCCACCCGTCTTGAGGAGGTGGACAGGCATAAGGTGGCCTGCCGGCCAGCCACCTGTCTTGGGGAGGTGGACAGGCCAGCCGGCCAGCCACCCATCTTGGGGAGGTGGATAGGCATAAGGTGGCTAGCCGGACAGCTCTTGGTCCTCCCATGACACAAGGCTAACAAGGCCTCACCCCCCTGGAAAGTGCTGCCCAAGGCAAATGCCTTGTTAGCTTCGCAGTAAACACAGCGCTGTGTGTGTGTGTGTATATATATATATATATATATATATACAGTATCTCACAAAAGTGAGTACACCCCTCACATGTTTGTAAATATTTTATTATATATTTTCATGTCCCCTTAAAATAACTCAACACACAGCCATAAATGTCTAAACCGTTGGCAACAAAAGTAAATACACCCCTAAGTGAGTGGAAATGAAATGTCCAAATTGGGCCCAATTAGCAATTTTGCCGCCCCAGTGTCATGTGACTCGTTAGTGTTACAAGGTCTGAGGTGTGAATGAGGAGCAGGTGTATGAAATTTTGTGTTATTGCTCTCACACTCTCTCATACTGGTCACTGGAAGTTAAACATGGCACCTCATGGCAAAGAACTCTCTGAGGAGCTGAAAAATAGAATTGTTGCTCTACATATAGATGACCTAGGCTATAAGAAGGTTGCCAAGACCCTGAAACTGGGCTGCAGCACGGTGGGCAAGACCATACAGCGGTTTCACAGGACAGGTTCCACTCACAACAGGCCTCGCCATGGTCGACCAAAAAAGTTGAGTGCACGTGCTCAGCATCATATCCAGAGGTTGTCTTTGGGAAATAGATGTATGAGGGCTACCAGCATTGCTGCAGAGGTTAAAGCGGTGGGGGGGTCAGCCTATTGGTGCTCTGACAATACAATGCACACTGCATCAAATTGGTCTGCATGGCTGTTGTCTCAGATTGAAGCCTCTTCTAAAGATGATGTACAAGAAAGCCCGCAAACAGTTTGCTGAATACAAGCAGACTAAGGACATGGATTACTGGAACCATGTCCTGTGGTCTGATGAGACCAATATAAACTTATTTGGATCAGATGGTGTCAAGCGTGTGTGGCGACAACCAGGTTAGGAGTACAAAGACAAGTGTGTCTTGCCTACAGTCAAGCATGGTGGTGGGAGTGTCATGGTCTGGGCCTGGATGAGTGCTGCCGGCACTGGGAAGCTACAGTTCAATGAGGGAAGCATGAATGCCAACATGTACTGTGACATACTGAAGCAGAGCATAATCCCCTCCCTTCGGAGACTGTGCCACTGAGCAGTATTCCACCATGATAATGACCCTAAACACACCTCCAGGACAACCACTGCCCTGCTAAAGAAGCTGAAGGTAAAGGTGATTGACTGACCAAGCATGGGGGGCATCCTCAAATGGAAGGTGGGGGAGTGCAAGGTCTGTGATGTCCGTGAGGACTCCAGTGGCAACCTGTGAAGCTCTGGTGAGCTCCATGCCCATGAGGGTTAAGGCAGTGCTTGAAAATAATGGTGGCCACACAAAATATTTGGACATTTCCACTTAGGGGTGTACTCACTTTTGTTGCCAATGGTTTAGACATCAATGGCTGTGTGTTGAGTTATTTTGAGGGGACAGCAAATGTATACTGTTATACAGGCTGTACACTTACTACTTTACATTGTAGCAGAGTGTCATTTATTCAGAGTTGTCACATGAAAAGATATTAGAAAATATTTACAGAAATGTGAGGGGTGTACACACTTTTGTGAGATACTGTATATATATATATATATATATATATATATATATATATATATATATATGAGATACTATATATATATATATATATATATATATAAACACAGTTGTGCTCAAACGTTTGCATACGCTGAAGGATAGTGATCATATGAAGCCATTTATTGTAACATAGTAGTTTGGCTCCTTTTTAAATCATAATCATAACAGAAATCACCCAAATTGCTCTGATCAATAGTTTACTTACCTTTAAATGTTTGGCCTTGTTACAGACACACAAGGTGACACACACAGGTTAAAATGGCAATTAAAGGTTAAATTCCCTCACCTGTGGCTTTTTAAATTGCAATTAGTGTCTTTGAATAAATAGTCAATTAGTTTGTTAGCTCTCACATAGATGCACTGAGCTGGCTAGATACTAAGCCATGGGGAGCAGAAAACAACTGTAAAAAAGACGTGTAACAAGGTGATGGAACTTTATAAAGCCTTGAAAATGCTAGTCAGTACTGTTCAATCACTTATTAAGAAGTCGAAAATGCAGGGATTTCTTGATAGCAAGACAAGGTCAGGTAGACCAAGAATAATTTCAGCCACAAGTGCCAGACAAATTGTTTTGGATACACAATGAAGCTAAATACACAGGGCAATACACAGTATTTTTTGAGGTTTGCGCCATTCTGTTATAACCTACAGTTGAATATGAATCCCAGAAAAGATAAAATAAACATATTTTGCCTGCTCACTCATGTTTTCTTTAAAAATTGTACATATATTACTAATTCTCCAAGGGTATGCCAACTTTTTTTTTTTTAGCACAACTGTGTATGTATATATATAATTTTTTTTCTTAAATATATATATTTAAGTTTGGGCTTATAGTTGTTGGAGGGGCTTGAATCCTCTTTAAAAGGGCTGCGAATCCTCTCCCACTTTACCGTTGTTGGTCTGGTGAGTTGAAAGGGTTACTTCCGGTCAAGTCACCATCTTGTTGTTTCTTACCTCTTTTCCCTCGTGGTCCTGGTTCCTGGCTCCTGTTTATCCTACTTACCTGACTGCTCACCAAACGCTACAGGCCCGCTGCCTCCTTCGTCTTCCTCAAAGACCGGTCTCGGTGTAGATTATTGTTCAACCATAAGTCAGACTCTTACCGTAAGGCCGGTCGCATTCGTTAAATGTCATCGCAGTTTGGGTCTATTCATGTCTTATTGCATTTGTATGGTTGTATGCATTCGTATGGTTGTAGGCGCTTTGGCACTATTCGTACAATTAGTTTTACTTGTATGGAAACAGGTTTTGGTTCTTTCCAAACGCAAAAACGCAACCCTTCATTTTGTTTCCTTTCATTCCGTTTGTACTTTTTAATCACACACCAAGTTCATACAAACTTTTATATTGTGTGTGGTTGTGAAACAGGCGAACGGTGGGGTGAAGGCATATACAGTTCGTATGATTCTCCCCACCGACAGATGTTACTAAATTCCTCTAGTTCACGAATGTAGAAGAATAGTCAATTTTGCCCTTACTGGTTACACATGTTATTACAGGTCTACAAATACTAGTTATAAAATTGTTGATATTTAGATTTGTTAACTCAGGATCATGCTATTTTAGCTGATATTTGTCATCATGATGTTCTTCCCACAGGTTCGTTGCAGGAAGATTAGGCATAAGAATTGCGCCAGCTCTGACAAACTTGGCCTTATTAGGTTGGTAATTTGGTTCAAGGCTGGCTTAATTAAATAACTCCTTCTCATATTGCATTAACATCTCGAATTCCTTTAGGTGCCTTGATCAGAATAGACTGTAGAGGTCCTTTAATTCTGTATCAGCTTCATTCAAATGTCATTCCTCGCATCTAGGTTTTGTGGTAGGTTCCTTTATTATTACTTGGGCCCACCATCTGGCCCACTCACATATATCAATATGCTCAGATACTTATCACATTTTATCTATAGGTCACAGTACGTATCTACTGCCACCCTATTTTCCCTAAAATTCTGCAAAGAATCATTTTTCTGATTCAACCTCTATCAGGTACGATTTTCACAACCTCTATAACTTTCTCCTGTTAGCAGATAGTACTTGCTATTAGTGATTTTACGTGTCCAACTAGGTTCTGTTTTCTGGTCTTAATCCATAAGCTAGTGGTCCCGCGAGAACAATAGCCATCCTCATACTCGGAGGTATACGCCCATCGGCACAAAACATAGTTATTCGCCTTGCATGGTCGCATAGAGAGGGCCTCCCATGTCACTCCCATACAATCTTATGCTTTAGTTATCACCGAGAGGCCAACACTCCGTCACACCATTTCTGTGGCCTCAAACTCCCCTCGGGCCAATGCATAGTTAGTGCCTTTCATGCCGCTTGACAACTAGTAGGGACTCATCTGTCACTTTGTGGTAGTATAATTCTTCGCCGCTTGGCATCTAGCTAACTATCCAGTACCAGGTCACATTGTCTAACTCATGGTAATTACAGTGTATGTATATATTTTCAGTTTGTCTCAAGTTTCTGAAGTACCTGAGGAGCTGTCCCTTTCCAGCACCCCCACTAGCTCCGGTACCCCTGCCCACAGAGTTGATGTGACTAGTCCATCTTCCCTTAGATCATGGACTATCCCAAGCCTCACAGCAAAACTCCAAAGAAGATGTATTCCTTTCCCAGCTACTGCTAGGGAAGCAGAGTTGCTCAGACTGCTAAATACTAACACCGACAACTCTGATACAGGGGAATGGCCTAGTGGGTCTCAGATGCCGGCTCTTCATGCTATGATGACTTCATTGATGTCTTCCATTTGAACTATTAGTGATAGACTGGAGAAATTGGAAGCAGTCTGTTCTTCCCAGGTGCCTGCAGGTCCGGTTATTCCTGATTCAGCAGGATTAGCTGTCACTCCTGGTAATTCTCTTGCCACATTTAAGGTCCCTGAGAGTATCAACCCATCGCATATGGTCCCAGCTCATCTCAAAAAGGACATTCTGGAAAGCAAGGATGTTAACCTAGTCTCGCTCCTCATTGCCTCCCAGGATGTTCTTGAGAACAGGACATTTGCATATCGGGACATTTCTGTGGTACTGAGGGCAAGAGATCCTAGGCTAAACAAGAAACTGTCTATACATGAATTTATGTTAGGTTTTGGGATTTATAGGGATGTGTATTGCTCTGTAGATCCTGAGAAAAGAGAAGAATTAGACGTATATATGCACAAGCTGGTGGATCTGGGGCACAAATACGGTGGAACGGCCTTTTATGACTACCACCGTTCCTTCTCTGCAAAAGTGGCTGCATCTCTGACTCAGTTTAACTATAGCATAAATTGGACACTGAGTTATTCTGCACACATTTTGTGGGCCTCAGGACTCCGGCTTGTGCAGTTTGTGCATCTACAGCGCATAGTACCAACTTTTGCCCTAATAAAGCAGGAGTTGAGCAGGGCCACAGAGGTCCAAATTCGACAAGACCAACCAGAATCTTTAAGGATAAGCTGGGTAGGGACATTGTCTTCCAGGGTAAATCATAAATTTGCAACAATTTTAATGCGGGCACTTGTGTTTTTAGTTCATGTAGATTGTTACACATTTGTGCTCACTGTTTCCGGGCTTATGCTAAATCCATGTGTCCGAATAAAATTTTTCCTAAACCATACCACACTTGCATCAACGTCACGTTATTAGCTGTGCTGTTACTACAACACCCCTCACAACACTTGGTTAATTTTCTCACCGAAGGGTTGTCTGAGGGGTTTCACACGAGTATTATACACTTGCCATCTGGTACACTGGAATGTAACAATTTACAAACCGAAATAACAGACCCAGAGCTAGTGAGTGATCTCATAAGGATTAAATTAGAACAGGGTTTTTTGTTAGGGCCATTTGTTTCCCCACCTTTCACTTCATGGAGACCAAACCCCATAGGGGTCATCACGGAAAAAACTTCACATAAACCCAGACTGATCATCGATTTATCAGCACCACATTCCCAGCCTTAATTCGCTTATACTCTCCGACGAATTCTCTCTACAATATGCCACTATTGACGATGACATCTGGGCCATTTTGGCTGCTGGGACAGGAGCATGGCTCAGTCGAAAGGGACATTGTCAACGCTTTTAAGCTACTTGCCATTCACCCTTCACTGTGGCATCTGCATGGCATTAAGTGGAAGGGGTTATATTATTTCTTCTCCTGGCTCACTTTCAGCTCCAAGAGCAGCCCCAAAATATTTGATATCTTTGTGGAAACGTTGTGTTGGTTACTACTTAATGTATGCAGATGTCCAACTATAATTCACTATTTAGATGACTTTCTCACGATTGAAAACAATGCACTACCCCCTAGCAACCTTAAACACATGTTGGCTCTCTTGAGTCCCTGGGTATACCAGTCTCCCTTCAAAAAAACATAGGTCCAGATACGGTTATGCATTTCCTGGGGATTCAACTAGACTCGATTCACATGCAAGCAAGTCTTCCCCAGGATAAGATTGTGCGCACCCTATCGAGCATTGAGCTGTACTTACAGCTAGGTTCTTTCAACCAGAAAGAACTTCAATCTCTGCCGGGGTTGCTTAATTTTGCCATGAGGATCATTCTACAGGGCAGATTCTTAATTTACTGTTTACTTTCTTTGTTCCCAAAACTCACCTCAGACGAATCACGTATCACGTTAGACACTCACGTAACCGCTGACTTACTCATGTGGCACATTATTTTCACATCTTGGAATGGGCAAGTCATGTTCATCCCCCCTCTTTCTGACAATTCACCCACACTTTGGACAGATGCTGTGGCCAATACTGGTTTTGCCGCCATCTGTGGAAATCAATGGCTTTGGGGGCCGGACTGGGCTGGTCACTCAGCCAGATGTTTCGGACAACCTAGCTACTTGTCACATTGTTAATAAAGGCTGGTCATCATCTTTGGTGATTATGAGATTTTTAAGGTAACTCACATGGGTAGCGGCCACTTGCCAATTTTTTACACCTGCATTCACGTTCCTGGTGTCACAATATATCAGCTGATCACTTGTCTCGGTTTCATTTTCAGGCTTTCCTCCAGACTCTGCCCACCGCTTCCCAACTGGCTACCCCTGCCCCGCCATTCCAAGACATGCTCATGGATTAAATGTCTTATTGACTCATGCACGACACATTTCCCACCTTGCACTTTCGGTTAACTCTAGGAAAACATACGATAGGGCTTTTCACATTTTCACTAAGTTCATAGTAGAATTTCAAGTTCAGGACATGTTTGCTTTGGAAACTATATTGGGGTTCACTTCTTTTTGCCACCTTAACTTAAAATTATCTTTTAAAACGATTAAACTTTATCTTACGGGCATCTAACACCACATGCTTTTACAACATCCTAATAAAATAGGATTCCTTTCATCATACCAGATAAAGACCTTACTGAAGGGAATCCAAAAGATAGATACACATCTACCACCTCAAAGACTACCCATCCACAACAAAACATTCCAATCATTATCCGATTTGTTAGATGCAGCTCCTTTTGAACATATAACCAATATGATAATTAAAACAGCCATCTATCTAGCTTTTTATGGATTTTTATGGCCAAAGGAATTCACCACCAGTAATGTAACGGCTACAGACTACATTAAAATAGTCAATATCCACAAGGCCTTAGATCATTACGTACTGTCACTTCATCATTCTAAAACTAGCCCAATGGGACATATGGTCAACATACCTCTTTTCCTTACCTATAATAAATGGTGCCTCGTAAAGTTTCTGGACACCTATTTTAACACTTTCCAAAAACAACCACACCAGCCACTATTAGAACTTCACGGTTCAATCCTCACTACTGCTACATTTATGCTCTATGTCCGTTTGCTTTTAACTAGACTTGGCCTAAATGCTAAAAAAAAATCAGGACATTCCTTCTGCATAGGGGCGGCATCTTCCGCTTCCTCCAACCACATTCCAACTCATATCATCAAAGCTATGGGATGCTGGAAATCTTCTGCTTATATTCTTTACATACCAAACCCAGTTAAGGAGTTAAGGCAAGCTTTTCGTGATTTGTCCAAATAACTGATGTTTTGTTATATGAATAAAATCTTGTATGGTACACCTCTTTGTTCCCTCTTTTATTACAGGCCTACTGCATTGTCGGTTCCGGCACACCACAACCGACTGGTGTTATTTTAACTATGTTTATTGGTTATGAATTATGTTATGTTACCTTAGCATCACTGCAATATTGTCCCGACTACAAATTTAAGGCTGGGCCTGTAGTTGTGGGAGGGGCTTGAATCCTTTTTAACCCCTTAAGGACACATGACATGTGTGACACGTCATGATTCCCTTTTATTCAAGAAGTTTGGTCCTTAAGGGGTTAAAAGGGCTGCCAATTCTCTCCCACTTTACTGTTGTTGGTCTGGCAAGTAACCCCTCTCACCACTCCCTCTATTCACATCACCCTCTAAGGTGGGCCCTCTTTTATTACAGGCCTACTGCATTGTCGGTTCCGGCACACCACAACCGACTGGTGTTATTTGAACTATGTTTATTGGTTATGAATTATTTTATGTTACCTTATCATCACGGCAATATTGCCCCTACTACAAATATATATATATAACATTTATTCTTAAATAATTAACCACTATTAAAATGTAGTATATACCATTATGTGTGTTAGGTAAAACTAGGACAAAGAAAATGCAGGCACTAAAACTTTTACATCCTAATAGAGTGAGATCAGCTTAAAATAAAATCAATTCAAGAGTGAAAAGGCCATGGATACCTTTCTAAGAACTGGTATAATGGTGACACAGGTCAAGGAAATGCATAAAAATAGATCAATAACATAACACACTATACTAGTATCAAGTTAGACACATCACAGCTAAGGCAACTCAGTGGATCGTTTTTGTAAAAGTCTAGCTAGAAGATAACAAAAGAATATAAAATTATAAATCCAATTTATCCCCAACACGGTTTTTACTGGGGAACAGAGGACATATTATTTATCTTTTTATTTAGATTGTAAGTCTTGTGAGTTACAAATATCAGTTTAATACATTTTGGGATTAACCCTTTTAGTGCTAGAATAGTAAAAAAAATGTTTAAATGCTAGGTGTCAATTTGCATCCAACTATTTATACGTACAATTGCTAGTGACATTTTTTTTTTTTAAATCGTCTTCTATTATTTCTCCCATAACCGTTTTGTTTCTATTGACGTCATTATAACGTTGGTGAAAACTCATTGATGCACTGTTTGTTTCCAGATAGTTATTTAAAACATGTTATAAATGAAATTGTGTTCAAGCCAAGCAACAAATTATTGATTTCATCTCTCTATTAAGATAATTCAGTATAAGAAACATTTAAATATTAGTCTTACACTGACTCAGCAAGTGTAAAAATGCCAGGACTCCAATCTTACTAAAAAGGTTATTGATTAATATCAAATGACAGCAAGAACCATATACTGAAATGACCCCAGATAGTTTGCTTTGCTAATACATCCATTTCACTCTTGCTAAAATGAAGCAAAACAATTACCCACTTGAAGCCAGTCAGCAAAATTAAATATGCACTAGCACAAACATGGTAAGTATGATATCATTTTATTTTATTCTGGTGGTACATCTACAAGGATAAGCTCTTTACACAAAAAAAAAAAAATCTGTTCAAGGAGAGGAAAATCAGACCAATATATATTTGCAAAGATCAGATTTTGCAAAGGAGGGAGAAATTAGTAAGCAACAACCCAGCTGTTAAAATCTATTGCACTGATCAAATTTAAATATCTTCAGTCAATTAGGTTTCCTTGGTGGAAAATAGTAACCTGGTGTCTAGTTGTTGAGACCATGTAATGTGTCAGACATGTGTCAAGTAAGTAGGTTACTTTTGATAGTTATGTAGTGTCATCATTATTGTTGATACATGCATCTTTGATGCCATTCCTTAAAGGAGCAATAAAGCATTATAAATACAAATCTGTATTTCTAACAATATAGAGGTCCAATGCCTGCTCTTATTCTGATCCCTACCCACTCCTGGTATATTAAAATTGTAAAAATGAAAGATGTCCTTATTTTGTTTCCTGTTCAGAGGTGCTTACGGTGCTGCTTACCTCTTCACCTTTCATGATGTCATGTAGGAGGCATGGACTTTTCCTCTGATGTCCAATCCAAGACACCTCATGAAGGAGCATTGGGTCCTAATGCACATGTGCAGCAAGTGCATTTCGTACATTGAGTTAATGCTTTCCTATGGGGATTCTGCATCATGGGACTTAGGTATACTTGGTCAGTGTATCGGAAGTTCCTCTAGAGGCTTTTTTACTGACAGCTAGAAGCGGTGGACTTAAACCTGCATCATAAATATCCCAGCTTCTCAAAAAACGTGAAAGGACAGGGACACTGCAAACAGATAATTTCACTTAGATAAGGTTGTCTGGGTGACTATAGTGTATTTTTATGTTAGCTTCTTTCTAACATATTTTTTTCCTAAATAGATATTCACAATGCCCATGCAGACACCAGAAGAATGTGCAAGATCATTAGAGATGTGCACAAATATCATTTTTGTTTGTTTTGGTTCAGTTTGTTCATAACATTTTCTTATTTTTTTTGTTCTTGTAAATTTCATGTGCATTTGTATTTGGTTTGTTTCGAAAATTGATACAAATTGTAATTTACCGAAATTTGGATAACCATTAATCTATATGGAAATACATAAATAAGTTCAAAGGGTGGAGAGCAGCAGTTGATCAACAAATTAATAAGTAGCCCATTTGTTCATTTGGTCGTTATTCCTTTTCCGATTAAATTAAATGAAAAACTAATTTTGTATTAACTTTTAAATTTGTCCAGAAACAAATGCACGTCTACGGATCATGAATTTCTGCAACTAACCAATCAAGTAACATTTAACCGCCTAACCTTGATCCACAAATACCAGATTGAGCTAATGCTAAACTACTTGTAAACTGCAGTTATTACAGGATTAAGTAAAAAAAGACTGTTAAGTATTCCTGCAGTAATTGATCAAAAGATACACCATTTTTTTCTGTTTTTTGAGCACTAGTTTATAATATCATAACATTATACATGCTTGTCTGAAATAGACACTTAGTTCCAAATGACTTATTTCATATTCACACTTCTATTTAGATAAATGTAACTGATACTTGCGAACGGGCATACCTGTGAATTATTCTTGTGTTATGAATTAGAGTTACATAGTTGCCAACTTAGAAGTGTGAAGTTGAACAATGTGTTAGTGAAGAATGAATAATTTTGTATTCAGTCGCAACTTTCTATATTTGAAGACCTACTTACTTCTTTGTGCTGATATGGACTGAATATATGGTATTATATAACTAAACCAGTGTTAATTTGTTAATATACAGTGATACCAATCATTTGTTCACGATTCAATGATCCCTCTTGCAATTGCAGTTAAGTTGGATGCATATAACTTTCGATATTAAATATGTTAAAGTTAATTAGAGAAAATGCAAAGCTCTAGTTAATTGACTCATTTAGATAAATGTGTCTGAAATGTAACTTTAAAAGTAATGCTATCTTTCTGCAAAATTGTTTATATTGCTTACTAAAAAAAACACAAATATATACACAAACAAAGTGGGACTAAGTGTGGTAGCAAAATAAATGCCCCAAACCACCTGAGTGGAAACCCCTTACACCATTCGAAAAGATACAATCATAAAATACATACAATGCAGTAGGTGGATCACACTTCTGATAATATCTGTAAAATATATAGAACAATATAGTGTAATATTGTCTGTACAATTGTATAGGTAGAAATGGGAGTCAGGTACTCGCAAGCCTAGAGCCAAATCACAGCATATGGCTCTCATGGATGACGCGTTGGGACTTTTTGTTCAGGATGTCCCTTTCCTGTTCCCAGGCTACCTTATGGTTCCTCCGGTTAGGTATCAATCCAGGTTCCACACATCCAGTAGTGTCTTTCAGGAATAAAACTTTATTGTTCCACAATACGGAGTAAAATTGAGTAAGTAGGAAGTAAGTTGACTAACCAGACTGGGAAGCAACTTAAGATGTGTCCCGGGGCGACCAATTAGGGGTTAACCCTTACAAATTTGTATAGATAGAAAAGCAGACCTGGTGGGTCAGAGAGGATAGGGCGCCCCCTAGTGAATATCTATATATACATATGTACAAAAGGTAAAATATAACTTTTAATAGTTAATACATAAAAATGCTTAAGGTTGGGACCCGGAAACAGAAATAAAATGATGGTGAAAATAACATACAAAAAATAAATAATAATAAAGAAAAATAACTAGATGGGAGGATATAAATAAATGTGAGAGCGTGCTGGATGGGGATAAAGTAACTTGAGGTGATGTCTCAAGAGTTACTGTATGGAAAAAACACACCCCCCCCAAACAGCTGTCTATCTCACAAATACACAGTAAACTCTTAGTTAACTCGTGCTGTGCACCCTCCATATATTTACCACTAACAGTATCCAGTACGGAATCTGATGGGGTAGAAACAGTGGCACACTATAATATGCCTCTAGTGAGGGGAATTGACGCAACAAGAGAGTAGTATTAAGAATGAGTGTATCATATAGTGGAGATCTGTCTAAGGATTGTACTAGTGTATCTAGAATTGATACAGTTGTAGGAGCAATGTCTCTGGGGTTGGGGAACAGGGTTCGGTGAGGAGAGAGCAACCAACACTATTGAGACAGTGCTAAAGGCACTAACCGCCCATATATGCAGTGCTATCTTGGAAGGAAAATCTCTCTATATCCGCCAAACATCCCCCCATCCGCACCCCACTTGAATGGAGATACTGTGACTCTTGGAGATGGCTGCAGGAACAAAATCTTGGTGTTTAGAGAGCGCTCACTAGCTGACATGCGGGGTTACCGAGGACCAGATGTGGACCAGCCAACTTGCTGGACTTGGAGAATGGTTTTAAATTTTGAATTTTAAAACACTTAGTAAATTCCCTCTACACCCTTGTCGCATACAGCACCGGCTCAAAGTACCAATACACCAATTCTGTCCCCTATTCGCCACCCCTCTAAATCGAAGAGAGACTCTGTATCACACTATGAGGATCAATTCCGATTTGCTCAACTTGCTATCTAGTAATCCATTCAAACAGACTCGTAGCATATCCTCCCTATCTGCCTGCCTGACACGTGTTTCGGCGCCAATACAAGCGCCTTCTTCTGAGGCTAAACGCCTCAGAAGAAGGCGCTTGTATTGGCGCCGAAACACGTGTCAGGCAGGCAGATAGGGAGGATATGCTACGAGTCTGTTTGAATGGATTACTAGATAGCAAGTTGAGCAAATCGGAATTGATCCTCATAGTGTGATACAGAGTCTCTCTTCGATTTAGAGGGGTGGCGAATAGGGGACAGAATTGGTGTATTGGTACTTTGAGCCGGTGCTGTATGCGACAAGGGTGTAGAGGGAATTTACTAAGTGTTTTAAAATTCAAAATTTAAAACCATTCTCCAAGTCCAGCAAGTTGGCTGGTCCACATCTGGTCCTCGGTAACCCCGCATGTCAGCTAGTGAGCGCTCTCTAAACACCGAGATTTTGTTCCTGCAGCCATCTCCAAGAGTCACAGTATCTCCATTCAAGTGGGGTGCGGATTGGGGGATGTTTGGCGGATATAGAGAGATTTTCCTTCCAAGATAGCACTGCATATATGGGCGGTTAGTGCCTTTAGCACTGTCTCAATAGTGTTGGTTGCTCTCTCCTCACTGAACCCTGTTCCCCAACCCCAGAGACATTGCTCCTACAACTGTATCAATTCTAGATACACTAGTACAATCCTTAGACAGATCTCCACTATATGATACACTCATTCTTAATACTACTCTCTTGTTGCGTCAATTCCCCTCACTAGAGGCATATTATAGTGTGCCACTGTTTCTACCCCATCAGATTCCGTACTGGATACTGTTAGTGGTAAATATATGGAGGGTGCACAGCACGAGTTAACTAAGAGTTTACTGTGTATTTGTGAGATAGACAGCTGTTTGGGGGGTGTGTGTTTTTTCCATACAGTAACTCTTGAGACATCACCTCAAGTTACTTTATCCCCATCCAGCACGCTCTCACATTTATTTATATCCTCCCATCTAGTTATTTTTCTTTATTATTATTTATTTTTTGTATGTTATTTTCACCATCATTTTATTTCTGTTTCCGGGTCCCAACCTTAAGCATTTTTATGTATTAACTATTAAAAGTTATATTTTACCTTTTGTACATATGTATATATAGATATTCACTAGGGGGCGCCCTATCCTCTCTGACCCACCAGGTCTGCTTTTCCAAAATTGAGTAAGTGTTAAAATAAAAATAAGTTTGAAAAAGGTATTAAAATAATAAACAATTCAATAAGACTTAAAATCAGTCCTGCCTATTGGACTCTTATTGCCAATAGGCAGGACAAATTTTAAGTCTTATTGAATTGTTTATTATTTTAATACCTTTTTTAAACTTATTTTTAAATCTACTAAAGCCAAATGTGGTCAGGATTCAGTTATTCCAACTGATTCTGTCACATTGGTTCGGATGAGTTTGGAAAATCTGTGATTTCTGCATTCGAATCAATCTACAGAATTGGAATCAGAGATTTATCAACTACTGCAATCAGCAGAATGCATGTTCCCAAATTATCGTTCATTTTGCAAGTGAATTGATAATTTTAAGAACTATTTGCAATAAGACCCCCATTTTACTATACTATAGGTAATGTACCGCCATAAGACCCCACCTGCCATCTAGCAGATGGGGGCATGTCTACTAAACAAGTAAAACTAGCGACTGGGCAGCAAAGGCCCCATGACATGTGGTTAGTGCCTGTAAACCATAATGGATAGGGCATAGCGTCCCTTCTCACCCGTGCCCCTACCCATGGTAATCAGGTGGGGGATACTTTACATTTTAAGGAATGGCCCACACCCTTACAGGTGGGTGGGACTCTAATAGTTGTAAAATATGAAGACAAAGAGTCCCCTCCCTTGGCCCCCACATGATGGTGGGTGGGGGCCCTAATATGTTTAAAAGCTGGGAAACCTAGTGTCCGTTCTCTCAGCCCCCACCAATGCCAGTGGGTGGGGCCCTAATTAAATATAACGTAAGAGGAATGGACATGCCATTGTTCACTCCCCCAAATAATAATGAGTTCCCTGATGATTAAGGATTCCCACTTACACATATGCTTTGGTGATGTTTTTGCTTTGATCCACTAAAACGTATTTGCAAATCCAATTTATCATACTAAAGTTTAGAAACTGGCACGATATTATAGTGAAATATTTCAGGTACAAAACATTGTCAAATGGCGAGCAAAACATAACTGTTGCTGTTAAAGAATAATAGAACCAAAAATACTAACAGAATATTTTCCTTCTTTTGATATACAGATAAAACAAGTATTTTTACATTAGTTGTGCATTGTTTTGTTTTAGAAAAGTTTACAAATATGGCCAATATTGGATTTTTTGCTTTCTAAAGCTTTATTGGTTGTTTACATAGACAGGAAATAATGTTGCTATGTTAGGTAGATCTAATTAAAGAAAGAAATATAATGACTTTGTTAAAGCCCTAATGAAGAGAGTGCTGTATAAATAAACAACGCAAACACACTATTGAAACATGTGCTTCTAGCAATTAAACATGGATAACTGAGCTCAATGGTTATGTCAAAAAGAAGCAAAGGTCTGTTTTTCTCCAACCACAAAGCAGTCAAGCAATTGACATAGCACATATCTATTACGGAGAAGGTAATGAAAACCCACAAAAGGCTTCTTGTAATGATGTAATGTTATATGCACATTAGAGAGTCAGAACAAAAAGAGTGCAATACTTAGTTAGCAAAGGACATGGTATGTGAAATGTGTATTTTAATCAATATACTGTGGTGAGTGCCTTATAGAAAAAACAAATGAAGGACTTTTGAAAAGTCAGTGAATAATGGATGGTTTGATACAATCCTAAGTGAAAAGTGTGCATTGTCATGTAAGTAACAGATCAGAAATAAGGTCAGATAGATAGATAGATAGAAAATATATTTATATCATTGATTGGATACTGATGTTGGGAGGATAGAGCATACTTTGGCCTACTTGAGGAAGTGTCACTATAATGAGACACATAACTCAGGAGATTAGCATTTAAATAAGTCAGGGTATTGGAAATTTTATTAGTTAGACATACTTACACAGACACATATTCACAGACAGACATACACTGACAGACATACTGATACACATGCACGATTTACACTTTTAAACCCACCTCCCGTTTCCCATGGGGGGTGGGAATAAAAAGTTGAGGGCAGCGGGGCCCAGGGGGCAGCGCCTTTGGGTCCCCCAGGAGTTACTGGGCCCAGGGCAGCTACCCTGATTTCCCCGCCCTGCATACATGTCCAACGCACTCACTCATTCACTAAACAGCAATTTCAGAGCTCACGGAATGTAATCTTTTTTTGGCTTTTTTTTTTTAAACACCTAACCTACACCTAAATATATATAATATATATATATATATATATATATAATGTGTTTTTAATTTACACTTATGGTAATGTGTAAATTAAGAATGCGTGAACAAAACACTGCATATCTGCAAGATGCATCATTTATAAGCATCCCTAATTAATGTGCAGAATTATCACCACATCTAGATTCTGCATAGCAGTTTTATAACAAACAAGCATTTGTGCCATCATATCCCATAAGGTGTTTTTCAGTAACAGATGAAATAATGAACAGCACTTTATCTATATTTTTGTGGGGTTAGTCTGTGTAGCATGAGCTTGCTTGACAGAGACATTGCCGCCCAACACATTTATGTGACAAACAAGCATCTGTGAGTTGTCGTAAAACTCTTTATAGGGATGTTTTAAAAAAGACAATTGTTTATCCGTTTTGGCTAAATTAATAGTACATCTGAGGATTAGTTGTAAAAATACAGATTTTCCTGCAACATTGTTTTTGTGATTTCACGCAACATAAAATATTTATTAGTGCTATTTAAACTGACAAATATCGTATTTTCTAATTCTTTTGTGTAATTGAGTACCAGAACATTACCCATTTATCGCTGGAAAGGATGACACACAGGACAAGCAGAAACATATACATTCCACTGCAGGAATATAACCAAGACAACAATACATGAAAAATACATGAATGGGCAGCAATTATCAAAATGGGAGAAACACACTAAAATGAGTAGGAAGATGTAGCAAATAAGTGTATTTTGAAAATTTTATTTATAATGTATTCAAAACTACAAATAGTCTATGTTTACACATCATATAAAAGTGGTGGAATTGTAAACTGCAGTAGTTATTAAGAAAATGAATAAGCAGAGACATTTCATTGATTTCGGTGTGGATTTCAAGACTTTTATAAGCCTTGCTGTTCCAAGCTAAACCTATAGCTAACTGTAAAAATGACAAATGGCAATTCTTTAACTTTGTTCTGTTCAAAAGGCCTCAGGATTTATTAGTCCCCTGAAACTTACTTGTACAATGTATCCATCATCCACCTGACTAGTGACATATGGAGTACCAGTATAGGAAAGCTAAAGATTACATAACTGTCACAACTCACTAGGGAGCAGGCCAATTTTTTACATCAGCAATAACAGCACTAGCAACACAACAGCTTGTATTCACAGTCCCACAACTACCCCCTCCGCTATGTCAAGTTACTTTTTTCTAGGTCATTCCACCAAGGAAACAAAATTATCTCATACCTGATGAGCTGGTAAAAGATATACTATATTGACTATTGCATAAAAAAATAATATAATGTAACCTATTTTTGCTTTACTGTTATATTCTCAGATTGCTTTATAACAGTAGACAATAGTGCTTACTTTTTGTGGCTAATTGTTTTTTATTCTTTTACATATTCTTTGTTGAGTAAAATTTGATACATATTATATGTAATTTCTGTATAAATAATATACTTTTTTGCATTGTTATGCATTTTTTTCTATTCTACAAAAAATTGCATTGCTCTTGGTGGTTCTATCTTGTTTTGTGGGTTGAGATGCTCATCGGCATGCACCTAACATGTCTACAGAAGTTAATACTAATCTTTATATATATCATACAATAGACTATTATCTGCAGTTAAATATAAACCAAAAATACAATGAGTAAATTCATATACAGCCTAGTTACAGATAGATATATAGTCCTGCCAATGTATTCCTGTCATCACCCTCCACCCTAGCAGACTGAATGCCCTTTGGAAGAGAAAATGAACATCAGACTCTAATAGTTTTTTTTTATTATTTCTAAAGGAGCATTTCAAAACAGGTGTATTATTTTAGAGAGAAAAAGAGAGATAATCTTGTCTCAATACATCTGTATTATCTCTCTCTAAATCCCTTCAAACCACCTCCTCGGGGCACATAATGTACGAGAAAAATAAGTCATCAAAGTGTTGAGTAATGCCATGTTTGACCAAGTGAGTGGCCAAGATCATATCCCCTAGTTAGAATTAACATGACTATCCAAAAAAATAACCAAAATTAAACAAACTTCACTTTTGAAGTGCTTTAACCCCTTAAAGACCAAACTTCTGGAGTAAAAGGGAATAATGACATGTCACACATGTCATGTGTCCTTAAGGGGTTAATCTCCCAAACGTATTTAATAAACTCAATGCAATGACATCCAAACTGGCATTGAACAAGGATACGTAACTGGAGCTATTTTCCTTGAGTTTTCAAAAGCCTTTGACACAGTAGACCACGACATTTTAATGCACAAACTCAAAAACTCAGGTATTGGTGATTGTCCACTAACCTGGTTTAAATCATATGTATCAGATCGCTCGCAATATGTATCCATTTCTGACAGTGACACCCTCTCT
This sequence comes from Pelobates fuscus, assembly GCF_036172605.1. NCBI lineage: Eukaryota > Metazoa > Chordata > Amphibia > Anura > Pelobatidae > Pelobates > Pelobates fuscus. The sequence continues at coordinate 234,295,704 of NC_086321.1, read as the reverse complement.
CTCCCAGTCACGTGTGGTGTTCCCCGAGGTTCCATTCTCGGCCCCCTACTATTCACATTATTTATAAATGATCTGCCTAATGTCTGCACATCCTCAAATGTACATATGTACGCAGACGACACAGTAATCTATGCAAGCAAATCTGATCTACCACAGCTTGAGGCTGTGCTCCAAGAACAGTTTACAGAGGTAGAAATGTGAATCACAAAAAACTCTTCCTAAACACTGACAAAACTGTCACAATGATCTCTGGAACAGTACCTAAATTACACAAATTACACAACTCCCACCTAGCCATTAATACAAATTAAAATATACACTGGCCGCAGTCCACTCTTTTAAATACTTGGGTATGATGCTAGACCCCAATCTATCTTTTGGCCTCCACAACCTTCCAACTAAACTTTATCCAAAACTAGGTGCCCTGTGCAGAAACAAATCCTGCCTAAGCCCAACAGTAAAGGAAAATATTGTGCAGCAAATGCTGATGCCAATCATTGATTATGGGGATGTAGTATATGCACCTGCACCACAATCCCACCTAATAAACTCAATACTATGTATAACTCGTTCTGCCAGTTTGTGCTACAATGTAATTACAGAACCCACCATTGTGAAATGCTAAAATAACTAAACTGGTTGTCACTGGAATCCAGATGCACCCTTCATCTTTCCAGCCTTGTGTTTAAGAGCTTTTCTGGGAAGCTTCCGCCCTACCTGAGCAAAATGCGCTCCCCGGGTGTTCCCACCTCCTATAACCTCCGATCCAGTACCAGCACTTTATTTAGTCTACCTCAATACAAAAAGAAAGCTGCCTGATCCTCCTTTTCCTACAGAGCACCGCAATTATGGAACAACCTCCCGTACACTTTCAAATCTTCCCCAGGCCTAAATAACTCAAAACAGAATGCCCGTGTCATGGTTGATTATATATTTTCTACCTATTCTCTGTAAAAAGATTTATATATTGTGTATAATATGTTTTTTTGTATTTTATTGTACCCTATTGTATCAATGCAATGTTTTGTGGACCCAGGACATACTTGAAAACAAGAGAATTCTCAATGTATCTTTCCTGGTAAAATATTTTATAAATAAATGAAGAAATATAAAAAGTTTTACAGCTAATTGTGATGAAAGTTAAGGAGAGGGAAGGAGTACTGGTTTGAAAGATCAGAAAGTGTAACAATAATAATAGGGAAAATGGAGGGGAGTATGCTCTAACCATATCAGAAACCTATATACACCAAATATCAACTAAAGTGTCTTCGTGGGCACCCCTTAAAAAATCTAGACTTCCATAGTCTTCCATGTCCAAAGCTTGTACAAAATGAAAAAGAGAGCCAGACTCTTTCCCCTCACACCTACTGCTAACCATTGCTAGCTGGTAATTAGATTACAACCTACTAAAATCACAGCATGGTGGTTTGTCTAAAGATTAGAATAAAGCTGCAGCATCATTCCTTGTTCACCCACTGCTCTAAACTGTGCCAGCGCGCGTTTCGCCAAATGGGGGAACTTTTTATATACCTGTTTTAACATTTCATTTATTAAAGGTTATGTTTTAATGAATTTTATTATTAGTCCATGAGTGGCACTTGTACTTTGAAAGTATAGGTTTGTGAGGTATGGGTTACTTTCACCTTCGATCCTTTCTTTCCCTTCATTCTTACATAGAACCTGAGATATAATCTGTACTCAGCTTGATGAGCTATCCAGCTATCTATGCAAAACAAAACATAAATATTACAAATTGTGGTTAGACAGAGCCATAGCCTTTGCAGTGCACATCTACCAAAATGTAAGAGAATCAATTCTGAAAATTCCAACAGGCTTTGGTAACTGTCCCGATATGGAAGGGATAAGGGAAATAACCTAATGAATCCAAGCCCATAATCTCTAAACAAGCCCTTGAACATCCTAATAAATTAAAAGCTGTCCAAGGGAAATAGGCAGCTTCTACCAAATAGAAACCAGAAGCATCACATCACACCGAAAACAAAAAGGGGAAAGTCAACAAAACTGAAAAAAATTCCTTAATAAAGCACCATGACCTGCTTAGCCAGTCTTAGAGAAATAGATTGTTAGATTCAGTCGGTCCTCTACCTACACAGCACCTGAAAGATGAAATCCTTCAGAGCAAACAGTTCCCTAATACAGAGGGTCCCATAAAAGAAAGAAAAAGCGACCTGAAAAAGGAGAATCTAATTAGTTGAAAAGTAGACAATATGCAAATATCCTGTTTTCCCGATGTCTTTATTCTTAAATAACTCTTCCAAACCTCTGACCCAGGTAAGTGCATTGCCCCATTTAAAGCAACTTACTTTAGGACCTGCTTCTCCACAGTGAGAGCATACATATTTAAATTGACAGGTGCTATGCTCTCTCAGATGGTACTCATTAAAGAGCAAGCAAACTTATTTATTGGCTCAAGCCAACACACTGGAATGAATTCCAGCTACCACCTGAAAGGGCAACAGCTAACAGACTGTGATAAAGTGACCTAGTTCTGACCCTTTCTGGGGTCTTTGCCGAACGTAACTGTTCGGCCAATCAGTCATTTTCTGTGTACTGTATCTGCTTTGGATGTTCTCATCCTTATTCTTCCTACTTAATATTCACCTAAAAACACCTCCCTGTCTTCATCTAGAAAATTTATGACTTGGATGACAATAAAGGGAAATGTTTCAGACCACTGATCCCCCAATGTTCTATCATAACAGGGACTAATAGGCATTTTTCTCCTGGCTTGTGAACATTTGTGGTAGTTTTTCTGGCTTCTAATTTGGTTAAGCTTGGAATTTCCACTAGACCCGGGTCAGTGGATTTACTGAATGTCTGTCTATAAAATATGTTCTTATTTTTCTAAGCAGACAGAAAAATTAATGGACTTTGAAAGACTTTGGTTGCAAACTTGAAAAGGTGTGTTGCTCCTTCATAAAAATCTAGAAACGGATGAAAGATAAGTGATACAGTAATATAATTTTGTAAAAAAATAAAAATCTTTCCATTGTTGACTAACCATATGTTGATGACTGAACATAGATAATTTATTTGGATGTTAAAATGTCAGTTTTAGGTCTATGTAGAGGATATTTTTCATTTATTTAAAGGAATACCTGAAATGGCCAAATAATAAATGTATTGCTTTCACACCTCTAAAAGAAAAAAAGTATATGCATGAGTTTCCGTGAAAGCAAATATACAAGAAACATCTGTGCACTTTAGTATGGCCTGCTGCATGCTGTTTTTATTCTTTGGTAGATTTGATTTTAATTTGAACTGTGCTTTAGTGTTCCCTATTTCAGCAGTTCATTTCTAGATGATTACAGTACAGAAAAGCGTTTCAATATTTTTATGTGTTGAAAGGAAGAAGGTCAAACCGCAGACCTTGATAATGAGCTATCTTCCCTCCCTGTCTTTTTTCATACTTCCATCAACTTGTTTCTTATTAGACATGCAGGTCTGTGACCGAGAGTGTAATGGGCCAAAGAACTAAACAAATGCTTTATGCTCACCAGCTGTGGTTTTAATTTAAGTGAATGAATGAGAGGGAGTTTGTGGACCTATGGCTTTCAAATTATTCGTAATGAATTGTTGGTTTAGGCCCACATATGGTGAATGATAATCTCTAAATGGAGATTGTTATTGTAGAACTGTGTACATCACATCATTACGTATTACAGAAGCAGCCTACACATTAATCTATAATAAAACTCACTTAAACAGAAATAGATTTTTTAATATGCATCTCACTTCGTTACAGATTCATTCCATAAGTGGTTTAGTTAAGCTCTTTTTTAACATTCTATATATATATATATATATATATATATATATATTAATATATGTCTTACTATTGTTAAAACCTGGGATATTGTTCACCAATTGTTTCACAACTCCCATGATGCTTTGGCATTCTTAATGCTGACAAAGCATTATGGGGGTTGTATTTCCTTTTGAATATCTCTCTGCCTAGTAAATAATTTTGCAGCTGTGAAAACAGAAATAATCTTCAAAATGAATAAAACATGTATCTTTCTTAATGCTTCCTAGGGCTCTATATATGTTTGTGATGTTCTGCCATCGTATAGTTATCTGTAACTGGCAGGAGAGGAGAATGTAATTCATTAGAGGCAATGAATGCACATAGACGTGGATGTTCAATTGCTGAAAGTAGTCAACTAACAGGAAGTTTAGTATTTACAGAGATGTGTTGCAGATAAATTGCTTTTCTCACTGTAACGGGATAAATAAGTAGGTTGTTTAAAACTACAGAACATGGGCCTTTCCCAAGTCATTAACCAGTTTCAACAGCAAGCTGATGTGAGTTCATTTCTGCAGTGCTGTCACTTTATTAGGACATTCTGCACCTGCATTGCAATAACTACGCACTCTAAAAATAGCTTTCGCCTTACTTGTGTTTTAAATCTCATGCTCACAGTGACTCCAAGAGTCCAGTAACTCAATAGGCAGAAGGACAATGATAAAAATGTATAAACTAAATTGCATTATAAAGATATTCTGTGAACCGATTTTAAGAAAGAAAATACATTTTAAAAAACATACTTTGTTTTCGTGTACACTCCGTGCTTCGTACAAATAGTGACTTTATTGTAAGTGACCTTATTTCTTAGTAAAGTAAACACATTCAGCCCAATGGCGCTTTGGCTCATCCTAAGATTCAGAAAAAAAATCAAACAAACCAAAAGGGTGCATACATCGTTCAATCAGTGGACGGCAAAATAAAATATCATATCAATATTATTTATATATTTTGCAGTACATTAATAGACACATTTTTCTACCATCTGATTCTCAGATCAAGTGAGAAAAAGTAACCAATAGAGGGAAAAAGATGGAAAAATATATTTTATATTGTATATTTATTAAACATATAAAGACATAAATATCTAAAGTTTTTTTTGTTTTGTTTTTTACTGCTTTTCCTTTCTCCCCCTCTAGCAGGCACTTCTCACTTGATCTGTGATTAAAATTAAAATATTTAGCTTCTGTGTGATTAAAACATTTAGTTTCTGTCTTCTAGCCATCAAGCATCATTTTCCCATCATTCATCTCTTATTTTGGCGTCCATTAATTTGGTTCCATTAATCAAAATGAACAAGCTCAGCAATTGCCCATTTTGTTTGGTTCGTGATTCGGCTATATTTCGTCTCGAAGTTTGGAAATTCAGACAATCGCGCATTTGGCCCAAATTCAGACTAACTGCAGTTCAGAACAAAGTGAATTTCCAAGTCTAGTGACAAAAAGTCTGTCAGAAAATTTTTAGATTTTTAGTCCACTAATAATTGGAAATCAGTGGGTCTTCACACTATCTAAAAATATGTACATTTGTATGAGCTGTGACAAGAATAAATATTCCCCTATTTTGCTAATGGACTTATCACCTTTTACATTGTACATTACTTTTCTGCATTTATTCTCAAAATCCAAAACACAATTCTAAAGGATGTATTAATTTTGGATTACTACATCTGCAAAGAACCATGAAATAGAGCAAATCCATGATTTGCATACTCAAATATACACAAATGTTCACCTATAAAAATAAAACAGCATTCATTTTCTGCTATCATGAATATAGCCATGCTGCAAGTAAAGCTTTTAGGAAATGTATCTCCTCAGTTTTTGGCTTTGACTGTTGGAAACCATTCCACATCCCAGTTTGCCTTTGTTGGAAATGAGGGTTTTAATTGTAAAGCATGTGTTTAATTGGGCACAGTGGCATATGGCCATTGTGGAGAATTGTTATTTATTTGAGCTATCATTTTATGATTAACAGATAAATAGTTTTTTTTCTATTTTTTTTTCTTTTTCTACAATTGTGTCTTTTGACTAAAATCTATTACTTGGCAATGAGATGGTTAACTTATTGCGAGCTAAATATAAAGTGACTCTTGTAAGCTTGCTATTTTAAGTTTTGGGTTATTAGAGACGCTGTATAGCTTGCATTAGCACTAAGGTGCTTTCCAGATTTGAGAACATATATACATTGCGATCTGACCATAGGCAATGGTAGAAGGCATATATTGCACCAGTAATGAGACAAATCATATTGTGGTAAAAGGAAAGTGTTAGTGACATTTGGAGTTCAGAAAATCGATTAGTCCACGGAATCCATCCATTAAAGGTCAAATTGCAGAGACTTGCAACCAACTTGCATAATGTTGGGTGAAATAGCTCTAAAGGCAAGTTAATTGCACAGTCATAATTTAACTCACTCTATCAATGCAAAAACAAAAACAAAGACAACTTTTTTAAAAACAAGATTTGAATGTATAACTGGGACCTTGCTTGCAAATGTTGAGTATTTCACATTACATGGTCCTAACATCCAAAGTTGAACAATTATATGATAAAAAGGACCACTGCATCTATTCACTAAGGCAAAGGAAAGGTTTTTTTACTGTAAGAACAATCAGGATGTGGAATTCTTGCCTGAAGAAGTGGTTTTATCAGAGTCCATACATATGTTCAAACAGCTACTAGATGCATACTTGCAAAAACATAATATTCAAGGATATAATCTTTCAATGTATGGTAATAACTACTTGATCCAAGGATAAATCTGACTGCCATTCTGGGGTCAAGAAGAATTTTTTTTCCTAGCTTGTTGCAAAATTGGAAGTGCGTCAAACTGGGTTATTTTTTGCCTTCTTTTGGATCAACAGCAAAAAACATATGTGAGGAAGGCTGAACTTGATGGACGCAAGTCTCTTTTCAGCGATGTAACTATGTAACTATGTAACTAGCCAGCAAAAAAAATGTAAAAATACAAATACATACAGCTACATGTTAATCCTCCACACTAGGCGTGCCTGTTCAGGAGAGTGATTTTAGCCCTCGAGATTTCAGGACCCAATCAGTGGAGTTGATTGGCCCTTCATGAAAAAAATATTGATTAATTGGTAGACCCCCAATCATTATTAAGGGCGTTTTTATCAGTATACTTTTTATCAGTCAGATTTTAAGGATGATTACTAATAATAGCTGACATGGCTTTTTAGGCTGACTTAATTCACATTTAAATTATCTTAAAAGTTTTCACAAACTAAGCTATTGGTAAATTGTTAATATGAAACAGCTGCTAGCATAAAGTCCCATCTGATATGTGTTAAAAAGTTAGACATTGATTTTGGTTGTACTAACCTTTCTGAGGGGAGGACAGGGGTGGCATGAAAGGGGAGATATGCTGCCATTGGCTGCCTGATGCCAGCATGCACAAAATGCTGGTGCTAAAAACAAATTTTGATTGTCGGAGAGGTGAAAATTTACCTCAGGCATCTAAGTGGCTAATTTCTGAATGTGCAACATTTTATAGGAAATCACTGCATGTACAGAATCAAGACACCATGACCACTTCAGACTAGTAAGGTGGGCATATGATGCTTGGAGTAACTCTTTAATTAATAGGCCCTAGTTTAGGTTCCCTATTGGGACACTATAGACACCAAAACAAGTTTAGCTTAAAGGGATACTATAGTGCAAGAAAAACAAAGCTGCATTCCTGCCAGTATAGCAACCTCTGCCTCTCCCTCACCGCTGACATGAATAAATGGTTAAAACCCTTTATTTATTTACCTAATTCCAGCGCTGATGTCCCTGGTGCTGAGTCACTGCGCTGTCTTAAGGCTAGCTGTATAGTAAAGTAAATATACAAACATCTTGGTTCCTGAGGTCAGCCATTGCTGTCATACAACTACTGTACTTCTTAAATCAGTAAACATGTTCTTTATGCTTGTTTTCTACTTACATTACATGATGGACTGATGGGGAGAAGAGTACCTAACATGGTAGCTCTTGGGTCCATTAAAGAGTTACAGCATAAAAAGACGAAATCTTATTCAGTATCAATACCAAATTTCCTCAGTGTACTAAAGTGATTTTTATTTCTTGAAACATAATGTGACAACCTGTTCCTGTATCAATGTAGGTTACTGCTGACATCTCCCCTTTAAAAACACAACTGAAAAATGCCAGCAAACCATTTTATCATCTTTGGACTTCATTTTGGCTCTTTCGCAATTGAAGGAGATGAAGAATTGCTCGAAATGACTCTGACGTTGATAGATTGTGTTGTGTCATCTGATACTATGCCATAATATTTTGTTGAAGTAGCATGAACGTCAGCAGAAAAGCCTAGTTATCATCGATGATAATTCCTAGTCAAAATGTGAATAACAAAAGAAGGTTTATGAAAGCACAATAGATCATATTGTAAAAATAAACAATAGTTTTGAAGCTCTTGAATATTATTTTTAAATGTACGATCTCAATCAATTTTAAAATGTGATATAAATATATTAATCTAATGTTAATTTTAATTTATTAATATAATATATATCTCCCTAGATAGTAATACTCCTTCTTTAATCTTATAATAGTTGTCCTTATAGTCAAATTTTCTTTGCTTCATAATGTAATAAATCAAAAGATACAACTTAGATCGCAGATGTAAAATTAAGTCTTGCTATCCTGTTTTAATTATTCTCAGGTGAAACGTGTATCATTAATAATGAAAATGAAATGCCTATTAATATGCAAATGTAAATTTACGATAGGCTTCTTATAGCATTGAAGTATCATCATAGATGTTTGACCTAAAGTCCTTAATGCACATTTTGTTGAGGAACATATTGTATGAGGGGTGACATAGCAGATGACTGCACTTCTCCTAAAACCAAGTTCTGGAGATCTTAAGTCCCTGTGGTAAAAGCAACACCACTGTCTCTTGATGTAGAAGAAAAATTATTGTGTCATTCAACTAGGAGAAGAAATATTAGTATACGTCTAATACTGCAGACGAAGGATTAAAGAACACCTACAGAAGACAGATTACGGTGTTCCACAGCATGGGAAAGAATGCAAACATGACACTTTTTCATAGTAGGCATGAGAAGATTTACTATAAGGTATAATTAAAAGGACACAGTAATATACATGCTCTGAATGATTCATAATCTATGACATGTCAAGAAGGTCTATACTGTGTGGAATAATTTAGTCCATTCAATAAAAATGACACTATGAGTTCAGTAAATTACTGATATTGTAATAAGGATTAACATTACTTTTCTTATTTTATGTTCAATGGATATACAATTGTGGTATCTACAACTGTTGTTTTCTAAACTGTAGAAATATATATTTGCAGATATTTTCTTTATGCTATTGCCAATGTGTATAAATAACTATTTTTGCTTCACAAACATACTAAGAGCCTCACTATTAGACTTGTGTTGACTTGCATTGCAGATAATGTGTGAGCAGGAAAAAGTGGCATATACCTAAAAAAGAAATACTACATTTACGTTCATTAGTTTATTTACCTTTACAGAAAAATTAGCAGTGATAATATATTTTGAAGACTATATGAGAATACTTTACTTTTAATATGTCCCCCAAGAATTAGAATATTTGTATTGAAGCAGACCTAAAATGTTTTTCATATACACCAAGTGGGACAAGTATATATATATTTAAAAAAAAAAAAAAAAGTCTAATATAATGCTTATTGGTGTATTTAAGGAATTTGATAACATTTCTGCAAGGTTGCTTTCTGAAAACTGACCATGTGTGAGAACAAATAGTTCTCACTTGATACCCATGTATAGTTAATACATTTGTTCAATGCAGGGGACATCTACTGTTGCATACAAAATCTGCTCAGTTGGCTCAGCACCCTTATTTCATACTCCGTCATCACTGAATGATGGAATATATGGAATTATTTTCAGCATATAAAATTGTAGAATAAAGCATAAGATATACTACAGTCCTTGCCTATACACTAATGGCTGTTGTTGTCATAGAGTTATATACTATGGTTTAAATGTTTCAATAAATTGCAGTTAACATGTTTTTGCATAACTTGGCTAGCACAAGCGTTTTATGACATTTTATGACCAACAATGGGCTATTATCGATTCTTGTTGGTAAAAAGCAAATATTAAGCACTGCTGATACCAACAACTGGAAGATGTTTGCAGCTGTAAAATATATACTCATCCATGTTGCATCCTTGACTGCATCTCCACTGGTACTGACCACTACTTAGCATTCCTCATTTTGCAAATTAATAAATAGATGCATTTTTCAATTACTTCTCATAACCACTCCTCTATGACAGGGGTTCCCAACCCAGTCCTTAAGTACCCCCTAACAGTTCAGGATTTAGGGATTATCCCATTGTGTCTAAAGTGTTTTTTTTCTTTCTTTCTTTCTAATAACACTTTAGACACGACTGGGTAATTCTTAAATCCTGGACTGTTAGGGGGGAGGGAGGTGTACTTGAGGACTGGGCTGGGAACCACTGCTATAGGAAACACATTTGTTTTTTTTTTCCTTTGGAATGTTTCAAGAGATTGCATTTATTAACTTGTCTTTTACTTAGGTTTTAGACTTGCTGGGTGGTAATCGTCGACTACTGACTAGCAAAAGTTTAGACAAGAATAAAAATGTTCCCACATTCTTCGATTCAAAGATTATCATCTCACAAAATATAATTTAAAGCAGACAAATAAGTAAAGTATCTCCCACTCAACCGAGATTTTTTTCCTATTGCCGTTCGTATCCTAATTAGCACAACAAACTACATTTTGTTTTTTAATTTCCTCCCTCTTTGGTTCCTTTTTGTTGTTTGGGATTTGAGAAAAAGTTGCATCTGAAAGTAGCATGTTTTGTTTTGTTGAATTTCATGAATTACTAGTTGCGTGTATTTTCCAAACCTATTTTAGCTCTGTGCATTTGCAATATATTCTACAGAAGATAGAAGGTCTGCTTGTGTCTAGTCCTAGTCATTTTGTATCCTAAGGCAATAAGTAAAATTACACCCCTGCATTTCATTTATGTTACAGCAGTCAACATCATAAAAATACTTTTATAAGTGTACCATGCACTCTGCCAAGTGAAAATGTTATGCACTTAAGATTTAGCAAATGTTGTCAAATTCCCATCTCTTTATCTGTGTCTAAGGATTTTATTTACTAACAGCTGTAAAATCCAACTGATGAACATGGCTTATTGCTTCAATAGAAAGTAGGGGTTAGATATGGCAGCTTTTCCTTGACCTTAGTGGGACATTATCTTGGAAAGGACATCAGCAGTCACATGTGACTAGTTTGATACCATAAAAAGGTCTGTAGGTAGCTATCTCCATGCATCTGGAACAACAAAATGCCATGAGAAAAGGAGGGTTGTTGGCATGCTTTACCTGTACAACTACAAAAACAATAACACAATGGTATCTAGAGTATATGTACTAAACTGCCTTTTAGCTGAAAAATTCTATGATGAAATTAATGAGTAATTGGATAGGACGGTGTCAAGTTGGGCTACTTTATATTCAATCTAGCAGAAGAAAAGAAAGCTAAGTAAGATATCTATTCCATCATATTCATATTTTTAACAACTTAGCTAATGATTGAGACAGATTTGGATTTTATGCTATAATTGCCAAGTTCGAAATAGCTGAGGTGGACAATTTTTCCTATCAAGTCTGCACAAATCCCATTCTAGTGAACAAATCCAATTGTATTCATTATATTAGTCTGTGAATGATCTTATCCGTGAGTTTCTTTTAGGGGAATTTTACTTTTTCTGGTTCATATACATATAATCGAACAACACCTGCTAATGTATGATGCGTTATTGTTTACTCGTATCATAGAGGAATTGTTGAGCAATATAGCTCCTAGATATATAGTGATTTATATAATCACTATAATTGAACTGGTAAAGGATTTCAGCCATAGTTGTAAACAGATCTGATAAATTGGTTGCCAACAAATTCATGGATTATTATTTAAAGGAAATATGTTTGCCTATCTCTGTATTGAGCAAATATGTATTTGTGATCTTTAAATATCCTATTAAATGTATAAATGCAAACCTATATATCCTGCAACATAATATATTGCAATTTAACGTTAAAATAAAATAGAACATCTCATAATTATAGTAGATTTTCATCATTTTATGAATTATGAAAATTCCACAGAAAAGACAGCTCCCATTTAACCAAAGCTATGACTGACATAATTTAACCTGACCTCCGAATGAGTTCCATCCCACCTATGTTTAGTTCATTTTTTAAACACAACAGAAAAGATTATTTTCTCCCCAACATCTATTATATGCCACAAGAACAAAATATGGGATCAGTTCTAATAATCACTTCATAAAGTAAAGATTTGGATATTTCCATTGTACTTACTGTAGTATTCTTTTTTAATTCCCCACTGTCTCCAGAAGTCATGTAAATTTGATTCATTGTAAAATATTGAGCACGTAAGTAATTACAGAATAATGCTAAAATATCTCAAGAGGGCTTGTAAATGGAAATTTGTCCAAAGTTGAAAGAAAACATCCATAATTCATGTGGATCATATCGCTTAACACATTGTGGTGAGCTGAGACTAATGGCTTATGGCTGAGTAATGGATATATAGGATTCATTCAAATTACTACCACTGCTGTGTACTATGTGCATCTATCTATCATCTATCTATCTATCTATCTATCTATCTATCACCTATCTATTTATCTATCTATTTATACAATACACAAGATCCAGAACACTCACTTATCAACTAAACAACAACTTCAATGCTGACAGATTGTATTAGTTTTTTATTTTTTAACACCTAATCTAGGGAAAAATAATGGGGGTTTAGTTACATTATATGATCATACATTGCATAAGCCTGCCACAATGTCAATTCACCCCATCTTTGGCAGGTTTTACTCTAACCGCCTAATGTCTGCTCTTATAAAATTAACCCACTTACTTGGGGGGGATTCCTTCTGGGGCTCTCTGCAGTACAAGGTTAAATAGGGCCCTTGGATGAGGCACCTGTGACAGGGAGAGGTGCAAAACCAAGGAGTTGGTTATATATATGAAACCAGGGGGCTGCACTCACCTGAACATGCATAAATGGGGTGCTGCTGGGGGCCAAATTATAAAATACACAAGATCTAGCACACTCACTTAACAGCAATGTCAATGCTGACAGATTTTATTAGTTTTCTATCTATCTATCTACATACTATCATCCATCTGTATATATCGCTAGCTATCATTTAAAATCCAATAAAAAAAAATACAAAGTGCAAAACCCTTTGTTTAAGAAAATGTAGGATTGTAATTAGAATCACTCACTTGATTCAGATTCATGATCAGACTCTGTGTTGTAGATGTTATGGTTCAAAAAGATAGCAGAAACTGCACTCATTTAACTGAACATTACAATGGTTGCTTCTGGTGAGGGACTAGTAACAAACCCTATGCTGGATGCTGAAAAAGGCATATTTATTAGGAACACGTTGCTGTTTGTTACACTGTGTTCCTAATAAATTTGCCTTTTTGAGCTTTTAGAGTGCCTGGACCTTCTCCTTTTTTCTACTTGCAGATGTAATGGTTGATGAAAATGGCTTTTTAGTATACTGCCAAAACTGAGAAGCAGGAAGACAAACTTGAATGCAATGTCAAGATCAGTTTGTAGAGAACTATAACATATGGCCTGCATGACCAACCTTACTGACTCCAACAGATAATATGAACCAGTAAACTTACAACTGGATACCAAAAGGAGAACATCTGGTGGAAGGAGTTTGCCAATTCCAAAACTGTCCATAACAACAGAGGGATAATGTCTATAATAACAGTACTTCAGAAAAAGAACCTTTTTTCCCCTACAATTCATGTGTGAAGACCACATTCAAGATGTTCTTCTCATTGCTCAGTTTTGGCAGTATAATGAACCATATACCCATTTTGGACATCCATGACATCAGTAATACAAAGCCCTGATCATAGCTCTTAACCAAGTGCATGATTCTAATTGCACTCCTACATTCTTGTACACAAAGCATAGTGAAATATGTGTGTTCTTATGTTTATTTTACATAAATCACTTCATATAAATTACTAGATGACAATTTAATTCTGGTAGATTATTTTTCCTTTTGTACAGTTCACCCTTTGGATATGTGCTACACTTAATTGTGGATGATTTTTATAATAAAATAATGACTTATTGTATTTGTGGAAATAGTTATTTTTGGTGGGTGCTGTTTAGTGCAGATGCACCCTTTTCACCAAACTGTGTATGTTGTGTAACCATTTTATGTCATTATTACAGTGTCACATAGCTTGTTTGCATTTAAATCAGTCACTTAGATAAGTGATTATGCAATCACTTGTTCTAAATCTAATTATATATGCCCATATACCCCTGTTAAGAGATAATACTTATTACTGATGTAAGAATCTGTTTAAAACCAATTTCAAGATTTGTTCACAACTAAGACAAAAAAATCTTAACCAGTTCTTATATTTATATGCAATTCATTGATTTTGCATAGAGTCCTTAATCAACTATAATAAATATATACATTTATAAATATATAGATTCTATATTACTCAATAATTCATCTATTATAAGTAAAAGATACACAGTACATTTGTAGGCATTGTCCAATAACATATACAGTACATGAACCAAAAACAAAGTTCAATTCAAAGTTTCCATCTCCACCCAAGATCATTCACAGATTAATGAGCTTATTCATTATCAAGATCCAAACTAAAAGTCGCATAGCAGTTTTTGACATGGGTTATACAGTGGTTGTTGGCATCACCTAAAAATAAATACTTAATATTATTAACACCCAGTAGGAAGTTTATTCATAAGCAGCTATGATTAAAGTGTAAGCAATGTGAAGGGCACATATATATTCATTTTCAAGTGTTGTCCAGTAGAACTCTATCATCAGTGTGAATACGGGCTATGTGAATTATATCTTAGACAAAAATAAAAATAAATTTTATTTTCAGACACATTGTATGATGCATCCTTATACTCATAGTGCTACCTGGCAAAGTTTTCTATCAGTTGTGTTCAACTGAAATACTGCATAGTTGTGTTCAACTGAATTTCTGTATGTTCCAGACCCCAAACCTTTTGACCCACACCACATTCTACATCTGTTTAGTCCCAGGCTTATCAAAGACCATTAGTGTTGAAAATCTAACAGGTGACAAGCAAATATATGTCATAGAATATATGCCGCTTTTTTTCATTGTTTATCTGCATGGTGAGATAAAATTTTTGGGAAATTTAGCAAAATATATATAATGTTAGCATTATCACAGTGAGCATGATTGTGTTTTTACTGATTATATCATTGAAGTGATATTAAAGGGTCAAGACATAAATATAAGTTGATTTAATATGTTGGCTATAGTACTATAGGTAATTATTATATTGGTGGATTAGCAGTACAATTTATTATTACTATTATGTTCCTTCTATTTGTTCAGTTGTGTAATTTGTTGAATTGATGGATTTGTACTTGCTGTTTTTCACTTGCTCCAAGCCAAAAAAGCAGAGTAGGCAAAAAAAAAAAAACACTGACAACATTAATCATCACATAGCAACTCACATTAAGCATACAAATCCCAAAGAGCTGTAGGAATTTTGCTTAATCTGGAAGTTGGGGGTAAATATGGTGAGTATTAACAATGTTAATTTAAACCCTAACTCAGTGGCTCCCAAATAAGTCCTCATGGCCTACCAACAGTCCAGTATTTACGTATTTCCCTTTTTTAATCCACTGGAGATACTAACAAAACCTGGACTGTTGTTGGGCCATGAGTACTGGGAACAACTGCCCCAGATCACAAGCAAAAAGAAAATGATAGAACATGATATGAGTTGCAGTCCCACAACATCCAAGGATACATTTTTACCCCCCTCTCCTTGAATATTTTCTTCTTAATCACATCTACTTTAAAAGCATTATTTATTTTATTTTTAACACATGTGACTATATTTGTCTAAGGAATTATGTGTTGCCATCTGCTTCTGAATTTAAAACATAATTAAAATATTAATCTTTAGATTTAAGATCAAAGAAACTGTAGCAAATTGAAAAGATATTAATCATTTGCTTTCATCAGATGATCTAAAATGTGATAATTATTGCTATTTACACAATGCTATTCTAAGCAACGATGCACGATTTAACAAGTTAAAATAACTATTTTTACCTTTTGGTATACTTATAAGTGTACTTTTTGCATGTTTTTTTTCCAAGCAAGCAAACAAACCAAAACATAGATTTTTTTTTTAACTATCCAGCCTATATAGAATTATTATTTATTTATTTATATTTACTAAACAGCAATTTGTGTTGTCTTCAGATTTGAATTTCAACATTTTTAAAGACAATCTTGGATTCCAGAAATGTCCACCTGAGCTGTCTAGTGACTCAATGTCACTGATTTGTTGGCTGAAAATAGGGAATAATCTGTAAGAGAGGGAAGGAACAAACTGGTGTATAGTTTGTGATGTACCCAGCAGTGCATCGATTGGCAATGGTTTATTTTTAAAAAAAAAAAGGTTTTATGTATATATATGAATATATATCATGGAGTAATTTAATATCTATCTATCTATTTATCTATCTATCTATCTATCTATCTATCTATCCATACATGCATATTGAAAATATGTATATAATAAGTTATTTTTTATTTTAAATACAGAAATTAGCCAACAGCACAGACTAGTGGTAATAAAACATTTCTGTGATTATGTTCTTAGCTCAGAGTAGCTTCATACACTAAGAATTTGATTAAAATGTATTCAACTAAACATACAAAACAATTATATTATATTTTACTAGAATTAAGCAATGCACAAGAAATGATGATTTAAAAACATTATTACATTAAATATTTTGTTGCAAAGTTCAAGGTTAAGCGTATAATTAGCAAAGCTATTAAGACACAGAACAAATGTCAGGCAGGTGAACGCCTAATAGCTTACTGGCTACAAGTAGCGGAATTCTCCGTGATGGGTTTATAATGTATATACTACATGGAACTAATTACCAATTTGTCGATAATAGATCTTCTTGAATTCAGTTAGATCTTCTGTATCCTGTTTTGTTTCTGAAATGAAACAAATTTGTACAATTTATAGGACATAGAAATAAATACATCAGCAAATAAATTTCTCTACAGAAAGATTTGGATAAATAGGGTGGTAGGGTAGGCAAGTGGTAGATAAAATTGAATACAGATAAATACAGAGTCAACAAGTTTTGGACTAAGGAACTCACAAACCACTTGTACATGGAATTGGGCTGAGATAGGGAACATTAAATGAACTGGACTTTGGAATGCCTAAAGATAGCAAACTAGGCAAAAGTATGCACTGCTGGTCTGGTATTGCATAAGTTAGTAAGGTGTATACAAATGGGTATTGAGTCACATGCTCAAAATGTAATTTTGCCTCTATAAATCAATGGTAAGACCCCACATTGAATATGCGGTGCAATTTTAAGCACTAGTTTTAAAGAAGGATATTGCAGGAATAGAAAAAGTACAGGAGCAAGCCACAAAATAAGTAAAGGGGATGTAAAACATAAATTATAAGGATAGGGTATACAGATATAATAGCACTATATGAATATACACAGTGTCAATACAAACCACTATGTGCTAACCTGTTCATTAGCAGGAATGTACAACAAACAAGAGGTCACCCATTGAGATTGGAAGAAAGGTATTTTCGCTTACAGCAGAGGAAAGGTTTTTTTTTTTTTTACAGTAAGAATAATAAAGATGTAGAACTCTTACCTGAAGAGGTTGTCTTATCTATAGATTATTTTTTTAAAATCATCTGGATACTTTTTTGCATAAACCGAATATTCAAGTGTATATGTAAACAGGTTGTTGATCCAAAGAGAAATCAGATTGCCATTATGGAGTCAAAAAGGGACTTTTGAGGGAAAATAGAAATGGCTTCCGTTGGGGTTTTTGCCTTCTTTGGATGAACAGCATAATACAGTGGGTTTCGAGGATGACCTTGATGAACTTTTTCCAACCTAGACAACCCATGTGACTATATAATTACCCAGAATTGTTAGAAGTGAGAACAGACTCATGTGCTAAGAATAAAACATGTCATACAAAATGATGGGTATTGCAGATAGAATCTTTCTGAAATACTCATATTAACTGTGATGGAATTCACAGAAATTGCAACCCAGTCAAAAAATATATTGAGACAAAGTAGGGACTGCTTTGTCTCGGTATATTTCCTCCGTCGGACACTTCTTGACAGTAGGCAGAGCTACCGCTGTCAATAAGTGTCAATCTATCAGCCATCACCAGTGATGGTTACAGGGAGATTATTTCTATCTATGGAAGATCCTGCAGTCTCGTGGGATCCTTCATAGACCTCTCTGCTGTACTCCTGCACATGCAAGGTTGGTTCCTGGTGCTTCAGCTTTAGAAGAGGATGAGCCAGAAGGGGATAGCAACACCCTTCAGGGACAGGTTCAGATAAGTAGAACTCACCTTTGCCTCTCCCTTCAGCCATTGGACCCCCCAGTGATGATGTTACCACTGGGGATCTTTGCAAATTATCCCCAGATGATGAGAGTGCCGCTTTAAGAGGTAACTGGCATATCCCAGGATATTTATTATTATGTTTACTTACCACCTATATTTAACAAATATATATTTGAAAATTAAAAGAGAGAAGAATTGAAATGGCCTTTTGAACACAGCTAAATCTCTTATTCCATCGTACTGAAAGTTAGGTGAAACCTCCGCCCTCCAAATGTCGTTGGACAGAGTAGCTGAAATTGATGGTGGTTTCCATGGCTGGACTACATTTCTAAAAGACAGTGGGAAGATGGAGCAGCTAGCTCCAATATTTAACTAGGGATTGGAGGTAAAATAATGGGGGGCTATTTAGGATCTGGAGATGTGGCATGACATTACAACTTTCTCCCATCCCCTTACTATTCCCCCCACACACACCACGCATATTTTCTTCATATTTGCCTCTCTATAAAATATTCTATAATAACAAACTCATCCCTTTGCACTTAGCTATGAAGTCCTAGAAGAGTAACATTTGAAATGCTGACGTCATAAGACGATATATCAAAGATATGTTCTTGTAACAGGGACACGTGTATAGGATGAATCTCAACATTTTTACTTTATTGTGGAATTTCTACACTTACTACTGTTCTTTGTATTTTTTGCTAACCTTAAATAAAGATTGTAAAAAAAAACTGAAATGGAAAAAATATTTGTTTCTCCACTACGTTTGCAATGTTTCCTCTGCCTTTGCATTGTTTGAACTCAATTATGATGTAATTTGCTAAATATCAAAAGGATGGTCTAAATAATTTCTTATGCACCATACTAATTTTTAAGTATAAACCCACTTACACTGATCAGCCACAACATTAAACCCACTGACAGGTGAAGTGGATAACATTGATTATATCATTACAATGGCACCTGTCAAGGGGTGGGATGTATTAGGCAGCAAGTGAACAGTCAGTTCTTGAATTTCATGTGTTGGAAGCAGGAAAAATAGGCAAGCTTAGGCGAATTGCTGGGTGCATGTGCGTTGTTTACCTGGGGATGAGATAGCAGCAGGATACAGTAAAGAATGATGGCAGACCAGCAGAGCCAGTGTTATGTTCAAGGCAATGTTCGCATGGGTAACCTCGTGTCTTGGCATTCATGTAGATGTTACTTTGATACAAATCTGATCCGTAGAGTCCTCACCCCGCAACCTGCAGGACTTAAAGGATCTGCTGCTCATATCTTGGTGGCAGATACCACATGACATGATCAGAGGTCTTGTGGAGACCATTCCTTGACACATCAGAGTTGTTTTGGCAGCACGAGGGAGACCAACATGATAATAGGCAGGTGATTTTAATGTCATGTCTGATCAGTGTATGTTCTGCTGGGAGATGGTTATGTAAAGGAACTGTTTAGGTCTCTTTTGAAAAGGTGGTTTTACTCACCTTTTCTCTGTCAGGATTACAGTATGATCCAGCACGTAGAATTGTGTAACACAGAGGACTAATAGGTGAATAGGTGAATGTATACCGGATCTTAGAATGGCCGGACTAACGTACCAAAGAATAGTCAGGAATAGCCTAGGTCAAGGGACACAGAAAGAGACACAACGATAAGGAAAAGCCAGGGGTCAGGGATGCCAGAAAACAGGGAAGTTAAAAACAATGCCAAAGTCAATACCAGAATAACCAGAATCAATAACGCGCTCTCGGACAACCACAAGGGAAACCACGACAGGGCACTGAGCAGGATGAGAACTGGGCCTAAATACCCCTCCTCTGGATCTGATAGGCTGTAATCGGCCATTGAACCCAAAGGCAGTTACCAGGTTCCCATTTGCATAATTGCTGCTCAGCATTAACCCTTCTGTGGATTTGGTTGCTGCTCGGCACAACTTTTCCTGTCAGGACAGTAATGTTGCTCGGCACAACTTTTCCTGTCAGAACAGTAAATGTCATTAATCAAATTTTTATATGTGGATGAATACATGACATTATCCCATGTTGCACCAGTCTCACTTCAGCTGGCTCCTCTTTGCCTCTGTATGAAAGCATTGGAAGGCTATTGTGCATGTGTGGCAAAATGATGCGATACACCAATCAGCATCTCCAGGCAAAGCATGGAGACACTGAACGTCTGTATGCACACTGTGAAGCACTGACACAGGAAGCACCTCTAATGGACATCTGAGTAACTGTCACTAGAGGTGTCCCTCTGAAAAGACAGTGCTTACATTAAAAGGCCTGCAGGGACAGGCTCTAAACACCAGGGCAATTACATTAAGCTGTAGTTGTTCCGGTGACTATTGTGGCCCTTTAAGGCATTTCATGGCAGTGATATCTATTTTCAAATAGTTTATAGATTAGTTAATTAGAGACACAATGCATGAACTTACTTTAAACAACTTTAATAAACTAACTTTCATTAACACATAGGTTAGAGTTGTGTAACTAGATACAGAGTGAATTATCAGGAATACAAAGTGAAGCCCAAAAATTAGTTCAAAAGGACTGAACTGAAAACAAATTGGCTATTGTGTCAAAAACAAAATTCTCTTTAAATTTACTTTACCATTCTGACAACTGACATTTTGGGTGAATAACCCTGCATGAAATCATTTAATATTCAGTGTTATGCCAGTTGAGCCTGATCACATGCTGTTTTGACAAATTATAAAAATCCTTTTATACAGTCACACAGGCAATGGTAGGACATAACCTCACCACTAATAGCATTCATAACAATGAGCTTTTTTTTTTACTAACCACTAAATTGAATAGAATTGAAAAAAATAATTTCAAGAGACACACAACATAAAGTGAGAATTGCTGGACATTTTAAGCAATTTCAATGTAAATTTCTAATGGAAGACGATAATAGTCAAAATGAATAAAGAACTGACTTGGAAATAATTGAATTAAATCAGGTATTTTCACCTAGGTTTTACAATTTACTTTGATTTCCCAACAATTCTCAATTTAGTGAATACCCACTTAGTCAAAAAAAGCTGATTTGGAAAATATTTCCAACCCCGATATGGTTACACTCTATTAAACCATTACTTTAGCTTAAAAAATATGATCATGTTTGTACTAACCACTTATTTCCTTCCAAGACATAGAGTGTTTATGTTTGTAAATCAATTAACAATAATATAAAAATGACATTTTAGCTTTACAAGTAAAACTGAGAATCATAAAGCACATTTTTTACTGAGCTGCATAGACTGTTCCGATCATTAGCAGACCTCCTTGTCACAATGACATCTAAATGGTCAGATTACTTTCTCTAGCATATTATGTCATCAACATGTTATTGGTTAAATCAGGATGATATCCTGGATATCTCCTATGGAAGACGGCCGGCTTCTATTTAACTAGTGTTATCAGTCAGAAACATCAGCAAATTAAGCAAGACAGACACCACTCAGCATGAGCACAGTCTGTCAACACACTACCATTTGGGTATCTCCGATGTCAAAGAGAAAAAGATCCAAATGCACTTAGAGTAGCCCAAGTGTCATTAATGTATATATCATGTCAACTTGAATCACTCATATCAAGTTCAACAGATATAAAGATAAAATGCTGACAAGCAATAAGCCAATGGTTTCACATAATCTCTTCAGTGAGCCTAACATGATGTATAACAAAGATGACATTTACTAACAGAGAAAGAAAGAAAGAAAAAATTAAAGAAAGATAGATAGATAGATAGAAAAAAATGTAAAGTGTGCTTGTGGGTATTTGTTTGTGTGCGTGTGTTATATCCTTTCATACCTATTTTGCTTAGGTCTTGACAGAGAAAATATGAAAAAAAACTCTATGTAAAAGCTTAAATGTGTGTGTGTGTGTGTGTGTGTATTTATATAGAAGTTCTCATTGTACAGTTCAGAAATATAAATAGTACATTTTAATGCATGTTCATGAACAATAACTTTCAATATTTTTTTTTTATTTACCATGTATTTAATTTGGTGCTTTTGCTCACCTGTCAAGTATTAAAAAGAGTTAGCATGACTCTTAAACACAAGCATTCTGCTATGTTATGTGAATGGAGTCTTCATTCTCTGGTATACAGAGTCAGAGCTCCATCTAGTTGACAACCTCAGCCTAACAATTTTAGAGTTTCATTTACACAGTATAAAAGAAGCAGAACACTAAGCAGCATCTTTGTAATATGGTTATTGGAGCTCTGGGACAATTTACTCATTATATACAGTATGAATGAGGAATGTGGGACAGGAAACACTGCTTATTATAATATTGTAGTATACCAAAGGATTTCCAATGACTGTATAATGTCTCTGCATATATATTCATACATACACACAATAATTGTTTAATTAATAATGATTTGTAATATTTAGATTTACAATACCCTATTGTATAATTGAACCATAATTTAAACATAACCATAAATAATTTACTTGATTTTTCTTTCTTCAATATACACTTGTGGACTTGTAATACCATATTAATGATGAGATGTGTTAATAAATAATAGTTTATTTCATATATCCTACATGTGCTAGGCACATGTAGTATTAATTGAAGAATGTGACTACACACATACAAAACAAAAAACGGTAGAATATGAAAACAAGCAAAAATGGTTTATTGTTGCAGAGATCATGCACACTGCTAGCTGTGCTTAATAATTGTTTTTAGGCAAGCTCTATGGCTTTAGATATTTATAGTCTACCACTCATCACCAGACCAGATTGAATCATAAGGTGGCATTATGGATCACCAAGAGCCCAGGGTTTAGGCAGTGGCCCTGGCACCATGAAATTGCTTGGCCCTGTTCACCATCAATATGCAAGAGACTGCAAAAGTATAAATTGCCTAGGGCCAGAGCAGAATTAACCAAGGTAGCCACCTATGACTTAATGTGTAGACAAGGGTCCCAGAAACTATAAATTTGAGGGCCCCTATTTATCGTTCCTATGTAAAGCATGAAGGTTTTGGCAAAACTGGTATTCTGCCTGGGGTCCGGTGGGATCTCAATCCTTTATACCAGAACAATTAACGTGATGTTATTATTTTTTATAAAGCACTTACAATATAGGACTGACAGACACGTAGTTGCACTCCAATACAAAACAGTAGTACTATAAGGTCTACAACACTGTGAAATAATTTAATATTAAATGGTGATGCTGTGCTAATTAATTTGAAATTAAGTACTTTTCCTTTCAAGTACCCACGTTGTCTTTGTTCCCCTTTTTCAGACTAATAACTGTCTGTACATGATAAAAGAGTTCCACGACATTTTAAGTCATACAACCAGAAGTATCAATGCATTACAACAGTACAGTGCGAAATGCTGTGAAACATTCTATTGAATACTAAATAACTTGTTACTTAGCAATCTTCCCTAAAAAGCTCTATTTTTTTCCATTGCTTAATAAGCCATATATTCATTTTTTTTGTCACAATTACATTAAACAACTGCATGGGTGGAGAAATGATATGTAATCAAATAATGCACTTAAATAAATTGAAGCAAGCTGGAAAACAGGATATATGAGTCTCTCTGAAATAAGCAAATTATTTCAATCTCTAGAAACGTACACTG
Source organism: Pelobates fuscus (assembly GCF_036172605.1). NCBI lineage: Eukaryota > Metazoa > Chordata > Amphibia > Anura > Pelobatidae > Pelobates > Pelobates fuscus. The sequence continues at coordinate 234,271,700 of NC_086321.1, read as the reverse complement.
GACATCAACAGTGGCAGCTGACAACTCTGAGGAAATATAACAAAATGAATCACTATTTACATAGAGATCTATTTGCAGATGTGAGCGTTCCAAACAACGTTTGGTTGAGAAAGAATCAAATGAGGGTCATTCAAACATTAGCATTAGTTTGTTAAAGAACCAGCACTTAAGTATCCTATTTAGATGGTGTTCCTATCAAATATAGATAATTTTAGCATACTTGATCATTTCTGACAACTTTTTGATTTGCAACATTTTATAGATTCGAGTCAGCTAAGAGGTCTTAAGTACTTTATATCCTCTACCGACATATTCACACTGCATTAGCTAAAGTTTGCACACACTATTTCTGGATCTGCTTCTCCTAATATTTCAGCTCTGTCACTATGGCAATTTCATCACACTTAGAACTTAATTAAGATTATATTATTATTATTATTATCATTAGCATTGTATCTATTCCATTTATTCTGTTCTATTTCATTATTTTTTAATGTTCCACTTTTGAATTGTACTTTTGAAGTGGAAATATACATGCAAAAAAACAAACAAACAACAAAAGCAAAAAAAAACAAAAAAAAACACAAGCTATTACAAATGTAACATGAAACACAAAGACCCTGCTCAGAAGAGGTTACACTGAGGGTGTATATTTTACTATATTAAAAAAAAAAAAAAAAAAAGGTAATTACCATAACACATATAACCCTAACCCTTCCCTACCCCTAAGCTAACTCCTCACCCTAACCCTTAACCCTAATCCTACCCCTACCCCTAACCTTAAGGGTAGGGGTATGGTTAGGTTAGGGTTGAGGTTAGTTTAGGGGTAGTGTTAAGGTTGGGGTTGGGGTTAGGGTTAAGGTTAGATTGCTGTCATCATTGCCTTAATTTGCCATCCCTCTCCTGTTTTGCCACTTTTCAGAAATCCGAAGCACTTCGGCATTTCCGAAATTCGTCACTTCGGCATTTCAGGAATTCGGCAATTCTGCAATTCAGATATTCTGAAGCATCCTAATGTCCGAATTGCTGAAATTAGTCCGAATTTAAATTCAGACCGAAACGAAGTGCACATGTCTACTACACAGAGAAATACAATTCATTTAACCCCTTAAGGACGGGGGGCATTCTATGCTGTCCTTTTCGGGGCGGTCCTATATGCTGGCAGGTGGCATAGAACTTCTCCGCAGGCCTTACTATTTACCAGGTCCCTGCCATTCCCCTGACGGCGGTCGCGATCCAGGGGTCTGCCTAGGAGCTCAGGCAGACCCCCTCTTCCCGATCCGGCTCCCCCCCCCCCGGCCATATGATCATCAGTAAAAATGCAGGTTTTCCTTTATTTCCCATTTAAATTTGCCAGATTGGTTATGTTGCCTTTGAGACCATATGGTAGCCCACCAATGAAAATTACCCTCATGATGGCATACAATTTGCAAAAGTAGACAACCCAAGGTATTGCAAATGGGGTATATCCAGTTTTTTTTAGTAGCAACTTAGTCATAAACACTGGCCAAAATTAGTGTTCAATTTAGTTTTTTTTTTTTATTTCTCACACACAACAAATATGAATGCTAACTTTGCCCAGTGTTTGTGACTAAGTGGCTACTCACAAAGACTGGACATAACCCATTTGTAATACCTTGGGTTGTCTACTTTTGCAAATGGTATGCCATCATTGGGGTAATTTTCATTCCTAGGCTACCATACGCTCTCAAAAGCAACATAACCAGTCTGGCAAATTTCAATGTGCATAAACTAAAAAATGTAATGTGCTATATTTGACCCTGTAACTTTCCAAACACCAAAAACCCTGTACATTGGGGGTACTGTTTGACTTGTGAGACATCGCTGAATACAAATATGTGTACTTTATTGCAGTAACAGCTAACAGTATTGTGGCATTCACAGTTAAAATGCCATGCACAACTAAAAAAATAACATTTATTAATTTCTCATATTTCTTTATATTTTATTCATATTAAATTATGTTTAATATATAAATATTTAATGTGACATGAAAGCCCTGTTTCTCCTGAACAAAATGATATATAAGTGTGGGTGCACATAATATGTAAGATGTGAATTATGCCTGAACAGATGTATAGCACAAATTCAAGGTTTTGTTTACGTTTTGTTTTGATCACAACTTGTACAACTGCCTCAGTCCTTAAGGGGTTAAATTGCTATATAAAGTTTATCTGAACTATATCTGATTTACCAAGTAAATAATTATGGCCTATGTTTTTTGTTTACTTTTTAGTTATTCAAATTTGGATTTCAATTTAAGTTGTTGTTTATAATTGTCTATACTAATAGTCATTCTTTTTGTATTTTGCAGGGAAATCTTCAGAGAAGTCACACACTCCCAGAAACTAGCCTCATAACTTGGTAAATTTTAATTATTTTATTTTAATATGTAACCTTGTAAAGTATTAATAATTGTTCATAATTTGCATATTTTACGCATGTTTGTTGTGTATAGGTTATTTAAACTACAATCCAAATAAGATTTTCTGTTTATATGTAGGAAAGTGTGGAACAAAGCAAATAGCACAAAAAACATTGCTTATCTGCTGAGTCAGCAATATTTTTTGTGCAAATTAACCTAACTCCATGCATTGGATTGGCTGAGATCATCTATCTCGATGATCTCAGCCAATAGGCAAAGCGGAATGCAAAAGACTAGATCTGCAAGAGAGAAAAGCTAAGTTAAATACAATTTTAACCCTGGAAGTGCTGGTCTGGTCACCTAAAAGGTGAGTAGAGCAGTATAGCATTAGGAATACATATTTGTGTTCCTATTACAACAGTGTTTCTTTAAGTTTTTTTGATAGAATAAGCTATTTATATTGAGGGGGAAAACAGGTCATCTAGTAAAATTTCTGGTCCTTATTATGAATTCTAGATAGGTTCAAAAAATGTAAGCACATATAAATGTAAACCAATTTATTATTAATTAACTAGTGAGTTCTGGTGTGCTGGTAGCAGACTTGCAAAATGTAGGGTAACAAATGATAATCTAGTAATCCAGCTATAGATTCTTTCCACCTTAGAACTGTTATCTCAAGTTTGCAGCTCAGTTAATTGTTTGTTATACTTTATTTGTATTACATCTCATAGCATTCACGATAATGAGCCACAGTCGGCAACCATTTAGTAGTATTTTAACCCCTTAAGGACACATGACATGTGTGACATGTCATAATTCCCTTTTATTCCAAAAGTTTGGTCCTTAAGGGGTTAATGTGCTGACTGGTGGTGGGTCTTTTAAAACGGGAATGTCTTCAGTCTCTTGGATTAGTGGGCCCACATGGATATCATAAAAACTTTGCAAGATTATTTCACCATGGACAGTGCTATAGTTTGTTTAGTTTTGAAAGCATTGGGATTCATTTATTTCAGTTATTTTATTGTATTGTATGTAGTTTGAGATGATTTTGCAGCACACAATAATCGTCTAAAAGAATTTTATTTTTCATGAGGAGAAAATAAAATATATAAAACCTCACACAGCATACATCTGACAAATGAAAAAGCAATGTTCTATTTTGTTGAATAGATCCAAGAAAGGTTATATTTTTAACTGTGTTTACTATAGAAACTGAGAGAGAATAAACCCTTCAACCAACTCTATATAAAAGACATATCAGTCAACAGCACAGTAGAAGAAAAGTCTATCCTAGTGCAAAGCAAAATGCAGAGAGTTGAGATTTGAATTATATTTATTTAGAGAGAAAGAAATGAAAATATAATAATAACATGCTTGGTAAATTTGGGAGATAATTTAATATCATGGAAATAAACATTTGTTGTTTAAACCTTAAGCCACCACCAGAATCTGAGTTTGTTGGATGTCCTTGAAAGTTGTGTTTAAGTGTATTTTTCAGTATGCATAGATATCACATTATTAAATTGAAACAAAAACAAAAAAAATGGTTAGACAGGAAAAACTTAAAAAAAGAATAATATACTTAAATGTAACATAGCCATATTTCCCCACACATTCTATAATTCTCCTCTCACTTTATCCCATATATGCTCTTATTGTGTAGAGTTATTGTGTATATATATATATATATATATTGTATACATGGAGCACATTGCTGCTATGTTGCCTATTTGGACACACAGACACAAACTGATGCATGCATACACACAAACACAGTGGCTCACAGAGACAGAGATATAGTGATACTGACAGAGTGTGCCTGAAGGTGTGTACCACTAACTGTGTGTGTGTGTCACAAATGTGCCTGAGAATGTGTTGCAGTGATTACTCTTATATGAAACATAGAAACATAGAAACATAGAATGTGACGGCAGATAAGAACCATTCGGCCCATCTAGTCTGCCCAGTTTTCTAAATACTTTCATTAGTCCCTGGCATTATCTTATAGTTAGGATAGCCTTATGCCTATCCCACGCATGCTTAAACTCCTTTACTGTGTTAACCTCTACCACTTCAGCTGGAAGGCTATTCCATGCATCCACTACCCTCTCAGTAAAGTAATACTTCCTGATATTATTTTTAAACCTTTGTCCTTCTAATTTTAGACTATGTCCTCTGGTTGTGGTAGTTTTTCTTCTTTTAAATATAGTCTCCTCCTTTACTGTGTTGATTCCCTTTATGTATTTAAATGTTTCTATCATATCCCCCCTGTCTCGTCTTTCCACCAAGCTATACATGTTAAGATCCTTTAACCTTTCCTGTGTGTGTGTTCAATATGTGTGTGTGTTCAATATGTGTGTGTAAAAATATGCCACTCTAGCACCAAGTTTAAGCTGGTGGCCTGGTCACATTCCCTGCATCCCTCCCCATGCTCATTACTGATCTGGAGTGCTTCTGCCCCACCTCCATTTATGATTCTGTGAATGCTTGCATCAGTGATGACATGACGGTGACTACATCATCTGTGCAATGCTGTACTTGCATGCTTGTGTTGTATTTTGTGTATGTGAGAACGCTTAAGGTGTGTTTTGTGTATGGGGGCTGTTTATAGTCTTGGTGAATGAGTAGTGTTTAGGCAAGGTTGTGAAGTGTGCCAAAGCCCAACTGGAGATATGCAGGTGATGCACAACACTTATTTTTCTGTTTGCACTGTGGGAAATTTTATTTTGTTTAGGCCACAAACTTTTTGGCACTTAGCTGTGCGCTCTCAAAGGGACTTTCAAACCAGAGCCAGTATGAGACAAAGAAGTTTAAAATTTTACAGTCCATGGCTGGTTTCTGGATATTAGGATTTTTGGATTAATATTCATGCTATGGTTTTAAAAAAAACTGTTCCTTTGCATGTTTGTGCTCATTCGCATATCAAGCTTTGGACTCTGGGATAGTTGTGGAAACGCAATCCTTTTTTTTTTGTTTGTTTTTTGTTTCTGGGGCCCAGGGGGATGTACAAAGTCCTTTACCTGTCTTGTACACATCACTCAGGTCTTAATATAGTTAGATAGGAAGTAGTTATTCAGAGTAACATGCACAATCTAACCATTTATATTACACTGCACAGTTCCCAGTGCCTCGGGTTTTTTAAAGCTAGTCAGAAGATATGATAGTTCCATCTAAATCAAGTTAATGGACAAACTCTTGGCATCTTACAAGTACAACAATGTGCACTCAAGCAGGGACTAACCTGCTAAAATATATAGCTTTCTAACTTGGAATACCAAAATATGACTTAAATATTTGTTTAACAGTTGTTTTATTTTTGATCCATGGTGCCTGTACTGAATACCAGCTATAAATCATCCTTACAAGCACTACAATAAGTATTTTCTCCAGCCTTGCACGCTCATTCTGAGTAGAGTAACATGCAGGGCTGTTTGGAATGCTTCAGGATTAGGACATGTGGAGGCTCAGGTTTCAATTTGAATCAAGATCATTCTGCAACTGGATCTCCATGTCTTATTATATTATTATTCTATTATTGTGCCAAGTTGTAAAGAAATACAAAACAAACAGGCATTGTGTAATATAAAACACAAATTACTAATATATCACCACCAGGGTTAAATGGCCTAAAGTGTGAACTGTTGGCCATTTAAAGGGACACTATATCACCAGAAAAACTACAGCTTATTGTATTTGTTCTGGTGAGTAGAATCATTCCCTTCAGGCTGTTTCAAAGAACATGCAGTGTTTACATTACAGCCTAGTGATAACTCCACTTGCCACTCCACAGAGTGGAGCAGTGCTGCATAGATGTGATTCCTGGAGCAGTGTTGCACAGTGTGCAGTGCTGCCATTCAGTGTCTCCACCCTCTGCATGCAAACACTAAACTTTCATCATAGAGATGTATTGATTCTATGCATCTCTATGAGGAGATGACCAGAGCTGTGTTCCATTAAAGTGAATTCAGACCAAATTTCAAAAGTTGGACCAAAATTGCCAAACTGAAAACTTATCTGCCATTTTCACTTTGGATTTCCTACAATTCATAGTTTAGCGTGTAACCCCAAGTATCTTTTGTCTTGTAGATGACACTAAAATCACTTTTTTTTTAAATACTTATATGAAGCACTGTACAATAGTAAACCATGACAATTATCACCATGCATGTCTTATATTTTTTTTTAATGTATTGTCAGTATCTATGTTTATTTATTCCTTTGTATTGCTTTTTTCCAAATCGTGCAAGGAAATTAAGCTTCTCATCTTTTTTTAGAATAGATTTTAAACATAAAGGAATACATTTTGGACATATAGTCACTAAAGGAATTTGAATGCAACAGCAATACGTGGGGTTTAACCCCTTAAGGACCAAACTTCTGTAATAAAAGGGAATCACGACATGTCACACATGTCATGTGTCCTTAAAGAGTTAATGACACTGGACAAGTCATAAGGTAACCTTTCTCTCTTGAGCTGTATATAATATGAATATGATCCATAGTATTAAAGCAAGTTGCAACAGGCTCCCATATGAACTTTATCACTCTGATATTGTGTCAGATTGTACCCAAACATGTTTATACAAAGCATTTATAATATTATAATACATGACAGGTTCATCAGAGATTGTTTTACAAAGTGATGTCTCAGAACAATTTGCAAAAAGACTCATCAAATTGTAGTATTAAAATTGACAGATTGAAACGGGGGAGTCAGAAAAAAATGTTGAATGATTGAATTAAATACATAATTTCAACGTATTAACTATAATTTGATGTTGCAAGTAGATCATACTCAGTTGTTTTAAATATTGAAAATTAAATTTGAATGACTACATTGTTTCTTCATGAATGACATTCCCTTAACAGAAACCGTGTATGTTTATAAGGATGGTACTCTTGATACTCTTAAGAACGAAGAATCTATCTTCACTATGTATGTACAGAAGCTGATAGAGACCATGTATTTTAACCCCTTAAGGACTGAGCCAAATGTACACGTTGTGAACAAAACGTAAACAAAACCTGGCATTTGCGCTACATGTCTGTCCAACCGTAATTCACCTCTTTTATATTAAATGCACCCCTCTTATTATATATCATTTTATTCAGGGGAAGCAGGGCTTTCATTTAATTTCAAATATTTAGCTATGAAACATAATTTAATATGAAAAAAATGGGAGAAAATAAGAAATTATGTTATTATGTTATTTTAACTGTCAATGTCATAATACTGTTTGCTTTTACTGCAATAAAATACACATATTTGTATTCAGCAAAGTCTCACGTGTAAAACAGTACCCCCTATGTACAGGTTTTATGGTGTTTTGTGAAGTTACAGGGTCAAATATAGCATTTTACATTTGAAATTGAAATTTGCCAGATTGGTTACGTTGCCTTTGGGACTGTATAGTAGCCCAGGAATGAAATTTACACCCATAATGGCATACCATTTGCAATAGTAGACAACCCAAGGTATTGCAAATGGGGTATGTCCAGACTTTTTTAGTAGCCATTTGGTCACAAACACTGGCCAAAGTAAGCGTTAGTATTTGTTTGTGAAAAATGAAAAAAACGCCAATTTTGGCCAGTGTTTGTGATTAAGTGGCTACTAAAAAAGACTGGACATACCCCGTTTGCAATACCTTGGGTTGTCTACTATTGCAAATGGTAAGCCATCGTAGGGGTAATTTTCATTCTTGGGCTACCATAGGGTCTCAAAGGCAACGTAACCAATCTGGCGAATTTGAATGTAAAAAAAATGAAACACAAGCCTTATATTTGAGGCTGTAACTTTTGAAAACAACATACAATCTGTACATGAGTGGTACTGTTTTACTCAGGAGACTTCGCTGAATACAAATATTTGTGTTTCAAAACAGTAAAACGTATTGCAGCAATAATATCGTCCGTGTAAGTGCTGTTTGTGCGTGAAAAATGCAAAAAACTTCACTTTTACTGGCGATATCATTGTTGTAATACAGTTTACTGTTTTGAAACACTAATATTTGTGTTCAGCGAAGTCTCCCGAGTAAACAGTACCCCCCATGTACAGGTTTTATGGTGTCTTGGAAAGTTATAGGGTTAAATATAGTGCTAGCAAATTAAATTCCTTTTACTTTCGGCATGGGTTGTCAGGCAGGTCCCGCTAATTGTAATTAGGATACCTAATTATGTAAAAATATTACATAAATATATGTGTAGAATTCATATATGTATATATATGTATATATATTTTTTAAAATATTTTTATTTATATATAGGTATATATATATATATATATATATATATATAGTGATATATATACGTATATATTTATGTATATAGATATATATATATTATTTCGTTCTACGTGTATTTTGAGATATATATATATATATATATATATATATATATATTAATATCACAATACAGTTAGAACTAAATAAAACACATCTATATATTTTTTATTATTTTATTTTTAATAATTTTTTTAATTTTATTTTTTAACGTATTTACATATTTTTTTATATTATATATAAATATATATATATATAACAATAATTATATATATATATATATATATATATATTTAATCAGTATCAGTATACGTGTAATTTGATATAATATATATATATATATATATATATATATATATATATAATTATTTATATATATATATTAATAGTAAAATAAACCTAGACAATGTATGTATGTGTATGTATATGTGTATATATATATATATATACTTAGATCATATATATATATATATAGTATATATATATATATATATATATGATCTAAGTATATATATTTTTTTTACACTTATTAACTTTTTTTTTTTTTTTTCCAGCCAGCAGGGGGACTAACTGTCATTACAGTTAGTCCCCCTGCTGGCAATGCAGCAGCCAGCTAACCCAGCCATGTGATTGTGAGGTCCTCGCAAGGACCTCACTCTCACATGGCCGGGGGGGCCCCCAGGAGGATGGACGTGCCATGTGGGGGCTCCCTGGGAGTCCCCCCAACTGCGATCACCGGCGTAGGATCGCCGGCGACCGGGTAAGTTTAAAAAAAAATGCAGGCGTACTATTGCGCCCAGCGACGTTTAGAGCCGCTTAAAATAGGGCATAATAGTACGCCCTCCGGTCTTAAAGGGTTAATAACTTTTCTGACTTGTTTTGTCAAGATAACAACTTTATTTCTCAAGAAAATGTGTTGTTTACTCGAGACAAATGGCCTCTCTGGACTTCCATAGGTATGGTAACCAACTAAAATAAAATATTTTAGAAAGCAAATTTTAAAAATCTCAATAATTTGGGGAAAACATGTGTAGAGAACTATGCATTGGTTTTACTTTTTAAACTACATCAATTTTAAATTACAGTTAAATTACAACTGGAATAAAAAAATAAAATAAAATGGTATAAAAAAACATTATTTCACTAAATAAAAAATTGCAGTTAAGTCAAAATTAAACTGCAAAACATATACTATAGTTATATATCCAACTCAGCCATATGCATAATTTGACATTAGTTGCCTAATTTTGCAATTGTATTTAGTTCATTAAAATTCTGTAAATAAAACACATACTTGCATATGTTGTAGGTATTTTTCTTACATTGTGTTCTAATTATTTGTTTAAAATAACATGTAATTAAAAAAATGTATTTATATATTTTTAGTATATACACATAACACTGAGCATACACAATATTGACACCATTGACAGGTGAACTGTATAGCATAAATTATATTGTTACAGTGGTACCTGACAAAGAGTAGGAAATATTAGACATCAAGTGAACAGTCAGTTCTTGAATTTCATGTGTTTAAAGCAGAAAAAATGATCAAGTGAAATGAGCTGAGTAACTTTTACAAAGGCCAAATAGTAAAGGCTAGATGTTTGAGTCAGAACATCTCCAAAATGGAAAGTCTTGTGGGATATTGCCAGTATGCAATGGTTAGCACTTACTAAAAGTGGTGTAAGAAAGGACAATTGGTGAACCTCTTCATTGTGTCCCAAGCCTCATTGATGCTCATTGTTGCAGACCATGTACAATCCTTCATGGCAAAGGTGTTCCCTGATGCCAGTGGCCTCTTTCAGCAGGATAATGGATTCTGCATTACTGCAAAATCTGTTCAGGAATGGTTTGAGGAACATGACAAAGAGTCCAAGGTGTTTCCACCTTGTTTTGTGGTTGATTAACGTAAATTTTAGTTTGTTCCAAGAAATCATATAAAAGCTTAAAGACACAATTATGCAATTTGATTACATGGAATAGCAATACATTTAATATTCGGCTTGATAAATATTTTTTCTTGCATTTTAATTTGTTATTAAAAAAAAAGTATGTAAATGTTTAAGCTAAGCATGTTTTATTTCTTTATAAAATATTTTACCAGGTAAGATACATTGAGATTTCTCTCGTTTTCAAGTATGTCCTGGGTCCACAAAACATTGCATTGATTCATTCAGGTACAATAAAATACAAAAACAATATTAATACACAATATATAAAAAGTTAACATAGAACAGGTAGGAAATATATAATCAACCATAACAGGTGTATTCTGTTTTCAGGTATGTAGAGAGGGATCTCTTAAAGGACTTTAGGCTTGGGGAAGATTTTAAAGTATGTGGGAGGTCATTCCACAATTGCGGCGCTCTGTAGGAAAAGGAGAATCGGGATGCTTTCTTTTTTGTACTGAAGTAGACTAAATAAAGTGCTGGTACTGGATCAGAGGAAAAATATGTAACGCTTCACGCATTTGCGTGTCATCCTTGCTACTATTCAGTAGGCATTTGTAACATATGTATTAGTGGTTATCTTCTTACAGAGATTAAAAGAATGGATACTGACTTTATGGAACATTTTGTGGCCCTGGATAGATACAATAATGGCTAAAACAGTTCTTCATTTTTTTTCTGTCTAAGCTGTGGTTCCCTTTCGCAAGTTTTGCTTCTCTGTTGAAACCATCACCAGTTTATTTTGCTGTCCTGGTTTATTTTGTTGACATATGGTACTGTGTATCTTCCATTATATTTGTATCAGTATTATTTTGCCTACCCACATATTAATCACATGTCAATAATTTATTTCACCCAATAATTGTACTCAGTAGTTTAAACACCATGCATACAGTTCACATCATATAACAGATTTGCTCTAACATGTTCACTAGTCTATAGGGATTACTCACCTAATCTAGCAGTCTATAGACTAGGGGGGTTAATTGTTGACTGGAGGCCTTGCTTTTAATTATTTTTTTCAGTAGGATTAAGGGAGAGGAATTCTGAGCGCAAAAGTGAACAGGCACTGAGCAATTGCTACTAATCGTAATGCTCAAATTTAGCTAATAATTCCAGACTCCACCCCTGCACTGTGGTACATCCCTTTTTGTAATCAATGAGAAAACATTTATATTGTGGGCTTCATGCATGCCTATGTGTTAATATTATGCTGATATTTGAATAATCAAATATTTTGTAGTTGCGTTGAAGCTATAATAAGTGTGGACATAGTTCCTAATGATTCATTTTTAATTATATGCGTTATGGTAATTGCGCAAAGAATTATCTCTAATTAAATTTACTTTGCCCTTAACTAAGTAAACCAAAAATAACTGCACTCCTATTCTTTCTAACACAATATTAAATTATATCTGATATAATGTAATATGGTATTTAATCATAATGTTATCATTATAATAAATTACCATTGGAATATTATATTTTCCAATTTCCTTGAAATCGGATTACCTGGCCAAACATGGCAATTTGATTTGTTATTAAACTAAGTATATTAACAAAACAAAAAAAAAGTGTTACAAATAAATATTGAAGAAATAGAAAAGGTGCAACTAAAGCTAGTTCATCAGCAATTGTAGATCTACATCTGTAAATAGGTCTTTGGGGAGCATAAAAAACATTGTACTGTAAGTAAGTGAGGCTCGATTGTGTATGCATAAAAAGGGCACATTCATCTGCATACACTTAGGCCCAAAAACATAAATGTTGGTCAAGATGTGCAAGATGTGCTGTAAAAGTGCTCAAAATCTGCAATGCAATCATTTCATATTGTTCCACTTGAGATAAACCTGGCTTACGGTTCACCATGCAGAAGAGAAAAGGAGAATTGAATTTTGTTTGTATTCACCTTATGTGTTTGATTGAGCTGTCAAGTCATTTGTCCTCTTCATGCTAAGCTATTATTCCATGCCAACGTGACGGAGCTGGATGAGTCAAACATCCTGGTAAGCTAGAAGTAATTCTATGATGAAAATAAGAAATCCAGATCAGTAGACTTCAAAATTATTTGGCCTTTCTTAAAGGGACAATACTTCTTCACAATGAATGGTTCATTGTGTAGTGAAGGGAAATTATCCATCATAAATTGCAATTTAACTGGTGAAGCAAGAGGGTAAAATTCCTGTGCTGAAAAACACTAATGAATCCAAGATCCAAGCATTTAGTTCCAAGCATTTAGTTCTCAGCATTTTCTAATTCATGCCTCCTACTGTCAGGGGCATCTTTAGAATTTCCAAGAAATTAAACCTAAATGCACACAACTTCTTATCTTTTGGATATTCACATAAAGTATACTATGGCTATTTGAGAAAGAAAGCATGACTGTGTCATCAGCAACATTGGATCTTGGATTCAAAGTAAATTCCGCGCTAGCACCTTCTAAAATTACTTTGACAAAACTTGATAGAAACACACTAATTTAGCTCTGCAGTGGGAATGGGAAAAAATTTCAAAGATTGGAAAATTTGCAAAAAAACAATTTTTTTTCTTTAATATTCTGCCATTTTTTGAAAATTTCTTACAAAACTTTTGTTATTAATAATTTTCTTTGTCAATTTGGCAAAAATGTGCTCGATATCTTCATAAAAAGTCTAAGTAAATTCTCCTGCCTTTCTCTGCCTTGATCTAAGTACCTATTGACGTCTATAAAATACTCAGCTTGGGTTCTACAGACAGAGTGTTAATACTCAAATTAAAGTGAAGTTCTACACACTCTAACAATAAACTAGCCTATCACTTTCTAGAATATGAAGTTTATTGTTCCTGTCTATTTCTTTTTCCTGTTTACTTGACACTAACAAGTGCATGCTTAACCATATTTTTTTAAATAAAAACAATCATGATAATTAGACGCCATTAAGGTATAACAAGTTACTGGTTATTGTTTGCCACATAATTCTGCAAATTAGAAAGTCCTAATTAGCTTCCATGATTGCTTATTTTAGTTATAAAACATGAAACTAATTATTTCTCAACTCTCACTACATACATTATCTCCACAGATAAATATTTGTCAAGGTGAACAATTTGACAAATACATTTCTGTCAAATGTGTTTATGAACATGTTAATATTTATAATTAGGTTTTCTCTTACTTAAAACTCTAGCATTTTCTCATTTGTAAAATATGTTTTTCCTGTACACAGGTTGTTATAACAAGCATCACAAGTATTTCAATGTACCAGCTACAAGTATTAAATAGCAGAAAATCATTTCCTTAAACAGTTTTAATTTGGGTCTGATTGAAGGCTAAATTCTATTTTAAGAGATTAACAAATATTTTCTAACTGAATAGGAATCCCCCTATAAGAGTCAATGGAAGAACTGCTATTCAATTACCAGCATTAAAGGGACACCAGAATCACTTAATTTTAATAAGCCTTGCAAATGAAACCAATGGCATTTCTAATAAATTGCACTTTTTTTTAATATTTTGTGATATCCACACCAACAAGTGGCCGTCAGACAGATGCCCATTAGGAGCATCTGACAAATATAGATTCAGTTATTCAAAGTATGCAGACAGTGGATGCTTTGTTCATCCAATGCTTCTCTATAAGAAGCACTGAATTCATAAGCATGACATTGACAGAATGAGGCTATTGCTGTATATAATTTCCTCAGTTAATTTCTATGAGAAGTATCTGACTGGAAAAAAGTCGTCATGATTGATGACCTTCCAGTCATCAATCATGATTCCGTCTGAATTCATTAATTCAAGACATTGGCTTTTTTATATTTTCTTTACACATCTAACCTATATCTATGTATTTTTTATTTATTTATTTAAGGAGAGTCTTTTGTTTTATATTTTGTAATAGATTTCAGCTGTTACTTAGTAACAACATGTTAAGTTTATTTTAGCTGTAAAAATAACTTTAGAAACATGTCCCATTCCACAATCCACTTACAGTGAATATGTTGTCTTGTACTCTTTTTACAATTCACAGGCTTTCCACATACTGCTAAGCAATGCATCACACTTTCATGTATTTAGTAACAGCCTTCTGAATTGATATGCTCCCTGCAGATATATAGCTACTTATCAATCCACCTTGTATGTGCTCACATTTTTTTTCTATTCACACCTTGTAGGTAGATGAAACAAGTACTGGAACATATTGTCATATGTATGTCAGTGGCATCAGTTATCTATCTAAATACATTCAGAAAGTGTCATAATCATGGAGCAGCATATTTTCTCATGACAAATAAGGACATGGGGGAACCTAAATATAGCAAAACTAAATAAATAAACGATGCTACCATTTTGATAAAACAAACAGCAAATAATCAACAAAAAAGAGATCAGCAGTAACAAGCATATTGCTATGACTTAAATGAACCTGCCAAGCACAATAACTACTATATTCCACTGCAGTGGTTATATTGCTAGCTTTGCCCCAGTGCCCTTCCAGACTAATTAGTTAAGACCTGCCCGGCTCCATCTGTCACTGAGCTTAACCCAGCTATGCAGG
Source organism: Pelobates fuscus (assembly GCF_036172605.1). NCBI lineage: Eukaryota > Metazoa > Chordata > Amphibia > Anura > Pelobatidae > Pelobates > Pelobates fuscus. The sequence goes on along the minus strand of NC_086321.1, from coordinate 234,256,546 downwards.
GCCATGTCCACTAGGTGAGAGTCAATTCACATATTCAGCTAGTGAACATTGACATTCTTAAAGGGGTACTCCAAGCAATATGACCACTTCAGTGATGTGAAGTGGTCTGGTCGTGGTGGTAGGAGTCAGTTTGTGCAGGGTTTCAGTTATTTTTAATCGTGTGCTGGGGGCTTGTTGCACCCCTAGCACACATGACATTGGCAGCCCAGAACTCTGTGCATAAAGTACATCACTTGTCAGTGCATACTGCATTCTTACAACAGATATGATCATCTTCCCCTTGGATGAAGAGCGCTACCAAGAGAAAGACTGCAATCGCCCACCCATGTTGCTCTCCCTTCTGCCTTCCTCCATTGCCTTTAGCATCTTTTTAATATGAACTATTCTTCCCCCCTCCTTCTCTGCCTTTCCTTCACTCCTTACAACAGCCAAGATGCGTGCATGTGTTCTGAGTCGGCAAAATGGATCAATCACAGGTTTTTCTAGAAGAAGTCTTTAATTGGTCTGTGAGTGGCCTCTCTGATGTTGGAATGGTGTTCGGATGAACTGGTGCTGGATTCCAAGTAACTACACATGGTGCTGGATTCCAGGTAACTACACGTGGTGCTGGATTCCACAACAAGTGGTGCTGGATTCTATATAACTACACCTGGTGCAGGGTTCCACGTAACCACACCTGGTGCAGGGTTCCAGTAACTACACCTGGAGCTGGTTTCCAGGTAACTACACCTAGTGCTGGATTCCGTATAACTACACCTGGAGCTGGATTTCACGTAACTACACCTGGAGCTGGATTCCAGGTATCTATACCTGGTGCTGGGTTACAGGTAACTACAAATCGCTTTTTTTTCCTTCCAACTTTGGAGGATAGGACACCTTCTCCATACTTCCCAATAGGGCATTTTACACTGGAATGGTCCCTCCCCTCACAAGGGTTGAATAACCATTTTAGCAATTTGATTACTTACCCTGAGAGGCTGCCAGGGAACTCGTACCATAACCATCACAGTAGGCTTTAGAGGTGATGGTGCTTGGAGTGTTCCTTTAAATAGAACAATAGGTCATTGCTACCACACTAAAATCACCCATTGTACAGCGCTATGGAATTTGCGCTACATAAATAATAAAATAATAATAATAATAATAATATAGAAAATAAAACACTAGCTGAGTTGGGTAACCTTAGCCCATGTTTTTAGTTTAGCTATTTTAGCTTAGAATTTGATATTCATTTTGAATTTCTAGCAATTCGAACTTTATTGCATAAACCTGATAGAAGTGTAGGGTAAATGTGTTGGTATGTTAAGTCGGTTAAATACCTAACTCCACTAAGTTTCTCACCCAAGCTTTTTTGAAATTTTTTTTGAAAATTGTATCGGGATTACGGATCGAGTGACTAACATTTTAGCCTCTTCATCTTTAACCCCAGCTTGTCCACTTGCATGCTTCTGTTAGAATTCAACAATAAGTTACTGCTCTTTGTAAGACATTGTGCTATTAAAATGCCAGCACCATTAAATTATGGGGGAAAAGCTTAATGGTTAAACACATTCCTCATCACATATTATATGTAAAGAGCATAAAACTAGCCATGAAGGATATCGAATAAAGGATAGTAAAAAACTACATTAAAAAAAAAAAATTCTTTATTTGAGCCAGGGTTTGGATTATAAAATGGTTTTGTGTATTGAGATTATAAAATAAACATATGCAAGTTTACCTTTATAATAAAGGAAATTATGAGTCTGATTCAAAATGTCTACCTTTTATGTTGTCATTGTTTCGAAACGTATTTTTTATATATTATTACAAAGCTAATAGTTATCAATTATTACTATTATATACTATTCTCAAGGTATACAATGTAGAACATAATGTCGTACTGTTTTTCCTTACATAGTGCACGTATCAAGGACATGAAAATTGGAAATAGCTTAGCTGTTCTCAATTCAACCAAGCAATTCCTTGCAATTATATGCCACTATGGTGATTTGTACTGTTACCTTCAGGATGTGAAATCAAAGCTAACAGCTTGAAACACTGCAGCTGATCAGTCATTCCTCTGCTTAAAGAAATCTCTGTTGACATTCCATTTGTACTTTTGCAAACTTTGTAGAAAGATTCTCAAATGCAGGATCTAAAAGATATTCAAAGTGTGATTTTATGTGCTTCTCTGTTCATTAAGCTTTATTTGTTACAAAATTATATTTCAAATGGTAATTACATGTATCTAGCGCACAGAAATAACATAGCTGTAGTTATATAATGTATTTTGTGATCTTGTGAAAAAACAAAAACCTAGGATTATTGTATGCTTTTATGATTTAGTCATTATTATTTCCATACATTACTATGAAAGTAAATTATTGCTTCAGCAGTAATTAAGTATTCTTCATTGTTAAAAGGATATGCTAAGCACTAATATAATTTTATCTTAATGAAGTGGTCTTAGTCCATAAACTCTATCTGTCAATGAAAAGCATTGCTGTTTCAGGGAAACAGCAATGTTAAATGTTGCCTAAATCATGCCTCTAGGTGACATCAGTTTGACCACTAAGAAAGATTTTTCATTGAGAACCTTCAATTTACAGGTCTTCAGGTTCAGCATCATCGTGTACAGCATGATATTATTATACGAGAAGCATTGGATTTGCAGTTTGTGATGATTGCCACACATTCACTACAGGTTATTAATGCTTCTCTGTGAGCAGGATTGGGTTGGTTGAGTGTGGCAATTACCATGAGCCATAGGTCCCCAATTTATGTCTGAGTAGCATTGTGATGTAGAGAGAACATGAGTATTGGTGAGCTCAGAAAAGGCATAGTGGTTGCAGAAAAAAGGCAGTACCCAAAGTCTTTTTTTTTTTTTCTTTCACTTTTATACTGAGACCATATATTATACAGCAACCATATTTTGAAATGGTAAAACTTTTAAAAAGAATATGTTCTATTAAAGACCCAGAATATGGGTCTAAATGAAAATATTTAGCTTTTACAGTGAAACTATTTTCTTGATTGCTGAAGAATCCAAAATAAGTATTGCATCAACTTTTCTTGGACATGACCCATATGCACATGCCGAAGTTTTGCGTAGTCAGTAGAAAAAAATAACAGAGGAAATATAAATATAATTGATACAATTGTTCCCAAACCAGTCCTCATGGCCCAGCAACAGTCCAGGTTCAAGTCTGCATTTCCATTGGAAGAGAAAAGGCAAATATTGACTGTTACTGCACCGTAAGGACTGGTTTGGGAACCACAGCTTCAATATATAATATTTACTTCATATCCCAGTTTTTACAAATTGATATATGGACACGTGAACTAGTTGTTCTATATTATGACATAAAATTTAATATTTAAGGGTTAAATAGAAATGTGGTGGACGCAGCTGCGATAAGAATGTGGCCTGCCATCACGTTATCTATCTTGTTTGTTTGTTGGAAGGTGAAGTTAAGAAAGAGTTTCTTCTGTAAACAATTCCACATGCCCTGCAATTTGTTGACTATTAATATGTTATGCTATATGTTAGTAATGTATGTTGCTAAATGTGTTCAACAAAAATAATTTGAAAAGAAATGTGGTGGAAATAAAAAAAAAATAGAAAACTATATTAAAATAGAAAACAAATGTTAAAAACACAACAATACAAAAACTGATAAAATAGAATACCTTCAAGAATGTTATTGGTGACATGATGGTGAATAGATTTATATGTGCCTGGCATATCAAGGCAGCAAATTATTTCCCTGTGGGGACAAACAAACTTCTAAGCTGTATTACTAATAACTGTGTTAATGCTCTACACCTGTGTAATTCTGTGTATTTCTCTTTTTCTGCTATGCCTCGCCATTTTCATTTGCCATTCTTTGTGAATTCCATGAAACTTGTCTTTCCATGTTAATGTGTAAACCCTGTAGCATTTTGTGCATGTTGGCATCTGAATTGCTTTCGCTTTGCTCTCTTTCAATGTGTAGGAATGTCTGTATTTTATATTACTGCAGCAAACAAAGTAGACAAAAACACTATGACCAATATAACAATAGCACCAACACAAAATATACGCCAGCTGCTACATTTTCCTCTATATGTATTATGGGTAGAAAAACTGCACCAACCATTCAAATTGCTGTGCAAAGGTTTAGCAGCATCCAAATTAGAGTATTTCTGCCCTTCTTCATCTAATATCGATGGCATATATGTTTTAGGCTGCTCCATATGTCAGTGAGCACCTGCATAGTGCAAAAGAGATGATACCCTTACTAGATTTTGATTCAGATTGGACTGCCACAATTATTATGAATGTATTTTCAGGCTGCATCTAAGAATGAGTCTGAGAATGTGAGATGTGGAATCTATTTGCATGGCTTTTTAAAAAGATCCAACACAACACTTCCATTATATACATTTTTAATATATTCTTGATATTGCTATTATATTGCTTGGTTAATAAAACCAAACTCTTATCTTAACTACAAGGAGATTTGCAAATTAGGAAAGTATAACTACAGTTACAAAGTCCTACATCACAGTCATGCTATTAAATGGTCTTTACAAAATATATGATATTTGGAATGAGGTTTAATGTCTCTTTGCAAGGCATATTCCCTTTTCATTACTTGTTCTTGTTATAAGGCAAATGACTTGTATAAAACACAACTGGACATTGAATATTTAAGTAAAATTACATCCTCTTGCCAACTGAAATAAAAAGCATTTAATGTGCAGCTATGCACATATTGCATTAACTTTAATCATAAGTAAAATAATTTTATATTTTTATACATATGATTGCCCCATCTAGAACAGTCGATCTAAATGACCCTATCGAGAACGGTTTTCTATGATAGTCTATAATTTACTAGTTGCTCCAATATAATATCTCCTATAATCATTGTCACATATACATGAATATATATATATACATATATAAATATATATATATATATATATATATATATATATATATATATATATATATATATATATATATATATATATATAAAAGCTGTTCTGAAAAGTGGTGTAAATATGGAAAAGGGGTGGTTACCAATGAAATGTGCCTGCTGGTTCCACTGGTTTATATGGTGACTGTTTCAATTTAGTACTTAAGATCACTTTACATAACACCTTTTCTACATAACTCCTATATAATCTATAATCAAACTGATACCATAACTGTAGATTGCAAGATATTTTGAATTAGGTCTGTCCTTACATTGCCAGTGCAAACTACTTCCATCATGCAGTTAAAAAGCTTTCACAATCTATTTTCGGACAAAGAAAATTATATGTAACACAGAGCTTCTAATACATAGATATCTATACATGCACTGATATGTATGTATAGATGATTGATGATTAAAGTTGAAGCAGATGTGTTTATAAATTAGATAGATAGTGTAATTAACTTTAGCTTGCAAGTTGGAGTAAACTTGGAATTAATAATAACATTAATAACTAAAAATAATAACTTAAAGTAATAACTTAAAAACCGAGTGTAAAGTCAGAGTCCACACTCCTTGCTTTCGGCAATTCAATAATATTTTTTAAGTGGCTAATCAAACAAATAAACAATACATATACATTTGAAATAGGCTAGTTAATTTTGCTACCAAAACTAGTCATTGATTAAATAGAAAGTAAACTAAATTAACATAGTAAAACAGGCATGGACACGTGATACAGTTACCACTCCATTGATCATCTGCTGAGTGTAAGAGAGAGAGGGTGTGTATAGTGGGGAGAGGGAACAGAGAGAGAGAGAGAGCGTGAGGAGGGGGAATTCAAAAGGCAAGAGAATGTGCTATTCACAGGGCTTTTAACAGGTTAGCCTTTCCTTCTGGTGGACACACCTCCCTCAGTCAATCCCTTAGGATGTAACAGAACCAGAGTGCCTCCTGGGGGAAGGGGGATAGCACTGGAAGGGAATGGAGGAGGAGTTTATCAACAACCCAACTGGTTTTGCCTGGTGAAAAGCCATGTGCTCCACAGAGGACTCCATTATTGCCTAATGGTAGAATGGGACTTGAATCCCCGTATTAGAACACAATAACTCTTCATTGGCATACAGTTTGGCTGTTAATCACTCCCGCCACTTATTACATATAGGTAGACAGATAGTAGATAGATAGATAGATAGACAGATAGACAGATAGATAGAAAGATAGATAGATAGATTCTCTCAAATATTGACTTTATATTCTGAAACAACAATATTTGCAAACTCTATATACACTGATCATTTAACATTCAGTACCCGCACTGCTTCAAAAAGAAAACAGAAGAATATTTTCTTTTAATTGCTTTTTAAGTGTAAATGCAGGCTTCAGATATAGTCTTATGTTGAAGAAAAAGGTTTTCTAAGATTGATAGCAAATGATCCCCATAGTCCTCGGGGAAATCAGAATTAAAACATAAAAAGATTGTTCAAACATAATCTATTATAATTTATGCTTCAAAATGCTTAATGATTTGAACACTGTTTTACTTGGAAACAAAAGTTTAACAAAATACCTGTGGAATTAAATAGGACAAGCCTCATTGGAGAGGTTACTATGTACATGTATTTTAAGTTCCGATAAAATTTACTTATTCCACAAATGATATATTTTATTTGCAATGCTTGTAAAGTAACATAGGCATTAAAAGTATCTGAGAACTAATTAATAACATAATTTTCAAAACACTCACAAATACACACATTCTCTTAATATCCATTTTATTAGGTTTGTTAGTGTCACTTTTTTGTCTTTTAAATGGTGGCATAAAAAATTGTGTGCATCGTAACATTAACACCTCTTATTACATGAAAAAGTATTACAGCATCATCAACTAGCCATATAAAATTATGTATGTCGGGGGGCGAAGCCAAGCCATCAAGAAGACAAGACATGCTTCACATGAGCTCCTGCTAACCGGGGTACACATTCGACGACTACTCGGGCTACTGTGCTGGAAACCCCACGTAGTGACTCTACATAGACGGGGGAAGCCAGTAGGCACCCGCAGATACCAAGATCGACGCCCGGAACAACAGAGAACAGCTACCACACGTGGAGGCCTATAGGAGGCAGCAGGGGGAAAGGATACCCACTTTCCCCATACTGCTGCGAGACACAGGCTAGCAAACCACACCCCCCCCCCCCTATGGACCGATGGGGGTTATCCCGGTCCCCACTGGGGAAACAGCAGCCGCAGGCTTGGTGCACCTTCGGGAAACCCTATGCTGCCGCACTGAAACCACGAGCCACAACTAAAATGGCCGACACATCAGGCAAACAGCCAGAGGTGGACTGGGAAGCCAAGTTTCTAGCTGACTTTGACAGGGTCTGCACGGAATTCTGGCAGCGGATTGAATCCCGACCAGTGCAAGCACAACCACCTGCGACACCTGACAAAAAGCCCACAGCGAAAGACCCCATACGTATCAGACATCCAACATCCCCTACCGCAAAAGGAGATGGCATCATAACTGGGACCATGCAGTCTTCTTCCGAGCTGGGGGCTCACATGGAGGTAACTCTCCAACACCACCCATACACCCAGGGAGACAGCCAAGACTGCCGTGACCTGGTGGAACCCTGGGCCCACGACCTTGATGAAGGGGTCAATGGACATGTGGTAAGGGCTCCCGCAAGGGCCCCGGGCCGAAGACACACGGCACTCAAGCGACATAGACCAAGGAGACGCAGGGGAAGAATCACAGCACGGAGGGTCAAACGACCGGATGGTCAAAGCAGGCATGCAGGAGAAACAGGGCAGACCCTGACTCGAATGTGGGAGCATGGATGTTTCCCCCACAACCCAATGGACTGGCTACCATATCTCATAGCACCATCTCACCCTGTGGTGTAGGCTGAACACTCATGTGGACTATCGCAGCACCCACTACCCTAGTCTGGTGAAGGTAGTGGATGTGTCACACTGTTGAGGCTGGAGGGTTGTGGGGCATCGCTTGGGACTGATGTATGTAGACGCCCTGGTCTCACAAGAGGACTGATTGCCTTAAATGCAGGTTACCCAATCAACTACTGATCAATCTCATTGCTAGCTAGTCCCCAGGGATGCCACGCCAATGTGTTAGGCTATTACAATCAACCTTTGCATAGTTAAGCATGTTCTATCGATTGTCTACTCTAGGCGAATTTGATGAATACTTAGCTGTAGCTAGCTCGCACTATGTTTTTCATCAGGTAAACAACTTAGCATGTCAATAATCGGACCCTATGATCCATAGCTTACATGTTCAGTATACAATAGTTGGCCCTTACCGACGCTGCCTCATGATACACGTAATCATATAGCCTATTCCATCACTGGCATGACGCTGTGACGGTCCTACCTTGTTACTTGCACCACAGTACTATTTGACTTAGCAGATTGTGACAAGACAGGCTAGCAAGGTGTCCCTACATTTCTTACCTCACGAGTCGTGACAGAAAGATTAGGAATGTGACATGTTCAGAGATTACACCACGGTTAGCATGTTTACTGCTGATACCATATGCTGTTATTTTTGTTATGACTTCAGCCATGTCACTGACACTTTCAACGTAAAAGCTGTCTTTCCTAGCGAAGCAAAGCTACATACATATTAGCTTCGTTACATACACGTTTTAACCTAGCATGCTAAAATCTAATCCGATGATGTTTAATAGGAAAATTTTGGGATTCTGCTCGTGTGCCTATAATAGAGGACAAAACATAGTGCAAATATTGCTAAAAAACTATAATAAAGCTTCTGGTGATCAGAATGCACTCACATATTCCAGGAAAATAAAGCGTATTATGGGTGCCTCCCCTTGATGGAAACGGGGGGTATGTTCCTTTAAAATTCCCTCCTCAAGTGATGGCCAATAGGGTATCCAGGTCAGCGAGAAGATCCAAAAACCGCAACCAAAAGGAATACTTTAAAGGCTATTTATTCAATTAGAAAAGGTATAAATAAAATATCATAAAAACAATAAGAAGAAGAGATGCTGGTCCTACGCGTTTCGTCCTTATAAAAAAAGGACTTCCTCAGGGACCTCTTTCAATGAATAGCATTCAACAGGTACATAAAAAACAGCATCCTAAAACGCTAACATAAAAAACATCTTATATAGGGCTAATCCCTTCAAGTCATTGGTGGTGAAGGGATTAGCCCTATATAAGATGCTTTTTATGTTAGCGTTTTAGGATGCTGTTTTTTATGTACCTGTTGAATGCTATTCATTGAAAGAGGTCCCTGAGGAAGTCCTTTTTTTATAAGGACGAAACGCGTAGGACCAGCATCTCTTATTATTATTGTTTTTATGATATTTTATTTATACCTTTTCTAAGTGAATAAATAGCCTTTAAAGTATTCCTTTTGGTTGCGGTTTTTGGATCTTCTCGCTGACCTGGATACCCTATTGGCCATCACTTGAGGAGGGAATTTTAAAGGAACATACCCCCCGTTTCCATCAAGGGGAGGCACCCATAATACGCTTTATTTTCCTGGAATATGTGAGTGCATTCTGATCACCAGAAGCTTTATTATAGTGTTTTAGCAATATTTGCACTATGTTTTGTCCTCTATTATAGGCACACGAGCAGAATCCCAAAATTTTCCTATCAATTACACAGTCTTGTTATATGGTTATCAGCTGGGAGATAACCTTGGGAAGCCGTGTACCCATCAGTTAAGTTTTTTCTTTTGTATTTATCACTTGTTCACGGTGTCCGTGTTTTGTTATCTGATGATGTTTAATAGCCTGTTATCCTCTTGTTATATACATGCATATATATGAATATCTGCTAATATATTACTCATTCATGCTTTATGTTCAGTAAAGATAAGTTTACGTTAAGCGACTTACAAAATAATATAACACATGAGGCATTGATAATAATTTTGGATATGTAACTAACGGTGCTATCGCTATATTAACCCTACTCTGTGAAAATTCTTGCATTTCCCTTTATTTATTCTGTACCCTTCACACGTGCCTTAAAGGACCACTCTAGTGCCAGGAAAACATACTCGTTTTCCTGGCACTAGAGTGCCCTGAGGGTGCCCCCACCCTCAGGGTCCCACTCCCGCCCGGCTCTGGAAAGGGGAAAGGGGTAAAAACGTACCTTTTTCCAGCGGTGGGCGGAGAGCTCTCCTCCTCCGATCCTCCTCTTCTCCTCCCCGTCGGCTGAATGCGCACGCGCGGCAAGAGCTGCGCGCGCATTCAGCCGGTCACATAGGAAAGCATTCATAATGCTTTCCTATGGACGCTTGCGTGCTCTCACTGTGATTTTCACAGTGAGAATCACGCAAGCGCCTCTAGCGGCTGTCAGTGAGACAGCCACTAGAGGAAATAGGGGAAGGCTTAACCCATTCACAAACATAGCAGTTTCTCTGAAACTGCTATGTTTATGAAAAAATGGGTTAACCCTAGAAGGACCTGGCACCCAGACCACTTCATTAAGCTGAAGTGGTCTGGGTGCCTAGAGTGGTCCTTTAATAAAAGAAAGATTGTCAAAAAATAAATAAAAAATGATGTATGTCAGTACCGTATGGGGCAACCTTTCTGTATCAAGTTCTTTAATGATGCACGCTTGATTCTTCCTTTAAATGGCCCATATGTTAACAATACTGTCAACATTTACATGTTCTGTTTCAACAGTGATGTTTAGTATAAACCATTGAATAAAAACCTTGTTTGCCCTGAGAACATTCTTCATTTTTTTTTGCAGCATAGATTGAATTATTTGCTTCTCTTAACTATCATCTAATCAAGTTGATTATAATCAATGAAATAACACACATAGAAGAACTGTTAACACTGGGCATGCTGATTGAATATAGACTATTTGATTGCTTTGAATGCTGCATATTTTCTAATTTGCTAGCTTGGTAGAAAGGTATGTGCCCTGCTAACCATAACCTTTGCTTCTCATCCTATTACCCAACCCCCTTCTTTAATGGTAAACCTTCCTTACCCTCTTATAATCCATAATCTTAGCAACTTAACCAATGCAATTAGTCTATATTGGTTGTGGTTAAAATGGCCATGTGATTAAAATGAATTTACATTGCTGTTAAAAAAATATATGATAACTAAACTTTACTTGAACATCTACACCTGGAGTATAGTGCCTTTGTAAACCATTGACTTGAAAGAACCAGTTGCAGGAGATATTTGTGTGACCAAATACTAATTGTACACCCTTTTTATTGCTATGACTAGTAAACATTGTAATGCTTGACACTCACCATTACATGCATACATTCCCAATGTATAGGTTTAAAGAAACCTAATGCTCAGTTCCTTAAATTTACTGGAATTTTTTTTTTTTTAAAACAAATAAGTTAGAAAGGTCATATTCTCATTTCAAATAAGTAAATACACAATATCTGTGACACAGGTACATACATGGTTAATACTACAACTACTATCCACTTCTCAACAGAAGTATTTAAATATTCAAGAGGCATATTTTTTTTAAATAAAACAAAGCACTTTTATTATGTCTTTCAGTCATACGGGAATACCAGGGAAGTCAAATGACCTACTTTTCACAGAGATGTTAACTTTTTCTGTAGCAGAGAAAATAAGTGTTCACATAGGTAGTTGCTGCAATACATTTTTTATATAAAATAATTACATTATGCCATCTGTAATCAATCAAGTTATCTAAATCTGGTCTTTAAAACACTTTTAATGTACCTGATTTAAGATTGGTAAAAATATAAAATAAATGTGCATTCTGTTTTTATGTTAAGCGATAGAACTGTGAGAATAGATATATGTGAGGTTTGGCCACCATTCAGCTTAATAAGTAGCACTTGCTATGGAAAATTTGGGTGCACTTATATTGTCTATATGCTGGATAGATAAATCTTAAAACAATTAAGTAAATGTTATTTAATTTGACATTTGTCTTAAAGGGACACTATAGTCACCTGAACAACTTCAGCTTAATGAGGTTGTTTAGGTGAGTGCTACAGCTACCCGGAGCCTTTTTCTTGTAAGCACTGTATTTTCTGAGAAAATGCAGTGTTTACATTGGAAGCTTGGAACACCTCTTGTTGCAGTCAATCAGACGGCCACCAGAGGGACTTCCGAGTTCAGAGGCCCTAAAAAGGCCTCTCGTCCGATGCATTCTGGGTGAATGCATCAGACGGGCTATCAGCACACAAAGCACTGTGAACGCGCTTTGTGTGCTGACAGCCTGTCAGCACTGCTGTGGGCGTGGCTTCAGCTGACAGCTGAAGCCCGAACCCACAGGGATGCTGTCTGGCCACAATAGTGGTTGAAGGGGGGGGGGGGGGACGGACCTACTCTCCTCCCCCCCCCCGGCCCCCACCCCTGAGCGGTGAGTGGGGGCCCTAAAAATAAGGGTGGCACATACTGCCCCCCCGGCCCCCACCCCTGTGCGGCGGGTGGGGGCACTAAAATTATCAATAAGGGGGGACCTATTGTCCCCCCCCGGCCCCCACCCCTGTGCGGTGGGTGGGGGCCTTAAAATAAAAAATAAGGGGGGGACATACTGCCCCCCCGGCCCCCACCCCTGTGCGGCGGGTGGGGGCCCTAAAATTCACAATAAGGGGGGGGGGGCCTACTGCCCCCCCCCCCCCGGCCCCCACCCCTGAGCGGTGGGTGGGGGCCCTAAAATTAACAATAGGGGGGGGACCTACTGTCCCCCCCCGGCCCCCACCCCTGTGCGGCGGGTGGGGGCCCTAAAATTCACAATAAGGGGGGGGACCTACTGCCCCCCCCCCGGCCCCCACCCCTGAGCGGTGGGTGGGGGCCCTAAAATTCACAATAGGGGGGGGACCTACTGTCCCCCCCCGGCCCCCACCCCTGTGCGGCGGGTGGGGGCCCTAAAATTCACAATAAGGGGGGGGACCTACTGCCCCCCCCCCCGGCCCCCACCCCTGAGCGGTGGGTGGGGGCCCTAAAATTATCAATAGGGGGGGACCTATTGTCCCCCCCCCGGCCCCCACCCCTGAGCGGTGGGTGGGGGCCCTAAATACAAAGGGGGTGGGGACCCTAGTTAACCCTCTCCCCCCCCCCCCCCAAAAAAAAAAAAACTTATCTCCCTACCTACCCCCCTCACCCTAAAAATAATGAGGGGGGACCCTTTAACTAAAAACCTGTAAAGAAAAAAAAAAATGAGATAAAATCAACTTACCATTCAATGTTTTCTTTCTTCTAAAATCTTCTTTCTTCAGCCCCAAAAAAGGCCAAATAAAAATCCATAATAACCGACGCAATAAAAAAAAAAAAAAAAAAAACCCGAGCGCAAAAAAAATAATCCATCTTCACCCATGGAGGGCTCCGCGCAGACTGAGCTCCGCAGAATTCCAAAGAACTCCAAAGAACTTTCCCACGCTTGTAAAATGACAAAGAGCACTGTGATTGGATGGCTTGAAATCCATCCAATCACAGTGCTCTTTGTCATTTTACAAGCGTGGGAAAATTCCAAAGAACTTTCCCACGCTTGTAAAATGACACAGAGCACTGTGATTGGATGGCTTGAAATCCATCCAATCACAGTGCTCTTTGTCATTTTACAAGCGTGGGAAAATTCCAAAGAACTTTCCCACGCTTGTAAAATGACACAGAGCACTGTGATTGGATGGCTTGAAATCCATCCAATCACAGTGCTCTGTGTCATTTTACAAGCGTGGGAAAATTCCAAAGAACTTTCCCACGCTTGTAAAATGACAAAGAGCACTCTGATTGGCTTAAACCCACCAATCAGAGTGTTCTTAGCCTAATTGCAGGGCGGGGCAAGGCTTTATAAGCCTTCCCCCGCCCTGCGGAGCTCAGTCTGCGCGGAGCCCTCCATGGGTGAAGATGGATTATTTTTTTTTGCGCTCGTTTTTTTTTTTTTTTTTTTTTAATTGCGTCGGTTATTATGGATTTTTATTTGGCCTTTTTTGGGGCTGAAGAAAGAAGATTTTAGAAGAAAGAAAACATCGAATGGTAAGTTGATTTTATCTCATTTTTTTTACAGGTTTTTAGTTAATGGTCCCCCCTCATTATTTTTAGGGTGAGGGGGGTAGGTAGGGAGATATTTTTTTTGGGGGGGGGGAGGGTTAACTAGGGTCCCCCCCCCCCTTTGTATTTAGGGCCCCCACCCACCGCTCAGGGGTGGGGGCCGGGGGGGGACAATAGGTCCCCCCCCTTATTGATAATTTTAGGGCCCCCACCCGCCGCTCAGGGGTGGGGGCCGGGGGGGGGGGGACAGTAGGTCCCCCCCCTTATTGATCATTTTAGGGCCCCCACCCGCCGCACAGGGGTGGGGGCCGGGGGGGGGACAGTAGGTCCCCCCCCCTTACTGATCATTTTAGGGCCCCCACCCGCCGCTCAGGGGTGGGGGCCGGGGGGGGGCAGTAGGTCCCCCCCCTCATTGATAATTTTAGGGCCCCCACCCGCCGCACAGGGGTGGGGGCCGGGGGGGGACAGTAGGTCCCCCCCCTTATTGATAATTGTAGGGCCCCCACCCGCCGCTCAGGGGTGGGGGCCGGGGGGGGGACAGTAGGTCCCCCCCCTCATTGATAATTTTAGGGCCCCCACCCGCCGCACAGGGGTGGGGGCCGGGGGGGGGACAGTAGGTCCCCCCCCTCATTGATAATTTTAGGGCCCCCACCCGCCGCACAGGGGTGGGGGCCGGGGGGGGACAGTAGGTCCCCCCCTCATTGATAATTTTAGGGCCCCCACCCGCCGCACAGGGGTGGGGGCCGGGGGGGGGAAAGTAGGTCCCCCCCTCATTGATAATTTTAGGGCCCCCACCCGCCGCACAGGGCGGGTGGGGGCCCTAAATTATTATTGATAATTTTAGAAAGCGAGCTGAGCTGTCAGTCAGACAGCTCAGCTCGCGAACGCGCATTCCACGCACATGCGCGGTAAAGCGCTCAGGTTCTTCATAGGGCGGCATTCAATGCCGCTCTATGAAGAACGCGATTGGTCCAGCGCGAAGCCGTCCCATTGGGCCCCGCGATTTCGTCATTTTGACGAAAAAGGGGGCGCGGCCTAGCGGGGAGCTCGGCGCTGGAACGGAGGTAAGTTTTTAATATAAAACCACCGATTTTTTTTTTTTTAATGAATGAAAGTTCATATAAAAGCAAGAAGGAAGGCTGGGGGACCTGTCTTTCTTGCTTTTATATGGTGACTATAGAGTCCCTTTAATGATGATCAGAATGCTTCAGGTATTTATGCAAGTGGACAAATAAACTATGTAGTGCAGACAACTGATTTTATCTCATGATGATTTAATCTCTAATACTTTATTTTTGTAAATTCAAAAGGGCAAAATAACCAAACTGAAACCTTTTTCATCTAATTTTTTTCCAATTTAGCTATTTTCACCTTGCGTTTGAAGTTCACCTTGAAGTCACTTAAAATTCCCAAGCTTTAGTAAATAAGATGGTATTATTGTCCAAAGAAATCACATAATCAAATCACATACAGTAAGCTTTCTTTGAGAATTATGTAGCCTTCATTTACAGCTGCCTTTACAGAATTAGTAAAAAGTATTGCTAACAGGTAATACTCTTAACTCTAAAACTAACACCAAATTTGATATAAAACGAAAAAGTATTTAACTTCAATCAGATGCAGCTTCCCAGGTGGTATTTCCCAATTTGCCACCTTTCTTATACAACACTACATAAAACGATATTTGGGAATCAGCTAAGCATCTAAGAAGAAGAAGAAAATAAACTAAACATAGTGTAATACAACTGGATGCAATAAGACTGCGCTACTTCTAAAGAAACAGTCTTATTGTATCCAATTGTATTATACCATGTATGGTTTATTTTTTTCTTCTTAGATGCTTAGCTGATTCCCAAATATCGTTTTATGTACTACTCTTAACTCACAGCTTTTTTTTTTTTTTTTATTATTTGCAAGCAGTCTGGTTACTAGAAAGAGGGAATACTTTATGTTGTAATATAATATCTATATATTTGGTAGCTAGCACATTTTAGATGGGGAATGTTATATCTTACCAAACATGCCTTGCCTAAACCTTGCCTAAAAGTGACAAGTCATCTTTAAAGCAACCAGTTCAACTTGATAACCCATCTGAACTTTTAATACTCCCAAAGTTGATACAATTCAGGAGGTTTTTGAAAACCAATAAAAGCTAAAGGTACTTTTCCTGGTTATAGTAATGCTATTATTATTGATTATTGGTTCCTTTAACCTTTTAACAAAGATTGATATGGAAATCAATTACAGGCAAATCATCCAGGTACCAATACTACTTTAATGCATTTGATAGATTTTGGTCTCACTAATATGCTGTATATTAGCATGCTCAAATTTTTATAGTTTTTGCATTAAAAAAACAACAACATTTTGCAGAACTCTGTAAAAATAAACCTGCCTACTTAGTCATGCCCCCATATACCAGAAATACTTCATTATCAAATGAATGCACACAGACTCAGCCCCAAAAACACTGAGTTTGCTGCTTTTAATTCACAACCTGGATGCAGATAATAAGTCAAACTACAGACAGGTAGTGATGTGTTTAGTATATATCTCCCTGAGTGTCCTCTCCTTATAATGTAGGTTGTTTTGTTTTTCAGATCATTTAGTATGGTTAGTGGTTGAGCTGTGTGCCTGTGTTTGATAATAAAGTATTTTCTGGAGAGAGGGTGCATGACTAAAGAGGCAATAAAACATGTATATATTTTTTGCAAAAACTACAAAGATTAATATGCAGTATTTTTTTGCATGCTCAAATAAGGTCAAACCCTATCAAATGCATTAAAACAGTATTGGTGCCTGGAGTGTCCCTTTAAGTTATCCTTAAAAAGTATTTTCAATAATTTAGTTTGCCTTTTATATCTGAAGCAGGAACAAGTGCAATTGTAAGAAGCAAGTTGTGTCTTAAAGACCGACTGATAATTGACTAATTCACAAATGAATAAATGCTTTTTTTCTACTTTTGTTAAAGCAAATTATCTTATAAAAAGAACTACACAATTCTTTTACACCACCTTTTAAATATGTTTCATGGATTATTGCTTTTAAAAAAGATGCATTCAGCACTCTTTCTGTGCAACAAGTCCAGAGATAATCAAGGCTTCATACTTGTAGAAACATGTCAAGTTTAATCTCAATCAAAAATGTCTTCCTTAAAGTTAGAGAGTGAAAAATAGCACTGTGGAAGTACCATCATATTGCTCTAAGGCCCAAAACTGTGTCTGTTTGACCAAGCAGACATAAAATGAACAAGTTTTAAATTATGAATTATCTTGGCTGAAGTCTTCAGAAAGATAATAGAAAGGTCATGCAGTAGCTGATTCCCAACACAGTGTAAGGCTAAACTTTGCTCTGAGACACCAGGGCTAAATAACTCTTACTTTGGAACCCCATTGATTTTTATTGCAGTTTTTAGCCATATTCCCAGTCCATACCTTTAAAAGCATATTAGTAGTTCCCCAAACACAATATAGATAATATGTGTTCTTTTTTGTAGCAGGCTGTTTTCTGTACCTATAGTAATGGTTAATGCTCTTATGTATTATCTAAAGTAAGGTATAATAGCAAACACATATTCAAATGGTCAAAACCTATCACATCCACTTGAGTTGTGTTGATTTGAGTTTAAAGGTTTCTGTACTACTGTACACATCTAATTGTGGTGGAAGGATGTAATACTTCCAATTATAAGTAA
Source organism: Pelobates fuscus (assembly GCF_036172605.1). NCBI lineage: Eukaryota > Metazoa > Chordata > Amphibia > Anura > Pelobatidae > Pelobates > Pelobates fuscus. The sequence goes on along the minus strand of NC_086321.1, from coordinate 234,238,891 downwards.
CTAAAGTCATCCATAAATATTTTTTATTTATTTATAGCAAGTGGACTTCACTATTTCTTCAAATAATAGAATAATGTTTATGCCCTGTTCCAGAATCCTGCTCACAAGTGCTTCGTAAGCTGTCAGTATTTGAGCTGCCAGTCAACAAAAATTTTTACAAAATCAAATTTCTAGTTCACCAGAGAATATGGTGCTGATGCATGTCCACATTTGTGTAAAAACGCATTAACCACAGATGTTTGGGTAGGTCTGCATGATGGTAAATTTTGTTAAAAAATTAGACATCACTGTTTTTAATAATCTTATCTATTTCAATGAACGTCACACAATTCGGTTTCAGTAAGACTATGAGATATTACATTTATATAATTTTGTTTTGTATTTTTCTTTTATTACATTTATTTATTATTTATTTATATTTAGGACTGTACACAATACAACCCAAAAAAGTACAGATAATATATAGATCTGTACTGTTTGCACACCACAATATATATATATATATATATATATATATATACACACGCGCATTATATAAATAAATTTATTGGGTGATCACCTGCAAACGATCATTTTGTGAGTACAATATATATATTTGTAGTCAGGACAATATTTGCCTTGATGGTAAGATAACACATAATACTTATATAATAAAACAATATATAGTGACACCAGTCTGTTGAGGTGTGCTGGAACCGACAATGCAGTAGGCTTGTAATAAAGAGGGCCTACTTTAGAGTGTGATATGAGTAAAGGAAGTGGTGGGAGTGGTCACTCGCTAGACCAACAATGGTAAAGTGGGAGAGGATTGGTAGCCCTTGTAAAGGGGACCCAAGACCCTGCCACAACTACAGACCCAGCCTTAAAGTTGTGGTCAGGGCAATATTTGACGTGATGGTAAGATAACACATAATTCTTACATAATATATCCATGGATAGTAACACCAGTCTGAACCAACAATGCAGTAGGCCTGTAATAAAGAGGGCAAAAAGGAAGTGTGCCAAACAAGATTTATTCATACTACAAAACATCAATTATTTGGTCAAGTCACGAAATGCCATTCGTAACTCATTAACTGGTTTGGTATGTATAAGGTGTAGGCATAAGATTTCCAGCATCCCATTGGTTTTATTATATGAGCAGGAATGTGGTTGGAGGAAGTGGAGGACGCTGCCCCTATGCGGAAAGAATGTCCTAAGTAATGATGTGCGTTTAGGCCAAGTCTAGTTGACCGCATACGGACATACAGCATGAATTTGGCGGTGGTAAGGGTGGAACTGTGTAATACTAATAGTGGTTGATGTGGTTGTTTGTGAAAGGTATTGAAGTATGCATCCAAAACTTTAACCCGGGCACCATTTGTTGGAGGTAGGAAAAAGGGGTATGTCTACAGTGCATCCGATTTGGCTGGTTTTGGGATGGCAAAGAGAAAGAATGTAATGGTCAATGGATTTGTGGATATCGGCTATTTTAAGGTAGCCTGTGGCGGTCACATTACTGGAGGCAAATTCCCTTGGATGTAGGAATCCATATAAAGATATGTGGCTGTTTTAATTACCATGTTGGTTGTATGTTTGAATGGCGCAGTATCCAACAGGTCAGATAATGACTGGTATATGCTTTTGTGGATGGGTATTTTTTTATGGGGTTGATGTGTTTGTAACTGTTGGATACCTTTCAGTAGTGTTTTTATCCGGTAAGATGAAAGGAAACCTATTTTGTTAGGGTGTCGTAATAACATGTGGTGTTGTATGCCCGTTAAATACAATTTGATAGTGTTAAAAGATGATTTCAAGTTAAAGTGGCATAAGGAAGTGAACCCCAACATGGTCTCCAAAGCAAATGTGTCCCGAACCCAAAAATCTACTATGAATCTGTTAAAAATGTGAAATGCTCTATCGTAGGTTTTCCTGGCCCTGACTGAGTCTCCTCAAAAACCTCAGTATTATCAAAGATGAAGACCGGCCTTTATTGACGATGTGGCAAGTGGCAAGGTTGTCAGAATAACATCTAATGGAGTGACCCGCCCATTCTGTCACCCAGGCAATGGCAGCAGCCTGAATAGGGTACAGTTCAGACAAGGCTAATGTCGTAGAGAAGCCAGGAAGGGATCTAACTTCTCTAGACCAAGGGCCCCAAAGACATCTGTCACCCCTGATCGCAGTAAAACCAGTGATGGCTGCCACATCTGTCCAGAGTGCAGGAAAATTTTCAGAGATTGGGGGAAATGAACATGGCGTGCCCATTCCAAGAAGTGAGAAAAGTGTTCCACATGTGTAAATCGGCCGACGCATGTGTGTCTATCGCGCTGCGAGAGTTGTCAAAGGGGAGGTTTTGAAATAAAGAAAGTAATCACGAAATGAAAGATATACCCTGGGGAATGATCCTCATGGCAAAATTGAGCGACCCAAGCAGGGACTGAAGCTCTTTACAGTTGCAAGAACCCAGTTGTAAGTTTAAATCAATGCTCACCAAGGTGTGTTCAATCTTATCCTGAGGATGACTCACCTGCATGTGCTTTGAATCAAGTTGAATTGTAAAGAAAATGGATAACCGTGTCCGGATCTTCCATCTTTTTAGGGAAAACCGGTATTCCCAAGGATTCAAAAAGAGCCAACATGTGTGACAGGCTGGTAGGGGGTAGTGAGTAATTTTCTATGGTGAGGAAATCATCTAAATAGTGAATTACAGTCAGACATCTGCACACATTAAGCAGCAACCAACACAATGTCTCAGCAAAGATATTGAATATTTTGGGGCTGCTTTTAGAGCCAAAAGTGAATCAGGAGAATAAGTAATACAATCCCTGCCACTTAATACTGTGCAGATGCCAAAGTGAGGGGTGAATGGGGAGTAACTTGAACGCATTGACAATGTCGGTTTTACTGAGCCATGCACCTGCCCCAGCAGCCAAAATGGCCCAGATGGCATTGTCAATTGTGGTGTATTGTAGTGAGAATTCATCAGAGGGTATGAGTGAATTTAGACTGGGGACTGTGGATGAATGTGGTGCCGATGATAAGTCAATGATCAGTCATTGTTTTAACTGACGTCTTACCCATGACAATCCCAATGGGGTTAGTTCTCTATGAAGAAAAAGGAGAGGAACTAAATGGCCCTAACACAAAACCCTGTTTTACTTCACATCTGATCAAAGCATCCACCAACTCCGGGTTTGGTATCGCTATTTGCAAATTACCGCACTCCAGCGTACCAGATGGCAATGATGGATGATGCCTGTATGAAGCCCAGTGGATAACCTGTCAGTGAGAAATTTAACAAAATATTGCGAGGGGTGATGTTGTAGTAAAATAGCAAATAAATGGCATTGATGCAAGTGAGGTATGGTTTGGGGAAAAGTTTATTTGGGCACATGTTTTTTGCATTGGCCCGGAAACAGTGAGCAGTAAGCGACAGGAACTAAACCCACAAGCACCCACATTAAAATTATTACATGTTTGGGACTTGACCAACCCATCTTATCCTTCAACCTTTTAGTTGACCTTGCAGAGTTAGGGATCAAGTGGCCATGTTCTTCATGTTGGTGAAGTGCGCTATGGATACACAGATCGCACAAGCCGGGGACCTGAGGCTAGTGAAATGCCTGCAGAAAAGCTCAGTATCCAATCTGCTCCAGTTTATGCTGTAGTTAAACTGAGCCAGAGCTGCAGCCACCTTCGCAGAGAAGGAACGGTGGTAGTCATAGAAGGCTGTACAGCCATATTTGTGTCCCAGGTCCACTAGCTTGTGCAAGTCAGGGCCGGATTAACATAGGGGCTGATGGAGCTGCAGCTCCAGGCCCAGGCCCATGGAATAGGCCCATTTAAAAAAATATATATATATATTTTTTTTTTACACACTACTCTTAGGTTTGCCACCTGACTGGTATTTTACTTGCACAGCCGGTATTTGAGGCTGTCTGGCCGTGCCGGTATTGCAGTAATACCAGCAATACAAATGCAGGTATTTTTTTCAGAATAAATGGAGATTACTCTGCAATACCAGCACAGGCCAGTAGGGGTCACTGTGTGTGGAGAGAGGCAGGTATAGGAAGTTACAGCATGTCCCTGCCTCTCTCTACTACTCACTGATCCATGAGGGAGCAGCAACACAGCACTACAGTAAGTGAGTCCAGACAACAGCTCTACAGTAAGTGAGGGATGGGGGGAAAGATAGAAGGGACACATGGGGGCACTGATACACTAGGGGACACATGGGGACACTGAGACACTAGGGGACACTAAGGGACATATGGGGACACTCAGACGCTAGGGGACACAGACACTAGGGGACACTGAGACACTAGGACATATGGGGACACAGACACTGGGAGACCTGGGAACACAGACACTTGGGGACACTGGAAAAAATGGGGACACTGAGACACTAGGGGACACTGGGACACATGGGGATGCTGAGACACATGGGGACGCTATGAGACATAGGGACATTGGGAGACACTGAGACATTGGGACACGGAGACACTGTGTCCCCATTTCTCCCAGTGTCCCCATGTCCCCCAGCCAGTGTCCCTAGTGTCTCAGTGTCCCCAAGTCTCTTAGTGTCTGTGTCCCATGTCTCTCAGTGTGCCTAGTGTCCCCATGTGTCCCTATATGTCCTAGTGTCCCCATGTCTATGTCCACAACTGTCCCCATGTCTCCCAGTGTCCCCACGTGTCTGTCTCCCAGCCAGTTTCCCCTAGTCTCCCAGTGTCCCCTAGTCTCCCAGTGTCCCCTAGTCTCCCAGTGTCTGTGTTCCCATGTCTCTGTGTCCCTAGTGTCTTAGTGTCCCCAAATGTTTCAGTGTCTCCATGTCTCTCAGTGTCCCCAAGTGTCTGTCTCCCAGCCAGTGTCCCCTAGTCTCCCAGTGCCTGTGTTCCCATGTCTCTGTGTCCCTAGTGTCTTAGTGTCCCCAAATGTTGCAGTGTCCCCATGTCTCCCAATGTCTGTGTTCCTAGTGTCTCAGTGTGCCTAGTGTCCCCATGTCTCCCAGTGTCCTTATGTGTCCCAGTGTCCCCATGTCTATGTCCACAACTGTCCCCATGTCTCCCAGTGTCCCCAAGTGTCTGTCTCCCAGCCAGTGTCCCCTAGTCTCCCAGTGTCTGTGTTCCCATGTCTCTGTGTCCCTAGTGTCTTAGTGTCCCCAAATGTTTGTGTCCCCATGTCTCAGTGTCTGTGTCTCTAGTGTCTCAGTGTCCCCATTTCTCCCAGTTTCCCTAGATGTCTCAGTGTCCCCATGTCTCCCAGTGTCCCCAGGTATGTGTGTTCCCGGGTCTCTGAGTGTCCCCATGTCTCTCAGTGTCCCCGGGTCTCACTGTGTCCTAGTGACATGGGGACACACTGAGACATTGGGACACTGGGAGAAATGTGGGCAATGAGACACTGAGAGACTAGGGGACTGGGCGACATGGGGACACTGACACTGTGATACATAGGGACACTGAGACACTGGGTGACTTGCGAGACTGAGACACTGGGAGACAGGGAGACATTGGGAGCAATCCATCTATACAGCAGAATCAAACTGTGAGTAGTCTGTTGGTGATTTTACAGAATTTTCTCTGATGTCACTCCTTGTGATTATACAAATGATTAAGGCTGGTATTTTTTCCCAAGAAAGGTGGCAACCCTAACTACTCTTCACATACTCTTGCTTAAAGGAGCACTACAAGGTCAGGAACACAATCATGTATTTCTGACCCTATTATGTTAAAACCACCACCCTGGCCACTTCTTGCCTCCCTAAGTATAGTAAAATATAACTTGTATTCAAGTCTTCAGCTGCTGGCTCTGCCTCTGAACTGACTGTCTGCTGACATCATCAGAAGTGGTGGTCTGAGCAAATTACAATACTTGCCCATAGGATTGGCTGAGACTGTGAACTAGACAGATCAGGGGCAGAGCCAGCACAAGTCCAACATAGCCCTGGCCAATCAGCATCTCCTCATAAAGATAAATTGAATCAATGCATCTCTATGAGGAAAGTTCAGTGTCTGCATGTATAGGGTGGAGACACTGAATGGCAGTGCTGCACACTATGCAGTACTGCCCCAGGAAGCACCTCTAGCAGCCATCTAAGGAGTGGCCAGTGGAGTTATTTTCTCTGAAAAGACAGTGTTTACTGCAAAAGGCCTGACTGGAATGATTCTACTTACCAGAACAAATACTGTAGCTGTAGTTGTTCTGGTGACTATAGTGTCCCTTTAAGTTTGGAAGCTTAAGAGGGATGTATGGGAACAAAACCTGTGTGGACTGGCTGACAATAAAATTAGTTTAGGTAATGCTGTTTGTCTCTCTAACACTGTGGTATGTCCCCTCCTTTCTTCTACATTCACTACATACACCTTTTCTCTGTCTCAGACTGTATACCAGGAACTTCTGCCTGCTAGTAAGAAGATAAGGAGACAAGTGGACTAGCGAGTGCTAGGGGACAGTCCTTAGAAAGCATGGAGTGAGCGCATCATTAGACGCATTTATGTCAAGCTCAGAATGCTGCCTGCATAGTATGCCCTTAGTTGGCCAGCCTGCAGGATTGGCGGGCAGCCTGACATGCATTCATGCCAGGCTGTCCTTCAAATTCTTTGGACAGACATGCCCCCTTTTTGGGCATGTTCTCCCCTTTTGGCAGGTCTGGTGACGTGATTCGCACCAGTGGCCAACCCTTTTACCCAGCCCATTGACTTCCTGCTTCACTGGACACTGCTGTTAGGGGGTATGGATTTACTTGAACGATGAAAGCATAAATTAGAGAGAGATTAGCATAGAGTATGTGATGAGTATGATCTCTTGCCCTCAGCACCACAGATATATCCACATAAGCGTACGTCCTATTCTTAATGGCATCCCGGGAGACAATTAGGAGCAAGACTAGATTGACATCCTTGCCCTCCAGGATGTCCTTTTTGAGAGCGGCGGGGACCATATGTGATGGGTTGATGTTTTCAGGGAGCTGAGAAGCAACAAGAGTGTTACCCGGTGTGGCAGATGCACCCCCAGATACCGGAATAGTGGCCCCCGCAGGCACAGTAGATGAACAGACTGCCTCCAAACCCACTCTGTGCAACCAATTGAGGCGAATAACTATGTATTGGACCAATGGGCGTATACCTCCGAGTATAAGGATGGGTGCTGGCCTTGCAGGGGCACTAGAATAAGGCAGAAGACCAGAAACATAACCTATGTGGCAGACCTATATCCCTGATAGCCAGTACTAACTGCTAAAGGTGGGTAAGATATAGGGATTCCAGATATCGTACCTGTTCTGGTTAGAATCAGAATGAAGATTCACAGCAGAATAAATGGTAGGAAGAGTAGGAGAGGATACGTAATACAGTATCTGAGTATATGAGATGGGTATGTATAAGTGTATGTGGGCCAGATCGTGGACCAGAGTAACATAGAAAATCTACCCCAATCCTAGAAGTTAGGGGAGTAGATGTATTACTGGCAAGCTGCAACAAATGGAAGACAGATATGAATGAGCCTGTCTGGTCGGATACACACCTAAAAATTTACAATTTAGAAAATTATCAGACACAGGAACAATCCCTTGATAAATAGTTCAGTAGCGCACCTGTGGAAAGAACATCAAATACGTAAAATGTGAGCTGAATAGCAAGATAGATTTACCAGAATTAATAATGCATTCTATATGCCAGGGATAGCCATGTTATCCAATCAAATTGTAATAGCAAGCATAACCAGTAGGGGTCATTGGAACACACAATAACAAGTCGGCCTGCTTACTGTAAGTAATGATATTGGATGCGTAAGGCACCCGGGAAGAATCATGCGAATGGCCTAGTGTTTGTGCATGTGAAAGAAACTAATGCCCATGTCACGGACGAACAGATGTGTACATGTGTACAAAGGCTACATAGCCGAACCCAGATGGAAACCAATGAAATGGTACGAATAGACATGGACCCACACCGTGATGACGCTAAATAAGTGTGACTGAGGCGCCGCGGTATGGGTCTAACTTACGGTTTGGCATGAACAGTTCAGGGATAAGTCACCGAGCAAGTCAGAGGAGGCCACGGCCTGGAACAGTAGGCAAGCAGTAAGGTACGTGGTGTATGGACAAAACTGGAGCCAGGGACCAGGACACAAGGAAGCATGTATGAGAAAGTGAAATAGCGAGTAAACCGGAAGTAGCCACGTCACTTGCCAGACCAACAATGATAAAGTGGGAGAGGATTGATAGCCCTTATAAAGGGGACCCAAGTGCCTCCCTCAACTACAGTCCCAACCTTAAATATATATTGTACTCACAAAATGACAGTTTGCAGGTGTAGAACTCAATAAGAGTATTAAGTCTTCTTTTTCTTGCAAATGGATTCTGATAAAGACAAGAGTAAAAATGTTACATTCAATTATTACACAATTAATTTCAGAGAAAAAGAAGACTTACCGTATATACTCGAGTATAAGTCGCGTTTTTCAGCACATTTTTTGCCATGGCAACGCTCCGCGCGGCTGTGAGACTTACAGTGGGAGCTGCACAGACCGGAGGGGAGAGAAGGGAGCTGACAGGAGCTGCAGGAAAGGTAAGTTATAGCTTCCTGCCAGCCCCCCTCCTACAGCACATCCACTGGACCACCAGGGAATGAGAGCCCCCCTCCCTGGCCAGGTAACAAGCAGGGAGGGGGGCCGAAAAGAAATAACATTAAAATTTTAATAAAACATAAAAATATTAATAATATTAAAAAATAATAATGTAAAAATAAAATAATAATATTTAATAAAATAATAAAGTAAAAATAAAATATTAAAAATATAACAAAAAAATATTAAAATAATAATAATTAAAAAATAATAATAAAAATGCCCACCCCCCACCAAGGCTCTGCATCACACACACCCACTGCATTCATACACACACACACACACACACACACTGCACTCATACACACACACACTGCATCACACACACACTGCATCACACACACACTGCAATCATACACACACATACTGCATCACACACACACTACATTCATACACACACACTGCATCACACACACACACTGCATTCATACACACACACACTGCATTCATACACACACACCGCATTCATACACACACACCGCATTCATACACACACACCGCATTCATACAAACACACTGCATTCATACAAACACACTGCATTATATACACACACACACTGCATTCATTATATACACACACTGTAAATAAATATTCAATTAATAGAATTTTTTGGGGATGTAATTTTATTTAAAAATTTACCAGTAGCTGCTGCATTTCCCACCCTTGTCTTATGCTCGAGTCAATAAGTTTTCCCAGTTTTTTGGGGGTAAAATTAGGGGTCTTGATTTATATTCGGGTCGGCTTATACTCGAGTATATACGGTAATATACACTTATTGTGTGATATGCCTACAATCAATGATAATTTTGTGAGTGCCACATACATAAGCACATTGTACTGTACAGGCAATACTGCTCTATATATTCTCTGTATTTTCTCTGTCGATATTATGTATATTACGTGTATTTGTAAAGACCTGAGGAATCTTTTTATCTATGGAGAGAGTATTTAAAGGGTCATTTTATTCATTTTATTCCCCTTTGCACAATTTTTCCATTTGTTTACTGGTGTTCGAATTTGTTTCATTTTATTTAGGACTATAATATGCTTTAACTTTATTTAAAATTTTCCCGTTGAAATCTTCTCTACAAGGTAACCAACTTTCAAAAAATAAAATAATTCAACCATGTGTAGAAGTACAATTATTTCTAATGGATGATATTTATGCAAGTGATTACAACATTCTTAAATTCGACAAAATATACTAATTATAATAATATTATATATTTTTTTCAATGCTTCTGACAATATAATAATTTAGAAATGGGAGTTATTCTAATCCTATTAAGGTGTAAATGCACCAGAATATATTGACAGATATTTTTAGACCATCATCGTATTTGTTTACAGCCATGCATTTGGGTCACTAGAAATGTTTTTCAATTGCATACAATTCATGGGAATCTTTGCAGACTTTATTATCTGATTTTTATTCTGTTCCAGCTCTTGGGATTTTATCATCATCTGTCTATTTTAATTGTTCTTCCTGATGCAGTCGATAATGTTTGAGATAAATGAAATTCAAATGCATAGTTCAATTATAAAGAAAAGCCAAATAATGACTTGTGACTACTGATTTCTAACACAGTGTTGGATATTGTATTAATATAAATGGAAGGGGTCCTTATTTCTCTTTATTTTAATTAGCTCTTGCCTTTGGGATATGGGTTATTACCTTTTTTGTGATCGTGATCTTTCTGAAACGAGTTTGAACATTTTTTCTATAACATTCGTTCACTGAGATTTGTGTTTGCTCTTGCCCTACAAAGCCTTCTTGACACTAAATGAATCTGTCAAATTAATATTTTTAATGGGATTTAGAGCTAGCTTTAAGGATATGTAGTGTGACTCTAAATAACATGGGTATACGTTTAATAATTAAAGCATGTGTTTAATAAAACAATGATATATATATATATATATATATGCAGCAATAAGGGAAGCACTCACCGGTCTTCATAAAAAGTCCTTTAGTATTTTATTTTCAAATTTTCAAATACCGATCGACGTTTCGACCCCTCAGGGTCTTCCTCAAGATCAATGTATCAATAAACATACATCAAATATATACCATAATCAATAATGTACTCACCAATCGTGAATGAATCACCTCCCCTCCTCCGTGACAACCCGGAAGTGAATAGCCGATCACGTGACAGCGTGACCCGTCGTGCTACGTGCGTAATGACGTGGATATGTGTTGCTAGGAAACCCGACTACAAAACATTAACAGGGTTGTCTATCCCGAGCTTCGTCTAGATATGTGAATATACATCTATAAAATTAGATGTGCATAGAGAGAAATATACGAAAAGCTATGTATACAGCTCTTATAAGAGGCAAATAAATAAGAAAAACTAGTAGTGAATCCAAATACGTGATCGCATAAAAGATAGTGCCAACTTGCATGCAGTGGAAAAAATGTGCATAGATATGATATAGATCTCCCCAGAGAGCTATATCGCCTCATCTCATAAATACATAGGACAAAACGAATACATGTAAAGGTGATATCCACCATATCGTAACAAATATAACATAACAATGAAGGACTGGCTAGACATAATCAAACATCTGTGTGCAGATGCACAACAGGGCAGTTCTGACATAACTGGCACAGATAACAATAGAAACTCTATGAATAATAGAGTGAACAGCTTGGGAATACGTTTCAGAGAAGAGACATACTCCAGAACATTTTTTAGAAAGAGGCAGTTACCCAGACGAACCACCGGAGACCACACGGATATATACCCGAGGCGCAAAAAAAGCCGACCCACCAGGCGGGGGCAGAGGAACTGTTCAAAATACAAATCTTACGACAAAACCCCCCAGAATGAGGAGATGACCACGGTATTCAACCTATCCGACAAAAATCTAGATGCCAACCACTATTCACTATTAAACAAAGGTCTATCATTTGTACCGGTAGCCAAACCAGACCCATTTAAGACCGAGGTAGAAATGTACAAAATCCAAAGAACCCTATACAGCAATGAAATACGAAAACAGGGAACTCGGACGACTACCCAGCGATTTTATACGAGAAACCAAAGGGACATCCGTACAGCCAATCCTGCAATCAAAACTTTTATACAAACAGTTAAAACTGAGATTGAAAGAACAATTAAAAACCCACCAGAACATCATCATAACCTTACACCAGGTGAAAGACTTGCCTTAAAAGATCTTCGACAGGACCCAAGTATCATAATCCGATCAGCGGATAAAGGAGGTGCCACGGTCATTCAGTCGTATCAAAATTACCAAACAGAAATTTATAGGCAACTAAGTGACACGGTCACATATGCCAAACTCACGTTTGACCCGACTAAAAAATTCCAGAAGAGGATACAAAATCATATAGAGATGGGGATACAATGTGGATATCTGGACATCAAAACAGCGCAATTTCTACAAGTCGAACATCCAAAACATCCAATATTATATACTTTACCCAAGATCCACAAGGACCCACTACAACCACCAGGAAGACCCATAGTATCCGCCAGAGAAAGCTTACTCGAACCGATTGCCAAGTACATTGATATTTTTATCAAAGACAGCGTATTGGCGCTACCGACATGCCTACGTGACACACAAGACTTTATGTCCAAGATTAAACAAAATCCCGGGGTGGAACATACAGCCCTGTTGGTAACCATGGACGTACAAAGTCTTTATACGATCATACCACATAGGGAAGGCATACAAGCACTGAGAGATATTCTCATTCAATCATCGGTTTATGAAGGACCCCCTATCGAATACCTCCTGGAATTTTTGTCAATAGCACTCTCCTGCAATTTTTTCAAGTTTGAAAATCAATTTTATCTTCAGTTGTCTGGAACTGCAATGGGTGCGGCCATGGCACCAGCATACGCTAATGCCTATATGTTTATGTTTGAACAAACATATATCCTATGTAAATATGGACACCACATCAAACACTATTATCGCTTTGTCGACGACGTGTTTCTTATCTGGACTGGGACCTCTGTTGAGTTAGAAAAGATGACCACTGATATTAACCAGTTATCTACACCAGTCAAACTAAGTGTTGAACAAGATCCATTATCGATCCAATTTCTAGATGTCACAATATACAAGAAAGATGACAAACTTGAATTCACTCTACATCGAAAAAGAACAGATCGCAACACTCTACTCATGGCATCCAGTTTTCATCCTAAACAGTTCAAAAGATCACTACCGATATCACAGTTTCTGAGGGTTCTCAGATATAACACTGAAACGGATAAACGAGACCTACAGATCCAAGAGATGTGGGAAAGATTTAGAGAACGAGGATATCAACCGGGTACACTTAAGGCGGCACAGGCTAAAGCAATTGATATTTGGAATCGTGAGAAAACTATCTCCAAGGTTAAGACAACACTTAAGACACCGAGGATTTATCTCCCCATCACCTTTCATACAGGAACCTCGACCATGAGAAACTCCATTCATAAAAACTGGGGGATGCTTAGATCGGACAAATCCTTACCTAGAACATTCTTGGAAACACCCATATTAAGCTATAAAAGAAACAAGAATTTGAAAGATCTCCTGGTCAAGAATGATCCTATAGCCAGCTACCGCAAGCCCCCTTTGATCTCCAAGAAGGGGTGCTTCAAATGCAGTGGGTGTGTGACATGTGGGCACATGATCAGTGGTGCAACTTTTGCCCATCCCCATAGTGGCCTCAAAATCAAAATACCACATTATATTACGTGCACCACTGATCATGTCATATACATGATCACATGCCCCTGTGGACTCTCATATGTGGGGAAAACCGACCTGACCCTACGGGATCGCATAAGAGGACATAGGTCTACGATTATGACCGCATTCAGGGATCAACACAGCGATAAGCCAGTGGCCAAACATTTTTTAAACCTGGAACATAGACTCCCGACTCTCAGATTCGTGGCCATAGATCATGTTCCTCCCATGTCGAGAGGAGGGGACAGATCGAAGATCCTACTTCAACGAGAGGCCCAATGGATATATCGGTTGGACACTGTTGCCCCGAAAGGGCTAAATGAAAATATTGTTTTTTCTATGTTTCTATAACTAGGAATTATATACTGTCAGATGTGATATCTACAGATTTGAATTTCTATCTCTTTCTAGCTGTCTCCTTGGCTCCGCTTTCCTTATATGATATTCTTTGTCTTTCTCCTTCTCTTTTTCGGTGTTGCTCCCGGTTCGGGGTATTTCTAGGTGGCTCCTGTTGGGTAGAACAGGTCTGGAATTGTACTTACTCCGGAAGAATTTGAAACGTATTCCCAAGCTGTTCACTCTATTATTCATAGAGTTTCTATTGTTATCTGTGCCAGTTATGTCAGAACTGCCCTGTTGTGCATCTGCACACAGATGTTTGATTATGTCTAGCCAGTCCTTCATTGTTATGTTATATTTGTTACGATATGGTGGATATCACCTTTACATGTATTCGTTTTGTCCTATGTATTTATGAGATGAGGCGATATAGCTCTCTGGGGAGATCTATATCATATCTATGCACATTTTTTCCACTGCATGCAAGTTGGCACTATCTTTTATGCGATCACGTATTTGGATTCACTACTAGTTTTTCTTATTTATTTGCCTCTTATAAGAGCTGTATACATAGCTTTTCGTATATTTCTCTCTATGCACATCTAATTTTATAGATGTATATTCACATATCTAGACGAAGCTCGGGATAGACAACCCTGTTAATGTTTTGTAGTCGGGTTTCCTAGCAACACATATCCACGTCATTACGCACGTAGCACGACGGGTCACGCTGTCACGTGATCGGCTATTCACTTCCGGGTTGTCACGGAGGAGGGGAGGTGATTCATTCACGATTGGTGAGTACATTATTGATTATGGTATATATTTGATGTATGTTTATTGATACATTGATCTTGAGGAAGACCCTGAGGGGTCGAAACGTCGATCGGTATTTGAAAATTTGAAAATAAAATACTAAAGGACTTTTTATGAAGACCGGTGAGTGCTTCCCTTATTGCTGCATTTATATTCTCTACACGTGGGATAGCACCAAGGCATCTATTATTTGATTTTTGAGATAGGGTGAGTGCCAAGCATATCTGTTTTTTGTATATATATATATATATATATATATATATATATATAAATTTTAAGCTAAGATTCATGATTAACTTTATAACAAACACACATACATCCTCAAACACATAAAGCATAGATAATTCAATGCAATACAGGGCTGGATTCTATTAACATAACATAACTATTGTATGCCGTGACTGCACTTCTGGTTAGAGAAAATGTAAAATAACTAAATGTTTTATATCATGATTTAAAAAAACAAAAACAAAAATAAATGCTTTCCATTTCTAAGAGAGCTCTCAAAGCATAAAATATTTTAAAAACATTTCAGAAACTTCTATTTCTATTTTATTCTATAATATTTAAAAGGAAACCTCTCCATATTTATTAAATGGCCAACACATATCTTATATATTTTAATATATCTTGCATATTTTATATATATGTATTTTATAAAAGAAAACATTTAAAAAAGGTCTTCTTCCCCGACGTCTAACTCAGTGTCGACCAGAACGGCGGCACCGGCTACAGATTTATCTGTGCAACGGATGCTAACAGACCTTCAAACCTCACTTCAAAAAGACTTTGCAAAAATTGCGAAAGAAATCCGTTCTGACATCAAAGCGCTGGGAGACAGATCAACCCACTTGGAAACCAAGACAGATGATATAATATCGACTCATAATACCCTGGCCGAGGCTTATGAAAATATAGATGAGACAATTAAAGACATCTCTGCCAAATTGGCAGACCACGAGGACAGGGATAGATTAAATAATGTTCTATATGGGGAATATCTGAAGACATCAAGCCCCAGGAATTGCAGGCCTACGCTACGGAGCTATTTAGGGCTGATGCCAGAGCTCACTGAACGGCCAAGAAATATCTTATATATTTTAATATATCTTGCATATTTTAAATATATATATATATATATATATATATATGTATTTTTAAAAATAAAAAATAAAAAAAAGGCCTTCTTCCCCGACGTCTAACTTAGTGTCGACCAGAAAGGCTGCAACGGCTACAGATTTATCGGTGCAACGGATGCTAACAGACCTATAAATCTCACTTCAAAAAGTCTTCGCAAAAATTGGGAAAGAAATCCGTTCTGACATCGAAGCGCTGGGAGAAAGAACAGCCCACTTGGAAACCAAGACAGATGATATAATATCGACTCATAATACTAAATGGCTGAGGCTTATGAAAATATAGATGGGAGAATTAAAGACATCTCCGCCAAATTGGCAAACCACGAGGACAAGGATAGATAAAATAATGTTCTATATGGGGAATATCTGAAGACATCAAGCCCCATGAAATGCAGGCCTACGCTATGGAGTTATTTAGGGCCTTGGTGCTAGAGCTCACTGAACAGGCCCGACACTTGGATAGAATCCATAGATTATCCAGGCCTAAAAAACTTTCAACTACTACACCAAGGGACGTCATCACAATAATTCATCACTACACTTCAAAAGACCTAATCATGAAAGCATCAAGAAATAAAACATTGCTTCCTGAAAAGATTTGCTAGAATCCAAATATATGCGGACTTATCATCAGCTACACTGGCAGCACATAAAGCCTTTGGGCCCATCACTACCACTTTAAGAGCAGCAGGAATAAATGTGGATTTCCAGCAAAGCTTGTGGTACAGAGAAACTGAGTAGAAAACACATCCTCACACCTGAGTCAGGGAAGCAGACACTAAATGATTGGAACATCACCATCCCTCAACCAGATAAAGCCGAGATGTCACACCCTGCTGCCAGACCACCATGCAGAATTACCCACGATTGGAAGATGACAGTGACAGCCAAGTGACAGTCCCACGCCATAGATGGTACCCTCCAGATGGTCATTGAACCGAAGGTTCTCGTTACCCATTCCACATACCTGAGAAGTATGATTGAACATTAGTTGCAAATATGTAAGGTCTTAATTTTTAACTTTTCTGCATGCAACGTAGTTTATCATAGCTGTTACCTGGCAAACACTGTTAGTTCAACGTTAAAATGTTTGGTGCCAATATATAACACATAATCTAGGTGCTTGCCTCCTAGCCCACTAATACCCAGGACTCAAGACATACACCATGTTTTGTATTCAGTAAGGGATAATGCATATCCCCTGTTGGAACGGAGGGAAGGCAAGAGCTGTACTGAAACCCACTCACATCCCAGAGTGAAGCACTGTCTTTATGAAACTATAAGAGTATAACGTAAACTCGCAAAATTAAAGCTTATAAACACAAAGCTCTCATTGGAACCCTACTCCCGACGGGTTCCACGGCCTAGGATTGAATGCATTGTTCAGGTTTCACTCACCTGAAAAGTCCATTGTACATAGTTTAATTGTTAACCTTCCCTTTCTACCTTTCTCACCCACTCATGAGACATTTTTACCTTGTACCTCGCTAGACGGTACACTCGACTGCAATATACAAGCCACTGCTGTGTTTAATGCTAAACCCTCTCTACACAACAATGTTAGGACCGTCTTTTTTGAACCACCAATGTCTCTTAACGCCATTAACCCTTTCTATATATTTAAGACACTGAAACTGGTAACTGGTATCCCTTAATGTGAAGGGACTTAACTCCCCCAATAAGAGGAGACTAACTCTTAAAGAAGCCATAAATAAAGAGCTCAAATAACTTTTTATCAGGAAAGTTTGGGAGTTTCTCCCAAAACTTCCCTATAGGCTACCATTCCACTTAAAGTTCCAAAAAAGAGGGGTATCAATTTTAATCAATAAGGACATGGTTTTTCAGCTGGTAAAAAAAATAGGGGACAAAGAAGGGAGGTTCTGACGTCTACAATGCCAAATAAACAATGCACCCTATACCATAGTGAACTGATCAATAGTCTGTCCTAGAAAAAATTCGCCTTAGTGACCTCACACAAATATGGAGAGATAATACTGAGAGGAGATTCCAATTTTATATTGGACTCATCCCTAGATACGACATCCTCCATGTCCATTTCATAACACTTCCTAAAAAAACGGCAAACTATGATTCACAAATTAAAATCTATTGTCTTAAATTATATTTTAATGAGGAAAGGAATAGGAACCCAGCGTGTCATGATAACTGTGGCAAGAAAAAGGAGGTAACCCTAAGTAAGTAGTAATTAAATAGGAAAGTGCTTGCCTACAGGTGTCAGTTGGTTAAAACATAACATTTAATAAATTTGTTTAAAAGCTTGCCGTTGATAATGAGCAAATAAACCAAAAAATATTATTAAATTCTAAAACTATTAATAGTGTAGAACAAAGGACAAAAATAAAAATGTATAAAGAAAATAAAAACAGGACTATTGTAGAATAATCCTAATTATTACTGAGATTACAGCATGAGTCCAAGTATAAGTAATTAGTAGTGTACATACAGAAATGCTAGTGAAAATGAAGCTGGCGATTATAAGAGACACAAAGTATCAATGGAGTAAAATATAATCATTAACTATAGTTTAGTTTACTATTGTATCAGTTTCTCTTGAAGGGAACTATCAGAGTAACTGTGCTAGGTTATACACTCTATAGGAGAGGAACTCAGCCTGAAAATCTCTTGTCAGATACAGAAATCGGATTGTTCAATGCATGACTCTTTTCCCAAATAGTGATGTTCACAGATCATACTGTGAGTTGCTAAGCTGTGCCTTCAAGGGCACCTAATCTGTATAAGAAACTGTCTGCTAGTCTAAGGTAAGCGCTAATATGGGAAAAAGAAAGTCATGCAAATGCCCTGCCTATCTCTCTTGCAGAGGACATAATGTCTAAGATCTAATGAAAAAAACAAATGTCTTAAAGTAATCGTGTGCATGTATGCACTTATAAAAATAATGTAAACCAGACTTTTCTCTAATTTATTAATTTTCAGTTTTTTGGGGGCCTATTGTGCTTTTCAATTCCTTGCTCAATTAAACATCACTGAATTCCTAAGGATTTCCTCTTTTAAAAACTCATTTTCCTATAATAAAGGGCACATTTAAAAAAAAAAAAAAATTTTTCTTTTTTTTTTTTACTTAAATAATTTTTGATCAGAGCTCTTAATGTTTAGCTTTATTGAATTTTCAGAGTATGTCCTTTATGTCCTTTAACTCATGTCCCTAAAACTAATTAAATATCCTAAATAAAAAATAAATATATTAAACTTTTAAAAGTTTGCTCTGTAAAACAAAATGAAAAAAATCCTAAATTGGTAAATTAATATTTTTATTAAGTCAAATTAAAAAAGGCTTTTTTTAACATTTGTTTAATGGGCAAATAAATACAAATACTATATATTTATGGTAATTATTGTACATATTAGTTTTTACTAGCTTTTTTTTAAAGTATTATAATTAACAATTACAAATTAGGTTGTCACTTACCAATGTCCCATGTATTAAAAAATAATGAAGAAATTCTATTTTATTTTACACTTTTTCATTTCTTTTTGACAGTGCTCATTTTAATAATGTAGCTATAATACTTTTTAAAGTCATTAAAAATAAATATAGTCTATAGCTATTGCACAAGGACTTACTTATTTATTTTTTCTTGTTGTTAAGCATATGTGAGGTGAAAATTAAAACACTAATTAACAGCAAGGTTGAAAATAGTTGAGAACTGTTTCCATGGCAATAATATGTGATTTGTGATCTTTTCCATAAAAGTTGAATTGCACCAATTTTGCAACCAATTAATAATATGTGATTTGTGATCTATTCCAGAAAAGTTGAATTGCACCAATTCTGCAACCAATTTTAAATAAGCCTATGATAAGGGAATGCTCCCTTAAAGTTAACTATAGCTTTGATGCTTGGCTTTGTTAAACTCTATTAGGATCAAAATAGCTTATTATTACAAGAATAGAAAGACACATATATTTTACAAAGGTATAAAATGGGATTATGTTAGGACTGGTAAATAATAATAAAACGTTTAGCCAACAGTGCGTATAGCAAGAAAATAGGACATACAGATTGTGTGATTGTAGACTGTTATTGAATAGGGACAGGTTTAGTCTAGATTGTTAGGTTATCAGCTGTGTGCTAGATAGAAGCCTGTGTCCTTCATGCTGCAACTGGACTAGTTTTGCCCCACACTAAAATCCTGAGTACCTTGTTTTTTGACTGTTTTGTTTTTTTTATCTAGGGGATCATTGATATTACTTGTCTGGTGACCGCAGCCATTTAGACTAACTTTTAAATTGGGTATGTGTGAAATTTTATAGCTGCTAGACCAATACTTTTTACTGATTAGTTCTACATCATGAGCAATGTTTTATCTTTACTTTATTGTGTGTGTGTAATCCCTTTCCCATGCTGGTTATATTGCACACTTTATGCTAAAATGTATAGGTTAAAATTTTAAAATATTATGTACTGTTACTGTACTGGCATAATCTAATGCTGTTTCTAATATATCTGTAACATTTAGGGGTACCTCTTTCTTATCTATTTGATATTACGGCATTTAATTGTGAATTGTTACACTGTAAGTATGTTATATTCTATTTTAAAAAAAAATAGTCTGCTTTTAATTAGCGATTGAAACTTCACAAATGACAATTTCTCTGCTACCAACTTACATGCAATGGTAACTGTGTTGCTGAACTAAAATTATTCTAGCAATCTATTTTGTAAATATTTTGATTGTATAACATCCTTGTCAGATATTGTCTCAAAAATATGTCTACCGCATTCATATCCTTGGGCTTGATTGCCTTTTAGACTTAGTGGTAACATCCATTTAGGCACTCACAACTACACTACAAGAGATTTGAAATCTTTAATTAAAAAGAACATTTTATCTATACATTTCATGACATATTATTTAAGGTTGGAAGATTTACTTGACTAGTTGAGATCTGTTGTTATTGTAATTTATTCTCTAATCGTGAAATGATCGGAAATAACTTTCTCAAAATAATATAAACAAATTGTAAAAAAAATACATATTAAAAAAGTCAAGAGATCTATAAAGATATAAAAAAACTCTTACAGATGAGGACGTTACACCTTGTGAAGTACATGGTCTCCATGGGATAGGTTGCTCCTACTTAGCAAATCTATTTGAAGGTTTATTGTATACTCCCATGCCTTCATTGTTTACTCGGATTTCTTCAATATTGATGTTATTGGGTGCAAGAAAACATGAACTTCAAGTGAACAAAAATAGAATAGTTAATTGAAACATGTATTTCTACTATTCCAAAATATGAAATAAATGAGTCTGAATGTTGCAATGCTTTTAATGGATTTTGTTTTTAAATAACCATGAAAGCAAGCCTTACATTAAAATACAAAACAATGAACAAGTCATGCAAATTGGTAACGCTCCTATTGTGCAATAGCTAGTTTTTTTGTTTTTTTTTGTTTGTTTCTTCCAGACATTTCCATAATAATGAACAGGAGATGAAAAGAACAGAAAAATAAGTAGGTTGCATCAACTTACACTGCTTTGTTAATAAATCCAGCACAGAACAAATCATAAAGAAAATAAAACTGAATACAGGACCGGACTGGGAATTCAAAGCAGCCCTGGAAATAAAATGTATGCCAGCCTCATAAGTCCTTGTGCCACGTAATGTGTATGTGTGTATGTGTGTGTGTATATACATATATATATATATATATATATATATATATATATATATATATTACACACATACATACATATACGGTTCAATGTTGCCTTGCACTCCTGCTTTAATATAATCACTGTTTTAATACAAGGTGCTAGACTGTGGTCAGAGGCAGCTCTCTAATTAGGCAATTTAGGCGGCCTCCTAAGGCCTTGCGCTGCCTGGGGCCTCGTGGTCACCTAAATCTCCTTAGAGCACAATGTGTCAGGTCCTCGGTAAGTGACCGAGGACCCAACATTTAAAGGCGGCCTGGCGACTTGCTCTGTATGCCACCAGGTGCGAGGCCCCTACAGTCTGCCCGGCCGGAGAGCACCAATCTCAGACACAGGTCTGCAGCTCAGCAATATGCAAAGCTGCAGACCATGTGTCTCGCAAGATCTGGCCAATCAGAGCATTGCTGCAGGTTACCACAGCAACGATGTGACTGGATCTTGCGATATACATGGTCTGCAACTCTGCAGAGCTGCAGACCAGATATTATGGCCACTGGACCACCAGGGAGCTAAAAAAAAAGGTTTCATTTCATCCCTTACCAGCATCCCCCCTCCCTCCCTTACAACATTATCACCCCCCCCTTACTCCATCAATACCCCACTCCATCAATACACACCCTCCCTCACACCATCAATACCCCCCTCACTCCACCAATAGCCCCCTTTCTCACACCATTATCCCTTACAACATTATCAACCCCCTCACACCATTAATACCCCCTCACTCAATCAATACCCCCATTCCACCAATACACCCCCTCCCTCACTCAATCAGTACCCCCAAACCATCAATACCCCTATTCCATCAATACACCCCTCCCTCATGCCATCAATAACCCCTTCCTTCACTTACAAGATTATCACCCTCTTTGCTCCCTTACAACATTATCACCCCCTCACTCAATAAATACCCCCACTCCATCAATACACCCCCTCCCTCACACCATCAATACCCCCCTCCTTCACACCATAATCACCCCCCCACACCATCAATACCCCCTCCATCAATATATCTCCTCCCTCACAACGTCAATACCCCTCTTCCTTCTCACTATCGTCACCCCCCTCACTCCATCATACCCCCACTCTATCAATACACCCCTCCCTTCACACTATCAATACCCCCCTCACACCATCATCACCCCCTCACTCAATCAATACCCCCACTCCATCAATACACCCCCTCCCTCCCACCATCAATACCCCCTTCTTCACACCATCATCACCCACATACCATCAATACCACCCATCAATACACTCCCTCCCTCACACCATCAATACCCCCTTCCTTTTCACTATCATCACCCCCTCACTCCATCATACCCCCACTCTATCAGTACACCCCCTCCTTAACACCATCAAATCCCCCCTCACACCATCATCACCCCCCTCACTCCATCAATAACCCCACTCCATCAATACACCCCCTCCCTCACACCATCAATACCCCCCTCCTTCACATCATTATCACTCCCCCACATCATCAACATTATCACCCTCCTCACTCAATCAATACCCCACTCCATCAATACACTCCCTTCCTCACACCATCAATACCCCCCTCTTTCACACCATAATCACCCCACACACCATCAATACCCCCTCCATCAATACATCCCCTCCCTCACACCGTCAATACCCCCTTCCTTCTCACTATCGTCACCCCCTCACTCCATCATACCCCCACTCTATCAATACCCCCCTCACACCATCATCACCCCCTCACTCAATCAATACCCCCACTCCATCAATACACCCCCTCCCTCCCACCATCAATACCCCCTCCTTCACACCATCATCACCCCCACACCATAAATGCCTCCCATAAATACACCCCCTCGCTCACCCCATCAATACCCCTCTTCCTTCTCACTATCATCACCCCCCTCCATCCATCATACCTCCACTCTATACACTCACACTATCAATAACCCCTCACACCATCATAACCCCCTCACTCCATCAATAAACCCACTCCAACAATACCCTCTCCCTCACAACATTTTAACCCCCTCACTCAATCAATACCCCCACTCCATCAATACCATCCCTCCCTCACACCATCAATACCCCCACCCCATCACTGCCCCCATCAGTACACCCCCTCTTTCACACTATCAATACCCCCTCACACCATCATCACCCCCTCACTCCATCAATAACCCCACTCCATTAATACCCCTCCATCACACCATCAATACCCCCCTCATTTACACCATCATCACCCCCTCACTCACACCATCAATACCCCCTCACTCACACCATCAATACCCCCTCCCTAACCCCATCATCACCCCCCTCACTCCATCAATACCCTCCTCACACCATCAATACCCCCTCCCTCATGCCATCATCACCGTCCTCACTCCATCAATACCCCCCTCATGCCATCAATACCCCCCTTCCTCCATCAATACCCTTCACACCATTATCACCCCCCTACTCCATCATTACCCCCCCTCACACCATCAAAAAAAAACCCTCCCTCAGCTCACTGATACACAAGATCACTGACACATACTCACTACACACACTCACTACACAGTATATAAACCCTACCTGGCACTGGAGGCTATGGGAGAATACGTTTTCTCTGGGAGGCCATTGAAAAAATGCCGGGTGTATAAGAGCCATAGCCAAAAACTACTATAATTTGTAATAAATGAGGGCTTGCACTCACGGTCTGTAGATAAGTAAAACAATTCTTGTTTATTTCAATTCGATTAAAACATGGTTGCTGCCATCAACGTTTCAGCCACTCCTGTGGCTTTCATCAGGATCAATATGGCATTATTTAAAAACATTTTTATACATTTATTTTAACTATTTTATCACCAACCTTTATATCACCAACCAATATCTGAAGGTGGTTATGTTTATCTTTTTTTATTTTTTCATGTATGTTTCCTTTTCTTGAATAGACCTAGAAAATGAAATGCTTGTTTGCCTTGAGAAGACCAGATTTCTATTCTGCTTCTTCCTCTATTACAACAATAACCCCATGCACACTTTTGATAGATTTTTCCGTAGTAGGTTCAAATTACAGACATATGAATGCATTTCTAATATTATGTAACAAATTTACATTGTAAAAGAAGAACACCTGGCCTGCATGAAGAACACCTGCAAGCCCTCATTTATTACAAATTATATATATATATATATATATATATATATATATATACTGTATATATATATATATATATATACATATGTAGAGATTGTAGCCGTTTTAGTCCAGTGATGTAGATGTAAAAAAAAAAAATACCTTTTGGGAGAACCTCCCTTTCATAAGTCTAAAGCATTTGTGAGCTAGATGACACATAGAATGTAAAGTTGAGTTTTGATACAAGGGTTAAAGCAGATAAGACACAGGTTTGAAAGGTGTCTATTTTCTATCAAACCTGTGTCTTATCTGCACTTATGTCGCTTTAACCCCTGTATCAACTTTGAATTCTATGTGTCGTCTTGCTCACAAATCACAAATTGGGAGGTTCTCCCAAAAGCTTGTCATTAAAAATGCTGTTAGTCCAGGGGGGCGGGGCCAGTGCCTCGTCTGAGCCCCTGCTTCTGAGCTGCAATATCGGAGCCAACTGCGGGCCACAAACAGAATCCGACCCGAAAATGCGATTACAGCACTGTTCAGGCGATGGGGATTCCGATGATACCCGAAAACGGCACCAAAGTAACCCGGTATAGGCCTGAGGCCTACAAGCTTGAGCCTGGGTGAGACGGCCGCTCGTCCGGTTCTCTGACCGGCGCTCTGCCACCCCCCCCCCCCTCTGGACCGGGGGGGTCATCCCGGTCCCCACGGGCTACCATCACTACCACCACTACATGCCGAGACACCTCCACCCCGGTTCCGCCGAGCATTGCGGTCCGGTCAGCGAGCCCCAAGATGGCTGACCAACACCTAACACACACAAAGTATGGCGAGGACACAGAGCAGCACTCAAGCAAACTGCCGCTCTCCCACGACTGCATACCTAGTCGGCGGCCATCTGGAGGGAGCTGGCGAGACAAGCGGGGACAAGAGCCTTGAGAGAGCACTTACCAGGTACACACCCCAAGCCACGAGGTACTGCTCCCCGGCCGCGCGATTCACATCATGGCGGCGGAGAAGGAGATGATCAGTGCCGAGCCTCAATATGGCGCAGAAGACACCTAAAAGACTGACCAGAGCGACACACAGGCTAAGAGCCCCAACCTACCGGAGCATGTTGTGGCAAGATGACAGGCAGCGGGCCCTGAACTCAGAGACTGTGCTGTGTCCCCTGCATGGGCTGAGTCTGTCCCTGAGACTGATCAGCGTGGGGTAAACCCTAAGTAACACACCGCAGCAGGCCACCCACGAGACTGTATGTTACGTGCCAATATTTCATAGCCTGTGGGGTTACTGATCCGCATAGCTTACCTAAACCACCTGCACCAGCCTGCATCATTAACTAGCACACTGTACTCACCTATATACCTTACCAGCGTGATAATTGCATTCAATTTCATTACACTATACTACTGATAAGTATGCAGATCTATAATGATCACAAATAATTCCATCTTATAGAGTTGCACTGTTTAATTATTCAGTTAAAGCCTTGAATAACGGTCAGACCTGACCAGATGGCACCCACCTTTCCTATTAATGTGATCTTGGTCAATCATAAGCATTGTTTAATTTGCTGTGACAGTGTGCAACCTTGTATGTCATGGGGTGTCTAGTCTATAGCTGCTGGCCATTGGGTGCTCTCACTTGTTTCGTTTGCTCTTACTCTAACAATATAGTTGGCTAAGCGAGTTAAAATTATTAGAAATGTACGAATTCCCATTCTCTCACTGCATAGGCAAAAAGCGAGATTTCACACTAATAACTCAATTGTTAGAATGCTCTTGTATGTACGTTCTCTGCACGAGCCATGTTTTTCCTCTTTTGTTTCTCACCTACCTATTTCTGCATGGCATGTGCATTATGCTAACATCTTGAAACTAAACGTCAACCTAAACTGTCGTAATACTATAATAACTATAAAATGTGCCTGTATAACGTATGCCATGACTTGTACTACCTATGTTTACCTATTTTACTGGATGTCGCTGTTGTGGCGCATACCGGCTACCTGTTTATTCTGTGCACACCCAAAATAAAGAATTAAAAAAAAAAAAATGCTGTTAGTCCAATAAAAAAAGGTATTACAAGATACAAATTTGATCCGTTTTTTTTAACATAAATATATATATATATATATATATATATATATATATATATATATATATATACTTTCATGTAGCAGTTTTGGATTATGTTACTACGAAAACGATAGCTTTAGCAGTACAAATGATACAAGAGTTTATCATTAGAACCATAATTCACTCCTTGTAATATATATCCTATTACTTCCAAAATTAATTGATAAACTGGATATATAACTAAGATATAAAAAAATAAAATAATAGTTTTGTTTTGTTGCTCTATCTGTGAATAAAATATTATAAACAAGACTATTTGAAAAGTGCCCTTTTAATAGTTTTTCCCTTTTGTAATATTTTATTTATAATTCATGTTGTGATGTTGTGTTTTATATATATATATATATGTATATATATATATATATAAAACACAACATGAATATATATGTATTTTAGATTGTTATATATAAATATGAAAATGTTGCTTAACTCCTCTCCTTTACTTCTACGTTTATGTGTTAACTATGCATTGTATGATTGAAATAACTGCTTTTCTAATATTTATCACATTAAAATAACTTGATATTAAGAGGATGAAAGAATAAGCAAAATGTTCATTTCAAGTATGGTCTGAATATTTATCACATATAGGCAGGAATATTTTATATTTAAATTGAAATTCCATAAGTATTTATCCACAGCTGTGTTGATCTTGGTAGCAATATCAGTACTTGATCCATGAGGTCTTGAGTAAGTGGTGCTCACACAAAACATGTAGACTTATGGATTAATTGGCAGCCCCATGGTAGGAGTGTTGGTTACATTGTCTAACTTGCATCCAGCTGTGACTCAGGGACTTAATACAACTGCAGTGAGGACAGGAAAAATATCTGGCTGAACACTGCAGTTATATGACATACTAAACAGAGAGACAGGAACCAGGGCACTCTAGGTACCAAAAACTTTGCAGAGATTGAAACTTCTTATACTGCTTAGATTGACCATTTAAGGAATGTATTATCTACGTTCAATTTAGTATTGTGTGGAGGAGTGGTAGCGGAAGTGTATTGTAAGTAATATGTTGGTTCATTTACTAATTATAGTATGTTGCATAATGTATTACTTATATTTAGTCAATAACAAGCAGAATCAAACTTATGCAATGTATATATTTATTTTGGGTAAATATAGTAAAATATTCCAGACAGTAGAGTTTTTGTGATCTGATTATTAACAATATTATGTTTCCTCTAGTTAACAGAAATGTTTATTTTGTCCATTATTTTTTTGCATATTTTATTTTAGAATTACTTTAAAATGTTCATGGCTTTACATTTGCTACAAATTGACATATATTAGAAGTCATACTGATTAAATGCTAAGCTAGTAGAGTCGTGCACTTCCAGTGCCAAAAGAGCCTTTGGCAACAGAAAAGTTTATTCAATTTGCAATGACTGACAAATGGAACTTTACTCTAATCCTCTATTCCCCACGTCATGCAAAACACTGCTGAAACTAAATAGCATTGCTGAATTAGTAGTCTCTGTTGGCAATCAGTGCCAAATTTTATAAACAATGTTAAATCTTAACGAACCTGATTGGCAAATTAATTAAATGGGCCATATCATGTCTGCAGGCTGAGCAAAAGTTAGTATAGGTGACCTTTAATTTGCTGTGTCATTATCCATAGCAGAATAATTCCAAGATTCAAATGGAAGTCTGATTCAAATATGTAGATATTTTGTTAGAACAATAAAGAGGAAAAACAGACTAAAAAACAAAACAAAAAAACACTACGATTACAAGTCTGCCCATATCCTTTTCCTGAACATTTCAACTTCTATTGACCCTTACCCAACAAAAAAAAAAAAATATATATATATATTATTTTACCTGGTATCATACAGTAATATTTTTCTACTGTCCAGTAGAGATGTCCCGAATAGTTCGCTGGCGAATAGTTCCTGGCGAACATAGCTTGGTCGCGTTCGCCACGGATGGCGAACATGTGCGATGTTCGGTCCGCCCCCTATTCATCATCATTGAGTAAACTTTGACCCTGTACCTCACAGTCAGCAGCCACATTCCAGCCAATCAGCAGATTCATTCGGAAGCTGCATTCTTTTTTTTAAATTATTTTTTAGACAGAAGTGTGTTATATTTGAGCATGCTAGGCTGAACGTGCGTATATCATGGCTAGTTGCACTGAGGGTATGAGTATATAGCAGTACATTGTTGTGAAAGATGGATGTCATGTTTAGGGTGTAGCTTGCACGTTATCAACTGTGTATTTATATCAGCAGCTCCACCACTAGTTATAAATCAAGTGTGAGTTGCCCCATGAGATGAGACTAGTGAATAACATAATACATGAACGGTTAAGGTAAAGGCATGTAAGGAACTACGACAATAAACTCTTTAGGAGGTGAAATAATGACATGTTTAAACGCTTGCTACTTTACGATTAGTTAATGTGCAGAGAGCAGTTCATGTGATCAAAGGCATGGTGTGGAGGATCGGCTATAGTGGGACATGCTTGGCAGGCTGCTGTTTACTGCTTGTGCTCATCCGATCCCTTCTGGGCGCCAGGTGCAGACCCTGGGAGTCCCTGATACCTGGAACAACAAAGGAAATTCTCTGGCTGAGTGCCGGGTTCGCGGCTTGAGGTGGTGGAAGCTTGTTTTGTCGGGTGGTCGGATCTGTCCCGGTGGTGCTTCACGTCCGGTGCGGGATTGTGGTGGCTTAAGGTGGAGGCGAGTGCTTGACGTGGGGCAGGCTCTGCATTTCTGTTTGTGCCTCCGGTCCGTCTTCGACTCCTTTTGTGTTGGTGGATTTTAATGGGGACTGCTTTGCTTAACTGTGGTGGAGCTTGTTGGGGCTGTGGTGGAGCTTGTTGGGGCTTCCTGCTTGTTATTTGCTTCCAAAATTGATTAAAGAGTCTGTCCAGCTTAGACTCAATATCCTGCCATGCTTTGCTGGTACCAGGAGGACATGGGGCTGCCGCCATATTGGGAGAGTCGCAGATGAGTATGTCAGCCTGGGCGGCTGTGCTCTGTGCGTCCATTAGCTCCAGACAGCCTCTCAGGGGTGGACCTGGATAACCCCCACCGGTCCGAGGGGGGGGGTTAACGGAGCTCCTGCCGGGAAGTAGCTGCTCCTGGGCATCCCAGGATCGGGAGATCGGCCGCCTCTCCCGCCCGGTGAGCACCAGGCCACACTTGCCACGTGGAGGTAAGTAAGACTCTGTTGAGTTGTTGACCACTATTAAGTATGTCGGGTCGGTCAGGTAGGAGCAACATTGCTGGGTCATCCCCTTCTGGGGTGAAATTCGCTTGTTGATAGCTGCTTAAAGTGAGATATTGAGGGA
Source organism: Pelobates fuscus (assembly GCF_036172605.1). Taxonomy (NCBI): domain Eukaryota; kingdom Metazoa; phylum Chordata; class Amphibia; order Anura; family Pelobatidae; genus Pelobates; species Pelobates fuscus. Next base: position 234,209,011 of record NC_086321.1, on the reverse strand, counting down.
GCTCACATGAAGTGCGTCTTTCCTCCATGACAGCTAGGCCCCGCCCCCCGGAAGTTGCATTTTTAGTGAGAGGAGGGACAGTGTAGCTGCTGCTGATTAAATAGGGAAATCGATAGCTAGGTTAGTGTATTCAGTGTCCACTACAGTCCTGAAGGACTCATCTGATCTCTGCTGTAAGGACAGCACCCCAAAAAGCCCTTTTTAGGGCTAGAACATCAGTCTGCTTTTTTTTTCCTGTGTAATCTAATTGCAGTTGCCTGCCTGCCAGCGTGTGTGTTAGGCTCACAGCGTATACTGTGCCCACTTGCCCAGTGCCACCACTCATATGTGGTGTCACAATAGCTTGCATTTAAAAAAAATAAAAACTTTTTTGACTGTAATATAATAGCAGTCAGTTTCCTTCACACGTGTGTGTTTCAGGGCCTGCCAGGGCACAGTGTCACACCAGTGCAACTCATATCCGGTGTAACAGTAGTGTACATTTAAAAAAAAAAAAATACAGTGGGCTTGTTGTCACCTTTCGGGGACCCTTGGTGCTGTATGTGCCTGGGTGGAGGAAGAGACATTCAATTACATCAGTGAGGACAAGGAACGGGACATGGCTAGCTTGGTATCCGACCTTGTGCAAATGGGGAGTTTGCGGTTGTGCAAATGGACTGTTTGCGGTTGTTTGCGGTGCGTTAAACGGGGAGTTTGGTCTGTCACTGTGAAGCGGGCATAACCCTTACACTACCTGATTGATACAACATCATACCTGATGTTTTAAAGCACGTTATTCCAAACAATTTAGGAATGTTAGGTGATTTCTGCCCTTTATGGATTAAAACCAGACTCTGCATCAACTATGTAATTTTCCATGGGAGTTTTGCCATGGATCCCCCTCATGCCACAGTCCAGGTGTTAGAGCCCTTGAAACATCTTTTCCATCACTATTGTGGCCAGAAAGAGTCCCTGTGGGTTTTAAAATTCGCCTGCCTATTGAAGTCTATGGCGGTTTTGCGGAAGTTCGCGTTCGCCATTCGCGAACGGAATATTTCATGTTCGCGACATCACTATTCTGAGGACAAAGTTGACTGGCTAACACAGGACACCCAATCTTCTACAGCTTCCGCTCGGAACCTTGACGCACCATCCTCCTCCAGCTTAGCTTCGGGCACCTCTCAAGTTACTACTCGCCCGCCTGCCGCCACCACCAACACTAGCACCACAGCCGCTTCACTTGATCTGTCAGAGGAGTTATTTACACATCAGTTGGAAGAAATGAGTGATGCGCAACCATTATTGCCAGAGGATGTAGATAACAGGGATATGTCTCAGTCAAACAGCATTAAACACATGGACGTACGGTGTGATGATGATGATGTTGTACCCGCTGCTGCTTCCTTTGCTGAGTTGTCAGATACAAGTGAAGCGGTTGATGATGACGATGCGTCCGTGGATGTTACGTGGGTGCCCACTAGAAGAGAAGAAGAACAGGGGGAAAGTTCAGATGTGGAGACCGAGAGGAGGAGGAGATGAGTTGTAAGCAGGGGGAGGTCATCGCAAGGAGCTAGTGGCACAGTCAGACAGCATGCATCGGCACCCGGGGTCAGCCAGACAGCACGCCAATCAACACATGCTGTTTTTTTGTTTGTCTGCCTGACAACAGCGATGCCATTTGCAACCTGTGCCAAAAGAAACTGAGTCGTGGGAAGTCCAACACCCACCTAGGTACAACTGCTTTGCGAAGGCACATGATCGCACATCACAAACACCTATGGGATCAACACATGAGTACAAGCAGCACACAAACTCAAAGTCGCCATCCTCCTCCTGGTCCAGCATCTTCAGCCACATCAACCACTGCTGTCCTCCTTGCCCCCTCTCAACCATCCGCCACTCCGTCTCTCGCCTGGAGCAGTTCCTGCTCATCTGCCCACAGTAAGGTGTCTGTCAAGGACATGCTTGAGCGTAAGAAGCCAATGTCACAAAGTAACCCCCTTGCCCGGCATCTGACAGCTGGCTTGTCTGAACTCTTAGCCCGCCAGCTTTTATCATGCAAGCTGGTGGAGTCTGAGGCGTTCCAAAAATTTGCAGCAATTGGGACACCGCAGTGGAAGGTACCCGGACAAAATTTCTTTGCACTAAAGGCAATCCCCAACCTGTATTTGATTGTGCAAAAGGAAGTAATGTCATGTCTGGCACACAGTGTTGTGGCAAGGGTCCATCTGACCACTGATACCTGGTCTGCAAAGCATGGTCAGGGCAGGTATATCACCTACACTGCGCATTGGGTAAACCTGCTGACGGCTGCCAAGCATGGAATGCCTGGCTCTGCAGAGGAGTTGGTGACACCGCCACGACTTGCAGGCAGGCCTGCTGCCACCTCCTCTGCTCCTCCGACTCCATCCTCTTCCAAAACCTCCTCGGCTGAGTCTTCTTCTGCTGCTGCGTCTTGCTCCACATCAATGGCACCCCTCCAGCTCCCAGGTACTATTCCACATCCCGGATACGGCAGTGTCACGCCATCTTGTGGTTGACTTGCCTGAAAGCAGAGAGTCACACCGGACCATAACTCCTGTCTGCCCTGAATGCACAGGTGGATCAGTGGTTGTTTCCGCACCTGGAGATTGGAAAAGAGGTTTGTGACAACGGAAGAAATTTGTTGGCGGCATTGAATTTGGGCAAGTTTACACATGTGCCATGCATGGCACATGTGTGTAATCTTATCGTACAACGCTTTATGCATAAGTTCCCAGGCTTACAGGACATCCTGAAGCAGGCCAGGAAGGTGTGTGGCCATTTCAGGCGTTCCTACACGGCCATGGCGCACTTTTCAGATATCCAGCGGCGAAACAACATGCCACGAGGAAGAGGAAGAGTTGTGGTCACCATCACCACCAGAAACAGCCTTATCAGCATCGCTTGCTGGACCTGCAGCAACGCTGGAAGAGGATTGTGAGGAAGAGGAGTCAGAGGAGGAATGTGGCTTTGAGGAGGAGGAGGAAGACCAACCACAACAGGCATCCCAGGGTGCTCGTTGTCACCTATCTGGTACCCGTGGTGTTGTATGTGGCTGGGGGGAAGAACATACCTTCAGTGAGATCACTGAGGACGAGGAACTGGACATGAGTAGCTCGGCATCCAACCTTGTGCAAATGGGGTCTTTCATGCTGTCGTGCCTGTTGAGGGACCCTCGTATAAAAAGGCTGAAGGAGAACGACCTGTACTGGGTGTCCACGCTACTAGAACCCCGGTATAAGCAGAAAGTGCCTGAAATGTTACCGAATTACCGCAAGTCGGAAAGGATGCAGCAGTTCCAAAATAAATTAAAAAGTATGCTTTACACAGCGTGTAAGGGTGATGTCACAGCACAACGGGAATCTAACAGGTTAAGAGGTGAAAGTAATCCTCCTCCTCCCACGACCACTTCGGCAAGGACAGGACGCTTTACAGACGTGTTGTTGATGGAGGACATGCAGAGCTTTTTAAGTCCTACGCATCGCCACAGCCCTTCGGGGTCCATCCTCAGAAAGCGACTCAACCGACAGGTAGCAGACTACCTCGCCTTAACTGCAGATATTGACACTCTGAGGAGCGATGAACCCCTTGACTACTGGGTGTGCAGGCTTGACCTGTGGCCTGAGCTATCCCAATTTGCGATAGAACTTCTGGCCTGCCCCGATTCAAGTGTCCTGTCAGAAAGGACCTTCAGTGCAGCAGGAGGTATTGTCACTGAGAAGAGAAGTCGCCTAGGTCAAAAAAGTCTAGATTACCTCACCTTTATTAAGATGAATGAGGGATGGATCCCGAAGGGACTGACAGTGGGCAATACATTTGACTAAAAAAGGCCTGATGAGGGGGACGTAACAGGGATTAAACTGATAAGAATAGTACTACTTAACACACCACTCCTATCTGGTGGCACATTAGATTGCACGTGCAGTGCCCCAAATTTGAAGTAGGAGGACCGACCAAGCATCTTTTTCCATCTCCCGGTTCCTAAAATCGATGCCATATACACGTCCCCTTATAGGGGACGTAACAGGGATTAAACTGATAAGAATAGTACTAAACAGTCAAAAAAGTGTTTTTTTAAATGTACACTACTGTTACACCAGATATGAGTTGCACTGGTGTGACACTGTGCCCTGGCAGGCCCTGAAACGCACACGTGTGAAGGAAACTGACTGCTATTATTTCACAGTCAAATTTCTAGTTTTTTTTTAAATGTACACTACTGTTACACCAGATATGAGTTGCACTGGTGTGACACTGTGCCCTGGCAGGCCCTGAAACGCACACGTGTGAAGGAAACTGACTGCTATTATTTCACAGTCAAAAAAGTGTTGGTTTTTTTAAATGTACACTACTGTTACACCAGATATGAGTTGCACTGGTGTGACACTGTGCCCTGGCAGGCCCTGAAACGCACACGTGTGAAGGAAACTGACTGCTATTATTTCACAGTCAAATTTCTATATTTTTTTTAAATGTACACTACTGTTACACCAGATATGAGTTGCACTGGTGGGACATTGTGCCCTGGCAGGCCCTGAAACGCACATGTGTGAAGGAAACTGACTGCTATTATTTCACAGTCAAAAAAGTGTTGTTTTTTTTAAATGTACACTACTGTTACACCAGATATGAGTTGCACTGGTGTGACACTGTGCCCTGGCAGGCCCTGAAACGCACACGTGTGAAGGAAACTGACTGCTATTATTTCACAGTCAAATTTCTATTTTTATTTTTTAATGTACACTACTGTTACACCAGATATGAGTTGCACTGGTGTGACACTGTGCCCTGGCAGGCCCTGAAACGCACACGTGTGAAGGAAACTGACTGCTATTATATTACAGTCAAAAAATTTTTTTTTTTTTTTTTTTAAATGCAAGCTATTGTTACACCAGATATGAGTGGTGTCACTGTGCAAGTGGGCACAGTATACGCTGTGAGCCTGACACACACGCTGGCAGGCAGGCAACTGCAATTAGATTACACAGGAAAAAAAAAAAAGACAGACTGATGTTCTAGCCCTAAAAAGGACTTTTTGGGGTGCTGTCCTTACAGCAGAGATCAAATGAGTCCTTCAGGACTGTAGTGGACACTGAATACACTAGCCTAGCTATCGATTTCCCTATTAAATCAGCAGCAGCTACACTGTCCCTCCTCTCACTAAAAATGCAGCTTCCGAATTAATCTAAAATGAATGCTGTCCAGGAGGTGGGAGGGTCTGGGAGGGAGGGTCTGCTGCTGATTGGCTGGAATGTGTCTGCTGACTGTGAGGTACAGGGTCAAAGTTTACTCAATGATGACGAATAGGGGGCAGACCGAACATCGCATATGTTCGCCCGCCGTGGCGAACGCGAACAAGCTATGTTCGCCGGGAACTATTCGCCTGCGAACTATTGGGGACATCTCTATTCTTCAATTTAATACAATTAATTTATCAACCTGTGAAGAGATCTCTGAAGGATGACAGCTTAGATGATTCTTCTAATATTCAAGTTTGTGATCTAGGATTGGAACAGGTATTTGAGATATTACAGCTGTAGCTCTAACCAATGATTGCGTCAGATATATTTTTATTTTATTGAACATTTGAGTGGTACCTAATATGTTAAATATTCACTTTTCCGTTTTATTTCTCTTTTAGCATAAAAATGCCTATCCACAAAGACCCAAAGATATTCTCTTTATAACTGGTTTTAATTTGTCAAGGCAAATATATAATTTTACTAGCATACCTTCCAAATGTCCCTATCTAGGAGATACAGTCCTTCTTCTGGGGCCACATACCTCTGTCTTTCTTTTCTATGATCCATATTGATGGCTTGTAAGTCACCTAAAATTTCTTAGAACAGCCCTGCCACTGGTCACACCACCACTCACACCTCTAAAATAAAAGTGTTCCTCTTTGTACATTTGGAATGTTAAGGTATAGATTAACTGTTAGTAATCGTTTTCACCACCATGAAGTACTAGTCCTTTATATTTGTTAGTAAATAATATATTGTATGTTTCTACATTTAACACTGATACATTACAAAGGAATTAATTGTATTTTTTACCATTAGTTTTGTTTAATTAATATTTGTGTTAAAAAAAATGTTCATCCTCAATGCTCTAGGTATGTTGTGTAAAACAAATTGCCATAATTACAATAAAATACATTTTAGTTTTGTCAATAGGTTGAGTACTTTTGCACTCTACATCAGACGCACATTGATCAGCGGTGAGATCTAAAGTGGAATGTGTGCAGAACGTCTATCTGACCATATAACAGATTGTTTGACCACATATGTGAAAAGAATGAGTTGAATCTTCGATATGGGATATCTGATCTAGCATTACAGAAGTATTTTCCTACCTAAGTTATAAAAACACACACCGTTCTCTGCAATGAGTAGATTAGAGTAATCAATTATCTCCCATTGTACAGTGCTACGGAATCTGATGGCGCTAAATAAATAATAAAGTAATAATAATAAAATCTCAAGTTAATTTAAGTTTTCTTCAGATAAAGATTATGTTTATTTAACAGTAATTATTGCTAGTATATTGAACACTTAAATTGAAATCTAAACTAAGAATGCAACAATATACCATGATGTAAAATTAACGGCCATTCCATACTTTTGTCATATTCAAATTACTATATATGTGTGCAATTAGGTTTTATCTAATTCCAAATAAAAGGTGGAAAGCCCTTGTCTGTTAGATAAAATATACTTCAAAACAGCACAAGCAGTAGACTTACAGGAACACTATAGTCACCTAAATTACTTTAGCTAAATAAAGCAGTTTTAGTGTATAGATCATTCCCCTGCAATTTCACTGCTCAATTCACTGTCATTTAGGAGTTAAATCACTTTGTTTCTGTTTATGCAGCCCTATCCACACTTCCCCAGGCTATGATTGACAGTCTGCATGAAAAAAAAACTGGTTTCAATTTCAAACAGATGTAATTTACCTTAAATAATTGTATCTCAATCTCTAAATTGAACTTTAATCACATACAGGAGGCTCTTGCAGGGTCAGGCAAGCTATTAACATAGCAGGGGATAAGAAAATCTTAATTAAACAGAACTTGCAATAAAGAAAGCATAAATAGGGCTCTCTTTACAGGAAGTATTTATGGAAGGCTGTGCAAGTCACATTCCGGTTAGGTGTGACTAGGGTTCATAAACAAAGGGATTTAACTCCTAAATGGCAGAGGATTGAGCAGTGAGGCTGCAGGGGCATGTTCTATACACCAAAACTGCTTCATTAAGCTAAAGTTGTTCAGGTGACTATAGTGTCCCTTTAAAAATGAGTGTGTACAGTGACATTCACATAGATCTAAACATTGCAGTGCAGAAACATCAACCTGCTGTATATATATATAGTAACTTTAGTTCATATTCATCAGTTTATTTCTGTAATACCTATACAATAAAGAGCAGGGCATGTTTAAATTCAAAACACATAGTAAAAAAATCATTAGATCTTGAAACAGTTTTAACTAAGATATGATTGAATTTGGATAATGTATTGGCTAAATATTCTTAAATGGCATGAACTGTACTCATACTTCTTAATTTCTGTTTCTTGATGAATTACTGTAAGTCAAGTAAAATGATAGAGATTTGTGCTAACGCAAACCTTACAATATTTTTTTCTCCATATTTTTCATGATAATTGAAATCAGAGCTGTTTAGTCATTTATATTCAAGATCTTGTATTATGACCATAAGTTCATAAATGTACATGTTAGTTACCCTATTAAAATACATACAGGGTTATTTACTAAAGTGTCAACTGCCAGGAATTTAAAGTGAATGTCAAATTGTATGTAGCAATAACCAAATTAGTACTATTATACAATTCGGCTATTTCAGTTTTGCTAATTTAAAATTCCGGGTTAAGTTTTTACATCAATGCTAAACAAGTAACCAAACAAAAACCACAAGAACTGTATTTAGCTATACTAAATGTGGTGGTATACACTGCATTACTGGAACTCTCAAATGCTGTGTTATTCACTAAGAGTAATAATTCATAGCAAAATAGCAATTCATTCTAGCAATATAACGAATATCAAAATTTAGACCAAAATAGCCAAGTTTTGAGAAATTCTCCAAGTCAATACTGTTTTGAGTATGTTATTCTAGCCTTACATTTGAAATGCACTTTGAAATTCTTGCAATTATCCCACTTGTGAATAACCTTAATAATTACTACAACTACTAAAACATGGGAGTATCTGAATCTAGCCTGAGATATAGTAGTATTTCAGGACAATATTTAAAAAAATGTACTACTCAAGAATCTCAAACGTCTTAAAGGTATTAACAGAGTGCTGGAAACACTCAAGACGCTAGTTAGCTGGTTAGCACAGTGGAGCAAGGAGAATTTGAATGTAGGGTTGTTGTGACAGGGTACCAGCAGGACCCAGTGAAGTTGTCCAATCAATTATGAGTGTTTGGAGTGTTACTTTACAATGTTATTATCTTTCTCTCATTCTACTACAAGGAAATAATTGTTGGCAAAAGAAAATCATCAGCCTAGAATACACGTACAAATTTCACAGATGAAATATCTGCTTTATAGAAACACTAGCAGGAGAAGAAGAGTGAGAATATGCCAAAATACAAAAGCATTTTTAATTATATATTTGGCATTATAGTCCAAATTGCCATTTTACATATGGCATGTTAAAAAAAAGAAAATAACATATTGAAGCTACTTTTTGTTATGAAATATTTTAGCAATTTAAATATTTCAGAAATATGTGATACCCCATTTGGAAATTCATAATTGTCCTTTCGAAGTAATTACCAAGAGACTGAAAATAAATAAGATTACATGCATGACTTGGTAAGTCTGTATTTTAATCTTCCTAATCATTATTCATTCTGCTATTTAAATTATACAATGATAATGATTCAGCACATATTCATGAGCTCTTTCTGTTTTTATGTAGTTTGCTAGTTCAATTATAAATTAATTTTAGCTGATGTCAAGCTCAAATTTGTGTCCCTATATATTTTCTTATTAGTGGCATTCAAATAAAACATGTTCACTGTCATCTTCTGCCTCAACAATCATATTCTGTCCTTTAAAATCCTACAACCACTGGGTGGTCATACTGCAACCGTGTTCTGCCCTTTAAAAGCCTACCACCACTGTGGGTCAAATTGTCCATTCACAGTTCTAGGAATCCATAGCTGTGTTTTACTTTTTATCCTGTTTTATTGCATTATGCCATACTTTTCTCATATTCTGGTACAATAACCTTGGCATAGACTAACTATTCTATATTCTAATATTCTCATTTACACTTGCCGAGCTACTGCTTGATCTAGTATCGTGGGGCTTTTTGTATTTCGTCTCATTAGAGGTTTTTCCATGACTCCCACCCAGGGGCAGACTGAGCACACAGGCAGATCGGTCATGGACCGAGAGCCCGGGGCAGTCAGGGGCCCAGCTGCACAACCAATCTCTGGCTGAGGAGATCAGAGATTTCCCCAGCCAGAAAACATAATTAATGGCATATTACAGTGATAGATTGCAGGTCCTGTGCCACTTACCACACTGTAAGTGTACCTCCCCTCCCTCTCAGTGAGACCTGGCAGTGATCATTCTGTTCTTTCTGCTAGGTCTCCTCCCACTGTGCGGTACACTCTGCTCTCTGTAAGGGGAAGGGGAGGGGCTCTGGGTTATGAAGTGATGTTACTTCCTGCCATCTCCTACAGAGCACCTGGGAGACAAAGAGCTACAACAACACAACAGGCAAGCTCCTTGTAATTTTTTTGGTTTTGCCTCTATGTCCCCCTGACCTTACCTCCACTCCCGTGTACCCACTATAGCCCCAGCACCCATCACAGCCCACTTATGTCTTCATGCATCTACCACAGACCCTCTCTCCCCATGCGCTCACCACAGCCTCTCTGTCCCCCTCCAACCATATGCAACCCAACAAGTAGCCTCCTCATTTGTTTTCTATCTAACTTCTATGGTTGTACATGTGGAGTATGCTGCTTATGTCATCAGCAAACACTGTGAAAATGTGTAACTACATTTGCTATATTTTTTTTATTGTAATGGAGGGAGTCGTGCCAGCATGGGTTACTCTATCCAAAAACAGTGTTTTATTAAAATGCTGTTTTTGGTTGGATTAACTTCTTAAAAATACATCTGGCTCTCTTTGGGGTCCCTGCAGGTGTGGGCACAAGTCATGTCTGTGTGGCTCTCTCACAGCCATTCTAGGTGCTGGGCAGCACGCACATAATATCTGTGTGAGAGCTGCACAAAGAAGGGATCTCCCACTGCCCTCGGGCCCTGTGATTTGTCAGTTCACCCCTCCTCCCACCACTTTAATTTCAATCTCTCCCTTACTTTTTAACACATCAATAAATATGAGCTCTTATATAGAAGGAACATTAAAATAGAAAAGAGGCAGAGAAAGACTGAAAAACATTGTCTCCAGAACTTTGAACTTTTAATGTTGACATTTGCTTTAACCAAGTGAGAAATGCCATTACAGATATAATATATGCAGGGTATGCGTCATACTAACTTTATATGCTTGTTATATGTTGTTTGACACATATTGTGAATTTACTGGCTACTTATTTAAACATATGTGTTTCACTAATAGGAAGTTTTCACTTTATTTTTTTCAAGGTGAAAGAAAAAAGTAAGAAAGAAAGCACAATCTGACAGAATGTTGGCACCTGCGCAAACTGCACTTAACGGCCTCATCTCCTGGTAGGTGTTAAAGCAAATGATATGTTAAAATGCTGACTGTGTGAAAAATAAATTGGTAAATTTCTATCCATCCATAAAATGCATTTGAATCAGATAGATGGTTGTTTAACTGTGTATAATCAATCAGGCAAAACACATCGATAACGTGGGAAAACATCAACTGATATATTTATAGATTTGATAAGTGAATCATTGTGGATGAGAAAATACATTTGCTACACTTAAAGGGATGCACTGTTAATGCTTTATCTAATTGAAAGGATTATAGTGTGTGTCAAAGGTTGCTAGATTAATGTCGCTGTTCCTGACTTCCTCCGCTAGTCCTAGTTCCAGATGTGTCTGGTAGTGATTATAGCTCTCCCACTTCGTATAGAAATTCCCCAATATATTGGACGCAACCAGTTGTATTGGGTTCAAGAAGGACTGTTTTATTAAGCCCAAGTTGCCTGCTTATGTACACAGAACCCCAGCAGGGGGTCTCCAGGCATTAAAATAGTAGCCCCACCCAGGCATCTCTGTTTCTGAGAAATTACTGTATGTACTTTTACCTTAACTCCAAGGCACTAGAGGTACAATATTTTTTAACAAAAAAAAACCACAAAACACATGTAAAACAGATAGGATCCCCTACGGATCTGTGCACCCAAGTTGTCCAAATAGCGCTCAGATCCATGCAGTATAGCCAAATCGCCACCAGGGTAAAGTTTTGACCCACTGCACACGTGGCAACTTCCCAAAATAATTTCATAAGAAAAAGAGTAGCGGCCGGTCAACTTTTGGGAGTTCCTATTCACATGTAATCGAAGGCTCCCCCTGGCTCATAGGGAGTGAATGGTCTCCCCATTCGGGAGAGTATTTTTCATGAATAGCGCTCTCCTGGCTTGTCTGGGGATGAAGTAGGCAGTGGTGTGATCTTCCCGGGATTTGCGAGGCAAGGTGTCTGAAGTATAATTCCACGCACTCGACAACCAAGTAATGCTGCCTGCATTCAAGAGACAAGATGGCCGCCATTCACTTGAGCACACGTTTCGGTTATGCGAATGGCGGCCACCCAGAGAGAGCACTTGAGTTAAGTGTTTTCTGTGTTAATGAGCCAGGTGGATGCTCTGTGTTCGGTAGTTGAACAGTACCAAACTCAAGGGATCAAGTGGGTTCGACAATTTAAGGAGAGTTACATAGGGCTCTATGTGATAGTTCATAGCTTCTGTGACAGTGAAGGCACACTTCCATTCAGTGTGATTTTAATGTTTTAGTGGTAAACAAGAGTCCTCAGCATACTTAATGAGGAAGTATTAACATAAGGAAGTATTAACATAAGCAGCATAGAGTGGCTAGGCACTTTCAGCCTCTCTCTTCACCCATTGCTGGTATGAATTGGTATGGCTAGAAGGAAGTATGTAATGTTTATATCAGATTGATCATTATTGCATACCTGAGGAAGAGAGGAAAACTCTTGAAAGCTTGTCTTTGAAATATTATGTAAGTCCAATAAAAAAAGATATAATTGCATACTGCAATACTCTGGTATTTTGGCATCTTGTCTACTGGACTAATACGGCTAATCCAATCTATATATATATATATATATATATATATATATATATATATATATATATATATATATATATAATTAAGAATTAATAGGAGCACTCAAAATGACTTATTTTCTGTGTTTTTAATGTGGCAAAAGGTTTACATCAAAATGTAACGCATCAAATCGACGTTTCGACCCCTAAGGGTATTTTTCAAGATCTGTAGAAGCAGCCTCCCCGAGGATCAGACAGAAGAACCCCGTCAGCAGCACCTCTACATTCTCTTCTTGTTCAGGTTCTGGCACACCCCTAACCCTAATATTGGAGCTACTGCTCCGGTTATCAAGATCTTCAACCTGACGGCGCAGGGTTAGCAGCATACCACCCTGTCTTGATATGGCTGTAATACACAAAGAAGAAACAGTATATGATACCTCAAACAATGTTACAATGGTATCTAAATATACTTATCTGATATAGTCAAAACAGCCTCTCAAGGTTGTGGCCCAGTTCCTGACCTTTTACAACATATACATAGACACAGAGGAAAATGAGATACGGCTGTACATAATCTAAAACAGGAACAGAAAAAGATACATAGTGTAATACAGCAAAATAAATGATAATGCGCTGATATAATAATGCACTCACAGGATCAAAGTGAATTATGCGCCAGAAAAGGTCCTCAGGGACCAAAATACAAATAATATGATAAGTAAAAACAATCAATACAGAAAAGCATATGCTTTTCTGTATTGATTGTTTTTACTTATCATATTATTTGTATTTTGGTCCCTGAGGAAGTTCCTTTGCATAGGAACGAAACGCGTAGGACCTCTCTTTTGCTTTAATTTTATTTAATGAGGCTATTATATATAGCCTTTTTTTTACAATACATTTGCATATTTATTTTACCCTACCTTATTGGAGTCTCATTCCATTTTTGGTCCGCTTGGAGTTCCAGTGGAGAGTGGAGGCATCCAGCCGCCCAAATTTATCGGGGCAGGCACCTTTTCTGACGCATTATTCACTTTGATCCTGTGAGTGCATTATTATATCAGCGCATTATCATTTATTTTGCTGTATTACACTATGTATCTTTTTCTGTTCCTGTTTTAGATTATGTACAGCCGTATCTCATTTTCCTCTGTGTCTATTGATATGGCTGTGTCTGCGGCACTGGCCTGCTGCTGTACATTCTGGGCCTGAGATTCAAGTGCCCTTATTTGGCCTCCTTGCGCCTCCACATCAGCCTGCAATGCTGCCAACCCCAAGGTGAGGGATGTTGTGAAAGTGTCAGCCAGTGTTTGGAGGTCTGATTTGGTGACCATCACAGTCGCCATCCTCCTAATTTCCACTCCTATATCGCCCAGCGTGGGCTGCTCGTGCTCCGAGCGGGTTGAAGCAGGAGACCATCTTGGGTCTTTGTGCTTCGCAACTAGGTCCCCGCGGGGTTTGAAGAAAGTCATCCATCGGCCCTGACATTGGCAGCAGTGGTGTTGCCCTGGGGATCTGTGGGTGCTCCTGTCACTTGGTGTACCACATGGGGTAAATCAGGTTTGCAGCAAGTAGCTATTAGTAGCTCGGTGGCGAGGAGCTTGAGTCTCAGATGTCCATGCTGCTCGGACTTCAGACCACGCCCCCATAGTTCTAATTTTCAACATTTATGCCAAAATTTGAATCATTAGAGTCATTTAGATTTGGCTTTTTTATGTGTTTTTTTTTTTTGCAGATTCAACAAAATTCATTGTATAAACCCTTTAACTGTATATTGAAATGTCGATATGCAGCAATAGCTTATTAAACCCACACTGTCACTCAGAATCTGACATAGTTAATTTTAATTCAACATTTTGTTAAAAAGGGGATAAGCAAACATGACGATGAGTTATTTATAGTTTCATTTTACTTGTCTTAGACACGCAGATAGCAGGATATTATATGTGTATACACCCTTGTTATGCACTGCAAGCTTTCAGACAGCTTGCAGTGCATAATGGGCAAGGCACCTGTATAATAATCTGTGCTACATCAATGCAAGTGACAGCATTTATCAAATTGGAGCGTGACACACAGCTAGTGTCTCCAATTCTTAAATTAAAATTACACTTGGAAGAGTAAATGACAAAGATTAAGAAGGAAATGAGGCATAGTAAGGAAGACATTCAAATCACTAGAAGATCATGTTTTAAAGGGATTCTGGGAAGGTAGAGGATTTGAAAGGATAAAATATGTCACCATGTTTAAAAAGCATAACATCACAAAAGGACTGTGACTTCCTATGTTATGTTTAAATGCCTGTATATCTGCTTTGAGCCTAACAACCCCCAAAGGTTGGTGTTGACCTGGGTCTTGTTATAAAAAAACTGTTCACTATACTTCAATAGACACTGCCATATATCTAAACTTCCAGCCACGCAACAGCTCCAGGAATCATCTGATGTGCCTATGGGTACTGACATAATTAACCAGTAATTCAAATCGTTATTTCTGACCTTTCACATTTTTGTGGTCTATTGAACATTTTTAACGTTGCACAAAAGAAAACTGCAAAACATGATTGCTCCTATGAGGAATATCCCTATCTTATATGTAAGTTTTGAAGGTGTACAGTAAAAAAAAAAAAAAAAACAAGGAATGACTATTCCATAAGACAATATATAGTAAAAACTGTTATCCAAAAATGAACTGGAAAAACTGAATATCATTACAATTATTGTTTTGTACATGAGTAATATTTTTTTAACCAAGCAAAATTGCTTTGTTGTTAATAGTATTTAATTTTTGAAGAAATGATCTGAGGAAATGTGCAAACATATTACAATACTGAAAATGGTATTAGATTGGTAGGGCTGCATTTTGGGGATTATCAACTAACGTATGCATGCTTTTTCGAAATGCTGTTTCAACTGTTTTTTGCAATGCAGTGGAAATAAGTCTTTCGGCAAAACAAAAAATAGTAATCTATACACTAAATATTAGTTAGCTGCAAATAAAATGTAGCAGCAGGTGTAGGAGAGAGATTAGAAATGTAGCAGCAGGTGTAGGAGAGAGAACACAGAAATGTTCTCAGTAAAGTGCGTTGTAAAGTTTGTAGTGGTTAAGTTAGTAGGAGGAGAAGCAGCACCAGGGCGCAAAAGAGAGTTAACTGTGTGAGAAAGGCTTTTGGGTTCTTGGGAGAGCATGGTTATGAGTGCATTGAAATAGTTATCTTTTGCGGAGGAAAGTCAAACTGTAGGAGCACAGCATAAATTTATAGTGTAGAAAGTCAGATGCAGAATGAGACTTTTTACAGCAGCGTTTAACAGTTTTGCATGTAATGGGTCAGCTTAGTGTGCCAGGGTCGTAACTGAGGTCGCTTACAAAGTTTAATACAGGAGTGCCATGATATCTAGTTCAGAGGAGAGGGTGGAGTTGTATAGAGAGGTTGCAGAGCTCGGGCAGGTGATGCTTGAGATAGGTGAAAGGAGAGTTTGCAGGTTGGTGGAGAATTGCTGTAGGTCATGACAGTGGAGGTTTCCATGAGATTGATATAATAAGGAGATGGTGTCAGCAGATGGTGGCCACATAGACAAATTGGAACATAAACTCTTGATCACATGAAGGATACTGTGAGTGATAAACAATCTATTTAGGGCCCAAGTGTTCCCAGGTATCCTTTCTGTTGACTTGCTTAAGTATCCTTTTAGCATTTAGAGGAATGGGGCCTTTATTAATTTCTTCTGCTATTAAGGAGGTTTTCAGTTGGAGATTTGTATCCATTCAACAACCTGTCTGCTTATTTTTTATTCAATCTAATTAAGAAAAGGTAGGCACACTAGTTGAATGGCATAAGAATATCTCAACAGAGACAACATAACCAAACAGGTTGCTCACTCAAGGGTCCTATTTCCCCAAAGACCTAAAAAATCTACAAATAAAGAGGAGTACAATCATATAGATAAAAAATACTTCATTAGTTGGGTCCAATATACCAGGTATCCCAAAACTCATACCAAAAACATTAACAATAATATCAAAACAATGCTCAGTACAGAAAAAAATACAAGGTATACCATGATCACATGTATTCATAGAAAACAACAATAAAATACATCAATGGTATTCCTGGTATAGATTCACATAGATACCTTAAAAAAACTACCCACCAAGTAATACATACCATAAAAAGAAAATTAACAGAAAGAGTGAGAAGATGGAGAAAGTCAGAATTGCTTTTATCAAGGGAGAATGTTGTAAAAAGTAAAAAAAAAAACCTTTCTATACCCGACAAAATGAACAAAAAACCAATGCAAAACACCTAAGTTTAATGGGTGGCCACTCATATTGATTAGGATCCTCCCAAACATAATCACATAGCTATGGTCACCAAGGATACCAATAAACAGGAGGATTGTATGCATCGATAATATATATGTACATAACAGGGATAAACAAGTTCCAAACCATGAGTGTATAAATCAACAAAGAAAAAAACATTAAAACATAATAAGCATGTATTAAAACAGGATTACCTGTAAATCGCTCATCATATCAGTGTGTTATTGAATGTGAGATGGAAAATATATGCATCCCAATAATATCCGGAATTTGGGACACCTGGTATATTGGATCCAACTAATAAGTAATTTGTTTTATCTCAATGGTTCGACTCCTCAGTAAGTTTTGATTATTTTTTATTGTCTTATTTTTTCTTCTTCTTTATTTGCTCACAAGGTGAGTTGATACTGCAGATGCCATATTTGACACACACCTATAAAACTCGTGTTAAAGAGACACTCCAAGCACCATAAAAAAACTACACATTGTAGTAGTTATGGAACCAGGATTGCTCAACACTTTGCAAAGTGTTTACCTTTGATCTCAATTTTATGTTTTCTACATGTTTTCAATTGCAAGTTTTCAATTAAATATTTTCTAGATGTTATTAAGTGTGCTTGCATAGCAAGACCACTTAATGTTATCTCACATATATTTTATTATTATTATAGCCAAATTTACCACCCTAACTCCTCCCACAGTTTTTACACTACATAGACAGTAATATACCGAAACGTGCGTATTGTTCCCAATTGGTGTGCTATTACTTTGTGGAACGTTTCGCCAAATGGTTCACAAAATATCGTAATTTTTGTAGCAAAATTGATCCCATAGGAATGAATGGTGAAATGTTCAAAACTAGAGTGGGAACTGACAAAAGCTGAAAAATCCGGACATGATTTCTAAACTGCCACCTCATTTTCAAGTCCACCTACACAAATCTTATATCAAAATGTTCAGCTATCCCTGCTGCCACTAAACATGTCCATGGCTAAGCCATAGTCCTGATAGTTTTCACAATATGACCATTTGTTTGCAACTCATGCCGTCCATTGACATTCATTGAAACTCCACTCTAGTCACCTCAAATTTGAGGGGCAATATCTAAACTGCGACTGTGCCTTCATTTTTAATATTACAGAGACATACTATACTATTTCAAAATGTAGGTCTGGGTCTTGTGATTCTCACAATATAAAGCTCTTCGCTGTAGGATTTATAGGTTTTAAAATACGACCGTTTGAAGATGGCAATCGCCAGTGAAGTGAGCAATTTGGAGCAGTTTGTTTTTAACCGCTCTTCTCTGCCCTATTTGAAATCTATTAGTTCCTGTTGGCAGTTGGTGGAATGTTCGAGGGATTTGAAATGGCAGCTGTGTAACGAGGCTGCAATATGAAGATGCTGTTATATATGTATTAATAAAGTGAGTACTTTGTTATACAGGAATTATTGACTGATTTGTACAAAACATCACAGTGGCAGCAGGGATAGCTGAATGTTTTGATATAAATTGGTACATTTATATCCCTACATGGCAAGACCACTTACTATTATCTCACATATATATTTTTATTCTTATTGAGAAATTTGGAGCAGTTTGTTTTTAACCGTTCTTCTCTGCCCCTGCTGTCAAGTGATTGAACCACACTCCAACCTTTCCACAGTTACTCCAGCCACTCCAGCCACTCCAACCACACAACAGTTACTCAAGCTACTCATATCACCATTTGCTTGCAACTCACGCCGTCCATTGACATTCATTGAAACTCCACTCTAGCCAGCTCAAATTTGAAGGGCAATTTCTAAACTGCGACTGTGCCTTCATTGTTAATATTGCAGAGACATACTATGCATCAAAATGTAGGTCTGGGTCTTGTGATTCTCACAATATAAAGCTCTTCGCTGTAGGATTTATAGTTTTTAAAATACGACCGTTTGAAGATGGCAACCGCCAAAATACTCTGACCTGAGCCAGGTTGGAGCAGCAAGTGCCTTTTGTACACCTGCTAATTTTTTTTATAAATGTATGTTTTAATGTAACTGTGAAGCACTTTGGGCAACAACGTTGCAATTAAAGGTGCTATATAAATAAATAATAACAGTTACCCCGCCCACTCCAGTTGTAAACTACTGGTGGAGGCAAGAACACTTCACACAATTTCCCCAGAAATTGTAGCTTTTCTAGTTTATTATTATTCTTATTATAGCCAAATTTACCACCCTAACTCCTCTCACAGTTTTTACACTACATAGACAGTAATATACCGAAACGTGCGTATTGTTCCCGATTGGTGTGCTATTACTTTGTGGAACGTTTCGCCAAATGGTTCACAAAATATCGTCGTTTTTGTGGCGAAATTGATCTCATAGGAATGAATGGCGAAATGTTCAAAACTAGAGTGGGAGCTGACAAAAGCTGAAAAATCCGGACAGGATTTCTAAACTGCCATCTCATTTTCAAGCCCACCTACACAAATCTTATATCAAAACGTTCAGCTATCCCTGCTGCCACTAAACATGTCCACAGCTAAGCCATAGTCCTGATAGTTTTCACAATATGACCATTTGTTTGCAACTCACGCCGTCCATTGACATTCATTGAAACTCCACTCTAGTCACCTCAGATTTGAAGGGCAATATCTAAACTGCGACTGTGCCTTCATTTTTAATATTACAGAGACATACTATACTATATATACAATGTAGGTCTGTGACTTGTGATTCTCACAATTTAAAGCTCTTCGCTGTAGGATTTATAGGTTTTAAAATACGACCGTTTGAAGATGGCAATCACCAGTGAAGTGAGCAATTTGGAGCAGTTTGTTTTTAACCGCTCTTCTCTGCCCTATTTGAAATCTATTAGTTCCTGTTGGCAGTTGGTGGAATGTTCGAGGGATTTGAAATGGTGGCTGCAGAAACCCTGTGTAACAAGGCTGCAATATGAAGATGCTGTTATATATGTATTAATAAAGTGAGTACTTTGTTATACAGGAATTATTGACTGATTTGTACAAAACATCACAGTGGCAGCAGGGATAGCTGAATGTTTTGATATAAATTGGTACATGTATATCCCTACATGGCAAGACCACTTACTATTATCTCACATATATATTTTCATTCTTATTGAGCAATTTGGAGCAGTTTGTTTTTAACCGTTCTTCTCTGCCCCTGCTGTAGAGTGAGTGAACCACACTCCAACCTTTCCACAGTTACTCCAGCCACTCCAGCCACTCCAACCACACAACAGTTACTCAAGCCACTCCACCCAGTTACTTCACCCACTCCAGTTGTAGACTACTGGTGGAGGCAAGAACACGTCACACAATTTCCCCAGAAATTGTAGCTTTTCTAGTTTTATATGTAATACACTTGATACCAAAGATCATGATTTTTATGACTACTCCACATTGAGTAGAATGCATTGCCTGAAAAATACCACACTGAAATGTTCAATGAGGATTGGTTTTTGTTCTCTTGAGGTAAAAAATAAATAAATATAAATGTAATTTTAAAAACTACAAAATGAGTGTGTGTGTATGTTTGTGTTTTAGATAGCCCAGTCTCCAGAAAAATGGTCACAATGTCACATGTTCTTCAGCTTTACTTTGTGATTATTTTCAACCTTTCCAAACATCATGTTACCTTTTTATCTAGCGTAATCTAATTTTTCTGTGCACTGGAAGTCGAATGAGTAATGTTACTATACAACATTTTATGACCCAATTCAATTATTTGTTTTTCTTCTAGTTGTTTATGTTATTGTTATGATTAATTAGTTCTGAGGAAAATGTGCTCATAAAAGCGGTAAGTCACAAGTTCTTGGCAAATTCATTGATTACCGCTGCTGTGAAATATTGCTACAATTTGTATTGGCAGTCATTGTTTGAAATATTTAAGCACAGTGCTTTCTCAATGAATTTATTATTCTGATAACACAACAAGAAAGCATAAATTGCACATAACCTCGTAAAACGAATTATGTTGGCAAGTGAATGACTATCTACAACATTCAGAATTTTATGTTAAAGAAATGCAGTTATTTAAATATTTATAGCACAAGAGTCGAGTACAGCCATTTTAGAACCAGTTAATAACGAACAGCCATCAAGGGAACCATTATTATAACAGGAAAGTGCTTTGTAACTCCTGTAACTTAACTAGTGTAGAGGCAGGCAATCAAATTTAATTAAAAGCAGTCAAAAATAAACTGAACAATGAAATTCTGTTCTTTCCCAGCACTAAATATTCTGTTCTACCTGTTACAGAAATCGAAACATGTTATAAAAATGGTAATCTGCATTTTATTAATGCATTCCCATTTTTTTTTTTATTCTTTATTTTTGTTGTGTAGGTGATTACAAAGCATAGTCATGCGCCACAACGGCGTGCTTTTGTTTTTTTTAACATAGGCTAAACAGTGAAGGGTTTGCACATTTTTTTGTTGTTGTAAAAGAAACATAGTAAGCTAGGCTAGTATGTCTAATCGCTTATAAACTATCTGCATTAACTGCAATGGGTTGTCATCGGCATAGTAAACTAGTCAGCTTTGTCTAAGCAATTATGCATTAACTACACTTGGTTATTGACAACATAGTAACCTGGGAAGGTATGTCTAAATGATTTTGTACTATTTGCATGAACTACATTTTTATAACATAGAAAGATCAATTGTGTGTTAGATAGCTTATCAGTAAATAATAGCATTCTTGCAAGTGTGTGACATGGCAGATCTAATGAAGTTCTAGCAATATTCGTGGAAACAAGATTAAGTACATTGTAGGGAGCTTAGTTGCTAACCAGCCCTTCTAGGAGTCTGCACAGTTAAATTAAACAGAATAAACATAGTTTCTAACTTGCTTAAAAGCTAGCTGGTCAAGGCATAGGTATTCTGAGCATGTCTGCGACTGACTATGATCCCCTGTGCTAGCACACAAGAAACACAGAAAATAGGTAAGAGCTGCCAGCAGTCAGATGTGGGAGTTCAATTGCGAAGGCATAGAAAAAGAAAACAGGTAATATTGGGCACTTAGCCTTGCAAGAAATTACAGTCCCGGTAGGTTCAGCCGATGCCTTGTTGGGGCTGGTTGTGTTCACTCTGTATCTTTCGTAGTAGCCCGTGGTGTATCCTCAGTGCGAGGGGGCGCCAAGCTCCTGGTCCCTGTGGAGGAGCGTTTGCTGGTGGGTGATGTGCCCTCCAGTCTGGGTGCTGAGTTGGGCTTGCCTGTCTTGGGTTGGTCGCCACCCTGGGTCTTGCGCTCCTTTGTTTCACCCTCCGGGTCGGGTTTGTCGTGCCCCTCCGAGGCTGAAGTCTCCGAGCAGGTCGTGGGGGTTTTCTCCTGGGGTTCGAATGTAGACCCGAGCGGGCTTTTTGCCGGAGCTGGATTCCCGTAGGGGTATGAGTAGAGGGAGCTTCTGCCTTCCTTCGCTGGAAACCTCGTTGTGAGGTGCGCGGCCAGTCCGCAGTTTGTGGTATATGTGCCGGAGGCTGCAGTCGAGCTTTCAGTTGCCTCCAGAAGGAGGTGAAGATGGCGTTCAATCGGAGCTCTGTTTCCCGCCATATGTTCTGTGAGTAGGTTGTGTAAACAGTAACCGCCATTTTGGGGAACTCTGTGATGGGCAGTTCGGATCTTGTGGTCAGTTTTCCTCCACTTTGCAGGGGTATCTCATAGGGGTAGACCAGGATGACCCCCACCGGTCCAGAGGGGGGGATTGAGGGCCCAAGGCTTGGTACTTGGCTGGTCGGGGCATCAAGAGAGCAGCCGTCCCTCCCACGCCCGCCATGCGTGTAGGCCTCACCATAATGTCAGGTGAATGGGGTTTAGTGCGTCGCTTGTTTGGTGTCTGCTTGTGCACCCCGTTGTCACCGCACTCTGGGTAGCCGTTATGTCTCGATTGTTTGCCGTTTTTGCTTCGAAAATCAGCTTATTTTGCCATAATCGGCAGGAGCTGCTGTGTTAAGCGTCCTCTCTGCCACGAGGTCAGGCCCCGCCCCCCGCATTCCCATTTTTTAACATTAATTTGTATTACTGCTTTTTCAAATATTATGTTTGGGAAATATGTGAGTACAATATGTGTGTTATGTAGGGAAAAATAATAACAGAATATTATAGTGGCTTGGGGATGTCCGGGTAAATCAAATTAAGGTTCCAGCTCTGTTTTCCGAGACAAACCGTCTGCATTGCCATTTTGTTTGCCTGGCCAGGACATTGTCAGAAAGCTGTCTTTTATCCCCCTTTCTATAAAAAGTATACATATGAAGGCTAGATTTGAAGAAGTGGATGGCAGCATAGTGAAATTTAAAATTTACAGTTATTTTCAAATGGCAGTGACATTTCATCATACACCCCTTAAGGGTGACCTCATGATGTCACACATACTCACCCAGACTTTTTAGTTCCCTTCACTGCAAACTGAGTGCAGAAACCCCCAATGCAGGTATATATAATTGTTTCAGGAGGAAGATGCAAGCTCGTTAAGAGCAGTAGGATCTAAATAGATTAGGTGAATGGGCTTGCATGACCCACAGTAAACCTCATGCCCCATGTAGATTTCACCATTTATTTTAAAAATGGTCCTTCCCATTTTGTTTTTCTGTAGGGGTGAGGGAGGAGCAAATATGGCTATGACTTGTAAAAACAGAATATGAAACATGGCGGCCTTATATAGGTGCTGTTGGACATGGAATCTGAGAGAGATAAGAGGATTGATAGTCATGGTAGGATAGATACAACAATAGGCGAGAGACAGAGAGACTGGTTGGGGTTGGAAGGCTAGAAAGCTTTGTAATAAACATTGAGGGGTTGTCACCCAATAAGAAGAGGCAGGCACCATTTAAAGCTGATATACACATATATAGACCTCAATTTACTAAACTTTCCAAATAATTCAATACAGTTAGAAAAATATATTAGTATTTATCTGAGGAAACCACTATTAAGGTCTATAGGAAGTTTTGTAGATAAATAATTTAGAAAGTTTTCCAGCGGTATTGACTAATTTTTGAAGCTTATTAAATTAAAGGGCCAAAATTAAGCTAAGTGAATAAATGAGATATTTATTCCACCAAACAGGACAGTTAAGGAAGACCCTGCATGACTAAACCAGTAGTAAACTGTCATGCCATTCTGTCCTACACCATATAATGAAGATTTTATGATAATTCTGGTCTACATTTGTGTACATTTACTGGCAGCATAATTCTCTGTACTTTATAATTGAAACACAGTCCAATCAGATGGTTAATACTATCCTGCTTTCTGACATGATTAGATATGAGCTCAAATTCTATATGAATGAAATTACTTGGAAGAGGAGTAAATTGAATGACTGTTGAATAAAACATATACTCAATGGCAGATATAGATCAGTTGACAGATCTTTAGAATGTGCTTTTATTGTGACAATACATTAATGACATTGGTTGCCTGCTACCTTTAAAAAGCACACATTGGATGCATCACCATGGGCTTGAACAGGACAAATGCAGAAGACAGAAGTAAATTAAAGATTCCTGCCATATTAAATGTTTTATTGGGAATATGCTGATCTTCAATATATATATAGTGCTTAAATATTTACGATTTTCATTTTAAAAAGTCATGAGCAATATCTATCAGCTCCTATAATCACATATTTAAATGTATTGATTTCCCACGACTAGATATGTTTCACTTCATAAAATATGATGTGCATTGAGACACATTCATAGTTTCCTGCTATGGATTGCAAACACATTAAAATAATCATGATGTCCGGAAAGTAAGAGACAGACAGACAGACAGACAGACATTAAACTGGCGTAAATGAATATTTTTAAAATGGTGACAGAGGTATATTTAGAAAGAGTTTGAGAAAGAATGGGACAGTTTCACATGCAAACACATAGATGATTCTTGTTATTTTATTAATTAATAACAGAACATTTAGTTGAATAAGTGCATTTTATGATGTGGACTTCATCAAAACCCATACATATGCTACAAACCACTTGGTACAAATTAGCTATTGTATCTCTTAAAATACTAAATAATTGGCTGAAAACTGTAAATGTATTCATTAATTATTCTTCAACTGTAAAATATAAATAATTTTGATAATTACATTTACTGCAAAATTGTTTTAAAAATGGATCATTATACCAATCATCTCTGGTGAATTACAATTCCGTGAGACTTGACAATGAAAATTAGTCATCATTTTGTTATCAAGTTTTGGTGATTTATGAACATAAAAGCACAATAACTAATGTCATATTACACCCTTTGGAGGGTAATTGCCATGCTGTTTATATCAGTTCCTTTAAACCATAGCTTTAGCTTTTAATCATTTACTGAGATGTGTAGTTTAAGTGGAAGTGAAGCTCTGCCAACAGCTTTTGAATTTAGAATTAATATAAAAACGACCATAACAATAATTGCCAGGCTTTCAGCTGAAATCATTTTAACTCAAATATGGCCAATCATAAATGACTTATAAAATATGAAATTTCATATTGTAATTTCCATAATTCATCTCACTAAGTCCTTAGGCATGATAAATGGGGACATTAAGTAACAAAGGCAGAGTTATGCAGCTTGCTTAATCATTTAAAAATGAAAAAAAAAATGAAAAAAGAAAAACCTTAGGGATATTTAAATTTAGAAAATGGATTATATCCTTTATATCATGATGGCTCATCCCATAAAACAAACACTATTTATTGTATATGTAAAATAAAATCGTATCAAATATTTATATGAAGTCATTTTCTCTATATTGTGTAAAACATACATTAAATGAAAGCTATATTTTTCTTATGGTGTTCTTCCAAAACGTTGGTTGCTATACATCCATCTGCCAGGTGCTAACATTGAAATAGTTACTTAAATATGTATTGATAAACTATCTAAGATAACCTTTTCATACTCTCTGTATGGTGTTTTAAAAAGAAGTTCCTGAATGGAATTTTCAAGCCATTGCATATGAAATAAAACGATTACTTCCTCAGTTATGTATTTACTTTAAAATGTTTTAAAGTTTAGGCATTAAAGACTATGTATTATATAATATGATTATGCAAAAACACAAGTTTAAAAAGATAGATGTCACTAGTTAATAGGAATGCAAATGCATGTGAAATACCACAAACCGGCCCACTTTGCATATTAAAAAAAACATACTTTCTATTTTATTCTTACTGCTTTCCAAGTTATTTTTATGTGTATAAGCCTTGTTTGAGGAGGGGGGTTAATGAATCTTTTTTTTTTTTTTAATTAATTTGGAATGTTTCCATGAAGATCAAGTCAAAGAGTGTGTTATAAAATTATTTTTTAACTTAGTAGAGGAATACCAAACATTTTTTAAGCAAAACTACTCTAGAGACCTGTTCCAGATTCAACTCTCTAGAGCTTTACTCTGTAACAGATACGCTTATAGTAACCTGTGAATTTATTTAGACTCACAAAAACATCTTCAAACCATGTGAATGTTGTCAGGTTTTTTTTATGTGTTTCTTAAGGATGTACTACGTTTTTCAGATGCATGCAGATTATGTCCTTGAAAGGGATAATGCAAATGAAAGATTAAATATGCATGTTTCTGGGTTTCATTTTTTCCTAACCTAAGCAAACCAGCTAAAAAAAATTAATTTTAATTTTTGTAGATTTAAATTTGGTCATTTAACATGCATGTTATATTTTATGAATTTACTAGTATTAACTATCTTTCTAAACCATGGCAGTGTTTGAATTTCTATTTGATGCAGACACAGGATACCACTGTATATAACATAGAATTTATCAATTAATGGGTTCATGTTTTATAAAGTCACTTATTATTTTGAAAAATTAACAAAACCACTAAGACATTGTGTAATATATATAGTAAATGATGAATTGACATTTAGTTGTAATTAGACTTTTACACAGCAAAAAAAAAATGGCTCAGCTAAACTGTTTTTTCTTCTTAAAACAGAGAGTTATTCAGGACAAATAAATATCAGTCGAATGTCAGTCCAGCAGAATTTCAGTACCGAAAACTCAGTTCAGGAACCAAATCAGATCACCAGAACAGTGCAAAAATGGCCAATCAGTGTACTGCAAAATATATACGTAATATAATGTACTGCAAAATGTATATATGTGATAACGTACCGCATAATATGGACATTATATAATATTATTATTATTATTTTACTGCACCTCAATTTTTTTTTTTTTTTTTATAAATTCTTTATTTTATTGTGCGAGAATGAACATACATGCATGCAGTGCCACGACAGCAGCAGCAGGCTGAATAAAACAGTTGTTAAACATGTGTGACATTTGATATAGCTGCACATTTTATAAGTTGTATAGGTCAAGCGTAATACAAATATATTCATCGGTAGCTACATAAACAGGCTAGTACTAATTGTGATGGTGTCAGTGAGAAATGACAATACAAATACAAGCTTAAACTGAATGCCTATTTTAAGATATAGTAAGAAAATCGGCACAGTGTTTTTTGTAATAGCCAGTAACAGGTAGCTAATAGCTTAATAGCAGGTTAGTTTTCTCAGACAAGTGAGCAGGATATGTAGCTTGTCTCCATTGCCCTGAGCAGTAGGTTGGTGTCAGGTTATAGAGAGAAGTGGCTGTTGAGGAGCCATAGACAGAGAAAGGCATATAGAAGACATGGAAAGTATATGTAAGCATTTTCCTTGCTAATGACTGATACAGAGGGTTAATTAACTCAGCTGCTTCTCTCTTATGGCATCAAGCCTATGTGACAGTCCCCCCCCCCCCCTCTGGGTCAGCCTACTCCAGTCCTTAGCAGAATGGATGTGTCATCCATCAGGCGATCTGCGCCTGTACGGGGACCTCTCCAGCCCCAGGCTTGTTCAAGGGCCGGCATCTGTGTACCACAGACCTGGTTTCCTGCAGCAGTCCAAGTCTCTTCCCTGCCGGGAGTGATCGGAGGGTCGAGGTGGTGCTCGCTGCGAGGCGCGGGCGATCTTCCGATCTTGTGGGCGATGCGGGGTATGTATGCCCCTTGTGGCTCTCAGCCTGGGAAGGCGAGCTGTATGTTTCGCGTGTTTCCTCACTGGAGTGCCGCCTTGAGTAGGTCTCCTCTCAGGCAGTCGCGCTGAGTTCCCGGCTCCTTTACGCTTGCTTGCCTCAGTAGCTTGGGCGCGGTGCTTTAGTCGGAGCCAGAAACGGTAGAATATGGCATCCAGCTTCTTCAGGATGTCTGCCATGTGGTCATTGGTGGTTGCTTGCTTGGGACTCACAGAGTTTAGTTGCGAGAGAGTGGCATTCGCCATTTTGCAGCAGCTGTATTTTGCTCAGCGATCTTGTCTGTGTGGTACGCGTTAGCTTAGTCGTTCTAGGAAGCTTTAAGTGGACTGGGTTCACCCCCACCAGTCCGGGGGGGGGTTGGAGTGCTGCGGTACCTAACTCCGGGTAGTAGCGCGGGTGGATCGGCCGCCTCCCCCACTGCCTCATCCCAGGTAGGCTGCAACAGAGTTCCCGGGCTCTGCGGGTGAGTGAGTGCTGGCTTGCGTTCGGGTTTTGCAAGCCCGGGTCTCCTGACCTTCGTTGAGTGGGTTGCTGTCCGTGGAAGCCCCAACATTAGGTAACATACCCCGAAATCCAGCTTTGTTGCAGGAGCTCTGGCTTTCCACGTCTTGCCGGCTCAGAGGTCAAGCTCCGCCCCCTCAATTTTTCATCTAAATTGTTCACTTCTCACTAGATTTGTGAATGAAATTAGCATTTAGTGACTGAATTAAAGTTTGGAGTGAAATTAATCTCCAAGTCTAGTTGTTATATGGATAATTTTAAGTGACTACAATTTAGAAGGATATGCCAGTTTTAATCTCTCTCTCTTTTTAGAAGTCCATTGAGTTCCATGATACAAATTAATGGTTGTGAAAATAAATATTTCCTATACTGTATTTTCTACAGGTATCTAGCATCCTATTAGCATCCTATTTAGTTAATATGATTTTACTAAATAATATAAATACAAGTTCAAGTTTTGCATCGCTCAGCTAATAAGACAGTGCATTTCATACATTTTCATGCTTTCTATTCAAATATAGCGGAATCTGGAAAAGTACAACTTAGCTACTTCTCTAATTTAGCTAAACTGAACAATAAAGGAAGAAACATACTAGCATTGCCTCCTAATTGTCCATCAAGTTCATGATATAAATTAATGTCTTTATCGTTTTAACTTTGTTACTATGTCTTTTTTTCTAGGTTTGATTATTATATTATACTTTAATATCACATTCCATTAATTTCATAGATTTACTATGTATTACTAAAGCACATGTCCCTTTGTCTCCCTCCCTTGTGCCCCCCCAGTGACAAATAAGGGGTTAAAACCCCTTTATTCAATTGTATTCCCAACCCATTAGTGTCCCTCTGCTCCCCTCCCTCACACCCCCAAGTGACAAATTAAGGGTTAAATCCCATTTTTACACTTACCAGATCTGACGTCCCTTGGTGCTGGGTCGGGCTCCTCTGACAGCATATGTGCATGTGCGGAGAGCGCTGAGCATGCATTGGGCCATCCCCATAGAAAAAATATTGAATTGATACTTTCCTATGGGGATTTAGAAGACACTGGATGTCATCATTCAAAGAGTGAGAATGTACAGTGTTAAACTCAGTGAATGGCCAAAAAGCTACTCTCTTAGCTGTCTTGTAGACAGCCACTAGAGACAGGCTTAACCCTGCAATGTAAACATTGCAGTTTCTCTGAAAGTTCAATGTTTCCAGCAGCAGGGCTAAAATGACCAGGACCATTGCACCCAGACCACTTTAATGAGATGGTGGGGTGTGGGAGCTTACAGTGTCTCTTTAAGTTAATAATAATAATTTAGCAGATAATATTAGGTTTAACTGTTCAAGGGACATTCTAGGCACCATAACTTCTCAATCTCATTGAAATGGTTATTGTGTCTGTAGTGCCTTGGAGTCCTTCCATGGCTTGGTGTTAAACTGTTTTTACATGAGGATCCTCACAACCTCGTCCCCATTGGAGAAAAGTCCATGCTCTGCACATCTGGGAATCCGCCTTCAGTGTTAAGCTGTTCAAACTATGCTAAATTAATGGGGGCATCCCACAATACCTGCCACCAAGGATTGTAACTCCAACTAATCTCTCATTGCTGTCCTAACATTAAACAACTCTCCTTAATGTATACACTATCCCTAATTCTTAAACTAAACTATCTTTAACTCTTTTCTTAACCCTAGCTCTAACATTAACACTAATCCTTGCATACTAACTCTAGCTGAAACATTCCATATAATATACGGGTGAAGCATATACAAAGAAAAATGACATCTCAGGGTTTGCTATCCAGGTGATTTATTATGATGTCTCCAGAACCCTTAAGAGGGTCATAATACATGGTTTAACATTTTTAAGCCATAGATTAGTAAGCTAAAACTTCTTCAAGTCTGGAAAATTTAGCATTTCAAATTATCTCTAAAGAAGTAAATGCAAATACTCCAAATTTAGCCTAATGTAATAAGACCCATATCTAGATCTTATTTATGGAAAGAAAAAAGTCATATGAAATGTTTCGCTGTAAAATGGAATTTATTAAGAATTTATAACAGCATTACTGTTATATATTATATCATATATTAAAAATGATTAATGTAGTAACTTCAATTTCCAGATTATATTATTTTTTTAACTGGATATATTCATATAAAAGTAGAGTTCAATAAACTTTTTCCTACCATATCATAGTGCTATTATTACTATTATTACTATTATAGTTTATAAACCATCAACATATTCTGCAGCACTGTATATGGATCCAGTAAGTATAACTACATGGACAAAGCTACAATATGTCTGAGACAACACCAAATTGCAGACAAATACAAGAGGTGTACTTATATTCTTAGATCAGGGATTCCCAACGCAGTCCTCAAGTACCCCCTACCAGCCCAGGATTTAGGAATAACACTGTTGTGCCTAAGTGTTTTTTCTTTTTCTTTCTAAAAAAACCATAGACACAACTGGGTAATCCCTAAATCCCCTTTAGGGGGTACTTATCTAGATGAACTTATCTAGATGGATAGGAGAGGTAAGAAACAAGAGGTTGGGATTGCAATGGTGAGAATGATGTTAATACAGAGTGAGATGGGGGCCTTTATTGGTTAAAGCAGTACTGCCATGCCAAACTTACCTTTCTTTAATCGCTTCCTCTTCTCTCCCTCTCTCAGGATCTGTTTTTCATTTCTTACTGTCTGTTCTAGTTCCCACCCATGAGCAGCGGGTGGGGGCCCTGAATGAAAATGGGGGTGGGGGACCTATTGTCCTCCTCCACCCGGCCTCCACCCATGAGTGGTGGATAGGGGCCCTAAATTACTGTCTAAAATGACTAGTCATCCCCATTTTCTTTAGGGCCCCCCATTGTAATTTATGGCCCCCACCCGCTGCTCATGGGTGGGGGCCGGGGGAAGAACAATAGGTCCCCCCCCCTCATTTTCATTTAGGGCCCCCCACCTGCTGCTCATGGGAGGGGCCAAGGGGGATCCTATGTCCCCCATTTAGTTGAATAGCCCCCACTCACGGGCCACGAGTATGTCCCTCTCGCTAGTTAATAGATGCCCCACCATGGGGCCATTTGTTGGAAGGGGCCACTTAGTAGACATGGCTCATACCCGCGGCATAGCGAGTAGGGGCATTCAGGAGATTTCAACCTCCCTTATGCTATTATGGGGTTCATATTAACTCCCATAGAGTGAGGGAGGACATGGGGGGCTTAGGAGGTGGCGTAGAGCACTGCTCCCTGTCGCTTCAATTTTTAAATTTTACAAGGAAGGAGCTGCTCGCCGGTAGCTCCTTCCTTGTAATAAACTAAACGAACGAAGAAACAAACACAGATATTCGGTGTATGTTTGTTTGTCTGACATTTCTATTCATTCATTCGTCTTTCTGAATGAAATTCCCATTCGAATGCCCAAGTGTTTAACTGGGCATGCACTGGAATTTCACAGCGCTATTTAGTGTGGGCAGATGATGTGTCCCACAGGGACTTCATCTACCCACACAATGATGTGTAGGATAGAGAGTAAAAAATAGGTAATATGGGAGGCTTAAGGGCATTTGGTGTTGACTAGGGGGACAATTAGATGTAGTGGAGTCGGGAGGGGGGTTAAAAAAACGGGATTCGGCCATGACAGTGCCACTTTAAGTTTAATGCGTTACTTACAGTGTCTTTGGTTAGAATGTTTGTTGCAATGTAAAAGTACCTGAAAGGGACACTATGCACCCAGACAACTTCAATGAGCTAAAGTGGTCTGGATACCTAGTGCCTCTGCCCCCTTAGCCTTGCAACTGCAATTATTGTAGTTTCTGAGAACCTGCAATAATTACATTCCAGGGTTAAAACTGTCAATATTGGCTGTCAATTAGACAGCCAATAGAGGCACTTCTTGGTGGTTTGGCGACTTTTGGTTGCCTAAATGATGCTGGATGTCCTCATGTTTTGTATAAGGACATCCAGGGTCATGCAAAAACCCACAGGAACGCATTGTAACAATGCTTTACCATCGGGTGGGCCTAATGTGCTTGCAGTGTTTGGAGTGCATGCACACTAGCACCCCCATTGGGTGACTTTACAGGAGGCTTATTCAGCACCTGTGATGGGTTTAGGTAAGTACTGTAAGGACTTTTTAACCCTTTCTATGCCAGGTGGTGGCAGGTGGTGGCAGGGGAGGGGCGTGAGAAATCTATAGTGCTAGGAATACAGCTTTTGTATTCCTAGCACTCTAGTTTCCCTAAAAAATGTTAAAAAAAATATATAATGCTGTTTTAGATTTTAATTGTAGCATTCAATTAATGGCTTCACATTCAATGAGCAGCTTTGCTGGCTAGACAAGCAGCTAGTCTACAAAAATAGCTTCAGTACACATAAGAGTTGAAACACTTGGCAGCAGATAATCTCCAGACAGATACATGTTCCCATATCAATAGGAATCAGTAGCATTTATCATCCAAAAGAGAAACAGGAGGGAAATAGGGCCATTCTTGTTTACAATTGTGATGCTATTTTGTATTTTAGAATGATAAATGGTAACAATTAATTATCAAAATCCTGACAAAGAAATTCACTTTCATTATCTGCATTCAACGGGTGAGAAATTAACTCTTTAAAGTTCGTTCTATTTTAGAATTATTTTTATTTACTTTATTTTCTTACAAAAAAAGAAAATAAAGACAAATTTTGAAAAACGTCCTGTGGAGAGGAATTGTTAATATTTTCCTATTCCTTCACCTCTACCAATTCCGTTGAAGTTAGATAATACTAAACTGTTGGAGTTTTGTCTTTTTATCATGAAGGTCTAATAATTTCACTGAGTGATGTGTTAATTATAATTAATTAATTATTTTTCAAATGTTTTTGTGGTTTTTATTTTTTCCATAAAAAATATAATTATGCACATGCCAAGTTTTGTCAGTAGTGGTGCTACCTTAAAGTCCAAAATATATATAATATACTGATCAGGGAACAGCAGACACAAACAAATACAGTTTTATATTTTATAAGGCTACTTAAAATCACCTATCTCAGCAAACAAATATGGGGATTCAGTTCCACCAGTATGTCACCGTACCCCAATACTGGTGGATGGTACACTAATTGTAACATGGGCGATTAACATGCTAACTGCAATACTTACTGTCAAACCTGCTTCCTTGCTTCAGGCTCTCCTCAATTTATGTTCTCCTCCAAACCTATAGTGGATGGGTGGGATGCTAGGCTCAGTAGAAATCTACAAAAAAACGGAAATTGTAGACACACCCAGAATATGCTTTTGTAAGTAGTGCTGCTGCCGTAAAGACCACAATACATACAAAATAGAGACTAGAGAACAGTGCACACACAGAAGAAATACATTTTACAATGCTATTTAAAATCACCATCTTAGCAAATTAATTTGTGAATTCAAGTAAACCATATGGACATATTGTGTCCATATGACAACCTATCCACTATAGATGTCCCTTTGGAGGTGACCACAGGAAAGCATTTAGGAGAGTCTCTGGAAACAGTTTAAGTAAGTATTGCAGTTAGCATGTTAATCTCCCATTTTAAGATTGGTGTAGGACCCACAGATATTGGGATACTGTGACATAGTGGTGGGCTTAACACAATATGGCCATATGGTGCAACTGTATCCTCATATTTGTTTGCTAAGATAGGTGATTTTAAGTAACCTCATAAAATGTAATGTTGTATTTTCCTTGGGAACAACAAAAGGTCTCTCTGGTCTTCAAAATCCATTCTGTCGCATTTTGTATTTGAATTCAGGTTTTTCTAGTGGATATTTTTTTTTCTTTATTTTCTTTTTCTTTGTGGCACAATGTGGTGATTTTTTTTAACCATATTTTAACAATTGACAATGTTATAATAATGGTGGAAATGTAACACCAAGAATACATTTTCTTGTATTTCTAACTGATACACAATGACCTCTTCTTATATACATAGTTTCGGTAAAGCTTCCATCTGCTTCACTTTGTTATCATTGCCTTTTAGGTTTTAAATGGTGTTTATAATCTGAATGCATTTCAACTTCTAACAGAGCTATATTTACAACGCGAGAAAAAAAGACTTGCTAAATATTAGCTGATATGTCACCCAGAGATTGAATCTGACACATGCATTTGTAACCTGTCACATCTGTTCCATATAACAACTTGACGCCTCTGCACTCTTCACTTGTCAGGATTTTACATCATGCGCTTTTGTTACGTCAATGTATCCTATATGCGTTACAGGACGGTAAAACAGCCACTGAGAATGTTTAATTATGCAAGAACGTGTGCAAAACATTTCTTTTCTGACATGAGGTGTGGATGAAATGATTCATTCAAGGTAATTTAAGACATAGAATTCTGATTGCATCACTAATCCATCAGCAAGTCATCCCTGAATAAGATCTCTAGTGGATTGTCTTGTGGTAAGCAAAGAAAACTTAAGTTGTTCACAAGTCCATACAAAATGTATGAATTTAACAACCTAGCTTAGCAGTAAAGAAATAAAAAGTTGCTTAAAGGGATACTATAAGCACCAAAAGCACAAAATCTTAATGCATTAATTTTGGTGCAAGAACCCTTTCTCTGAAGTCTGATAAATGTAAGTGTTGCCTTTCCCGAGAAACTGTAATGTTTACATTTGTAGGTCAAGCCTCTAGTGACTATCAATCGGACAATTAATCAGTAAAATAGATTATCAAGACATATTTTTCATGAGGAGATGTGGCTGTCTTTATGAGACTGTCTAACATTGGATGGAGTAAAAAGTTTGGTTAATTCGAGACAAAGCTGCAAAAACTGGAAGACAAATTGGCAGACCATGAGGATAGGTTGACACTGATGATTCTGCGATGCACAGCAAAACCCAGATTACCTAAGAGACTCACCAAGGACTGGTCTACCATTTCAAAACCTATTTGAACCTATTTAAATAACCCAGTAAATCCTGCTATTGGCTGATTTGGGTCCCATGACTCCAGAACGTGCATGCACAGTGCAAAAATGATGCCGCACGCACGTTCACATCACTAGTGACGTCATTGTGGGCGGCATTATTAATTAGCACTGTCTTGCAGCGGCTGGCGTCCCTCCCAATGCTGGACCTGTCCGCCGATCCACAAGCTGCATGAAGGGAGAGGCTCTGGGGGTGAGGAGAGTAACCTCTCCCTCCTTTAGTGTGACCGCACCAATCAGGCGCAGCCATACTTTTGTGAGGATCAGGTGTGGTCACACTAAAGTGCCGATCAGGCATCATGATACAGAGGTGCAGGTACCTGGAGACTTAATGAACATTTACTCATCAGCCCCGCATTAGTATTCCAAATCACAACTGACTTGCAAGCCTACTTTGAATTTACACCCCTCCTGACTCTTCCATAGACCACATCTGGTTGGCCCATAAGGCCTACAGAAGGGACATATTTATTAAACAAACTAGCTACGCCAAGAAGGAGTGAGAACTTAAATACACCTCCCTCCTAACGGATCTCGTCACCTTGACACATACGAACAAGCAAACTCCTTCACCCGTCTCACACTCAAAACTACTACGATTACAATCCCAACTTCGGGACTTAGAATTGGCAAAAAAACACATTCCTATTGCAGAGAATTAAACATCATTTTTTTGCCATCAAATCTGGTGCGCTATTGGCATCTAAACTGAGATCTAAAGCTGTCGCCTCCAGAATCGCCAACCTGGTGGAACCTGGAAAAGGGAAAAAAATTCTAGACCCTCAAAAGATTGTGAATGAATCGGCTGTTTTTTATAGTAATCTCTATAATCTGCACGACGATTGGTCGACCCCTATGCCTACAAAACATGATACAGATCAATTCCTCGACACTCTTGATCTCCCCACCTTGACTGACAATGATAGAGACCACCTAATGTGACCGTTTGAGATCCAAGAAATATCAGACTTAATCACCCAACTGCCGACACTTAAAACAACAGGACCAGACAGACTCTCTAATAAATATTATAAACAATTTTCTGCAATACTGGACCCCCAACCTCAGAAGGTTTTTACACATGACAACACCATAGGGACCATGCAGACAGAAATGTTGATGGCACACATTTCCATCCTCCCAAAAGCGGGCAAGGCCTAGAGCAGAAGTAAAAAATGTCAGACCTATCTCATTACTGAATTGTGACGCCAAAATTTATGCCAAACTGATTAGCAATAGGATAGCGACTGTACTGCCCACCTTAGTCCATAATGACCAATCGGGCATTGTCAAGGGCAGTCAGGGATCGGACAATTCCAGAAAGGTGCTGAATATGTTGGCGGAGATGGAGAGAAATAGTGTTGGGGGCCTTTTCCTGGCACTTGATGCGGAAAAGGCCTTTGACAGATTGAACTGGCAGTACATGGTAGGAGAAATTTCACTTTCCGCCAGCACTCATATGAGGAATTATGGCCCGGTACTCTGGACCGGCTGCTAGGGTATCACATGCTGTATTTTTATCTACAGAATATAGAATCACTAATAGCACCCGGCAAGGCTGACCACTTCTACTGTATATTCTCTCTCTCTAACCATTAGCAATAAAAATCAGAGCACATGACGAGATTAGAGAGATTAGAGTGAGAGGCAAGGATTATTGCTTAGCACTTTTTGCAGATGACATTTTCATAGCCATGTCCAACCCTGGCAGGTCCCTCCCCCCTCTTCTGTCTCTGCTAGATACATTTGGGAAAATCTCCAATTACAAGCTAAATTGTGATAAGACCCAGGCACTACCGATAAGACTGGCGAATCATATCATCAATGAGTTACGTAACTCATTCACATTTGACTGGAGCTCCACCTTTCTGGTATACCTTGGCATCAAGATCTCTACCTCCACTGCCAACGTTGTGAAATATAACTATAACCCCCTAAAACACACCTGCATCACGGAACTGAGTAAATGGAAGCACATACATTTATGTTTTTAAAATTCTTCCCTTGGTTATCCTGGCCGCCCACTGTAAATCTCTACAATCGATATGTTTCTCATTTATTTGGGACAAACATAAACCAAGAATAACCCTACGAACTCTACAAAATTCTCTTAAATTAGGAGGAGTGGAACTTCCTAACATATGGCTCTATTACAAAGCGGCCGTCCTGGCTTCAGGGGTCTCATTACATACACCACAGGGTACCATCCAGTGGGTCGATATGGAGAATGCACAACCCAGATTGGATACACTTCTAGACTATATGTGGACGCCTAAGCGGCTGCGTGGGAGGGCTTTTCTTCTCTTCCCTATGACCACTGCAATACTGCAAGTCTTGGACAACATTCTTACTACCTTAGGGGAACAATCCCACTTTCATATCAGGGCCCCTTTGACAGCTTTTAGAGTGGCTTTCCCATGGGTCTCGCTTGAGGGTTGGACACAGAGAGGCATCATGAAGATGCAGGATCTCTACAAAGATGGGGAAGTCATGCCCTTTTTGACACTGAAACGCACATATGGCATCCCAGATTAGGAAGCATTCCTGTTCCTGCAATTTAGGAGCATACTCTCCTCTTATATAAGACCACACACAGCCCCATTAGCTAACAGAACAATTGCACCACTTTCACTGATAGACAGATGTTGGCAAACCCCTATGAAACCTAAAACCCTCTCCCTGGGCTATAGATAGAGAAGGGCTAGAACTCCTACCAGAATACAAATCAACTTCCCAAACACAATGGGAGAGAGAGTGCCAATGCACATTTTCTGACCAAGAATGGCTCAAAATATTGACTAAGGTATACAAATGGACATCATGCTTTACACATATTAAGGCCCATAGGAAGTTAGCCTATAGGTGGTACCTGACCCAACAAAAACTCCACATAATATACCCAATGGCCTCCCCTTTGTGCTGGAGGTGTGAGTCAGAAGCTGGCACAATGTTACACATTTGGTGGCAGTGTGCAGGGATTCAACCACTTTGGGACACAGTACTGACCCTGCTCACGTCCTTAGACATTAAAAACGTTCCCTTGCAACCTAATAGCTGCCTTTTCCTATTGTTCCCAACTACTTTAGATACAAGAGATCACAATTGGTAGCCTTGATAATATTGGCAGCACTAAACTTAATAGCAACAAAATGGAAGATAGAGAACTGATAGTTGTTCCCATTATAGTTTTAAATTTGCCTGCTATGTTGTCTGTCAGAATACAAAATGACTGATCATGCTGGCAGCCACAGTCTTCATAGTTAATAAGATGTTGGTATGTTACATATATAAGATTACTACTATGTATCATAGTTTACCTGCTGGCCACACAGTTGACAGTAAAGCGGTGGTCACAGCATTGGTTATGTATGAACAGACATGTATACATATATGCTGCTTTTCTGTACCCCTCCAACAAAAAAAAAACTTTTAAAAAAATACGAATTGAAAAAAAAAGGGGAGAGGGCCCATATTCTAAACATTAAGGAACACTCCAACATTAAATATAAATGTCTTAATTTTTATTGTTACTGTGTTTCTGTAAATGACTCTTATACAACTACAGATAAGTACTGCCAGGGATGGACTATGGTAAACCAGTATGGTTATTACCAAGGATACTACTGATAAGGTACACTATAGAAATATGGCAATTATAACATATTTTGAGGCAAATGTAATAGGTACAATCTAAGGGTTCTATATTATAAATGGAGCACACCTTTCTGTTGTGGTCAACAATATTTTTCTGTATAGATATCTAAACAACACAAAAGGCATTTATACATTAGAAGAAATTATCGATTTCTCTAGAAGGACTAAAAGCATCATCTATGGACACCACCTGCAATATAAAAATATTATTTGTTCTGCAGTTCAATTTTTGATTATTTAAAGCAGAAATAAACAAGCATTGCTCTTTTGAGATGGATGCTAATAGCTCCTTAACCCCGAATACTGCAGGAAAGGTTTTCTTGTGGCATGCCTTTTACAGTTTTAAAAATAGGTTCACCTGAAGGCCACAGAAAAAAGCTATAATGATAATTGAAAGTATTTGGACTTGAAATTGCGGGAAATTAGATGTACTTTATTAATACATTCAATAAACATTTTCTAGAATAATGTTATCACTAGTAATAGTTACAGCAATTATGAAGAGTACTTAGAGAATTTTAGCCAAGCAAATCACACAATCATTCCGATGCCAAGAGTAGGACAACTGCCAATTGTATAGTGAGCCAAAGAAATACTTCCATCCCCCGCATCAGATCAGGAGAAATGACTGCATAAGTATGTATGAAGAAAAGTAAGCACACAATCAGTTTTTTTTTTATTTCATTTGATCATGCTGATAAATTATCACAATTTCAAAAATGCATCAAAATTCCATTTGATCATTATTTTGCTAATATTATGCAGTAAATGTTATATGAGAACACAGTGATTCATATTTCTGACTGTCCCAGAGTTTTTCTAAATGGGTAGACATACATGATCTGCATCATTTGCATTATCTGGGAATTTAGTGTTTTATTTCAACTTCAGAAAATACAAGACTGTTGTTACAAAAGAAGCGTTTACCATTTTATTTGCTTTATTTCTTTTGGAGCATAAATCAATTTATCATGTAATTATACTAATGATTTAGTCAAACTTAATTCAACTGTCCTTATTGGACCAACTGCTTTGATTCAACTTTTTTCCTAAGGCACTTGTAATATGATTCAATATTAAACATGTAACAATCAAATGAAATATATTAAATATTTAACCTTTGGGTGTAATAAACTTGGCTAGTTTGACTAGATTCTTAAGAAGTCAGGAAATAATATAATTGGATATGACACCTATTTATGGTAACAAGTGCATTATCTTAAATGAATGAGCACAGAAAGAAGGGCGGTTGCGCACACAATAGTATATTGCAGTTATAAATTGTTATATCTGGAATTACAATCATAAAAAACCATCATAGGGTAGTATGAAAATACATAATATG
Organism: Pelobates fuscus; assembly: GCF_036172605.1. Classification (NCBI taxonomy): domain Eukaryota; kingdom Metazoa; phylum Chordata; class Amphibia; order Anura; family Pelobatidae; genus Pelobates; species Pelobates fuscus. The sequence goes on along the minus strand of NC_086321.1, from coordinate 234,168,934 downwards.
AAAGAGAAAGTAAATTGGAGCACTCTCAATATTTAGAGCCATGTAAGTCGGCTCTAAACTATGACAGCATGTAGAAGCATCCACTATTGGTGCTGCAAGCAATGCAGGTCCCCTAGAAAATCAGCGATATTCTTCTGGATAAAAATTACAGGAACCAAGTATAAAGTATAAAATAACTCTTTATTACAATAAAAATCTAGCAAAACGCGTTTGGACCACTCAAACTTGGTCTTCCTCAGGTGAAATATCTAACAGGTAAATACCATGGACATATATAACATATATAATTAATACAAATAAAACACACATGGCATAACTTTACAATAATCCCACCTATCTTGTCCTTATATGGAGTTCCGTTTTTACTTGCCACATCTAAAATGGATGGCGGCCGCTGATTTCTCATGTGTAGATATATGTAGTGCCCTTCCCAACATAGCCATGCGTTGCGGTCAACCATGTGTGATTAGCCTACTTCTGGTATCGGCTTATGATGTGATTTCCAGCTGGCATCATACAAGGGGGTTGTGCAATTCTGCTTTACCGGCAATTCTCAATTATGGGGTGTGTAAAGTTCTTACTACCCAGTTCACTTGTAAACGTCTTATTAGAGTTAAAGTGCCACTTATCCTTTCTGTGTATTTAAGTGCATTATCATGTTTATTGTTGTGACCCATGCTCCAAGATAATTAATTTGACAAATATTAAAAAGAAAAGAAACAAACATGATTGGTTTAAATAGATATCATAGAACACAAGCTCCAAATAAAAATCCTCATAAAGTTTGCCCATGATTGCCAAAAACATTACCTTAAAAAATATACATGTATATCTGTTTATTTCCCTCCTTTGTTTCCTGATTCTCTTTTACCACAGTGATAAATGTAAATATATAGAACAAATACTGTAGCTTTCTAGACCATTCGTAAGTTATTTTTGTCCCAATTAGCTTTCTGTACTTTACGTACTGGCTTCCTTTTGTACCTGTTACATTTCCTTTACATTTTACACTTTAAACTTTACATTTAATTTCAGTCCTTAAGTTCAGTTTTTTTTTTTTTTTTAATTCCCAAGTACATGATAATATTTAAATTGATTGTGTGAGGGATGCCATACCTGGTCTGTTTCTTGCTAACAGAAGCCAATCACATATTAATGGACCACTCAAATATGCAGCAGGAGCATAGACACATGAATGAATGAATGAATATTTATTTTAAATAATTTAATAAACAGATGTAAGACAGAAGCACAGGGTATACTTCTCAAAAAGCTTATATCTTGCAATATCCTCTATATGGTAATTATATAGTTAGGACTACAAGGCTGACTGTTTTAAAGATTTAAAAAAATCCTCATATAGTAAATATGTTTTGTGAAAGTTTTAATGATAATATATTTACTATGTTTTTTTTTTTTTTAATCTATTAATGAGGTTTTGTGGTTTCTTACAAATATTATTTCACCCAGTATGTTACCTCTATGTGCCACTCCATATATATAATATGCAATCACTGGTTCTTATTTAAAAAACAAACAAACAGTTAATTTGGTGTAAGAGACTTATTGATATGTGTTTAGACATTTAGAGATTAGATTTTGGTCAGACCTCAGAGTTGATTCTAATATATTTCTTCCAGAGGGGAAATTTTTTATTTTTTATTTTTTTTTCTATGAAAATCTGATTTTGTTTCTTTATAAATAGAAACTCCTCCTGAGACTTGCTGATGCATTCTGTCTAATACGTAATGTTCTGAAATATATTTTTGCCAGCCGTCCTGAGACATAATCATATATATTTTTTATTAAGTTAGTTCAATTCCATGATGTATACATTATAAAGATCTAACTAGAATGACACAGAACACCTGCCATTTCCAGGTACCTGTTGTTGAACTTACAAAGCTAGGCATTTTTGCTCTTGAATTCCCAGTTTTCATGTATTTGTGATAATGATGTAGTGTTCCAGAGTGTTCTCTTAGTAGCCAGACTATCACAGTTGACACTCAATTAAATTAATAGTCCACATTGGGGAAAGGGAAGTGTATTTATAGCAATGAGGAATCTAAGTGGCCTTGATAAATGGAACATATGTGACAGCTAAGTCTTCTAATACAGAACAATATCTGTCACCAGATTTAAAAAAAAAAAAAAATAGGCTGCTGCCTTGTGGTCTAAAAGGACATGGTACTCGACGTATTCAATTCCTTCAGCACAAGCTTACAGAACCTCTTAATGAAATTTATATTTTTACAGGTCAGGCATTTTGCAGGAAAAAAAAAAGAATAATGGATTGCATTTTTAAATATTTTATTTTTGGCAAGAATTTGCGTTATTTTGTTAAATGCTGTAATGCACATTTAATTTAGCACTCATTGAAGAGCCCTTCTTACATGCAATGCAAAACCATCCCTCCATGAACAATATTCTGATTACACAACAACCCATCTTTCTGCCCAGCATTATTAACAATTTTACATTTTACGGACAATTGAATAATATAAATAATGTTATCTTTCCTGTACCTTTGGTAAAGCATGAAGTCATACCGGGCGCATAGGTACCAGAACTTGTTTATTGATATTAAATAAAAGGGGACTCCTCATGGAAGTATATATGGTTACATGGTTACATGGCATAAAAAAAAAGATTTTATGGAGATTCAACTTGAAGTGAAAACACTTATGAAGCATCAAGAATCATCTTAGCAAGGCTTTGTCATACTGGATGACATGAGACGCTGCAATAATCTCAAGGTTAGAGGTGTATCGAAAGAGATCCCAACGGTAGAGCTTCTACACTTGTTGAAGAGACTGATTGGGCACTTCTAGCACCTAAACAGGCCAAGAATATCACATTCGATTCGATTTTTTGGGTCCTGAATCCCCAAAGGACATCGGAGGTGGCAACTAGAGTGGTGCGATTCTGCAACAACGCAGATAAAGCAGCGGTGCTGGCTGCACTTAAGGCATCTGTATGGACTCTGACAAAACTACGTCTTCAGACAAAGAATTCCATATCCTTATTTCTCTTGCTGTAAAAAAAAAAACTTTTCTTTGCCTTAGATGAAATCTCCTTTCTTCCAGCCTAAATGTGTGACCTCATGTCCTATGTATAGCCCTGTTTATGAATAGATTTCCAGTTAAAGGTTTGTACTGGCCCTGAATATATTTGCAAAATGTTATCATATCCCCTCTCAGGCGCCGTTTTTCCAAACTAAAGAGATTTCAATTTTTAACCTTTCTTCGTAACTTAAATGCTCCATTCCTTTTATCAATTTTATAGCTCATCTCTGCACTTTTTCTAGTGCCATGATATCCTTCTTTAGAACAGGTGCCCAAAACTGTACAGCATATTAAAGGTGTGGTCTTACCAGCGATTTAAAATCATTTTAAATATACCCCAATGAAAAATGACAATTAAATGTGCGCATATTTTCATTTAGCGTATTTATGGAACAATGATATTTCTTACATTGTTTTTGTACATGGGCAGCGGAATGTCCCTTTAAGTAAAGTTTATGGTCTTTCTCATACCTGCAAGTATTAGTCATGAACAATATAATTTAATCTGTTATGTTGTTCTTGGTGTCCAATACAAGCTATAAAGTAGTAAGCAATGGGCACTAGCTTGCCAATCTGGTGATCGGAATATAAACAAAACAAAAAATCCAAATTGAAATGGTATTGCAGTGTGTGTTTCTAATAAGCTTGTGCTGTAATTGAGATTTTTAATGCTCTTTACTTCTTCCTACCATATGTTTGCCATCTACTGACACAAATAATAAATTTTGTTTTACTTTTGTTCACTGCATCAGCATTTTCCAAGGATTTTTATGTGTTTTGAAATACTGCCCATTTTTTACTTTACAGAAAAATTAAAACACAAGGATTTAATTTGTTATAAAGAATAAAATAAAATGAAAGATAAATCTTTTAATAACTTTAGATATGCATTCACCATAGGCTTGCCAGGATAATAAAAGTTGCCGTAAATTAGTATAAACAAGGGAATGCAACCACTGTTTGTTTTAACAACTCTTTTAAGCTTGCATTGTAAAATGTTATGCCAGTAAAGGGCTCTAGGGTCACAGAAAACTAAATGCAAGAGAAAGCCAAGATTGCTAGAACTCAGATGTCAAGAACTACAGATGGAAATTAAAAGAGCATAGAGGTGGAGAAAGCAAATATTTGGCAAATGACTGCTCTTTTCTTATATCTCTAATATAAGGACATTACATAATCTAAGGTTTAAATTACACAAATATATACAAGGGTTGGGCATGGGTTCTTAATAAAATGTCTACTAAACTTGTGTATTTGGTTTCAAACGAACAGGGAATTGTTAAATTTTTTTGGGTGGTCAATATGTTGTTCAAATACCGTAACACTGAAGCACCTTATGGATGTATCAAAATATACGAACTGAACAATGAACACTCTTATTAATTTATTTCATGATTCAAAGTACTGCCCCCAGTGGCAAAAAAAATTAAATGACTGATGGGGCAAAAATAATTAATGTTCAGGAAACAGCCACTAAGTGTTGATTTTATTCACAGATTAAGAAAATCTATATTTCTATATTGACATATTACATTTTTAATAAACATCTAATATATATATATGTAGATTTTTTTTTTCTCATATCCTAATTTTCCTTCTATTGCTTACCTTTTCTGCAGATGCATGCAAATGGAGTCAACATGCACTAGAAACATAGAAACATAGAAACATAGAATGTGACGGCAAATAAGAACCATTCAGCCCATCTAGTCTGCCCAATTTTCTAAATACTTTCATTAGTCTCTGGCCTTATCTTATAGTTAGGATAGCCTTATTCCTATCCCACGCATGTTTAAACTCCTTTACTGTGTTAACCTCTACCACTTCAGCTGGAAAGCTATTCCATGCATCCACTACCCTCTCAGTACAGTAATACTTCCTGATATTATTTTTAAACCTTTGTCCCTCTAATTTAAGACTAATTTATGTCCTCTTGTTGTGGTAGTTTTTCTTCTTTTAAATATAGTCTCTTCCTTTACTGTATTGATTCCCTTTATGTATTTAAATGTTTCTATCATATCCCCCCTGTCTCGTCTTTCCTCCAAGCTATAAATATTAAGATCCTTTAACCTTTCCTGGTAAGTTTTATCTTGCAATCCATGAACCAGTTTAGTAGCCCTTCTCTGAACTCTCTCTAAGGTATCAATATCCTTCTGAAGATACGGTCTCCAGTACTGCGTACAATACTCCAAGTGAGGTCTCACCAGTGTTCTGTACAATGGCATGAGCACTTCCCTCTTTCTACTGCTAATACCTCTCCCTATACAACCAAGCATTCTGCTAGCATTTCCTGCTGCTCTATTACATTGTCTGCCTACCTTTAAGTCATCAGAAATAATCACCCCTAAATCCCTTTCCTCAGATGTTGAGGTTAGGACTCTATCAAATATTCTGTACTCTGCCCTTGGGTTTTTACGTCCAAGATGCATTATCTTGCACTTATCCACATTAAATGTCAGTTGCCACAACTCTGACCATTTTTCTAGTTTACCTAAATCATTTTACCTAAATCATCCCTCCTGGAACATCAACCCTGTTACATATCTTAGTATCATCAGCAAAAAGACATACCTTACCATCAAGACCTTCTGCAATAGCACTAATAAAAATATTAAAGAGAATGGGTCCAAGTACAGATCCCTGAGGTACCCCACTGGGGACAAGCCCAAGCTTCAAATATACTCCATTGACTACAACCCTCTGTTGCCTGTCACTCAGCCACTGCCTCACCCATTCAACAATATTGGAATCCAAACTTAAATATTGCAGTTTATTGATAAGCCTTCTATGTGCAACAGTGTCAAAAGCCTTACTGAAATCTAGGTAAGCAATGTCTACTGCACCACCCTGATCTATAATTTTAGTTACCCAATCAAAAAAATCAATAAGATTAGTTTGGCATGATCTCCCTGAAGTAAACCCATGTTGTCTCTGATCTTGAAATCCATGTGTTTTTAGATGATCAACAATCCTATCCTTTAACATGGTTTCCATCACTTTCCCCACTACTGAAGTAAGGCTTACTGGCCTATAGTTGCCCGACTCCTCCCTATTACCTTTCTTGTGAATGGGCAAAACATTCGCCAACTTCCAGAGTCAGCATGATTCAAACACAGCCCTGGCCAATCAGCATCTCCTCATAGAGATGAATTGAATCAATGAATCTCTATGAGGAAAGTTCAGTGTCTGCATGCAGAGGGAGGAGATACTGAATCACAGGATGCTGTGCACAGTGCTGCCCTGTGCTCTGCTGATAGCAGATCTGAGTGGATAGAGGCATGTTATGCCTCCATCAACCCAGAAGTCCCTCTGGTTCACTCTGAGTGACTGCAACTGGAGGTGTTCCTATCTTTCAATGTAAACACTGTATTTTCTCAGAAAATACAGCGTTTACATGAGAAAGGCTGCAGGGAGCTATAGTTCTCACCTGAACAACCTCATTAAGCTGAAGTTGTTCAGGTGACTAGAGTGTCCCTTTAAAGAAATTGGGGATATGTGAGCAGACAAGTTTTTCCCATACTTCCTTTACACTCTCAAATCAAACTTAGGATCAGAGTTTCAGAGTGCACTATGCATTGTGTTGATGAAGGCAAGATCTGAATATATTCTTTATCTTGTTTGCTTCTGAATCTTTTCTTCAATGTCATTTTAAATGGGTTCTGCCATTCCCTAGGGTTTGTAATATGTTCACTTATTTGTTTATTTGTTTAACAAAGATGTATTTGTGATTCCTGGAAAAATACAATTAAATGCAGAAATGAACACCTTGTTTTATCCTGCAAAAGGGTGAATTCATCTCAGCTTCCTGCCAATCACTGTTATAAAATAGGTCCTTGGCACCTGGCAGTAGACAGAGAAATGGCATACAGACATAGAGTCCTGGCTTTTCCTTTTTTTTAACTGAGTTATGATGTCACTTGCTAAATCTTTAATATAAATTTAAAAGAAAATGCATTAACGCCTGAAAAAAAGTTAAATATAAGTCATAGAAGATTTTTTTTTCCATGTGTAGTTTTTTTCTTTATATGTTTTTCAGTTATGGGTTCCACTTTTATGAGGATGAATAGATTAATTCAATAATAACTCACCATGAGATTCATGGATGTATAGATCTATAACCAGAAAAGGAGACAGATAAATGAGAATGTCAAAGTGCAAATAATGCAGGCAAGCCACTGAAAAATGGGAAAATACTCCCTGAATCCCTCTGATAAACGTCAAGTGTAAAACTGTATTGCAACACATGTGCAAATACACAGGTGAAAATACAGTAGTTATAGTTACCAACAATGTTGAGTTGGAGATCAAACTCACAGTAGCACATCCTTGACTATTTGAGAAGGAAGTGCTACTTTACTAACTGACTGTTGATCCTGGGGATTAAGCCTATTTTGAGACTACAAGCACTTATGCACATATTGATTCATTTAAATTGTGCCACTACATGTGTGAGTGTACCAATTTTCTTTTAATCATTTGTGTATATTACATTTTTGTTTATCTTTTGTTTATCTCTTATATGTGAGTTTGATCTCCAACTCAACATTGTTGGTAACTATAACCACTATATATATTGTGCTTGTGGCGCCTTGCACTGTATTTGCACTTGTGTTGTTATACAGTTTTACACTTGGCTTGTATAGATCTATAAGCTAAGACTTTCTGAACCTGTAAACCATTCATAGAGTGACTGAGCATAAGAGTGATACAATAATTTGTCATTTCGAGTTTCAGTTTAAAATGAGTTAAATTGCTTCACTCATAAATGTTAGATATAAATTTGTCCAAGATAAATTAACCCCTTAACACCATTACGGTGTTCTATGCCGTCCCCATTATAATGGGCTTTAAAGCCGTTGCGGCTGCATAGAACGTCGTAACGGCTTTCTACCCTAGGAGCTCCGTGGTACTTAACTTCACTGTGATCCTCTTTGGGAGGACTGCCTGACAGCCCAGACAGCCCTCCCCCAGCAAATCAGGCCCCCAGGGGCCATGTGATCGCTGTACTCGTGAGACTTTGCTGAATACAAATCTGTGCATTTTATTGCAGTAAAAGCTAACAGTATTATGACATTTACAGCTAAAATGTCAGGAAAGAGGTGAATTACGGTTGAACAAACATTCCAGTTTTTGCTTACATTTTGTTTTGATCAGAACGTGTACTATTGACTCCATCCTGAAGGGGTTAAATGCTATTAAAATAGTAATAATAGCAATAAAAGAATCAAAACGTTCCTTTTTTCTTATTATTGCCATTTATATAGCCCCTAGACATATGCTTTGATTTCAAACTATATTTACGATTTATAGAATATACATTTGACTTTGCTAATTCATTTTAGATTTTATTTTGTTTTCTTACAAATCAGAGGCAAGAGTTTTCCACACAAAATTCACGTCATGTATTTTACATTGCTACATAGTTACATTAACTACAGTTAATATCCAGTAGATGGTGCTGTGGAATCCTCTATAATAATTTATTTGCTGAGATCAGACTGTCGTGAAATGCTGTTTTGTCTAAATCGATATCTCTTGCTAAAAATAAGGTTCCTTTATTGCAATTTTTCACCAGGGAAAAGGTGGTAAAAAAAAACCAATGCCATATACTCTGAGTTATGTTACCCAGAAGCCTTAACTTCCCCCTGTTTTTAATTCTTTGAAGTCATTCAATTTAGTTTAAGCATCTATCCAAAATACCTGCGTAGCATCTTGTTGTGTTAACCATGGCTTCATTTAAGGAACAATACACACAATCTCCTTTTATTTTATTCAGAAATAAATTATTCTCCTCAACAGACAAACATAAAAAATCAGCTTCTTTGAGCAGGTCAGAACCTTTTTTGAAGTATATCTTCAATTATAGTATGTTTGTGTGGTCATTTTACAGCACTTCAGAATATAGTAGTACCTTAAACATAAACCCATATTGCTGATATTCACATGTATTAAATATACTCTTCCTTGCAATGGATTACAGTGTGTAGAGGATATTTAGAAATGTTTGAATAATATATGTTTTGATATATATGTGTTACTGAATGTTTTATGTCCACGTGTAAGTTTAGTAGAAAATTAAAATAAAAATCATTGTACCCATATTTAAACAGCTAAAGTATAAAGATGCTCATTTCCATTCCTTCAGGTCATTTGTCTCAATCACTTGGGATCTCATGAATGATCATTTCATTGGTCATTTCAGCGATAAGGAATTTAAAGGGACACTTTAGTCACCAGTGCAACTACATGTATTCCTGACCCTATAGTGTTAACACGTCCATCTAGCTCCCCTGGGCCCCTCATGCCTCCATAAATATAGTAAAAATCTTACTGTATTCAAGCCAGAAGCTGTAAATCCGCATGCTGTTAGACTCAGGAAAAACAAGCAGTCTGCTGACATGATAGCCTGATCCAATCACAATGCTTCCCCATAGGATTGGCTGAGACTGAAAAGGAGGCAGATCAGGGGCAGAGCCAGCATGATTCAAACACAGCCCTGGCCAATCAGCATCTCCTCATAGAGATGAATTGAATCAATGAATCTCTATGAGGAAAGTTCAGTGTCTGCATGCAGTGGGAGGAGATACTGAATCACAGAATGCTCGAGCACAGCAGATCTGAGTGGATGGAGGCATATTATGCCTCCATCAACTCAGAAGTCCCTCTGGTTCACTCTGAGTGACTGCAACTGGAGGTGTTCCTAGCTTTCAATGTAAACACTGTATTTTCTCAGAAAATACAGTGTTTACATAAGAAAGGCTGCAGGGAGCTATAGTTCTCACCTGAACAACCTCATTAAGCTGAAGTTGTTCAGGTGACTATAGTGTCCCTTTAAGTCTCACAACATTCCATTTGTATGATGATCTGTGTCTGTATGACTATGCAGTCAGCAGATCACAGTACAATGACCCATGATTAATCCAAAAAGCCAGGGACCTAAACCCATCATTGGAACATGATGTTGTCCAATGAACACTGTGTCACCAGGACACCAGATTGAGGACAACACTTAACCCAACTTACACAAAAGTGAAACTGAAAGGGCCTAATGAAAAAAAAAGTTTATTTCTCTATTTTGACATGCATTTGTTTAGTTCCACTGCAGTATTATTTTGCCGGTGTGTTACCACCACACACTATGAAACCTCCATCTTTTCCCAGTTACACCATGCACTATATTTTTCTATGATTATGTAGATTCATTGCGCATGCCTGTTATGCTTAAACAGCAATGTGTTAGTTTGGTTTGTTCAAAGAAGGTATTAACCAGTCATGGCTGAAAACAAATTCAGTCTTTTGCTTGAAAATATAATTTTCTGGCAATTAACCATATAGATCTTTTGTCATTTATCAAGTGATAAACAAGCCTTGACTGACTAATAGTGTTCAGTTGCTAAACCTCTTTCTTGTAGTTGACTGTCCCATGACCATTTGCAGCTATGGCATCATCCGTTAGTGTACCATTGTTAGTTCTGTGATCCATTCAATATAACATCATTGTTTCCAGCAATAAAACAACAGAGAAAAGAATGTATTAAAATCTCCTAGTGGATTACTAACAATGGTAATAAGAGGGATTAGAGTTCACAAACGAGCAATGCTTAAGAGTAATAAAATAAACAATACCAAAAAAAGCATACATTGAATGAAAGGGCATAATGGCAAGACAGAAACACAAACTAAAAAGAATGGTTAAGGTATCGTTGGTTACCGTTGAATGTATTCTGATTTCTAAAGATCTGCTAATGCACCTTGCACAGGAAAGAGGATACCAGGCAATCACACTGTACACTAATTAATATTTAGCAAGGATTACTAAGCACTTTTTGAAAATGTAGGAGAATAAAACTAGCAAAGTATTTAACCAGGAAAGGTACATTCAGATTACTCTGGTTTCCAAGTACATACAAGGGATGTTACTTTTTCCCAACATCCAGGGGATGTTACTATTACCCAATTTAACAGTACCTAATGAGTCAATTTTTTACATGAATCAGTATGGAGATACACATAGCCTAAATACTGAATGGTAGGAAATTGAAACTCAAATTACAAAAAGAAGATGTAAACATTCTCCAACTCAGATAGAGTCGTAGTTTGGCTATTTACAGCCTAAATTGCGCAATTTGGTTAACAATTTAATATGGTGATTAGTAAATAAAATCCCAGATACTTTTCCACATGCTACACTGACTTAATTGGACTTGAGTTTCGCATTTGGTATCTCAGTGATAGCATGTAATAGATTATATTTTACCTCGTGACGAATACCTTGGCTCAATAAAGCATATATTTAATCCCTAAAATAAGCATTTATTGTGAACTCTATCAATCAACTGCTAATCGGGGAATTGCCAGATGAAATCCTCAAAACTGATTTTATAGGGTTCATTTAGAAATTCCCCATTTACTCAAAAACAGTAACTGGTATTTGTACCGCTCATTTGCCATCAAGGACCTCTCTAACTCTTTTTTTTTTTTTTAAGTCATCAATAAAATGTTTAGGGTACAGCTGTAACACAGAATTTTCTTGCATATTTTCTCTGTCGGCTGGTTTAATCTTGGTTTGTTTAACAGGAAATGTGGATAGAAACAAGAACACAGCTAACATTTGTAAGATACAATATAATAAAATGCCCCATCAAGGTGATACAAAGGTTGTTAATTAAAAGACCTCCCTAACTTGTCTTTACAATATGTGCATGTTGGGCATCTCACTCCAAGTTGTCTCTGCTTAGGAACTTGCAGCATGCAGCGCCTTTCACAAGAATGGGAATATGGATTTGAGTAGGCCGATAGCAAAAGAATTATGACTGCTGACTAAACTACTTATCCCATAAGGAGTAGATCTCTAATTGTAGTTAGTGTAGCTAGATAACTAAACAACACATCCTCCACGCACAGAAGCTTCCCCAAACCTCCCAGGATGAACCACTGAGACACAGGTAACAGATCAGATGTGGTACCATCACTGGTTGCCTTAATGGCAATTAAAAACATACATAGTTTGAAACTTAAAAATGAATAACAATAAGTAATAAACAACTATTACATAAGGTGGCAGCACTGAGGCCCTTTCTACATGCCTCAGACCACAAGACGATGCAACTCCCACTGAGACATGCGGGGGAGGACCAGTTGCCTCCACCCAAGCAATACTGTATAGTAAGGACAAAAGGAATATACATTTCTCTACACCTCCCCTCAACAACAGAGGTCTATGGAATAAGAAAAATAAATTCTACCCCAGAATGAAAGGCTGGTCTAGGAAGGGTCTGTCCGTTGCTTTGTATAGAAGTTTATGAGCAAGCAGCAGAAACATTTCAAGATAACAATCTTCATTTTTTAATTTAATTTATTTCCTATTTACTTGTATTATCTATTTAATGCACTGAAATAAGGTGGGGGTTACTTCAGCTCTTAGAGTGTCTTAGAAAAGCGTTTTAAGTTAGACGTCAAGTTTCTTTCTTCTGAAAACTGACCTATTTTTTTTAAAGTCTGCACATCTACATGATTACAAGACATTGCTCTTGCAGTCAGCATGCATAGAAATACATGGTTAAGCAATATCTCCTTTATTACTGAACCTGAGAAGCAGAGCGGATTTCTACAATATGATTGATGTCTACCACTATAAAGGACATAATACATAATACATAAACATTAGGTTCTCTGTTAAACCTTGACCTTTCCCGAGACAAGCAAGCATGCAAGATATTGCACATTCAAATTTTGCCTTCCTTTGCAGCAGTCATGGAATGATATTCCAGCAATGTATTCATAATAGGCACCACCTGGCACAGGTTTCCAGCAAATGGTTAAAAATCCTTATCGTTCAGGTAGTGGCCCCATGCACATCACATCATTTTCACAGAATAAAGATAGATAGGATGCTCTTGGTTTTATTGTATTATCAATAACTTGTTAGAGTCTGCTAAAAAGCTAATCTGTTTTTCCTCAAACATATTTTAAGACCCCTGATATAGTGATAAAATAAGAGGCATATGTAAGGTATAACAATCTGATTTTTTATGTCATTCAGGCAGGAATATTGTTGGCAAAAGTGCAACATAAATACATAAACACGTACTGTATGTTTCTTTTTAAGATTCTTTATATAGAAGTGAACCAGAAAAGCAAGAACACTAACCACCAACCTCTATAATAAAAAATAAACTTTATTTTACATGAAATAGAAAATAAAAAATATGTTTTTTTATATAAACACACAAAGTAAATTTAAAAATGAAAATAGTAATTAACATAAGCAATTACCTCTATATCAGTATTAAATATGTTAATCACAATATAATATCATAGTGTGTAAAGAGAAGCAAATGCACACAAAAAAAAGGATAGGTAGCATAGACAAAAATAAAATAAATAAAAAATAAATCACTGTACCAAAGTGTTATTACCTTCTGGAAACTATTTTTTACATGAGAAGTGTAAACCTAAACCACCATATGCATCATGTTCCAAAGAAAAAACATATTTAAAAGATGCTGTCGTCACTATAGCCATTTCATCTCTTTGAATTGGTTCTGGTGCCTTGAATCTCTTGATACTGTTTTCCATTAAGAGTTAAAATATGTTAGAGTCAGTGGCGTACATACCGGGGTCGCAGAGGTCGCGGCTGCGACCAGGCCCGGCACACCAGGGGGCCCGGCACACCAGGGGGCCCGGCCGCCCTGCGACCCAGTATGTATGCCAGTGTGGCCAGTGTCTTCTCCTCGGGGGCCCAGGAGCCGGCCCCCTCAGGGCCCCCCCCGAGGCTGGCTCTGGTATCACCGGGTGGGCAGGCTGGCAGGCGGGCAGGCTGGCGGGCGCACGAGGGAGCACTCTTCCCTGAGTGCTCTCTCTTCAACTCCCTCGCTAGCTTCCGGCTTCGGCATCAGTACGCGGCAGGCAAAGGAGCTGAACAGGAAGCACTCAGGGAAGAGTACTCCCTCGCACACCCGCCAGCCTGCCCGATCGGTGATACCGCTGGACCCCTTGGAATCCCCTCAGCTCTCCAAAAGGAGGTTGGGGGATTAAATAAATAAATAAAAAAAACATATGTGTGTTAGTGTTAGAGTGTGTGTTAGTGTGTGTGTTTTAGTGTTAGAGTGTGTGTGTGTGAGTTAGTGTGTGTGTGTTAGTGTTAGTGTGTGTTAGAGTGTGTGTTAGTGTGTGTGTGTCTGTGTTAGTGTTAGAGTGTGTGAGTGTGTGTGTGTGTGTGTTAGAGTGTGTGTGTTAGTGTTAGTGTGTTAGTGTTAGTGTGCTAGTGTTCATGTGTGTGTGTGTGTTAGTGTTAGAGTGTGTCAGTGAGTGTGTTACTGTGTGTGTCTGTTACTGAGTGTATTAGTTTGTGTGTGGCTGTTAGTGAGTGTGTGTTTTGTAAGTGAATGTGTATGTGTCTGTCTGTCAGTGAGTGTGTATGTATGTCTGTCACTGAGTGTGTGTCTGTCAGTAAATGTGTGTGTCTGTTAGCTAGTGTATATACGTCTGTTCGTGAGAGTGTGTGTGTGTCTTAAGAACTTACCTTTCTCCAGCGCCGGACTCCCTTGGCGCTGGGGATCTCTCTGCCCTGATCTGCCTCTCAGCTCCGAATGCGCATGCGTGGCAAGAGCCGCGCGCGCATTCAAACCACCCATAGGAAAGCATTACTCAATGCTTTCCTATGGACGTTCAGCGTTTTCTCACTGTGATTTTCACAGTAAGAATCGCGGAAGCTCCTCTAGCGGCTGTCAATGAGAGAGCCACTAGAGGCTGGATTAACCCTCAGTGAAACATAGCAGTTTCTCTGAAACTGCTATGTTTTCAGCTGCAGGGTTAAAACTAGAGAGACCTGGCACCCAGACCACTTCATTGAGCTGATGTGATCTGTTTGTCTGTAGTGGTCCTTTAAGTGTATGTGTATCTGCATGCACTGGCGTACATACAGCGGTCGCAGGGGTCGCAGCCCTGCGACCAGGTGCCCGCCGCCATGTGTTGTGGCTCCAGCCCGCGCAGAGTAAGCACGCAGGGGGGGAGTGGGAGAGGGGGGGGGCATGGATCAGTTTTCGCACCGGGGCCCCATGGGTTGTATACGCCACTGGTTAGAGTAGTTTAACATTAAATAAGTGCACATGCAGCCTGGCCCTTTCTAGAAGTGTGGCTAAGGCAGAGGTTACACACTTCCTTGTAGTTGTATCGTTCATACAGTCATTTAGAGCTCGGACAGGCTAAATGCAGTCAGCTGATACTTTCAGACAATCACAGCTGCCCATTAATGCTCAGGCTAATACTTCCTCATTTGCCAAATCAACAAAGAGGGAAGGGACTGCTGGAGACTCTCATTAAGCATTAAAACATAAAACATTAAACACTGTTTAATGCTAAATGAAATGATTGCAACAGGGGACTCCGGGCAAGTTTAATGAGATAACGCAGATACAGTGCCTACAGTGTCCCGTTAAGGAAGAAAACACCATAAGACTCTTAGAAGGCAGATATTGGTATTGCTCGAGTGAAAATGCCAACATAAGTATTCACTATATACCAAAAGTGAAATAATCACAATATTGTAAAGTGCACTATTAAAAGTGCACAGTGTATCAAAGTGCACAATTATAACCAAAGTGCAATTGCAAAGTAAAGTGCAAACAGTAAAGTGTGTGATAAAAATCACAACCCTTTGTAATTAAGGTATGTCTTTTTGCTGATGATACTAAGATATGCAACAGGGTTGATGGTTCCAGGAAGGATAAGCCAAATGGCAAATGATTTAGGTAAACTAGAAAAATGGTCAGAGTTGTGGCAGCTGACATTTAATGTGGATAAGTGCAAGGCAATGCATCTTGGATGTAAAAACCCAAGGGCAGAGTACAGAATATTTGAGGAAAGGGATTTAGGGGTGATTATTTCTGATGACTTAAAGGTAGGCAGACAATGTAATAGAGCAGCAGGAAATGCTAGCAGAATGCTTGGTATAGGGAGATGTATTAACAGTAGAAAGAGGGAAGTGCTCATGCCATTGTACAGAACACTGGTGAGACCTCACTTGGAGTATTGTACGCAGTACTGGAGACCGTATCTTCAGAAGGATATTGATACCTTAGAGAGAGTTCAGAGAAGGGCTACTAAACTGGTTCATGGATTGCAGGATAAAACTTACCAGGAAAGGTTAAAGGATCTTAACATGTATAGCTTGGAGGAAAGACGAGACAGGGGGGATATGATAGAAACATTTAAATACATAAAGGGAATCAACACAGTAAAGGAGTAGACTATATTTAAAAGAAGAAAAACTACCACAACAAGAGGACATAGTCTTAAATTAGATTGGCAAAGGTTTAAAAATAATACCAGTAAGTATTACTTTACCGAGAGGGTAGTGGATGCATGGGATAGCCTTCCAGTTGAAGTGGTAGAGGTTAACACATTAAAGGAGTTTAAGCATGCGTAAGATAGGCATAAGGCTATCCTGACTATACAATAAGGCCAGGGACTAATGAAAGAATTTAGAAAATTGGGCAGACTAGATGGGCCGAATGGTTCTTATCTGCCGTCACATTCTATGTTTCTATGTTTCTATAGTGTACAAACCTATCACACTTAACTTACATAGTACTCTTAACCTGAGTACATAAGGAGAAAACATAAAAACAACAGATAGTGTGATACTGTTTTAAATTGTCTATATTTTATTTTTTTCAGTTTTAAAATCAATATTTTTGTTGAATTTAGATTTTTAGAATTTTTACATATTACCTGCATATCATAGCACAATTATCTTAAGAGCAACTAACTTGTAACAACAACTTGGAATTGCAAATTTACAGTTTGACGTTTTTTTTTATTTTGTGTAATGTTTGTGAAAAGAAAAGACTTTTTTTTTTTTTACTAAATTTGTCCAGTATGTATTGTCCAGTCCAGTCCAGTATGTATTGTGCAAGTGTTTGAGCACTGTGCAGTGCGCTGTGTGTAGTGTAGTGTTTCTTAAAGTCAAACACAATAGTCACAGTAGTAAATATAGTAAATATACTCAAAGTATTATTCATATCCCACATTTATTGCAATAAGAAAACAAAGCCAACCATTATTTATGTCACAAACTCATCCCAAGACATAATTGATGGAGGATAGGGGTCCTGTTTCCCATTCTACATCAGCAGTAGTGCTGTGGAATCTGAGACCTCTTCCTCAACCATGAAGACTGCTGACACCCGTGTCTCCACCTCCACCACCACCATTAGTAGTATTCAGCCTTAGCATAGTGGAATTAGCACCATGTCCATTACACCCAAGAGATAATTGTTATTTTCCTCAATCTTTTCATGCTTCAACAACTTGTACTGCTGCCTTTACTGGTACTGCAGCTCCTTCTACCATAACTAGTGCAAACATTATATCTTCTTTTAGACACACCCCCAAGAAGCAACTTAGGGAGAGAACTGCAGAAACTGCTTTGTAAGTGTCGTCAGAGCCATTCTTTAGTGAAGAGTTAGAGCAGAGTACCAAAGTAGTTTCCCCAATGTTTGGTCTTGGTGGTAGTAGTGGTGGTGATCAATCTGATGATTATAATAATATTATAATATTTGTAATACATAAATAACACATAGCATTTTTACCTCTGTCCCATGAGCTATTTGACTATATTAAAATTGTGAGCCAGAGCAATTAGAAGAGTAGACTGTGAACTGGACAAGCAGCAGCCCAGTACTTTCTCTAGCAGCTAGTGTGCACTCGCCTCCATCATCTCCAAATTCTTCTATATCTCTTTAGGAATCACCTTTTGGAATCCAATATAGACAGTTGTAACATTGTCTGCACCTGCTACTAGTGGCACACATAGGTCACCCACTGTCATTGTTACCATCACAATCAATACCGCCACCATCAACATTTCCATTAGCATTAATTAACCAAGAGTTAGTGTACAGCCTAGTATTGTTACAGCTTCAACTGCATCTGATGCAAATCCCCCTGCATCATCAGCAGATACAAGCCAAATGATTGAGGGTACTGTATTGCACCAACGGTGCACATTTTGGCATTACTTTGAGTGCCTCCAAGAATGCAGACTTGCAAAGTGCAAATTGTGCAGCAATTAATTAAGCCATTGAACTAGTGCTGGTATTAAGTAATATCTGTAAAGACACCACAAGTCTGTATTACTGCAGGGAGAAGCCGGAAAAGGAAATACTAGGGCAGCCAGCAGGACGACTGGTGCTGCATCTGATTCTGCTGAGTTGTCCTCCACTACTGCTGTACTACTACAACTACTACTATAACTCTTAGGTTGAGGAGGAGATAGCATCAGAGACAGGTTGGACAGGAACAGTCAGACACCTCATCATTCAGTAAATGTAAAAAAAAAAAAAGAAATAGGAAAAAGAAATCCTCTTGCTTAGCTTCTGATGTCAGTGCTACTTACAATTGCTTTGAGTCACTGATTTAGAATTGTTTTACTGATTTGTAATTTATGTTTTATGTTATTTATAGTAATAGACAGTTTATTAGACTTGCATTGTGCTTCTGTGCCACTGCTTGTTCTTTGGAAATTGCAAGCTTCTTCCCTTAGTGATATACACAGCATTACAGTGCCATATATAAAAATAAAAACAGCTGTCTGATTGCCCAGATTTATGAAGTGCTCCTACTGGCCTGCATGCCTTTCTTTCCTTATTAAATCCAAGGAGGGTAACACACACGCAGCTTCTAAGGAAACACAACTTGGTGTAACTAGGCAGGGTCAGTGTTATCCCAGCGTATTATTTAATTAGAGAGATGCCTGGACACTCCATGTAGTTTAAGGGAGCAAACTTTTATTGGTGGTTAAATCAGCATTTTCTAAAAACAAGTCTTTATCAATCAAAAATTAAATAAAAAAACACACGCATAATTATAGGACATACAAATTGAATAAATGACAAACTTACTGTTAAACTGGGGAGAGCAAGTGCACTCTGGGATGAGAAAGGAATGTGACATCACATATAATGGCATCACCGGCATATTGGTATATGTTGCCATAGTGACCTTTCTTTCCCTATAGTCACACTGGTGGCAGCCTGTGGTGCCTATGTATGGTAGTGGCAGTGGAGAAGGACCAACCTTACTGCAAACCACACAAGCATTACAGGAGGATTGCTAGATAATTCCACCATAGTAAAGGCAGAATTTGTGCCATTTCTGAATGCATGAACTAACAGGGTTTGAGTACATTGACTTTTTGTTTATATACAAACATGCACTTTTTATTGTTTGTTCTGATTAAAATTTATATTTTTATATAAATAGTCAGTTTTAAACCGAAACTGACTAAGGAAAACCTTGTATATGCATTATTTTATTATAGATATATTCAAGCAGCATTTGATACAAAACAGATTAATTTACAACAAGATTTATATTGTGTCATGTGTAAACACAATGTTTTCATGCCAACTGTGATTATTTCCAATCTGTAGAAACAATACCTAAGAGTACAAAACCAAATTAAATATATTCGAAAGACATAGTGAATGAAAAGCTTTTTAATGAATCATTGCAGAGAGCAGTAATTACCAGCAGGTGGCAGTGTTTGGCAAAATATGTAGCAATGTATGTAATGACAAGGAAAGCCAGCTTCTTATTTCAGTGAAATAGGTAGGACTTATGAAATGGTGACTTAAAAATATAAGGAAATAAAAAAAAATAGCTTCAAATTTAGGCTGAATTGACTTGAAACAAAATCATATAGAACAGGTAAATAACCTTTAGTGTATGATGTAAATATTTGTAATATGGCCAGTATAAATGTTAGCTATAGCAATGTTTATTAAAAAAAAAAAAAACCTAATCACATATAGCAGATATACAGGTGATACTCGAAAAATTAGAATATCGTGCAAAAGTTAATTTATTTCAGTAATGCAACATAAAAGGGGAAACTAATATATGAGATAGACGCATTGCATGCAAAGCAGGATAGTTCAAGCCGTGTTTTGTCATAAGTGCGATGATTATGGCTTACAGCTCATGAAAACCCCAAATCCACAATCTCAGTAAATTAGAATATTGTGAAAAGGTGCAATATTCTAGGCTCACAGTGTCCCACTCTAATCTGCTAAGTAAGCCATGACACCTGCAAAGGGTTTCTGAGCCTTTAAATAGTCTCTCAGTCTGGTTCAGTAGGAATCACAATCATGGGGAAGACTGCTGACCTGACAGTTGTGCAGAAAACCATCATTGACACCCTCCATAAGGAGGGAAAGCCTCAAAAGCTAATTGTGAAGGAAGTTGGATGTTCCCAAAGTGCTGTATCAAAGCACATTAATAGCAAGGTATGTGGAAGATAAAAGTGTGGAAGAAAAAGGTGCACAAGTAGCAGGGATGACCGCAGCCTGGAGAGGATTGTTAGGAAAAGGCCATTCAAAACTGTTGGGGATTTTCACAAGGAGTGGACGGATCCTGGACATTGGTTTCAGATGTCGTATTCCTCTTCTCAAGCCGCTCCTGAACAGCAAACAATGTCAGAAGCGTCTTACCTGGTCTGTTGCTCAGTGGTCCAAAGTCCTCTTTTCTAATGAGAGCAACTTTTGCATCTCATTTGGAAACCAAGGACCCAGAGTCTGGAGGAAGAATGGAGAGGCACACACTGCAAGATGCTTGAAGTCCAGTGTGAAGTTTCTACAGTCTGTGTTGATTTGTGGAGCTATGTCATCTGCTGGTGTTGGTGCACTGTGCTTCATTAAGTCCAGGGTCAACGCAGCCGTCTACCAGGAGATTTTGTAGCACGTCATGCTTCCTCCTGCAGATGAGCTTTATGGGGATGCTGACTTCATTTCCAGCAGGACTTGGCACCTGCCCACACTGCCAAAAGCACCAAAGCCTGGTTCAATGACCGTGGGATTACTGTGCTTGATTGGCCAGCAAACTCGCCTGACCTGAACCCCATAGAGAATCTATGGGGCATTGCCAAGAGAAAGATGAGAGACATGAGACTGAACAATGCAGAAGAGCTGAAGGCCGCTATTGAAGCATCCTGGTCTTCCATAACACCTCAGCAGTGTCACAGGCTGATATCTTCCATGCCATGCCGCATTGAGGCAGTAATTGCTGCAAAAGGGGCCCAAACCAAGTAATGAGTCCATATGCATGCTTATACTTTTCAGAGGTCCGATATTGTTCTATGTACACTCCTTGTTTTATTGATTGCATGTAATATTCTAATTTACTGAGATTGTGGATTTGGGGTTTTCATGAGCTGTAAGCCATAATCATCGCACTTATGACAAATCATGGTTTGAACTATCTTGCTTTGCATGTAATGCGTCTATCTCATATATTAGTTTCCCCTGTTACGTTGCATTACTGAAATAAATGAACTTTTCACAATATTCTAATTTTTCGAGCATCATCTGTATAAGGTCACAAACACATTTAAAAAAAAAAAAAAACTGCAAGTGAGTGGTCTTTAGGAGAAGACTTGGTTGGCAAGAGAACTTGTACCCCCAACGATTTTCTTTGTGATATGTATCCCATGCATTTTCTAACTGCACTGGATACATATTTAAAGGGGAACTGGGACTTCTGTGGAATGTATATTTTTGCATGAAAGAAAAATTAAAATAATGTAAAACTCCTGTCAACCTTTTTCATGTGATACTTTGTTTTCTATTAAATTCAAAATTATTTAGTGAATGGAATCTCAATTAAGTTCGGGCAAGGCAAAGCCATGACAATCATTCCGAATAAAGAGGAGAAAAAGAAACATTGTTTCATTTTTCCTCTTATCTCTATACTTTTCATATGCTGACTGCCAGGTGCAAAGGACAGAGTTGCTAACATTGAGCTAAGGTAGAGGGACAAAATTGCAGGATAAAGAAGTATGAATAGCTACATTTATTTATTTCCACACCATAGTATTTAAAGAATTGAGGTTTAAATTGTTTAATACAGGGTTAAACAAAATATAGATAGATTTTGTGTTGATGTGAATGTTAAAGAAAATTTTAATTTCCCAGGATTTAAATCCTCATGCTTTACATTAATTTTAACTTCTAACACCTCTCCTTACCTTAACCCCAGACTCACTGTCATATTTCCTAATACTTACTCCTTAAAGGGACACTATAGGGACCCAGAGCACTGCAGCTTATTGAGGTGGTCTGGATGCATTGCCCCAGATCCCTTAACCCTGCAATTGTAAAGTTTTTTATAACCTGCAATAATTACCTTGCAGGGTTAGCTCCACCTCTAGTGGCTGTCTAGAGGGACTTCCAGGTGGTTAGGCTACTTTTCGCCTAACTGACGTTGGACATCTTCACTCTATGCATGTGGACATCCAACATCACCCACAATTCCATAGAGAAGCATTATCCAAAGCTTTCCTATGAGTAAAGTCCTAATGCAAGGACTGCACTCACCGTGCATGTGCTTTAGATACTCCCTCCGGCTGACATCAGCGGAGGAGGAATCTGAACCAGCACCAAGGAACATCAGGGCGTGAATCCAGTAAGTGACAGTAGGGATTTTTCCTATAGTTTCCCTTTAACATTTCACAATACCACTAACTCTAACCTTAACAGGCAATCAGGGAAAATTAGGATGTGGGACGAAAGTGCTAGTGTATAATAAGGGTGTTATGGCTTGAGCAGCTGTGATACAATATTCACATTTTATATGGAAACAATGTTGTAAACATTTGTCAAGATATATAAGGTATGATAGGATTTAAAATAGTGTATTATTTAACTAAGTTTTTTAGCTTTTAAAGTTTCATTTTCATGTTATATATTTGTTTTCTTTATTTGCTTTTTACTGGAGTTTATGATCAAATAACACTATTTATAGAAGACGTTCAAAATGCTCATCCTCACACAATAGCAGTGCTTTTTATTTGTGATAGAAAATATTAATATTAATATTTGCAATGGATCAATATTATTATGTGACGGTACAGAAGGGTTTCTCCTATGAAACTTACAACCGTTTAGCATTCAAAAGATTGAAGCTTAAATGTGTTGTTGACCTTTAATTTTATAAGTATTGAATACACAGCAACATTGGTCTACATCTCATATACATAATTAACCTATTTGTGTCTAACAAATATTGCTTCAGATGTTTTACAACATCTATAAATTAAAAGCTTGAGAGTGGTTACAGTTATGGAATGTTTAGGATTGTTTGGTTCATGGGTAGAGCAGGATTAAATTTAGTAATGAGGTACACGGGTGCTTATTTTTAAGAGGAATTTACCAAGGATTAAGATAAAAGGATTGTTTTTTAGATTTAAGCTTTGAGGAAAGATGGTGTCTAGGGTATGTGGAATTTGAAGGGTAATTTGAAACGTATTCACCCTCCCATGGCTTTTGTTGTCCTGTCAGCATCCTATGATTAATTGCTGAGCTGCAGTTGCTTTTACATAGTGTGTATCACTCACTGCAATCCCTGCTACTCCTGCAAGGAATTTCCTATCCGAGAGGCTGATAGTGGGGATAAGGAAGTGGTTCCTTCCACTTCCTGTCCAGGCACTGTAGAGGTTTACATCCTCTATCATTTTTTCTTTAACTTGGCTATTAATCATAAGTGACTGACTTGATTTCAAATGACACTGGCCAGGGTTGCTGGTGCCTATCTCTTAACTATAGTCCAATTGAGCAATTCAAAGATGAATTATGAGTGCTAAAAACAGGAAACCACTACAGGACATGCGCCTTTAAGACAGGTGTCTACACTGCCTAATGGAAAATATGTCCCTCACTAAAAGAATGTGAGTGGCCCAGAAAAATACTCTATATACTGGGGGGGGGGGGGGGGGGGGGGCTAGCAATGGACCAGACGTGACTAAGGAGAGCTCCGGCTCTACAACCTGCTATAAAGTATTTTTGCCATTAAAATTACAAGACTTACCTGCACAAACATCACTCTGTGACCCCCAACGGTAGATAGGGTGCAACCACAAAATATCAGCTCACCTTGAGATTCTCCCTTCTGTTAGACATATGCAGGTCCTTCAATAGGACCCACAGACTTTGACAAAGATGGTGCTGGGATGTCCACGAGACTCAAGCAAGTCAGATAGCTCCCAAAGTGCAGAGAGTTATACTGCTTCCAAGGCACATTAAAAATATACAGGCGAACAGACTCGGACACAGATACTTCTCCCTCCACTAAAAGGGACATTAAAAAGCTTCTACTGGACCCTCGATCCGTTTGAAAAGCGGATCTAGCAGGGGTACAAACTAAAATAGGCAGCCTGAATTGCTGCATAAATAATGCTGAATATTGAGAGGAGGAACTAGAGGCCAGGCTGACTGAGACCCAAATAAGCTCTCCTAGCAGGTCCTTTCCTGCACGGTGGCATCCCTGGAAGCGCAACATCTCATGACAAATATCTGATTGCATAAGGGCACCAGAGACAGTGTGCCCAGAAGCCATGTTAGACTTCGCCAATCGAATAATCACAGCACTAGTGGTGAGAGCAGACGGAGGAACACCACCAATATTACAGTGTTCGGAAAGCTCCCACAGCACTTGCTGATGCAACAAGGGATAGTGGGCACGTGGGATGTCTCTAAAAAATCAGCGATCCTATCACAAACCAGAAATCACCCCACCACTGAAGTAAAGAACTGTCACATAAAAATATATGACAACTTGCCATTCTCCGTTCTGGTGGAACGGCGACAATTCCTGCCGTTCACGAAGATACTGAGGAAGCAAGAAATTCCATATCGATGGGGGGCATCAGGAACTCTGGTGGTACCACAATGGGGACTCAGTGTTAATGCTGTCCACTGGAGAAGACCCGGCGAGTTTCTTATGCATGTTAAACCTACCACCCCAGTGGATGCTGGAGATGGATCCAGAGCTACCCACTACACTCTCTAGCATGAGAAATGGCTGGACAGGAGCCAAGACCCTCTATAAAACCCCATACCAAGCATAAAGGCCCTGGTGGGGACTGTCCATGTCCCAAATGCACTTCCTGATGGACACAATTTACTAATTATTTACTTTTTTTATTTCATGCATATACATTATTTATTTTCTTTATTCTCACCTAATGAAAACCAATGTACCATTATGGGCGGGGCCGGACTGGGAAAAAAATTAGGCCCTGGCATTTTTCAATCAGAGCGGCCCCCTAAGAAGGGGGCGGGGCCAGAGAGGGTGTGTTTTGTCATCACTAATGACAAGCACGCCCCCCCTCAAAGTGAGCAAGTTGGTTCAATGCGCAGAGTCCTGCTGAAGAGCTCTGGCATTAGAAAAAGGCCCTGTATTTGTTCTGCAAAGCGCAAGCAAATTTAATAACATTGCGGTGTGTTTGCTTTTAAATTGTCTCTGGTGTCTCCACAAGTGGGATACCAGAGGACAAAAGGGCCAGGAAAGTGTATGGTGCATGTGTTTGGAGCCTGCTTGTGGGATTGCGTGTGTGTAGAGTGTGGTGTGGTATTGTGCAAATAGGTCAATTTAATTTGTGTTTGTGGTGTAATATGTGTGGATAGGGGCTGTAGAGAGTGTGTGTATAGGGGGCATAGTGTTATAGGGGATGTAGCGAGTGTGTGCATACGGACTGTAGTGTGTGTGTAGGTGGTGCAGTGTGTGTGTGTAGGAGATCTAGTGTGTAAAGGACCCAGAGTGTGTATAGGAGAATGTGTGTGTGTGTGTGTGTATAGAGGATTAAGAGTGCATATAGGGTAAGGGATCTAGCGTGTATCTGGAGCGTAATCTGTGTAGTGGTGCAGTGTGTGGGGTGCTGTAGTGTGTGTGTGTGTTTGTGTATGTATATATATATATATATATATATATATATTTGGACGTATTGTATGTGTGAGGGGCGCAGTGTGTGTGTATGTAAGAGGGGTGCTGTGTGTGAGGGTATTTTTATCTGCCGTCACATTCTAGGTTTCTAATGTTCTTTGTCTGTTAACTCACTGAGGGTTATTTTATATATTATATATATAAATATATATGTGTGTGTGTGAGCGAGGGTTCTGTCTGTCTGAGGGTGCTGTCTGTGAGTGAGGGTGCTGTCTGTGAGTAAGGGTGAGGTGTGTGTCTGAGGGTGCTGTGTGTGTCTGGGGGCTGTGTGTGTCTGGGGGCTGTGTGTGTCTGGGTGCTGTGTGTGTCTGGGTGCTGTGTGTGTCTGGGGGTGCTGTGTGTGTCTATGGGTGCTGTGTGTATCTGGGTGCTGTGTGTGTCTAGGGGTGCTGTGTGTGTCTGAGGGTGCTGTGTGTGTCTGGGGGTGCTGTGTGTGTTTGGGTGCTGTGTGTGTCTGGGTGCTGTGTGTGTCTGGGTGCTGTGTGTGTCTGGGTGCTGCGTGTGTCTGGGTGCTGCGTGTGTCTGGGTGTGCTGTGTGTGTCTGGGTGTGCTGTGTGTGTCTGAGGGTGCTGTGTGTGTCTGGGGGTTATGTGTGTGTGAGGGGGCTGTTAGTGTGATTTTTTTAAAAATTTAAATATTTTTTTTATTAATAATAATAAAAAAAAGTTATATCCTCCCTCCCTTCTTACCTTAGCCTGGGGGGATCCTTTCTGCCTGGGAGGGGGAGCCATGCTTCCTTACCTGGTGGTCCTGTTGTGAGAGTGAACTCTAGCCGCCTGGGGAGTGTGGGAGGGAGGAGAGGACTGGCGGAGCTCTAGCCAGCAGCTCCGCCGGATCCTCTCGTGAGGTCTGAGCGTTGCCGCGGTAACCGTCGCAACGCTCAGATTTCGCGAGAGGACATGGTGGAGCTGCTGGCTAGAGCTCCGCCGGTCCTTTCCTCCCTCCCACACTCACCAGGCGGCCGCATCTCAGTGCCTGTGGGCCGGTGAGGGAGATCTTGGATCTCCCCACCGGCCCATGGAGGCACACAGCAGGGCCGGCGCTCGGGTAGGAGCCGGCCTGGGAGATCCTGTGATCTCCCCTGCCGGTCTCGGCCCCACGGCCATCGCGGCCCACCGGGCATTTGCCCGGTGTGCCCGCTGGCCAGTCCGGGCCTGATTATGGGGGCTTGGATATGAAGACACATGAATGGATGGCTGCGCTGATCAGTGGGTAAGGGCATCTGTGTGGGATGGATGGATGATGAGCACCACCTGAAACCTGCAGCATCACATAGGGGATAGAATGCAGTATAAAGGTAGACCCAGGCTACCCATGGGTTGGGCTCATGACTCTTCACGTTACGAGCCTACATGACCCTCTGAGACAATCATTTTTAGAACATTTTTAGGCTTAGAGACAACTGCACTGACCCTACCAACACGTGAAAGAATGAATGACATGTGAATGCCTGTGAACTCGGCTGACCTAGACTAGATGAGGACACAGAGAAGATGTCCTCAATGCAGGTCTGTTTATATCTACCTTATTTCTTGTACACCCGCATGTTCAGATTTAAACCTACCAACACTCGTAAACTATGTGAAAGCTTGGATTTTATGTGCATTGCTTGTTCAATAACATACTAAAAATAAAGAATTTTTTAAAAGTGATAGTCTTTTTCTATGGATCTTTTTTACACTAACGACCAACTATTATTATATAAGGTCCTGACAACATCATAAATAAATAAATAGTAACTCTAATACTGTTTCACTTTGATTAAAAAAATAATACATTTCTATGTAAGGTTTTATAAATATTGTTAAAAAAAAATGTCTCTAAAGATTTGTAGCAAAAATTAAAGATGTTCAGATTGTGAAAAAGCTTAGAAAATACATTGATAATGATCAGCATCACACAGAAAAGAATGACAAGCATTTTATGCAGTGGCGCATTAGATACTCTGATCACTCTCTAATCTTAACGTGAGGGTTTTATCAGCATATCAGTTCATTAGAAAACATTACACTGCAATGCAATACACAAGAAGCCACAAATTGCTGTTTGTATCAAAGAACTGAACACTTTAGTTCAGTGATCGCTAATCTTGGTACTGCAGGTATTTTTAAATAAAATCTCCAATGGTACTCAGGCAATCTTCTGGTTAGCTGAGTCATTGGCAGAGCTTAAGAACAGAGGGCCGTGGTGCAAGAATTTATTTGAGCCCCCCCATTACAAGGATGAGAAAAAGGTAGCTTCCACAATGTTTTGCCAGCTGGCAATCTACCATTTAACCATCCTATCTGGTTTGTATTTAACACTGAGCAGTGTTTGTATGTTTAAATGTAAGCTTGTGTGTGTGAATGTAAGAGTGTATTATGTGTAGTGTTGTGCTGTGGTTTTTATGTACTGTTGCAATGTAAAAGCAGTGATTTACTTCTTTGTAGTGTTTGCCTTTGCATGTGGGGGGGGGGGGGTGTTGATGTGTATTTGTGTGTAGTGTTGGAGTTTGTGGCAGTGTATATGTGCATACATCTCAGTATTCACACACTGATGCACATACACACACATGACACACACCACACACATTTGGATACACTGACACAAAGATGTACACACATACATACATACATATGCACAGATACACACACTGACACACGTGCAGATACACAGATGCACACTAGTACACACACAGATACAGAGACACACAGATTTACACACTGAAACACAAGCAGATACACAGACACACACAATGATGCAAACACTGAACACACACAGATATACAGATATGCAGTGGCACATATTAACTCACAGATATACATACAGACACACAGATAGATACATAGATACACAGTGGCATACATTGATATACTAATACACATACATATTGACATATAGATAGACAGACACAGAGATAAATATGCTGACACACATGCAAGATGTACATCTTTTAAGTCACCCTACTGTTCCCTACATATTAGGTATAGGAGAGTGACTTCACTAAGGTCCACTCTGTTAGACTCTCCCACTATGTGCCCCCTTCTCTCTTTCCTCTGGGTCACTCGATGTGCCCCCTGAGCATGTGTATCCAGTATTTTTGCTGCTGAGCTCCTGAGTATTATGGGAAATATACTTTGTAAACATCTGTTATACCTTAGGTATGCACAGAAGAGATTGTATAATAAAAAATATATCATTTTAATTAATATGCCGAACAAACAACATAACTGATAAAACAATAAACACTAATATTACTAATTAAAAGAAAAGTATACACTGAGTGTTAACGGACTGTAGCAAGCCACAGCATACTTAGAAATCTTTGATCCCTGTTTATGTTAGTACTTTAAACGAAAGTTAAATATTTAACAACCTATAAGATCCTGATCGGTTCTTTCCTCTCCTTTTTTCTGCAGACTTAGTAAAACTTTAGGACTCTATTATGCTTGAAAGCATTGAATGGCTGGAACACATTATCTGAGATAATCACATTGCATTTTAATTTGGGATGTTATAGCCACCAAGCACAATTTTGCCTGAGAAGGCGTAATCTGATGGTTATTTAGCATACTATTTCCCAAGAGCAAATTAAACTCAAACACTTAAGTGTGTGTATTCTTGAGAATCTCAGAGATAAGCTAATGATGCTCTCTGGGACATAAAGACAATGGAAGCAGAACTGTCTTAACAATATATATTTTTTTTTTGCTTTTGGTGACTAAAGAAACTGAAAATAGTGCAACAACAATAGCTTTTCCTCCGGTAATGCTTACTCCATTTATTTCATATTCGTGTTCTGCAAAAAGTATAAATAATATGTTACAGCTTATCAAGTGCACAATGTCTTTTTATGTTTCAAAATATGTACACGCAAATATAAGCTAGCTTAATGTTCCACCTACTTTGCTGTCACATTTAGATACACACTTGCTATTAATGTGGACAACGCAAGAAAATACATAATTGAAATTAATGTAAAAAATGATCATTTTTGGCAAGGTTGATTAATTCTAAGTGTTGTCCGTTTGACTCAAGGAGAGAGCAATAACAGGCCAAATGCCTTTATTGCTATAGCAGCAGATAACACTCCTTAAACATTGTTGTTGTTTATTTATTGAAAACATATAAAATTCCACATCTGTAAAATTGAATTTAATAAAAACACAAATTGTATTTATTATATGTTTGTGTATTTGTGGTAGTGATCATTCTAAAAGTGAAGAATTACTATTGATTTTGTCAGAATTTTATTACATTTAACATCATGTCATTTAGTTTAAGCTAATCTATGTTATACGTTTTGCCTATCTGAATAATAACTTGTATCTAAGAAGCAGGTGATTAAATGCATAGACAAAAAATGTTTAAGAAACATTGTGAGAAGTAAAGTTTGCCGGAACTCAATGAGTGCAATACATACAGTATGTACAGTGGCGTACATACTAGGGTTGCAGGGGTATTTACCCACTGGGCCAGCCTCTTCTCCTAGGGGTCCCAGGAGCCAGCCACCTCAGGGCCCCCCGAGGCTGGCCCTGCTGTCACCCGGCTGGCTGGTCCTGCGGGCGCACGAGGGAGCACTCTCCCTGGCCTCATCTTCCGGCGCCGGCATCCCTCGCGCGCCCGCAGGACCAGCCAGCCGGGTGACAGCACTGGACCCCAGGGAATCCCCTCAGCTCTCCCACAGGTAAGGAGGCTGGGGGGATTAAATAAAAAAACATGTGTGAGTGTGTGTGTTAGTGTGTTAGTGTGTGTGTGTGTTAGTGTTAGTGTGTGTGTTAGTGTGTGTGTTAGTGTTAGTGTGTGTGTTGGTGTATGTTAGTGTTAGTGTGTTAGTGTCAGTGTGTGTGTTAGTGTGTGTGTGTGTTAGTGTTAGTGTGTGTGTGTTCGTGTGTGTTCATGTGTTAGTGTTAGTGTTAGTGTGTGTGTGTGTGTTAGTGTGTGTGTTAGTGTGTGTGTTAGTGTGAGTGTTAGTGTGAGTGTTAGTGTGTGTGTTAGTGTGTGTTAGTGTGTGTGTGTCTGCTAGTGAGTGTCAGTGAGTGTGTCTGTTATTGAGTGTGTGTCTGCTAGTGAGTGTCAGTGACTGGTTTACTGTGTGTGTCTGTTACTGAGTGTGTTTGTGTGTGTCTGTTAGTGAGTCTGTTGATGTCTGTTAGTGAGTGTGTGTTTGTCAGTGAGAGTGTATGTTTTGTAAGTGAGTGTGTATGTATGTCTGTTGCTGAGTGTGTCTCTGTCAGTAAATGTGTGTGTCTGTTAGCTAGTGTGTATGCGTCTGTTCGTGAGAGTGTGTTGTGTGTCTTCAGCACTTACCTTTCTCCAGCGCCAGACTCCCTTGGCGCTGGGGATCCCTCCGCCTCTCAGCTCCGAATGCGCATCCGCGAC
Source organism: Pelobates fuscus (assembly GCF_036172605.1). NCBI lineage: Eukaryota > Metazoa > Chordata > Amphibia > Anura > Pelobatidae > Pelobates > Pelobates fuscus. The sequence goes on along the minus strand of NC_086321.1, from coordinate 234,137,729 downwards.
AAGAGCCGCGCGTGCATGCAAATTGCCCATAGGAAAGCATTACTCAATGCTTTCCTATGGGCGTTCAGTGTCTTATCACTGGGATTTTCACAGTGAGAATCGCGGAAGCTCCTCTAGCAGCTGTCAATGAGACAGCCACTAGAGGCTGGATTATCCCTCAGTAAAACATAGCAGTTTCTCTGAAACTGCTATGTTTTCAGCTGCAGGGTTAAAACTAGAGGGACCTCACACCGAGACCACTTCATTGAGCTGATGTGATCTGGGTGTCTGTAGTGGTCCTTTAAGTGTGTGCGCATCTGCATGCACTGGTGTACATACCTCGGTCGCAGGGGTCGCAGCCCTGCAATCCCTGCGACCAGGTGCCCGCCGCCATGTGTTCCGGCCCACCCGCCGCCATGTGTTCCGGCCCGCGCAGAGTAAGTGTGGGGGGGGCCCACGGATCAATTTTCGCACCGGGGCCCCATGGGTCATGTGTACGCCACTGAGTATGTATAATAAAATAAATAGCATAGACCATATCCATGACAATTGTTTGTTATGGTATAGATTCAAAACATAATTTGTAACAACAAGAATGTATGCACTAACAAATTCAACACTATAGAAGACTAAAGCAATGAAAAACAACTGTAGTTATATTTCTTGGTTATGATATAATTATGAATGACCATCTGATCAGCATATTGCAATCTACAATATAACAAATACATAGTAGCTTTAATGTACCAACATCCTAGGGATCTTGACTTTCATCCAGAAACAGATAGGGTTATTTACTGAAGTGAGTGTTTGTGGGGAATTCAAAGTGAATTGAAAGTGATGTAGAGAATAGCCAAGCCTTGGTGAAGGTACAGTCTACATTTTTATCAATACAGTGAACATTGGCTTATCGTTCTTTACTGTAAGCACCCAACAGCAAAGAGTTAAGCTGAAAGAAAACAATCAACCTATCAGCAATAGGAAAAATGTATAAAAGCCATAATAGGTCTCTCCTACATCGTCTTTCTTTGATGACGAATAACAAGTGGGACAGCATATTTTTCCCTTCGAACAAACATCCACAGCCAAAGAACGGAGCTCTAAGGAGAAGCACATTTAACAGATATAAATAATGCCACACATTTTAAAATTACAATTTAATGGCTCACTATAAGCCTAATGAAGGGGGATGCCATGGTGGGGAATGATAGCCTGTCAAGGCACTCAGTTCAAGCTTAGAGATGCCTGCAATGCCCAGGTGGGCAACACCAAGAGGTTAGTTAGGGATGGAAATGGTTTCAGGCACCCAGATAATTGTGTAGAAGGATGTAAGCACCCAATGCAACAAATGACAAGGGTTATTAAAAACAACACATATATAAATGCCGAGAGCACACTCTGATAAATGGGAACAGGGTAACCGAAGGGGAATTTGATTGTATTATATGGGGCTATACAAACAGAATCAGTGGGATAACATTGCAGATGACACACTAAATAGTCCCCATTGTAGCAATGCTATAACATGTTGGTAATGATAAAAAGTAAACATCCCATCAATTGGAACTAAAGGAAATGACAATTGGGCTCTTCATTTGTATTTAGTGTAGAAGCGTCCTTTTGATCATGTGCGTGTGGAGGAATAAGGACACATGGCTATAATGTGGGCATGGCTGAGAGAGAGAGAGACCTGAAAAAAATGACCTTGCAGAGTTGTAGGCCACAATTGTGCTTAGGATTATGAACAAATGAAATCTCGTAGTAAAGTTGGGCACCACAAGATTGCGGCAAGATCAAAAGTGGAGTAAGAGATAATGGCAGCAGTGTGGGCACCACAAAAAAAATTAGCAACAAGTGCAGAGAGGATAAAATAAAATAAATACCATACCAGAGTACCCAGTCCTAGGTAGAAGAAGAGGCAGGTATAGGTAGTAAGGTAAAATGTAGATATAAATGAGAGAATAAAGTTGGAAAATAAATAATACCGTTAAAGGAAAGCAAAAGTTGCAAGAAATAACATGATGTGAACAGAACAAGGAAGGGGTACCGTAATTAAAATAAGGCAATAAATAAGAAAGCAAGACAAGTCACAAAGTCCATAATCTAAATTTGCATAAGGCTAAAATATTGGAGGAGACTCACCTGGGAGGCAGCAACAAAGAAAGAGGATGTTGGAGGGGTCTGCTATGTGTTTTATGCATGTCTCTCATTGCTGATTGGTTGATTGTTCTTTCAATATAACTCTTTAATGCTTGGAGGTTAGAGTAAAGGGAGATAAGCAAATATGAAGCATCCTGTCTTGTGTTAAAATATAAACTTTACGGCCAATGTTGTTGAACTGAAGAATTCCTAAGTGGGAAAATGTTTACAGGTTAGCTATTTAAGCCTTAAATTTGAAATTTGCTTTCAATTCAGTTTGCATGCTTGATGAATTCTCACTTTAGTAAATAACACTGACAATATCTCATTCTCCACATATTGCAGTCATGATAAGGTTCCAGTCTCAAACAACCTAGGAAATATGTAAACCTCTATGACATTAATAGGAATGTCAACTGCAAATAAATCTGTGTCTGTAAATATGTATGAGTCTTGTTGTGTATCACTGTGTATGTGTGTCTGAGTTTGTATACAGGGAGTGCAGAATTATTAGGCAAATGAGTATTTTGACCACATCATCCTCTTTATGCATGTTGTCTTACTCCAAGCTGTATAGGCTCGAAAGCCTACTACCAATTAAGCATATTAGGTGATGTGCATCTCTGTAATGAAAAGGGGTGTGGTCTAATGACATCAACACCCTATATCAGGTGTGCATAATTATTAGGCAACTTCCTTTCCTTTGGCAAAATGGGTCAAAAGAAGGACTTGACAGGCTCAGAAAAGTCAAAAATAGTGAGATATCTTGCAGAGCTTCTGAAGCATGATCATCGAGCAATCAAGCGTTTCATTCAAAATAGTCAACAGGGTCGCAAGAAGCGTGTGGAAAAACCAAGGTGCAAAATAACTGCCCATGAACTGAGAAAAGTCAAGCGTGCAGCTGCCAAGATGCCACTTGCTACCAGTTTGGCCATATTTCAGAGCTGCAACATCACTGGAGTGCCCAAAAGCACAAGGTGTGCAATACTCAGAGACATGGCCAAGGTAAGAACGGCTGAAAAACGACCACCACTGAACAAGACACACAAGCTGAAACGTCAAGACTGGGCCAAGAAATATCTCAAGACTGATTTTTCTAAGGTTTTATGGACTGATGAAATGAGAGTGAGTCTTGATGGGCCAGATGGATGGGCCCGTGGCTGGATTGGTAAAGGGCAGAGAGCTCCAGTCCGACTCAGACGCCAGCAAGGTGGAGGTGGAGTACTGGTTTGGGCTGGTATCATCAAAGATGAGCTTGTGGGGCCTTTTCGGGTTGAGGATGGAGTCAAGCTCAACTCCCAGTCCTACTGCCAGTTTCTGGAAGACACCTTCTTCAAGCAGTGGTACAGGAAGAAGTCTGCATCCTTCAAGAAAAACATGATTTTCATGCAGGACAATGCTCCATCACACGCGTCCAAGTACTCCACAGCGTGGCTGGCAAGAAAGGGTATAAAAGAAGAAAATCTAATGACATGGCCTCCTTGTTCACCTGATCTGAACCCCATTGAGAACCTGTGGTCCATCATCAAATGTGAGATTTACAAGGAGGGAAAACAGTACACCTCTCTGAACAGTGTCTGGGAGGCTGTGGTTGCTTCTGCACGCAATGTTGATGGTGAACAGATCAAAACACTGACAGAATCCATGGATGGCAGGCTTTTGAGTGTCCTTGCAAAGAAAGGTGGCTATATTGGTCACTGATTTGTTTTTGTTTTGTTTTTGAATGTCAGAAATGTATATTTGTGAATGTTGAGATGTTATATTGGTTTCACTGGTAAAAATAAATAATTGAAATGGGTATATCTTTGTTTTTTGTTAAGTTGCCTTATAATTATGCACAGTAATAGTCACCTGCACACACAGATATCCCCCTAAAATAGCTAAAACTAAAAACAAACTAAAAACTACTTCCAAAAATATTCAGCTTTGATATTAATGAGTTTTTTGGGTTCATTGAGAACATGGTTGTTGTTCAATAATAAAATTAATCCTCAAAAATACAACTTGCCTAATAATTCTGCACTCCCTGTATGTATCTGTGTGCATGTTAAGGAGTGAATCATAGCATGTATTTCTATACGTGTCTGTGTATTACACTGTATAATGACAGGGAATATATTTCTGGGACTTAAAGGGTTAATCACTCAAGTCTGAATGGCCCAATACTGAAAATGTTCAAAATCCAGATATTGTTCATACTGTTTAACAATGTCGGAATGTTGCAATTGAGGCACAACAGGCCTGAATTTGGTCTGGATTTTAACTGGACCACTGAACTGCTTCAAAATCTGGACCTCTTGTTGTGTCTACTCTTTCAACGTGTGCTTTCTGTTCAGTTTATGATGTATTTATGATGTGCTTATGATGTATTAAGGTAAGACTGTGTAAGACTGTGTTGTACCTGTAGAGTTATACATTTTAAGGTGTGCTTATAGCAAATCTAGGCATCTCTGGACTGAGCAAAGTGAGTTCTAATTACATCAACAACACATTTGGGTAGCCAAGATTCTCATTGGGCATTGATTTAACAGTGTGGGCAGTAACTGGCTACAGCCTGCAATCCTTATTTACATTTCTCTAATTCCTATGCTGGTATCCAGAGTTTTGGATGAGTAGTGTGACTAACCTAGAGCTATTCCCTAGGTGACACTACAAAGCTATAGATTGTAAGCATGTTTGAGCAAGGCCTTCTTCATCTCTTGTCTCTAACATAATCCCTATGTAAACTACTTGTTGTGAAATATCTCCATTTTATAATTGTAAATTGCTGCGGAATATGTTGGCTTCATATAAATGACAATACTTATAGTAAATACAGTGGCAGCAGAGAGGCCCCAGTGGTGGAAAAGAAAAAAGTACCCTATGGTAGCTTAGAACTTGAATTTCAGTTGGAGCTCCACGATATCTTCTACTGTAACAACTAATAATCCCCGTTAAATTAGCCTTATTTCATTTATTTGCATTTGTGAAATTACTTTGCTGCTTGTGCATTCTAATCTTATCCATGGGTACTTATATATGTAGCCCTTCTAAAAGACACAGACATAAGTGCACATAACCAAACTGTTACATTTCTATTTTTTTCTATACAAGCTATACTATTAATTAACCTATGTTATGTTTGTGTTGAATGCTGCAAACACACATAAAATCAGCAATAAATATTGACTGTTGCTTTTGCAAACCTGTGAATTAAACTGGATTTCATTAAGTAATGTTATTTATAGCCTCATAATTACCTGCTTGCTTAGTTCACTGAGGTCATATGTCCATACATGATGTTAATAGACTCTTAGAGCAACAAAAATCAAGCAGGGTTTTCCATTAGTGGCTATATGCAGAGCAAGGATAAACTATGAATAGATTTTGTTAAATATAGAGACATGGCATCTATTAAAGGTGCATAAATGCTATGTAACTCTAATTAATTCATTAATTAACCAATTAAACCAAAGTTAGGAAGCCACATAAATCATCTCTAAATCTGTCTGTCTGTCTTGATTTCTATATTTGGACTTGGTGTATTTTGGAATAGTGAAGTTTCAGGAGTTGCTCCCAAATGTGCATTGTTAGACCCTATAGTGTAAAAATCCAATTTTAGGCTTGCGGTTCCCTCTGCTCCCCTTAAAAAGAATGACAATTCCAACTCCATGCAGTTCCACCAGTGCTGGCTCTGCCCCCACTCTGCTCCCTAGGCTGAGATCATGAAAATTGGCGATCTGAGCCAAATGAAAATGCCTGCAGGGATTGACTATAGACACCAGAACAACTATTATATTCTGCCTTCTCCTCTTCTTCTCTATATTGGTCCATCCCTATCTGGATTTGAGGATATTACTGAAGGCGCTGCTTCCCTGAATTTCCTTTTCTAGATTAAGCTGTAGTTGTTCAGTTGACTATAGTGTCCCTTTAAATCAGTACTGTCGAAAACAATACAACAGACAATCATGTTATTTTGAAAATTGTATTTTATTCCATTTGGGGCTCTGTATCTTAAACATGATTTTCATTAATCAGGGAGATGTACATCTGCCTCTGTCCATTAAAAATAAAGTGTGTGATTGCATAATTATTATATGACTGAAAATTTACTATAGTATGCACTAATGAAAATCTTGCTATTAAAAGGATTTCATTAATCCCGGTAGATGCAGATCTTACAGATCTTAGCCTGGTAATAAATCCAGGGAAATCCGTTGTACATATATTCCAAAAATATATACATAAACCTGTCAGTACAAGAGTGAACATTATCACAGTTAAAACAGGATGAAATAATAAAAAGAAAAAATACAAATGTGTATAGCTGGGACTCTGTACAAAGAATCAAATGCTTTAGTAGGAAACCTGCTGCACAGCAGATCATGTCTTTTTCAAAAGGCAGCATCACGGTGTGTGTCCACAGACTTTGGCATGAAACCGTGATACTATTGATTGGTTAAAACTTCAAATAAATGTAAGTATTTAAAAAATACATCTTTTTCATTTTTTTTTATTGTCTTGTTTTAATAAACGCGTATGTACTGTATATATATATATATATAACCAAAAAAACACGTACACGTGTACACGTACATACACGTTTATTAAAACAAGACTATATATATATATATATGTATATATATATATATTTGTTCTATATATATATATATATAGAGAGAGAGAGAGAGAGAGAGAGAGCAAATATAGTGTTCAACACAGATCTTCACACACCAAACATGCCTTAAGGTTTGCTTTTCCCATGGAAATCTCACATTTGCAGTACTATTAGTGCTCCAAGGGATTATGGGTGGACATGTGCAAATTGGTTCAACAAAGAACCACCTTTTTGTCTCATAAGTTCCACTTTATACGTGTATTCCTTGGAATATATCATCCACAGCGAGTAGTTTCTGGGTCTTTATATCTATGCGGTCCAGTTCTTTCTTGGCCTGGTTACTAGCTGGGTACCGGTTGACGGATAGGACATATGTGCTATCTTCTTTATGGTTGTCATGTGTTTGTGTGTTAGTGGACATATGTGTTAATGACATGTATCTTCATCAGGGTTGTCATATAGTTGTTCTCTACATCTCCTATTTGGCCTTCTGGCACTTCAACTATTTCATCCCTGATCATCCTCATATTTTTTGCTATCATCCATCCACACTATTCTAGACTGAATGGCATTCCAATGTCATTGCTTTATATGCTAGTTAGGTGGATCAGAGAGTCAATTTCATGCTCACTCTTTGGCTTATGATATTATCCATGCAGAGGAGGTTTGTGATGGTAGCTCCAGTTTTGAACCATATCCACTCTGCATTAAGATCTGGATGAGAGGGGTTGAGACCTATGCAGTACAGCATTTGGGATAGCACATTACCTTGGTATATGCTATACTTGCTGTTCACTTGTGTAATCATCCTCGAATTGACTTACAGAGTTTTCCACTTGCTCAATGAGATCTTGTTGAAGGCTCTTACTGTCTTACTGACCTTGTATAGAGCCAAGCATTCCAGTACCCGTGTGTGTCATTGTGTCATAGGTTTTCTTGTATAATACAGACAAAGGAACAGAGCACACCTAAGAAAATCAGTTTTGAAATGTTATAAGACTGCTTTAAATCACCTATCTCAGCAAACAAATATGGAGATTCAATTCCACAATATGGCTATATTGTGTTGGGCCGAATTTCAGGAAATTTCATTCAAGTTAAACCTAGTTGAGGTAATGGATTTAATGCAAAAAGAAAAATCACTGCACAATTAAATTTGAAGTAAATTAAATAATTCTAAAACCATTAACATTATGATTCAATAGTTTGTATATATGATGGAAAATTCTTGAAATTCTTTAATCTTAACTTCAAGAAAAGAAGTGTTTTGCTACATATGATATAGGAACATATAGATCACCAGCTGTCATAATTGCATCATACCTTAATATATATATATATATATATATATATATATATATATATAAACATACATATATATATATATATATATATATATATATATATATATATATATATATATATATATTTATATATATAAATCATAGGACATCTACCCCTGTTTAAGAATCATTTAATCGGTGTTGATGCCATTGGTCCTTCACATATCTCTTAAAGTGTTGAAGTGCTCAGTTTTTTTTTGGTTACAAAAAAAATTGAAAACGTATACAACTTGATTTCTTGGATGCATTTGAGGAGTGCTAAAAAAACTCCCATTAAAAAACATAGATATAATGACAGGAATTTCTACCTATTAGCTAGACTAAGCAATTTGCACAAGAAACTTTGATACAGTTATGCCTGTGTTAGGCTGGCTGATTTAGATACCTGTCATTACTTTTCACAAGCCAGGCACTATCTGTTAACGTAGTTACTCTTTAATATTTGCCAAATCACACAGATGGCAAGAGGGAGTTACCTGCAATGGCTGCTAAAAGCTGAATCCAAGTTCTCCCTGTAGAGAAAAATAGGAGCTGTTACCAACTGACTAATGGTTGCTGCCATCCCTCCAAATGGACTAACTGGTAATATGTTTGAAATCTAATTGTTAGTAAGTTGTCAGAATTCCTTCAGTGTATATAGGGTTGCTCTCATGTATCTAATATCATTGCTTTTGGTGATGTTGCAATGAGTGCAGCGCAAACAAATAACCCAGACGACTCAGCCCACCTACAGCCCAGATTTGGCTCCCTGCGACTTTTGGCTCTTCTCAAAACAAAAATCACATCTGAAAAAGAAAAGATTCTAGACCATTGATGAAATTCAGATAACTACAATGATGCAGCTGATGGCAATTCAGCAAGAAATGTTTGCAGAGAGTTTAGAACAGTGGAAGAGACACTGGAAGAACTTTGTGAGGTCCCAAGGTGCCTACTTTGAAGGGGACTGAGGCATTAATGTCCTATGTACAATGGTTCTTGTTTCCTCTTCCATTCTTATTCAATTACATGGCTGGATACTTTCTGTACTCACCTCGTATATATATATATATACATATATATATATATATATGAGTTTTTTCATTGGAAGATTATCTAAAAACAGCTTGCAAAAGCTGCCGATCTCTTGTCCACTGCTTTTGCAAGCCCTCTACTTCTTCCCCATCCCAGACTTTCTGTGGCTGTCCAATAACAGACTTCCCAATGCAGCTCAGTGAGAAGTCTGTCAAAGGCAGGTGCACTGGAAACTTTGCAGCCTCTCGAGTTTAGCTACATTTAACAACCAGGAAGTAACAGGACTAGCTGCCTTATTGACAGCCAGGGGATGTAACTAATTAATGTATAAAAAAGAATAAAAAAAAGTCCCAATTTCTATTAAAATCTGCACTTTTTGTAAATGATAAAAAAAAACTAAACAAAAAACAGCACACTCTTAACACATAATGTACTTCAGCAAGCCAATTTATTGTATTTGTGTGGAGTGACCCTTTAAAGTTTGCACCCCAGAAAAATGAGTACGCTGGAGCTGTACAGCATGAGTCAAACGAGTAAATCTCATGGATCTTGTAAAAGAAATACAAATATTTTTCTTGCTTACAATTTTTTTTTTTTTTTACATGCACTAATAAATTTAGCTCATATTAAAGAAACAAAAAATAACAAAGGACATTATAATATTAGAATGTTTATTTTCCTCTTCAATAAACAAAGTAAAAAAAAAAGAGAGAGAGAGAGAGAGAGAGAGAGCATGTGGATAAGGGAGAGAGGAAGAGAGGAAAATATGTGTAATAATAACTGCGTTGCCCAAAGATGAAAATGACTAGCTATGTTTAATTGCTTTCAGCTCTGTGTGCAGCGTAATGTAGTATGGCTGCATTGGGAACAAATAATAGTGTGATGTCATTCTGAACTTTTCATGTGATTTCTCTAAAATGTGTAAAACAGTATTTCCATTTAGCATTATCAGTGAAATGGCATTATAATTATTGTCTAATCACAAATTCCACAGATCTTTAATCTTAGAGTCATAAACTCATGATACATTTTAATTTGTTAATTCATCGGTATGGGCAGTATGTCATAGGATATCAAGAATATTTACCGGCAGATGTTTATTTAACTGAGTTCTTTTATTAATATAAATAAAGTAAAACAAAATGTTATTACATAAAAACCATAGCTCGTACAGAAAAAAGGACATCATTTTACGTGTGTAGCATCTATGATCATTAATCCTATTCAAGTGTTTTGCATCTTTAAAGAATTAATCATCTATTTGTTAATTTGTTGCAAAAATATTTTTTTGCGAGTTGCATTAAATATGTAACTCTATTAGGTAATTGCTGTTTTGCAGTTTGCGTGATATGCTGTACCCTACTAATATGTCCAGATAGATCCTTCTCTATGCCATCTACAGTAAGCACTAAACTGTATATCGCACCTTGTAATCGTTTGTACAGAGGGCAAATGGGGTATTAATTGTTATATTGAGTCTCTCTGGGACAAGGCCAGGGCAAGCAGAGAAAGATAAATTAGGATCTATCATTTTTCATTTTGTATTGTATTGTGAATGACCTGGTTCAATGGACTTGTTTGTGAATGCAGGTGTGTTTTTGTATGGAGTGTGTGTAAATGTTTGTGTATCTGTGTACATACCTGATATTAGAATGCAGGGTATATTTATGTGTTGTGTCGGCATTTGAATGCTGGGGCATTTTGTAGTGTTTGTATTTGACTCTAAGGATGTGTTTGTGTGTAGTGTTGGTGTTTGCACACATAACTGTTTTTGTGTAAAGTGTTGGTTTCTGTTTAATGTTGGTGTTTGAATGCAGGGGTGCATTTATGTCTAGTGCCAGTGTTTGAATGCAGGGAGGCACTTGTGTGTAATTTCAGGGTTTGAATAAACAGGTGTAGGCATTGAAGGGCCCCTGATCCATTGGTGCCTATGTGCAGTTGCACTGGCTGCACCGATGATATCCTGCACTTGAAGCTACTGAAGAAGAGTAATAAAAACCCAGCCAGCATAAATAACTATAGCCTAACATGCTTTTCTATAGTATCCAGTCAATCCATCCTTCCTAAACCTTTTGTAGTATCATATAAGGATTTAAGCAGAATACCCAATATGGGAGTAGATAGTGCAGATGGGTGCATGGATTTCACAGGAAGAAATAAAACTAATGAAAAATAGCAAGAAAAATATAGGGAAAACTGGGGAATATAGAAGAGGCAAAACCTCAAATGAAAAAGAGATGATTAAAATGTAAATGGATTGTCACTGTGCTTAAAACAAACATTCAAATCATCTTTCAACTTTATTAGACAATGCTGGTGTTCCCTGATACACACAGAAATATTTATTTAAATAGGCTATTAAAATCCTTTAGATGATGCCATTATTCTTAGTCTATTTTACACGTTGATGATTTTTGATATTAAGGCCCTGTGTTTTCTTTAGCAAAAAAGTACCAAAGTTAATTAAAATAAATCATTGCTATTTTTGTCACCTAACTCGTCATTTTGGCCTAAATCTAACAAATGTTGTTTTCAAATCACCACAATTTCTAGTTTGAAAGGGACACTCTGAGCTCCAAAACATATTTTGCTTAATGAAAGTTTCTGTGTAAGGTCATGTCCCTGCAGTCTCAATGCTCAATTCTCTGGTTTCCGTTTTAAAAGAATATAGTCTTTTGCAGCTTTATAGGATTGTCAAATGTTCCTGATGAAACTTTGACAGTAAGCTGAAATGTCGACCTTTCTTTCTACGTGTGTGTTTGTGCCAGTGTATTACATTATGCATTACTCTTCGTTATTTCATCTTTCTTGTGTTGTACAACAACCACTTCTGTTAGTATTTTTTTTTCTTATATCTTTTATTTATATTACACTACTTCATATTGCTCCAAGAAATACTGAATGTACTAATACACATCATTTACACACTTGAAAAAGAGTTACAGGGTATGTTCTAGCTTCATATGACCTCTTTCAATAAAACATACGCAATTACTGGAGAAGATATAAGGTTGTCTGCCGTATGTTGTAGGAAAATTATCAGCAAATATAAGGTAAACAAACACTGCTTCAGGCAGGTTAAAACCCAGTGGGATAACATTAAGTTTCCCCTGGAACATCATATGAAAAATCACAAAGCAATGAATGCATTCTGCAAAAAGCTATCAAAAAGTACAATCATTTCATAAAAGACAGAGAATACATGCTGAGATTGACAAGGGGTGGTCTGCTGCACATTGCATGCTTTGTCAGCAATACATTAGAGGTGGAAACCCAGCCCAAAGAAAATATGTATATAGTAAATTGAAAAGGACAGAAAACATAATTTCAAGTGTAATGGGGCAATGCATTGTTAGTATAAAGGGAACACAATCTAAAACAAGCAAACAGATGCATGCAATCATTATCTGGGAATTGAGTAACATGTAACACTGCTGAAACCTTCATGTTTTCAGGAATACAATCTATGTTAATCAAGTAAACACTCAAACTGGGTAACAATTAGCGCTTATATGCACATACAATTATGCAACATTAGCGTGCATATGTTTTTTTGCAAATACGTATATGTTCAATAAACTCACCAGCTACCTTTTTAAACCAGTATTTTATTGGTAGTTTAGCATTTCTAAATCTTAAAATATGACCACCTCAAAACAGGGATGCTACAGTTTAATACAAATTATCTCTATATTTGTCGGGCACATATTATGACATTTACAATTTAGGAAGGGACAGTTGAGGGTATACAATGATATTTTAAGTATTAGTAATATGTCTTCAGTATAGGTTTTATGACATATGGCTCGAGAAAGATGAGATGTTTCTAATATTGTATATGTTTAACCAATCCTACTTATTAAGGACTTTCTAAGGTACATGTTTTATTCGTCGAAGCTCTAATTTTTTTGTAAACATAGACACAAGCAGACAGATACACAGTTGTATGTATGAAACCAGCCAAAACAATATGTACAAAATTTACACTTGGCAATAATAATGAAAACATTTGGTAAGGAAACACCAAAAAGAAATGCTTAACTCAGGTATAGAATATTGATTATTTGATATCATCTGCTTGTTAGCACGTGTTAGGGAGGTTAATGAACGTGTGAAATATTGTGGTCATTGATACATTTGGGATTCTTATGACTTCTAGTAAGACTGTACCTTTTAAGAGAAGCTGAAATAATAACAAGAAGAAGAATTTAAATCAAAGTTTTAATCAAATCTAAATAAAATATATATCACAATACATAGGAAGTATCTTAAATTGTAAACCAAGAGATAGAGAACACTATTTATAACTATATATTAAACTACCATATATTTCAGTTAAAGCTATATTGAATTACAATACATATAAATTAACTCGACATTAAACTATCATACTATTGAATGACTAATCTCCCTTTTCTTGTACTAATCCTAATTTAAAGGGATACTATAGTCACCTGAACAACTTTAGCTTAATGAAGCAGTTTTGGTGTATAGAACATGCCGCTGCAGCCTCACTACTCAATCCTCTGCCATTTAGGAGTTAAATCCCTTTGTTTATGAACCCTAGTCACACCTCCCTGCATGTGACTTGCACAGCCTTCCATAAACACTTCCTGTAAAGAGAGCCCTATTTAGGCTTTCTTTATTGCAAGTTCTGTTTAATTAAGATTTTCTTATCCCCTGCTATGTTAATAGCTTGCTAGACCCTGCAAGAGCCTCCTGTATGTCATTAAAGTTCAATTTAGAGATTGAGATATACTTATGTAAGGTAAATTACATCTGTTTGAAAGTGAAACCAGTTTTTCTTTTCATGCAGGCTCTGTCAATCATAGCCAGGGGAGGTGTGGCTAGGGCTGCATAAACAGAAACAAAGTTATTTAACTCCTAAATGACAGTGAACTGAGCAGTGAAATTGATTTATACACTAAAACTGCTTTATTTAGCTAAAGTAATTTAGGTGACTATAGTGTTCCTTTAACACTAGATGGTGCTTTTAATGTGTTTTCTGTTTGGTTTTTCAAATAGGACATCTATTAGCATGTAATTTATATAATTAAAATAATATAATTACATATTTGAGTGTGATTTGTATTTAATTTTTACATTTACCCCATTTTAGGAGTCTATATTCCCAAAAATCCCATCAGTATTTTTACAACTACCTATAAGGACGATGTTTGAACATTTTTATTACACTTACTATGTGCATTAAAAACAGGCGTTTCTCCTTCTACGCTATAATGTCAGACTTCTAAGTATGCACAAATGTTAATTATTTTTTTAAATTACATCTCCACAGTAAAATGCTACATTTTAGTTTTTTCTACCTACAACATTTCGCCACAAGACTGCAGTAGTAGTTCATGGTCCCTGCCCTTTTAACTGTTCCCATTTTTGCAATTATGTCCATATGACAAATGCTTTGTCTGCCTTTGATTTGTTTTTATTTTTTTCAATAAAATCTAAAAATACTGTTCTGAGTATGTTTGGACACTATACATACAATGAAGAGAAGATTCGTCGAGATTTGCAACATATACTACGCAATCCAGTTTCTAACCACCGCATGCCAGCATATCAAATCTACTCAATATATATCTCACATCTAAAAAAAACTAAATAACATAACTAAATGTTTGGCTGGTCTATTAATATATATATATATTTTTCAATTTTAACAGCTGTACAATTTTAAATATATTTGTTTATGTTTTAGATCTTCCCTGAGACTGCAACAACAGGATGTTCCATGGAGACACGTAAGTTGGATATTTAGTAATGTATTTTTTTACATTTCACATGAATGGGTCATGTCATTAAGATCCACGTTTTGTGGCCAGATAAACATGGGGAGAACCTGGGGCCATGCAGCAGCTCTTTAAGACTCCATTAATTATTTCCCTATTGTCTTCATAAAATTCTGATACAGAAGATCTGCTGTAAGGAAGCTCACCACTTGGTCAAGAAATCATCAAGTTTCTTTTTATATCACTTGCCCAATACTGTATGCCAGTTGATTTCAGATATATACTATTATTTCTTAATGTAATTAGTTCATGTCAACATATCTACCTCTTCTGTTTCCTTGGTAAACATATCTACCTCTTCTGTTTCATTGGTAAACATATCTACCTCTTCTGTTTCATTGGGCATTCAAGTTCTATGGCTGTACAAAATTCCTACAACAACTTTAATACCAAATCCTGTTTCATAAATGGCACAAATACACCTGTTCAATCTAGCATAAATTTTGACTTATATTTTAGTTCCAATAATGAGGCCACTGTTCCTGCTCAGTCTAGCATCAATTTTGTTTGTTTAGTCCAAGGTAATTCTATTATTGCTGGCACCCAGTGTTATTCTAGGACACCAATTTGCATGGACTCAATATGGTATTATTATTTCCCTACCTATTTAAATTGCCCTTGCCATTGCTGTTATGCCTTGTCATGGTGTCTGTAGCTTGACAAAGGCCCTACGGGGTTGAAACATTGTTGTGTAGTTCCTGGTTCTAATAAAATTGCCTGTATTTTGGAATCCATTGGAGTGCCTTGATTATTTTCTACATTTAATAATTTTACATTTGGTCCATTTTGGTAATGGGACTTGTCCATTGGAGCACCCTGGATTCCATGACGAAGGGTTGAGTGCACTTCCATTTTCTATTTATATTTGTCATGGTGTCTGTGGGTGATTATTAGTGTTCTTGGTATTGACCTGTGGCTTTATTTTGATTATTCTGACCTCCGTACTCCTGACCGAAGGTCTGTTCTCCATTTAATCTCTTTCTGGAATGCTGACCTCAGCTTGTCTCCAACTCTGAGTTACCTGCTTGCAGGTATTTTCTTTCAACCTTGGCTATCTGTGTTTAACCTGGCCATTCTAAGGACCGGTAATAAGTTCAGTTGCAAATCCATTATCTATCATCAAGTTTGTGTGTTGGGTTATTCTTGACCAGTTTAATTGTATTTATAGTTAAGCAAGTTGTAAGGTTGATCAGTTCCTGATTAGACGAATATCCAAGATAGACTTTAGATTTGATGTCTGGGGAAAAAAAATGATATAAAAGTGGATGACCAAGAATTTAATAATTAAAACTAAAATAAAATTTGTTAAATATCAGGAAGATATAATTAACATTTCAACGTGTAAACAAAGGAATCACTTTAATATGCTAATGATAACATAAGACCTAGCAAGTCCATCTCCATTTATTATGCAAAATAAAAAAAAATATATATTAAGGCACTTCTTCTCAATGTTCAGTTTAAGTTCAGGTAAGTTACCTGTAGCTAACTGGCTGCTCATTATGTCCAGTGAAAACTATTACTGTTTAGCTATGGTAACTTCAGTGATCTATATTTTATATGATTTGAATCATATATTTTACAACTTGCTCTATGGCTGTACTATTTGTGGGCATTGGCATTATTGAAGATATAAACTTTGGCCTTGGTTAAACCTCAGTGAACATGTTTATCTGCTGTTGATTGGCTCCCAATAATCCTTTTATCAGTTCAAAGTGATTTTAGTAAGATATAGATCTCAGCTTATGGGCAAGGCCCTCTCTACCTTTATGTTCTTGTAAAGGCTTATCTGAGGTGGGAGTCCGGTAGGAAGAGATATATGCTCACCCTTGCAATTAAAGGGACACTATAGTCACCTGCACAACTTTAGCTTAATGAAGCAGTTTTGGTGTATAGAACATGCCCCTGCAGCCTCACTGCTCAATCCTCTGCCATTTGGAAGTTAAATCCCTTTGTTTATGAACCCTAGTCACACCTCCCCGCATAAGAATTCACCTAGCCTGTGAGTCTGTGCATGGGGGCTCTGTAGGATATTGCTCCAAGTCGCAGTACAGGTAAGGACACAAGCAGGAGAATCGTCGAGGGTAAGCCAAAGTCAGAGGATGCCAGAAGTCAGGATACACGATAAGAATGCCAAGGTCAGGAGCCAACTGGAGAACACTGGATCACGAATACAAACACAGGAACCAGAGTCAATGAACTGACACTGCCCTCAGAGAGAGACAGTGTTTTATACCTGGCTGATTAGGCATATTATACAGGTGGACCAATATTGACAGGAGCAGTCACAGGTTAAGTCCAGTCCCCAGTGCTGGAGACATGGCAGGGCTAAGTTTCATGCCAAACCAAGAGCTAAAGTGGCTCAGAGGCAGGAACACAGGCTTAGAACCATAAAGCACCCAGGTTCAAATCCCTTGTGGATTTGTGGACTTCTGGAGAGACCTCATCTGGATGTCATGGTAAGAACTGTGACAGTTCTCCACTAATTGAACAGCACTGTGGAATCTGATTGGTGCTTTATAAATACCAGTAATAATTTTATTACCACAGCAAAAGGCATATTGGATAATCCAATCAATATTGGATTGAAGATTTTCAGTATAAAAAAAATATATATACCTTCCATTTTAATGATCATATTCAATGTTAATACAATAAATTAACTTGCAAATAGCAACAGCAAAAATCTATTGAAAAATAATTTTTATTTGTTGCTATTTGTTCGCTGGAATTACTAGTAGCTATCAGGCAAATAGTTAAAAAAATGTCTGTCTTGATTCCCATGATATACACATTCCCATGATTTTTGGCCTTTTTGGGCTGAAGGGTAGAAGAAAGACATTTACGAAGAAAGAAATTCTTTGATGGTAAGGATATATGTTTTACAGGTATTATTATTAGTCCCCTCATTATTATTAGGATGAGTGGGGTAGAAAGGTAGGCTACTTTTATTTGGCCACCAGATAGGAACTTAAAGACAATTGTAGATTATGCTAGCTTTAGTGTACCTATAATCTTAATTTTATTAATGACAGGAGGCGAGTATTTGCTTAAGTCTCTCTTTACTAGAACTCCACAGCAGCACAGAAAAAACAACCAATCAGAAAAAAGTTAGGTACTATAAAACTCCCCTCCCCATGCATCATTTCCTCTTTCAAGCTGCGACAAAACAGAATAAAAGGCAGAGAACATCATGGGGAAGAAACGAAGTCCTAGATACGATGAATATAACGATGTCCACCATCCGGGAGTAACCGTCAAACTAGATAGTGTTGATGGACTGTAAACTGAAACGAGAGAAAAACAGAATCGAACAGGTTGATTATCCAATTAAATGTACTCAGAATAAACATGTAGGTACCCAATGTAGCAACCAAAATTAACCTTAATATGTAGATATCCCAACCCTACTTATGAAAAGAAACACAGACATAATGAACAAGCGACAGGTATCAGAGACAACAAACAGAGTTGCATACGTACCTGATAATCTAAACTATAACATTAAACAAGGGAGGGACAAGAATGGGTGGGAAATACTCGCCTCCTGTCATTAATAAAATTAAGATTATAGGTACACTAAAGCTAGCATAATCTACAATTTTATAACATGACAGGAGGCTTCGTATTTGCTGTTTCAACGCTCAATTCACCAATCCAACGCTGTTTGTGTCGCTGGTATCTATTGCAGGAAATATCAGAGTAATCCTAATTGGACATTCCAAGTTCGATAATTGACAGTAGACGGATAAAAGAAAATGCCAGCCGACGAAGCATCTCAATTACGGAAAAACGTACCATCCGCTGGTAAATCCATTGTATGTGGTTGCGACTTGTTTCCTAGCAGCCGGTCCATGAGCTGGCAAGCTGACCTATCAGCCACCTTCCTGTAGTTTTAATATCAAAGGTCAAGTTCGGACTTGGGGACCGGAGAAGAAACTGTCACCGTCTCAACTCATGATCCGTAAGGCAGTTCCTCCGATCGTGCCAGGGATATTCGGCGATGCGGTCTTGCAGGTAGATCTCCAATTTCAAGGAATGCGCTCAAGTCCACTACCAAACTCGTATTAGAAACCGAGGAGGAACTTTCGTTCCTTCCTGTCCTACCCGGTGATATGTCTCATCCGAGAATAATTTCATAATGCAGGCAAGAGCGTGGCCAAACTAGCCGTATTCTAAGTGATTCTAAGATTCCAAATGGACTGAGTAAACCATGGACGCAGTAGAGAAAGACTCCAAAGGACGTCCATTCAGGGTTCCGAACTGAACTTGTGTGGAAGGACGGTGGTCGACTATACTGGGAATAGCGAATCCTGGAAACCTTCAAAGGAAGGGAAAAGCCAACCGGAACGCAGATTTCCATCCAGCAATGCCCTCGTCAAAGAGTGAAAGATGTCTGTAGGAGTCGGGGTACACCAGGTACCTCCGTAAAGTCTCATAGATCCCCTCGACGGTAGTTGAAAAAAAAAAAGGGGGTAGCGCGAATCCAAAAACAGACGGCTCCCGTGAGGGATGAATAGAGTATAGACGAAGGGTCCTCCATCTCCGAACCATGTTCACCAGGTATGCGCTCCGATTTTATCCCAAGATCGTAAAGACCGGAGAAGTCAAGACAAACGAGGATTCCTGATTTACCATATGACCCATACGTACGGTTTTACCTTCAGACCGGGCAATAGTCCTTCCTTAATGTTGTTACCCGAGCAAGGCGGTGCCTGTTTGCTCCATGAAGGTCTCCGTATCTCCCGACATCTTGACATGGGGGAAACTTTCTGCTCAGTTTGCTAGTAATGGTCTGGATATCTAAAACAGAAAGCAAACTCTGTATTATATGGTGCCGAATATGCCAAAAACCTGCACTCTCAAAATACCGGAGGACCATCCGTTAGTGTACCATCTCCAGGAGTGTGTGTAAATAAATGGGAGACTCCCCCCGTTATACCTCTGAGTATTTCTCGCGTGTTTTACAGCAGCCCGGATCCAGTAGATCCATCACGGGAGATAGAATAGAGGGATCTAGTCCAAACATGTAATACTTGCATGACCAGGCAGTCCTCTAGGACGAAGCCAGTAGCGTGGATGGCAGCTCTAATTGAATTCCGGAGGGACGCCCCTCTATGTAGTCATCAATGTCTTGCACAGGCACAAGCCTGTGTGATGAACAAATGGCCGGTACTGTAGAGCGTCGAGTGCATGAAAGAGCCGCGCTCTCTACTACTGTGATCGCATACCGTGAGAGCGTCCGGGTGCTAGCCTGAGCGGGCCGCACCCATTAGTAACCAACAGCAGAGTCTACATCCGAGACCGGTTCTCTCTATGAGAATGGGTCCACCCAACTTGTACTGTGTATCCAGCCCAGTATCTGGTTGATGACGAGTGAGGGACTGCGCCCTCTAATAACAAATCAGTATCCGGTTCCGTATGAGAGGATTCGCCCACTGCTCCTGAAAATAAATATACTCGGATCGAGGTGATGGAGGGCCGCACCCTCCTGTGGTGCAAACTAGAGTCCCTAGAGATTCAGGGTGACCAAAACCGTAGGGCGCACCAATCACAAATGTCAGCATAAGGCTGAGGGCAATCTGGGAAACAAGGAATGGAAAACTATCAACCGACTATCCGGATCCCGTGCGCGCGCGCGGGGTCCTGGTAGGCTGTTGGTAGTCCGAGGAAAGCTGGAGACGTTCTCCGCAATCCACGAGGGCCCGGGAGGTCGGAGGAGACCAAGTCAGGCCTCATGACGACCCGAGCGAATAGGAAAAGGAAGTCATGAAAAAAAACAAAACAAAACAAAAAAGCAACAATAAACGAAGATAAGAGAAAATACACCCATTCTATCTCGGATAGAATGTAAACAGCAGGCCGGAAGGTAAGAAAAGTAAATCCCACTGGACAGGGCCAGGAGCTAACCTAACGCAGGAAAAAACTACCGAACCTATAGGGACTCCGGGAGGCATATACAGAGTAGATGGTAAAGACAAGGGAAAAACACAGCTTTCTCCTGAAGGAGTCTGAATACCGGTCCCTGCCGGTGCGAAGTTCTCCTTGGAGACGTGCAGTTGCCGGTTTGGAGTAAACCGTGGATGTGTCCGGGGTCTTCATAAGAAACTTTGCCCTTCAGGCATGAGGTTTAGGGCCTTCACCCTTCCCGCCATATTCAGATGGCCGTATACTGGTGTCCTCTCGAACACTATGGCAATGGTGTTTGCCCGGACACCTGCCTATCTCCATGTCACTGGTGTGCACTGGGTTTTCCTCAGTGATATTACCCCAGGCCTGCGGCCAAAAGGGGTTCGGTACCAATAGCGTAGGCCCGTCCTTAGGGCATAGTCTCAGCAGGTCAAACGAATGTACACAGAAAGGTTAGCCAAGTAAATACTCACAGGCATAGCTGGCCATCCAAGTAGGCACCGACATAGCAGGCTATCCAATGGGGCACAGACATAGCAGGCCATTTTATTGGGCACAGGTATTGTAGGCCAATCTTATGGGCCAGACCTAGCAGGCCAATCTTATGGGCACAGACATAGCAGGCCAATCTTATGGGCACAGACATAGCAGGCCAATCTTATGGGCACAGACATAGCAGGCCAATCTTATGGGCACAGACATAGCAGGCCAATCTTATGGGCACAGCCATAGCAGGCCAATCTTATGGGCACAGACATAGCAGGCCAATCTTATGGGCACAGAAATAGCAGGCCAATCTTATGGGCACAGACACAGCAGGCCAATCTTATGGGCACAGACACAGCAAGCCAATCTTATGGGCACAGACATAGCAGGCCAATCTTATGGGCACAGACACAGCAGGCCAATCTTATGGGCACAGACACAGCAGGCCAATCTTATGGGCACAGACATAGCAGGCCGTTCTTATGGGCACAGACATAGCAGGCCAATCAATGGGGCACAGACATAGCAGGGCATACCCCGGTGTTGTATTCCGACAATAGCAGGGGGTCAATCTGTGTAGAGCCCCCTATATGTGTAATGAAAACCAGGGAACCTAGGGTAAAATAACTCCAATATGCAAACCCCCCTAGGCAGAGGTAATGTGTCTACAGATATACAGGAAACTGTTAGACCTTAATGCTTGTGGCCAAAAACAAGGATATCCTGTTGCAGGAAAACTCAGAAGTACAGGGTGTACTGCCTACAGGCTGATCTCCAGCCCTTGAAGAAATATAGAAGTAAAAATATATAATATATATGTTTGATCACATAATTGCTATATGTCTCTATATGGATATGCACCCTGAGCAGGGTGGGAGGTGGTCCTCCCAGACTGCCAGCGAATTAGGTTGGGGTCTGAATACACCCTGCCTATAGATGGGGGAGGAGAAAGCCCCTCCACAGACCTCCGCCAAGAACGGTACTGGCGGGGAAGGAGCTGCGCGTGGGCACACCCCCCGCCCCCCCGCACACACGCGGTCCGCGGGCGGAGGCGGCCGCAGTGAAGCCTCTACGTGGAGGAAACGATCCGACCACTGGGTACTCGCGCTCACTCGCGAGTACCCCTGCGACCGGGTAAAACACACGTGGACCCACGGGGGGGGGGGGGGGACGGCTGCAGCGAAGCAGCCACGTGGGAAAGAAGATCCGGCCGCCGGCTGCATACCGGCAGCTGGAAAAAACACACTGGGCTGGCGGAGATTAACTCTGCGGTCCCAGATCTCGGGGGACAGAGGAGGCAAATGCTTTGGAGGTAGAAGCAGCAGACACCGAAGAAAAATCCCACAAGGCCTATAACCTACTGCATTTACAGGAAATAAATCCCATAAGCACAAAACACACTGCATTATAAAAAATAAAATGCCACAAGGCCTATAACCTACTGCATTTACAGGAAAAAATCCCATAAGCACAAAACACACTGCATTATAAAAAGTAAAATGCCACAAAGCCTATAACCTACTGCATTTACAGGAAAAAATCCCATAAGCACAAAACACACTGCATTATAAAAAATAAAATGCCACAAGGCCTATAACCTACTGCATTTACAGGAAAAAATCCTATAAGCACAAAACACACTGCATTATAAAAATAAAATGCCACAAGGCCTATAACCTACTGCATTTACAGGAAAAAATCCCATAAGCACAAAACACACTGCATTATAAAAAATAAAATGCCACAAGGCCTATAACCTACTCCATTTACAGGAAAAAATCCCATAAGCACAAAACACACTGCATTATAAAAAGTAAAATGCCACAAAGCCTATAACCTACTGCATTTACAGGAAAAAATCTCATAAGCACAAAACACACTGCATTATAAAAAATAAAATGCCACAAGGCCTATAACCTACTGCATTTACAGGAAAAAATCCCATAAGCACAAAACACTGCATTATAAAAAATAAAATGCCACAAGGATAAAACACTGTATATAAAAATAAAATGCCATAAGGATAAAACATACTGCATTATAAAAATAAAATGCCATAAGGATAAAACCTACTGTATATAAAAATAAAATGCCATAAGGATAAAACCTACTGTATATAAAAATAAAATGCCAGAAGGATAAAACATACTGCATTATAAAATAAAATGCCATAAGGATAAAACATACTGCATTATAAACATAGAATGCCATAAGGATAAAAATATTGCATTTACATGAATACAATCCCACATGGATAGAACATACTGCATAATAAGAATAGAATCCCACAAGGATATAACATACTGCATATAAGAATAAAATCCCCTAAGGATTACAACAATACTGCATTTATAAGGCTAAAAGACTGAATATAAGCAATAAAAACCCAAAGCCACCCACTATAAGCAGGAGGCAGTGGTACTCTGACCTGTACTGACTGCAGAGCAGCAAAGAAAGAGGAAATGATGCATGGGGAGGGGAGTTTTATAGTACCTAACTTTTTTCTGATTGGTTGTTTTTTCTGTGCTGCTGTGGAGTTCTAGTAAAGAGAGACTTAAGCAAATACGAAGCCTCCTGTCATGTTATAAAATTTTGGTGATTATATAATGGCATGTCCACTTGTATATTGAAACAAACTCCCTACCTGCCTATGTGCTGGTGTTTCGGTTGACATTGGGTCCCCCATTTATTAATATTAGAGTCCCCAACCACTGCCTATGGGTGGAGACTTGGGGGAACAATATGTCCCCACCAATTTATTCATTTGAGTCCCATTTGTGAATTGGGACTAGTGATGGACAGTAGATACCCCACGTTCATTTTAATTAGAGATCCCAGCAGCACTGCAATTCTAGCAGTATATTGACTGTCCAAAAGGGGACCCAGCAACATTTTGACAATTGTGGAGTGTTGAAACCTTGATAGAAATTGTGCTATCACTGATGAAACAGCTTCATGGTTAAACACATTTTATTATTTTTCTACAACATTCATCAAATTACATGATTGCATATTAACTTACTTTTACAACAATTAAGACCATTATGTTTACATTTGTATATATCATTTTTGCTTGTGTTGATCAGAACAAACAGGTATCCTTCATTTATTTTGTTTTGTTGCTAAAAAAGGCCACTCACAGGCTTTGCATTCCAATCTCTCTCTGAATAATTACAGCTAACCTTGTTTTAATGAATAACATAGAAAACAAATAAATAGTTGCACTGTCTCTCTGAACACTCAATGTTAATCCTATTTTAATGTAGTATATAACAAAAAAAGGAAAGGACAT
Organism: Pelobates fuscus; assembly: GCF_036172605.1. Taxonomy (NCBI): domain Eukaryota; kingdom Metazoa; phylum Chordata; class Amphibia; order Anura; family Pelobatidae; genus Pelobates; species Pelobates fuscus. Next base: position 234,113,165 of record NC_086321.1, on the reverse strand, counting down.
TATGCATGTCCACTCAGTGACTACAAGCCACATATGCAGTTTAAGTAATGTCCTCGTGACTATGTAGAAAAGAGAGTGGTCTCATAGCTGCAGCATTTTTTGACAGTCACTTCAGTTACAACATGCAATATGGGCTGGTAAAAATTGTGACATAATACACCATGAAAGTAGCACAGACTGTTATATGAAGTGTCACTTTAATGAATAAAATAATCAAGAGGTTCAAAGATATTTCAGTTAACCGCAGTTATTGTTCTGTCTGCCTTTTTGTCTTTTGACCTTCCATGGATTATATTAAATGTGAATATTTATCCATTAGTAAATCTTGTTTAGGATTTAATAAAGCAATTAAATCCCTTGACACAGAAAAACACTAAAAACATTGATCAAATACAGGAATCTAAAATAATCTTCTTGTGCATATAATAGTAGTACTAGAAGTTCAATATCTCTATTCAAACAAAGAGTCTAGTAGACATATTTACAAAAGGCCTTATGATGTTTGCAGTCTTTGTTGAAGGAAACATTTTTAAAACCTTTCGAGTGACTACCCAGTGTAAGATGTTCTCCAGGGGATTGATGTTATGCATATATTGTCTTTCATTTGAACTTCAAACACCTTTTCTGCATAAGGTCTTTAATGGCTTTGGCAAATTAAAATCATTCTCATTTGAATAGTTATAATAATGCCCTCCAAGAATTTACTTTAGGGAAACATTCTGATTGCAGAGACAATTATCAATCACATTAAACTTATAATATATACACCTCAACACTTACAAAGACAAAAAGAAAAATAGCATAATTTTACTTAAAATATACAATGGCTTTGCAAATATTTGATTTGAATTAATGTTGAATATTAATATTTTGCATACAGTATAGCAGGCACTCCCATGATGGACTGTGTGAATATTTTCATTTTGTATCGTGTATCTTTCCAAAATATCTGACTACACTGGACAATTCAATAGTTGTTCAAGGGGGAACTACTCAGCACTGATTAAAAAAAAAAAGGATTGATATATGTCCTGTGAATATTATTTTTTTATATTTCTTAAAAAAATCAAGTTCAGTAGAATGAAAAAACTCAACTATTTAACTTGACATATTACTTGAATGAGAGCAAACACGACAGCCATGCCACTCACTCTATTTCAAGATAGATATTTAGACAGACAGTGCCATGATCTTGAACAGGTCAGATATGAGACTTTGGCTAGGGTTAACATCAGGATCTTTATTTGATAGTTTGGACATATTAAAGTAACTGGAAATCCTATAAATGAACTTATAGGAAAGAGATGGAGAACAGAAATAAAGAGGTTTAGGCAATATGCCCCAAATAGGTTATAAACAGGATGTAAGTAAATAAAAAGAAACCCTAAAGATAAGTATAGGTTGAACTAGAAGGATAAATAAAAACAGAACCATATGGTTTCAGGATTACAGGAAAAGAAGAAGTTTAGTGAATTAGCCACCTGTTGGAAGGAATACTGACCAAGTAGGAAAATAACACCTTGCAATATTACATCGTAGCAAGGTCCAGATCTGTGTTATGCAGGTTGGTATAATGCAGATAGTTGTGTGGATCAGGGTGGTATAAATAAGGTTGGCAAGATAAAGCAGGATAGTTGCGTAGTTCAGGCTGGTATTGAGCAGGTTTGGAAATAAAGCAGGATTGAAGAGTGGTTCAAGCTGGTATGGAGCTGGTTGGTATCAAAAGGTTGATAATATTGATCCGGTTGGTTTTCAAATAGAAAGGTAGCAAGAAGGTAAGTCCATAGGAACGATTACAGGAGCCAGGAACAGAATGCTTTCTGAATGACCATCAACTTCCTTGTAAAGGCCCTGTTGTGAACAGGGTGTAGCCTTTTGTAGGAATTGTAATTAATCCAGGCTGGTGAGGATGATGAAGGTAAGTTTCAAAACAAGAGGCAAGGGAGGCCACTAGTGGTAAAATTTAATCAGTGCAGGAACTTTGTTTTAAAGAAACAGAATAAACTAAACATAATTCTTGGTCGTCAGGATAGGATTCTGACAGTTAGATGGATAGATAGCTAGATGGATAGATGGGTAGATGGATAGATAGATAGATAATGTAATTTAGATATGTTGTAGTTTACATAGATATGATTTAGATATGTTGTAGTTCAGCACAACAGGTGCTAAAACAAGCAAAGCAGAGAGAGGACCAGTAGCAATAAATATTTTGTAAAAATGATTTATTCACTAATCTCAGAATTATAGATAATAAATATAGACATTCATATTTTATTCACTACAATTTGGAGTTATATTAATGACATGAATTGCGTTGTAACTTGTTTGGGCTTGGAACACTTTAATGGTACACTTAAAGTAAAACTAAAGTTTTCAAATACTAAGGAAAAGCATACATATACTGTAAAAGGTGCAAAAATCCCAAAGGGTTGACTTGTAACAAAGTGTTTTTGTTGTATACTGTCAACTCCTCAATTCAAGTGTTCTAGACGTTTTTGTACTCTGCCTATTATATTGTCACTTTTTCTTCCTGCATTGTAGAATTTTAGAAATAGGTTGTTAGTTATTATACCTATTTTGGCTTTAAACTATTTGCAATATTTGTTCTTTCCACTGAGCTTGTTTTATCCTCTGAAAGAGTCTCAATGTTTTGGGTTACATCTCAGAATACAAGTACGGCTTCAGATCTAATATTTTATGTTATCTGCTTTTTTTCTTTTTACATTACTAGTAAAATAACATTTAAATTGATACCTTACTGAAACCTATAACTAAAAATAGTTGTCATTTTTTTTTAACAATTGTTCTACAGAACTGAATATTTTATGACTTTTTATGTATATGCTCATACAGCATTATGTAATAATATGCTTGTATTTGTATGGTCACTCCTTCGTATCACTGAACACATAAGGGTGAGATCCAGAGCCTAAGCTTGTGAAGGACATGGCTGGAATTTGTGACAAATTCTAAAACGTGTGCATATCCACACAAATATAGGTGCACACATTTACAAATATGCACACAGTGACAAATACCTACACACATTTAGGCATGCAGATTTTGCTATTACAATGACACTGGCCCTGATTCCCACCTGACAAATCAAGTAAATATCTAATTTCCTCTGTATGAGTAATAGGCTTACCAAATGTTGACTCTAGCACTTTTTAATACCCTTAAAGCGGAGACAATTGTATAAATTCTGACCAAAACAAAACCTAGAATTTAAACTATATGTCTCTTCAACCAAAAATAACATTTTTGATATTAAAGGGATTCTCCAGTGCCAGGAAAACATATTTTCCTGGCACTGCAGGACCCTCTAGTGCCCATCTACCTCCCACCCACCATCCCAAGTTGCTGAACACTCAGTGACTTACCGGAGTCCAGCGCCGATGGCCCTCAGTGCTGGGTCAGGCTCCGACTACACAATGGCCACGCACGCGCATTAGACCTCCCCCATAGGAAAGTATTATACAATGCTTTCCTATTGGGATTTCACCGACGCTGGAGGTCCTCACATAGTGTGAGGACGCCCAGCGTTGTTTAAAACACTTTTCGTGTTCTATGAACACGGAAGTCTCCTCTAATGGCTGTCTAGGACTTAACCCTGCAATGTAAATATTGCAGTTTATGAAAACTGCAATGATTACACTTGCAGGGTTAAGGGTAGTGGGAGTTGGCACACACAGAACACTCCAATGGGCAGAAGTGGTCTGGGTGCCTGGAATATCCCTTTAAGTGAACCCACACTTGCTATATATCGTTTTGTTCAGGAAAAATCAGGCTTTCATTTTACATGATTTATATATGAAACATAATTTAGTATGAATCAAATCTAAAAAAAAGTGTAATAAAGTAAGCCATTTTGTTAATTTCCATAGCATTTTTACTGTAAAGTTTTAACATACACATTTGTATGCTGTGATTTCCAACGAGTACAACAATGCCCCCCATGTACAGGTTTTATGGTGTTTTGGCAAGTTACAGGGTTTATAGGGCTTGCCCATTTCAGTTTTAACACATTGAAATTTACCTGATTGGTTTGCTGTGTCTATGTTGCCTTTGAAACCACATGGAAGTCTTGTCTACAAACAAATGGCCACGAAGCAGCTTCAGCTAGGTAGGGTGTCTCAACGGACAAAAACAGTATGTTAGGAATTTTTAACTAAATGTTTGGGAAACATTCACTAATTTCATTCTGTTTTCAAACATCAACAGTTCTCTCTTGGAAAAGACAGTGTGATACATATTGGTATTCTCACCCAACTATTGACAACAGTAATCTTTAGATGTTCTTATGTTTAAACTATTATTTTAAGTGATTTGGACGATTCATATTTGAATTAATTAAATTAAAACGTTCAATTAATACTGATACTGTAGGTCTATGTGTATTGGAACTGTGCCATTCAGAGTAATATATATATATATATATATATATATATATATATATATATATATATTTATATATATATATATATATATTTATATATATATCCAAAAAGAGAGGAGAGCACTCCAGAGGACTTGTTTAAAGCAATTTATTCCGTGAAGAAAATCGTGAAGAAAATCGACGTTTCGACCCGCAGGTCTTTATCAAGATACAAAATCAAGAACAACAGTGTCTTTATATACCCTAAAAGATTAAGGAGTGATTACTTACCCTGAATGTGTTGTGCACCCGAAAGCCATGTGTGCTCGATGTGCTGTGATTGCCAAACCCGCGTTGGCGATCCCGTCGGTGTGTAGTGACGTCACCACTAGTGCGACGGCGCGGAAAAGGGACGTGAGCGTGCGTCTAGGTAGCCCAAGGGGTCAAGTGTGGGCAAAAGCTTACGTGATGTGTGTGAAGCGCGAAAATTATGCCAGTAAAGATATATAGGAAGAGGATATTCATTGATAAAACCAGATATTAGATTGGGCATGTAATGTACAGATAGACATACTAATCCTGCAGATTGGTTAATGCAGTGTTGAACAACACAATAAGTGTGTGTGTTGCGTACAAGATAAGGATCGATGAAAGTATTGGTCCAAAGGGGGACAAGTGCAAGAAGGCAGAGGACCCAGGGTGCAGGGAGTGTAAAAGGATGAGAAGGACAGGGGATGTGTGGCAAGAAGTGGTGACACATGAAAAAATAAAAAATAAATAAAAATAAAAATAAAAATAAATAAAAATAAAAATAAAAATAAAAATAAAAATAAATATAAATAAAAATAAAAATAAAAATAAAAATAAAAATAAAAATAAAAATAAATATAAAAATAAAAATAAAAATAAAAATAAAAACATAAAACCAAAACGTGAGCAAATCAATGTACACATGAACGGATCTATAAAGAGAGGTCCTAAAGTGTTTAGCGATGTATATAGGAGTGTGTGAAGAACTAGAAGAGTGGTGAAGTGATGTGTGGAGAGATGTAATGCAGCTGGTGGTAGCGAGCTGGGAGCCAGGAGCTAAGTGTGGAGTAAAAGAGTAGTAGTGAGCTAGATAAGAGGAAGAGTGACCAGACAGAAAATCACAGACAGAAATTTTTTTTTTGTGATATTGATTACCTGTAATCCCAGCATCTCTGTATAACCAGATGCTAGATATCTTTCATTTTATATTTTTTATTTTCTTTATTTCGATGTTCATTGTCTACTATCTTAGTCCTGTTCATACATTTGCCTCTCTTCTACACAACATTGTCTATTAGCCAGTTGGGCATTGCCATACGCTCGTCCTGTAGCGCAGGATCCTGCTTGTTCCATCTATATACATCCCCATGTATTCACTTGTATATTGCATTTAATTCAGCTCACTAGACGCTATATGTGATTTTCTGTCTGGTCACTCTTCCTCTTATCTAGCTCACTACTACTCTTTTACTCCACACTTAGCTCCTGGCTCCCAGCTCGCTACCACCAGCTGCATTACATCTCTCCACACATCACTTCACCACTCTTCTAGTTCTTCACACACTCCTATATACATCGCTAAACACTTTAGGACCTCTCTTTATAGATCCGTTCATGTGTACATTGATTTGCTCACGTTTTGGTTTTATGTTTTTATTTTTATTTTTATTTTTATTTTTATATTTATTTTTATTTTTATTTTTATTTTTATTTTTATTTTTATTTTTATTTATTTTTATTTTTATTTTTATTTTTATTTTTATTTTTATTTTTATTTATTTTTATTTTTATTTTTATTTATTTTTTATTTTTTCATGTGTCACCACTTCTTGCCACACATCCCCTGTCCTTCTCATCCTTTTACACTCCCTGCACCCTGGGTCCTCTGCCTTCTTGCACTTGTCCCCCTTTGGACCAATACTTTCATCGATCCTTATCTTGTACGCAACACACACACTTATTGTGTTGTTCAACACTGCATTAACCAATCTGCAGGATTAGTATGTCTATCTGTACATTACATGCCCAATCTAATATCTGGTTTTATCAATGAATATCCTCTTCCTATATATCTTTACTGGCATAATTTTCGCGCTTCACACACATCACGTAAGCTTTTGCCCACACTTGACCCCTTGGGCTACCTAGACGCACGCTCACGTCCCTTTTCCGCGCCGTCGCACTAGTGGTGACGTCACTACACACCGACGGGATCGCCAACGCGGGTTTGGCAATCACAGCACATCGAGCACACATGGCTTTCGGGTGCACAACACATTCAGGGTAAGTAATCACTCCTTAATCTTTTAGGGTATATAAAGACACTGTTGTTCTTGATTTTGTATCTTGATAAAGACCTGCGGGTCGAAACGTCGATTTTCTTCACGATTTTCTTCACGGAATAAATTGCTTTAAACAAGTCCTCTGGAGTGCTCTCCTCTCTTTTTGGATATACATTTACGCTGTGCAGCACCGAGGCTTTTTTCTGCTGTTCTATTTAAAGGTAGAGTGCCAGACTCTGAACATTTTGTTTATATTTATATATATATATATATATATATATATACAGTGGGACCTCGGTTTACGAATTTAATGCATTCTCCGGGACGTTTCTTATTGCGAAACATTTGTAAACCGAAATGTGGTTTCCCATAGGAATGCATTGAAAACCAATTAATCCGTTCTGGAGGTCAGAAAAAAGTCAAAATGAGCTGGCATGGAAACCAACCCACAATGCAGAGCACACAGTAAAAGGCATGCAAACGACGAAGCTTAGCTCCCTACCTTTCCACAGCTCGAGAAATGCACCAAAAAGTCCCAAAACAACTCAAAACTATTTCCAGAATGGCTCCAAAACTCGATGCAAAACCTGCTCCAACACCTCCACACTCAACCCACGTACTACCCACAAGCTTGAGCATGCAAGGGCCGGTGCTATAAACCTCCCAGGTGCAATCCATCCTGCGGAAACTTGCTTTGTATTGCGACATTTTTGTTGTAAACCGAGGCATTCTTTTCAATGGATTTTCATTTATAAACCAAAATTATGTTAACCAAGGCGTTTGTAAACCAAGGTCCCACTGTATATACAACAAGAACAGTGGATATTATAAATACAATACAATCACATAATCCTTTGTCCTGTCACATGATCATTTGAAAAAAAATGTCTATTGCCATATCGACAGCATTCTTAATAATAAAGGTAATTTAGTTTGATTAACTAAAAAATGCTAATTACTAACTATGGAATCTAAACAATACACTTTTGCATGGTAGAAAAATTGGTTTCAGCCAAACCACTTTGTCCAAAAATAGAATTTTGTTTGTGTAGTACAATAGTCTACATGTAAAAATTTGGCTCATCCAAATATTGTACATGCCAAAGTATTCAAGGAAATGATTAGAACAAACCAAAATGGCATGAAAATTAGTCAGTCAGTGTACTGCAAAATATATAACGAATATATATAAAGCATATATTTTGCAGAACACCGATATTTGCATTTTCCTGCTATTTAGTCCGCAGATCAAGTGATAAGATATAAGATTTTTTTCCACTTCACTGGTCACTTCCCGCTTGATCTGTAAATAAAACCAGCTTTTAATGACTGTCCCCTAACCATCATGCATCTTTTCCCAATTAATGATGTCTACGCTACTCTGAATCACGAATCCATTGTCCATTGTCCATTTTTTTTATTTATTTATTTTTTTATACATGCATATGCAACTTTGGATTCATGGAATTCAGATGACCCTTGATCATCCAAAATTCAGGACAAATTACAATGCACAAGTTTATTAAATAGTCTAAAACATATAAATGGCAATGTTTCCAATATGACATGGTACATGCTTACCTAAACAATTAGAGACCAAGGCAGATATAAAACCTTTTTTTTTTAATTGCCTCTCCTACATCACACACTGCCAATGTAGGTTTTATATATATATTTTAAATATTAGGGTTCTGGGGAGGTATATATGAACCTTTCCTTATGTCCAATTTTCCCTTCCATGTATCACATATCAATTTTATACCAATGATATATCTTTAAAAGAACCTACCTTTGTTAATATTGTACATTTTGTAAAACATTCCATCAAACGTAGCATGCATTACGCCAACCTGATACAAACAAACCTTGATTTCAATATTTAAATGTTTTGAGCTGAAGGTAATTTCAGGTCCACATTGTTTTTGTTCCATATAAGCATTATGTTATTCTATTAAGTTGTTTGCAACCAGTCACCACTATTTGTAGGCAGCTGATTCATTTGTTAAAGTACATGTCCTTGGTTTAGCCTATCAGCATTCTTTCTAGGGAAATCACGATATGAAGCACCATGTGTTTTCTATACCAAGTACATCATTCTGAACGACAATGACCTTTTGCATTGCATAAATAGTACAAGTACTGGCATAAACTTGACTTGTAAAATCATTACCTGTGTTATTTTTGTTTGTTTACCCATTATTCTCAAATATGTTCGGAAAAACAGTAAAAATAGACATAGATCACTGTTATTCACATGAGTGAGTACAATAAAACAAAATATGAAATAAAAACAAAGCTTCATGCTTTGCAAACTATGAATGCTTATTTAAAATATGATTTTTTTGAATATTACAAGTTGATTCATTGTTATTCCCTGCTGGCATTGCTATGCCGTCCATGTGATCGTGAGGACCTCGTGGTCCATGTGATCGCAAGAACCTCGTGATCGTGATCACATGGCCCAGGGGGGGTTGGAAAGGAATGAGGGGGACTCCCTGGGTAAGTACATAGGATGGCTTGGGCGTTCTATGCCGCACGCCAGCGTTTAGAGCCGGGTCCCCAAGGACGGCATAGAATGCCCACCGTCCTTAAGGGGTTAAAAGAGTTGCATTTACATTACAGAAATATTAAGGAGGACCGGATAAATCAGGCCAACGCCTTTTTATTACATAACATACATTATTACAGTTGTAGTATAGAAACTTACTTTACAAAAAAGTTACTTGATACCTGGGACAGCTTTCAAGTGTATGTAGTTAAGACTTGCGCAACCACATAATTAAAGAATTACATATTTACTTGAAATTCATTTTGGGTATGTGTATGTGTATTTTGTTTGTATGTAAATATGTATGTATGCATGCATGTATGTGTCTGTCTATCCATATTTATATACAGAAAAAAGTGTCATGGCTGGCTTTTTTGCTCTCTCCATTTCTATCTCTTTATCTCTCTCTCTCTCTCTCTCTCTGCATAAAAATATATATATATATATATATATATATATATAAATATATATATATATATATAGAGAGAGAGAGAGAGAGAGAGAGAAATGGAGAGAGCAAACAAGTGTGTGTGTATATATATATATATGAGAGAGAGATATATAAATGGAAAGAGAGTGAGAGAAATGGAGAGAGCAAACAAGTCAGACATGACACTCAGTTTTGTTCCTGTATATAAAGATTAATAGACAGACCGACAGACACATACATACATATGTATGTAGAGATAGAGATCAAAACACATATATACACACACACACACACACATATGTACACTGATATGCCACAACATTAAAACCACCTGCATAATATCATGTAGATCCCTCTCGTGCTGCCAAAACAGTTATGTATCGTGACCTGGACTCCACAAGATCTCTGAATGTGTCCTGTGGTATATAGCACCAAGACATTAACAGCAGATCATTTAAATACCGCGAGGTGGGACATTCATGGATCAAATTTGTTCTTCCAGCACATCACACAGATGCTCAATTAAATGAGATCTGGGGAGTTTGAAAGCCAAGGCAACACTTTGAACTCTTTGTCATGTTCTTCACACCAAGTATTGCATTGTGGCAGAGCATTATTTTGCTAAAAACAGCAATTGCCATTAAGGGGTGTACGTGGTCTGCAACAATCTCTAGGTAGATGGTATATTGCAGGGATAATTGTGGGACTCAAAGTAACTTGAATGTCTGGACCCAAGGTTTCCTAGCAGAGCATTGACAAGAGCATAACTCTTCCTCCGCCTGCCTACTTTTTTCCCATATTGCATCCTGCAGCCATCTCTTTTCCAGCTTAATGATACACACACACCCACCCATCCACCTGATCGAAAAGAAAATGTGATTCACCAGGCCAGGCAACCTTTTCCATTGCTTCTAATGCTTACATCCTTATTTAAGGTGCATTAAGTATATGAATCATCTGGACAAAAGGCATTCTGGCAAGTCTTCAGAAACACAGCTCTATTTATAGCAAACTTAAGATGCACTGCGTGTTCAGATACCTTTCTATTATGACCAGCATTAAGTTTTTAGCTCTTCTGCGTGATTGGACCACACAGACATCAATGAGCCTTGAGCACCCATGTCCCTATCGCTGGTTCACTAGTTGTCCTTTCTTGCACCACTTTTGGTAGGTACTAACCAGGAACACCCCCCACAAGACTTGCGGTTTTGGAGATGCTCCAACCTAGTTGTCTAGCCATCATTATTGCCAAAGTCACTCAGATCTTCTTGCTTGCCCATTTTTCCTACTTTCAACACATGGAATTCAAGAACTGACTGTTCAGTGACTGCTTATTTATCCCCCCTGTTTGACAGGTGCCATTGTAACAATATAATCAATGTTATTTAATTCACCTGCCAGGGGTCTTAATGTTGTGGTTGATGAATAAATGTGTGTGTGTGTGTGTGTGTGTGTGGTGTGTGTATATATATATATAGATATATACACACACACACACATATATACACACACACACACACACATACACATACACACACATACATACATATATATATATATATATATATATATACACGTACACAAACACACACACACACACATACACACATGTATGAGCACTCACTTGTTGGACCACACAGGATTCCCTCTCCTTTCTCTCTCTCTCTATTTTATTCTCTATTTATTTTTTAATGATATATATATACATGTGTGTGTGTGCAAGCAATACATTACAAATGATTAATCTTTTATCAACATTAGAACAAGAGGAAGGCATCATTTAATTAGTATTGCAGTGCCCATGCGGGCTTCCCATATTGATTCCACTGTTTCAAACTCATTCCAAATGAGGTGTATCCTTTAATTCGCAAACTATATATTGTTGGTGACATATAACTCTTTATTCCTGCTTAAAACGCTATCTAATTTTCATAGCTACATTTTTATTCCTAAGAGATGCGCTTCTTCAACAAACTACTCATCTGCTCTAAGTCCCTACTTCATGCCTTAATTCCTAATTCAATGAGATAGCATATGGTGTAAAACTGAAACTACCACGAGACCTCATAATGTAATAGTTTTGTACTTGATTTTGTGAATGCTTATGGTTTTAAATTTCTCCATCTGCCTTCTTGTGGAAGAACATCATTTTAAGTTTTTTCTTTCTTTTTTTTTTTTTTATAAATTGTGAGTGACTTGCACATTAAATTGCCATTAGAAACCCAGCTTGTTTTCCCCCCCAGCAATCATCTCCCACTGGAACATTAACGTGTAAGGCACCTTGCTAATTGCCAATTTCTATACTACTTAAAGTAAAAATCATCATAATTATGCTCTGAAAATTTTCAGATGTACCACATTTGCAGTTTGAAGAAATGACTTATAAGTCAATAGGAAATTAAAAGTGCATTTTCCAGGTGAGCCATACCATTCAACTTTTAAGTTGACAAGTCATCTTGAAATGCTTGACAGAAAAATTATTAAGTCTGATGTGTAAAAGTAATGTTATTTTGAGAAACGGCTTTCTACTTTTCTATTGGGGGAGGAGGCAAGTTGGGGGTTTATTAGTAAATGTCACAGTGGCCACAGCTGTCATAGAAACCATAGCAATTATGTTGTATTTTTACTTACCAATATGATCATTTTATGTTGTTCAAACATTTTCATAAATCATATCCATTGCATGTAATCTTGTTCGATTGCATTAAGACTTGCAAGTCAGTTGAAAAGTTCGCTATTGATTGTACTTTTTTAATACTATTTATGTTTAAGTAACAAAGTTAATTTGTAAAATAAATCTGTGAGATGCAGTTATTTCGTTTTTAAAAACCTAAGCAACTATTTAGGGGGCAAAAATCTCAGACACCCTTGTTTTTGAAATTTAGGTCTTAATTTTGCATTACATTTGTCAGCTTGATAGAATTTTGCACTCAGTAAATAACTTGACTTGACTATAACTGAGTCATAGGCAAACGTATTACCATCAAATTTCAAATCCTCTATGGTATTGTCTCCTGCATGGAAAGTCTCTGTAGAGTAAAGCACTAGAAATGCAGGACCAATAGGTCTGATTTGCTCTATAAAACAATCTGCTGTACAAAACAAAATGCAACAGTTTGGAATTTTACCAAGGTATGGTGCCAGGGCTCTTCTGGTACCATAACCACTACAATATGCTGTAGTGGTTATGGTGTTTGTAGTGTTCCTTTAAATAGGGTAATCCCATACATTCAGCATAGTAGAGAGGGAAAGAAGATAAATTTGAGGTCAAACTTATTCTTTCAACTAGCAAAGTTAACATAAAGCATGTACGATTTATTTAAAAAGGAGGAGTGCACGCTCACTCCAGCAATAGGGAGAGAGTGTTCTGTCACAAGAGGGTTGTATTAGAAAAAAAGGAAATGTGAAAACGTGTTTTTTTTGTTAATATTTGTTTATTATATGTTTGTAAGAATATAATAACAGAATATGGACACGCACGTCCCTTCACATTTCAAGACATTCCGCAGGTGATAGCAGGTTATATATGAAGCTGAGACTCGCAGGTCTCAAAAAGTTAATGAGATAAACACAACCAGTGGGACACGCAGGTCCCATGAAACACAGCTCGGTAAATACAATTGATCGTGCAACAAGTAAACATTTAATTATACATCTGAACCTGAACCAACATGCTTTTTAGTGGTAATTATTTACTTCTGAGGGGCTTCCCTTGTCGCGGGATATTGTCTCTGAGATTGTATCGTCAGTGGTCAAGTTGTGAAATAAACGCATGGTGGAGGTTGAAAGGCTTGCTAACTCCTAGTTTCTGCTTATGATTCATTGCATAGGACATAGAGCTGAAAATGTATTCTGTGCTTAGGTGTTTGTCAGAGGGTAGGAAAGTGAAGAGGCAGGAAAGAAAGAGAAAGGAGAGAAAGAAGAAGCGGGTGGGGGAGAGGTTTCAGGGAAGAAGGTGGTTCTGATGTTGCTATGGCAGTCCTGTTTTTGATGATACTTAGCTCTATGTGCGAAGTCAGCTTCCAGGGAAATTGGGAAGATAAATTAAAAGGACAAATCTTTCCTTTAACTTAAACATAACTACTTTTAAAATAATTGTCCATAATGTTTTATAATTTTTATAAGGCATATTATTCTATTCATATCTGCATTGCACACAAAACCCCTTCTCGCACGAGTTCTCTTTTTTTTGATGCATCTTGCCAAAAACATGTAATGTGTTTAATTCTATGGATGCAGACACTATATTTTTCAATGATGCTATTGGTTATGTTTCATTTTATGCGTATAGTAAACTCCAATGTGGATGCTGTGCATGGACCATATCATATGTTAAAGTTTGCAATATAAGACATAACATAAAAACATCTATTCTTTATGTAGTGAATACATATGACAACAAAACAGAGGTTAAAGAAAAAACAATGTATTTCGTATCAAAAAGGCACAACTTGCACTATTATATGTTTCAAGAAACATTTGAGAAAATGTAAAATGTCAGAAATTCTGCTCAAAATAGACTGATCTGACCTTACTGTGCCTCATCAAGTTGGAGTTTGACACTTAGCTACTGCACTGTAAAGCGAAGAGAGGTTAACACACTGTATATATACAGTATGACCACGGTACAGGTAGAAAAGTAATTATAAGTCCTACAGAGCAGAAAACAAAGTATATTTTTATTATTCTTTTCCTGGATTCTGTTTAGCATAAATATACTGCAAACATCTTTACGGGGAATTGAAATTGTGTGTGACTCACTGAAAACTGTGTATGCCTGAAGGAATGCACAGTACATTGAGTTTGGATGTGTTGTATGTCCCATCGGGCTAGACAAATAATCATAAAATTCTACAAATATTAGCAAATAAGTTACATATTAGTGCAAGATGTACATATTTAACAAAATCCTATAATTTCTTCCTTAAGAGAATGCACAGGATATGCCGCTGTCTGGAAATATTGCTTTCCCAAACATTCTACAGCACATTTTTTACAAGAATGGGTTTTTCACCACAAGGTTAACATTCTTTAAATGCACAGTAAATAACATATAAACCACAAACCACTAAGCAATTGTTATATTGTTCTTGTTCATGAAATGTCCTCTCAGTCCACTTCCATGAAACATTACTGTTGAAGTACAATTTCCTGCAGCTAATCAATCCTTCAGAGTCTACATGATCTTTTTATAAGAACGGTCTGTAAATGACTTTACAATGTACCCGCAAAAAAGACTTGGAAATTAGTTATAAGAGGCATCTGGCAGAGAGGCTCTTTTTGATCATGTTAATTTCCAGACACACCAATTGTATCTGATTTATGGTTACCATCTGTATTTCACGGGTGTCTGATCCAGCCTTAATTAATAGATATTTTTAGCTGTTACAACTTTAATTGTCTCTAGGTTTGGTAAAAGGACACAACGGATTATTGTTAGCAGAAGGACGATCTTTGAGCTCTGATTCCAAGATTCCATAGCTGTGAATAAGAAGAGGGAGGGTGAAGGTCTCAAGAAGAAAATACAATGTAACTGGAGAAAAATACTTTACTATATAATGATGTTGGTCTACTTTAGACAAATAATTGACTACATTAAAATGTGGGGCCCGGTACGGCAGTTAACACATTGCTGCCATCTGTACACAAATTCCAGTTACTGTAACCAAGATAATTTAATTTCTGGTGTCTCTCCTCAGTGTATCATTTAATTGTGTTTATATCCTTTACACCAAACACAGGTTCATTATTTATCTTATTAATTGGACCTTTTAAACATTACCTCTTTTCGTCTGAGAGCTACATCAGAAGATGTATTTACATGAATGAGAATCTCTATTTATCACCAAACGGCAACAATATCTTCAATCAATTGGGCTATATTCAGAGAAGATACATCTTGGAACAATTTTCAGAATAAGCATTTATACAAATAATTTATTTACCAACTACACCTTTCGATAACGTTCCTTTCATTAATTTATATGGTTTGATATTTATGCTTTACTTATTCATGCCCCAATATATGAGGAAGAAAAGGAATTAAGTCGGATAACTTTTACAATTCAGTTTTGTTCACCTATAATTGCAGTTTCCATTTCAGCTCTGACAAATTCTCTGTTTTTAAAAATATAACACAATTTGTCTGCACAAATAAGTGCCTATGTGCTTTAAAGGTAAATTTGATATGAGTTAATAGTGTACACTTGCACCAGTGTCCCCTATTTGAGGGGCCCTATCAGGTGATTATGAAATTGGCTCTATATTGGTTCTCTAGATTGACACTGTATTCATTGTATATATCTACTTATAAACTGGAGGTTAAGTTAGGATTTATGTCTGCTTTTATACTGATAGAATAATAATGCAAACAAAATCTATATGTTAATGAATTTAAAGGGACACTCCCTTTAAGTTCATTTAATACTTAATACTTTTATATATTTGATAGATTTTGGTCTCAGTAATATGCTGTATTTTGCACACTACATTTTTAGAGTTTTTGCATAAAATACATACATGTTTTACAGAATTCTGTACCATAAGCCTCCCTCTTTAGCCATACCTCCTTACTCCAGAAAATACTTACTTATAAAAAAGGTATGGACACAGCTAAGTCACTGACAGTACTGAATGATCTGAACAACAAAACAACCTGCATGAGAAGGAAGGGACACCCAGGGAGGCATGAATAAGGATATCACTACCTATTTATAGTTTCTCTGACTGTCTGCAGCCATTTTGTGAATTATAAGCAGCTCACTCAGAGCTGTCGGGGCTGAGATTGTGTGCATACCTTTGATAAGGAAGCCTTTCTGGCATGATATATGAAGCAAAGGAGGCAGGCTTATGGTGGAAAATTATACAAAAATATAAATATTTGAGCATGCAAAAAAAAACAAAAAAACATAAAATAGCATATTAATGAGGGGAACATCTATCAAATGCATTAAAGATGTATTGGTGCCAGGAATGTCCGTTTAACCCCTTAAGGACCAAACTTCTGGAATAAAAGGGAATCACGACGTGTCAGACATGTCATGTGTCCTTAAGGGGTTAAGGTGGCACTGTTTTTTTTCTTGTTGCTATCCTTATGCCCCCTGTATTTTAAAGGGTTACTTCAAGCACTATGAGCAGTGATTTTAATTGGTCATGGTGCTATGAGTCTGAATTTACATGAAATGCTGCACATATGGAATTTAACCCCACTTTCAGCAACTTCACTGGGGTGTCATTACGGAGCACAATTTGACTAATGTCACTTATATGCATATTTCTAAGCACAGTTGCTTATTCTGTCTGATCAGTCAGCTGGCTCTTTTAGCCAATGAATGAGCAGCAGGATCAGAATCTGGCAACTGGGGGGGCGGAGCCTGACCAGCTTCCTGACTAGACACATGTTCGATGGGCTCCCACAGTCAAACTTTGAACATTGCAAATTAAGCGTGAATAAAGCCTCTCACCTAAACAAGGTCACTCTACCTAAGCTCAGCATGCCCTAACAACACTTCTGATGTCTCTTTCGAGAAAAACAGAACAAGAAAGCCTGAAACTGTCTGACCGCGGCCTGCGGGCACTGGAGATGGGGGGAGATGGCCGCTTCCCCGTCCTCTGGCTGACGGCTCGGGAGACATTACATTGCCCCCCCCCCCCCGGACCAGTGGGGGTTATCCCGGTCCAACCCTGGGAGATGACCCGGCTAAACATGAGGCGATCTAAATACAAACACGGACGACCAGCAGTAGCAGAGAGGCACAAAATGGCGGGGGCCACGTGCACACCTAGCGAGAATGCTCTAGTACCTGACATCATTACACAGCTGGAGCACACATTTGCAGCTTTCTGGCTGAAACTCGAACGCAGGCTGAAGCAAACCGAGCCTCAAACAGCAAAAGGGAACTCACCAACAGGGCCATCACAAGGCTCCCGACGCCAGGAGGCGACCCCCCAGGCCGAAAGGCCCTAGCAGACGGCGCCAGAGAAAGCGACGCATCATGCCTGCTACTCGCCAACATGGAGCACAGAAGGGTATCCCTTACACGCGACAGACGCAACAGCGGCAGGACCACGCCGGAGTACGCCATACCACAAAGGTACAAATGGGAACCCCTCCGGCGACAGCCCTTATCCTGCGACACTCAGTGCCCAGTGGCAGTACTCAGTGCTCATCCTGGCCACAGGACTCAGTATACCAACGGGCGGGCATAGGTTAACAATGCTGTAGCCCCAAGGACTCACAAGCCATCCACCTCACCCATTGAAAACAAGGGAAATGGCACGCAATTTATACACAAAATGGACGCAATCCTGACTCTTCTCATCCTCAATGTTCTGTGTGTTGCAACAGTTCATTCTCGCCAGCAGAAATGAATATACATCTCTCCTACTACCTACTGTATATTTTATTGTATGCTCTCTATATCACATCTCTATGCTAAGTAACACTTAAATGCACATGTAGAGAGACGGATCACTGCACCACAAGAAAAGTTTAATGTGCACACCACGAGCGTCACCTATACACATGCAGGACGACATGCTACTAGGTTCACACACGCAGAGCAGCCTACCATGCGAAGATCCGATCCTCTGCCTAATAGCACAATACAGAAATGAGTTCACGACTCTTAGGGTCTGCCCCAGACCTTCCTAAAGATTCATTAAGCTCCATATACCGCACAGCTGCCCTCGCATGCCAAACTGAAGCCCAGAGCCGAGGCCTCACTCACACAACACTCAGACACCACACACGGCGTACTACTCACCACCACACACTGATTAAGCCTCTTAATGCGCATGTTCATATCGTTGAGACCTAAAATTTAGCGTGTTACACAGCTTGACCATAACTACTTATTAAAAATAAAATGTTGTGCTATGACTTTAAATGCCACAGGAATGTTCAACAATGTCCTCACTGTACTTACATAAGCCGTTGTGGCTCTGTAAACTGTCTTGTTATCTCTTGCACAATGAAAAATAAAGAATAAAAAAAAAAAAAAAAGAATCTGGCAACTGCAGCTTTGCAGAAGCAGGATACACGTCACTAGGGATGAAGCAGTCGTGATACCTAGGCAAGGACCCAGGTAAGAGGGCAAAACATTGTAAAACTATGTTCTCGAGTACCAGGGAATGGCCGCAGTATACTTTTGCCATTATAACTACTATGGACGGCTGTAGGGTTATGACGTTTGGAGTAATCATTCAGTGTTTATACGTCCGTCACCAAATGTAAATAAATAAGCAAAAGTAGTTCCTACTTAGATATTTTAAGAAAATTAGAGCATTTAGAAAAAAAAATTAAAAAAAATTTACATTTTAGTGAAAGAGACATTTTTTAGTACAACATAAAGTATAAACAAAAATCATGTTTTTAAATTGTACAAATGTCAGTGCTATATGGATTAGTTCATTATGGTCATATGGAACCATAAGGGTCCACGACAGAGTTATTCCATCATGCAACTTTTGTGCCAGCTGGGATTGTTTCCTTGCAGGCACAGATAAATCCAAACATTTCTCAATACCTGGGGCTCCCTTCTTTTAAATAGCGTGCTGCATACAACCCATTACATTTGGCTGAACTTCCAGGTTTGATGTTACAGGGAAGTATTCAGTGATGAACTCTCCACTGAGAGGGTGACACTGAGGTCTGAAAAGACCTCAGATAGTTTTTTTTTCAAATTTTAGCTTAGATTTTATGGTCTGCCAAGATATTCTGTTATGTGATCCAGGATCAAAGCTAATTCGGGTAATTTTAACCACAAAAATAAGGTTTGTATGCACGATTTCACTGCTATACATAGGAACTATGGCTGTTTACAATTTAGTTTTTTTTATTACAATATCCTACATCAGGTTTACAAAATACTCAGCAAAAATGTTAAGTGCTTGAAAAAAATGGCTAAGAATTAATAAATAAATAAACGAACAATACCATAAACTTTGAAAGAACTAGTGATAAACAGCCACAAAACATGTTACACCAGCATGTCTCTTGACTACGATATTGTTTGAATTTGTGAGTTGCTAAAATGCCCCAAAAGGAAGCTCAGGCTGTGCCAACCAATCTGTTTAAATTTGAAATGGGCAGACCTAGCTTTCAGGTAAATTAACCAAGCAAAGGGTTAATATAAACCTGGTTGAAAGAAGATTGAATAGCTTCCCCACAGTTACTCGAACATAAAATTTCAGATTATTTGAACAGTAATTAAACCAGTTGAAGCGCAGATGATAAGTACCAATGCTTAATATAACTATTCAATGCATTTCATTTACTGAATTTCATTTTATATACATTGTATAAATGTCTGATAAAGGAATGCACTTCCCGAGCCTGGAATATATAAACTTTCCATAAGTGACATGAGCTCAAAGTGACTGCTTGTCGGCAGTGCAAGTAAGATTATTTACTTCAACATGTTTTGATAAACTGTGTGCCGCGATGGATTATATCACAGCGATGCAGTTGCTCCAGGTGCAGGAAGAAAAAAAAACACTTGGCAACTCAAACAGATTTTTAAATCTGTCAGTCATTACACAGAGAAGAGGGCAATACTCTAAAAGAAAGTTCAAGGTGATTTCCTTGGTACATGTAATTAAACTTTTATTAAAAATGAAAATTACTGTAGCACATGCTATGTATGTAATTGGAAATTCAACTAGCTGTTTGCATATGCTTGTGTTGAATCTTGTAAAAAAGAAAAATGATTTTGTGCTAATTTCTGAAATATAACTCTTTAATTTCCATGAGGATGGATGCTTTGGATTAGATTAGCACATAAGTAGTGATGGCAAATGGTTGGCTACCCATTTGGCCATTACGTTGAGAATTCAAACATTCTAAAGCTGAACATGAAAAAGCAAATAATTCAAAGAGTATCATGGAGCAACCTGCCAACTCACTCGGAGACGTATACTGTATGCTATGCCCATCAAGCAAGACTTATTTCCTGCATGGAGGGAGGGCCTATTTTGAAAGTGCAAAGATTTTGTTACCTAACTCAGCTGAAACTGAATAGAAATCAGCAGTGTTATCCTGACATATTTATCAGTCAGTCATTCATTTGCTCAATGAAATAATAAACTGAACTGCTGCATGTTGCAAAGTTGCCCATTGATTTCACTGAACTCAGCAGGGGTTTGCATTACACTATTTACAATCAAGTTTAAACTGAACATGAGAGAATACTGTAGCGATACATAACCTTAAAATTGAGCTCAGAAATCCAAGCTGTTGAGGTATCCTACCATGTTTGATTGCTGATTGATTTACGGCTGCGTATGACCATTTGTATAACTATAAAAGTTCAGTCTCAAAATGTAGAGGTTTAACTCTCTAATTTGCTATTCAAGTTAACTTTACTCCAGGTACTCAGGGTTTCTCTTGCCTAGTGAAAACAAAAGTCAAAAAAACACAAAGACATACAAAAGCACAGTTTAAAGAGCCTTCCCACCATTAAATAAACCATGGAAAATCACCTATACATTATGTTGAGCTTTTTTTCATGAGAAGCTTTTCTCATCTCATCTAAATCTTTTTTATTAAAGGTTAACAAGACACATCATGGTCCATTTCAGACAAAGTACAGCCAGGACAAATATTGCAAACAAAGAGCAGAAATAGAAACGTTGCTTCATTTCTCCTCTCCTGTATGCTTTCACTAGGCTGACAGTCAGTTGCAAAGGACAGAGCTTATAACAGTAACTGGAAGTAAGTTAAAGAGTTACTTCAAACACCATGACCACTTCAGAAATTAAAATGTTGGTCATTGTACCCAGAGTCTGTATGTGCAGCATTTTGCAATGAAATGCAGCGCATATGGAGTTTAGCTAATTTACTGCTGGAGGTATAACTCCACCTCTGGCAGCATCATTTGGTGTTAAAGTTCATGGATGCCTATTATCAATTCTGTGAAAGTGTTCTTGCAAAGAATGTAATTCACTGGATGAGAGCGGTCAAACTTCTGAAACTCTGCAACCGAAGTTGGAACTGTGTCACCAAACCAGCAGAACCTCTGACCCAGGTAAGAGGGCAAATCATTGTTAAACTGTTTTACCCATTACTGGGGAACCAGGCCAATGTAATCCTAGCATCATAACCACTACAGCAGGCTGTAGTGGTTATGATGGAGGAACTCAAATGCATATTTGCTTAATATAGGGATAAGTAATTATAATAATAAAAATATGGTTTGCAGAGAACACAGACTGTAAAAATTGTAACATTTAATGCAACAAATGTAATACATGTAATGACCAAACAGTTTCAAAATTCTTCTGGTTCCGATTCTATTATGTTATGATTGGTTTTTTAGGGCCCCCACCCACCGCTCAGGGGTGGGGGCCGGGGGGGAGGACGGTAGGTCCCCCCCACCATTCTTATCTTGGGCCCCCACCCACTGCCCAGGGATGGGGGCCGGGGGGAGGACAGTAGGTCCCCCTCCTTTCTTTATTTACGGCCCCCACCCACCGCTCAGTGCGCTCAGTGGTGGGGGCCAGGGGGGACAGTAGGTCCCCCCTTATTGTTTTTTTTAGGGCCCCCACCCACCGCTCAGGGGTGGCGTCCGGGGGGACAGTAGGTCCCCCCTTATAGTTTTTTTAGGGCCCCCACCCACCGCTCAGGGGTGGGGGCCGGGGGGAGGACGGTAGGTCCCCCCCCACCATTTTTATCTAGGGCCCCCACCTACCGCTCAGGGGTGGGGGCCGGGTTTGGACAGTAGGTCCCCCCCCTATCTTTATTTAGGGCCCCCACCCACCGCTCAGGGGTGGGCGCCGGGTGGGAGGACAGTAGGTCCCCCCCCACCATTCTTATGTAGGGCCTTCACCCACCGCTCAGAGGTGGGGGTCGGGGGGGAGGACATGCATCAACTATGTAATTTTCCATGGGAGTTTTGCCAGTTTTTGCCATGGATCCCCCTCCGGCATACCACAGTCCACATGTTAGTCCCCTTGAAACAACTTTTCCAACTTGGCCAGAAAGAGTCCCTGTGGGTTTTAAAATTCGCCTGCCTATTGAAGTCTATGGCGGTTCGCCCGGTTCGCCCGTTCGCGAACATTTGCGGAAGTTCGCATTCTGCGTTTGCGAACCGAAAATTTCATGTTTGCAACATCACTAGTTATGATTAATAGCCAAGAAGGGAAATAAAGTAACATGGTTCTTTGTTTATGCTATTTGTGAAAAATATGTTTTGACTACTCTTTGTAAAGTGAAAAAGTCACTGTCCAAGTTATAAAGGTATCATCGAATTTCATTTTTGACAACTTGCCTGAGTGCTCACAGCCAGAAGTCACTAAGCTAAGCCTGGCTGTGCATTATCATCTTCATTGGCTGTGAATACTCAGCTGAAACTCTCAGCCAATTAGCTGTTCTTACATGGATAAGCATATCCCAGTGGAGCTAACAGAATCACTTTGAGGGAGATTCCAGAAGCAAGAGAGACAGCAATGGGTATCAACCATTCTTAAATAGTTTTAGTATGTACTCTTGGTAGATATTAGGACATTCATGGCACTTTAACCACTACTGTACTGGTTATAGTGTGTGTAGTATTCCAGTAAGCATTAATTATAATCTAGACCATCAATAGATTGATTATACTAAGAACAATAAATAATACCAAATCTATTCAAAGGAGACAGAAAAAATTGGCAGGCATCTTGGGTAACACGCTCTGCCTCATTTGTGAGATTTATATCAGGTTTCATTACATATTTCAGAATGTGGACGACTTTAATATGTCTTCACTGGTTTGGTTCACTTGGTGGGTAAACTTGCTGAATTCCTGGAAGCAACTCCCTTTTTACTTGATGATGCTTGTTGAGATACAAAAAGCAGACTAATTTCTATACCTTAGTAAGGGTACTCAGACTTGGAGATGCTAACCCACATTCACTTTCAGTTTTAGTGGTACCCAAAAGGATTTTATGTATGCTTGCTACTCTTCAAGCAACAGCTCTGATCTTGAAATGTAAATTTGCTAGTCGTCATGCTTAAAACGCTTAACAAATGTTTCTCACAATAAAAAAATCTAAAATTGTGAAATATTTAAGCCTACAAATAGTAAGCAATTTGGTTGGATTCATCCTATCAAACTTAATTTTGAGTGATAATTTCCTTCCAACATATCACTTTGATGTTAAACTAATGAATTAACCAAGACAGTCTAATTTCTTTAAACCTATTAAGGATATTAAAACTTCCAAGAAGCACAGATTAATTAAAAATTTTTTGGGGTATTTTTCATTTTATTACAATTATATAATCAATATTCCGTACAACCTTGTAATAACCTTTTGCATTAGGATGATATCTGCAATTATTTAATACATTGTTTGCAATAATTAACATTTTAACTATTCTCCCGTGGATAGATAAAATTACCAATGATAAGAAGGAATGCTGAGTTCATATTGAGCTTCTTAGAAAATAATAGAAATCTTGGCAGCTTCACCTGAGCATTAGGTTATAACTGCTGTCAGCCCTGACATTTTACTTACTTGAGATAGTGCACTGAAGTTATCCTGACCCTCGTAGTACATACATAGCAAATGGGTTTAAGGTGAGATGTCACTTACATTCTCTCCTATTCTAGATTCAAATATTGTCAAATTCAACATATGAACCAACAAAAAGTACTTCTTACATTAACCTTTGTTTGATGTGACATAAAAATTCAGATTGAAATAATTAGGTTAGGATAATTTTTTTGTTTTACTGTAATATGACAAAAGGAATGTTAAATTTGTTATACTAGTTTGCAGATATTGTTTCTAAGGAAAATTGATTTGTGATTTTTAAAAGTGTTATATTCAGCTAATAAATAAGACTCCGTAGAATGGTATATGATTTTTATAAACATTTTTTGACTGGAGCCTAACCAGTATCTAGCAACTGATTACCAATTCTCATTGAATATTTACAAAGAACCGCAGTTCATATTGCAATTAACCAATTAACATAAAATCAGTTTTGCATAAGGGAAGCAAACACAATATCACTGGCACAATAAAGAACTAGGTACCAAACATTGAAGTGGATGGTTTGTGGTTGTAGAAATGCTGCCTGCATGAATATAACCTTTCTTTTCAAGTAATCTCCCAAACTCATTTTTTACATATCAAATACAGGGACCTCTGCATCCATCTGTTTTCTTAAATACATACTCTACTTTTGCACAGGACACAGATTTAACTGCTTGTTTCATAGAATTAAATCCATTTAAGCTCATATTAACCATTACTTCATTACTAACCATTAGTTCATAACACATATTTCAGTCAGGCTTATCCTCCTAATTCTATTATGTCCTTACACATCAATCCTCTACTAGTTCTTACATTGGTTTCGGATTAGTGATGTCGCGAACATAAAATTTTCCGTTCGCAAACAGCAAACGCGAACTTTCGCAAATGTTCGCGAACGGGCGAACCGGGCGAACCGCCATAGACTTCAATAGGCAGGCGGATTTTAAAACCCACAGGGACTCTTTCTGGCCACAATAGTGATGGAAAAGTTGTTTCAAGAGGACTAACACCTGGACTGTGGCATGCCGGAGGGGGATCCATAGCAAAACTCCCATGGAAAATTACATAGTTGATGCAGAGTCTTGTTTTAATCCATAAAGGGCATAAATCACCTAACATTCCTAAATTGTTTGGAATAACCTGCTTTAAAACATCAGTTATGATGTTGTATCGACCAGGTAGTGTAAGGGTTACGCCCGCTTCACAGTGACAGACCAAACTCCCCGTTTAACGCACCGCAAACAACCGCAAACAGTCCATTTGCACAACCGCAAACTCCCCATTTGCACAAGGTTGGATACCAAGCTAGCCATGTCCCGTTCCTTGTCCTCACTGATGTTATTGAAGGTCTCTTCCTCCACCCAGCCACGTACAACACCAAGGGTCCCCCAAAGGTGACAACAAGCCCCCTGTATTTTTTTTTTAAATGTACACTACTGTTACACCAAACAAATATAAATGGTATGTCTAGATGGTGACACAAGTGGATTGCTCTAAAACACCCGTGTAGGATCCCCTATACCAACACTGTAATATACATACAAAACAAGCACAATGGATGGAGCAATACTAGTCCTCTCTTCTCAGTTGTAATTCTGTGGAGACAGAGGGGTACACACAATAGTGCAGATGGCTATTCACAAAAAAAAAATAGGCAATAGATGGAAACACTCACAGAATTAGAGCCAATTGAACCTGGCTCTGGAATAAAGGCTTCAGGATCTTTTTAGGGGTGATCCAAATCCTCTGTCTCCACAGAATTCCAACTGAGAAGAGAGGACTAGTACTACTGTTACACCAGATATGAGTTGCACTGGTGTGACACTGTGCCCTGGCAGGCCCTGAAATGCACACGTGTGAAGGAAACTGACTGCTATTATATTACAGTCAAAAAAGTGTGTTTTTTTTTTAAATACAAGCTATTGTGACACCAGATATGAGTGGTGGCACTGGGCAAGTGGGCACAGTATACGCTGTGAGCCTGACAACTGCAGTTAGATTACACAGAAAAAAAAAAAAAGCAGACTGACGTTCTTGCCCTAAAAAGGGTTTTTTGGGGTGCCGTCCTTACAGCAGAGATCAGATGAGTCCTTCAGGACTGTAGTGGACACTGAATACACTAGCCTAGCTATCGATTTCCCTATTAAATCAGCAGCAGCTACACTGTCCCTCCTCTCACTAAGAATGCAGCTTCCTGGGGGCAGGGCCTAGCTGTCATGGAGGAAAGACGCACTTCGTGTGAGCTCCCTCAATATCTCACTTTAAGCAGCTATCAACAAGCAAATTTCACCCCAGAAGGGGATGACCCAGCAATGTTGCTCCTACCTGACCGACCCGACATGCTTAATAGCGGTCAGCAACTCGACAGAGTCTTACTTACCTCCGCGTGGCAAGTGTGGCCTGGTGCTCACCGGGTGGGAGAGGCGGCCGATCTCCCGATCCTGGGATGCCCAGGAGCAGCTACTTCCCGGCAGGAGCTTCGTTACCCCCTCGGACCGGTGGGGGTTATCCCGGTCCACCCCTGAGAGGCTGTCTGGAGCTAATGGACGCACAGAGCACAGCTGCCCAGGCTGACATACTCATCTGCGACTCTCCCAATATGGCGGCAGCCGCGTGTCCTCCTGGTACCAGCAAAGCATGGCAGGATATTGAGTCTAAGTTGGACAGACTCTTTAATCGATTTCGGAAGCAAATAACAAGCATGAAGCCCCAACAAGCTCCACCACATCCCCAACAAGCTCCACCACAGCTAAGCGAAGCAGTCCCCATTAAAATCCACCAACGCAAAAGGCGTCGAAGACGGGACTGGAGGCACAAACAGAAATGCAGAGCCTGCCCCACGTCAAGCACTCACCTCCACCTTAAGCCACCACAATCCCGCACCGGACGTGAAGCACCACCGGGACAGATCCGACCATCCGACAAAACAAGCTTCCACCACCTCAAGCCGCGAACCTGGCACTCAGCCAGAGACTTGCCTTTGTTGTTCCAGTTATCAGGGACTCCCAGGGTCTGCACCTGGTGCCCAGAAGGGATCGGATGAGCACAAGCAGTAAACAGCAGCCTGCCAAGCATGTCCCACTATAGCAGATCCTCCACACCATGCCTTTGATCAGATGAACTGCTCTCTGCACATTAACTAATCGTAAAGTAGCAAGCGTTTAAACATGTCATTATTTCACCTCCTAAAGAGTTTATTGCCGTAGTTCCTTACATGCCTTTACCTTAACCGTTCATGTATTATGTTATTCACTAGACTCATCTCATGGGGCGACTCACACTTGATTTATAACTAGTGGTGGAGCTGCTGATATAAATACACAGTTGATAACGTGCAAGCTACACCCTAAACATGACAGCCATCTTTCACAACAATGTACTGCTATATACTCATACCCTCAGTGCAACTAGGCATGATATACGCACGTTCAGCCTAGCATGCTCAAATATAACACACTTCGGTCTAAAAAAAATAAAATAAATAAAAAAAACAAAAGAATGCAGCTTCAGAATTAATCTAAATTGTATGCTGTCTAGGAGGTGGGAGGGTCTGGGAGGGAGGGTCTGCTGCTGATTGGCTGGAATGTGTCTGCTGACTGTGAGGTACAGGGTCAAAGTTTACTCAATGATGATGAATAGGGGACGGACCGAACATCGCATATGTTCGCCGTCCTTGGCGAACGCGAACAAGCCATGTTCGCCAGGAACTGTTCACCAGCAAACCGTTTGGGACATCACTATTTCTGATATATGTTATGCTTCAATTTTATCTCTAAAAATGAACTTCTTTATGAAAGGATATCAATATACTGAGCGATTTCAATTTGCAGTCTGCCCTGTTTTAACTCAAACATCTTGTACTCCGACTTACTGTTACAATATTATTATTATTGGTACTTATATAGCGCCAACTAATTCCACAGCGTTTTAAAATATTATGAAAGGGGTATATTTACAATAAATTAGACAATTACACAGTAAGAGAGAAACAATAGGTAGATGAGGCCCTGCTCAAACGAGCTTACTTCTTAAACTACAATGTATATACTTCTTACTTTACTTGAGTGATCTTTATACTTTGAAGCAAATACTTTAACTTTTTACTAGTAATTATGCAATTATTGCAATGGTATAATTTTTCATTTAGAGACTATACTTAATTGGGCAGGTCCCATATGAGGGTCCATACACAGAAATGTGTCTTTCCTTACATGATGTTTGGCTTATGCAGTGTGTAGTAATTAAACAGGGAATGCAATTTCCCAGGATTCTTAATACTATGTCTACTCCTTTCCAAATTTTAACAATCTTACGGCTCTGCATAACCTGGCAGGGAGATAAAAATATGTCCCACCTTTGACATGTGTCCCCTTACCTACTCAAAGGAGTGTTGTGGTCTGCACTCTAATGGGTGCCGGTAACTTTAAGATCTCCTTTGCATTGCAGTAATAACATGGGAGCTCTTAAACTGATCTATCCCTAATGTTGGTGCAGACAACAATCATCTCCCACCAGACCACCAATGAAACAGCTCCTCAGCATGCCTCCACTGGACTACCATTTGGCAGAAACAACACACACAGAACATTCAGCCATATTCAGACTCCCCTACACACATACACAAACACACAAAACGCTTTTGCCATTAAGCTAAACCTGACTTTGCATTGCCATCCTTGTTGACTGTGAGTACTCAGATGACACTCTAAGCCAATTAGCTGGCCCTATTTGCAAGTGCTGAACGCAGTGCAGCTAATGCAAGCACTATTTCAAATGTTCCATTGTCAGCTCTTCACACTTCCTTGTATACTAAACAGACCCCATGGTATGTGTGTGTAGTACCTTAGGAGAACTATGAGAATTTCACTTTGAAGCTTCCTTTCTTTGATGTGTACAGACATCATCTCAGGGTATGACTTCTGAATACCTATCTTCTATAAAATACAGTATATGTTTTCCTCAGTCATTATATTTTGTGGGTAATCCAAAACTCTTTACGTGAGAGGTATGATAATACTTGGAACTATGTGGTAATATGAACAATACAGGCCCTGTGAGAGGAAGTGTGGTGCAATGGTTGAGGGAATATAGTTCAGACATAAATTGGTCAACAGCAGCCTGTTTTATATTCCCTCAACCACTGCACCACATTTCCTCTCACAACCATGTAATTAGGAATTAGTATGAGCTTGTTTCTATACATGGTTGCATGTTGCAACAGTTAAACTTGGGGTGTTAAATAATATAGCTTCCCCGTGTACTCAATGAAAGACTGAACTAAAAAAAATAGATATTATTAATTAATTTCCAGAGTAGTTGCTGGAATAGAAATCGCCCTTAGGATAATCTATAGTAAAAGTTTTTGTGTTTAGGTTTATTTTTTTCTTGCCTCATGTTAATTTAATGCTAATCTCATAATCAATAAACTCGTACTTTGTATACTTAGATTTACTTTTTAGCACAGCCCTGAGCATTATATAGTAATTCACTGCTCTTATTTGTTTCAGTAGAAAGAATGAGCGTGAATTGTACACAATTGAACTGAAGGACATTAAAACAAAACAAAAAATGAAAATGCATTAATACCAGTATTAAAAAAAACACTATGTTTTTTATGATTAAAGTGCATTGCAATATAAGTAGCTATGAGCATATAAAACTAAACGTGTATAGTGGTTAGGGCGCAATCCTATTTTTCAAAATACAGAATGTGGGCACAGTCTTTCAGTGCTTAAGATAATGTGCAGTGACCATAAAAGCATTTGTGACTTAAAGGTAAAAAGAATATCAACTAAGTGGTGTTCAAAATACATAATATTGTAAAATTGTTCTGTAACAAAAATGTGTGCATACAACCAAAGTGTTAAATATACAACAACTATACAACCTTTGTGTGTCTTAATAGTAAAAATTGTTATTCACTAAATCATGTACATAAAATGTTTATAAGCCAGTATTGTTCCTTGAAGTACATACACCAAAAAAATAAATTAAAGAGCAATAGTGTAAATCAAAACGACAATAATTTTCATATAAATATATATGAATATCAGTCACAAGATAAAGGTGGTACGAGTGCAATTCTATATTAACAGGCTCATGGAGGATCAATTCTGTAGGGTATCTTGGATACCAATCACAATGAGTTCATCCCCATAAGAGAAAAAAATAGTGATCACCTTGATCGTCTATATTGTTTTATTTCGAAAATAAAAACTAAAACCAAGAAATAAAAGATGAGTAGGGGAGTATGGGGAATGAATATGAAGTCAGACTTCTTAGCAACTGCTCCAGTAGTCAGTTCAAACTCTGACATTCTTCCCCACTCCATCTTTATACACCTCTTCGATCTATCAGAATTTGGCATCTGAAGTCATGCTACGCATTTCGCCCCGCCTCTCAAGGCTTTGTCCAGCAACTAGACAGGTCTGCAATGAGATTCAATTCATACATAGTGTGACAGATTCATCGTATATGTAGTATAGACTGCTAGAAAGCAACTTTTACTTAAACGCTACATTATATTGCAATGTTCCACACAAGGAAATAATAAGGAAATAAAATCTGATTTTAAGACTAGTTTAGTTGGCACTATAAAGAACTAGGTACCAACATTGTTCTTTTATCACATCTTTGATGCTTTTTTTAATATTATAAATAAATGGGAGTTATTCACTCAATTAAAAAAGATGTAGAATTTATTAGGCAATTGCAAACTTTAGGGGAAAATAGCCAAGCTGGGAAATTCTACAGTCATTTTTTTTTAATCCTGGAATTTACAATTTCCTGGTTAGTTATCCCAAATGTCTAGTTTAGTGGCTATTCCCAAAGGCTTTATTTAAATAACTACCAATAGGATTAGTTTAGCAAAAGAAATGCAATTCTACATTTTAATCTCAGATGATCATATCTAAAAATGTCGTTCTGTACCTTGACTTATAAGCCCAGGTAATACCAAGGACAGCAGTTCTTAAATACAGATTTTACCTTCCCTGAAGGGCTGACAGCTGCCTGTTTTCCAGTAGCACAGATGCTATTTAATCTCATGGATAGTTGCTAGTTCCGTGCATAACAGACGGTTATTGACATTTTGTAAGACCTCCATAAGATTGCAACACTCATTCATTCTGTGCTTCAAGGGTCTCTGTTGTGTGATGCCATTTTATGCATTAATAAAACAGAGTATACTGAATATTCTTTTTTTTCCTTTTTTTTTTTGCATTTTTAAAATGTACCACCTAAAATTCCAAGTTGTTTGTTCAATTTAAATTATTAGTGTCTGTAAAAATGTTTACTCTACAGCCAGTCAGTTATTACAGATTTCAATTCTCGATCTAAAACTTACTGGGGGCTATCCACTATTGTCTGAATTTCAACTAGTTTGTGTTTGAAAAAAATCAATCAATCATTTCAAGCCAGTTACTTAAAGCCAACCAATATTATGAGTACAGGGAAAAATTACTGGATGCAATCTGCAAAGGATTCTGCATAAAGCTTTCTATCAAGTCTCTAACCGCTCCTTGGATACCAATGGGCTACTAAGTAGTGGTCTTTGAAGCAGAACTGTCAGGAGGCAGCTAATCAGCATTAAGAGTTTTAAGCAGAAAACTCTGAAAACTCTGAAAGAAAAAATAAATAAAAAGGTCACCAGCAGCATTACACTACCAAAAGACTAACAGCTATCCTATTATCTAACATAAGTAGGAATAATTGTTGTTACAATGCAGCCTTTAAGTTTGGCCTAAAAAAGGCTACACCATCTACAGATCTTCCAGACAGACAAAGAGGGAGAAAATAAACTCCTCACAAATACATTAAAGGATCACTATGGTGTCAGGAAAACAAAGCGGTTTTCCCGACACTATAGTGCCCTTAGGGTGCCCCCACCCTCAGGGTCCCCCTCCCGTGGAGCTGAAGGGGTTAAAACGACTTCAGTTACTTACTTTAATCCAGCACCGGGCTCCCTCAGCGCTGGTGACCTCTCCTCCCACTCCGACGTCAGCTCCCCCCGTCCGACGTCAGTGAAGCCGAATGCGCATTCACGGCAAGTGCCGCGCGTGTTCAATGTGTCCATAGGAAAGCATTTCTCAATGCTTCCCTATGGACGCTCTGCGCAATGGATGTGAAATTCGCATCCAGCGTCGCAGATGCGCCTCTAGTGGCTATCCGGAAGACAGTCACTAAATGCTGGATTAAACCCAAATGTAAACATAGCAGTTTCTCTGAAACTGCTATATTTACATCTGAAGAGTTAAAACCTGAGGGACATTGCACCCAGACCACTTCATTGAGCTGAAATGGTCTGGGTGACTGTAGTGTCCCTTTAATTCATCTACAGCAAGCATCTCAAATTATAACCCACAAGATGTTCCTGAATGATAATTCTGATTCTCTAGCCAGCTATTGCATTCAGAGACCAGATCTTAAGTAAAATGGAAGGTGTTAGTGTAATGTCCTGGAATCCAAAGGGGCAGCAGGGACTGAGGGTGAACCAGATACACATGGAGAATCCAATGAAACAGAGTCAGCCAATCCAAGGGTCAATATATCAGGCAGCAAAGGTTTTTTATTGTTTAAACAGTCTTGGTCAAAACCAATAAGGCAGAAAGATCAAGGAAACAAATGCCAAGAGTCTGAGGTGAACGGAACAACTAAGTAAAGGATTATTGTCAGTTGGGCACCCTCTAGGATCCCTCCCTCTGTTTGCCTGTATCTATTGGTTACACAGGTAGTTGCCTAGCAAACAGAACAGCGGTATAAAAGGCTGTGATGTGCACACCTGGACAAATCCAGAGTCTCCACCAATGTAACCACCCTCCTACAGCAGTGTTACATAGGGAGGTGGTAACATCAGTGGACAGACCCCCAACTGCCCGGGATATGAAGACCCCTGCAGCAAGGACCTGGCATGCCATGCTGCCACGAACCATTGTTGTGACAGCATGGATGGATAGCGCCAGGAAATTAACTGCACTCGGTGGGCTCCATGACAGAAGATATATGGTGCTTTATGGGATAAATTCCATTTTCATTTTATGAAATAATTCATTTTGCTGGAAGAGAAGGTGCTAACCATGCACACTATGTTTTCTTCTTTGTATGACATCTAACAATCTTGAGGTCAAACTTTAGATACCTAAGTTGTTTTTTCTATACAGTACAGACAGCAAGACTCCAAAAACGCTGTTAGCTTTAAATTAATTTGTGGTAATACAATCCATTTAATTCTTTTACATGAAATAAAAAGTCAGTTAATGAAAAGAATTAAAGTATCTTTAGAAACTTCACTTTGGCAACATTTAGTTTAATTAAAACTGATTGTTAAAAAAAAATATATGTAGTATATACATATAAAGGCAAGAACCTGAACTAAATCTCAAAAAGGGTTGTAAAGACATTGATGATAACTACATAGTTTTGTATGGCTGCACAGTAGAATTTGTTCCTGCTAGCAGGCTACCATATGTTTTTATCAAATGCATTATAACCTGTTCTTTTGAAAATAATGCTTCTTGATTTTTTGATTATACCATGTGAAATCTACAGGAATTCATGCAGTGTGGGCAATTTGTAAATCTAGGTAGCAGGGCACTATTTCAAACAAGTTTCTTGCTTGTGTCTCTGTGTTCCCAAATGTACTGTGAAAACTCAATATCTTCCAAATGCCTCCTTTAGTTATTGATGCATACTAGAGTTCTTGGCACACATTCCTGGGTATTGTCTGATTATGATTTTTGAAAATAGTCATACTTGTTAGGGAGTTTGTGGAGAAAAAAAAACAGAAAACCAGAACTCCTAACTTGTCAGTCATTAAGTTTGGTAATTTTGCCTTCAAATCCAAGGTGTATGTGAGCACACTTTAAAAAAATGTCAAAAGACAAATTACTTACTTGTTAACCCCTTAATGATGAATGACGGACCCAGTCCGTCATGCCGGATGAAGGACCGGGTCCGTGATGCGCTAAAGTTAACTGCAGATCGCCGTGATCATGGGGTTAACACTACCCCGGTCTGCTTTGGTATTCGTGGCAGACCGGGAGCACCCGATCGCGCTGTCAGTGCAGCTGTGATGGCTCTGACAGGCTGTCAGAGCGAGCACATGTGCTGCAGGGGACTTCTGATCCACCTCCCTGCTCTTCCACGTTCTGTGTGAAGTGCGGGGAGACGGATCACTGTTGATCTTCTTCATGTGTAAAAAAAATAAAGTTACTTTAAAATCCCACCCCCTTTACCCATTTTAAATTAAAATTAACCCCTTCCCTGCCAATTGATCCAAAAAATTAACCCCTTAGGGTTAACTTTTATTTATTTTTTTAACCCTCAGGGGTTCAATTTATTTAATTAATTGATTTGAATATTTAAAATGATATACTTTGCTAGCTGGGGTGGGTGGGAGTTATAGAAAATTTGAGAATTTACTGTTTTAAAGATGTAACTTAGCATAATTTGGGGCATTTTATGACAGTGGTACATATCAAGTGTAAGAAATACTCAGCAATACATATTGTTTATGAGACTGACTTTGAAAATGACTGATTCTTTAAAATTAAGTCAAATCTCCAGGTTGACTATTCATTAGTTATAAGTTGTGTATTTGCAAACAATTTGAACTGTTTCCAAGTGGCATTACAAATTATAGTCAGCTAACTATAAAGCTTTAAGAAGTTAACAGTCTGCAAATCCCCCATCAAGAAATAAATTCATAAACATTGAGCTGGGTTTAAAGTTGTTAGTTTCAGGGTACTATGCCATCTAAATGTGGAATATAATGCAATAATAAGTTTGAATACCATAGCCGCAAGCTGGTAAATAGTAAAATAAATTATTACAAATAATGATGAAGACTTAAAGCAGCCCTGATATTTTTTCTTATCTTATAATTTTCCTTTGAGCGTGCCCCTTTATTTTAATAATAATATTCCCCCTTGCTACTTGTCTTTATTTATATTTATTGTCTTTTTTTCAATATCTGGGTGCTGTTTAACCTTCTGTAATATTCATTTTGCTGATGGATTGTGGGTAAATCTGATTGGCAACTGAAACAAAACTGTGCTTTAAGCTCCACCCATCAAGTTTTGTCTACTTGACTACTACAAGCTAAAGTAATACTATAAAGTGATTCAAACACAAAGAACTATGTAGACTAAAGTTTATTTTTGGTGAAAGGGCTAGTTCATTTTAGGAATTATGTATACCTCAATACACATTCAATACACATACATCATTTCATCAAAATGTTGCTTTTATGATTGACCATAACCATGTTCCACATGTGACAGTTGTCAAGAGCAGACATTAGAACTGTGATTCAGAACATTATCAAATTATGTGTCAAATTATTTTCTTTGGATCAGTTAAAGGGTCACTGTAAGTACCATAACAACTAAGGTTTGTTGCTAAATATATTTTGCCTAGAGTATTTTGGTTCCTATCACCATGATCAGCAATGTTCCCTCTAATGTTCCTAGATGGTGTGCACTGAAATATTTTGTTGTGCAAATTTGTTTTCCTGTTACAAATGTATGTGTGCACAGAATACTTCTGCAAATGTAAACCTGAAATTGGGTAAATATTCTATACTTATAATTTTGAAATACCTTGTTTAGTGTGTTTCATTTAATAAAACATCAATTAGCATATGGTTTGATTATATGATACATTGTTAAAATAAAGGAATAACAATGACATCCATTAGATGGTATCAAACCACAGGTTATTTATTTATGTATTCATAAATGTTGCTGAAAATGGTTAGCATTCGCTTCTCATTAGCATATGCAAATGAAATCCACATAAACAGTTTCTCTTGCAAGTTTCAAAATTATCCTGACTCCTCAGTGGCCATGGGTACAACCTACGTGACCGTAATTTTGTTATGAGCACTGCAGGCACAATGGGTGTACGCTCGTACATATGCGCACCTTGCTGCTTATAACTGTCATGATTTGGAAAATTCACTATAGCTAGAAGCGGCTTCCTGGTTCAGAGATGCCAAAAAATGAATTTTCTTTCTTTCTTGTCCAAATTGTTTCCAATTTGTATGCAAAGAGTGTCATGCAGCATGTACAACTTGGACAGATATCTCTTTTTCCTAGAACCATGTGTAGTCAGTGGCTTGGGAAATCATATAACAGAGCCCAGTTCACAAAGTCTTGATTGGTGGCTTTGATTCTTGGCCTGCAAGGTGCTACTATTTGCTCTATACTAGCAGAGGCAGCAGAAACCTAGATTTTTTTTATTTTTATTTTAAGATAATTTTTTCTGCATATATTTAGTGCATTAGTTATATACTGCATTAAAAAGAAGAGACACTACTTTAAAGGGATTTTCTAACCTCAAAACAATTTAATCTCAATAAAGTTGACTTAGGGACTGGAGTCCCTGGGCGTTGTCTTACCTTGTTAAATTGTTTTAATTTTTCAGATGATGCACTCAACCTTTCAGGCAGTACGAATATGTGCCTCAGAGCCCAACTTTGGTATCAAATAGTGGTATGAAAACTATTTAATGCAAGATGGCACCTAGGGACTCCAGCCCTCAAAATAACTAAATCGAGATTCCCTATAACCCTGGTGTTGAAGGATGTTTATAGCATTTAAGATGGCCCCTTCTAATTAAATTGGCAAATATGTATGTCTTTATAATTGTATAATTATTATTATTGCCATTTATTATTTTTATTATTATTGCCATTTATATAGCGCCAACAGATTCCGTAGCGCTTTACAATATTTTGAGAGGGGGGATGTAACAATAAATAGGACAATTACAAGAAAACTTACAGGAACAATAGGTTGAAGAGGACCCTGCTCAAATGAGCTTACAGACTATAGGAGGTGGGGTATTAGAAACATTAGGATAGGAAATATCCGGCAGTGAGTATGGCTTCTCAGAATTAATGGATTATGTCACCTGCAGAAAAAGGTGGATTTCATTCAATTAACTATAGTTGTAACACATCCTTTGTTTTTAAATACTATCCATAGTAAAAAAATAATTAAACAGGCTTGTTTTCATATACTCAGAGCACTTTTATAGCATTTATGTATATTAAAGGAACACTATAGTCACCAAAACAACTGCAGCTTATTGTATTTGTTTTGGTGAATAGAATTGTTCTCGTCAGGCTTTTTGCAGTAAACACTGTCCTTAGTGATAACTCCACTGACCACTCCTCAGATGGGTATTAGAGGTGCTTCCTCGGGCAGTGCTGCACAGTGTGCAATACTGCTAGTCAGTGTCTCCACCTTTGCATGCAGACACTGAACTTTCCTCATAGAGATGCATTGATTCAATTCATCTCTATGAGGAGATGCTGATTGGCCAGGGCTGTGTTTGACTTGGCTTGCTCTGCCCCTGATCTGCCTCCTTGAAAGTCCTATGGGGAAGCATTGTGATTGGCTCAGACCACCACTTCTGATGATGTCAGCAGATAGCAGGCTGGTCAGGGGCAGAGGCAACAGCTGCAGACATGAATACAAGTAAGATTTTCTATATTTAGGGGAGCAGGAGGGCTAGATAGTGTTATTAACATTATAGGGTCAGGAATACATGTTTGTGTTCCTGACCCTATAGTGTTCCTTTAAACACAATTTTTTTTGGTAAATTGTTTCACAACAAATAGAATAAAAAACATGCATTTGCAAGATTATCTTACTACCATTTAATACCATAGCAGTCCGCATGCAAATGTAAGATAAGATAACCAAAAAACAGGAAAATCGTTCCTACATTATTTCAAACTCATGTGTACTGAATCTTCCGAATGAAATCTGAAGTCATGAAATGTGTTGATATAACACACAAAACCTCCTGAGTCACCGATGCACTAAGCAATTTGTGTTTAAATTGCTTCAGTCTTTATGAAAAATCTCACATGTACTAAGAAAACTATTTGAGTATGGATTTATATCCTTCTTAGCAACATTCTATTTAAATTGTAGTTGTTTTTCTCTTTTGTGTTTCATTGCTCCTGGCACAGATAGTTTTGGAATCAGATAATGGTGTAGCTTAATAAGAAAACTTGTAATGAGTGAAAGCAGGATGTTAACACAATGAGTTATTATAGCAATAGGTTGAACATGGAGACACTATTTCACTTATTTTTTTATTTTTTTTTACAAATGTAGACAATAGCTTTCAATAATAGTAAAAACAAAAAGTATTTGATAAAAGATGAAACCGCATTTACAATGTATTTCTGTTCCAAAATCATTTGTCATAATTATAATTTAAAACAAGGCTGGAGTATTGGGCACATTACAAAATACCAGCTGCATTGTTAAACACAACAATTATCTCTGTTTTGCAAAGGCTAGCATGTAACAAGATTTTTATTAAAAATATAATTGCAAAGTTTCTCATAGAGATGCAAAATACCAAGGCACAAGAGAAAATTAAGAGATTTCATTCAAATTGTGATAATGAGCATTTAAAACTAACAAGTAGTAATGGCTGGAATCGCCGACTTAATAAAACCCATGTTCTTTCAAACGCTATTTAAAAAAAAAAAAATGGCTGCTTTGGCCATCTGCCAGAATCCCAGCTGATCATTTGATAAAAATTAAAAGACCCAAAACAAGTGAATGAAGAAAGCAGCTTTCAGAGCACATATGCAGCTTTCTATATTTAACCTCTTAAGGACCAATGGTTTACATTTTACATTGTGTCAACATCGGGCAAATGTTAATCCTTTGTCAGCATGGAATACCCTGTTTTTTAACATTGGTAGCTCTATGCAACTCTATAGTCCATCATAGAGTAAGTCATTTTATTTTGGAATAGAATCTTTAACCCCTTAAGGACCAAACTTCTGGAATAAAAGGGAATCATGACATGTCACACATGTCATGTGTCCCTAAGGGGTTAAAAGCCAGGGCATTATGACATCATAAACCTTAAGTGGTCAATAAGTGGATTCATACATTTTTACTCAATTATATATTAATTGAAGACACACTTTGTACATTGAAATAGTTCTTAATAAAATTGTGAGTATTGTGTTGTTTGTTTTTTTGTTTCCCTCTATTGTAATCCATCAAATCCCTATACTTGGATTAGAATAAAATCTGATTGACTGAGCTGGCACATCCCCCAAGATAATTAATTAAAGGAGGAATTTCAACTCGCTTTTGAAAGTGTTTTTCTTCTATGAGGTTTTGTTGCATGTGAAGCAGCTAAATGAACTTTAAAGCGCTACGGAATCTGTTGGCGCTATATAAATTGCAATAATAATAATAATAATACATAACCTAAGATGCTCTATGTGTAGTTATTTTATAGACAACCTAATAATGAACATATACATTCTTGAATAAATACAATAAAAAAGGCTGCGCACAAATATAAAATCCAATGGTTAAACAAAAAAGGAGAGAAATAGTCCAGCTATTGTGTCCTTACAAGTGTCCTTGGATGTTGAGGTCTTCTACTTGTATAGTGGTATCACTTGATATGAAAGATAAAAAGGAACAAGGAACAACCAATGGTGTAGTACGTAAAATTCAGGTATAGGTGTGAAAAGAAATAGTATAAAACTCACAATTACCAGAGCTAATATCCAGCTCTGGAGTGAAGTGCGTACAGCGGTTTAATCCCCGCTTATGGGATATAAGGCAGGTTCCTCTCCGTGAGTGGTTTTCGATTCTCGGAATAAAAAGAAGAAACAGCCAATAGTGCTCACTGTGTGGCAATATGAATAAGAATAATAAAAAAATTTTGTACTTACAAAATAAGAGCAGGCACACTGCTCTTTGATGACAGCTTGGGTGGATTGATCCCCACCTAAGGATTTCTTTGAGTACAGGAAACTTCCAGGGGTATTCAAGGTTTTTTATAAAACCAGTAAAAAAAGATAAAAATAACAATAAAAAGCCAGGGTAAAATAGAAATTATGTGTCTATAAAAAAGATAATTGGCACAAACAAATGACCAAATAATACTTTAATATATAAAACACAATATTTAAATATCCATAACGCGTTTCGTCACTCAAGGACTTTTTCAAATGGAATAACATGTTTAACCTGGCAGGTAGATATTATATAGGAACATAATTATTTGAATTTTGGCGCCAAAACTTGGTCCATCCAATCAGAATTAAAAGCACGTTTAAAACTTAAAATACGTTAATAACTTAATAAAAGCTTAGTTTATAATATAGCAACATGATTCTAATTAATATAAATCAAAAACGAGGGTGAAAAAGTATAGATTTAAACGTTTCAAAATTGTCACATGACCGGCATCACTTCCGCATTTCGGAAGTGTAGCCGCAATGCTCAATGGGAAATGTAGTTCAATTTGGCCGTGAGCGTTAAAATTTTAAATTACATTAGATCACTTAATGGGAGCTCTTTTTATAATCTAGCAACATGGTTCTGGATGATATAATTCAAAAACGAGGGTAAGAAAGTGTGGATTTAAAAGTTTAAAAGTTTTAAAATGGTCACATGACCGGCGTCACTTCCGGTTTTCGGAAGCATAGCCGCAATGCTCTGTGGGAAATGTAGTACAATTTGGCCGCGAGCAACGGCCGTTTCCCATTACATTAAAATTTAAACATGTATTTACCCATATTCGTTTGTTGCTAATTCAGAGATAAATTTTAAAAAACGAAAATG
Organism: Pelobates fuscus; assembly: GCF_036172605.1. NCBI lineage: Eukaryota > Metazoa > Chordata > Amphibia > Anura > Pelobatidae > Pelobates > Pelobates fuscus. The sequence continues at coordinate 234,072,346 of NC_086321.1, read as the reverse complement.
CCAAATATTATTTTTGAACAGTAAAAAGTGGTCACATGATTTTCGGCAATAGAGGCCGAAATGTATTATGGGAAATGTAGTTAAAAGATTGAAAATTAAGAGGCAAATACCCAAAGGGGACTAATAAAATAAGGGGAATAAAATAGGAAGAGAACATAAATACATATAATTAAAGGAACAAATACACCTTATATTAAAAAGGGCCAATACTGATAAAATGGACAGATTAAATAAAAAGTTGGGTGATTTGCAGGTAACAATAAGACCAGGATATATGTAAATAAAATATGTAAATAAAATAAATAACAATAAAATCTTGCTTTAAAGGTACAGGCATCAAATTATATAAATATTTATAAAAAATTATGTAAGTCAAAATCTGCATTGAGGCCATGGGGTATAAGAGTCTGAAGTTTATACACCCATTCCATCTCTGTTTTACCAAGTAACTTTTTTATATCACCTCCACGCCAGGAGGTAGAACATTTTTTTATACCAACACATTTTAATAGGCGTGGGTCTTTATTGTGCATAATGAAATGTTTGGATACTGTATGGTTTAGGTATCCATTTTTAATATTTCTGCAATGTTCGCTCAGTCTTATCTTTAGGCACCTTGTGGTCATCCCCACATATTGGAGGCCACATGGGCACTCGAGCAGATAGATAACATTTTTAGTATTGCAGCATATAAAATCATAAATATCATACACTTTTTTGGTTTGATTAGACATGAATTTTGTAACTTTGGATGAAATAACATGATCCACAGTTTTACACACAATACATAATTTGCATCTGTAAAAACCTTTAGTCTGAGGGAAAAAGGATAAATTTTTGGGAGGAGATTTTTTAGTAAAATTTGTAGTTAAAATTGATTTAAAATTGGGTGCTCCTCTAAAAACAATATTTGGGTGAGCGGGTATAATGGGATTGAGTACCTCATCGTGTTTTAGTATGTGCCAGTGTTTTTTTATTATTTTTTTGACATCGTTACTTTTATTATTAAAATTAAAAATAACTGGAAGTGATATATTTTCATTATTTTCTTTGTTTTTGTATATCAAAAGTTCATTTCGTTCCTTTTGTTTAACTGTATTAATTGTGGTATTTAGATCTGATTCTGAGTATTTTTTTTCCATAAATTTGTTTTTTAAAACCTCTGCTTGTTCATTAAAATCTATGAGTTCAGAACAGTTTCTACGGAGGCATAAAAACTGACTCTTAGGAGCACTCTCTAACCAAGGCTTATAGTGGCAACTGGATTTGTCTATCACTGTGTTTACACATACTTTTTTGAAGAAAGTTTTTGTCTGGAGTTGGCCTTCTTTAATAAAAATATTAAGATCTAAAAAATTGATGGATTGTTTGCTGAATTCATGTGTAAGGATAATGCCTCTATTGTTGGTATTTAAATGATTGATAAAATCAATAAGATGTTTTTCTGGTCCATCCCAGATAAAAAAAGGTCGTCTATGTATCTAAAATAAGAGACCAGGTTTGCCCGCCAGATATGATTACCCCAGATGGCTTCATTTTCCCAGTCAGCCATGAACAAATTGGCATAACTGGGGGCAAACCTGGTCCCCATGGCAGTACCTCTCCTTTGTAGATAAAAAGAGTCTAAAAACCAAAAATAATTATTTTTTAAAATAATATTGATACCTTCTATTATAAAATCGATTTGGATACCAGGAATCCTAGCTTCTTGGGTTAAAATTTCCTTTATAGCTTGGCAACCAATATCATGGGGGATAATGGTGTAAAGCGATTGGACATCACAAGTGACTAGTATAAAATTATTATTCCAGGTAAAATCATTTAAAAAATTTAAAAGTGACATGGAGTCTTTTAGGTACGATTTAATAAGTTTTACCGAAGGTTGGAGTAAGGTGTCAATATATTGTGAGAGGTTACTTAAAAGTGATCCTATCCCAGAGACGATAGGTCTACCTGGGGGATGTTCTTCATTTTTATGAATTTTAGGAAGAAAATAAATAACAGGGGTAATAGGAAATTTATTATTTAAAAAATTAAATTCATGTTTGTTTAAAATTTTTAAATCTAGGCCCTTGTTTAAAAATTTAAGTAAAATAATTTGGATATTCTTAATGGGATCAGTTAAAAGTTGCTCGTATACATTTTCGTCTTTTAATTGCCTGTGAGCTTCATTTATGTACATTTCACTTGATTGGATAACTACTCCACCCCCTTTGTCAGCTGATTTAATGACAATATCTCGGTCTTTTTGGAGTTCTCTAATTGCTTGTCTCTCAATGTTTGTGAGATTATTTGGGTCGTATTTTTTGTATTTAATTTTTTCTAAATCTTTAAGAACAAGTTTTTCAAATAAAATCAGGGGGGCTGATTTAAAATGGGATGGATAAAACTTAGATTTTTCTCTAAGGTGCGTATTTAGAAAAGGACTATTTGTTGTGTCAGAAGATGAGGGTAGCGTAGATGGAGCATGTTCTTCATCATTTTTGCTTATAAAATTTTTTTTCAGTGTAGCCTTCCTGGTAAATTTATTTATATCAAGAAAAGCTTGAAATGAATTAAAAGAGGAAGTGGGGGCAAATTTAAGACCCTTACTTAAAACAGACAGTTGTGCAGCTGATAAAACTTTTTGTGAGAGATTAAAAATGCCGTTACAAGAATTAGTGGAAGGTGTTGTTATCTTTCCAGTCTTTCTCTTTTGTTCACGTCTTCCACTTCGTCTTCCTCTAAATTTAGAGTTCTTTTTTGGGGACGTGGTGGGTATGGTGTCTGAGCTAGTGCAGGTTGGTGGGTGCGTATCTCTAAAAAATGATCCTCTCCATCAAAGTCAGAATCGACTGATAGCAGCTGGTATCTGTTGGTGTGGTTTGGGATAGTAGGTGATTTTGAGTAATTTGAATATTCGTTGTGGTTATTGGTATACCTAAATCTTTGTGGTTTTGGTGAGAAATTGAAGCCAGAAGTGTTTTGGTATCTGGGCGATTGGGGTATAGGGTTGTGGTTTTCGTGAGGGAATTTCCTTTGTTTATGTGAGGGTAGTTGGTACGTGTTGTTATTATTTTGATAGAATACTTTGGAAGGGACGTGATTTTGATGAGAGGACGTGTATTGCGGCCTTGTTGTGGAAGGGGACTGGTGATGGGTTCTCCGTGTGGCATAATTACGGTATTTAGAGGGTGGTTGGTGTGATACATTGTTGTGGGAGTGAGAGTAATTGTACATATGATTTTGGTGGTTAGATCTGGAGGGGTAGTTATCTGAAGTATACCTTTTTTTAAGATGGTATGTTCGCACTTGCTTATTAGAGTAGTCGGTTTTGTCTCTGATATATTTTTTGATTTTTAGGTGTTTTTGATCGACTTCAACTTTTTCAATTTTGTTCTGAATTAGTACAGAGTTTTGTTTGTAAGCCTTCGTTTCGGTGAATGGTAAAAGTTTCTCTCTAAGGTCATTTATTTCAATATCTAAAATAGACAGTTTTTTGCTTTTTTTAACTATTAAAGTTTCCATTAACCCGAAGGTACATAATTCTAATTTATTATTCCACTCCTCCATGAACTCAAGGTCGTCTTGGTCAGAAGTGGGTAATTTTAGAAGCCTTAATCCACGGGGAGTAATTTGCTCATCTATATATTTTTTTAAAAGTAGCAATTTCCCATTTGAGCTTGATTTCTGTGGATAGGGCTTTCTCTAATTTCATAAATAGATCTTGTTGGTTAGAGTGATGGGGAATTGTTGGTATAGAATTAATTACCTCTGTATTAAATACATTATTAACATCAATTGTATATTTGTTCCTAAATTCAAAGATAGACATATCGTGAGAGTTAAAAAGCAGCTGTCCTAAAAGGGAATTCTGGGAGATGATAATAAATAAAAAGAATAAGACAGCGCTAGATAACTATTGGCAGCAACCTTAAAAAAAGGGAATCCCTCAAACCCTTTGAAATAAGATAAATAAATACAATAAAAAAGGCTGCGCACAAATATAAAATCCAATGGTTAAACAAAAAAGGAGAGAAATAGTCCAGCTATTGTGTCCTTACAAGTGTCCTTGGATGTTGAGGTCTTCTACTTGTATAGTGGTATCACTTGATATGAAAGATAAAAAGGAACAAGGAACAACCAATGGTGTAGTACGTAAAATTCAGGTATAGGTGTGAAAAGAAATAGTATAAAACTCACATTTACCAGAGCTAATATCCAGCTCTGGAGTGAAGTGCGTACAGCGGTTTAATCCCCGCTTATGGGATATAAGGCAGGTGAATCTGTGAATCTGTACTCCTGGTTTCATGAAGGAGGTAGAACACATGTTGTAGGCATCAGGTATGGGTTAAATGACTATTTGAATAATATGTTTTTTGTTTCTTTAAATTAGTATATGTTTGCATACTGACCATTGCACTAGGCCCTTCAGTGCTCCATGAACCATAGGCAATGCCCCCCTTGTATCTGTTGCTTTGCCAAATGATTTGTCGTGCGTCAGCTTCCTTGTGAAGATAGTTTTCATATTCTTGAATTTTCCAGTTTATAAATACATATTGGATGGTATTATAAATGACTGCAAAGCCTTGTCGCAGACAGGGGTAAGGGCCATGATCTTCTATGTACAAGACACCTGAATCGCAAATTTTAAATTTTATAATTAGGCTTGCAGTAATTTTCTGATCTCAGACCATACAGCCCCTAACCCATGATTGATATGGAATATACTCTGTATTAAAGAAAAAGAACATATAACATCAAGTAGTTAATTGAATGAACAAGAAAAGAGATGTTTCATAATTGTGATTATTTTTAATTATTTACGCAAAGTCTCCTTCCTCAGTATTCTGTTATTCGTCGCACAATATCAAAGTCTTTTCTGGGGGGGTTAGTATGAGATTCCCTAAACAAAATTCTTATTAGTATATAAAGTGTGTCACTGAGCAAACTGGTCATACACAAACATTTTGTATATTTCAATGTTCAGTAAACCATTTGTGAATTATGATAAGACTGTTTACGTGAACAATACCAAGTTCAAATATACTGTGCAAACATAAAATATGGCACATGATTTTTTCAAGTTAGTTTTATTTTGAATTTTTTTGTGGTAACAGCTTATGTTAGTATGAATACATGAGGTGTACTAAATAATGAGTAAACAATCAGAATATAAGTATCAATAAACTATTAAGGAGTCAGAACAGTGTGAAATCTTCCTGGAATGTATTAGTGAGAACTGGATGAAATCTTCTTGGTACAAGTGCTAAATTATGTATAGTGGACTTTTTGGTTTCAGACAAATTGTGATTCATCTGAATATTAACCCCTTCAGGACGGAGTCAATAGTGCACGTTCTGATCAAAACAAAACATAAACAAAAACTGGAATTTGCGCTATATGTCTGTTCACCCGTAGTTCCCCTCTTTCATATTATATGCACCCACACTTATTATATATCATTTTGTTCAGGAGAAACAGGGCTTTCATTTCATATCAAATATTTATATATGAAACATAAATTATTATGAATAAAATAAAAAAAACAGTGAGAAATTTTAAATTTTTTAAAAAATTTGTAGTTCCGCCTCACATTTTAGCTGTAAATGTCATAATACTGTTATGCACATATTTGTAATCAGTGATGTCTCACGTGTACAACAGTGCCCCCCATTAACATTTTTATGTTTTATGTTTTATGGTGTTTTGGAAAGTTACAGGGTCAAATATAGAACGTTCCATTTTTAAATAGAAATTTGCCAGACTAGTAATGTTACCTTTGAGACGGTGTGGTAGCCCAGGAATGAGAATTACCCCCATAATGGCATACCATTTGAAAAAGTAGACAAGCCAAGGTATTGAAAGTTGGGTATGTTTAGTCTTTTTTAGTAGCCACTGTGTCACAAACACTGGCCAAAGTTAGCGTTCATATTTGTTGATGTGTGAAAAAAGCAAAAAACTAATATTTGGCCAGTGTTTGTGACTAAGTGGCTACTAAGAAAGACTGGACATACCCCACTTGCAATACCTCGGGTTGTCTACTTTTGCAAATGGTATGCCATCATGGGGATAATTCTCATTCCTGGGCTACCATACGCTCTCAAAGGCAACATAACCAATCTGGCAAATTTCAATGTCAAAAAAATGAAATGCAAGCCTTATATGTGACTCTCTAACTTTCCAAAACACAATAAAACCTGTACATGGGGAGTACTGTTATTCTCGGGAGACTTCGCTAAACACAAATATTAGTGTTTTAAAACAGTAAAACATATTACAACAATAATATAGTCCATAAAAGTGCAGTTCGTTTGTAAAAATGCAAAAAAGGTCACTTTTACTTAAAATATCATCGTTGTAATACAATTTACCAGTTTGAAACACTAATATTTGAGTTCAGCGAAGTCTCCCGAGTAAAACAGTACCCCCTATGTACAGGTTTTATGGTGTCTTGGAGAGTTACAGGGTCAAATATAGTGCTTGCAAATTAAACTGTCTGCACTTTCTCCCTGTGTTGTCAGGCATGTCAATCAAATTTAATTAATAAAATCACATAATTATGTTAAAAGATTATTTAAATATACACGTAGAATTTTAATATATATTCATTTATAGGTATTTAAATTCTATGTGTATACTAATGTAATCTTTTATGTAATTATATGTATTTATCTATATATGTATATTTGCGGTTATTTGTATTTTATATATAGATAGATATATATAGAATGTCATTTTAAGTGTATTTTGTTACCAATATATATATATATATATATATATATATTAATAACAAAATACAGTTAGAATGAAATTACATATGAATATATAATTTATATAAAAAAAAATTCAATATTTTATTTATTTATTTAATTATTTTATTTATTTATTATTGTAATTATACGTATATATATAATATATGTGTATATATCTATTATATATATATAATATATATACATATTATATATATGTAACGTCATTCTAAGTGTATTTTAATACCAATATATGTACTAATATTAATATTAAAATACACTTTGTATGACGGCTGCAAGCCGTTACGGCGTTCTATGCCGCCGCAACGGCTTTAAAGTCCTTTAAAGCCGGGACGGCATAGAATGCCGTAACGGTGTTAAGGGGTTAAGTAATAGGCTGGTCTTTTGAATTCTAAAACTCTTCTAAAAACTGAAACAAATGGAATGGACAATGAATGAATAGTTTTGTTTGTTCTGTGAGTCGGAGTCCAGGTCATGGTGTCAAAAGAAGAGATGACTGATACGAAAAAAAGATGTTTGCTGGTTTGGGGACAGACACTAAATGTTGATTTTAGTCACAGACCAAACCAGAAGTAACTTTTAACTCTTTTTTTCCTCACTTCTTCTAACTTGATCTTTGAACCAAATCAGAGTAAAATGCACCAATCAGTGTACTGCAATATAAATATTATATATATATAGTCCAAAAGTAAAGGGGTGCACTTATAGGTCTTTATAGAAGTGTTTATTCAAACGAGTTGTGTGTCCTAATCGACGTTTTGACCCTGGCGGGTCTTTTTCAAGATCAACATCACAGAGTGAGAAATACAAATATATAAAGATAAGTAAAATAAACGTACCCATCAAATGTGGACGAGAAAGAAGTCCGATTCTCTCCGAACTTGGAAGTGCGCCTGCAAGCCATGTAACGTGTGCCAATTGTCATCGTTGCTAGGTAACCAAGTAAACAACCACACCCTTATAGTCCTCCTGATATATTGTAAGCAGTATATGCAGCATAAATAATGTATGTTTTTTACAACATCACTTCTCTTTGGCGCATTGGCTTTCATTAAGTGTGGTTGAATACTTGGCTACCTAGCAACAATGGCAATTGGCACGCACGCACGTCACGTGACTTGCCGGCGCACTACCGGGTTCGGAGGGGATCAGGCTTCTCTCTTTTACACATTTGATTGGTAAATGTATTTTTCTTATCCTTTTATATTTGTATTTCTCACTCTGTGATGTCGATCTTGAAAAAGATCCGCCAGGTTCAAAACGTCGATTAAAACACACAACTAGCTTGAATAAAAACTTTGATTATGTATATATAAAAATATTTATACACCGATTGGCCCATTTTCACACCTCTTGATTAATCCAAATAGTTTTTCCCAAATATTTGCAGTGACAAAATTTGTTGGAACATTAACAGAGGTATGATATCATATATATCAGCAACTCCCAGCAGTATTACTTGCACAGCATTAGGAAGTTTTACAGAGATCTGTAAAATACTCTATTTCTCTTGATTCCACCAATAACAACTTGTGTGTATGATGAGTGTCTTAAGCACTGTCTCATCTCACCATGCAGTCACTAAAAATCACATTTAAAACATATATTGTCATCATAATCTGGCAGTTCAGCCAGCTCCAGATACTGTAGTTTCTCAGAATGTATACTAGCTGGCCTGGTCAGTCATGGAGAGCATTAAAATTGCAGGCCACCAGCCCCAGCAAAAATATGCATAGTGCTGGGCTAGCAAAAGCTCTGTACTGTGACTGCCAGGAGACATCCCAGCACAACTCCAGCTGTTTTTAACCAGTAGAAGAATAGTACTGTGAGTCTGCAGGGGGTGTTTTCTAAGGCTGATTGCCAAGAGAGCACAGACAGTTCTCTCATGCCTAAAATTAAAATGGAAAACCAAATTTTTTGTGTGTATATATATATATATATATATATATATATATATATATATATATATATATATATATATATATATATATATATATATATATATATTTGGTCATTGTGTTAATTTACACTTAACATTTTCTATTACACCTCACTTCCCAATTGAAAACATTTGATTTTGTGTTATTAATAGTGCATAAGCAAGTTTTCAATAAAAATCTACCTAATTATATAAAACCTATTAACCTTCCCGTACTATAGGAGGCACACAATCATATGCAAGTAAAATAAAAAAAAATTTATGTGCGATATTTTAAGGGAACATAGAAAATAAAAAGGTAATTAATATTTCCTAATAATTGAATCATATCACGCTACATACAATTGCAAAATTATCAGCCCTGTGCTAGCCTGGGGATGCATGAAATGTATTCCCAAAGGGCACAGAATTATCAGACCCAAGTAAATTATTTTCAGATGAAGCCTTTGATGCCGGAATATGGCCTTGAGAGATTTCAGTTTTGTAATCTTAACCTTCCTTTCATCACATTTTAAGTGAGGGTTATAAAATTCTGTTACATCAAAGCCAATATAACAAGTTCAGATATAATAGCAATTAGCAATTAGTAAAACACTATTCAAATCAGTCTTTTCTTCAAAATATTAACAGTTATCCATGATACAATAAAAATGGCTAATTTCCAGTTGTACTAGTGTAAACAAAAGGAAATGTTCAATATCTGTTTTTGATCATTATTGACTCACTTATTTAGAAAATAATGCAAAGTGCTATGAAATTGAGATTTTTCATTAAAGTTTGGCTTTAAACAAAAGTGATTTTAGATTAGTTCAAGATGCCTGCTAAATTCCTGCTATTTACTTATAACTGCACTTGGAAGAATATGTAAAGTTGAAATTTGACATACCTCACTGTGCAACATATGCAGTGAGTTCTCATCAAACCAGGAAATCATGAGTCAATCATGACATTAATGAAATCCTGAGCAAATGTTGATGCTTAACTTTCTTTGCATTGGTGATGTCTTAGTTAAAATTTCAAAATAAAATAATTTTCAAATTCATGGTCAACAGATACCAATGTGTAAACTACTGATATGTGTTATTGTAATAATTTGTAGCTGTAGAGTAACCATTTGGAGTCATACCATCTGTTAGCACTTCTCCTTTGCAACATTTACTCTTAAAATACAATGTGGTAAATTCACAAGACCACTGATAGCACCTAACTACTGATGCATATAAGATGCATACCATTAAAATCCCTCACCATTTTTGAAATCGTGTTCAGTCCTGGAACTCAGGTGCAGTAACAGCTCTCCCTTATAGGCACGATCGAGATCCTGAGGTTGAGAACAGGATTCTGTTGGGTCAGTGATGTCACTGGGGCTTTAATAAAAATAACAAAAAAAATCCAAGGCAAAGGTATCTGAAGAAGGGTCAGGCAGAAATCAGAATCAGATGGTCCAGAGGACAGGGCAGGTGGCAATCCACAAAATCCAGAGAGCAGGCAAAGTCAGGAAACCAGCAAGGACAAGAAACACATGGAAACAAATGCCAGGAGTTCTGAGACAGGCAACAAAACAACCAATCACTGACTGAAAGGTGTGCTCTGCTTATAAAGGAGTGGCTCAATCACATAACCTGGTCTCATCTGTAGAAGGGGTTACCTGAGGTCAATGGGACTGACTGTGGGACTCAGCACCATCTTGGATGCATCATTGTTATGGCTCCACCCATCAGCCACACCTCTGACCTGCAGACCAGTCTCCTCATGCAGCGGCTGCCATCTTGGAATTCTGGAACAAACACTTGAGTTCCCTGGCTGTGAATCAAGGTTCAGAGGATGCAGACTGGGGTGTAACAGCCACAGGCTCTATAACCACTGCAAACTGGCCTGCAGAGCTTAGTGGATGCCCTGGGACAGGGGAGTACCATCGAAAAAAGTGACATCCAGATGTAGAAAAAGGGTTAAAAAAATGTACTGTATGACTCATTTTAGTTTTTTAAGGGGTCCTTGCAACAGGCGTTGAGTATTTGTGCATTAACCTGATCCAGGGAATCAGTGCCTTAAATCAAGCCTTTTCAACCTTGGATTTTTTGTTAAGACTTGGACAAAAAAAAAATGTTTAAATTATCCTGTGTTTGTTTTTAAGATTTTAGCATCTTGAGAAGTGTTCATCTGCTCTTGTGAGTGAGGCTTAACTGTTGGCAAGTGTTCCAGTCTGTCAAAACAGTTTATATATATATACACACTACAGTATGTGTAATGTCACTGTTTTGGAAACAAAAATCTCTAACTTTCTTGTTTTCTACACCACAACCACAATGATTAATGAATACCCTCCTTTACAATATACTATACTGTTTTATGAACATAATGGAGGCTATTTATATTCAATTACCTACAGAGTAAAAAAAAATGTTATTCATGCATTGTTAATGTCTACTGTTTCATGATGAAAAAAATATACTATTAAAAGAAAATTAATATAAATACTCAAGGGTATTATATTTTATAAACCAATGTATATCTTGACTGGTCTAGTTATTTCCTTGTGAACTCATTGTCAGCTTACTAATAAATTGATAGGAAGGAGTGATTCATTTTATGCATATAATAAAGCTTTAATACATCTTCAAATATCAAATGTTTGTTTATGCTAAGCTACCAAGCTTGCAAACTCTGGTGCCTATCTTGTGTTTTTCTAATGACATGTTTTCAAAGGATTTTCTGTAATCCTTTTATTGATTTACAGTGCCAAAAGCTTGTATCCCTCTCCACTGTTGGCTCTTGTCTTTGTGTCTAGATACCAAAGCCACAAACATATTTGCTGATAGTGTTGGATCTGTTCTTATAGGAGATGTTAATATGTTTGGAATAAGACAGCTTAACCTTATAAACCTATATTCAGCTTTCCTGTTCAGATTGACTTAGAACTGTGCAGATTGTCATTTATTGAAAATATATTATGACTTTATGTCTTATGAATAATACACATTGAAGGCCTTTTATTCTGCTTTAAATAGAGTTCTTTCAATCAGCTTAAATGAAAAAAAATCAGTGTGTATTATTAATTTGAAATCTGTGTTACAAAACACAAATGTAATTAATGGGAGAAGTATTTGACATTTTAACATAAATACATCATGCTCTGTGGACTATGATTATACAAATACTCAAAATAAACCATGTTTGTATGAAACATAATACATGTAAATGTGCTAATAGTACATCAACTTTTCTACCACCATTAAGAGCATAGACATGTATAACAATTAAGCTGATGACGGAGGTTAGAGTACAGTTCTTCAAGGACAGACTGGGTAGATATATGATAACTTCAAGGTAAGAGTTCTCTAGGGTGAAGGGCAACTGCATTTTAGGTGTTTTAGACTGAAACTTAAATATTTCTTAGTTAAAGAGTGAAATAAGAAATTGCTCACAGTATATTAAATGTAAGTACATTACTGTGATGACATACTAGCCTTATGTACTGCTGTACTCACCTCAAGATATATACTGCTCTTTACTTCATTATTGTGGTTGTGAATAGTAGCAAATCTGTAGATTGCCGTGTTGACAAAGGTAATTATTTTAGGAACTGTCAAACTGTTCCTTTTTTTTTGGTTTAGTTTTTTTGTTTTAAATTGAGGTTATTTCAATTACTAATTCTCCCTAGGTTATTGGTGGTCGCAATGTCATGTCATATCAAAGTATCTTGTGAAAGGTCATTTATTTTCAGTTTGTTAGATACAATTACTTTATATTTAAAGTGTTATTTTACCATATCATTTCAAATATTGTGATTACTAGTTATTATTACATTTAGAACATATGGCTAGTTCAAGATTTCAAAACATTTACTGTTCCTTATCGTTTTTCTCTCTTCAGATTATTAAAGATAATTTTGTGAAAAGTATTGCAACATTAAACAAACATGTTGCAATTATAAAAAATGAAATTAGGCTGTATAATTAAATTAAAGATTAATAAAATATTATTAGAAATTATAGGAAGCATAATTTAGTGTGAATTATAAAATAGGAAAAAATGCTCTATAGTATTATTTGGTCTCCAGTGTGCCTGATGTGTAGCAAAGACATCTGTTTAATTAATCTTCCCTGATAAATTATAATAGTTAAGACAGTTAATGGTATTTTTCTACTAAACTCTATCTTATTCTCTCATACACTCTCCTCTGTCTTTTTCCATCCCTCTCCCCTCTTTCACTTATTCTATACTTATTGAGATTGTATATATATAATTATACACTAGTGTTCAAAACTTTCTTTGTTTTCAAAAGACAAAAACGCTTTTCTACCCATTAAAATAACATCAAATTGATCAGAAATGCAGTGTAGACATTGTTAATGTTGCAAATGACTAGTATAGCTGGAAACATCAGATTTTTAATGGAATATCTACATAGGCGTAAAGAGGCCCATTATAAGCAACCATCTGTCCTGTGTTCCTGTGCTCCTGTGTTCATGTGTTCCAATGGCACATTGTGTTTGCTTATTCAAGTTTAGCATTTAAAAAGGCTAATTGATAATTACCAAAAAAAATTTCAATTATGTTAGCACAGCTGAAAACTGTAGTGCCGATTAAAGAAGCAATGCAACTGTCCTTCAATAGGCTAGTTGAGTATCTGTAGCATCAGCAATTGTGTGTTTGATTGCAGGCTCAAGATGGCCAGAAACAAAGAACATTCTTCTAAAAATCATCAGTTCATTCCTGTTTTGAGAAATTAAGGGTATTCCATGTGAAATATTGCCAAAGAACTGAAGATCTTGTCCAAAGCTCCTTGCTTTACAGAACAGTGCAAACTGCCTCCAACTAAAACAGAAAGAGGAGTCGGATGACTCCAGTGCACAACTGAGGTCAGACACATAAAGTGTCTAGCATGAGAAACAGAGGTCTTATGGTCATTAAATGCTATCTGAAAAGCAATAGTCTCAACCTCAACAGTGAAGAGGTGACTCCAAGATGGTGGCCTTCTAGGTAGTATTGCAAAGTATAAGCCATATCTCAGATTGGCCAATGTAAAGAAAAAAAAACAGATGGACAAAAGAACATTGGTGCTGGACAGTGAAAGAGTGGACAAAAGTGTTATGGACATATAGATCTAACTTTGAGGTGTTCAGATCACAAAGAAGAACATGCGTGAGATGCAGGCCAAATGAAAAGTTGCTGGGGGAGTGATTAATACCATCTCTCAAGCATGGTGGAGGGAATGTAATGCCCTAGGGATGCTTTGGTGGTGATAAACTGGAAGATTTATGCAGGGTAAAAGGGACGTTAAAGAAGGAAGGCATCACTCCATTTTGCAACCCCATGTGGACAACACTTGATTGGAGCCAATTTCCTCCAACAACAGGATATTGACTCAAATCAGTAGCTTTGGGAATAAGAATGGAAGAAGCAATCAGCTGGTATTCTGTCTTTAATGGAGTGGCCAGGATAGTGTGCTGATGTACAGCTTGATTATATGGTTTGTAATAAATATCCATCATGCTAAAATCTAGCTTGTGGGAGGTGCTTTTTGAAGCACGAGGTTTAGATATCTTTAGATTACCTTAACAAATTGAAAACTAGAATGCCAAAGGGCTTCAAGGCTGTATTTGTTGCACATGGATGAATCTTATTTCACATAACATTATTTCTAACCTCATCAATGGCTATATTTCATATTCAAACATTTTTCATGAACGATAAGGAAATATCTGATTGACCCCAAACTCTTCAATAACACTGATTCTTTTAAATAATAGCCCATTCTTTGTTTTTGCTTTTAAAAAAAGAAATAGCTGTTTTTAAAACAGTGTCAATATCAAGTATATCTACAGAAATGAAAAATGAAGTATGAAGTCTGTAACACCATGCCTGCCTGTGCTCATTTGCATGGCAGGCATGGGATAGATGTGGAAACATGATTTCTCCAGTTTCTATGCCAAGGAAGGATCTCCTCAAAGTCCAGCTTGAGATATACATTTAATGGATAATAGTATTTTATCCTATTTGCCATGTGCTCAGTTGTATCATGTTTGGCCTCAACACAATCTTTTTAATATCTCTTAGACAGATATCAACTTCAAGACCAAAATCAGAGCCATGCTAATACAACCCTGAAGGTTTAAACTGCAACCCATAGCTGCTTATTCTGTGATTTATGAGTTTGCAAATCTTAGCCACAACTTCTAAAGTCAATGTACTGTGCTGAAGATCTGATTGAAAATGAAACCGTTTTTTCATGTTGGCTATGTGAGTCACAGCTTGTTGTATCGTGTTTGGCTAGGGCTGCATAAAGAGAAAAAAAAGTGATTTAACTCCTAAATGGCAGAGAAATGAGCAGTGAGACTGCAAGGGCATGATCTATAGAATAGAGCAGTTTCATTAAGCCAAAGTTCTTATGCTGTTTAGAGTTTGAGAGTATCCCTTTTAAGGAAGAAACAAACAAACTTGTGGGCATCATTTTATGATATTTTTCTGGTTTTCTTATTTAACAGTCCATGATGAAGGGAATTTTATTTAATGTGTAATAATTTTTAATTATTACTTAAACGGTCTTTACTTCAGCAGCTTTATTAAATCCACTGTTGAGACCCTGTTTGAGTCCTTTTGAATAGAAGCATATCAAAAGTACTTAGCAATGTACTGCTTCTATTCCTCCAGCCACCGCTCCATACTTTCGCAGGAGAGTTGCGCCGTATACTGATCCACGCCCACAGAGGCTCCTATTGGATGAACATAATGAAGGGGCGGGACTCAAGTTTTGGTGCAAGATTTAAATAAGGCACATATGGGGAGCGTTCTCACAGTAGACCCTGATGAAGGCGCAATTTGGGGTGAGCCGAAACGTGCATCAGGCATTATTTAACGCTTTATTTTTTTCACTTTTATTTGGTGTTATGATTTGGGCAGTTTAATCTCCTTAAGCAACTTTAATTTGTTTACTCTATTTTGGGTCTAGCTAGCCGACAGCCTCCAGTGTCTACCATACTAAGATTACGCTATGTTCCTGCTGTAGACCCTTGGATTGCTAATATAGGGACTTTAGCAATACAGGTTAACTCTTGATACTAGGCAGTATTTACTTTACCAAGATCAGTATATCTGTATTCTCTATCACATAGCTACCAGGCAGCAGTGTATTATATCTAGTAATCTAGTCACTCTGGTTTAATAATTTATCGAGAAATATGTCTAACAGGACTCTCTGCTTTTCAGCTATTAAGCAATACAGATTCATATTTTACAGCTAATTTTAGAGACTAGCTTATCCGGTTATATATTCAGACCAGTCAAGAGAGAGGAATTGGGAGTCTAAACCTTAGTCTCCTATAATCATATATTATATGCTACATTAAGGGTTAATTATTTGCTACATAATCCCCTTTTTTCAGTCTTCATCACTGAGAACTTTGAAGGCTCTATAACATACTCTCCTTCTCTGTCTCTAGCTCATTAGCACGGCAAATTCTGTGTCTCTTAGCTGAAAGGGATAATCATTTTGTACAATTTTTGTAACATTTAAGTCAGTCACACGATTAACAGAGTGTCACTTGGCTGACAGAGCTATTTGGTTACATCATTTAACTTGTCTCCAGTTCGGATTCCATATTAGTGGCTTATGTTACATATTTAGTCATGGTTACCTTATTCCAGCAATATAGCTTTACCCTATAGCAGATATTTAGTAGACATACCCTAACTGTCTACCCTAGCATCTAATGAAGGCTTTTCCCTAATACTGGCATAGATTTTGGGAGGGTAGTGTCTCTGACTATTTTAGTTTATTAAGATTGCCTTATGTTGTCACATTTGGATTATCACGTATTCACTTTATTATTGTTATATGCTCTATTTTAATAAAAGGGTTATCCAACAATCTCTGGTTCCGTTTCTTTGAAATTTGTCTTGCATTTAAACTAGGGTTAGGCCCTTATTAGTTGGGGTTTCCCGTGAGACCTTTCTCTTTTTTTATTTATTCTTTAATTATTTTTAATAATAAAGCAAACTGGGGAAGGAAAGAATTGGTAGCAACGTTTTATTTACCTTGAATATGTGGCTATTGCATTCTCTATTCAATGTCCAGTGGCTACTGATAGATTAGCCTCTATGGGGTATGGGTGGTGGCACTGGCCATCTTTTAAATCTGTAATGGACAGAGCACAACAAGACCTTTGGACTTGGCTTTGCTATACATTTGCAACATTTACCCTTCCACATATACCCTTCCATACAAAGAAAATGATGGAAGGGAAAATGATGGTCAATATAACTGCTTAATTAGTATATGTATGAATTAGACGATAAGGGATTCATCAGTGAGTTCTTACTAGTTTCTAAGAACAGAAAGCAAACTGAACTGATGTGAGTAGATGTCTTGAGAAATGTTCTCCACCAGGACCAAATGCAGCAGTACAAAAATACTTGCTCCATAATTCAGTGGTAGAGATTGTTCCTCTTGGTTTCTAGGGATGTTTATTTTCATGTTTATACTGGATTGCTAGGACATACCTATGGTGGGCAAACATGTATGATTAAGTCTGTAAATGTCAGCAAATGTTTACATATTCGTTCAGCATTTCCTGACAATCAGAGGTAAAACGTACTCTTAGTAATTGTGTGAAAGAGCATGTGATCTCTATGAACATTTATCTGCATGAACAAACATCTGCTGGACAATTGTTTAGCACACTAAATGTCATTCTGCTAACATGATCCCTTGTCAAAATACTGCATTGTGTGAAAAGAAAGGTGAGAATCTTCTGTTTTAGTGGAAGGAGTATTATGGGTATGTTCACTAAAAAGTAATATACATAATTTAGGCCAAAATAATAAAATCTGGAATGTTTCCAAACTCTGCACGTATAGCTTAAAAAGATCCACAACTCAACAATGAATATAACCCTAACATAACCCTAAATAAAATTTGTGTAAAAAGCAAGAATTATCCTTAGGACCATCATTGGCTTCATCAGACAGTCTCTGATAAACTGCTGCTAAGACACAAAATGTATTGGTACTTTGATGCAATGCTGTCCCATTTGTTCCATCATGCATTTTTATGAATACATATGTGTTTTAAATGGCTTAACTATCCATGTGAATTGAGGTGTTTTTCATTTGAAGTCCAGTTTTTTATTTAAGCAATTTTATTGCAAAACATAAAAGGTCAAGATTTTAAAATGTCTTTCTTTTGAAAGGTTTCTATCATAATGCACAGAATTTATTTCATACATGACTCAAAAGATGCACGTGGAATGGATCAACACAATGCTGTATATAGTCAGATTCATGTTTAACTCAACTTTAAATCGAGCAATATGATTTTCATTTTCTTATCTTATAGCCACCAGTTTGCATAACATTCTTGTTTCTTGACAGCAAGCAATATTCTTATGTAGGTCTAAATGTACATTGGTAATATGGTGTTTTATATTGTAGCAAATGAAAAAGTTAGTAGTTTTGTAGCTTTTTAAAAAAAATTTTTATTTTTCACTAACTCAGAAATCATAGTTATAGGGATAGATGTTTCTTATAAACACATGTTCATACTTACATGTGAATAATTTAGTTGATCATACAAGCTGATTGACGACTCACTATGTTGACAGGTTTAAAGGGACTCATAAACATGCATTAGGTTAGAAAATATATAGAGTGTAAGATTTGTTGTCACTAATGTGTCAGGACTTCTTTGTTGTGGTTTCACCGGTGCTACATAGAAAATTGTGTTTTCATGTTAATTGTTCTTGTAACCTTTAAAGAAAGTATGCACAGTATTTTGACCAATATATTGCAGTTAATATTTAATGGGTAATTGGCTTTGCGCAATCAAAGATTTTATTGTTACAATTGGTCCTCAACAGGGAAAGTAGATCACAAACTTAAAGTAAACCTGCCATGACTCATCTCAACTCCAGCATCACTATGTCCTCACCAAAGGTAGATGTTAGTTACCCTTCTGTAAAACCCACATACCCCCACAATGACATCCTCTAATGTGGGATGCCAGGGGGGTAGGCTAAATTAGGCCAGTCAATGATGGAAGGGATTGGTAAGCCAAATATTAGACCAGTCAGCCTGGCTGCCTACCAATCACACAGTTGATCCCACTTAGAGCAGACAATGCAGGGAGCGCTGTTCCAGTCTATTGATGCACTAGTGCTAAACCTTTTGGGGACAACAGTTCCCTAGTTTTAGGATAGTAGGACAGGATACAAAAATATAGACTGTCCTGCTGAAACCAGGGCAGTTGGGCGCCTACACCCACCTCTGTCCTGTTTGATTTGCTCTGCTTGGGGATTGTAACAGAACTCCCCGTACTCCGACCGAGTACCTTCCGTTGATGGACGCTTCCTAGCCTGTGTCGAAGACCACAAGCACCGCACCGGACACCACAACCACCACAGACTCCACAACTGCCGTAGCTTAACTGGAGTCTCACCGTCTTCTGTCCAGCTTGGATCAGCTTCTGTCCTCCAGGACCTTGTGGGGAAGACCTCTCCTTCAGGAGAGCGTATCAGGAACAAGCTCTTAAAGGAGCTAAGTGATTAAAGCTCAGGGGAGTATGCAGAGCATAGCAATCCCCAGTGTGAGTATAGTTGTCCCCTCCAATCACGAGACAAGACTACATGTTGAGGGTCAAGAAGAACTGTGTTTAATTAGCACCAAAGGGTCTTCTTTTATGGAGGTCTCACACATACAGGACCGCCCACAGGGTTTTGCAGAACAACCAATAAACACATAGTATACAGTACAAACACTCCAATCAATTCCACACAAAATCTCCCCTCTGACTGTGATACAATTATCTCAACACAATAGACTAACTTAATTACCACAGGCAGAAAATATACAGGTTTTACACAATTTTTATAACTTTAAAAGTATACATGCAATATTAATAAAAGTTACACATTTGAAATCAGCGTCCTTTAAATATAAACATACTAAAAAATCATAAAAATCCGTCCAGTAGTTCAAAAGTTAGTCGGACGTCCTTTATGACCGACTGCAAGCACATTTTCATGCCCAAAACAGTTCCATGGATTTGGGCTGTGCGGTCGGTCTATTTTTCACTGAAAAAATGACTAAGTCCTATTTGAACGAGCGTTTGAAACTTCTCCAGCTGCAGTGTCGAAGTGGAGAAGAAGGTACGGGTCAGCGGTGTTCGTGCAATTGGGTAACCGAAAACAGGTCCATAGATTTGGCTGCACACACCGCTGACCGCGTTCAAATTTGTTAAAATGGCCACGTGTTCGTTTGTCGAATGGCGGCCACTTCGACCACTTCGGCTGTATCCGAAGTGCCAACTTAAAGTTGCAACACTGCTCCAAAGTAATTAAAGGGCCAGAAACAGCATTATAAAAATCCATTATGCCCAAATCAGTTCCTTAAAGGGCAATACATCCCAGGGGCCATAGTTACATGTCAGGAGGCTGGCAATCAGTCCCCTCCAATGCCCAGTGGCAAATGGCAGTTTGTCACAGGGATGCTTTCCCAAGCAGGGCAAACATCCTCTGTGATGCTGACTTGTTGACTTCATTGCATAAGCATGCTGTCATCTGAACAGTAAGTCACTGTTTTCCTGTACTCCAGATGTAGCAGGTGAACTTGTGTGATGGTTGGGCTCCAGACACCTACACCAGAATTTTACTCCTCCCTGTACAGTACAGAGATACTCATACAATAAAAGTATCTAGGCACAACATAAAGATATCTATAAAATACATAGAGTTGAGTGTAATACATAACTATATCACAAACAGAGCTGAGAAAAAATAGAGATATTATATACATAGCTGGCACAATACAAATATATCTATACAACACAGATATACCCACACAGTACATGGCTCTGTATAATGCTCTGTACAATCTCTCTCTGCTGTTATGAAACATTCCTGCTACTCCATTAGCTCTTAGCACACAGTGTTCCTATGGTTAAAGGATCAAGATACAGATATACTCCTTATTACTTTTGCAGCTGGCGATATAATTAATCTGCAGTGGTAGTATGGAGCCAAGAAGTACCTGACATCGTTAACAGAAGCAACAATCATTACAAATTAAAACAGATTGAGGGCTGCTCTGATTCTGATTTCAGAGTCACAGCCTCAGTCCTGCAGCTTGAATCTTCAAACATTTTTAACTAGCCACAGTATGAGTGTCTTAGGTAGTGATGTACCGAACTGTCCGCCGGCGGACAGTTCCCGGCGAAATTAGCTTGTTCGCGTTCGCCGCGGCGGGCGGACACATGCGCAGTTCGATCCGCCCCCTATTCGTCATCATTGGGCAAACTTTGACCCTGTGCCTCTCGGTCAGCAGACACATTACAGCCAATCAGCAGCACTCCCTCCCTTCCACACCCTCCAACCTCCCTCCCAGCATCCATTTTCGATTCATTCGGAAGATGCATGCTTAGTGAGAGGAGGGAAATTTTAGCTGCTGCTGATTACATAGGGAAATTGATAGCTAGGCTAGGGTATTCAGTGTCCACTACAATCCTGAAGGACTCATCTGATCTCTGCTGTAAGGACAGCACCCCAAAAAGCCCTTTTTAGGGCTAGAACATCAGGCTGCTTTTTTTTTTTTTTTCCTGTGTAATGTAATTGCAGGTGCCTGCCTGCCAGCCTGTGTGTCAGGCTCACAGCATATACTGTGCCCACTTGCCCAGTGCCACCACTCATATCTGTTTTAACAATCGGTTAAGCTTTACATTTAAAATAAATATTTTTTTTTCACTGTAATAGAAGAGCAGTTGCCTGCCTGCCAGCTTCTGTGTGAGGTTGGATTCCTTGCCCATTTGCACAGTCCGTGCCACCACTCATATCTGTTTTAACAATCGGTTAAGCTTTAGATTTAAAATAAATAATTTTTTTTCACTGTAATAGAAGAGCAGTTAGTTGTCTGCAAGCATCTGGGTGTCAGGCCTACTTCAGCGTGTGCTCTGCAGACCTGTGCCAGCGTGCTTTGACAGTTGCCAATCATATCTGGTGTCTCTTTAGCGTGCTTTTACAAAGAAAAAAGGTTTCCAGTGTAAGCTAATAGCAGCCAGTCAGTGTCCTTCAAGCGGCTCTGTCAGGCCTTCCTTCAGCGTGTGCCCTGCACAACCCTGTCAGCGTGCTTTGACAGTTGCCAATCATATCTGGTGTCTCTTTAGCGTGCTTTTACAAAGAAAAAAGGTTTCCAGTGTAAGCTAATAGCAGCCAGTCAGTGTCCTTCAAGCGGCTCTGTCAGGCCTTCCTTCAGCGTGTGCCCTGCACAACCCTGCCAGCGTACTTTGACAGTTGCCAATCATATCTGGTGTCTCTATAGCGTGCTTTTACAAAGAAAAAAGGTTTCCAGTGTAAGCTAATAGCAGCCAGTCAGTGTCCTTCAAGCGGCTCTGTCAGGCCTTCCTTCAGCGTGTGCCCTGCACAACACTGCCAGCGTGCTTTGACAGTTGCCAATCATATCTGGTGTCTCTTTAGCGTGCTTTTACAAAGAAAAAAGGTTTCCAGTGTAAGCTAATAGCAGCCAGTCAGTGTCCTTCAAGCGGCTCTGTCAGGCCTTCCTTCAGCGTGTGCCCTGCACAACCCTGCCAGCGTGCTTTGACAGTTGCCAATCATATCTGGTGTCTCTTTAGCGTGCTTTTACAAAGAAAAAAGGTTTCCAGTGTAAGCTAATAGCAGCCAGTCAGTGTCCTTCAAGCGGCTCTGTCAGGCCTTCCTTCAGCGTGTGCCCTGCACAACCCTGCAAGCGTACTTTGACAGTTGCCACTCATATCTGGTGTCTCTATAGCGTGCTTTTAAAACCAAAACTTTGTTTCCACTGTAATAGAAGAGCAGTTGCCTGCCTGCCAGCTTCTGTGTGAGTTTCACAGTGGATACTGTGCCCTCTTGCCCAGTGCCACCACTCATATCTGTTTTTACAATAGCTTAAGCTTTAGATTTAAAATAAATCATTTTTTTCACTGTAATAGAAGAGCAGTTAGTTGTCTGCAAGCGTCTGGGTGTCAGGCCTACTTCAGCGTGTGCTCTGCAGACCTGTGCCAGCGTGCTTTGACAGTTGCCAATCATATCTGGTGTCTCTTTAGCGTGCTTTTACAAAGAAAAAAGGTTTCCAGTGTAAGCTAATAGCAGCCAGTCAGTGTCCTTCAAGCGGCTCTGTCAGGCCTTCCTTCAGCGTGTGCCCTGCACAACCCTGCCAGCGTGCTCTGACAGTTGCCAATCATATCTGGTGTCTCTTTAGCGTGCTTTTACAAAGAAAAAAGGTTTCCAGTGTAAGCTAATAGCAGCCAGTCAGTGTCCTTCAAGCGGCTCTGTCAGGCCTTCCATCAGCGTGTGCCCTGCACAACCCTGCCAGCGTGCTTTGACAGTTGCCAATCATATCTGGTGTCTCTATAGCGTGCTTTTACAAAGAAAAAAGGTTTCCAGTGTAAGCTAATAGCAGCCAGTCAGTGTCCTTCAAGCGGCTCTGTCAGGCCTTCCATCAGCGTGTGCCCTGCACAACCCTGCCAGCGTGCTTTGACAGTTGCCAATCATATCTGGTGTCTCTATAGCGTGCTTTTACAAAGAAAAAAGGTTTCCAGTGTAAGCTAATAGCAGCCAGTCAGTGTCCTTCAAGCGGCTCTGTCAGGCCTTCCATCAGCGTGTGCCCTGCACAACCCTGCCAGCGTGCTTTGACAGTTGCCAATCATATCTGGTGTCTCTTTAGCGTGCTTTTACAAAGAAAAAAGGTTTCCAGTGTAAGCTAATAGCAGCCAGTCAGTGTCCTTCAAGCGGCTCTGTCAGGCCTTCCTTCAGCGTGTG
Organism: Pelobates fuscus; assembly: GCF_036172605.1. Lineage (NCBI taxonomy): Eukaryota > Metazoa > Chordata > Amphibia > Anura > Pelobatidae > Pelobates > Pelobates fuscus. The sequence goes on along the minus strand of NC_086321.1, from coordinate 234,048,872 downwards.
CCCTGCACAACCCTGCCAGCGTACTTTGACAGTTGCCACTCATATCTGGTGTCTCTATAGCGTGCTTTTAAAACCAAAACTTTGTTTCCACTGTAATAGAAGAGCAGTTGCCTGCCTGCCAGCTTCTGTGTGAGTTTCACAGTGGATACTGTGCCCTCTTGCCCAGTGCCACCACTCATATCTGTTTTTACAATAGCTTAAGCTTTAGATTTAAAATAAATAATTTTTTTCACTGTAATAGAAGAGCAGTTAGTTGTCTGCAAGCGTCTGGGTGTCAGGCCTACTTCAGCGTGTGCTCTGCAGACCTGTGCCAGTGTGCTTTGACAGTTGCCACTCATATCTTGTGTCTCTATAGCGTGCTTTTACAACCAAAATTTGTTTTTCACTGTTATAGATTGAATAGCAGTTACTTGTCTTCAAGCGGGTGTCTCAGGCCTACAGTGTTTGCTCTGCAGAACTGTTACAGTTCACATTGCCAATCATATCTGGTCTCACAGTAGCTTGCACGCATAGTACCACTAATCCCCCAAAAAATGACAGGCAGAGGCAGGCCACCCCGCAGGGGCCGTCGTGGTCGTGGTGCTGTGATTCCCTTTTGTCCTAGAATAATGCCCAGTTTTCAGAAGCCACGTACCCTGAACTTGAAAAGTTCTGAGGACATAGTTGACTGGCTAACACAGGACACCCAATCTTGTACAGCCTCCGCTCGGAACCTTGACGCACCATCCTCCTCCAGCTTAGCTTCAGGCACCTCTCAAGATAGCACTCACCCGCCTGCCGCCACCACCAAAACTAGCACCACAGCCGCTTTACTTGGTATGTCAGAGGAGTTATTCACACACCCGTTTGAAGAAATTAGTGATGCGCAACCATTATTGCTAGAGGATGTAGATAACAGGGATATGTCTCAGGCAGGCAGCATTAAACACATGGAGGTACGGTGTGATGATGATGATGTTGTACCCGCTGCTGCTTCCTTTTCTGAATTGTCAGATACAAGCGAAGCGGTTGATGATGACGATGCGTCCATGGATGTCACGTGGGTGCCCGCTAGAAGAGAAGAAGAACAGGGCAAAAGTTCAGATGGGGAGACAGAGAGGAGGAGGAGGAGGAGACCAGTTGGAAGCAGGGGGGGGTCGTCGCAAGGAGCTAGTGGCACAGTCAGACAGCATGCATCGGCACCCGGGGTCAGCCCGACAGCACGCCAATCAACGCATACTGTGTCCACCACCAGAATGCCGTCATTGCAGAGCTCAGCAGTGTGGCATTTTTTTGTGTGTCTGCCTCTGACAACAGCGATGCCATTTGCAACCTGTGCCAAAGGAAACTGAGTCGTGGGAGGTCCAACACCCACCTAGGTACAACTGCTTTGCGTAGGCACATGATCTCACATCACAAACGCCTATGGATTCAACACATGAGTACAAGCAGCACGCCTACTCTAAGCCGCCATCCTCCTCCTGGTCCAGCATCTTCAGCCACGTCAACCACTGCTGTCCTTCTTGCCCCCTCTCAACCATCCGCCACTCCGTCTCCCGCCTTGAGCAGTTCCCGCTCATCTGCCCACAGTCATGTGTCTGTCAAGGACATGTTTGAGCGTAAGAAGCCAATGTCACCAAGTCACCCCCTTGCCCAGCGTCTGACAGCTGGCTTGTCCGAACTATTAGCCCGCCAGCTTTTACCATACAATCTGGTTGAGTCTGAGGCGTTCAAAAAATTTGTAGCTATTGGGACACCGCAGTGGAAGGTACCCGGCCGGAATTTCTTTTCACAAAAGGTGAAACTTGTACTCGATTGTGCAAAAGGAAGTCATGGCATGTCTGGCACACAGTGTTGGGGCAAGGGTCCATCTGACCACTGATACCTGGTCTGCAAAGCATGGTCAGGGCAGGTATATCACCTACACTGCGCATTGGGTAAACCTGCTGACGGCTGACAAGCAAGGAATGCGTGGCATTGCAGAGGAGTTGGTGACACCGCCACGAATTGCAGGCAGTCCTGCTGCCACCTCCTCTACTCCTCCTACTCCATCCTCTTCCATAACCTCCTCGGCTGAGTCCTCTTGTGCCGCTGCTTCTTGCTCCACATCAACGGCACCCCCCCAGCTCCCCAGGTACTATTCCACATCCCGGATACGGCAGTGTCACGCCATCTTTGGTTTGACTTGCTTGAAAGCAGAGAGTCACACCGGACAAGCACTCCTGTCCGCCCTGAACGCACAGGTGGAAAAGTGGCTGACTCCGCAGCAACTGGATATCGGCAAAGTGGTGTGTGACAACGGAAAAAATTTGATAGCGGCACTGAAGTTGGGCAAGTTGACACATGTGCCGTGCATGGCACATGTGTGTAATCTGATCGTACAACGCTTTGTGCATAAGTACACAGGCTTACAGGACGTCCTGAAGCAGACCAGGAAGGTGTGTGGCCATTTCAGGCGTTCCTACACGGCCATGGCTCACTTTGCCGATATCCAGCGGCGAAACAACATGCCAGTGAGGCGCTTGATTTGCGACAGCCCTACACGTTGGAATTCAACACTCCTAATGTTCGACCACCTGCTCCAACAAGAAAAAGCTGTTAATGAATATTTGTATGACCGGGGTGCTAGGACAGCCTCTGGGGAGCTGGGAATTTTTTTGCCACGTTACTGGACGCTCATGCGCAATGCCTGTAGGCTCATGCGTCCTTTTGAGGAGGTGACAAACCTAGTCAGTCGCACCGAAGGCACCATCAGCGACATCATACCATTTGTTTTCTTCATGGAGCGTGCCCTGCGAAGAGTGCTGGATCAGGCTGTAGATGAGCGTGAAGAGGAAGAGGAAGAGTTGTGGTCACCATCACCACCAGAAACAGCCTTATCAGCATCGCTTGCTGGACCTGCGGCAACGCTGGAAGAGGATTGTGAGGAAGAGGAGTCAGAGGAGGATTGTAGCTTTGAGGAGGAGGAGGAGGAGCAAGACCAAACACAACAGGCATCCCAGGGTGCTCGTTGTCACCTATCTGGTACCCGTGGTGTTGTACGTGGCTGGGGGGAAGAACATACCTTCAATGACATCAGTGAGGAGGAGGAACGGGAAATGAGTAGCTCGGCATCCAACCTTGTGCAAATGGGGTCTTTCATGCTGTACTGCCTGTTGAGGGACCCTCGTATAAAAAGGCTGAAGGAGAACGACCTGTACTAGACCCCCGGTATAAGCAGAAAGTGGCGGAAATGTTACCCAATTACAACAAGTCGGAAAGGATGCAGCATTTGCAAAATAAATTAAAAAGTATGCTTTACACAGCGTATAAGGGTGATGCCACAGCACAACGGGAATCTAACAGGGGGAGAGGTGGAAGTCATCCTCCTCCTCCTCCTCCCACGACCACGCCGGCAAGGACAGGACGCTTTAAAGACGTGTTGTTGATGGAGGACATGCGGACCTTTTTAAATCCTATGCATCGCCACAGCCCTTCGGGATCCACCCTCAGAGAGCGACTCGACCGACAGGTAGCAGACTACCTCGCCTTAACTGCAGATATCGACACTCTGAGGAGCGATGAACCACTTGACTACTGGGTGTGCAGGCTTGACCTGTGGCCTGAGCTATCCCAATTTGCGATAGAACTTCTGGCCTGCCCCGCTTCAAGTGTCCTGTCAGAAAGGACCTTCAGTGCAGCAGGAGGTATTGTCACTGAGAAGAGAAGTCGCCTAGGTCAAAAAAAGTCTAGATTACCTCACCTTTATTAAGATGAATGAGGGATGGATCCCGAAGGGACTGACACTGGGCGATACATTCAATTAAAAAAGGCCTGATGAGATGAGCTGCCTTGGGCTAAAAATTGTCCACACGCTGCTGTATTTTAGCTCTGAATGACGTTTGACTTGCGTGACTTATCCGCCACCAACTAGGGTTCAAGCCGCCATGTTTTAGGGCACTTTCTGCCTGTGAAACAAACATCAATTTTTCTGGACGTTGCTACAGCAGCGGCTGCAACAATACCAAATTTTTCAGGCATGTGTACATGCCTAATTTTTAGGCCCACTGGTGCAAGTGGACTGATTACAATTACAGGGCCTCTAAAGAGTCCTGTATTGTTATTTGTCGTCACTACCTTCCCGCGTCGGGAGTGGGTCATTTGCGCCCCTGCTGCCTTCCTTGCATGTGGTAGCTGTTTGTCAGGGATTTGTCAATCCATATCTGCCAAGTGACCCTATGTAGGGGTAACAGTCCCTATTCTGCTCTGTGTCAGTGTGTATCATGGTCTCTGTGGACAAGGAACAGTCTCTATTCGGCTCTGTGTCAGTGTGTATCAGGGGTTTTGAGGACAGGTGTCAATCCATATCTGCCAAGTGACCCTATGTATATCTGCTGTCAGTACACAGGAAAAGTTTAAATATTTCTTGTTCTACGTTCTCTGCAACTCCACGCACCGACTCATCCAATACTTGAAGATCTGGGGTTTCTCTGACTCTCCTCAGTAGTGTATCAAACAGAGTCTGCACTGTGGTAACACGGACATCTTCAAGACATAACTCAACTATTTGCAGATAGGCAGTCTGCAGCTTCTCTTTTTCACCTGTTCTCTTCTTTATCTTATGCGTATTCTTGTCTATATGCAGGTGGTCTCTTGCCTTTCTTTTAACCAATTCGTTCCTTCCATATGGTTTCAAAAGATCTCTGGCATCATTACTTTCAACGCAAATAACGTCATCATAGTTAGTCTCCTCATTATTCACCGGGAAGAGAGTGTTTGCACTGACTACCCACAGCATGCTCTTGCCATTGCCTACTCCACCTTCAACGACAGGGTGCAAGTCCCAAGGAGAAGGATCATTCACTTTATTATCTGTCTTTATTTCACAAGTAGTGCCTGGAACATCCTCATGGGTCACAAGATGTAAATCTGGACTAATGTCAACCCCAGGGTCTGGAAAATCTAAAGAGTCCTGTATTGTTATTTGTCGTCACTACCTTCCCGCGTCGGGAAGATTTCTTGCACAGGGCGCCAAAGGCCTAAGGCTGGCCCTGCGCATGGGTCAGTGGCTCTGCACCAGACTTCCCTCCAATTGATCAAAGTTAAAGGATTTCAAGTGGACTGATTACAATCACAGGGCCTCTAAAGAGTCCTGTATTGTTATTTGTCGTCACTACCTTCCCGCGTCGGGAAGATTTCTTGCACAGGGCGCCCAAAAGCCTAAGGCTGGCCCTGCGCATGGGTCAGTGGCTCTGCACCAGACTTCCCTCCAATTGATCAAAGTTAAAGGATTTCAAGTGGACTGATTACAATCACAGGGCCTCTAAAGAGTACTGTATTGTTATTTGTCATCACTACCTTCCCGCGTCGGGAAGATTTATTGCACAGGGCGCCCAAAGGCCTAAGGCTGGCCCTGTGCATGGGTCAGTGGCTCTGCACCAGACTTCCCTCCAATTGATCAAAGTTAAAGGATTTCAAGTGGACTGATTACAATCACAGGGCCTCTAAAGAGTCCTGTATTGTTATTTGTCGTCACTACCTTCCCGCGTCGGGAAGATTTCTTGCACAGGGCGCCCAAAGGCCTAAGGCTGGCCCTGCGCATGGGTCAGTGGCTCTGCACCAGACTTCCCTCCAATTGATCAAAGTTAAAGGATTTCAAGTGGACTGATTACAATCACAGGGCCTCTAAAGAGTACTGTATTGTTATTTGTCGTCACTACCTTCCCGCGTCGGGAAGATTTCTTGCACAGGGCGCCCAAAGGCCTAAGGCTGGCCCTGTGCATGGGTCAGTGGCTCTGCACCAGACTTCCCTCCAATTGATCAAAGTTAAAGGATTTCAAGTGGACTGATTACAATTACAGGGCCTCTAAAGAGTCCTGTATTGTTATTTGTCGTCACTACCTTCCCGCGTCGGGAGTGGGTAATTTGCGCCCCTGCTGCCTTCCTTGCATGTGGTAGCTGTTTGTCAGGGATTTGTCAATCCATATCTGCCAAGTGACCCTATGTAGGGGGAACAGTCCCTATTCTGCTCTGTGTCAGTGTGTATCATGGTCTCTGTGGACAAGGAACAGTCTCTATTCTGCTCTGTGTCAGTGTGTATCAGGGGTTTTGAGGACAGGTGTCAATCCATATCTGCCAAGTGACCCTATGTAGGGGGAACAGTCTCTATTCTGCTCTGTGTCAGTGTGTATCAGGGATCATTAGGACAGGTGTCAATCCATATCTGCCAAGTGACCCTATGTAGGAGGAACAGTCTCTATTCTGCTCTGTGTCAGTGTGTATCTGGGATCATTAGGACAGGTGTCAATCCATATCTGCCAAGTGACCCTATGTAGGAGGAACAGTCTCTATTCTGCTCTGTGTCAGTGTGTATCAGGGATCATTAGGACAGGTGTCAATCCATATCTGCCAAGTGACCCTATGTAGGAGGAACAGTCCCTATTCTGCTCTGTGTCAGTGTGTATCAGGGATCATTAGGACAGGTGTCAATCCATATCTGCCAAGTGACCCTATGTAGGAGGAACAGTCCCTATTCTGCTCTGTGTCAGTGTGTATCAGGGATCATTAGGACAGGTGTCAATCCATATCTGCCAAGTGACCCTATGTAGGAGGAACAGTCCCTATTCTGCTCTGTGTCAGTGTGTATCAGGGATCATTAGGATAGGTGTCAATCCATATCTGCCAAGTGACCCTATGTAGGGGGAACAGTCTCTATTCTGCTCTGTGTCAGTGTGTATCAGGTATCATTAGGATAGGTGTCAATCCATATCTGCCAAGTGACCCTATGTAGGGGGAACAGTCCCTATTCTGCTCTGTGTCAGTGTGTATCAGGGGTTTTGAGGACAGGTGTCAATCCATATCTGCCAAGTGACCCTATGTAGGGGGAACAGTCTCTATTCTGCTCTGTGTCAGTGTGTATCAGGGCTGAGCTTTGAGGACAGGTGTCAATGTTAGGTGATGTCTGCCCTTTATGGATTAAAAGCAGACTCTGCATCAACTGTGCAATTTTCCATGGGAGTTTTGCCATGGATCCCCCTCTGGCATGCCACAGTCCAGGTGTTAGTCCCCTTGAAACAACTTTTCCATCACTTTTGTGGCCAGAAAGAGTCCCTGTTGTTTTTAAAATTCGCCTGCCCATTGAAGTCAATGGCGGTTCGCGCGGTTCGCCGGTTCGCGAACATTTGCGGAAGTTCGCGTTCGCCGTTCGCGAACCGAAAATTCCGGGTTCGCGACAACACTAGTCTTAGGTCTCAGCTGTAGAGTGACTGAAAACTAAAAAGAAGCTAGTGGATTTAGTTATTAACGCTATCAGTGACAGGCAGCACAGTGTTCTGTGTCAGACATGCCCTCCTCCCCTTGTCATCCCTTGGTTTCCCCAGCTGCTGCTGCAGTATTCTCCCTGTGCTACTTCAAAGATGGCTTCTTCTTACTTCTTTCTCCAGTGGACACTGTAACCCCACCCCTGATGCTATGAGCCAATGATGACACCTGAATAGAGAGGTCAATAGCATGCCTCGAATCAAGGGCAGTTGACTCTGCTGCCCAAATGGAAACTCAAGAGAAATTCCTGAAATTCCTTCTTAAAGAAGACTAGGCATATGCCAAACCTGCTGAAAGAAGGCAGAATCCAAACCTGACCCATTTTGTACATGCCTTGATGTGCTCAAGTAAGCTTCTCCAAGCAGCTACCAAAGAGGGAGAGGAGCCCATTGCAGAATTAAAGAGACACTAATTTTTCCCATATATCTTAGGCTTACCACCTTCCCCTCCAGTAAAATAATATTTTTTCCCAACATAAAAACTGGTGGGGCACTGCCCTAAGTGACACTATGGACAAACCTACACTGCTGTACTCATTAGACACAGCTAACAGTGCTGGCTAGGGAACTAGCATAGCTAAGTGCTCTTTTCAGAAAATATACATTAAATACATTAAACATAGCAGGGCTGAGGTACCAAGAGAATATGTTAAAGGAAATGCTAGTAGTACAGCATTTGTTTATTTTTTTTATTTTTGAAAACAGTAGGATAGATTCATGCCCATCCTGTCACTTAGAGTACTAATTACACCATTACATGCTGCAATTACAATTAAAGATTTTTAGCTGATGAAATATATGTTCAGTGCATTCTCATTACCTGGTATTTCCTTTTCAACAATCAGTAGCATGATTTTTGATGAAGTGAAAACAACTCTGGGAGCTATATTTGCTCAGTATCTTTAAAAAAATGATTTCAAAACATATGCTTTTTCACACTGTATTTAAAGTTGCAGAGTTTTTTCCTCAAGTTTGTTAAGATTAATTGCCAAAATGCATGACCCTCTGCATGTTAGTGGATACTCTAAAATATAACAAATACAGGTCTGTGCCTAAAAGGTATTTGTTATGTAGAATAGGAAAATTATGAACAAAGTACAAGGGACACATTCCAGAATTTTACTTTATACTTGGATATTTCATAGGCATATGTGAAACGACAAAATGACGAGAGCCAATGGTGTAGTATGATTATACGATAGGTAGAATACACAACCGAAAGATATGGATTTCCACTCACATGTGGTGGAGCTTCAAACCACCTCCAGATTTAACAGCATACAGTGGTACAACCTCTTCAGCAGCATATGCACATATATATATAAAAAAAAGAATAAATAGTGTTATCTGGTGCAGTGAGTGAATGAGATAAAATATAATTAAAGTTGTAGTCATATTTTAGAAAGCAGTTGGACTGCTCAGAATTTCCAACATGTGTTTCCAAAAGGTGTTACAATCCCAACAGTTGATAGTGTGTTCAGCAGTCTTCAACTGGATGTTTTTTTTATAGTGGCAGGAACAAATGACAATATAGTAATAAAAATGGCAATAAACAATATATATATGGCCAAATGAAAATATAAGTGAGTGCTAAATATACTGTATTGCTTGCAAACAAACATAAAAGAGAATAAAATAACACACAATGCATTTTGCCTTGTCTGGGGCCATTTCTAGTGACTTGATTACTAGTTTGTAGGCACAACCTTTATTGTGTTTCTTATCTTTCAAGAGATTGATCAGTGTTTGCTGCCCACATTTATCTTGTAAGTTGGATTATTAGCATGTATCCTTTCTGAATTGCCTTTATTCTGGTTGATGGGATCATGAATTTCTAAGGTTCTGGGATGCCTGCCTAATCCCTGGGCTTTTGGTAGCTGCCTTAGGATGCCCTATGGTTACTCTTCCTATACTTTCTGATGGAAACTGCAAGGGAGCTGATATAAGCTTATTTATATCCACCTACATGGGCTACCTACCTCTTGGTGTAGTGTGTGAGAAGGCCTATTGAGGGGGTGGGCAGGGAGAATATATTTTAATTCACACAAAATATATCCAACACTTTAGTAAAACAATAATGTGATGGAAAAAAACACACTTATCTTCTTAGATAGTAGTAGCCCTCTCCAGGAATATCCCAGACAATAATATGGTACAAGACAACGACAAGTGTATAGAAGAAAGTGGCTGTAGATCTACAAATATAACACAAAACATAGCGTAATACTGTTGTGAAAATAATAAAATGCGCAAATATAATGAGCACTCACAAGATGTAGTGGAATAAATCGCAGAACTGTGCCTCCCCTGATAGTATGGGGGGCTATAACCAGGACGCCTCTTTCTTTAGCAAACTGCTGCAAGTATGGAGAGCCAGACTCAGGATACAGGTAAAAAACTGCTTTTATTTAACCAAAATTTAAAATAGAGCTGGCAAAGATAAACTACTGATGGGCTGGGGTGATGTTAGGTTTGGACTGACTTATAAGATAGGATGCCAATGGCAGATTTAGGCAGAAATAGAAAATTATATTACCAACCCTTGAGTGGTTAAAGTTAACAGAAAATAAAAACACATTTTAATAGAAAAAAATGGTGAAACCAGAAACAAGCCACATCCAAGTGCACTAGAAGTCAGTACATTTGTATAACAAACCAAGACCAGCATGCAGAGAAAGACAGTTCAAGAACACAAAATAATAATTAGAAAATCTACAGCAACTATAACGGTTGTCTATAACCTAAGGAGACACTGATTCAGTAAATATCCATAGGAATAAAAAAAGGAAAAACATAAGTGCAGATGAAGCCAATTTTGTGTTTTAAAGCACATAAACAAAACATGCCTGAAACAAGAACTGTACTTTGTCATAAAGGCAACGTTTGTTTCTGAACTATTTATTGTTATCATCCTCTCTTTACATTTTCCCTCCATCATAAAAAGTAGATATAGTGTATCAATAAAACATGGCTGTCCCCAGCATTCGTTCCACAAGAACAGTTTGCACAAAAAAATAGATGTCCTTACCCATACCATTGCTAATGTTTATACTATTTATTCGAACAATAAATGATGTGATTAAGAACTCAAAAACTTTCCATGATCTTTGTTTTGTTCCTCTAAAAGGCCATCTGTGGCCCTCACCAGGCAATATAAATATATACAGTTAACAAACTATCTAACAACCTAAGTGTGTACTTTCTCTCAAGGCTAAATGCCTCCCTTTTCACATACATTCCCCTGTTGCTATTTTAAGCAAAATATGACACATCTAAGTTACCCTGTGGCTAATGTGACTTTCCACTGTCCTTGTTACGCTATTGAATCTTGCACAAAGGACTCTGTTTTATGAATCAATAAAGCCACACGACAAGGCCAATGGCTAGTGGCAGTTAGCACTTCTTGGAACGCTATCCCAGTGTATAATAATGTCAAACTATTTTGTTTGATGTCTGCCGTGGTGTGATGGAACATAACGTATACCAGCAAAAGTCAACATTTATATTTTACGCCTGTAAATTTGTTGTAGAATTTGATGGCTGTAGTTAGACAATAATGAAATAAGTCGGAAAATTGTATGGGAAATTGTTACTGAAACAAAATCTGTCTAGAAAGCCTTCTTGAACACCATTTATTCTGCAAAATGGTAGGTTAGTGAGAGAAGTCAGAAGTTTTTTTGCAATGATACATACATATAACACCTAACATCATTACATTGTTAAGGATTAAAGCCAAGATTAAAGCAAGCAAACTCAATACCTTCATGATAAGCTATTCAGCAGCTGGTCAGCTCCCTCTGTTTTGTCTTTAGAATCTAGGCTAAAGGCTGGGCCCCCAACTGGTTAATTAATGAACTGCAGCAGTTTCTCAGATTTTTGGCACTTCTTCCAGTTTTCACATATAAAAATAAAGAGAGCTTTGTTTCATTTTAGACCAGTAAGGGTTGTTCTTTTCTTTTTTTTTTTTTTTAGTAAAATGGAAATACTACAGATATATAATTTTCATAGTAGGCAAATTATCATCTGCATGTGTATATTTATCTCGTAGCAAATATTGCAAATATCCCTGAATAAAGTGAAAAATATTTTTATTTTTTATATCTTTTATATTTTACAGCACACAAGTTTTGTGATTAAATTAACAATTTTAAAAGACAATGGATTTCAAGCTGTCACCTTTTGAATGTCAAATCAGCACGGTTTTCAAACGAATGCCCGCTGTTAATCAGTTGCCACAATTGTTGGCTGAATCACTTAAAATACTGGCATTTACTTCTGTAACCTGTGTAATTGGGGAATTTTCACAGAAATTTTGGATAATGCTACATTATCACAACTGTGCTACCACACAGATATTGTTGAAGTTCATCAAAGTTTTTCAATATTAAATAGATTTTTCTTGTAGTGATACTTTTAACATTAAACGATCAGTCTTCCGGAAATTTGGCAGTTTCAAGATTGAGAGGTGCAGCCAAGTCTAGAAGTAAAATGGCTGTGTATATCTCTTTGACATTTGGCAGTGTGATGCATCTTGTTGAGTGCTGGTGCACTTTCACTGGGTTCAAACTTCTACATTTGCTGTGCTGTGTTGTGCACTTACAGGGTAATTTACTACAGTGAGTTTTCAAAAGGAATTTCTTAAAGCCAGAGTTGCTGTACTGAAAGCATAGTTGACTTTCATCTCCCATTTGGAATTCACTTTTACTGCTTATTTTAGTAAATAACCATGTTAATGTTTTGTTGCATTAGGTTGGGGGGTGGGGGGATGGAGGGAGATGGCAGACCAAAACTGGTCAGGTATCTTATAATTCTCACCAACACACCCCTAGCTTTACCACCTTCACATCCCTTTGAGCTACCTCTATATATGGCTTTAGTCACAGATGTTATATGAATAGACTCACTGGAGGACCAGGGCTCCTGCGCTTCTCCCAGGGGCCATTGCTGGCAGCCTCCATCCTAATAAGCAGCAATTTCTCCATTAACTGTTGGGTCACTGACATGCAGGCAACCATTTTGCACTTATTTTAGTCACCATTTTTTCCTGCTTATCTTTTGCCAGGCCACCATATTCACATTTTATTTCCTGATAAGTGCCACATTTACCAACTATACCACTAACATTGCAATAATATACCTTCTTCAGTGTGCCCTGTTATACCCTTCCAAAGTGTGCTCATATATCCCCCATTTTACTCTGGTACACCTTTAGTGTGTCCCCAATACACCCCAGTGTGCCTTGTTATACCCTAGTGTGCATGTTATATCCCATCAGTGTGCCATCCTATGCCCTTCCACAACTGCACTGTTAAACCCCTAGTATGCTATATTATGCCTACTGATGCCATTGATCACATTGTAGGTGATGTCATGAGTGATGTAATTGATGATATCTTCAGTGATGCCATGCATGTTGTTATGTAAATTACCCAGGCTAAGGAAGTTTTGGTTTAGCATTGTCTTGCTTTTAAAATTTGTTTAAGAACTTGAGCTTTAGGAATTAACATATATACTTTTCTAATTCCTTTTTGTTTAACATTGTATTAACTATCCACAGACTTCAGGTGGAAGGGGTTTTCAATCACAATTTTTCCCCGTTTTGGTTTTTGATTCCCAAGCACCACCAAGCCTCACTAGCAAACCAGTAACCAACCTCATGCTGATGATTTGCATTAACAATGAAACCGCTGTCCATGAGTGGTTCACTGGCTTTGCATCTTTTCCTAAATTGTGTTCCAAGCAGTTGTATACAGCAAACACAGACTCAAAGGAATCCATGTTTAAAATGGAATGAGGCAAAAATGTGATTCTTTGTTAACTAATTTGCATATGCCCACCCAGAATCCTTTGCGGTAGTAACATCTCTGCAGATTTGTGATTTCTGTGGGAAAAGCAATTCTTATGTCTTGACTGGTGTGCAGATTTTTGTTTAAAATTGTATTAACTAGTTCTAATTCATGATAGTTAAAGTTTTATCACTATTTATCTGACTGCACAAGACATATCAGATACATTAAGTAATTGTTTTCTTTACATGCAACTGCTGGTAACTCTCTCTTTTGTAATTTAAGCTAAATTTAGTGAGAGTAGTTAAAGAAAATACCACTGACTTATTTGACTGACTTCTTACAGACTGATTCTTTTCCAATTTAAATTGACCTGCCTTGCCAGGTGAGTCTCACAGTGTGATATGCCCTTACCAATGCAGATACATGTGGTATGAGTTGATAGGGCACTGTTTATACCATGCTGAAAGGCAGTTACACACTACAGACTTGATGTGTTGCACATATTTGTTCTTCTCAGGGTGGAACAGGTGAATGAGTCTTTAACTGCCTGCTCACTGTTCCCTTTCATATTTTTTTTTAAATCCCCTTTGAACCCCTTTTCATTTTATTCAAATTAAATTAACTGCACTGCTCTTCCCCTGTATCATTAACTCCAGTGTCTAAAAAAAAAAAAGTATTTAGTAGATATATCCCCATTAATGGTATATATAAAAAAACAACTTGCAAAACCTACAGTTCTCTTGTCTGCTGCCTTTGCAAGCTCTCCCCTTCTAACCCAACCCAGACTTTCTGTAGCTGTCAAATCACAGTCTTCCCAATGCAGCTCAATGAGAAGTTCTTGCAAGGCAGGTGCTCTTGGCAATTGCCTGCCCCTTGAGTTTAGCTCCACTGAGGTATCAAAACAGGAAATAACAGGACTGTTTGTCTGATTGCCTGCAAGGGGGGTGTAACAAGATACATTTATGGAAGTGGCAATTTCTATTGAAATCTGTATGTTTTGTAAAATGAAAAAAGAGGAATGCAGAAGTACTTTACATGTTTTAATATATAAAATTACAAAAAGGTTAAGCAAGCATTATAAAATTCTCACTTAATATTATTTCAATACAAATCATATGAGTGAAATTCATCTGAACTGAATTTTTTTGTGGTGCATAAGTCTAATGCAGATACTGTCACAGTCTACTGCTCACCTATCAGGGCTTTTAATATATTACCCTCATGCACTGACTCTGCTAACTGAATAGTAGTTCCTCCACTGAAGACTAAATTCTAATGAAGATCTAGAGTTTACTGTACTTGCTAAATAACAACTCCTCCTTTACAGACTATTAGAAAATTGCTATTCAGTAAGACTAAACCCTTAATCTTCAAATAGAATCCAGTCCATGTCTTCTAACATGTTATAAACCTCTGTTTTGGAAAAAAATTGCTCGGTAAATCAAACTCTGCCAAACATGTACTGATTTCAATGAGACTAACATTTTCAACTGATAGAAAGTTTGACACAGCAAGTTCTTTATCAGTAATATCAAGCACATGATGTTATCACATATGAGAAAAAGAAAGATACAAAATACAATTTAAAAACTGACATTATGATATGGGTATATGGGTATACACAGTTTAGTAGCATTGCATAACACATTGGTTGGCACAAAATGAATACTACGAAATTCTAAAAATACTGGAAAATGCATCTTATTAGTTCCGTTTTCACTGGGAAAAAAAATGACAATTGCTATGCCTTAGCGATGCTTTAGTTGTGCCTTAATAAATGTGTTCCTTTATGTTACAGCTAGAGATAAGAACTTGGAACTGTTAGGAATATCAAATAGCTAATGTAACCCTACCACCTACAAAGTTTGGTAATATATCTCTCTGATACGACTTCCAGAGAGCACATATCATAAGTTACAAATTACAAAAATGATTATCCTTTAACAAGGTAAACTGCTGAAAAGTATTTAAGCTACTGCAGGCTTTTAACAGCCAATGCTACATGATTACATATTAAATAAGAAAAGACCGCAGAGAAATACTGTATCATTCCAATTTTGGTAAAATATAATATTTGATGCACATACCTCTCAGGATGCATTCTGATTTATTTAGTAATTTCTCTGCTACATTTTTTCATATGACTCTTTCTTCACCGTCTACTACCAAATTTGAGATCACCAGCTTTTTCAGTATGTGGAGTCTCATAGGAGAATCAGGGCACCTCTCTTTATAAATCATCAACACATGATGCCTTCATGCACAAAATATTAGTCATGGCAAAGATACAATGAGCTTCTTTATGCTCAGTAACCAAAATCATTGATAATAGATGCAGCTTAATTATATTAGACAATAAAAATAAAAAAACTAGAGTCAAATGATTTCATCATTGGAAAAATGAAAGCAGTTTGTATTCAATGTAGGTTTATTTAGATTTGAGCCAAATTTTTTTGTGCCACATGCTATTGGTTTTCTTACATGAAACAATTTTCATTTTACAATATTTTAATATAATGGGTATTATGAAATTGACAGCCTTTTGTAAATTAATCTTTTAGGAATAGCAAAATATGCCATAGAATAATATGACATATTTGAGAACAACACAACTTCCACTTGTGAGATTTTTGGCGTGATCTGAACTAAAATTATCCAAACAAATTATTTGTTTTAAATTTTCAATGCATGTCTGGTTGTTCTCATAACTTACCTTGTAATTTAATCTAACACTGCATGTATGTGTACTCATGCATGTATACTGGTTCAGGAAAAAAATGGATAAGGATTATAGCAAGGGCAGGCAGCATTTGGCACGCCAGATGTTGTAGACTACATCTTCCCTGATGCTTAACCAGCATTACAGCTGTAAGAGCATTGCTGAAGTTGTAGTCCACAACATCTGAAGTGCCGAAAGTTGCCAAACCTTGCAGTATGGTTTGGTAAACATTGCCTTAAATATATAAGAGATGTAGAGGTTAGCACAGTTTTTACTTACCTACTTGTGCAATTAATAAGCTGTGATTCAAATTTGAACAGAGAGATTCATTAAAAAACAATTAAGTCAATTCATATATGACAATTAATATAAAACAATCAGGTGTTTACTGAAAACAGTACATTGAGATGTGTGATGTTTTGAAACATATACTGGGAAATAGTTTTCATTACCCATTGCAATATGCTTATTATTTTATTAACTTGAGAAGGCTGAAATGGTGAATTGACCCTGGTAGGGATATAGCCCGAGAGCCTAATGTTTGAATACTATACACATTTGGAAATATTAACCAGCTGGGTATTGTGACTGGATAAAAAAAACATATCAATATAACTACCTCAACCAGACCTGAATTAACCCCAGTTCCCCAATGCCACTGACTGAAGTCAGTACCTTTTATTTTCATTCCATCTCTGGTTAGCAATACAACATGAGAATCTGGGCTACTATGAATAAGAACTATGATTAAGATCTGTTTGCAACAACACTGTCAAGCAAGGTAGACTAGCAAGCCGGTAAGGAAACTATCACAACCACCATGGCAGTTATTTAACTTATGCAAATGAACTAAGTTCAAATGTATTCATTTTCAAGTGGATTCAAAGGATGTCCTGCCAATACATCCATTATTTTAAATTAACAAAAGGTTTTCATTCCTGCATCTTAATGCGAAAGCGGATTGTGGGAAGAAACCCAAACCATTTGTATGTCACAATGAAACATTATGCTAAACATGGATACAGAAAGTTAATTAGGGTAAGCAGCATATATTATAGAAAAGGTTAAGTAGAATATCAAATAAAAAACGTAAGACTTAAACTATACATACTATATGCACAAGAACCATTAGACAAATAACTATATATCTGTAAAAGTAAGCTGTTAAATATCTGTTATCATTTAAATCATATATGTTCCACCCACCCTTTCAATCTGTAGTTTTTGTAGTTATGTATTATCTTGTTGGCTCTTTGGAAAATACAGCTCACTAGTATATTTGGTGTGATGATTGCCCCAGGCTAGCTGAGGGTTGGACCGTCAAAGGATGCTCCTAGTGCTTTCCAAGGACCATCAGCACTGCACCAGACACCATAAGCACAAACCGCTGCAGCTTGGTTCGGGTCTCGCTGTCTCCTACCCACCATGGACCTACGACAAGGCTCCAGTGGGTGAACCTCTCTTCCTTCAGAGAGCGAAGCAGGAACAAGCTCTTACAAGAGCTCAGTGAAGCTAAGGGAGTATACAGAGTATAGCAATCCCTGGAGTGATTATAGCTGTCCCCTCCAAACACGAGACAAGGCTGCGAGTTTAGGGTCAAGTAGAACTGAAGGTTTAATGGTACAGCTGATTTTTTTATACAGTATTTCCCCTCAAGGTTACCCTCCACGTGGACCTTGTAGGGCACAGGACATGAAATGCACAATCCAATAAAACCAGAGTTTTACATTTGAACACTCCCAGTTACTGTACACAAACCCTCCCCTCTGCCTGTGATACAATTAACAAAGACAACGGACTAACTCAATTAACTCTAAGCAGAAAAAACATTTTTACAAAACCCAAAAAGTACCCCAATATACAACCCGATCTGGGTGAACAACATATGCAAAAATCACCCAGATCGGTTCAAGAGTTCAGGAATTTCCTGGAAGTCTTATTTTTGCCCCACCGTGCACATGATCCCATGCCCAAAACAGTTCCATACACTCGATGACAAAACATTGCTGGACAATTTAAGATGGTCGCTGCCACATATTTGAATCTGTTCCACTTAAAAGTCCAAAGGGCAGAAACAGTACTTTTGAACATGGGTTATCACAGGGCCCATAGTCCCAGGGTAGGAGGCGGGCAAGCAGGCCCCTCCAAAAATCAGTGGCGAAGTGTAGTTCATCACATTTGGTATACTACATATATGAATTTGTAGGTCGCACTATATAGAGGGCATATCCTGAGCAGTGCATGTATGTGCATGTGTGTGTATGTGCATGTTGCATTGTTTTCAAAGAAAAGATAGAGATCCACTCTCACAAGGTACATTCTACAAAGGCAGTAGTAAGAAGAATATTATAAAATGGAAATGAGGCTTGGAAACACTAGTTTGGTAGCAAAAACTATTTATATGAATGGTGATTCCGTAGAGAGTCCACCTCCCCAAAACTAACAAACCAGGAGTACCACCATGGAAATCCTAATGTATCATTTAATTTGTTTTAGAGACCTGGGCTGTCAGTAGTTCTTCCTGAATAGAAAACTGTAAATGATGGTACCTGTCAGGGGGTGTTCTGTGTAGCAAAAATATTAAAATTAGCAGAAACTTTAACAATGTACTCTATAGGCTGGATGCTGAACACACCACATGACCACAGATATGGTCTCAGAAATATACCATAATAGTGTAAGTGTATCCCCAAACTCTTCTCTTTCTCTCCTTTTTTTCCTGCGCTACAGTTATATGCTATTACTTGTGTCAGATTAGTGGATAGTACTGCAAACTGGCACTAATTCAATTCACTAATTCAAATAATGCTCAGACCTTCTTGTTCAAGTTGAACAATGCATGGGTTTCTACTGCTACTCTTTCTTGCCAATATATTCTCTCTGCCTCTCATCTTGGGGTGCTTTCAATATTTAATCAAACAAGAACTCCTCTTATTTATGAGATATCAGGGAATGAGTGTGAAATGAAAGAGGAACGTCAAGGGCTCTTTTATTTGGCACCCCCTCCCCATAACATTAAAATGTAAATAACACCAGCATTTTTTTTTTTTTTAATGTTTAAAAGTTTTAAGTAGGAACAGGAGAACTTTGAAAAATAACTTTATGAAACTGCTGCTAAAAAAAGGAATGTTTGTAGTACTTAACCAATGGTTGGGATCAGCACGCAACGGAACTCTGGGAGTACGATGTGCAGAAAAACTCTAACATTAATGTGATGCTCTGCACTTTGCACGTAGTAGCAGCAGGGAAATAGCCGCTGGATATGACTTGCTGTCATCCCGATGGAGGCACAGATTGGTGCTATCTCGCAGTCATGCAGAAAGACCAAATCCTACAGCCCATTCTATCTGGGGCAGCCTGGTGCCAGTGGCACCCACCAAGGGAGGGCTGGATTTTCCAGCAAGGGAATGCTATTAATGCATAAACCTTTTATATCATGTGAATGAGCAGTATATAAAAAAAAAATACTTTGTGGGAATACTATTAATATTGTGATTTTTTTTTACAATCTACACCATCATGTGCTTTTTATTTTACTTTTTCTGTATGTGCTGAGGAATTACTACACGGAGGTCATCTTTTGAATACTAAGTATTATTCTTAATTGCCTCAATTCTCTCACATTCCATATATATTTAGGGTTTATCACCCAAATAGTCACCACTTTTTGATACACTGCTCCACTCTCAATTATTCTTTTCTTTTATATATTCACAAAGTCCCATGATATTTATTCATTTATTTACAAGTCAATAAAAGTGTCATTATAAATCTTTAGTAGAACATCAGTTATCTGGTTTATTGTGTTGGCCAGATAGGGATGCGTGCTGAATGACCATATAGTATCTATGCCTTGGAAATTATGCTGATATAATACCCCTCCAAAAAAAGAGTTCATCCTTCTAGGTCCTTCATTAAATGCAGATTGATCTTTTTTAAAATATGTAAACTAAATGGCGTACACGGCAAGCGCAACAATTAGAATACAGCCTCATGGAATGAATGCAGTTTTGATTATGAAAAATGTGATTGTAACTCAAGGATCATTAGGTATGCATATATTTCTGCATTTATTTTGAATTCAAACCATGCATTTTCTTGATTTGCTTAATGGGCTCATAAGCAAAATGGTGATAGCTTTTTGGTACAAAAAAAAAACAATACTCACACAAACTGTTCAAAATTCACAGAGCAATACATCTATGTGAATTCCAAATAATGTCAATTTAAAGTTACACGGTGTATTTTTAATTGTGGTTGTGTTTGCCATTAAATCCTCATGGAGCACATCTAATAGACTTTTTCCTATTTTGAGATTTTAAACGATGCTTGCATGTAATGTATGTGTGTGAGATAAAAGTCCCTTATTTATGTTATAAAGGATGACTATGCCTTTTAAGTGACTTATGCTATTTTTCACTTCTTTAATAAACACAGAGCCCGCTGAGCCAGAGGAAAGACTTTTATAAACCTTAATTTTAAAGGCATCTTTGATGGCAAACATTTTAACTTAGCACATAATTGGGACAACAAGGTTATATAAGCCTGATTACATTTTCCTATTAAAATGAGTATCTTCAAATTATTTGCATAGCTGCCAAATTGATGGTCATAAAATAATTTCTTTGCTACTCTTGGATGTTGTTCATATAAAAATTCACTATCTGTCTGTCTGTCTATTTTTCTATATCTGTCTGTCTATCTGTCTGTCTGAGCTGGGGCAGAAGTGATTAAAAGAAAATAACAATATGAAATTCTAATAGTGTTGTACAGTTACGTTGTTGATGCCCACCTTACAAAATATACAGAATATCAGTCAAGTTGGACAAAGTGTCCCTATCAGAAGACTTGAATATTTTCTGTTTATTTTGGCTATTGTAAACCAATGCATTATTACATATAGTGAATATACTCGTAAATGTATTTGTAGAGCCTTGCTAACCAAACCTATGAGGAATATTTAATATATTTCCCTGGAAATTCATGGAAAAGCTTTTTAAATGCATTAAAAATGTTGCTGATCCAAGTGTTACATTGAATTTATATTTAAGCTTAATAAACACATCATCTGTATGCAAAATATAGCGAAAGTGCATGTATTGTATCTGACACACTACACATGCAGATAGAAACATATACTTTAGCATTCCATTTTACAAATGATGTCCTATAATAGCCCTTCCCGGATGGAAGAACATATACATTATTTTTATCATGCAACAGAGCTTCTTTATCTCAACAGGCTTTTATTCTGTTGTGTTTCTTCATCTTTTCTGCACTATCTAACCTCTGATTGCTTTGACATCAAACTATTATTCTTCTTTATGGCCAAATAGAGAAAAAGGAGTATGTGATAAAGTACTGTTAACCAAGGGCTTCAGGAACATAAGCAAAAAATTAGACCACCGCCAGAATCCTCACACTAAGACTGCAACTTTGATGTATATTTTAAGGAATAAGATTTTATTTTTTGAAAGATAAATAATTTGCGGCTCAGTTGTCCACGGATATAGTTGAAAAGTCTCCAAAGGTTCTCAACAAACCATTTTAAAAATAATTATTAATTAAAAGAAATACATGCATTACACTCATTGTTAGATCAATCCTGCAAAGCTATTGTATAAATATCCTTCTCAGTGCATTGTTATATCAGGGATACAATTTAATAAACTTTTTAGAACTTGACGATATTTAATTTTTACACAGCCATATTTTGCCATTTTTATTTATTTTGCTGTTTTTATTTCTTTATCTCACATAGAAATGTTGTGATCTTGACTGGCTTATCACTATCTTATCACTACATTAATTATCAGTGTAATATATTAAAATATATGAAATGTGGGTATCAATACATAGAGCGGTAGTCCTTAACCCATCCTTTAAAGCACGCCAAAGGTCCATAATTTGTCAGAAGATTGATAGATACCGACAAGGGACCATGGACTATGACCTTGAGGATATAGTGAATGATATGTGCAGATTAAAATCACCTAATGCTCTCAGTCAATAAACTTCAGGCTCTGAATGGAGAAGGGGACCTTGTAAGTTGTCAAACCATTAACAAACATTGATGGGGCCTGGCCACTCCTTGCGCTATAACTTCTATACCATGTTGTAGTGGTTATGGTGCTCTTAGTATTTCCTTAATGTAATAATTTTGAAGCACAGATGATGTCCCTTTACTGGGACAATATAAAACATTGCCATTTCTGAGAAAAGGCAATGTTAACAAATGTAGAAGAATACACCTCTAGTGACTGTCAGACACTAGAGGCACTTCTTCCTTAAAACATTTAGTTTTCAAAGGCCTTTATGTTTGCATGGTATGATAACTGCACACTTGCCCAATGCAACTGCAACACATAAAACCCTATGTCTCCAGTGCATCTTGATGAGAAGTCTTAGATTGCACAAAAGTCCTCAGAACTGATGATGTGACAGAATGTAAAGTAAACTGAAGTTATGTTGTTGTTTAAAATATCCCGTAAACGACCCCAAAAAAAAGATGTTCACTTTATCTGAAAGAAAGAAAAAATAAACCTTCTCAACTTCAAATACTACCATCATAAAAGTGCATTTTGAGGAAAAAAAAAAAAAAAAGGGGATTTTCTGCAGTCTAAAATTATTACCTAATTTTAAAAGATTGTATGTTTGTACAGAGAACAAAAATAGAATAGTGTGGCTATTTTATAATAAAGGATTTAAAACATTTACAATCATAACAAGTATTATTATAATTATTATTATTATTATGATTATTATTATTATTACAGTTATATAATCCAGGTTTATAATGTAACTGCATCCTATTTATTCTTTTTCACACTGCACAGCTTATTTCCTAGTACACATTTGTGATTGAATGCAAACTCTGACAATCTGTAACATGCTGATTATTTTTTAATTGTCTCTCAAAAGCTGGAAATTGTACTCATATCTCATATGAAAGACTATTAATATATCTTTTGGAATTATTGACAGGCTGCGATTTTATGTGCCATTATTTGAAATTACACACACAGCTTTGCATGTGTAATTTCTTAAATGTGCATCTCTTCCCATATTAAAAATTGTGTTTTATTAAATATGGGTTTTAACCAGTTTTGTTTTTTTAAACTGCTGGAACACACACTTGCAATTGGAATTTGCAGAAAATACCAGAAATTGTAAATATATTGAAAAATAGAATAAGTTAAATACATTTTTAAGCATGCATATTTTGAATGTATTATCTATGCAATATAGTAAAGGGACACTCTAGGCACTCGGACCAATTCAGCTCATTGTAGTGGTCTGGGTGCCAACCCTTAACCCTTAACCCTGCAAGTGTAATTATTGCAGTTTTTATAAACTGCAATAATTACTTTGCAGGGTTAAGTCCTCCACTAGAGGGACTTCCAGCTTCTAAGCCGACCTTTTGACGTCTAAACAACGCTATGCATGAGGACCTTCAGCGTCGGTGGAATCCCCATAGGAAAGCACTGAATAATGCTTTCCTATGGGGAGGTCTAATGCGCGTGCACGGCCATTGCCCCGCATGCGGCGGGCGTTGGCGGAGAGGGGCATGGGCGGAGCCTGTCCCAGCACCGCAAGACATCGGTACAGAATTCAGGTAAGTATCAGAAGGGGTTGGATGGGGGGCAGGGATGTGGGCACTCCATGATACTCTAGTGCCAGGAAAAAGGGTTTGTTTTCCTGGCACTAGAGAATCCCTTTTATAACAAGATGGCAACTCTAACTTGATGTCAAATAGCTGTGAAGTATGTCTTTTCTGCTGGTACTGAGATGGCACTGAGTCAAAGTTCCCCAAGTTGATCAATTGCTACTGAGTTTTTTAGCCTACTTAAAGCAGGACTATAATCCCCCCTCCACACTGAAAATATTGTATTTCATAAAGATAGGAAATTTATGAAATAGTAATTTTGACTGTATTTTTTATTTCACTGAAATTCCATCCCAGTTAAAAGATATACTGAAATAAAGCAGTGACTACTTTGTCTCTGTGTATATTCTAAGCCTGACACTTGTAGACACTGGGTGGAGATACCATTGTGTAGAAGTGTTAGTCCCCCAAGCCATCACGGGTGTTAACTGCAGGGAACTGGCTTTATCTAAGTGGAATCCCATAGACCTCGGTGCTGTAGCCTTGAAGTATCAGGAGTTGAAAAGCTCCCACAAGTTGAACTTACTTTTTCCTGCCTCCCCACTCTGGGACCCCAGCAGTGATGTCACCATCAGGGGTCATCCAGATGGTGACAGTGGCACTTTAATTGATGTATTGTAAATAAAAAAACACTATTTAGTAGATATACCCTCAATGAAAAGATGCATGCATTTAATTATTTTTCAAATCTGAAGATCTCTTGTATAAAGCATTTGCAAGCTCTGCCTTTCTAACCCAGCCAAGACTTCTCATGGCTTTCCAATTAAAAAATGTCCTAATTTAAAGTTTTTGCAAGGCAGGTGCCTGCCTCTTGAGTATCTCAACTGAGCTAAAAATTCAGGAAGCAAAAGGACATGTTGTTTGATTGACAGTCAGAGGGGTATAACAAAGTTAATTTAAAAAAATGCCAATTTTTATTGAAATCTGCATTTTTTGTAAAAATGAGGACACAGTCTTAACAAATGAAGCACCTCAACAAGTAAAAATGCTTTAGGTGTCTGGAGTATCCCATTAAAGGGACACTCCAGGCACCCAGACCACTTGTGCCCATTGGAGTGGTCTGGGTGCCAACTCCCATCACCCTTAACCCTGCAAGTGTAATTATTGCAGTTTTATAAACTGCAATAATTACCTTGCAGGGTTAAGTCCTTCTCTAGTGGCTGTCCACTAGATGGTTTCCAGGTTTTTAAAACATGAAAAGTGTTTTAAACGATGCTGGACGTCCTCACTCTATGCATGAGGACCTCCAGCGTCGCTGGAATCCCCATAGGCCTGACACAGCGCCGAGGGACATCAGCGCTGGATTCAGGTAAGTCACTGAATGGGTTTTAACCCCTTCAGCAACATGTGATGGGGTTGGAAGGGAGGAGGGCACTGCAGGTTTCTGCAGTGCCAGGAAAATGGATTTGTTTTCCTGGCACTGGAGAGTCCCTTTAAGCTGATAAGCCCACATAAAGTTCTGCTTTGAATAGTAAGACCTTTCCGCACTTTATAATACTTTGTGTACTTTAATTCAAATTCCAATAATACCTCTTTTTACTGCACTTCGCTAATACTGTGTTTTTTAGTTATATTCATATAATGAATCACTACTATTACCACTATTTTAATGTTAGCAATATGTTCGGTGATACACATTTTATTTATCTTTACTGTTACATAATTTTTTGGGGTCTTCAGGCTTTTGAACACTTAATATACTTATCATTGATATACACTATCATGTCTGATAGTGTAAACATGTTTTATGGCTTTTATATGAACTAGCGAATTTAAAAAAATACTTGCAATTTGCTTTACAGCAATATTCACTTTACAACATTGTCTGGAACCTAACACATTTGAGAAATGTATATTTATAAATACATTTCTATACATTCGTGACTAAGTTCTAATTGTGAAGATTGTAAGCCTTTTGTGGAAAAAAAAAAAACACCCAACAATGAAATTATCACCACTTGAACTATTTAACCCCACCCATTAATGGGGTAAAACAGTAAATTAGATAAAGTACATTCCCAGTCCCTAAACCATTTATTTTTATACCTTAGACCTCGATGTGTATGACTGTTACCAATCCCTCTCTTTATTTCAGATAAAATAGATAGCAAATGAGTGCTGGGAAATGTAAATTTCAAACACAACCCTCTCCATTTATGCTAACAACAGAAACATGTTTGATATAAAATGAAATGATTAATAGGTATTTTCATTGTCTATATAAAATAAAGAGGCCAGGATTCTTTGGGCCGCAATCTGCATATCAATCATGGCTATTAAAATAACTAACCATTACATTTTTTTGTTCTGCTTCCCTTCAAATAATGACAAAAAAGAAAAATGGAATGATAATTTCCTGCATGTCTGTTAGCCTTTGAACCCACTTACAATACATCTTGCACTTTAACACTAGGTTATTAAAACTATGCAAACTAACTAATTACCGATTCCTCTAGGAATCCAGAATTACCCTGAGAATATGTTTAACTGACAGTGATGAAAGGAAAATAATAGGCAACATTTACTTGCCTTTGATTTTATTGTAATGATTACCATGGCAAGCCATAGGAAAACTATATAGCAGAGGAAACTATTTATACAATTAAGTATTACATTTGGGCTACAGAATTGTCTGATTGATAGGACACTTTCATTTTTCCTGGCAATGAAAATTATAATTTTTGTGTATTTGCTTCACAACTGTAATGGCTTGTTTATTAATCGATTTAGAAGTACTGTTTTTATTTGAACTAACATAGTATAGTCACTGAGAACAGTGATTACTTTTTAATAAGTATTATATGCTAGTGTAAACATAGAGAACTATTGAATATCTCAATTGGTAACACTTCCACTTTTACATGACATCAGTAAAGAAACACTCTAAGCACCATAACCATCACCACTTGCTAGAGTGGTTATTGTGTCAGGATTGTCATTTTTGAACAATTAGACTTTTTACCTATGGCTTAGCTCACTGGCTGAGAGCCGATTGGTCTCATCCAAAATCTTTGATTTCTTACAGTGGAAGGAGGGGGCAGGGCATTTTCAACTGAAAATAGGACAGATCCCATCTCAGGGAATCCCAAAAAAACAGCAACATCCTGGAAATTCAATTAAAGGGACATGCATTGTTAGATATATATATATATTTTTTAAAACCAGCAAGCAAAAAAACAAACAAAGCAAAATAAAGGAAAACAAAAAACTCTCTGCAAAGTGTGTAATACATGTGTACAAACTTACAATAAATTCAGAAATGTGTGGTTGGCCATTCCTCTCAGCTAGGGGAATTTGTTCAGCCCCCGTCTCCCCTTTTACCCATTTATGAAGCCAGTATAGACCAGTCCACTAATGACAGAAATACTACGTCTGTAACAGCAGAGAGTGAGAAACACAACACCAGAAAACTGAATAACGACACGAGAGATTGCTCTGCATGAATCACACTGATTAGTGTGATCACTCCCTCTCTTCTCCCCATGTAAGGATGTTGCAAGGTGAAGTGATCTTCCAATTGCACGTGTGTGACACTGTCATGCATGCCCAATGCACATTTTCCAGGATTCCTAGGGATAGGAAACTGGTTAAATAAGTGCTCACCCTACCCCCAGAAGCCATAAGAAAGAAGAAGTAGGGACCTATGTAAATAAAAATCATATTTACTTGCTTGTTCGGCCTGCAGAATGAGGTAACTGTCTCCTTCAAAGCTAAAGCTTTTGAATAAGAAGTTGTCTCAAAGTGATGCATGCTCCTTTAAAATTAAATACCTTAATTTCTTCACTGCAAAATGGCAACTTCAAAAAACACAGGAGAAAGTACTGGCGGGTGACCTGGACCACTGTTTGTTTCATGCAATGAGCACTGAGACACTCCTGGCACCATTGCCATTACAGCGAATTGTGGTATAATGATAACTTACTTTAGAACCTCTAATGCATAAGATGTTAAGTATTCTATTTCCCATGATGCTGAGTCAGCCTTAATGTTCTATTTCAATTGCTTTTAAACCAATGTATTATTTTACAAGTATCAATAATTTCATTAAAAAAATGCCATTTTGGAAGTAATTATAATAGCAGTAAAATGCCAGCATTTGACCTTTCACCTGTACATATCACTAGTTAATGACAGCAATGTAAACTTGTCATTTGAATAATATTGCATGTGCAGGTCCCCATGATAATTCAAGAAGCATGTCATTTTTCTTCAAAATTTTCAGTTCCCATTGAATTAAAAATCAACTGTCTTGACTACAAAATCATTATTGAGTCACTTTTCTGATAAATAATATGTTTTAATCAAAGTTTACCAGTTGCAGTGTTTGTTCTAATTGATTTTACCATAAAGTACATGATTATTAATTACCTAAAGTATTGATTTAGCATTTGCCTTATTTGTACTGTTTCATTTTTTTTGCTAAGTTAGTGAATATGATTTTCTTATAGGTCTCAGGGTGGAGAATTGTTTTATTGAATTCCAAACCTGCAAGGTAAGACAAAAACATATTTATTTCTTTATTTTTATACATTGTAAGTAATGTAAAAGAATCTTTATGTAAAACAAGCGTGCGTACATGAGTATGTCTACTTAACATTTGTGTTTGTTCAGAGGCTATATACACAATAGCAAGTATATACACAACACTGAAAGGTTACAGACAGGACTATAATTAAACATAGCAATACAGAAATATAGAGTCATGTGCACTAGATTTAACTCTAATTTTTACTTTGATACTTTTCCACAATGGGCCTCATTGATTGGCTGAGAGCCACAACTGTCTAGCCTTTCTTCATACTGCACTGGAGCCCCAACTTTGGGGTTAAACCATTGCCAACTGGTGTGACCTCTGAAGGATGTTAGGCGCTCAGGCACCCCCTTCTCCCATAACTTATATAGTCTTCTGTTGTCATGAGGGGTGGCAGTATTTCTTAATGGAACACTCCAAACACCTAAAGCATTAACAGTGATTTTTTTTTCCATTGTATTTATTTATTTATTTTAGACAGTGTTTTTTTATATATATATATAATAATAATTTAGGACTTTTGTTGCATTTACATATTTTAACACAAACCATGTTTGCAACTATTTTGAATATGAATTGGCAGTAACATATATTGAAACATTCTTAATAAAAACTGAGGTAACATTTTAAAAATGTAATTGTAATAAAAAAAAAAAATCCAAATACTGTTTTATGGTTATTGCTTCACCTTTAAAATATTGTTGTACTGTTAAAAAAAAAAAAAAAAGCTTTATAATCATCTTAGAAAGATTGATATGTAAAAAAACCACATGTAATCAGATCTCTTCAGTTCATGGACTTAGTCACAAATTCCCTCATGCAAACAGAGCTTAAGTCCTGATAAATGTGGATGGGAAAATTGCTATGGCATTAATCATCTACCACATCATACCAAGTGCTATTTTCTGGAGTAAAGCTCTGATATCTCTAACGGAAAATTATATTCCACATTATTTAATCAATATCCTCTAAATCTCCGAGCACCACTCAGAAAATATATTCTTTGTCATTTCAGTTTGCCAACTTCCTTAAAATATACCCTTTTTTTAAAAGTACAGATAGAGATAGTGTGATATCAGTTAAAAACAGTGCAATCAAGTTGGAATAAAAATGAGTTATTCAAATTATTTTATTTTTGTATTCAGGTAAAATGATTATGATTAAACAGAATTTCAGATACTTAATGGAGACTTTCACTTTGAATGTATGATTGCTTTTTTATTATTATATTAGCAGTCTTTAAATATCAGAATATATTTTTCAAATGTGCAATCTACTCTTGAATTCCCCAACTTATATGTGACTCTTTTTCTTAGCTGAGTGGTCTATTTTGTATGTAAGCCATGGATAGCTGCATGAGATAAATGTGATAATCATTTAGAATGTGGTTTCTCTGGTCAGGATTCCCCAAGGTTCATTAAGCCATGGCTATTAATGAAATGTTGGATGGTGGAACAAAAATTGTTACAATTGTTCACTTAATGATCCACTCACTAAGTTACGCTAATCATTTGCAGATGTTAGCAGAATTACCAAACTCTCATTTGTAAACAGAAAGTGTTTATATGTAATGGAAAAATATCAATTGTATATGTTTAAGAAAGTTATCTGCTGTCCTACTCTTGCACTCTTAGCCGTATATAATTGTAGCTTGGATCCTTGGACACTTAAACTGTTAAAGTTATTTTACAATTTTATCACATTATCAAAACTGCCTGCATACCTTAGAACAGGTTCTCAAGAGATCTCGGGTAATGGTAAACAGGTAGTATCACAAATATATTTATATTAATGTGCATCACCAAGAAATCATTGCCACTCTATTGTTTAATAGTGATGTCCCGAACGGTTCGCAGGCGAATAGTTCCTGGCGAACATAGCTTGTTCGCGTTTGCCACGGACGGCGAACATATGCAATGTTCGGTCCGTCCCCTATTCGTCATCATTGAGTAAATTTTGACCCTGTACCTCATAGTCAGCAGACACATTCCAGCCAATCAGCAGCAGACCCTCCCTCCCAGACCCCAGTAACCTGTGTTTATTACACATTATCCTCCCATAGCCAGTAACCTGTGTTTATTATACATTATCCTCCCATAGCCAGTAACCTGTGTTTATTATACATTATCCCCCCACAACCAGTAACCTGTGTTTATTATACATTATCCCCCAACAACCAGTAACCTGTGTTTATTATACATTATCCCCCATAGCCAGTAACCTGTGTTTATTATACATTATCCTCCCCATAGCCAGTAACCTGTGTTTATTATACATTATCCTCCCCATAGCCAGTAACATGTGTTTATCATACATTATCCCCCCATAGTCAGTAACCTGTGTTTATTATACATTATCCCCCCATAGCCAGTAACCTGTGTTTATTATACATTATCCCTCCCATAGCCAGTAACCTGTGTTTATTATACATTATCCTCCCATAGCCAGTAACATGTGCTTATTAATACATTTTCCCCCACCATAGCCAGTAACCTGTGTTTATTATACATTATCCCCCCATAGCCAGTAACCTGTGTTTATTATACATTATCCCCCATAGTCATTTATCGTTGGACCTAGGCAGCATGATGTCTTAAGCCGGCCCAGAGAGTGAGTGAGTGAGTGAATAATACAATATATATGTTCAGAAACATATTAGTAATATATGTAAATCGGGTTCATGCAAAGAGGGTGAAAAGGTATTAAAGAAAAACACTTATTGCATCAAATTTACAAAGCCAAACTTTTAAAAGCTTTCCTCATTTCTTTCTCGGGATAAGGAATATATCGGTTGTAGACTGAGGATTTCCATCTGCCCAAACTTTTAATAATATGCACTGAAGTGTCAGTGTTGAAGGAGACCGAAGCTGCCCCTATTCTAAAAGAAAGATCCGAGACATGGATACAACCCAATCTTAGAAGTAGTGTTCTGATGTAGAAGATGAATTTAGCCGTAGTCAGAGGGATTCAGTGAGAGTAGTGGTGAAATGTGTGTGGCATGACTGAGTGTGGGTAAGTAAGAGTCAAGTATTTTAACTGGGCACTAGTTCTAAGTGGATTAAAGTGATATAGCGGATGGATGAGTAGTTTGGTTCGTTTTAGAGGTTTGTAGAGAAAGTATATAGTGATCAGGATTTTTAGCGATATCCAATATTTTTAAGGTGGTCTCAAACAAACATAAAATGCTATATAAAATTTGTGGGCATATCGAATAGTCATGTACAGTAAATCAGAGAGGGCTCAGAATATCGAACCATCGATCAGTAACCTGGATGAAGTAGGGGGTCTGTTTTATTAAATATGCGGTAATATGCTTTTAATGGGATAGGACTTAGGAAAGGTGTGTGATTGGGATAAGTGGTTGTGGCTGTATTTACCTTATCCTGGGATCGACCTGGCTCTTAAGCTTGAGCCGCGCGTGGCTGGATCACTCCTGCCTCCACACGAGCCGCATGCGGCTTGATCTCCTCTTCTGACTTAGCCGCGTGCACTGACCGCAGTGATCAGCCACGTGGCCCGCCTGGCACTAGGAGCACGGCTCGAGTCACGAGCTCGCTCTTAAAGGGGCAGTGGGAGCCAAAAGTTGATTCAGGCTCCCATTGGCCCACGTCATTCCAGCACCCCCACACACGAACGTTTTGGGGGCGTAGGCATGACGTGGGCCAATCACTGGTGTAACAGTAGTGTACATTAAAAAAAAAAAAAACTAGAAATTTTACTGTGAAATAATAGCAGTCAGTTTCCTTCACATGTGTGCGTTTCAGGGCCTGCCAGGGCACAGTGTCACACCAGTGCAACTCATACCTGGTGTAACAGTAGTGTACATTTAAAAAAAAAATACAGGGGGCTTGTTGTCACCTTCCGCCTGGTTCGCCCATTCGCGAACATTTGCAGAAGTTCGCGTTCTCCGTTCGTGAACGGAAAATTTTATGTTCACGACATCACTATGGTTTAATAATACATCTATCTAAATGTGGTAACTAGCCTTGTCATTTCACCAGCACTTGAATTAGAACTCTGGTGTACTATTAGAACCAAGGTGGCACGGTACTCTCTTCACTCTACTAACTTGATTAGATGCTACCTTTAAGAGTCATTCAATAGATCGAGGGATTCACTCATCCTTGAATCTTTATGTAACTAAGTTAACAAATGTAGCTAGATATTCATTTACTTTGAATTTGTTTCCAAAATGTTATATTGTTATATATGTAACATTGATTTCAGTGTTTGAATCCTTCATAATTTGTACATTTCTACATTTAAAAACCAGATTCCAGATAGTTTTTCTGTTGACATTAATAAAAACACGCAAATGATTTATTTGTTCTCACACTGTATGGATAAATTGGAACTATGCTATGGGACCTTTTAACCTTAAAACATTGAGGTTTACTTCAAATGGTTCATTCCAATACAAATACAAGACCACATTCTGAAATGATAGTTTGGCATTTTTATAGTTACAGCTACATCCTTGTACGCTAAAGCTATATGTCAATAGTAAACTTTATGAAAATAGCAAGTGGTGCAATGCAATTCTTAACATACAGATGACCCAAGTCTGTAGACCTCATGAGCCCCTCACCTCAAAATTTTTACATTTTACTTGATCACTATATTATAATGGTATAAGAAGAAAGGCAAGAAGAATTAGCAGTATAGCGATTTGAATAAAGAACTTTGCAGAATAGTACAGCTTAAACATAACTGTGTCTTATTGGAGAGCAACATGTAGATGTTCTGTTTTACCTTGTGGTGCCTGTAACTGTTCTTGATTTTTAAAATGATATTCAACTTTTTACTATGGTTTATAACGTGTTAAGAGCAAGTTATTATCTGAGACTGGAGCTCTGAAAATGCACCCTTATTATTGTGCTGCATTGGGACAATTGTGTTGATGTTGAAATTGGTTGGAACCATAAAATACCTATGAATTGTTACATTAGAGAAAAGCTAAGAAAATCTCATCAATGGTGTACAATAAAGATTTCAATGTGTTGGGTATTTACCTACTTAATGACTTATGCACAATAACATTCTCAACTTGTTTATATAGCTCAATATAACTTTTTCATTATTTATTACAAAGCACAGTTATTTCACTATTTTGTATTCTTCAAAACCCATTAAATGACAGTAAACAAAGATTAACTTGAAAAAAAAAAAAACATACTCCTCATAGTCACAATCAATTTCTATTAAAAAATACATCAAAGCTTCTATTGAAAGAAAATGCATGATATGGAATATAAAGGCACCATACATTATATGAGGTTGTACATGATATAGGTTTAACATGTGTTTTCATTGCTGAAATTAACAAGTCATACTATTAACATGTTAAAGGACCACTATAGTGCCAGGAAAACATACTCGTTTTCCTGGCTCTATAGGGTCCTTGGGTCCCCCTCACCCTCAGGGCCCCCCTCTAGCCGGGCTCTAGTGTGAAGAAGGGGTTAATCCCTTACCTTTTTTCCAGCACCAGGCTCCCTCGGCGCTGGGGACTCTCCTCCTCGTTTCCCATCATTGGCTGAATGCGCATGCGCGGCAAGAGCCGCGCACGCATTCAGTCAGTCAATAGGAAAGCGTTCTCAATGAAACTGCTATGTTTACAGCAGAAAGGGTTAATCCTAGAGGGACCTGGCACCCAGACCACTTCATTAAGCTGAAGAGGTCTGGGTGCCTGTAGTGGTACTTTAACCATAGATGGTAAAGGTGAAATACACATATTGGCCCCTTAATATTTTAGGGTTATTCACCAAGCTTAAAAATTCTGAAGGACCAACAAGGATTTTGCGAAATATAGGACTAAAAAGTAAAACTGTAAGAATTCGCCAGCTCTACAGTTAGACATCTCTAATTAGTTAGAGGTATATGATAATGGCCTGCTTTTGCCTATTTAGATAATAACAAAGATACGTTTTTATGTATTTTTTTTTAAATATCTGAAGTATTGTTTACTGGGACAAGACCATGCTCATTACGGTAACAATCAGCACCTGTTCTAAAGTCTAAGTGGCAATATCAATGGTCTTGTCAACTTCTGGAATGCATTGTATCCACATTCATAACATTTGCTAAGACTTATTTTTCACTAGCTAGTTAAAAAGGACTCTGACAGTAGGATTTCCATTTTTCTTTTCTCATGGGTTTATCGATAAAACCTGGACCACTGGTGTTCTACAATAATCTAGTTTTCTGCAGATATAATTTGTAAAATCTGTGAAATAATTGATGTCACTATGTTTTCCTTGTTTAAGAATGGGAAAAAGGTAAGAATACCTTATGCCAGCTTTCAATTCCATATCAATAAGCAGGATTCCTTATGAAAATGCGTTCAGAGATATTACCATTATTCTCGGAAAAAGTACAGTTCCCCAAGCAGAGAGATTTGCACAGCATTAACCTAGACAACTCCTCTTCATAGAATTAATATAAAAATGCAAAATATATATCTCTCCTCAGCAATGAAACAAGTTGGATAGAAAAGCCAAAATCGTTCCAGAGTGGTGATGGTGGATATTGTATCAAATTATAAGCTTTCAATCTGTGTCTACAACTAAGGTTGTCACATTGTTCACTAATGTGCATACATTATTACCATTCACCAACCAAAGTGACAACTGAGAAGTATTATGGCCAGAATGAAACACTATCAGAGCTTGTGGTCCAGATAACATTTTAATATTCAAAGATATTTACCGTACCTTTTGGACTTTGGATGATGAAAACTATTAACATGTCAAATAACATTCTTCTAACCAAAAGTTTCAAGTAAGACTAATAAAAAAAATATGCTGTCTATATCTGAATAGCAGCTGTCTGAAGCAAAGCACACCTGCTACTAGATTGTTGACAGCAAATGATTTCTAAATGCAGAACACTGGCCCAAATATGCGGCCTGTGACATAAAACAAAACCACTTAAAATTCAATATGCATGCACCAAGGATGTATTAAACTGCAGGTGCACAGTTTTATGTTGTAATCTAGGCATGAAAAGAAACTACACTGGCTTAGATTTACCAAGCAGTGACACAAACTGTAAATAGTAAAGGACCCTGAAAATGATGGGTCTTATTATTAAGCTTTCCCAAATGAAAAAAAAAACATGTTTTAAATTGTTAGTAAACCAGTCACATAGGATAAGCAGTGTAACAGAGCTCCCTGTACCTCTGGCTGGGTACCTCCGCCAAGGACCACTTTCTAGCTGGAACAGGGGACAAACCACAGCACTTCTGACCACAGTTGCCGTGGCTTGACTGGGGCCCTGGAACTGCTCCTTCCTGGAGCCAAATGGGTAATTAGCTCTAGTCCGTACAAGGACTTTCCCCATTAAATCCCCTGCAAGCTGGAACAGCAGACACAGGAGTAAATCTTCTTTCCCTCCAATAACAGGTCAACACACAGTGTTGGAGGGTAAGCTGGAATATCATTTGAATGGTGCCATACTGGCCTTTTATGCAAGTCCCCAAGCAAGGGTGACACCTACATGGACCTTGTTGGGGACAGGGACACAAATGTATACACCATTCTAAGGCACTCCCACACATAATACAATAAGCCTTCCCTTTTACTTAGGAGATAATTGAGTCAAGCACTCAGGGGTTCTGGAATTTTCTGGAAGTCATTTATTTAAATGACCACAAGCATGGCCCCATGCTCAAAACAGTTCCAGAGAATCAGGGCTTGCGGTCGGTCTAGTTCGGTAGTTTGAAAACGAACAAACTACCGAACAGAGTCAATAGTCTTGCCCTGGAGCTTGTTCCCTACATCCAGACGAATAATCTCCCTTAACAGTGCCCTTCTAACTTGTATAGAACTGAACGCAGGCAATGATGGAGGTCCAGCGGTGTTCGGGAGTTTCTTAATCCGATTTCAGTTCCATGAGATTCATGCCCAAACACCGCTGCCTGCTTTCATGCAAACAAGATGGCCGCCACCGCGTGGTGGTCTATAGGAATTGTGGCCACCCCAACGAACAATTAGAACACTGCGGTGGGAAACGCTCCAAGTTGTTAATAGGTGTGAACAAGCTCCAGGGTGTTCTCTGTTCATGCGGTTATTCGGTAAACAAACCATATAATCCCTATTGCACGAATAGAGACTTTTACATTATTTGTTCACAGGGTCCAGTCTGTGGGCAGGAGGCTGGCAAGCAGGCTCCTCCATGAGCTTGTGGCAGACTCCTGTAAAAAGGGGAGTTTGTCACAATCAGAATTTTGCAATTTTACTTACAATTTGAAACACACATAATACTTTAATCACTGCAGCAATGATTTTAAAGATGATCCATCTGCAACCTTTCTTACCAAAAGTTCTAAAAAGAAGAGATGCTAAAATATGAAAATAATATATGAGTTTTGCAATGTTTTATATATAAGGACAAAAAACAGTTCTCTAATCCTACAAATAGGTTTCACTCATGAACTGTATAAGGATTCCACATCCATCGTTACTAGTATAGTGTTTTCAGGTAGTTCATTTATCTGGTTAAGTTTATTGAGGAAGTTTGTAGTGTCCTGTATAAAGCTCTCAGTCTTAATAACTAGAGGCTTAAGAATGTTTTCTATTAGACCAGATATTTGTTCAGTGAGTGTTCCCATACCTGTAATAATGGGCCATCCTGGGTTTCCTGGCTTGTGGATTTGGGGCAACATGTAGAAGGTTCCCATCTGAGGATTGTAAGGCGTCAGATTTTCTAATTCTTGCTGTAGGTGTTTTGGAAATTATTTCATACATTTTTGCGAGTTTAGCTGTATAATCCTTGGTGGGGTCCTTGTCCAGTTTTTTTTTTTTTTAGTAGTAGTTTACATCAACTATCTGTTCCCTTCTGTAATGTAGTCCTGGGTGTTCATGACAACTACTGATCTACCCTTGTCAGCCGGCTTGATGATGATGTTTTTATTATTCATCAAGTTATCCAAGGCACTTCTTTCCATAGGTGAGAGGTTGTATGTGATTTGTTTTCCTCTTGTGTGGTAACAAGGGATGCCACTCTCAGGCCAAAACTTTCAATGTAGCTGTCCAATGTCATGCTTCGTCCTGCTGTCAGTGTAAAATCTTTGTTCTTTTTCCTACCATTATAATGCTGGTTAAAAGTGGATTTTTTTTTTTGTCATAGAAGAATTCCTTAAGTCTCATTCTTCTGAAAAATTCTTCCAAGTCTGAATATAAAAGGATGTGATCCAGTTTTGTGCTTGGACAGAATGTTAGCCCCTATGAGTAAGACTGATTTCTCAGGTATAGACAGGTGATGATTGGAGAGGTTAACAATCCCAGTATTGTCCATGCAATGTTTTTGGTAGTTAGCAGGCTCAGTTTGGTTTAGTTCATTGGTAGTTCCGGTGGGAGTTAGTTGGTTTTCAATGGTGCAATCAGTTAATCTTTCATTTGGGCTTTCTCTAACATCAGTTGTTTTAAGTGTTAGATAGTGATCAGAGTGATCAGTATTGCTTCAGACTTGAGGAAGAGAGGAAAACTCTTGAAAGTTTGTCTTTGAAATATTATGTTAGTCCAATAAAAAAGGTATCATTGCATACTGCAATACTCTCGTATTTTGGTATCTTGTCTACTGGACTAATACGGCTAATCCAATCTACACTATCTATACATACATACATCCATGTAAGTGTGAAGTGCTAATAAGGATTAGCAGCAAAAAAAATAATAATGTACATTTTTCTATGATATATATATATATATATATATATATATCATAGAAAAATGTACATTATTATTTTTTTTCCAATCTACACTATCTATACATACATACATCCATGTAAGTGTGAAGTGCTAATAAGGATTAGCAGCAAAAAAAATAATAATGTACATTTTTCTATGATATATATATATATATATCATAGAAAAATGTACATTATTATTTTTTTTGCTGCTAATCCTTATTAGCACTTCACACTTGTCACTTGATCTGTTAATAAAATTAACATTTAGTGACTGTCCCCTCGCCATCATCTTTTTTTTCCCCCATCAGTCACCCTCTATTTTGCATCAAAACAGAATTCAGAATTATGAACTGAACATTCTCAGCCATTCGTTTGGTGCATGATGTAGGTACATTTCCACACAGAGTTCATGAATTTTAGCAGTCCCGCTGGCTAGAACTTTGAACAATTTGCAATTTGGACTAAAATAAATCTTTAAGTCAACTGACTGAATACTTAAAACCATTAATAAGAAAAGCTTATGAAAATTGTATAAAATGTGGAAGACTCTTTGAGCTTTACTTTAGTTGCTAAATAACCAGACTGCATAAGTATTTATTCATTGATATTTAAAATGTAATGTATATGTTTTCAAAAAGAAATTATATGTGGTGGAATGGGAAGTTTGAGGGGATGGAAAAATTACATTTATAAACATTCTGAAAATGTAATTTTGTACATTGTTGTAATTTTGTAGGGATATTAAGACTCCATCTCTGATGATTGCTTGATTTTTTTAATTTCTTACAATTCATTGTGTCTTTGAGGAAGTACACTAAGGTGGAGGAAACGCGTTGGACCAATTTTAATTTTATATTTGTATTTGTTGTTTTAATTCATTTGTACGCAATAAATGTATGCAAATTATTACAAGAAGTTATCTCAACTTACTGTCAATACTGGACTATAATATGGGTGAAGAGGAGGTCAAGAAGGTTTAATGTCCCGAGGCTGAACCAGGGAAGGCACCCTAAGGCACAAGACTTTGTATTTTCTTATGAGAAGTTTAATTCATGTACTTTTATGAAGAAGTGGGTTTTTAATGATTTTTTGAAGGAGGTGAGACTGGGTGATGAGGGAAGGAGGGAAGTGAGTTTCACAGGAATGGTGCAGCCTTCAAGAAATCTTGAAGGCGAGCATCAGAGGTGGCAGTACGAACAGAAGATAGACGTAAGTCTTCAGCAGAGCATAAGGGCCTAGACGGGACATTCTTGTTTATTTGGGAGGATAGATAGGTGGGAGCAACATTGTGTAGAGAGTTGAAAGATTTGAAATTGAGCCAACGTAGGGACTGACAGAAGGGTGAGGTGTGGGAGGTCCGGGCGGACAGGAAGATGAGCCTCTACGCCGCAT
Source organism: Pelobates fuscus (assembly GCF_036172605.1). Classification (NCBI taxonomy): domain Eukaryota; kingdom Metazoa; phylum Chordata; class Amphibia; order Anura; family Pelobatidae; genus Pelobates; species Pelobates fuscus. The sequence goes on along the minus strand of NC_086321.1, from coordinate 234,009,810 downwards.
TCATCATGGACTGTAATGGCGCAATTGTTTATTTATCCCTATTTTAGATGCATAGCTGGATCTGAAATTTTGCATGTAGATTTGCTGATAAGAGGGGGGGTAAATTGGGAACACACACCGCCAGGGAAGTTGCATCATTTATACAAAAGTTAATTACCACTGTGTGTGTTAGACATTTCGATTAAGTGACACAGAGGTGTGAAACTCACCAAAATATTTTGCTTTCACATTTTTTAGAAACATAACGTACACTTAGTTGTTTCTCTTAATAACCAAATAAATTATCCAAGCATAAATATAACAGTACAATATTCTATTTAGGAAATAGAGCAACTTATATGTCTCCCCAGTGTCAGCAAATTGAAAATTTTACATGAATTATCCTTTAGTAATTCATATTTCTAAATCTTATTTATAATCACGTTTATTTATTTTTTGCAAAAATGCAACGGTAGGAAAAAACACAATAAAGACATCTGCACAATAGAAGAAGCAATAAAAACTGGAAATAAATCCTGGTTTTAAGCAGAATGCCAGTTTCATAGCAAACAAAGAAAACTTATTCTGAACCATTCCATTTTCTGGGAACAGTTTAAAATGTTAAGACTTTCAAACATTAAAGCTTTTGAGATAAAAAACGATTTGTAATTTCTATAAGGGGATACATTATTCCATGTTGAATTTATTTTGAAAGAAAGATAGAGAATGAAATGCATGTGTATTCCTAAAGTGAATCTGATTATTTTTGAACACAAGAAAAGTATTTTTCTAATTCTAGAAATTAGAAGGAAATTCCAATAGCCCCTTAAAAATAAGGTGGCTAATTGGAAGGGAACCCAGTCTAAAACACTAATAGCCAAACAAAACAAAAACAAAACAAAATATTTATTAATATCAGTGAATAGCTACTAGAGAGAACTCACTACTACCAAAATGGTAAGAACATCTGTGAACTGGATCAACAATTATCCTGATAATGGCTGATGTGCTGATTTATACAAGCCTTACTGTTTACTCCCATTAGTTGGGAATACTGTTACTAGTTGTGGGCAGCATTAGTGCCCCATGTCCCTGATTCTCTAGAGGTATTGCTAATTAAGAATAGATAGTGTTCTACTATAGGACCTCGGCTCAGTATTTGGAGACTTGTTCCTAGGGTTTATTTCCCTTGTTCACTCTTAGGATTTTGTCCTTACCATCTATTACGCTTAAAAATAGGATAATTGTTTATCAAGTTCACAGATGTTCTTACCATTTTGGTAGTAGTGAGTTCTCTCTCTGGTAGCTATTTGCTGATATTAATACACATTTTGTTTTGTTTTGTTTGGCTACTATGCTATACTTAGTAGCAAGGAAGAAAGAAACAGAAATGCAAAGTTGGAGAGATATATTGATAGATCATATTCAAAGTTCAAAAACCTGTCAGACTGCTTTATAAAACATATGGTGTAAACACTTTTGTATTTGAAAATAGATTTATATTTGATAAATGGAAAGGATTTGAACATATTTTGAGTTTTTTTTAATTTTTTTTTTTTTTTACTGATTTGTTTTCTCTCTTTGATATTAAAAACACTTAAATTAATATGGGTAATCCAATACTAGGTGATATAAAGTAGACAATAACATCATGCATGTGTGTTAACAGGCTCCTTTTATATTTTTATGACATGATAATAATAATAATAGTCATTTTAGACAGGGACTTACTGGCATACTGCAAGTGTGTCAGTTTAAGGACCAATGCAGCAAGAAAGATTCCCAGGCACTCAAAATGTGAAAGCCGCAGGCAGATTTATTGCAACAAAATAGACAGCAACGTTTCCACCTACCAAGAGGTATTTTTCAAGCTGGGGGAAGCGCCTGTGGCCGCTGGGAGTGAGTGCGGTTCCTGTGACCAATTTTAGTATAAGGACCAATAACATAACTTTAGGCTCTGTGCATAAATGTGTTCTATTACTATTACAGTAATGTTTTATGTAATCCTGTGTTAAATGCTCACATAATACTCAGTGAATCTAATGAGAATATCATACTTTTACGCTCTCCACCATATATTTTGTTGAGTTCCCATTGACAAGCTCAACTCTGTTGATTCATATTAAACCCATCTTATTGGTAGCATTCAGCAAAGTAAGTGTAAACGTTCAGAGACTGATTCTGATTCTGGAACATTTCCTATTGGAGCTGGACCAAGTTGGCAACACTTGGAATGAATGTAGAGAAAAATGTTCAAGAAAATCACATATAGACACATGCATTAGTACTAATCATCACCTCACATAGCATTCACAGCTGTAATACAGCATAAAAAGTTGAATGCAATTAAATTTGATAAATGTGTTCCACATTCCAAATACAGTATAACATTATCTTAGTTTAAATTGGAAAGACAATTTGAATAGGAAATTAATTACCATGATTATTGATCAACGTGTCAACATTTGTTCTTCATACAAACATTGAACTTGGGACTCAACTCAAAATTCTACTTCTTGTCAAATATCCAAATTCATTTTGTATTACAATTGTCAGGTTCATCACAGAGTAATCGGTTGAATATGGGAGATTGGCAGGTGAATTGCAATTTTACTGACATTTTAAACACAATGGAATGGGATTTGATTGCCAGTGCTAGATTTAATCAGGAGAAAGAAACAACCACATTGACTGTAGTGAATAAGTGGATTGTAGATAGTGAGAATCATCAGTAGGTCAGAAGTAAAATTCCTCTAGAATAATTTGTGTATATATGTATGGATTAATGAAACCATATTTTCTTTTTCTTCTTGAGACACCTTTTTCTCTCTTTTGTAGTCTCTGATAAAATAGAAATGAATAATTTCTTAAATAACCATCACAGAAATTACAGACTACTATAGACTTGCAAGGGATGTATTCTATACTTTTCTGTTTGTATTTTCTTTAAGATTCCATGCATTGGTTCCGAATAATATGCATATAATTGGGATATTATTAATATTTTTCTATTCCTAAACAGTTGCTAATAGTTATCATGCTCTAACACACAAGAATTGAGAAGCATTCCTGCAGCGTTATTAAGTACAGTTTCCTGAACGCATTTTAATATGTATGAAATCCATCAATCCAATTCAGTCACTTTGGCACTAAACCTTCTGCCTGAAACCAACATTCCACCTAGCTAATTTTTCCAGATGGCAAAACATGTTGATATTAGAATTTGCAGATGTTAAGGTAATTAACCTACATCCATTGTGTATTTAAAGTGGATTTTCATGGTTGCGGCCACAGATAAAACCTTCATGCATAGGTTTCTCTTAAATTATTCTGTGTAGAATGAAAAATACATAGTGCATCAGAGCATATTTTATTGTTCACAAAGGTCAATCTAATGCCTTGTTATGGATATATGGTCTATATTTTTTTTTGTGGATTATTGTCAATAATAAAATAGTTTAGAGTAATTTTTAGAACATCTATTCTAACATGAATTGTTTTTATTAGGCTATATTTTAGTAGGTTTTAGATATTAGGAAACATTTGGAAAGTTATTAATTGAATAAAGGTTATTTCATACATAATTTTGATTCAATTTTCACTGTGTACATAAAGTATACATTAATGAGCCCAACATATGAAATAGCTCAAAATATAGTATACAGTGCTAAACTCACACATCACAGTGTTCATTGTCCTATACCTTTTACACTAAAAACCTTTCTTCTACAACATACCCTTACAACACTCACATAATGTAAGTGATTACTTTCTATCCTCTTAAATAAATAACTAAAGTAAATATCTCATTCTTCTCCCATGGAGATGGAGAAAGTGGAAGATATGCATACCTTGTATGAGCATGTTCAAATGTCCATAGCACTCACTCAGCTGCTCTAAATTATGCTTGTGTCACTGTGGCTATCTTTGTGTGTGCATGTCCTATGTATGTGTATATATATATATATATATATATATATATATATATATATATATATATATATATATATATATATATATATATATATATATAAAAAATGATAATTAAGGCACTCACCCCTGCAGGTTATTTCAGTATATCTTGCCTTCGGTGCATCCAGCGTCCGAGTATATAACAAGCGATAAAGAGGAGCACTCCAGAAGGACTTTTCAATCGTGTATTTATTAATACGAAAAACGCTTACGTTAAATCATCTATTTCGACGTTTCGACCCCTCAGGGTCTTTATCAAGAACAATTTGTAAGTGACAAAAACAACATTTATATACAAGTGAAGATAATTGACTCACCAATCTCTAGTGTGTGTGTGGCCGCCCGTCCGAACCCGGAAGTGTCACGGAGACCCACGTGGTTTCCCTAGCGTGCGTCAGTGCGTGCAACGTGGTTGCTATGCGATAGACTATGCTCAATGCGGTCATGTGATCTTTGTGACCAAGAAGTTCAGAATAACGATCTGAAACGTGTATAAAGTGTGTGGTCTCTAGCAAGGAGATCCACATGGTAAAAGGAGCTGAAGTATGTATAAAGATCTAGTGGTACCCAAAGTATGCCAGAGGGAAGACCTCAGGGTAAATGAAGTAAATAGATCATAATGAGAAATAAGACCCGTAGGGTCAAAGTGTAGCTGGTGCTGAATAAAACTGAAAACCGTGTAGTGCAAAAATACCAACAACCCAAGTGAATGCATACAGTAACGTATATCTCATAAGTTATATTTAAAAACAAAGTAGAAGGAGTAATTCTTAGATAGAGTAATAAAGGATAACTTGTATTTCACAAATCTATTGTTATAACTTATAAATTATGAATACAAATTCAATGACTATTTTTTATCGTTCATATACTAAATAGTGGGGCATTGCTTTGAAGAATCAGAACGAACTTTTGTATTGATAATCTAGTTTGGGGCAGTGTAACTTGGCAGCAAGGCTAGTTTTAAAAATTCTCTGTCTAAAAGTACATATGTTTATAAAATAGTCATCTATTATGGCATATTTTACACCATTCCATACAACTATAAAAATCCATGTGACTCCACAACAGCACAAAAGCAGAGAGGGAAATAAAAATAAACACAAATATCTGTGAAAAGCTAATGGGTTATCTTACCCATTCTATTATTATTGCTAAAATTATTTAAAAGAAAATTTTAGTCCCCTAGACCTTATCATATACCAGAAGATGAAAACCCCTTTCTCATCCCTTTGAACAGGAAGAAAAGAAGAGACTAAACTTGGTGAGGAAAGTACAAATGACACCATTGCATCCATCCCATATGTGGTGGGATGGAGGATCAAGAAATAAAATAAAATTAGTATCGACGCTTAGCAGATAATCCCTTATCTTTCAAATGTAGGGAGAAATTTATATTCTCACAATATAATAATAATAATAATAATAATGTCAAAAGTAAAAGTTCCAAAGTCAATATTTTGAAAGGATATGTCCACGTTGTTAAGGGAATTCTAATGGTTGAAAAATAGTTTGTGTCCTCTGTGGCTGAAATCAGTTTTGTCTGATGCAACTTAGTTTCCAACTTTAAAGGGACTCTCCAGTGCCAGGAAAACAAATTGTTTTGGTGCTTTGTTTAAATTGTTTTCCTGGCACTGCAGGTCCCCTCTCCCTCCCACCACCCATCCCAGATTGCTGAAGGGGTTGAAACACCTTCAGTGACTTACCTGTATCCAGCACCGATGTCCCTCGGCGCTGGTTCAGGGTCCACCCATGCTCCTTTAATTGCTCATAAAAAAGAAACAAAAAAAATTACACAGTATTCCTGACGTCATCCGGGGAGACCTATTGCGCATGCGCGGCCGGCGACGGGGGAGACCTAATGCGCAATGCGCGGAAATATATCAGAGAATATGTGCTATAAACCCGGAAGTGCCCTCTAGTGACTGTCTAGTAGACAGCCACTAGAAGAGGAGTTAACCCTGCAAGGTAAATATTGCAGTTTATGATAACTGCTTTATTTATAGTTGCAGGGTTAAGGGTAGTGGGAGTTGGCACTCAGACCACTCTAATGGGCAGAAGTGGTCTGGGTGCCTGGAGTGTCCCTTTAAATAAGAAAGGATACTGACAGAGTAAAATTGTAACAATTTATTTCCCATACATAAGACCCCCCTAAATAAAAACTCTTACAGGATATAGTGGTGGAGCCTATTTCTAAGTGCCACTATGTAAGCATTTGTACAATACAGTGTACTAGTCGGAATATTGATGGTTACCGCTCAGCTTTTTAGAAATGTGCAGAACGGTCCTGTGCACTCGATCCGATCTCCTTGCAGAGACGCCGGCTGTCAAGTACTGCTGTGATAGTTCTCTCAGTTCAAAATTGAACATTCCTGCCAGGAATTGTAGGATCACATACAACAGATAATGGACCTGGAGCATAGCGTGTTTTTCCACCCCCTAAATGGTATGCTCAAGTACCCATATGTTGACCTGTTAGTGGGGCTTGTAAATAGCCTGTAACCTAAACTGGCAATAACAATACTCAATTATTTTCTCCCTACTGAAATGCTGGGTATGAATATCATAGCAATAGAAACATTATAAGTTATACTTTTATATTGAATAAGCATGAGTAGACAAGAAGTACAAATAGATTCACATATAACTTTCTTTGAATAGCTGCTAAATGTATAGCTGATACATTTTGCTGTTGCCCTACCGAGACATAAAATCATTTATTCATAATTAAATATTATCCAAGCATTCTTGTCATGAATGGTAGTAAAGTATAATAGAGATCACATGATGGCATGCATATAATGACCTATAGGGCTGATTTACTAAGCAGTGAAAATTGGTGAACTGCAAATAAATAGAAACATTTTGTCCAGAATATAAGAATCTAAAATTGCTGATTTGTCCCATAATTCCTATAATTCAGTTCATCGCAATATATTCTTTGGACAATTTGGGGTAAGTAACATTTTTAATAATCCTGAAACATTCAACATATCCCCTATAAATAAACTGTATAAATTACTTTTTAAAAATCATTTATATTTTAAAACATTGTGTTCATGTTTTTTTCTCTTTATCATCACCAGACAACCTGAAAAGGTTATTCAGAAGTAATGATTATATTGTATTTTATAAATTTCTTTTGCTTTTAAGGTACTCAGCATTTTTCTCTGTTCTGCAGCTGATATGTTATACTTTATCAACGCCACTAAGCAATTTAAATGTTTTAGCTCATTACTTTCGATGGACATCATGGGTCATTAAAGAGCCAATGAAAATATTTAAACCTTCCATTAGTCTTCTAGAGTTAAAATTAAAAGCCAAGGTTCCAGCATTTTTGTATTCACAGCACAGCAGAGTGTACCTTGCGCAATGTGTGATTATAATACACTTTCTGTCATATGAAAAATCTAAAGTTTACTTTCCTTTTTGAGTGAAGAGAGATGTGTTCTGTATCTATAATTTTATTAAGTACACATTTTGATTTATAAAATGAAGCATATTGATCAAAAAGTATGTGGTTAAGTTAACATAAGAGTATATACCAGGGTCACATAAAAATGATAAAAGACTAAACTAGTGCTTGGTGGAAAAAAACGGTTTGGCTAAATCAATCTGTCCAAAAACATTTTATGAATGGTCCTTAAAAATTTCATCCATGCAGCATTTTGGTTCAGAGTAAATTTTGTCAATGTAAAGGATTCAGATAAAACTATTCAGGCCCCAAAATGGTTTGAAAATGTGTCTATCAGTGTATTGCAAAATATATACATACTAATTATAAGTATATATTTTCGGCAATTTTATATTTGCTTAACCTAGTTTCAGTTGGAATTCAGTTAAACAAATTCTAACTGAATTCTGACTGAATTAAATGGTACTACACCAATCAAATTTGGTTCACATTCAGCCAGGAATGAGTGAAACAAGTGTCCTTATTGTCATTGCCTATGTGACTCCCTTTTTCTTGTAGCCACCTCAAGAAGCAACTAAGGGAGAGCTCAACATAGACCATCTTTATAGAAGTAGAGCAGAATACCCAAGGGGTGTCCCCCACATAATGTCTGGTCTTGGTGGTGGTGATGAATCTGGTGGTGGTGATATTGCTCTTCTCCCCACCACTACAGGCTTGTTTAAGTCTGTCTCAGAAGGAATTTGATTATGAAATAGAGAAAATACCAGAGGAAAGTCTAGCGACGAGAGGCAGCAGTGAACAACTTAATGCACCTACTACTATCTTTTTTGCTTTGTTTAAATCCATCTCAATCTGCAGTTTAATCTCCTGATTTATTGGAAACAGTTGGAGCATCTTCTCCTGCCAATGCCAGAAGTACTTCACTCAGTGATTATTATTATTATTATTATTATTAAGATTATTATTAATAAGTTAATTAATTATTATGACCACCCCACCACCTCCCTTCCCATTACCGTTAATCAACTAAGCGCTAGTGTGGAGGCTTTTGTTGTGGCTACTTCCTCTGCCAAAGATGCAGACCCACCTGCATCTTTATCAGCCACAAGGTGAAGGGTGGAGACTAATTTAACAGGCTGAATCAAAGTTCAGCTTTATTTTTCAGTCTTTCAGAAGGGTGAATTGCATAGTATTGAGCAGTGAAAACGTGATGGGTCATATTATTGGTGCCGGCATAAAGAAAGATCTGCAAAGATGCCCTTTCTCCATACTATGTCACACCCTCACAATTATCTTTCAGTGGGAACAGGAGAAGTCCCAACACTGTACTGTTCCTGCATGCTGCTGTTGAATGAACAGTTGGCTGCGGTAGCTGATAATAATATATATATAGATTAAACCAGGATAGGGAGATGACCAGCACGCATGGACTTTTGAAGATAAAAGTATATTCTTTATTGCAGACTCATTAAAACAGGATCAACGTTTCAGTTCCCATCCGGGACCTTAATCAGGATGGGGTGGGGACTAAAACTTTGATCATGTTTTATCGAGTCTTCAATGGTCATCTCCCTATCCTGGTTATATTTCTTCCCCTTGACTTCAAACTTGCTACCGTACTTTAAGCATGAGTGCAAGGACCTTTTGGAATACTAATATATATATATATATATATATATATATATATATATATATATATATATATATATATATATATATATATATATATATGAAAAGCAGTGGGCTGCACTTACCTGGACTTGCATAAAAGAGTGCTACTGGGGCCAGTTCATACAATACAAAAGAACCAGTGCACTCACTCATCCATTAAACAACTTCAAAGCTTACAGATTTTATTCGTTTTTTTTTCTTAAAACAAACAAAAAAAAACCTTGTACTACAGAGAGCCCCAGATGGATTTTTTTTCCCCAAGTAAGTGGGTTAATCTCTCATAAGAACAGACATTCAGTTGTTAGAGTAGGACTTGCCAAAGATGGGCAAGCTTATGCAATGTATGATCATCTACTGTAACTAAACCTCCATTATATTTGCCTAGACTAGGTGTTAAAACAAATAAAAATAAATCTGTAAACTTTGAAGTTGCTGTTTAGTTGATGAGTGTGATGGATTTTGTGTAATATATTTTATTCCTGTCCTATCGGCTGTAAGGGGAGATGCTAACCCATGTGTATATGCTGCTATGATTAGCCAGGAAATGATATATATATTTAAAAAATTGAAAATCTGCATCACTGGACTAATACCGTGAGTATATATATATATACTCACGGTATTAGTCCAGTGATGCAGATTTTCAATTTTTTAAATATATATATATTTCCTTGCTAATCATAGCAGCATATACACATGGGTTAGCATCTCCCCTTACAGCCGATAGGACAGGAATAAAACTAAACCATTAAAAGGAGTATCCCTGCATAAGTCCCTCAGTCTTTTTCCTTTCCTACAGTCCTTAGGATGTGAGCATTTGTTGCTCCCTTTACTTATGGACATATATGTTTTTCTCTTCATTACTTTGTTTTTTGCTATTTTAGTGTGCCGTTTTTCTATGGTGCCTTTTTACTGTGGTGTGTTTATACTATGGTATTTTTACACTGATTCCTTTAAACTGGGGTGTGTTATGCAGCTGTGCCTTATGCTGTAATGCCTTGAAACTGTGGTGCATTATGCAGCTGTGCATTTACTGCCTTATGCTGTGATGCCTTTTTTACTAAGATGCCTTTAACTTTGGTTATTTTTTGCACCTTGTTGCCTTTTTATCACCTTGCAGACACTTGTACTTTATTCATTATTTATTCCTCTTGGTCCCAGAGATTTATTCACTGGGTGTTCAGGGGCTATGTATGCTGCAGCCCGAGCTCTCTCCACGGTCTCTAGCCAGCAAATGCACTTGGAAGACGCCCGTGCACGTGCAGTTAGTGCCTTAAAGGCCCAATTGCATTATGGGAATACAGATTGTGGCAGCCATCTTGGATTAGGGCAATTGCCTGTAAGTACCTTAAATGGAGGGAAAATTACTGTAAACATCCCAAACTTATTCGGAAAGTATTTGCAGGTTCTACGGACATGGGTAAGTGCTGTTTTCAGCCAGTTTAAATCTGTTTGACTGTTTTCTTGGTTATAGAATTTGAAAGTGCCCTTTTGTACTTTTATACTTCACCATATTTAATATTTTTTTTGTTTATTTTATGTTTGAATCCACACTATGTTTTGATTGTGATGGAAATGCAGTGGTAGGAAAACTGTTATGCATTGCCTGTCTTCAGAAGGTAACCTCTTCAGCTTCACCTATAGCTGCACAGCCACAGGACAAGTAGGCATAGCTTACAAAGGAAGTTGCAAGGTATTTTCTGAATCTGCACCATGTTTTGTTTCTGATGAGAAAGCAGTGTAAGAAAACAGTTTTGCTCTGACTGTCTCCATAAGGTAGCTGCTACAGCTTCACCTATACCGGCGCAGCCACTTGACAGGTGGGCCGATGCTACCGCTTGACAACTCTGCTTTTTTTTATGCAAGCCTATGGATGAAAAGTGGACGCAGACCTGTCCAAATTTATACACCTGCTGATGCAGGTTGTCATCCAGCTATAGTTTTCAGTGCTGTTTCTAGAACCATGAAAAGTGTGATTAAAGATCTAAATGCTACTGTGGAGAGAGATATTAAGAGCCAAGATTGAAAATGCAGTCTGGAGTCATCAGGTTACAAGTGACTTCTTTACAGAAGCTTCCTTAGATGTAACTAGGATATTCTCTCGAACAAATGTCTTTATCTACAGCAGTTGGGAAAGCTTTTGATGAATTCATTAAAAGGCAACTGAGGGCTGCAAGGTATTTGTACCTCAGGACTGAAGATCCAAGAATCCGGCTCCTCAGGGTCAAACAGGAGAACCTCCAGTGGCCAGCATTTCTGAGATACATGGAATTACTGACCCTGCAGGGTATACTCCAGAGGTAACTCGTGGCAGTTGGTAACCTGCCTTTCAAGGTTCTAATAGAGCTATGAAGAAGGTATAGCACTGAAGCTTCAGACACAAGAGTCTCTATATCAACAAGAGAATTCAGACAGATAATTCAAAGGTATAGCACTGAAGGAATATGTATGAAACCTTCTGGACGAAGATATGATTTCTTAGGTCCCTTAACAAGAGCGGTTTCTGGGACAATGTGTGCCTCTCTTCTGGTGTTAAATGTTAAGGCACATGGAAGTCTATACTGGACCTAAGAAGGGCCAACAATAGACTGAATGACAGAGCCTTCAGGATGGAGTCAATCAGATCCATATCCCCAGCAATTTGAAAGGACACATTCCTTATCTCTATATATCTCAAGGATGCTTCCTATCATTCCAATAGGCCTAGATCTTCAGCATTATCTCAGAAGAGAACTTCCAATTCGTGCCCTACTATTTGGCCTCACTGCAGCGCCATGAACCTTATGTGTGCCTATAGTGATATTGAGAGTCCAGAACACCACCTAGTTCCATTATCTGGATAATCTACTACAGTTAGCCTCAGACCCACAGAAGGCAGGCAGACAGAGGGATAGAGTTCTTTCAGAATGCCTGAAGTTTGGCTGCTTGATGAATACCAAAAAGAGCAGTCTCACGCCAGCTCAGAGGATGACTTTTCTTGGTCGAGTATTCTATACTCTCCCTCCCCCTATCTCAGGTATAGTTCCACAGATGGTGGAAGTTTTCTCTTCCAGTTTCTTCATTTTCTCTTGGTAACAGAAATAAATAGATGGAACTACTAGGAATCCTGGCTTCCAACATCAGATTTGTCAGATGGGCTCAAAGGCATCTCAGGATTCCTCAAAGGTCCTTCCTTTCTCAGTTCAACAAGAGAAAGATGAATTGGAGCCAGCCACTGATGATGTCACCATCAGTGGAGTCACACCTTACCTGGTAGCTGAAAGAGTGAATATGTCTCTGGGTTTCCTATGAACAGAACTTCATTGGGCAATTGTAACGGATTCCAGTTTTCAAGGATTGGATACACATTGTCTGGACCATGTTACACAAGGTCTGTGGATAAAAGAAGGAACAATATTGCCATCCAATGTTATGAAATGTGTCATTATCAGGGCTCTTCTTCACTTCGGAAGGTTGCTGAAGAACAAGTTGGTCCGGAATTGCTCAAATATCAATGCAAATGTATCCTATATCAATTGTCAAGGTTGGTCTCACAGCCACTTATTGATGAAGCAATTACAGCCCATGATGAGCAGGGCACAGGAGAACAACCAGTGGCTCAGAATACAATAGAAAGCAAAGAGTTAACCGTCAATACTATAGTGCACACAGTACCCTAGGTTTATAAGTGTACCCTTATAAACACTCAAAAAACAACAGTGACAAGAAAAAGGAAAAAACCAAAGGTACAAAATAATGTGAATCACCAAAGTGATAATGAGTAAATTGATACAAACTGGGATATGTAGAAATGTTTAGATTTAAAATTGTATCTGTAAAAAATACATAACCAATACATAGGGTAATATTGTTAAAGACCACTTAAAATTTTGGGTGGTAGAGAACTCACAAAGGTAAGATGAAATCGGGCATATCTCTCTCTGTATTAGGGATTTTATTTATTTGTGTTTCTTTACCGAACTTTTATTTTTATATTGTTTGGTGCTGCTACCACTGTTCCTGATCCTGCATCCTGATTGGTTCAGCTGCTGCTTATGAATACCACCTAGTGTGGAGACAAGCTGTTTTTACTCTGATACACTGTAAGTGCAACACATGCAATAAAATTGTTACTTTTTATACAACCTGCACTATCTATTTTTCTTCTCTCTATTTGGAGTGCATTAGAAGATTTGCTGCCATCTCATATTGGGATTCATCGCTGGAGGTCACTCATATTTTCCAGTTCCCTAATACAGAGGGAGATATGCCTGATTTCATCTTACCTTTGTGAGTTCTCTACCACCCATAATTTTAAGTGGTCTTTAACAATATTACCCTATGTATTGTTTATGTATTTTTTACAGATACAATTTTAAATCCAAACATTTCTACATATCCCAGTTTGTACACATTTACTCATCACTTTGGTGATTCACATTATTTTGTACCTTTGGTTTTTTTCCTTTTTCTTGGCTCAGAATACAATGCCTGATTACCTGAGCCAAGTAACAGTGATCAAGGTGCAATGGCAACTTTGTCCCGACATATCCTCAGGATTCACTCCGATTTGGCTGATACCCTATGTAGATCTGATGCCCACTTCTCGGAACTACCAGGTCCAGAAGCTTTTTTTCTCGTTTTTAGGACCAGAATGCTCAAGGTCAGGATATTTTGACTCAAATTGAATTCTTAGTTTGATGTACATATTTTTCCTGTCTTCAACGTTCCTAAAGAAAATTCAAAGGAGACCGTGGAAGGCAACGAAGACTCTAAAGTCCTATGATGAGTAAGATGAATCTGGAACCTTTAAGGGACATTCCAGTACATCCAGACCTATTATTACAAAGTCCCTTGACACACCAAGATCCCTAAGCTCTGGTGTTCAGGCTGGTGTCTCTAGAAGTATAGGCATCCCTGACACGATCATTAAGATCCTCTTACAGTCCTATAAGTACAAACTTGCATGCATGCATTTGTCTGTTGGTCTCAAGAATAGAGGTTGGAATTACTCCTCAATCAGGCCTTGATATGGTCTGAATTATAACACTCTAGAGGAGCATAGATTGGCCCTTTCCACATGGATGGTTACCCATTGAGCATTGGAACCCCTGGTGCTTTGCTTCATGCAAGCAGCAATTAAATTCAAGCCTCCACTGAGGGTGTTGAAGTCCATATGGGACCTATCTCTGGTCTTACAGACTCTGACTAAACCACCATTCGAACCTCTAGCAGGAGCTTCCATCATGTTAGCAAAGACTGTGCTGTTGCTAGTGGCTGGTACCTCAGCAACCCCCATTCACAGAATTTCAGCAGGATATTGTGGTCTTGCATTTATCACCAGATATCCTGCCTAAAGTGAAAGCTTTTCATTCCCATTCTCTACCTGTACCAAAGAATTTTGGGGCACTCTCCACTAATGCAGTTGCAGCATCGTGGGCTTCCACGGCAATGGTCTCTGCTGAAACTTTGTAAAGTTGGCATTTAGACCTCTTTGAACTCATTTGTCCTCCATTACATATTGGACATTGAAGCAATCAATGAAGCGCAATTTGCATGTCACGTCCTTAACTTGCTTAAAATCTTCTAATCTATGTTGAATTGTTCTGATTATTTTATTGCCAGTTATGTATGTTTATGTCCCTCTCTGGTAAGCTTGGATATTCCCATGTGTATATGTTACCATGATTAGCCAGGAAAGCGGAAAATGTATTCATATTTACCGTAATTTTCTTTTCCTGGCTATTATTCATGGGAGCATATACTACCCGCCCAGTGTTGGTTTTGCTTGTTCTGTAGGAACTTGTTACTGACTGTGGGACTTATGCAGGGATACTCCTTTTAAAGGTTTTGTTTCATTCCTGTACTATCGGCTGCAAGGGAGGAGCTAACCCATGTGTATATGCTGCAGTGAATAATAGTCAGGAAAAGAAAATCAGTTTCTGAAATGAATGAATACATGTCTATCTATCTATCTATCTATCTATCCATATAACAAAGTGAAAAGACACCCTTACCTTCACACTATTCCAAATCCTTATGTACATTTAAATACCAGGAGGTTTTTAGCAATACTCCAGTTGCCAAAAAAAATGCAAGCCAACCTGTCAAGGCAGGTTAGGTGAGTCCTACACTAACAAATGGCCTTTTCAGCTAAAAGATGACATTTATGTTATACAGAAGTAAATATAAGCACACTACAATTTGTTCTAGCCCTCAAACTCTCATTACACCTGGGTGGCTCAATGGCTACAGTATTCATAATACAAATATATATATATATATATATATATATATATATATATATATATATATATACTTATGATTGTTTAGTTAGATATTTAATTATTTTAATGTCCTCATTTTTTGTTCACATTTGTTTTACTTACTCTGTCATTTAAAAAGGAAAATATTACCAAACCTTTCAACATAACTAAAAAAGACCATTTTAGTTTGCTTTCATACCGAATGAAAATGCACGTCGTTATACATTATTTCTATGAAACTAATCACTTGTTAGCAGTGTCCAAATTCACAAAGCGTTATCTTTTCCACAAAAAAATGCCTATTGTTGTCACAGATATAAAATCCCTACGGACCTGTTGCACCCTTTTACTGGGCTTTTACAAGGATTTTAGCACGAAAATAAAAGATTGTACTTTAGAAAATGAGTTTTAATTAAAATAAATGTAAAGCAGAATGGAACCTGGTTAAAGTAAAAGCAGCTTTTCGTTTATGTTCCAGTGTTGATATGCCTTTGCTCTCTGTCACTTTGAAAGTGATCTTGCTTTGTTATCATTGCTGAGCTAAGGCAGCTTTCTGATGTAGAGTTGACTAAAACACAATGCTTGAGTGATGAAGGTGCTTCTTCCATTCAACATTCTACCTACTTCCTCACAAAGAAATGGAAATTACAGTTGCTGACAATATGTAGACGAATAAAGCTTAGATCTCAGTGCTACCAAGTATTATTCATTGTGATGAGTGTCTACCTTTTCATAAAAAAAAAAAAGAAAGTAAAATATGATTTTTTCAACTCTGTGTGATTTCATGTTTAAAGGTATATAGCTCAAAATCATTCACTATAGTGCCCCCAAACAAGCTTTGAAGACCATCAATGTTTGCTTGAACAACATCAAGAATCCAGGATATGCATGAAAACATAGACCAGCTAAGTAAACCTATTCAGGCTAAATACTAGTCCATCAAAAAAAAAAAAAATGTTGTGGGTGACTCTGGATTCATCATGAGCCGTGAAGGGGGTGGAGCAGGAGGGGAGCAAGGTATATTTAACCCCTCAAGGACACATGTCATGTGTGACATGTCATAATTCCATTTATTCCCGAATTTTGGTCCTTAAGGGGTTAAATATGTCGATCCCACATAAGGGTGCCAAATTAGGGAAATATTTACTAAATAGCTACCTAATTTGGTATACATATATAATGCAATCACACATCAGGGTACCAAATTAGGGAGCTATCTATTAAACAGTTGAAATACCAAAATTCATAAAAGAGTTTGTTTATTTTAAAATAAGTTTAGTAGAAAGCTCCCTAATTTGGTATTCTCTTGTGGGATTGCCATATTTAAGGACACCAAAAATTAAGAGCTCTCTACGTAACACAGCTCCCTCGTTAATTTGATACCCTTAAATATGGCAATCCCACATAAAAGTACCAAAGTAGGGACATATCTGCTTATGTAAACCACAAACAATTTGCCAGAAATCCATTCATTCCATACGTCTGAATGGAAATCCTGAACTAAAAATATTGGACAAATTTCATCTGAAACTAACCGACTGATGGATGGAATGAATTAATTTGGATGAACCAAAAATTTCTGTTGTGCACAAGTCTAGTAATTACTGCAATATCATCATTATCATAATACAATGTCTAATTCAGATATTGTTGTGCAATTATTTACATGCCCCTTAGTAAGTGGGCTTCCAATCATGCAGGAATGTAGAATGTAGAATGCATGAAGTTGGAGGTTATCATCCATCTGTGTATGCATATTGTGAAAGTTTACATGTAAGGTTGGTTTAACCCTTACTTCAAATCTCTCTTCACCCTCTGCTTTCTTTATTCTCCTCCATGTCTTGCACTTTGTTACTTTGCACAAATTAATACTATTAATTACTATGATTTTTTTTGGCATATAAAAAGTAAATTAAAGGGACACTATAATCACTAAAACAACTTAAGCTTAACCCCTTCAGGACGGAGTCAATAGTACACGTTCTGATCAAACCAAAATGTAAACAAGACCGGGAATTTGCTCTATATGTCTGTTCAACCGTAATTCACCTCTTTCATATTAAATGCACCCACACTTATTATATATCATTTTGTTCAGGAGAACAGGAGAGGAGGGCTTTCATTTCTCATGAACTATTCATATATGAAACATAACTTATGAATAAAATAAAAAAACTGTGAGAAATTAAGATTTTTTAAAAACAATTGTAGTTCCACCTGACATTTTAGCTGTAAATGTCAAGATACTGTTTGCTTTTACTGCAATCATATGCACAGATTTGTATTCAGCAATGTCTCACGAGTAAAACAGTACCCCCCATTAACAGGTGTTATGGTATTTTGGAAGGTTACAGGGTCAAATACAGCACATTCCATTTTTCATTTATTCTCACATACAAATTTGCCAGATTAGTAATGTTATCTTTGAGACCGTGTGGTAACCCAGGAATAAGAATTACCCCCATGATGGCATACCATTTGCAAAAGTACACAGCCCAAGGTATTGCAAGTGGGGTATGTCCAGTCTTTTTTTAGTAGCCACTTACTCACAAACAGTCCCTGCATGAGACATTGCATATCCTTCCTAAACACTAACTGTAAAGTAAGTTCTACTGTTTACACTGCCTTTATTGCAAATTCTGTTAATTTTAAATGTCATATCTCCTGCTCTGTTAATAGATTGCTAGAGCTTGCAGGAGCCTTCTGCATGTAAATAAAGTTCCATTCCAGTTCCACAGAGCAAGAGATAAAATATTTTAAATCAAGCTACATCTGATTGAAAATTAAACCATTTTGTTCATGCAAACTGTGTGAGTCACAGCCATGGGAGATGTGGCTAGGGCTGCGTAAGCAGAAACAAAGATGATTTAACTCAGTGGCAGAGAATTGATCAGTGAAACTATAAAGACATGATCTTTATTAAGCTAAAGTTGTTTTGGTGACTGTAGTGTCCCTTTAATCATATCTATTCCCATTGCACTTTAATGCATATGCTTAAAACAGAATATATATATTTTATTATTCTTTATTTTTTCGACTTGGCAGTAAACAGTATGCAAGTTGATAGCAATTCGGCTTGTGCAAAAGCCTATCGTACATATCTGGCATTTCCAATGTTATACAATTTTCACGCTTTAACAGTTTGCTCTCACACTGCTCATATAACTGACCGCCAAGAATTTTTATAAAGTAGAACAAAACAAAGCCCTAGTTTATGATTGATTAGGGTATAGTGCTACACTTTTTGATTGCTCTAGCTGTGTCAGCTTTTTAGTGTAGCTTCACCTACCCATCTTACTCTGGTTCCCATGGATAGTATGGGGGAAAAAAAGAAAAAGAAAAAAAAAGGATAGTCAATAAAAGAAAGAAAAAAGCGAGGAGAAAGAAAGACATTTAAAAAGAAGGGGGGGAGGCGCCGGGGCAGAGCTCGGACAGGAGGGGAGAGAGTGGGACCCTACTTGTCCCCAGTGTTGTGCATTCGTCTTTCTCTGGGCCGCTGTCCGGTTGGGTCTATTGTCAGGACTTTGTAGTATAGTAGGCTCTACCTATGTCCTTGTATGGATATTCCCTATCCCATTTGGCTGTTATCCCAGGGTTCCCATAGTCTCTGGAACGCTACCGTGGTCCCATTGACCCTAGCTGTTAAATCGTCTATTAGTTTGCTATCTTTGATCCTAGATATTACTCCCAAAACAATCGGCCCTCTGGATTCAACCACTCCATTGCTATGCGCGCACTTAATGTAATTTTGTGTAATAGCTTCTGTTCCCTCCTGTTCCATCCTTCTACTGACCTGTTTAGTAGGTATACCCACAGGTCTAGAGTAGGGGCACGGTTGAAGACATGCACCAGCAAATTCTCCACCGCTTTCCAGAATTTGATGACCACTGAGCACTCCCACCACATGTGTAAATATGTCCCTCTAGTGCCACAGCCCCTCCAGCAGTCGTCTGTGTTGTTTTTTTGCATTCTGAAGAGTTGTACTGGCGTGGTGTACCATCGTAGCATGGTTTACCATGATTGCTCTTGTAATGTCATGCACATAGACGTCTGTTTATTTGCTTCCCAAATTTCTTGCCATTTAATGCCTTCCAAAATCTCGCCCAGGTCCCGTTCCCACTGGTCAATGTAAGTCAGTCTCCCCCATTCAGTGGTTACAGCGCAGAGGTGGGCGTACAATAGTGTTATTAATCCCTTCCGTGCCATGCCATCTGAACACAACCTCTCATAGAACGTCAGCATTTTACCCGCCACCTCTTTTATCAGCGTGGGGGCTGGCGTAGTACCCGAGTTGCTGAGGGCGTCAGATGGTTATTTTGCTTTAGGTCTTCGAACTGCACTATGTCCTTTCCGTGGAATACTTGACAGATCCTCTGAAGGCCCGCCCCTTCTAGGTTGTGAAAATCCCTTGCCGCCATGCCCTATTCTGAAGTATTGGCATCAGTGGGGATGGTGTGGAAGCCAACTCATATTTTTCCTTCGTCACGTCCCATATGCGCAGTGAATTTAGTATTGCAGGGCATGTCACCCTGGTCAGGGGCCTGTGCTCCTTGGGAACCCACATTGTAAACTGGGGAATGTCCGATCCTACCATGAGTGCCTCTATGTCCACCCATCTCCTTTCCTCCGGAGGGGAGTGCCACATGACCACCTGGGATAATTGGGCTGCTAGGTAATAGAAAGAATATATATATATATATATATATATATATATATATATATATATATATATATATATATATATATATATTAAAGTATATGTTTATTATTGATCTATTTTGGTGAATTTATTCATCTGAAGTGCTACCAGAAAAGATTGATTAAAAAAAACCAAAACACATTGTGGCGAAACCGACCTCGCCACGTGTCCTTGGAGGGGGCTGATTGCCCGCCTCTTGCCTTTGGACTATGGACCAGACTTTATGGGAATGTGATACCCCAGATAGCCATACCATGGAGCCTATTCATATAATGAAAGACTATGGGAAAGACTTTAGCTCCATGGCAATTGTACTGTGTGAGTAGGATCTGCGCGCTATTCGGTAGTTTTGTGCGTGCAGATCCCAGCTATCTGGGGATAGGTGAAATGTCTGTGTGTTATGTGTAAATGTGACTTTATGTATTTTAAAGTGTTTTATGTTGTTTTGCAACCATGTGGTTAATGGAGTCTGCCTTTAGTCCTGGGTAATTGGATTACTTCTCCAATTAACTCCAGGGCAGAAGGGAGGAAACCAGGGTGCATTGTGGGGATGTTTTTCTGCCAGCCAGAAAGGAACAAAAGATACTTTTAGTAACTTTTGAACCCCTGGTCGGATTCATGCCATTTTTTTATATGTTGTTCCCCTGAATGGATTGATTGTGGATATGTATTTTTATGTGAATGTGATGTATGGTTTTAAAGTTATGAAAGTTGTGTAAAAGTATATTTTACACTGTATGCATAATGGGATTATGTGTCACACTAAGGGGAGGGGATGTGTGGGAGGTAACATCTATGTCATTGGTTCTTTTATGCCTCCCCCTGGGTGTGGCCTGTATGTGTGAGTTGGAAATAAAAGCCAGGCTGGATGAGCCAGTCCAGAGTTCCTGTTTTAACCTCAAAGTGATGTGTCGTCTCATTATTGGGGGAAGGATTTATTGTATGCTGTTCCAGTTGACTGCTAGGGGTACAAGCCTATTCGTATGGTTCCTATTCAATGGTCTACAGCATTCATACGCTTGGGAGAATTTAAAGGTTTCTTGGATTCGGTGATTATGGTGTCTGCCAGAGTGCTTGGAGCCCTCAGGAAGCACTAGGAGCATCCATTAACGGAGGTACCAAGTCGGGGTGCCAGGCGATCCGTTACATTGGTGGCAAGCGGTGGGATGGCGTCCTAGTGCGAGGTAAAGCAGCTCGGAGACACAGTTCGTTTGGATTACAAATTGAGGGCAACGCTAGCAGTCGTGCAGCGCCCCTGGGAGCAGACAAGTATGGAAGGTTCTGGCTCTGGAGATGATTGGCTGGCCGAGGTGAGGCAGCGAGTGGCCGAGTATGGGGATGATATACCCATGGAGACACGCCGGGTGATCTGGAACCAGGTCATGGCCGAGCGAAACACAAGGCTGGACCGAGAATTCCGGCTGGCGAAAGAGAGGAAGTATGCTCAGCAGCAGGAGCGTTACAGCAGCCGAGTAGAGGCTGCATCCAAGGAGGTTAGCCGTCTTTCCCTGAGGCGGCGGGAGGAACCCGAAGTGGGGGTCCTCATAGACTTGTCCTGTGAGGAACCACAACAGGCAGGTAGAGATGGGACCAAGGTCTCTCCACCGGGCCCACCGGGATGCTGGGCAGCCGGCCCAGATCCCCAGCAGCAGCCAGAGTTGTCAGGTGGGGAAGCAGGTGGCCCTTACTCACAAATTTTGAGGGGCCTCACGGATTGGTCCTGGGAAGACCCACAGATGGCAGGTGGAGATGGGACTGCGGTCTCTCTACCGGCCCTACAGGGATGCTGGGCAGTCGGCCCAGATCCCCAGCGGCAGGTTACAGTTCAGAGAGAGGAGCTTGTTACACCCTCTCTCCAGCGGCAGCCTAACCCACCAAGGGGAGACCGTAAGCCCCACACCAGTGCAGATGGGACCGTGGTCTCTGCGCCCAAGTTACAGGGAGCTGAAGGAGCCGTCCTCCCTCCCCAGCGGCAGTGTGATTTGTTGGGAATTGGGAGCCCGGTCTCCATTCCCCAGCGGCAGAGTATCCAGCAGGGAATAGAGAGCCCAGCCCCCTTTCCCCCACAGCAGGACTCTGTGCTGGGAGGAGAGACAGTCGGTCTCCCTCCGCAGAGACGGGAAGTATGCATGGGAGAGGAGATTGTTACCACCTCTCCCCAGCGGCGGATCATTAATGTACAGGGAATAGAGAGCCCAGTCTCCATTCCCCAGCGGCAGAGTGTTCTAATGGGAGAGGAGCTGGTTACCACCTCTCCCCAGCGGCAGCTTAATGTACCAGGGGGAGACTGTAAGCCCCACACCTGTGCAGATGGGACCGTGGTCTCTGCACTTCCAGCACAGGGGGTAGGGACGGTCGGTCCTGCCCCCCCACAACAGGGCTGTTTAGCCAAAGGGGAGACAGTCTGTCTCCAGCAGCAGAGCTGTGTAACTAAAGGGGAGACAGTCGGTCTCCAGCAGCAGAGTTGTGTAACTCAAGGGGAGACAGTCGGTCTCCAGCAGCAGAGCGGTGTATTTAAAGGGGAGACAGTCGGTCTCCAGCAGCAGAGTTGTGTAACTCAAGGGGAGACAGTCGGTCTCCAGCAGCAGAGCGGTGTATTTAAAGGGGAGACAGTCGGTCTCCAGCAACCAGGCTCCAACCAGACTACTCCCATGGTAGTGCTGGCAACAGGACAGAGTACCGCTGGTCTCTGCCCCCTCAGCAACCTACCAAGGCAGCCTACCAGTCCCCCACACAGCCGTGGTGAGGCACCTGAACCTGGACAAGATTCTCCCTCACCCAGGTGTAGTAACTGTTTATTGTGGGTGGGCTGCTCTGCTGTTTCTGTCTTGTGGGTGGGCTGCTGGACTAACAAGGGCACTGACCGGCAGGAGGTCAAGTACCCTGTTAGTCTGGGGGGTAAAGGGGAGAAGTGTGGCGAAACCGACCTCGCCACGTGTCCTTGGAGGGGGCTGATTGCCCGCCTCTTGCCTTTGGACTATGGACCAGACTTTATGGGAATGTGATACCCCAGATAGCCATACCATGGAGCCTATTCATATAATGAAAGACTATGGGAAAGACTTTAGCTCCATGGCAATTGTACTGTGTGAGTAGGATCTGCGCGCTATTCGGTAGTTTTGTGCGTGCAGATCCCAGCTATCTGGGGATAGGTGAAATGTCTGTGTGTTATGTGTAAATGTGACTTTATGTATTTTAAAGTGTTTTATGTTGTTTTGCAACCATGTGGTTAATGGAGTCTGCCTTTAGTCCTGGGTAATTGGATTACTTCTCCAATTAACTCCAGGGCAGAAGGGAGGAAACCAGGGTGCATTGTGGGGATGTTTTTCTGCCAGCCAGAAAGGAACAAAAGATACTTTTAGTAACTTTTGAACCCCTGGTCGGATTCATGCCATTTTTTTATATGTTGTTCCCCTGAATGGATTGATTGTGGATATGTATTTTTATGTGAATGTGATGTATGGTTTTAAAGTTATGAAAGTTGTGTAAAAGTATATTTTACACTGTATGCATAATGGGATTATGTGTCACACTAAGGGGAGGGGATGTGTGGGAGGTAACATCTATGTCATTGGTTCTTTTATGCCTCCCCCTGGGTGTGGCCTGTATGTGTGAGTTGGAAATAAAAGCCAGGCTGGATGAGCCAGTCCAGAGTTCCTGTTTTAACCTCAAAGTGATGTGTCGTCTCATTATTGGGGGAAGGATTTATTGTATGCTGTTCCAGTTGACTGCTAGGGGTACAAGCCTATTCGTATGGTTCCTATTCAATGGTCTACAGCATTCATACGCTTGGGAGAATTTAAAGGTTTCTTGGATTCGGTGATTATGGTGTCTGCCAGAGTGCTTGGAGCCCTCAGGAAGCACTAGGAGCATCCATTAACGGAGGTACCAAGTCGGGGTGCCAGGTGATCCGTTACACACATTATTATTTGTAATTCAATAACTAAAAGGTCAATTCCTGTGGTTAAAAGAATTTAATTTATTCTTGAATAAAATGTGTCCTTTTCTTGGAACTGTACAATGAACTATGCTTCATAAACAGAAATGAAAGCCAAAGGGATAATTGCCAGACCTAGTTTCAGAATTGGATGGCATTGGTTGAACTTGGTTAAGCCACTTAGCTTAAGAGTATCTTCTTGGCACTTGTGCCAAAGTGGTCCCTCCTCAATTAATCTCATCCACATACATATTGTTTCACTTTTTTTTTTTTTTACTTTTTTTTTTTTTTAGCAATTCTAGGTGATCCTGTCAAACAAAATCAGCCCCATGCAAGGCTGCCCAGCAGGTTCCTGCTTAAAATTGTATTCACAGGACTTTGGATATCTGCCTGTTTGGGACTATGCCCAAAGAGAGCCTGACCAATCACTTCAAATCAGGCAACAGTGTGGAGGTACAGCTGCTGAAGTCACACTTTACAGTTACTAGAAATCTAAAGCAATTATTGCATTTTTTTTCTAAATCTGTTTTCTGAAGCACTATTGAATTCTTCAGTGTCATATAAAAAACACCAGTGAAATGAAAGCTATGATGTCATCTTACAGATGAGATAAGATATAAATAGCCAAGTGATTTCTCACACTCAGAAGAATTTCAAGTTTATTCTCCATTTACACTGCTTCTCTCTATAACCTTAATAACTGTTTTGATTTCAATATCAGCAAGTTTATAGTGGAGCGTCACCCTATAAAACCCTATATAACAGCCCATATAGTTTGTTTGTCAATTAGATGCAGTGGAATGAGTCTAGAAGCTTTGTTGGCTTATGTGAGGACTATAAAATCAATATTAAGAAAATCAATGTATATATACACTGATCAGCCACAACATTAAAATCACATGTCTGATTGGATTTTTGTTTCAGTGCATCCCGCAGATAATTGTGATCGGGGGAATTTGGAGGCCAAGGCAACCCCTTGTACTCTTTGTCATGTTCCTTAAGTAAAAGTTTGCACTGTTGCATGGTGCATTATCTTGCTGAAAGAGGCCTCCACCATCAGGGAACACCATTACCATGAAGATGTGTACTTGGTCTGTAACAATCTCTAGATAGGTGGTATATGTCAAAGTAACATCCACATGAATGAAGGGACCCAACGTTCCCCAGCAGAACATTACCCAGAGCATAATACTGCCTCCACTGGCCTGCCTTCTTCCCATAGTGCATCATGCTGCCATTTCTTCCCCAGGTGAAAAATGCACATGCACCCAGCCATCAACCTGATCTAGAAAAACACAATTCATTAGACAAGACAACTTTCTTCCGTTGCTAGATGGTCCAGTTGAAGGCCCTTTTGGCATCATGGGCATTCTGACCAGTCTGAGACTATGCATCTTTTTTTCATGGTCGGCATTAAGTATTTCAGCAACATGAGCTTCAGTAGCTCTTCTGCATGATCAGACAGACGGGCTAGCTTGCGCTGCTCATGTGCATCTATGAGCCTTGGGCACCCATGACCCAGATGCTGATTCACAGGTTTTCTTAATTTGCACCACTTTTGGTAGGTACTACTCATTGCATACTGGGAACACCCAAAAAGACTTGCCATTTTGGAGATGTTTTGATCCTGTTGTCTAGCCAACACTATTTGTCCTTTCCAATGTCAATTAGATCTTTTTGCTTTTACTTTGAATTTGTCCTGCTTCCAACACCTGAAATTCAGAAATTCAAGAACTTACTTTTCATTTGTTGCCTAATACATACCACCCCTTGGCATGTGCCATTGTAATGATATAATCAATGTTATTCACTTCACCCAACAGTGGTTTTAATGTTGTGGTTGATCAGTGTATATGTCTGTCACAGATTATGTTAAGCTCACAATTATAGTACCAGGACTTTTAAAACCCCAGCACACCAATAAGAGCATGCCCAGTTTCCCTGAAAAAAAAAACGTTTTAAAAATATATAAAGAAAGAATGCCATGCTGATTACATTATCCCTCACATCATGAAAGAGTGGGAAGTGGATGGGAAGCTACATGACCACCAAAATAGAACCATTAATGCTACTCCTACTCTTCAGCCAAACAAAGTAAAAATGTAAAGCACTGATTGTTTTCCTAAGTCTTGGAGAGGTTTCATATATTTTATGTATTATATATTTCATGAGTTATTATTTCTGGTTTTTTTTTTTACACTGCAAGTCAAAAAGAAAAGGATTTACACCAAACCTATTTTTTTTACAGCCAACATAACACATAACAGAAATTAAATGAAATTATTATTAAAGGATTGAATATGTGTACTGTTGAAGGGATGCTTCAAAGACCAACATTTAAAATATTGTGTCTGAGGGGCCCATGCAAGAAATAAAAATGTCATTCTTTTGAAAAACAAATCTCACACAACATAGTTGTATGCCACTGACTCTCACTTCAAAAAGAATGTGGTACCAAAAAAACATAATAAATACAAAGCTATACATTTTCTGTAAACTCGTGTGCTGATTTCTCCTTAAAAAGAACAAAAAACATGTATGCATCCAATTTAACCATGTATGGTTTCGCTCTCATTTGAAAAGAAAAATGAATGAGAATAATTTGCATAAATGAATTGAAGCTGACGGGAGTTTCAGTTAATATCTGAGACTATTTATTTATTTTAAACAGCTTTTAGGTGCAAAAGTCAGTTAATAAATTTCCATTATATTCTTACTTTCCAAGTTTTTTACTAGATGGAAAATGGCTAATAGAGCAGTCAACCTTAATTTCTACAATTATTACTGCACTGCATTACAAACAAATTATTTGTCTACCCATATCAATATGTAGCATCAGTGTAATGCTAAATGAGGCAGACATATGTGTGTATCTTGTAGTAAATGGATTAATGGGTCAGAAATTGTGTTCATTTTGAGACAAATGAGCCAATGAATCAATGCAACGCTGAAGCAATCAAAAATGCAATAAAACAATATTGGTAATTTAGTTCCACATATTACAGATGAGGTCTGGTTTGATATAAAACATAGGCCTTTAGGGTTTTCTATTATGTCTAATGACACATTGACAGGTGACAAAGTTGTCAAGGTGAAAACAGATGCTAGTCTATGATAAAATGTTAAATAAGATGAAACCATTTTAAAAACCAATGGAATATGTCTAAGCATTTAGTACATGTTTTTTCTTGATAAATTCTCCCCTGGAATAATTGTAATTAATAAAAGTTTTCTGTTCAAGATCCTACTCATTTCTCAATGGACAACCATTCGTGATATTTGCTTTTCTATTAGATTAAATGTATGTATTTTTGCAAATATAGTTGATATATTATTGATCAATTCGAAAAAGGTTGCTTTTTATATTTATGTTGGTGTGCAGCTTTTCAGTGCATCAAGATTCTCACTATACGTTAATTGGAGATTTGTTACAAACTAGTCTTTCCATAACATAAGGAATAGCAAGTTTTCTATGTCCCACTTAAACAATGTTTTATAACTGTTATGCTAGGGAGATATTTGCAAAAAATTCTCAGACTAGGTAGCAGGGAGCCTCGTCACCAGGCATGTAGACAAAAGTTCCTTTGTAAACATGGTGCTTAGACTCTAGGCACCATGTTTACAAAGGAACTTTTGTCTACATGCCTGGAGCTACCACTAGGCCCTAGAGGTTATACTTTTAATGAAGAATACATAACTAGAAGCGACAATACTTGCCACTCCACTATGGAATTGCCCTCCATTAACTGTTACAACCAATTGTCTACTTGGTGGGGGTATGGAGGACACTTAACGAGGTGATGGTATCCAAGAACCAATGATGTGCCAGGGATTGTGTTGTCCATCTCACCTGGATGTGGAAAAAATGTTGGACTGAATAACCTGGGTACTGTCACGGGTGGCGGTACGGAAACCGGGACCCCTGAGTGCCTGATTATAAGTGGGAGTCTTCAGCGTGGAAATGGACTATCAGGGCCGGGTGCAGGGTAACCACACGCCCTCTGGTGTTGAGCACCAGCATTTGCGCGGCCACATACCAGAACCCTGATGCAGCTACAGCGGATCCCAGGAACTAGGTAATATGGAAATTAAGCAGACCTCCCAGGAGCTTAATAGGGAGGCTCCGCAGCAAGATTGTATCCAGTACTAGAAACAAGGCAAGACTAGAGATAGACACCAAACATGAAAACAAGACAGAACTAATAGAACCCAGAACCAGAGAAGGATAGTAAGTTAAACCCAGAACATATACACAAGACATGAGGAAAACATGAACATAACATGGCATGACTAGACAGGACTGTACATGGGCTGGGTACACAAACAAGACAACAAAAGTAAAACAAGAGGAGAAATAACTAAGTACTACATATGGAAATTATGGGGATTTAGTCACACTATATGATCATACATTGCATAAGCCTGCCAACAACGCCAATATACCCCATATCTGGCAGGTCCTACACTGCCTAATGTATGCTAAAATAACCACAGATTCAGAACACAATATAGCACTTACCTGCAAGAAAGGGCAGAAGCTTTGAGCAGCTGCCTGCAGGAACTCTGACACATAATGAATGACTGAAAACAAATGGGTGTGTCACATAAAACAAACATTTAAAGGAAATCTGGAGACTGGGAATCCCAGGGATGGGTTACAGGAATGAACGCAGAAATCCCAGCTTAAAGAAAACCAGAAATAGAATAGAAAACCAAAAACCAAGAAAAACTGAACAAGAATTGTAACAAGAGTACTGGATACCAGAAGCCAAAGCCAGACATCTCCGCAGAACATGGCATGATGTGACAGGTACAAGTCCTAAAATTTCATCAGTTTGGTTGTTCTTTTTGCCTCAGGGTTTACATATGATTACAACATCAAAGACTATAATTTCACTTGCATACCTTGTGCCAAATATTACCATAACACACATGCATACATTGACACATTCTCACAATTCCCACTACATCATATCTATTCACCAACTGCACTGCTTTCTTCATCCGCTATCATTCTTTGAGTCTCTTTGCACAATAGATATCCATTCAGATACAGGGATTTTGTCAATCTACTTATTTTGTCAATACTACTTGATAACAGGCACCCTGCTTGCCTCCTTGTGGGAGGAGGACTTTTAATATTTACTGATAATTAAGGGCACAAAATGATTTTTCAAGCACACAAATATAGCCAAAATACAAGAGGTCTCTCATAAAGCTTTGGTCTGGTATCATCAGATACCTGGGCCACAGAGATCTCAAATGTGTGTTGGTGATCCCTGGAGGGAGAAGATATCTTATTTAAAGGTGCTGAATTAATGGAAGCAAATTCAGATAGTTCTTTTCAACGTTTAAGATGACATTGCTGCCTTCAACCCTGGAGTGAAACTCCATCATACACATCTCTCAGGAATGCAAATCTATCAGGCATACAAAAAGCTCAGCAATGTTGAAGCTCCATAATTTCAGCTAAATCAAATAATTTCACTTTTTTGGCATATTGGATAATGAAAGTAAAATACATTAGATAATTTGAGATTTTGTCCACCTACATTATTGCTGCAAAGGAAAAGTAAACTCAGGCACTGTGATAATAGATGTAATTTATTTCTTTCACTGGAGCTACCACTCAAATGCATTAGTGCCTAAACAACCTGATCTCTTCTTTGACCTGCTTAACCAACCTCAGTGATCTTAACATTCTTCTCTCATTTTGACTACTTACAATGGGGAGGGCCGAGCACTATAGACTCCATAGCCACTATAGCTATTTTCATTTAATATACTTGTTTAGCCCCTTAAGGACCAAACTTCTGGAATAAAAGGGAATCATGACATCACACATGTCATGTGTCCTTATGGGGTTAATTAGGTCCATCAAAACTTTGAGCTCCAAGCTCATAAGACCCTTAATCTGGCACTGATTTCAGAGCTGGATTTTTTAAAAGCAGAATGCATTTTCACATCTCATGGCCAACCTCACCCTCATCAGTCCAAATAACCATCCCTTAGAATGCATGCATGTCCTTCATCAGTTTTGTCTTAGACAACACAAAATACATGGAAAATTAATTATTCAAACAACCATTCAGTGTGTATGAGCTCAGCATCTCCCACATATTGACATATTTAGTTATAAGATTTTTTTTAAATGTATTTTGATGCTATAATTACATATTTTTACACTTCCTTTAACAGTGGAAGTGAAAGCATAGCCCAAAAGACCCATAGCCTGTTTCAACTTTTTTTCCAAGTGTTGATGAGTTCTTAATGCAAGTAGCTTATTTCTTTAATTATAAAACATTTCATGAACCATTAGCCATATAACCAATTATAAATTAAATGTTAATGCACAGTCAATTTCAAAAGGCAAACCAGTAACCCTCTAAATTTTGTTCTTTTCTGTAAATGATTTCTGTTCCTGTATATTTAGAATTAGTTTTTATTTACTTGAAACTTAGTGAGAGAGATATGGAGATAGGTACCACTGCAAAAAAGAATATCCACAATGTGTGCATTACAAAAATGTATGCACAATTAATGTCATTTGGAGAGTTCTGGAGCCATAAAAAAACATTATTATCTTACACATGGGAAAGTTCACCATGTTTTCACAAGTTGAGAGCTGTATTTTGTCTTACCTATTTTCAGAGCTATGCTATTTATCAAACTGTTATTGTCTTACATACTACTGTAAAAGACTTTACAGTTGGGGGGGCGGAGCCTGGCAGCCATCCTGAATAGACGCCATCAAAGCTTGCTCCTCCAAAATCTACCACAATCTGCCAAAAATCGACAACATCAAGCCCCATCTACCCTCCAAAAACACCCAGCACCTACCAGCAAGCACCCCGCACCGTTTCATGCCTTTCTTTCAGGCACCCAAACAACCCAGACGCAAACTCAAAACTGCGGCCTACCGCGCCACTCCAGTCCTGGGTCTAGAGGCCTTCCTCGGCGGGATCTACCCGGAACTCCCTCCTCTCAACACGGCCGCAAGCAAAACAGAAATGGGCCGCCGCTCACAAAAACCCGCAACCGGCTACTGCACACAAGGTAGGGATATCGGGGAGATGCTCCTCCGGCCTACACACCCTGAACCGGCCCAGGCCGCTCAACTCCACGCCAGCAGCCTGACCTCCGACCCGCACGGAGAAGAGCCGAGCACAGCGGCGACCCCTCTGGCAGACCAAACACCACCACCAGAACCCCTAGATGATTCAGCCCCCACCACCAAAGGGGACTTAAAAGCACTATGGGCAAATATACAAAACTTACTAGCTGCCGATGTTGCAAGGGTTAAGGCAGACATATCACAAGTAACAGAACGTGTTGGAACGGCAGAGGCAGACATCAAAGTCGTTCAGGACGAGGTCTCCAGCCTTAAAGACACAGTCCAACAAATACAAATGGAACAACATGTCCTAGCTGCTCAACTCATGTCCCTTGAGGATAGACAACGCCAAACCCACATTAAAATCAGGGGAGTACCCACCACAGTCCCAACCGAGGAACTAGCACACTACGCGAGGCGACTCCTCGCCACGATCCTCCCTCAAGCTATCGCCAAGAAACTAGTCCTAGACGGGATCTACCGGGTCACAAGCACGGTACGAATCCCCCCCAGCACACCTAGAGATGTAATCCTGCGCTGCACGTCGATACAGGACAAGATACAGATAATGACAGCCCTGAAGGGTAAAACGCCTCTGGCCTTCGAGAGCTCTCAATTAACTTTCTTTCAGGACCTCACCAGAGCCACACTACTAAGGCGTAAAACATTCGGGCCAGTCACAGCCTCACTACGCGCTGCTGACATAGCCTATAGATGGGGACGCACTGGCTCACTGCTAGTACACCACAATGGGACTACCCATAACCTCACAACCCTGTCCGGAGCACCAGCCTTCCTATCTGCACTGGGACTGCAACCTTCGCATCTTAACCCCGCACCTGCAAGTCAAATAGAAAATCGGGAACCAGAAGACGATCTAACGCCGACCCAGATAACGAGAAACCGACAATCTACAAACACCTAACTATGTTCAAAGGCTGAGCCTAAAAACAACGCATATACCTCGGAAACAATTTCCGATGCGGACCAAGACTTTACCGATACTCGGTTGAGATCCCCTCTAGTGCCTACACCATTGCATAATCCATCCCATGCACCCCCCCTCCCCATGAGATGTATATGCACGTATTATTACTTTTTGTTTCCCTGTTAACACCAGTATAAATTTGTTCCTAAACACTACCACTATTTACATGAGGTACCCATGCACCCAACCATACCAAACAGACCTACGCAACAGACAAATTGATGGCACCCACCTTAGATACACCCCTCCGTCTCCCCGCCACCCCCAAGGTAAGGGGAATAGTCAAGATGCCACAGGCAGTACCCTGCAACGCGGAACCCCACACACACCTGCTCAAACACAAACTAGAACCTAACGGGGGCCCATAGACAGGTACTCACTGACATCTGACACCACAAGCCTGACCCAAACCTGTAACAAGCATGTATGCTCTTAGGCTCCCAAGTAAAGCCACACTTGGTAACCACGAGCATTCACAGACACCCAAACCTGGAGTATCCCAGGGAACTAACACACAACCCACCACACCTGTCTGCAACAGCACAACCCTGGGCGTGTCACCTAACTTGTCTACTATAAAAAAAAGTGCTTAGTTTAACTTGTATACCAATCTTATAAACCTGTATAATGTTTTCACATGCTTTGACACTGTATTTAGATCCATACTTGAGACTGCTTGTCACAGCTGTCGTGGCAAGACAAGCATGTATGTTATTAAGCCATGCACTAAGAAAATAAAGAATTAAAAAAAAAAAGACTTTACAGTTAAAGACTTCTCTTTTAAAGCAGATCTGTAATTTTCGCAAAGACCCCCAAAGGCAATATCTTCAGTTAGGTTCAGGTAACCAAGGGGTGCAGTGGGTTTTACTTACCTGTAGCTGTCCCTTGTGGCTACTGTCATCTTTTTTCTCTCTGACTTGTTTACCTCCTGATGCTTAATTTGCCAGTAACCACGTCAGTGCTGTACTCTCTTGCATGCACAAGAGTACAGCCCTGAGGTTCATGGATTATCCCATGAGCAGCAGGAGCCTCCATACTTGACATCTAGTGATGAGTGAGACCATCATTAGATGTATTTTAACAGTGAGAGACAGAATAACAAAACAAAAAAAAAATCCAGAAAAACACATGTCAAAATTGTTATAAATTGATTCATAATATGCGTGAAATAAGTATTTCATCCCCTATCAATCAGCAAGATTTCTGGCTCCATGGTGTCTTTTATACAGGTAACAAGCTGACATTAGGAGCACTCTTAAAGGGAGTGCTCCTAATATTAGGTAGTTACCTGTATAAAAGACACCTGTCCACAGAATCAATCAGATTCCAAATGGCCAAGACCAAAGAGCTGTCCAAGGACGTCAGGGATTGTAGACCTACACAAGGCTGGAATGGGCTACAAGACCATCGCCAAGCAGCTTGGTGAGAAGGTGACAACAGTTGGTTTGTTAGCAAATGGAAGAAACACAACATAATTGTCAGTCTCCATTGGTCTGGTGCTCCATGCAAGATCTTACCTCTTAGAGTTTCAATCATCATGAGAATGGTGAGGAATCAGCCCAGAACTACATAGGAGGATCTTGTTAATGATCTTGTTAATGATCTCAAGACAGCTGGGACCATAGTCACCAAGAAAACAATTGGTAACACACTACGCCATGAAAAGTGAAATCCTGCAGCACCTGCAAGGTCCCCTTGCTCAAGAAAGCACATGTCTGAAATTTGCCAATGAACATCTGAATGATTCAGAGGAGAACTGGGTGAAAGTGTTGTGGTCATATGAGATCAGAATCGAGCTCTTTGGCATCAACTCAACTCGCCATGTTTGGAGGAGGAGGAATGCTGTCAATGACTCCAAGAACACCATCCCCACTGTCAAATGTGTAGGTGGAAACATTATGCTTGGGGGGGGGGGTTTGCTAAGGGGACAGGATAACTACACCGCATAAAAGGGATGATGGGCGGGCCATGTACTGTCAAATCTTGGGTGATAACCTCCTTCCCTCAGCCAGGGCATTGAAAATGGGTCATGGATGGGTATTGCAGCATGACAATGACCCAAAACACACAGCCAAGGAAATAAAGGAGTGGCTCAAGAAGAAGCACATTAGGGTCCTGGAGTGGCCAGTCTCCAGACCTTAATCCCATAGAAAATCTGTGGAAGGAGCTGAAAGCTCAAGTTGCCAAACATCAGGCTCGAAACCTTAATGACTGGAAGAGGATCTGCAAAGAGGAGTGGGACAAATTCCCTCCTGAGATGTGTGCAAACTTGGTGGACAACTACCAGAATCTGTGATTGCCAACAAGGGTTTTGCCACCAAGTACTAAGTCGAAGGGGTCAAATACTTATTTCACTCATTGACATGCAAATCAATTTATAACTTTTTTGACATGCGCTTTTCTGGATTTTGTTTTTGTTATTCTGTCTCTCACTGTTAAAATACACCTTCCATTAAAATTATAGACTGATCATTTCTTTGTCAGTTGGCAAATGTTCAAAATCAGCAGGGGATCAAATACTTTTTTCCCCTCACTGTACCTTGTATCCCTTGCTGCTGTGCTATCTTTGCGATAGGACACGCCTCCTTGGCTAAGATCATTAGTCTTGATGATCTCAGCCAATTCAATGTTTTCCAATAGAAAACTATTGGGAGGCTAGTGAGCATCTAATTTAAATAGGCGAGATTAACCTGGCTATTTCAACAGATGCACCTCTAGTGACTGTTGGTGTGACAGCCACTAGAGGCATGTTAACCCTGCAATGTACATTTTGTCATTCCTGCAGAATCCCAGTGTTTTTAGTTGCAGAGTTAAAACAGCAGGGGCGTGCCACCCAGACTACTTCAGTGAGATGAAGTTGTTTGGGTGCCTGTGGTATCGCTTTATCACTAAAAGTAGAGGTTTAAATGTAATATCATTACTCTAACCTGCTCTGAAATTTTTGCTTGGCTGAGAAAAGTAACTATACCAAAGTTAAAATCTTTGCCAACCATCCACAATAGCTCCATGTGCACCAATAATAAGTGCCCACATATGATGGCAGTGAAAAAGGTAGCACTGAATTGTCCTAGATCCTTGGCAGGCTAAACACTTAACAGCAGGAGAGATTTGCCATAGCTTCCAGGAATGAGAAAAGAATGAAAACAGATATATTTTTAGAGTGCTGAAATTATGATTTTTCAATTAAAAAAATATGTTAGAAATATAAAAGGTATTGTTGCACAATTAGTAAAGCATTCATTGCTCAGTAAATAATTATCAGAAACAGCTTATTTTACAATAAAGAATGCAAAGCACTATTAAATATACCAGAAAGCGATGGAAACTCAATTTGTGCTTTAATCATAAGGAACATGTCTACATCTATAAGAATTAATCATAAATCCATCTAAGCAGTTCTGCTCAATAGCCTAATCAATGACACACTTTGTAAACTAGAGCTGTTGGCAAGTAAGCTTTTCTAAACATATGAAAGTATCATGTAGATGAAATGTAAATACCCTTGCATTTTTTCTGACAAGGTTAGAAAACAGTTTCAGGGTTTGAATGACCTTTATTGTTTGTCCTTTGCAGTACAAACTACAAACAGCTGTATGCTAAGTAGCACTATATTTAATATCTTAGAAGATCATAGCATTGCTAGGAAAATGAAAACACCTATTTAATTTTTAAATAATGTTTTTTTTTTTTCTGTAAGTACCGTATATACTCGTGTATAAGTCGATCTCGTGTATAAGTCGAGTGCAGTTTTGTGACCAACAATTGTGAAATATGCTATGTCTCGTGGATAAGTCGAGGGTAAAACTTGGGGCTATGAAATTCTGTGATTTTTATAATTTTGTCAGATTTTACCTAGGTAAGATCCTGGAACAATCAAACATGTCAGCTAAAAACTGGATTAAAAAAATCAGCAGTCATGAACAAGAACATTTAATTTATTAACTGTAACAAATTCCTTAAACTTATTACATGGACTTTTTATTTATGCCCTCCAAAATAGCACAAACATTGTTTGTCCTATACAAATCCTTCAAACTCTGACTCTTCATCGTCAGAATGTCCGAATAAATCACAACATTGTTCTTCGGTGATGCCATCAGCGTAAACGTCGTCTTCGCTGTCGTCATCTGTTGAATTGGTATATGAAGCCGATTCATCTTCCTCTTTATAGATTGCGTCGTCCTCTGATCCATCCATTGCGTTACTAATTCCGCATTTCAGGAACGACTTCTTGATCATTTCTGGTGATATTGAATCCCAAGCATCCTTTACCCATTTCGTTATCAAATCAATGTCTGGTTTCATCAAGTTTCCTCCTTTCGTTAACTTTTCTTGACCAGAACACATCCATTGTTGCCACATATTGCGCAATCGGTCCTTGAAAGGCTTGTTGAGACAGACATCCAATGGCTGGAGCATTGATGTTAGGCCGCCTGGAATCACTGCTAACGTGGTTGCCCTTTTCTTTGCTTCGTCCTTCACATCCTCTGTTATATGCGCACGGAACATATCCCACACCAATAACGATGGACATTTTCTTAGCGCTGCGCCTGGTCGCCTGCCCCACACATTGCGCAGCCACAACTTTGTACCCTCCTCATCCATCCAGCCTTTAGGGTGAACACAAACAGTTACTCCTGCCGGAATTTTTAAGTTCTTTGGCATTGTTTTCCTCTTGAATATTATTACCGGGCGCAGTTTAGTGCCATCTGCCAGGCAAGACAGTACAACAGTGAAATGTGACTTTTCATGACCGGTTATTTTTATAAGTACAGTTTTTTCTCCAACGCTTGCTACAGTTCGATTGCCAGGCATATCAAATGTCATTGGAGTTTTGTCCATATTACCAATGTTATTCAGAGCAAAAGCATTCTTTTTTCTCTGTTTGATAATGAATTTGTGGAATGACATGACCTTTTCGTCCAGCTCTTTAGGCAGCTTTTGAGCGATTTTTGTTCGCTGACGAAGACACAATCCATATTGGTTCATGAATCGTGTGCACCAACCAGACGATGCTCTAAATTGTGCCATACCTTCAGTCGCCAAATATTTTTCTTCTGCAATCTGAAGTGCTCGTATTCGAATGCTCGAGCGAGTCACAACATATCCATTTTGTCTACATTCCATTATCCAGTCATTCAAATCCTTTTCCATTCCATCAAAAGGTGTAGCTTTGAAACGTAATGCTTTCTTCAACTTCGGCATGGCTTGCAATTTAGCCTCATTTTTTCTCCAATCTCTTACAGGTTTTTCGCTGATGCTAAACTCTCTTGCAGCTACGCTATTATTGGCTTCCTTTGCACGTTCAATAACTTTCAATTTAAGCGCAGCAGTGTAAAAAGCTCTAGTTTTCTTTGCAAAACTAATTTTTCTGAAGACAACAAACAAGAGTAAATAGTCAATCAAGTTCCCTTATATGGTGTACCAGTATGTTTCTTTCTCCCCCTCACTGCTCCTATGTGTCCATTTCTCCCCAATCTCTATCTTCCCCCTCTGTCTCTTTTTCCCTCCCCCTGTGTCTCTCTCTTGCCTCTGTTTCATTATCCCCTATCCCCTGTGTGTCGCTCTTCCCCTCCCTTATGTGTGTCTCTCTTCCCCCTCTGTCTCTTTCTCCCCCCCGCCCCTTGTGTGTGTCTATTCTCTTTCTCCCGAGGCTGACCTTGCACGTGAGAGACTGGTAATATAACACAAATGTCTCTCTATCATGCTCCCTCGCGGTACCCACAATTCCCAGCATGGACACATCACGGAGTAAACACTACTCTATGATGTGGCTATGCTGGGCATTGTGGGAGCCGCGAGGGAGCATCATAGTTTTGTCTGCTCCCTCCTTCAGTTCATGCTTTCTGACAGCTGCACTGCTAGGGTGAACCATGCTGCCCTGACAGTGTTTGAGCCCATAGTGTGCAGGGCAACATAGTACACCTCAACAGCGAGGGACCCTACACTATAAGGCCAGGAATACATTTGTGTTCCTGACCCTATACTGTTCCTTTAATATATACACACATGCACTCACTGGCATATACACAAATGCACGCATTGACTCTTGACACACACTCACTGACAGAAACACACATTCACTGACATAAACACATACACACACTGACAGAAACACTCACTGACGGAAACACACACATTCACTGACAGAAACACTCACTGACAGAAACACACACACTCACTGACAGAAACACTCACTGACCGAAACACACACACTCACTGACAGAAACACACACACTCACTGACAGAAACACACACACACACTCACTGGCAGAAACACACACACTCACTGACAGAAACACACACACACATTCACTGACAGAAACACTCACTGACAGAAACACACATTCACTTACAGAAACACTCAATGACAGAAACACACACACTCACTGACAGAAACACACACACATTCACTGCCAGAAACACATACACACCCTGACAGAAACACTCAATGACAGAAACACACACATTCACTGACAGAAACACTCAATGACAGAAACACACACACTCAATGACAGAAACACACACACTCACTGACAGAAACACACACACTCACTGACTGAAACACACATTCACTGACAGAAACACACACACTCACTGACAGAAACACACACACTCGCTGACAGAAACACACACACTCGCTGACAGAAACACACACATTCACTGACAAAAATACACACATTCACTGACAAACACATACACACTGACAGAAACACAAAAATTCACTGACAGAAACACAAAAGTTCACTGACAGAAACACACACATTCACTGACAGAAACACACACATTCACTGACAGAAACACATACACACACTGACAAACACATACATTCACTGACAGAAACACTCACTGACAGAAACACATACACACTGACATACACACTCACTGACAGAAACACACACACACACTCATTTGCAGAAACACACACTGACAAACAAACATACACACTGACACAAACTCACTTATAAACACTTTTTTTGTATACATTAAACAAATGTGTGTACCAGTGGCCAGCCTTCTCTATTTAGAACACTTAGAACACTTGGCTGCTGGGATATGATGTCATGTATCCCAGCAGCCCTTA
Source organism: Pelobates fuscus (assembly GCF_036172605.1). Taxonomy (NCBI): domain Eukaryota; kingdom Metazoa; phylum Chordata; class Amphibia; order Anura; family Pelobatidae; genus Pelobates; species Pelobates fuscus. The sequence continues at coordinate 233,970,706 of NC_086321.1, read as the reverse complement.
ACATAATGTGAGCTGATTGGCTGCAGCTCACGTTCCCTCATTTGGCCGGCACATCTGGAGGGGTAAGAGAGTGACCGGCGGGAGAGTGGTTTTATGTGCTCCTGCCGGTCCGACGAATATAAATGTCCAGCCCCCCTCCCTCTCCCTCCTGCTACCCTGAAAAGCCCGCCGCCGCCGCCCTCCTCCTTCAGTTTGTGATTTCTGACAGATGCAGTCAGAAAGTACAAAAGTGATTATGCCGCCGGACCGGCTAGGCGGCCGCCTGGTCCAGCTGCACCACTTTGATGCGGCCATCCCCCCTTACACCCGTGTATAAGTCGAGCCTGCAAGATAACATTAAGTTTGCAGGAAAAATTTCTCGACCTATACACGGGTATATACGGTAGTGTTGCTGATACTATGGGGGAGAGTTATCAAACAGCCATTTTGTTAATATTGGTACAAAAGTATAAAAGAGGAGTAGTCACCAATTGAATGTTCTTGCTGCTTCCACTAGTTTCCATGGTTACTGCCCCACTTTTAGTACTTTGCAACTTTTTTTGGAACACAACAAACCTGTCAATTTCTAAGGTCTTGCATATGTCACTAATACCCTTGAAACAGACATATCTTGTGTGTGTTCGGTAGCTGTAAGGTGCAGGGGAGGTGAGTTTTACTTATCTCCGGCAGTCTCTCGTAGCCGCCATTTTCATACTGCAGGTCTCTTCGGCTCTTGGGGCTTCAGCTGCCAGAAACCACGTCAGTCTTCACGTATGCGTGACATTACAACGCTGAGGTCTCTCGTAGCTGCCATTTTCATACTGCAGGTCTCTTCGGCTCTTGGGGCTTCAGCTGCCAGAAACCACATCAGTCTTCACATATGCGTGACATTACAACACTGAGGTCTATGGAGGATCCTGTGAGACCATGGGGTCCTCGATGGACTAAGCATGAATCGCAAAGCTGTCATTTGGGACGACTGCTGTGATCGGACAAAACTTTTGTCAACCTCAGGCTTTACCATAAGACAAAGTACTCCCTTTACTCCCATAAGACAAACTACTTTGCCTTATGATACCTTTGGATCGTGTTGGAATTTCAGTGAAAAAGATTATATGAAATACTGAAATATAACATATCCACTTTAAAAAATGTAGTTCTCAATATTATAACACATAAAGTGCATTCCAAGGGTGTTAAAATATTTGGTGACAAACAATGTTAGCATATGAATTGCAGGCAAGTCTCCAAATAAAAAATAAAAGCAGTATTTAATTTGATTCTTGTATAACTTTCTTTCTTCAGGCGCCCCTGCTGGCTGCCACACTTTTCTCAGGCTCCTGACCTCTCCAGGAATTATCTTAATTTTAGCTTCCTTACACTCATAATTCGTCACAAATATTTCAAGGATCAATATTGACTCCACATGTCACACAACTGGATTTACCAAAATTCAATGGATGGCTTTACTAAACTGAGATACACAACGGATTGAAAAATACTTCCACCGGACCATCTTACTACTAGGAAGAGATACCTTCAGCTGAACACCACAAACAAGGTACATTTAAACCAAAAAAAAACGACTCACCTCCATGTGTAAATTGGGTTTTGGATTTGATCATCCATTCAGCAATGTTCAGATCTCATTTCTAAACATCAAGAAAACGAATTGATAAAAACTATTTCACTAAAACGCATTGGTTTTGAACTCCTGTAATCTGACCTGCATGCATCCTCTCTTATCTGTTGCAGTATGAAGTGCAAAATCTCACACCTCACTTTGGCCTGAATCCTACAAGGTAATGTAATCAGCCCCCACCGCTAACATCCTTACAAAAACTAGAAGCTATTTTAACTCCTTCACTGCTGAGGGAATGATCACCTATACTCCCTCATACCTGTATTCCCGAAGACCCCAAAAAGTGGTCGCTGCACTCAATTCCTTGCTAGTGGTTACCCTAAAATCACCTGGCATCTTCAAAGGGACTGACAGGGGCTGTCGTGGAGGAAAATAAAAACTTAAAGTTCAATCTCCTGACGCTATCACAGCTGCTCCAACACCCTGTCTACCTACAAGCCCAATTAAAGTGATTTAAACTAGAAGCCACAAAAACAGCACTATCAAATCAAGGAAACCACTTTGTGTTTTCCCCATAAGAAGACACATTATTTCAAAAGTACAGAGCAAAAACTCAGAATCCCAAGACTGTCCTATCAGATCAATCCTGTGCAATGCCAGATCAATAAGAACCAATACAGCTATTATTGCCGACCTTATTGAAACATGCAAATTAGCATGCATTACTGAATCATGGCTAGATGAAAATGCGGGGCCTATTCTATAGGCAGCTATTCCAGGCAATTACACGGTGTTCCACTGCCTGAGACAAGATCACAAGGGAGGGGAAGTTATGATCTGTGTGAAATCATCTTTAAATCCCAGACCAATATCAGTCCACAAGGCCAATCTTTTGAATGCGTAGCTGCCAGCCTCTCAATAGATAGATGATTCCGGATACTGTTAATATACAGACCCCCAGGAGATGGGATTTCTTCAGGAACTCTCGGACCTTTTGGCTGGCTTAATCCTTGAACACCCCAGATGGCTTATGTTGGGAGACTTCAGCACTTGGATTGATGACACCCTATCTCCTCAGCTTGATTGAATTCACTTGGCTTAACACAAATCATCGCCACTTCCACCCACAGAATAGGTCATACACTTGATCTAGTGTTCCAGTCTGGACTAGAAGTGTCACCAGTAACTGTAAATCCAGTTGTTTGGTCAGACCACCACTACATTCTCTTCTCCATTGTATCACAATCAGCCAGACCCCATCCTCAGAACCTGGTCAAAAACCATTTATTAAAAGAGGTGACGCCATTGGATGTAACATCACATATGGATCTAAGTGAACTAATGGGCACCTAGGTAGATCCCAGATCCTTAGTCCTACTCTACAACAAAACCATGAGAGGTACCCTGGAAAGCATTGCACCGACATGCGTACGCACTGCCAAAACCCATAACAATGCAGCGTGGTTTGATAGCACCATCAGAGAAATGAAGAGAACAGGCTGTAAACTCGAGAGAAAGTGGCACAGGACACATGATCCAGAGGGTAAAGCCAATCTTACCAAACATCTAAACGAATATCAATTCAAGATGTCTTCATGTTTATCACACGAAATAGCACTCTCTTAGAATAGACCCAGTCAACATCTGTGGTCTAGGAGGCACAGTTCTTAACTAGTTTAAATCTTCCCTCACTGGTAGATCACAGGGAGTAACATCAGGATCAAGCTCATTAGGGACATCATTAGGCGACATGGCCTAAGCTATCATTGTTACACTGATGACACACAACTCTACTTCTCCTTTGATCCAGATACCACAGACCCAACATGCCGCATCAACAGTTGATTAGCAGATTAGCAGACCTCATAAAATGGATGATTGCTAGTTGGCTTAAAGTGAACCCGGGCAAGAGTAACAGAGTTACTCTTGGTGAGGGAACCCTGGGCAACAAAAATATCCCATGATCAGCCAACTGGCCTGGAGCTTGGAGGCTCTGAACTCATCAGTTCATCAAAGGTACAAAACCTTGGTGTGCTGATTGACTCTGGACTATCATTTAAACCACAGATTTCCTCCGTAATAAAATCTGCTTACTTTCATCTGAAAAACATAGCCAGGATACAATATTTAATTCCACCGGATGATATGCCAACATTAATCCATGCATTTGTATCCTCTCGGCTACATTTGCTGCAATGTACTTTACTTGGGCCTCCCAGAAAAAGAACTGCATCACCTTCAGACTGTACAAAATGCAGCAGCCAGACTACTCACCAATCAAACTCGCTCCTGCCACATAACACCTGTTCTCCACTCCTTGCATTGGCTTCCAAATAAATGGTGAACATATTTTAAAATTGGCCTGTTAACCTTCAAAGCCTTAAGCAATCAAGGCCCATAGTACCTGAAGGAGCTCCTGACACCCTACATTCCATCCCATTCACTTTGGTCAGCCAGCAAATCCCTCCTGTCGGTGACAAGAATAAAGACAGACTTGGGTTCCAGGGCATTCAGCCACGCTACCCCTACCTTCTGGAACTCTTTACAGTGCGCATTTAGAGAGGCACAGTCCTTACAGACTTTTTTTTAAAAAGCTAAAGACCCACCTCTTCCACCATGCAATGAATCCGCTCAGCTGACCTTCAGAAACTCCTAACTTTTATGTCTTTATGTTTGTATACTTGTAAAATGCTTTGAGTCTCACAGGGAGAAAAGCACTATAAAAATCTAAAATTATTATTATTAGTATATTATTATTATTATTATTATTATAACACTGTCCTTTTAGTGACAGTGCTATGGGTGACATATACAATTTTATTATTATATATTGTTGAAGTTAATTTGCATATGTTTCTGTGCATGCGTTTCTAACTCGGTTCCCAGTATGACACGTCCTCTGGAAACCCCCCATCTGTTTACAAATGCATTTTCAGAAATTGTAATTCTGATTATAACCAAACTGGGTCCAACCCTGTATTATCCCAAGACTCCCCTTTGTGTCTCATCTCTTATGTGCTCCTACCTGACCTTGAAAAGTCTCAATATACTGTCTCCTGAATGCTCTAGGTCAATTGATTATCTGTCCTAGATTCTTCATTCAATATGAGTTGCACATTTTTGTGGTGCAAAACCTCATAATTATTAGACTCTAAAGCAGTGGCAGAACTAATATAGAGAGGGCCCTGGTGCAAGACATTTTTTTTGACCTCTAGCAAACTAGCAAGTGAGTATCCTCCTTCTCGTGCAGGCATTACACTGCACCACCACTGCAATCTTTTGTGGCCAGCCCCAGCAACCACCACACAGCAGACCAGCCCTTGTTTGTGCAAGCAATGTCAGCTGCCTAGTGCTCCTGCTTCTATTTCACCCTGTGTTTCCCTAAGACTAGCCATGTCCCAACCTTTGTTTAGCTATATCCATTAGATGGCCCTAAGTGCATAAGCCATCCAATGGCCCCCTCATTGGATATTACCAAAGCTGCACAGACACATGAACCCAATTAATCAATTTAAAATGGGAGCAACTAGTAAGATGAAGAGTATCTTATCTATATGCAGAGGCCCTAGTTCAGTTACTGCATACTCTTTGTGACAAATATGCAGTTTCCATTTTGAGATTTTACTAAGGTGTATAATATTCATCAGCTTGAAAAGACTTGCAGTATTATATGTGTTTACACTTTTCACAGCTGTCTTTTCTACTTTGCATATAAGTAAGTTTAAGTAATAAAACACTTGCTTCAATATAATTACTTAGCAGTAGCACAGTGAACAAATAAAATGTTTCTCTATGGCTGCTTGTGACCTTCGTATAACATAAATTACAGAATATATAATATAATTATATGCAATGTTGCTCAATTGTAAGGTGAGAAATGATTCCAGTCAGGTTCCAAAAGGCACTGATTTCCAATCTGTTTCTGAACTGGGTTCCCAGAAGGATAATGAAAATAATTTGCCACCACAGTATATTTTATTTTAAAATCTCCATAATATTTTTGACAATTTAAACATAAAAACCGAATGGTGCAGGCATAATTTTCACATAATTAAAAGAAGTGCTTTTATATCTAAGCTAACTTAAATATATGTTTTCTGTCAATGAGAGGATAGTTATGTTCTTTAGATGTGCTTCCATGTTTGCACTCACTCACTTGCAATTGGGCAGTTCTAACCTCTATCTTTATAGTAGTAGAGGGTCCATGGTTACTGCTTGGTGTCCCAGAATAACACTGCTGCAGTCCTATCCAGTGCTGTCCATCTGGAACTCTGCATAGCTAATTTAGGGAACGAGACCTTCTAATCTGATAACAGCACTACTACTGGGGCCATGGTGAGTAGGTCAAAATCACCCTCTCAGGTAAAACAGACTGTGTCGGCCTAACCCCATTACAGATGTAGATCAGTCCCTCAGGAAAGTGCATTATTAACAAAAGGAATAGAGATTTTACTAGTCTGTTTCTACATCCATCAATGATTTGATCAGAAGATTCTACACGAGACCTCTACTCTATAGTATATTTCATTTTGGAAAGGATTCCATAGTTCACATTTCAAAAAGACCATTATATTCTTTCTTTAGATATTTACCATTAATGGGTCTGAAAAATGTTCAGATTCTCATTGCACTCTCAGAGTGGATTTTCTTTTTTTTTAATATAGCTAATCTAACTCCGTCTTCACATGAAGAGTGCTTTATCAAAATTCTGCTCAATCATATTTCTTTATGATAGCAATATTGTTGAGAAGAATTTTATTGAAGCATTCTTATTTCTCAAATAAAGCATTAAGATTTGATGGAAAACAGAGAGCAAAATGTAATAATTGAATGATCGTGTTGCAATTCTAAAGATCTTCTGAAGCCATTGATTCTTTAATGCTGCTACTGTGACTGAACACATGAAAAACACCGACTTATAGGTACACAAAAGGGTGATGGACAGCCTCCATGCCAGCCCCCAAAGCAGATGACAATGCAGAGAGTGCTGCTGCACAGTGCTGGCACATCTCAAGCTACCTGAGGACAGTTCCCTGGTGTCCCCAGATGTGAGTCAAAGACAATCAGGACATCGGCCGAGGACCCTAAAATATAGACTGTTCCACTGAAATCTGGATAATTGTGAGAGACGTGGTCCTGTATATTCTGTCCTTCTATGATGTGTCCATATGGCTATGTTGGTGAGAACTGTCACTTTCACATAATAATTATCATGCTATAAAAAGTATACTTTTATACTTTTTCATCAATTTTACTCCCACCCCTACTAATAGTAAATGGTAACAGCTTGATCATATGTGTGGGGGAGATATATTTTTTTATTTTTCGTAGGTTAGTACTTACACAAAATGTAAATCGATATTCAATAACTCCCTATATTTAAAGGACAGTTATGGTAATTGCAAATGTAGATGTTGAGCTAGCAGATCCTATTTGAGCCATGTGCAAGGTCATATTGCCTACAATGAAAGTAAATTTGAAATGTGTCACGGTATATTAAAAGAAACTGCAATGCTGTTCATTTGGATATGAACACATTAATTTATTCAAGGAATCATGTTTTTGCGGGGCAGTTTTTGCTTGAAAAAATTGGCTAATTGATTTACAACTGAATAATTTCACATGTAATGATAGTATCCTTAAGGCATAAACAGCTTGGGTTATAGAATGTACTGCAATAAAGTCAGAGCATGCTCCAAAATTAACTTAACGCACCTCTAACTTAGATTATCTGTCTGTAGGTCAACCGTTTATTGCCTATATTATATGTTGTAAATCATTAAGGGAGACAAGTACTAGCACTTAGCTACCAAAGACAAATAAAAAAAAGTATAAAAATACATTTTAAATAAAATATGATAGATTCAGCTATTGATTATTATTTTTTTTTGAATACGTAGTAGCAGGCGTATCTCTCTTGCAACCCTAGAAAATAGATGTCTAACCAAAGATAAAATTATAGAAATAGAACTGTTGTGCCATTAGCTATTTCATAGTTGGTGTTAAAGTTTGCCAATTCCAGTTGGTGGGACCACTCATAAGGTTCCAATAGCCATATGATGCCATTCAAGCTATGTAGGGCACCCTTCTCAGTATTTTTCCAATAGCGGAATTAACCTATTTATTGTCACAGAGGGAGATACTCTCTTAAGAGGTACTGAATGGATGGTGAGAGAATAAATTAATTCTGTGAGACCTCAGCATGTAACTAGAGAGAACATATCTGTTCTCTCACTCCAAGAGATGATCGTCTGTCTCAACTTTTTTTTAAAATTTGTGAAATTAAATAAGCTAAAGGTCTTTATGACTCCACTGTTAACCACGAGAGGCTTGGTGAATAGCCTCTAAACTTCCTCCACTCTATGATTAGTGGAGCAAAGCATATTAACTGGGTATACATTTGAGCGGGCAAGCTTTGCAGGGGTGAGCTATGTCTGGTAATGTAGTGTGAGTGGATTGCTTGGCAACAAGATCAGGAAAGTTAAATTAGTTTCTAGTCAAAAAAGTATTGCCTAGTAGTTAGGAACTTTGTTTCATGCTGTAGTGTAAGATTTTGACTAGTGATCTTATCTTTCAGATATACTTTATGAAATGAATAAATATGACATGCATAATAGTACCTTTTCATCTGTTGGTTCAGTTAAAGGTATACTATAGTGCCAGGAATACAAAACTGGTAAATAAAGGGTTAAAAATCCCTTTATTTACTTACCTGATCCCAGTACCAATGTCCATCGGCTCTGGGTTGATGCTCAGCCCCCTCAGACGTCCCGTGACGAGCAAGGCGTGGCAAATGCTGCGCATGCAGCAAATGCTGCACATGCATTAGACCTCCCCAAAGGAAAGTATTGAGTCAATGCTTTCCTATGGGGATAAATGTGATCCTGGGTGTCCTCATGCATAGCGTGAGGACGTCCAGCATCAGATACCGTACCAAAGATCCGTTTTATTCCAGCCCCCTAGTGGTTGTATGGTAGACAGCCACTAGAGGCTGACTTAGTGTTGCAATGTAAACATTGCAGTTTCTATGGAACTGCAATGTTTAACATTGCAGCACTAGGTGCACAAGGGACACTATAGTCCCAGACAACTTTAATGAGCTGATGTGGTCTGGGTGCCTACAGTGTCCCTTTAACAACTGATTCATTTGTTACTTCCTTGTTCTTTTTATTCTCATAGTAAAATTGTAAAGTGCTGATAAACACAACTTATATAAATAATATTTACTATAAATAAAGCAAAAACTTCTATTCATTATATTAATTAGTGTTACTTGCCTAAGTCTTACACTATCCTTGAACTGTATTGTTCCTTATGGGATGAATCATGATCCTTTTGATTTGTAGCTAATGTGATCCTGGTGTGGTTATATTATTTGGGTCTTAAAATGATAATGAATATTGGAACTGCAATATTGTAATAGAGTGTGTGTGTGTGTGTGTGTGTGTGTGTGTGTGTGTGTGTGTGTGTGTATATATATATATATATATGTGTGTGAAATGTGCCAACAGGATTTATTAAGTTGGTCTGTCAATTACTAACTAGGTTTAGAGCTACAAAATATTACAATTGTGCTCTGTGGTATAACCAGTTACAGTTTATAGAAAACTGATTTCGAACAAATAGCAACTTTCCATTGCTTTCTACCAACCTTTCTAGTATCATAAAAGGCCACCGGACACATTGTTCTCTCTTTTGAAAAGATTGTTCCCTACAGAATAAATGCTTTCAGAGCTCTGTAGGGTTCATTATCGCCACAGTGCCTTCTAACCATCCAACATTTGAAAGCAGCATTTGTATTCAATCCCAAACCTCCTTTTTAGTATTGAAACATGCTGTCATGGTGCTATAAGCCTGGCCAAATTTTTCATTAACCCTAGCTGCCAAGGGGCTCATGAAATCTGTTGTTTTTATGACACATTGATGTTGTTTAATGAAGTGTGATGGCTGCAGCAAGCATCATCAAATCATAGGTTGAAAAAAAATATCAGGATTCTCAAACCATGAAAAGATTTTCTTAGAGGTAAATGAGGCATTAACACTGTTTTTTTCACAAACAAGGTGAGTTCAATGGGGGCAAACCAGGATGGACTTGGATCAAGTGCTAACAATAACATTCTATCATTTGTGGCTGTTCTATTAAATAATCATTCCAGTTTGCACTTGCGCTAACCCTCTTAAGGAAAAATGCGATTTCATGCAATCAACACAATGTGGTACCTCTAAATTTCATGCCAGTATTAAATGATCTGCTTATTGGGCATCTGAAATATTATACTTTATACAATGCTACCATTTTAAGTAAGCAGGGCATATTTTTGGAATGGCATTCTAAGCAACAAAACATCTGCAGTGCATTGCCATTAGTCTGAGGATGATATCTCCTGGTTTTCCTTTAAAAGGTTTTGGAATGGTATAACAAAACAATGGATCTCTTCCTGACCCACAGCCTGCTAATCTATCTATGGCACTTAAAACATTTTTATTGCCATCCAAAGTTGAACACATTTACATAGGATTATCAGTGTGGCATATATGATTTTTGCAAAATATGAACAAAGTATAATCTTGACAAAGTGTAAAAGTGTAGCCTTAAAGACATAACCACATTCAATAGTTCCAAAACAAATGTGAAATAAACCAACATATTGTCTATGGTGCAATAAAATGCACTGTACAATTTCACAATTAAGTGCAAAATACAATGTAAATTATATTTGATGCTTTAAAAAACTAGTCAGGATTCTCTCAGGATTACCAAACAAAATACAGAGGATGCAGCTGGAGATCTACAATAATACAAAACAGTACAATAGCGTAATACAGTAAAAGGGCATGATTATAGGATTGTTATAGGATTGTTTTATTGTTGTTTATTAATATTGGATCCCTAATGAAGGCTAATGAAGGCTCAGTGGGAGACCAACATTTGATTTTATTTTGGATACATATATTTTATATACATATGATATTGAATAAAGCAGATTATATTTCCTACTATTTTCTGAGCTCTACCTTCCATATTGAGGTGACATCACTAGAAGTGGAGAAGGAGTTCTGGATCAGCCCCCCTATCAATCTAAGGTGATTTTAAAAGTCTCCATCCTGTGAGTGTAATTGAGCACAGCGCACATAAACTACACTTTTACTGTATTACGCTATTGTACTGTTTTGTAATCTTGTAGATCTCCAGCTGCATCCTCTGTATTTTGTTTAGCGATTTTTTATATATAGGATGTAGTCTGGAATATCCTGAGAGGAAGCTGTGATATATTTATATAAGATAAGTTTGTCATACACTAACATAGATTGGTGTGGGTGAATATTTGCCAGATATACTCTCAGGATAAGTATATAAAGAGTGGATCATATCACGAGAAGAGCATAAAAAGAAAGAATTTTCATAGTGCAGTTATTAACCTAAAAAAACCAAAAAGCAACAAAATAAACACACAAGAATATATACACAAAAAAGATTTGTGCTATATGCACATTGCCCACCAAAGGGGTACTTCTCCTGCAAACATATACTATTCCCAGGATCTATGCAGTAGTAGCAATCAGCTAGTAAGGCACAGTTCATTCGCTGCATTTCATTCATCTTTTGGTTCACTCAACGAGTTTTGTCCTTGTTCAGGACTTTTTCAAGAGCTGTCAATATTTGATTTTGGATTATCAGTGTGGTTACATGGCGTGCAGGCTATGGGCTCTGGGCAGAGATACCATCAAACTACTCCAAAACACTATGTAGAAAACCAAGGGATGGTACTCACAGACTCATAGTATCATAACCACTACAATGACCTGTGGTGAATATTGTTCTTATAGTGCTCTTCTAATGAACAGAATATGATAGTTTTAAGTGTACAGTAGTTTTTATCACAGTAATTTTTTGCATTGTACATGTAGGCATTATATACTACATGTACTGTTCCCATTGCATTACTAATGGGAAATGGTGTTTTTTACGTCAACACATAAGTGGGCAAGGGATCTTTTTTGACATCTATGGAGTATTACAGCAGAAGAAGATGAAAAGTCAATGTCAGACATCTCCAGATAAGAATCAGTAGAAAATCCACTGATAAAGGCAGTCATTTCATGATCATAACAGACGGATATCCAAAGAGTCAGAGCAGATGACGGTCCATTAGATAGCAATGCTGGTACAAATGAAACAATCAAGTGTAAACTCAAAATAAGCACTCAAGGTAAGCAGAGCAAGCGATTGGAGGCAGCTAGTTCCTAAAGAATGTAGTTTTTACAATACGTAGAATAATTTTTGGGTTCATTTTCCATCATGTGGAAGACTCACTGTAGGATCAATTTAGTTGTATTAAATATAACATATATATATACTCTTAGCCTCACCTTACACAGGCAAGACTATCACGTAAACCAAGACCAGTGGCGTACATACCAGGGTCGCAGGGGTCGCGGTTGCGACCGGGCCCGGCCCACCAGGGGGCCCGGCCGCCCCTGCGACCCTGTATGTACCCACTGGGCCAGCCTCTTCTCCTGGGGGGCCCTGAAGCCAGCCACCTCCGGGCCCCCCGAGGCTGGCCCTGCTTTTACCCGGCGGGCAGTCAGGCTGGCCAGTGCGCGAGGGAGCACTCTCCCCTGAGTGCTTCCTCTTCAGCTCCCTCGCGCACCGCACTGATACTGGAGCCGGAAGATGACGTCATCTTCCGGCGCCGGCATCCCTACGCGGCGCGCGAGGGAGCTGAAGAGGAAGCACTCAGGGGAGAGTACTCCCTCGCGCACCGGCCAGCCTGACTGCCCGCCTAGGAGCCCAGCAGCACCACTGGACCCCAGGGAATCCCCTCAGCACTCCAAAAGGTAGGGAGGCTGGGGGGATTAAAAAAAAAAATTGTGTGAGTGTGTGTGAGTGTTAGTGTGTGTGAGTGTTAGCATGTGTGAGTGTTAGTGTGTGTGAGTGAGTGTGTGTGTGTGTGAGTGTTAGTGTGTGTGAGTGTTAGTGTGTGTGAGTGTTAGTGTGTGTGAGTGTTAGTGTGTGTGAGTGAGTGTGTGTGTGAGTGTTAGTGTGTGTGAGTGTGTGTGAGTGTGTGTGTGAGTGTGAGTGTGTGTGTGTGAGTGTGTGTGTGAGTGTGTGTGTGTGAGTGTGTGTGTGTGTGTGTTAGTGTGTGTGTGTGTGAGTGAGTGAGTGTGTGTGTGAGTGTGTGTGTGAGTGAGTGTTAGTGTGTGTGTGAGTGAGTGTGAGTGTTGGTGTTTGTGTTAGAGTGTGTGTGTCTGCTAGTGAGTGTCAGTGAGTGTGTTACTGTGTGTGTCTGTTACTGAGTGTGTTTGTGTGTGTGTGTGTGTTAGTGAGTCTGTTTGATGTCGGTTAGTGAGTGTGTGTTTGTCAGTGAGAGTGTATGTTTTGTGAGTGTGTATGTATGTCTGCCGCTGAGTGTGTCTCTGTCAGTAAATGTGTGTGTATGTTAGCTAGTGTGTATGCATTTGTTCGTGAGAGTGTGTGTGTGTGTGTCTTCAGCACTTACCTTTCTCCAGCTCAGTGAGACAGCCACTAGAGGCTGGATTAATGCTCAGTGAAACATAACAGTTAAAAGTAGAGGGACCTGACACCCAGACCACTTAATTGAGCTGATGTGATCTGGGTGTCTGTAGTATTCCTTTAAGTGTGTCTGCATGCACTGGCGTAAATACCGCTGTCGCAGCCCTGCAACCCCTGCGACCAGGTGCCCGCCGCCATGTGTTGCTGCCCCGGCCCGCGCAGAGTAAGCGCGAGGGGGGGGGCCACGGATCAATTTTCGCACCGGGGCCCCATGGGTCATGTGTACGCCACTGACCAAGACCCTTTGATTTCTCATGCTCTCATAACCATTTCGCTGCCAGTGATAGCGTTTTTCTTTGTTATATATTCGTTATTATATTAACATATGAGTAAAGATTCTCTGGCATAGATCTTTGAGGTACCACTTTCACACATTGTTCTATATATGTTCATTACTATATAGAATATGCCTAAATTCCTGCCACTTCTTTTATATAAAAACTGAATTCTTTATCAAGCCTATTCTAATATATCTGACTCCCATATCCATTGTACCTTGGTCTGTCTAAAACCTGTTCCTTTTTGTAGCATTTGCCAAAACTTGTCCATTTATCTCTCTCTCTACAATAAAATATCTATGCATGCTCTTATATTGTCAGGTCTGAATTACTGTAACATTTTACAAATTAGTCTCCCAGCGGCTCCACATATCTCTACAAGCTATCCATAAGTTGACAATGGTAGTTATCTACCTTTCATCTGCAGCAGCTTTTACGTGGCTTTCTTGTTCAATCTCTAGACTTTCCATAAAGAATTGGGCCATATATAACTCTTTTTCTAGCATCTCCTAAGCTTTTCCTGTCCTACACTGCCCTGTTAACTTTGATCACCAACTTTGTGTCTTCATGTCTCTTGCATGTCGTACTAAACGCTCCACACTGTACATAGTTTGATCTCCTAAATCCTAAGCAAATCCTCTGTTTTTCTCTTCCTTATCTATAACATTTTCACCTTCCTCCTGCTCAGCATTTCTTTTGACCATTTTAGTGTTAGAAGAGAGTTAGAGCTAAGCTATTATAATGTTTCTCCTGTTGGACCACGAACATTGCTTTATAGTGAAAACAATTCTTATTGAGTTAAATGCAAAATAAAGTGTCAAAAATAAAGTTTATGGATGTATTTTTTTCTATTTTTTTGTATTTTGTTTTTTTAATTTCTGCATACGCATTATATTTTTGCTGTTTATTTTTTAAATGTTGTGTTTAACAATTATGTAAAATTATTCTAACTATACTCAGCAACATCTCCTGACTATGTATACTCTAATTCTAAACCAAATCCTAATAATAAATATATGCCTAAGCATAAACCATATGTTTACTCAAACCTGATCCCTAATCCTGTGCATAACCTTAATCTTAATCCTAACGCTGCTGATTTCAGGTGAGGAATTCCCTTGCTGGCCCTAATCCAAACACTAACCCCAAAACTAATCTTAAACCTAATACTAATCCTAAACTTAATCATGATCCTTAAATTAACCCTAATCCCAGGGGTTTCCCTTTGCTAATATCTGAAACTAACAAAGGGAATTCTAAGCTAAAACAGAAGAGAGGTATGTTGCCTGAATCTGATCATCCCTGTCATACAAAAAAAAATGCATTGCCATTACGGTGTGATCAGTACTGGGCACCTGGAAAAGCCCAGTACTCACCCAAATGGCGTGGGGGCATGTAGAGAGACCCTGACAAAGTCTCTTCTGACATTAGCAGTCTTAGACAACCAGGAAGTAATAGGACAAGTTGTCTGAGTGTCAAGGCCACAGTCCTGGATGAAACACAAACACAAGTACACCAGGAAGATGGCTCCCAAAGATGAACTTCTAAGGGAATGCCTGAGACTTCCACAGATTGAGGGTGCAGAAAAAGAGGAGGTTCCTTAACAAGACAAACCTCTTCATGGGGTATACCACCGGCAGATAGTGGATGTGGCTCACATGAAAAAATCCTACCAGTGGTTGGAAAAGGCAGGACTGAAAGACAGCACTGAGGCACTAAACCTAGCAGCACAGGAGCAGGAACTCGGCACCAGATCAATAGAAGTTGGAGTCTACCACACCAGGTAAGGCCCAAGGTGCAGACTGTGCAAAGAGGCCTCTGAGACAGTCCAGCACCTAGTAGCTGGATGCAAGATGTTAGCAGAAACAGCATACATGGAGAGACATAACCAATTTGCTGGGATTGTGTACCGAAACATCTGCACAGAATATGTTTGAGAGATACCACCAGGGGTAGTTGAGAATGACAGGGCTACAATCCTGTGGGACTTAAAGATCCAGACAGACAAGCAAGTGCTGGCCAACCAACCAGACATCGTGGTGGTAGACAAGGAAGGAAAGACTGCAGTTGTGGTGGATGTGGCAATATCCAGTGACTATAACAACAGGAAGAAGGAACATGAGAAGGTGGACAAATAGCAAGGACTGAAAGAAGAACTAGAAAGGATGTGGAAAGTAGAAGTCCCAGCATATATATATATATATATATATATATATATATATATATATATATATATATATATATATATATATGTGTATATATATATATATATATGTATATAAATATATATATATATATATATATATATATATATATATATATATATATATATATATATATATATATATATATATATATCATTTAAAGGAGCACTTTAAGCACCAACACCACTACAACTTTATGTAGTGGTTTTGGTGTAAATAGTCTGTCCCTGCAGTTTCTCAGTTGTAAACACGTCCTCTTATGTAAAAAAATGGTATTTACAATTTCCCTCAGAACGCCTCTAATGGCTGTCACTCATAGGCTGCTGCAAAATTTGCAAAGCAGTGCCATAATACTGTTGCAATACTGTTACAATGCAATAATGTTCTGCATGAAGATGCCAAAAACTGCCCCAATAGAAATGCATTTGACAACTTGCCAGGTTCCCGTCTGACCTCATCCATTGCACTGGTTTTCTCCAGCAGGAGAAACTTAATTATTTTATAAGAAAAATCAGGTATATGCTCATTTAATTAATTATTCTTATTTAGTTCCCTTATCCAGTACACTTTGCATGACTGAGAGCGCAAACTAAGCACACAGAGGGGAAGGAGAAAAAGATGGGGGAGAAATAGACATACAAAGATGCTGGGGAGAGACATACAGATGGGATGGGGGAGAGAGAGACATACACAAAGAGTAAAAGACACACCAATGGTCTGGGAGAGTAAGAAGCACACAAAGGGGATGGGAGGAAGTAATAGAATAGTTGTAAGAGACACACAAGGGAGTTGTAAGACAAACAAGGGGGATAAGATACACTAAAACAGGAAATACATTCAAAAGAAGGGATAAAAACACAAAATGAGGTTTAAGAGACACACAGGTAAAGATGCATTTTTGGGGTTGGGAGCAGCATCTTTGCCTGTGTAATAAAAAAATCCTTGCGCTGTCATGCAAAGACATCCTGTAGCTCCAGTTGAGACTGAATTGTAAGAGTGCCACGGCTCACCTAACATAATAACCACTACAGTGGAGTAATCCATTAAATTTTACTTTAATATTGTGTTATGTAATGAAAGATTTTTCTCTTAAGACCTAATCAAATATTATAATGTAAGTATTAATATTTCTACCTTCATGTTACCTTCAGATGCATGTGTCAATACTCTGGGAAAGTGTCTTAGACCTAGCCCTTATCTAAATATTGGAGTGCATATAAATACATAAAAAAATAATTATATATATATATATTGTCTTGGGGGACAGTGAAAGTTGATTGCAAAACAAACATGTAACCAGAGTGTACACTATACTAAAACAAAGGGCTCGATCATTCCTGTGAAGTTTAATCATTTAATCATTCAACAAGCTTAGAATAGTTTGGAAATCAGCTATAGGTGAGCAGGAAAATTGCTACAAATGGTCATTAATTCTTACTGGGAAATGCCTACCTGCTAGGAGCTGTCAGTTGCTATACAGTGTACAGCCTTGAAAGCTGGTTATAAGCACCAACTACTGAAAGAAATTCAGAAGAATAGCATGGTGCTGTATTAAAGCATGTTGGGCTAGCAAACTAAAACAAGTCTATAGCTTGGCTGGTGATTATCTAAACCTCTCTTGAACATAACTATTTACTTACCTTAAAGTGTGCAGTTGCAAAATTATTTTTATTTTGTGTATATATCATTTTGAAAAGTGCAATTTAAAAAAAAAAAAAAAATTTTGTTAATGTATGTGATATGCTTAAATGTGCACAATACATTTTTTTTTTAAAGCCAATATTGAATCAGAATCTTAAAAGAAAAAACAAAACAAAATTCTATTCTGTTGAAACATTAGAAATAATCATAATTAGTCATCTGTGGCAAATGTTTATTTTTGTATGAATATTATGGAGGTAATATCTGAAGAAAGTAATTGAAATGTGTTAATAACTGTTATGATGCATATTCCCAGTCATTTAAATCAATAGATTTTTAGAGAACTGAAGAGCGAAACCATCATGCAGATTTGTTTTATGTACATGCAAGTTTAAACAGATGCAGGTCTGTGCTTGATAAAATATATGCATTTAATGAATGACAAATGCTGTGAAGTTTTAGTCCAGTGCTACCAAACTATGACTATGGTCACTGTGCATCAATTCCTTAAGCCCTTCACAGCCAAAATTGTGAACACGTGTTTTTACTTTAAAATTAAAAATAGTCAATAATGACCCATTTACATTCCTTTATACTACATGAATAATCCTATAACAGAGTAACAAATCTCTTTGCGTAGGCTCAATTCTGACCAATAGAATAATGGATGACCATCTTAGAGTGTTATGAGATACAACTTTTTAAATAACATTGAAGTAAAAGTCATATGAGATCATCTCAAGATGGGTGTTTGAATCTCCTCTTATGTATGATATTCACAACATTATGAATATGAGGGGGGAAACAGCTTAATCTGACTTTAAAAAACATTATGAAGTCGTATTGGACCAATATTTAAAACTTCCTAATGATGATTATCATGTATATTTCCTAGAAGAAGAAGTATCTAACCATAAGTCCCCCTCAACCTGCATTTGGGAAACTGCTATCCTGCAGTGTTTCTGTTCGCTGTGTTTTTGTCTGCGTTGTTTTGATGATGTTGTGTTTGTATGAATGCACTCACGCTAGAATTATAATATATATTGTTCTTTTAATATGATTTGCATTGAGAGCACTGTCACATAGCATTAAAAACTTAATAGGTACATAAAAAGATACATTTAAGTTTATTAGACCTCTTCTAAACCAGAAGACATCCACCCTTCCACCATCTTACAAAATGATTTTCACATACCACAAAAATTTATTTCTTTAATGTGAATTTTTTGATACAAAAATGCCTGAAGTCATGTTCTTATTTTAATCCTCACTTACAGATTCTCATAGGGAAATAAAAATATACTCACTAATATGCTATTTTTGATAAACGAGACCGTTTGATATTTTTCAAGCATGATAAACAAAC
This sequence comes from Pelobates fuscus, assembly GCF_036172605.1. Taxonomy (NCBI): domain Eukaryota; kingdom Metazoa; phylum Chordata; class Amphibia; order Anura; family Pelobatidae; genus Pelobates; species Pelobates fuscus. The sequence continues at coordinate 233,952,081 of NC_086321.1, read as the reverse complement.
TAGTTTTCCTGTATATTGTGATGTTTGTACAATTCACATTTTTGTACAGCATGTCTCCGTAGAGTTTCAATTCTCTAAAAAACCCAATAAAATGGATTAAGAAACAAACCTCCTGTGTGTTAATTAAATTGTTATCAATAGTTGACTTCTGTGAAAACACACAGTGCACGCTGTTAAGCCACTGTCAAGAGTATATCTTTCTGAATGTTGTACGGCTAAATAGAAAGCACTGCTGCTAGCAATTCAGCTTAGCGGACATGTAATCTGTCTTCTTTTGAAAGTAAACAGAAAGAAATGTTATTCTGAATTCTCATTTTCTATAATTGTAATGTAAGCAATTTCTTCTGTTCTTTCTATTTATTAGGAAAGATCATAGCACTTTTGATCCTGTCATTGCATAGAAAACAGCGAAAATGTAGTTTAAAATAATGATTATAGTAATTTTCTATAAATGTTTGTGTAATGACTTCTTATGCATCATAGCTGTCTTTAAAACATCCTTTAAATTGGTTAGGGCCACATGCCCTTATCAGAGATGTTTGCTAATGGTAAGGTTCAAATAAATCTGACCTCACACAATATTCCCTAAAAAATGTGTTGCCACTCTCCAATTATAAATATCAGTCATAACTATCAGAGACAAAGAGAAAAATGTAATAAATATATACTTTTCCTTTATTTTTTGTAGAATCCAACAAGGTTTTCTGATTGTTATGTTGAAAAATGTTGCCATTGAAAGGTGGCAATTTATAAATATGTCTAACTTCATCTGTCAATGATGCAAGGGCTCTGTGAGGTAGCATATGAGCATTCTTCCCTGGATGCCTCACGTGTTAAAGCAGCTCTGTCACCTTCTTGAGTCTTTGCCTATATTGCAAAGACCCCAATGTTGACATTGCTGCTGGCAATGCTGTAGCCCATGGGTGCAGTGAAAGGTGCATTTTTACTTTGTGGCTGCCACCATCTGTCACTGGACCCTCTTCAGCTCCTGATGCGTCATCTGACAGGAGCCAACACCAGTGCTGTACTCTTGTGCATGCGTGATAGTTGAACAATAATGTCTACAGAGGCTTCCACAAAACTGTGAGAGCCTCCATAAACCAAGCTTTTTTCCACTCAGCCATCACTATTGACGGTTGAGGCCTTGACAAATCTTGACAGCTGTAGCTCTGCCTTTTTCTCAAGTTTTGTCAATCATAGCCCCTACTTTGTCTTATAATATCTTTTAACTGAGTTGGATTTTCAGTGAAATTCCAAAACACTCAATTTGAGAGTTTTATGAAGATGCAATTTTCATGAAATGCTTATTTTTTGGGGCTGTTGGTGAGAGAGACACTTTAAAAGGGCTATGAGCAAAAGGACCTGATTGCATATAATGGGGGGGGGAGGGGAAGGGGGGCTTAAAAAAGTGTAACAGACACTTTTCCATTTAATATTTTGCACATTTTTATTATAATTTATCATATTATTAATTTATCTGATTTTTTTATTTGTTGTTTTTTTCCACCCAATTTAAATGTGTAAATTTACAGAGGTCAACACCTTATGTGGGTACGTAGAACTTGACAGCAAATGTAAATCTCTTTTAATAATAATTTTCTTTTAGACTTTACATTTTCTTCTACAAAATTGACCTGCTTTTCCCGAGTATGCTTACATCATACCAAGAGGCCATAGACAAGTGATCATAACTTGATAGAAGGATTAAAAATAAGAAGGCAGTACATTGTGTTGGTTGTGAATACATACATGTTATACGAATTTAAAAAGGATAAGTAAAACCTACTTCACGAGCTCCCAGAAATACTTCAGGAACCTTTGTGTAATTTTAAAGATAAATTGTTAATTTTAGAGGGAGTTCTAGTACGTGGCTGTTTGTATTTAGTGCAGCTAAGTCAATAAGAAGGAATTAGATACACAGTGCTAATTACAATGATGGAAAACTACATTGATTAATGACAAACACTTTCTTTTATTGAGAAATGGATACCCAGAGAGGTAGATCAACAGATAGAGATATAGATTGATACAAAGAGAAATAAATCGAGAGATTGAGAGACAGAGAAAGACCCACAGATTGAGAGATTGATAAATTAAAATCTTCCTCTTGTATACAAGTTCAGACAAACAAAGTGTTATTTTTTAAAGCATTATGTATATATTTTATTATAGTCTATTTACTGTAAATATACCTCAAATGTTTAGGTCAACCACACTGTAATATTAGAAAAAGATCAAAGTATAAACAGTTTATAATATTTTGGAGTGATACCTTAACCCTAAATTGACCTGATTTAATTTCTAAGTTTGTAGAAGCGTAAGAATGATAATCCAGATTGAGCTGTGCAGGATTCACTCATGAGTATAGTAAAGACAATCTCTCAGCATCAGGTGCCCTGCCTAGTTCAATTGGAATTCCAGTAATAAATGTGATATGCAGTGCAACTCTGGAGCAATTTGCATAGACCTCCTTGTGAGATTAGTCATTGGGGTATATCTTTGATGAGACGAGAAGCAGTGAAAGCATCAAAGAGAACACTGAGATTAAGAATGTGCCCAGCTGAGTTGCCATAAATTGTAACCACAAAACTGGTCAACTAAAAACGAATGTTTAATAAAATGGCCCGCATTGTGCAAATGTGTACCTTATTTAGTATTTATAGGGTATTCACTATTTCGTAATATAAAAATCACACATGTTGAAGTCTCATAGTACACTCTCTTCATATCATTAAAGCCAAAAATAATACAGAAATTCACAGTTCTGTGAGAAGGATCATTGAAACAAAACAGCAGGAAGAGGATAAGGAGCAAAGAAAATTATTTCTCTGAATATATTAACACAAATACAGAACATGAGAAATAAATTAACATATAATTACTGCTTCCTGGCAAAAGTTCTATGAATTTTTCGCAAACCACTGTTTTTATGACATTGTTATTCAAGAGATGATATTGTATAACCAGCCAAGTTTCAGTATCAACGGGACTTTAATTGACAGTTAGTTTAACTTATAAAATAGTATCTGATATTGTGTTACTCAGTTGGATCATTTGACCTGTTTTCTTTTTTGTTTGAACATATCATTTTGATACTAGTCTCATATCAGCATAGCCATACTGTACTTCACAGAGGAGAACGTTCATTGAGCTGAAATAATTAGCCTTGCAAAAAGAGTTAACTATCCCCTTGAAAATTGAGCTTTATCTGTACATTTTAATCAATAAGTCTAATGGAAGTCTAGAAGGGTGGAAACATCAGTATTATAATTAAGACATGAACCAAAATCTAACCAATTTTAGTAAGTGAGTAGAAGTGTGTTTACATTTGTATCGTTTTTCATGATTTATGATACACAGATATTCTTCTTTAAAGCTGGGCAATTTTACCAAAGTGCACACACAGGAATATCTCATGGGCAACCTCTGTTTAGAGAGTTTCCTTAGATGTAGCATTTACTGATTTATTAACTCAGAAATACAGAATACTGGTCTTATCTTAGCTTTGAGGTTTAGCAAACTGAAAATGGTCTTGCACCAAGCTTAGATCTTTTACATTTCTTAGTTATTTACTAATATAAGTTGAAAACAAAGATTTAAGCCCATGAAGTTCAACCTTCCCCATACATCTGTTTATGCTGCTTTTGCTGGTGATGCAAAAATACAAATTTGAAGCAACTGTAAATTTTGTCATAAAAAAGTGGAAAAAAATCTTCCAGACCCCATAATGGCAATCACACATCTCCTTGGATCAGCATGCCATTCCTTGGTGAAATTATATTAACTGGTTAATTGACTCACTGGAAATAAAAAAAAAACGGCTAACTTGGCCATGATTTGTTTTCACAGAGGATTCAGCTGTAGACAAAACAAAAATTCTACAAAACAAAGACTATGATAGTGTAATACAGTATGAAACATTGAAATGCACTGACAGAATTGCACTCATGGAAGAAAGACCTATATATCACCTTAGATTGCCTCCCATTGGAATTATGGCGGGGGTTAATCCAGGGCTTCTTCCCCCCCGATGTAATCACCTCCCCAATATGGAAGGCAGGACTCGGGGTATATTCCAAGCCAGGATCGCATTAAAATGTAAATAAAATGATAAAATAAAATACAACAAATTAAAATACCCTGAGAGGAAGCTGTTCATTTTTAATTAACATAAGTATTTTTTTACACTAGCCACTTGTAAGTATAGGTGTGGGATTTACCCTGTGTATATACACATATTACAACAACATATTGTATGTAAGTGGGAAGCATATTATCAGGATCTTAACAAACTAGAAATTAATGAGAGCCGGATATGCATACAATGGTAAATAATAACATTTAGGAGGTTAAGATAGAGAATGAAGATTGGTTCCAGACTGACTCTAGGAACCAGATTTACGAAGGATTGTTCACTAAAGTCAAAATTGTTGGGAATTCAAAGTGAATTTGCAATGTAATAGCAAAGTTGTTAAAATTCTTCAAATCAACTATGCTCCAAGTTCGACTATTTTGGTCTGAATTTGAAATTAACTTTTAATAACCTGACAATTCTCACATTAGTAAATAACCCTGTTGATGCCCATCCAGTGCTTTGGAATTTGTCGGCGCTTTATAACTAATAATATTAATAATAACAATAATAATAATAATGAGTGTTTTGAGATACAATTACAGGATACGACAATACACATGCTTTTTGCATCATACCCGCATCCTCGAGGATAACAAAGAGAAACGATAAAACACATTATGATACATTTTATTGTAAGTGACATTGTTTGTCTTATGATTAATATGAGAGCTAGCAGATGCAACAATCATGCTAATCTAGTTGAAGTAACCATTGAGTATGACAATAACTCACCCAGTGTTACAGAAGCATTTCCTTCTCAATATCAATATACTCTTGTATATAAATAGATTTCTTTTTCTTTACCACTTTAGTAAACTGTAGCTGCAGGTAATGAAAAGCTTTCGCTGTCTACAGGTGACCTGCTATTAATGACTCAAGACAAGACAGATTGAGGCTGTTTTCATTGAAGACATTTTAAATCAATAAAGCCGAGCCACAAAATGAAAAATATCATAAATCCTCAACGAGGAACAGGACTACTTTGGGAAATGTGAATAAATTGCAGTTTTAGGTTTAAACCTTTAACCCACTTTAACTAACATAGTGAAAGAAAATGTACTCCTTTGTTAGAACTTGCCTAGTGTAATCAATCTGTTTGTTTATTCACTTTAGATGGTTCATAAACATGTATATTTGGCTCCATTACTGACATTTATCATAGATATAAGCATTTAACTTTTCATATACAACAAAGACCATGGTTAGAACAGTTCAAATCATTTAGAATAAGTAGCTGCATTTTCTTTTCATTGGAATTGTTATTGAAAAGAATTCAGACTTATCTGTTACAGTCACGCATTGTGCTAGCTTATTAAGTGATAGCCATGCATTAAAAGAACACTGTAGGCATTGTAGCTACTTCATCTCATCTTGAAGTGGTTGCAGTGTCTAGAGTCCCCCGGCACCATCTTGCAACTCAGTATTAAACTATTTTTAATGTTTTAAGAGTTCTAGCAGTCCCTTCTGTGCTGCTTGGAAAAATTAGGAAGCATTAACCTGGGCAAAAGTGGGTGACTGTGATTGGCTGAGATTGAAAGCTGACTACTTTCAGCCTATCATAGGGCCTACTGCTGGCATGAATTGGTATGGCTAAAATGAAGAGTTAAATCTATACCTTGGCCACAGCTTCCCTGGGACCAGGTTGTGGGTCGCCAGAGACCCATTTTTAGTATTAAACTGCTTGAAAATGTTTGAACACAAATTTTTGGTATAGTGCCAGAACACTGCAGGCAGTAAAATCAATATGAGATGAAATAGTTATTATTGCTTACAGTGTCACTTTAATGAATAAAAGTGTAAGAAAGACGAGTGTCTTTAAATGGGGACTCTAAATACTACAACCACTACAGCTCAGTGCAATGTTATGTGCCAGAAGTCTATGGATTCTGTTCCTTGATTTTCAGTCAAACCATTTTGGTACCCAAAGACCTGCCCCACTGCAGTCACAGGAATATCAAGCAAGATTCCATCCAGCCTTTACTAGCAGTAAAAGGCTATGAGGGCTGGGGAAGGGCTATGTGAGTCAGGAAGAGCCCCCTCTTGCACTATTATTGCTGCTTATACTATTCTAGAATAGCTTGTCAGAAAAGACTTCCTAGCACCATAACCACCACAATGAGCTGCAGTGCTTAGAGTGCCCCCCTCAAAAAAGTATGATTAGAAGGTAATGGGTTTTATTTACCGTCCTGGGAATTACATTTAATTGACAGTGAATTGCAAATTTCCAGCTAAAATAGTTAAAGTGGAAAAGCACATCTACATTTCAAGCTTAGTTATTTGGGTATAACAATTGTAATTCTTAATTACCACTTAAATAAACTGAACCAAATGTTTCTTTAGTCAAGAATAGCTAGTAATAGAAAGATACCACAAAATGAAATTACACAGAGTTTGAACACCTTCTTTGTGTATTTAGTCAAACAAAAAGAAGAATTTAAAAAGCTGCTTTAATATACCTGCTTATTATGATATACCAATTAAGATCAGATTGTTTAATTTAATATTTTAATATAGCGTACCTCAAAGGCCTATAATTAACATATTCAAGATCACGGTTGACATTTTGATGTTGGAAAAAAATATTTCCCCTTTGACACTACTGTAAATTGGCAGAAGCTTCTCTGGAAAAAAAAATGTCTTCTTTTTCATCAGCATAAAGGCGATCAGTAAAAAGGTTGAACTTGATGGACTGTCTGTATAATTAGCAATCATCATAAGATTGTAGCAATTTGCACATCATTGGAATTTTAGCTATATGCAGTCACTAATTACTATACAATTTTAATCAATTACATTAATCACAGATCCTAAGAATATAAATATAGTCAAAAAGTGATGATCAATTATATTCTTATATAGAAAAATGGATCTTCGATTGTGAACATGAAATCAGTCATGTTTTATCTCGCTAAGCAATATATGCAGCTCTCACATTATAGAATAAACTACAATTATGTGAAATATTAAACACTAGTAGAATAAATGACTATTGCTTTAATGGCCATTTTACCTTTTTATATATTTGTTTAAAAAAAACTATATTTAGTTCACTTAGGTAATGTAATTTCAGACTATGTATAATAATAGTGTGGCCCAATAAATGAACGTACTTGTTAATTACACCATAATTTCCACATTTTGCGCCTATAACAGATATCAGAAGCAAACAGATACATTACTACTTGGTGTGAACATAACACTAGAACTCCTGTTCTGCCTGTATCTCAAGTGTTACAAGTGTTTGAGAATTTTGCATTTCTGGCTTAGGAAAATAATGTCTTTCAACCTATAATTAGTCATTCATATGAGCAAAACACATACAACAAGTGCCATTTATGCATGCTCTGCTCCACCTTCAAACTGTGTTTTTACTGTTTTGTTTGGTGGCAAGAGATCATAACTTATTACTCTTAGATGGCCATTAGGCAAGGTTTCACAAGTAGTAGATGGGGTGCTTTACTTAAACCTCATGTGGATACCAGAATGTTCACCATTAGCTCCATTTGAAGTCCATGCTGGTGAAGGACGTTTATAAAGTTTTGTTTTTTTTCTCAGCTGAGTTAGTCTTAGCACACATTCTCACATATTTACATTTCTTGGTACATCTCAGGTCAACATACCAGTTTATGAATAATCCCATAAATCAAGGCTTGAAATGTCAAGCCCTACCCTACAAGGCAGACCTAAAAGTTACTCACCACCTCAAGCTTGGGAGATCTATTTTACATTCACCAGTGCTGCATTTCTACTTGACAGAGCTGAATTTCCACTTGCCAGTGGAGAACGAGAAGGTGGAAATTTTGATCTTCTATAAATATTCAAATTGAAAATTTTAGCAAGACGTTGCAAAGGCTAATGTGAGTTATATTACTATAATATCTATTCACCTCTCTATTCGTAAGATAACTCTCAAGAATTGCTGTTACGTTCAACCTACTCTAGCAAAAACTCTCGGGATAAAATGCTGTCTTCATTTTTTCTTGTGGGATAAACAATTCTTATTTTAATAAGGTCTAGTATTCCAACAAATTTATCTAAAACAGCCTCAGTCCAGCATCATGAAAAATGTGGACAGCAATAATCTAAAAGAGAATGGTTGAATGACATATCACCATTTCCAACTTCAAGGTGAATGAAAATGTTGCTTTACTTTATGATTCATGAACTTTAAAAATTCTCCATATTTATAGGAAAATAGGCAGTGCTTTCGTCTGAGTTTCTGACAGAATAATAATGTAACTATTTGGAAATTGCAATCTGAGTAACATCTCATATGTTCCACATGCGTGCTTGGTCAATGAAGCATCTAAGTAGTTTTCAAATAAATCAATTCAAGTAAATTACTACTTGACATCTGGAGACATTGTAAAACAAATAGTTTAGTTTTCTCAAGAGACATTCCAAATGGGATATCGGGCTAAAGAATCAGCACATGATCTCAATCAATAATATGAAAGACATGGTTATGATTTTTTTGTTTTCTTACTGAAACTGTATATAGTTTGTGAGTTGCAACCATTTAGTCCATATATTAATGCACTCTTGTGAATGAGTACTGTTTTTTATGCATTTTTCCAGAGTGGAATATACTGATCGTTCTATTTTACAGTAATCACACAAATAAATATATATATAAAACAACACAACTAGTGTCTAACCTGAGTCAACAATTGACATGAGAAGGCAATGGCACAAACTGCAGTGTAATAATCTTGCAAATTAAAGGTAATGTAATTATGAGCTGGGATGACATTACCATGGGCTATCCAACAGGTAGCCATGCAATTGTCACTGGCAGAAACAAAATGAGTTTATAACAAATCACACCGAAATAATGAATTGTAATAAATCAAGTAAACGTATGATAGAGAATGTGGAGTGATAGCATGATGAGTATTGCTGTGAGACTGGGAAAATCATGATTTTCTTAACTGACCTCACACGTTCTCTAAATTTTCCATTAGCCAATTGCTAAATATATAGAGCAACATAAGTGGATACAGTACTTTTCGATTTCAATGCTCATTTATGTTATCACTGGTAATAGTATTTGTCAACACCCAGCGGTAGTTACTGAGTAATGCAGTATTAAGCAAAATTAAGTGTGAGCATTACCTTTGCTTCTTTGTCTTGTTCATTGCATATGTTATGTCAATGTACTGTGTGTTGTGATATATTACATTATAATCAGGTGTCAGATTATGTGCCTTTCATGTAAAATAATAATAAAATATAATATAATTTACTGGGGTGTGCTGCAAACTATATATGATATATAATATCAAGTAATTAAGATTTTCTTTTTCATTAAACATTTATTTTTCTGTCAAATAATTCAGAACCAAAATGTTTTAATATTGTGAAACATTGCAGAATATGTTAGCACTATACACAATACCCCTACTAATTGATGGTCTTCACATTAGGCATCATCACATACAGCAAATGTTGTCAAATGCATATTTTTGTCTTTGCATTTCTTTAATCATTAAAGTAGGTAGCATAATCTAAAACAATAAAGTACGGTCCAGGTTAATGAGATATATTAAGCTCTCTATGAGAAGGCTCTACACCTCCTCTTTAGAATGGGTTATAGAAGGTAAGGTGTTTGCAGTTAGTGCTATGTAGAGTGAGGCTTAGGATGTTGCTTAAGTATGATCATAATTTGGCTAAAGTCATTGCATTGGCAGTCATTGTCTTGTAAAAGATCAGCATAAACACCCGTAATCTGATATGATTTAAATAGACCAAAGAGATTCTTTTGGATGATAAAGTCTAAAGTGTTTATTAACCCTTGACTCTTCCCTCAAACAATCAGCTTAAATTTTAATCAGACTGTGTCATTTTTTGGTGAGTTAAAGCAATGAGCTTGATTAAGACTTGTCTACTGAATACAATTGTCATCATAAGGTCAACTTCTTTTGCTCCATGAAGTCAGGGGCCAAATACACAGTTTGAGCTTCTGATCTCTTTTAATAAAATTTAGAAGTTTCTTAATAAATGAAAGCAAGTCTAAGTAATGACATGCTCTGTGTAAATTAAGGCAACACACCATGCAGGTTAATAGAGGTAAAACGGCAAAGTTGGACACAATCAGATTGATTGTGAGCTTTTCTAGATTATTTAATTGCTACACTGAGCTCTCTATATAAAAATGCAATTAAAAAACAAGAAGCTTAATGACATTAATGATTGGTACTCAAAGCCAAAAAGGTGTTGTATTAATCAGGACGCATGAGATCTGATTGAAAGAGAAACTATAGACTCAACATGTTCTTTTAAAGTTTCCTACTCAACATACTTCTTCTATGTGTAGTGATCATAGTTTAGGTTAGTACAAATCAATTTTCAATTGCAAAGATACCAATCAACTCCATTGTAAGTGCTAGCGGGTGATCAAATGCCAGAACAGAATCAATTTACATATTTGTAATTTGAAAGTGCTATTTGGAAATTCATTAAAAAAGTTAACTTTTAAAAATGTTTGAGAACAATTGCTGCAGGATGGAATTATTATTATTATTTAAATAGCGCCATCAGATTTAGTAGCGCTGTACAATGGGTGGACTAACAGACATGTAATTGTAACCAGACAACTGGACATACAGGAACAGAGGCGTGGAGGGCCCTGCTCAATGAGCTTGCATTCTAGAGGTAGTGGGTTATAGTGACACAAAGGGTAAAAGTAGGGGTACGAAGTAGGTTGTTAGAAAAGTATTCACTGAGGGCTTAGTAGGTAATTTTTGACAGTTGCAGGAGAGGAGTCATGGGGGTGGGGGATAAAAATCTGCTAACGGTTTAATTGATATGCTTTCTTGAAGAAGTGAGTTTTCAATGATTTTTTGAATGAGTGGACACTGGGTGAAAGTCTTACGGAGAAGGAAAGGGCATTCCACAGAAGACATGCAGCCCTGGAGAAATTTTGGAGGCGAGCATCAGAGGTGGGGGTATGGACAGAGGATAGACGTAGGTCTTTGGCAGAGCACAGGGGCATCGACGGGACATACTTGTGTATTAGAGAGGATAGGTAGGTTGGAGCAGCATTATGTAGGGACTTGTAAGCAAGCACCAGAATTTTAAATTGAGCCCTATATCTAACTGGAAGCCAATGCAGGGACTGACAGAGTGGGGAGGTGTGGGAGATGCGAGCGGACAGGAAAACGAGCCTCACCACCGCATTCATTATAGATTGCAGCGGTGCAATCTGGGAACACGTAAGACCAATGAGAAGGGGATTGCAGTAGTCAAGGTGAGAGAGAACAACAGCATGAACCAACACCTTAGCCGCATCCTGCGTTAAATAGGGGCAGATGCGCGCTATGTTTTTGAGATGGAAGCGTCAGGATTTGGTGTTTGATTTGACATGAGGGTGAAGGAGAGGTTGGAGTCAAAAAGAGAGGACAGGTAGATTTGCATGTCATCTGCATACAAATGATAACGGAAGCCAAAGGAGCTGTTGAGTTTACCAAGGGAAGCAGTATAGATAGAGAACAGTAGGAGACCAAGGACAGAAGAAGAGAGTGGTTTGGGGGAAGAGGCAGAGTCAGCGAATGAAACACTGAAAGAGTGCTGGGAGAGGTAGGAGGAGCACCAGGCGAGAGCAGTATCCCGTAAACCAAAATTACAAAGAATGAGAAGAAGCTGTTGATGATCAACAGTGTCAAAGGCAGCAGAAAGATCAAGGAGAATTAGAATAGAGTAATGGCCATGATATTTAGCAGCAATTAAATCATTGGATACTTTGGTCACAGCCATTTTGACAGAATGACCAGTGCGGAATCCAGATTGAAGGGGTCAAGCAGAGAGTTGGATTCAAGAAAGTCAGTCAATATGGTGTACACAACTCTCTCGACAATCTTAGAGACAAATGGCAGTAGCGAGATAGAGCGGTAGTTGGATGGGGAGTTGGGGTAAAGGTTGGGCTTTTTCAGAATCGGGGTTACAGTTGCATGTTTGAAGGGTGAGGGAAATGTGCCAGAGGAAAGGAATAGATTGAAAATTTCAGTGAGAGGAAGAACAAGAGAGGGAGACAAAGTGCAGATGAGATAAGAGGGAATAGGATCGAGGGAACAGGTGGTGGGATGGGAGGACCGGAGCATAGCAGAACCTCTCAAATGAGTGTAGAATGGTGGAGGGAGTAGGGTTGGGTGATATATTGGTAGGGGAAGGAGAGAAATTAGAGATCTCTCCTCTGATTGTAGAGATATTCTCAGTGAAGTGAGATGCAAAATTTGTGGCGGACAATGTGGTAGAAGGAGGGGGAGTAAAAGAGCAAAGAAGAGCATCACAAGTGTAAAATAGGTGTTTGGGTTGATGGGACAGTGTTCTTATGAGGGTATAAGAGTAATTTACTTTTGCAGAGGAAAGAGCCAGGCTGTAGTAGCCCAGCATAAATTTGTAGTGGATGAAGTCAGATGCAAAGTGAGACTTTCTTCAGCAGTGTTCAGCAGTTATGGAACATTTTTGGAGATAACAGGTCAGCTTGGTGTGCCAGGGTTGTAATTGGGGGAGCTTGCTGTGTTTAATTGTAAGAGGTGCCATGATGTTGAGTTGAGAGGAGAGAGTTGAATTGTAGAGTGAGGTTGCAGAGTTAGAGCAAGTTAGATTTGAGATGGGTAAAATGAGAGTTCAGAGTTTGGTGGAGAAATGCTGAAGATCAAGGTAGTTGAGGTTTCTACGAGATTGGAGAGTTGAGGGTGGTGAAATTTGGGTATGGGGTATGCTGATGTTAAATGTTAGCAGATGGTGTTCAGACAAAGGAAATGGAACAGTGGAGAGATTAGAGGTGGTACAGATATTGGTGAAAATGAGGTCAAGAGTGTTTCCTGCCGTATGAGTTGCTGGAGTAGACATCTGCGTTATGCCAAATGAGGAGGTTACAGAGACCAGACATTCTGGTTTGCAGCAGGGAGCTTTTTAAAACTCAGCCTGTGGAAGACAGAGATAATAGGGTCAAAAAAAGGCCTGCAATAAAACTATGGAATGGAGATGCACAGAGGAGGTGAGGATTGGTCAAACAAGACCATTCGGGTGGGTATCAATAAAATAAAGGGGGAGGGGGAGCAGAAATAACAGAGAAAGACTTTAGAGATAAGCAGATAGTTGAAAAACATTTAACAAACCCACAATGATAAGTAGTGCAAGGAACAACTAGCTTTAGCATGCAGAACGAGACAAACTATAAAATATATGTATGTGTGTATGTATGTGTGTATGAATAAGCACGTGCACACACACATATATAAATATATATACATACACACACATACACACATACATACACAAACGTATACACACATATAATAAGAACAAGCATGCCCAGGTATGTTAAAGATACATTGTTTAAAAAATATACAAGTAGTTAGAATACAATAAAATGATAGTGTCCAGTATTAAGGGTTGATAGTACCCTCCATAGTATACCTTGCATAAGCTAGCTGTACTTGATCTGAGCAATGTTCTGGTTTGCAGCAGGGATTAAAAGAGATGTTGGGATATTTAATTGAAGAAGAATATAAAACAAAACATTGGACACTTTACAGCAAAACAAAAAAACAATAAAAAAAACTTTAATATATTTTTATTTATTAGGAGTGTGCGTAGCCTAGAAGGAAACTCAGATTTTCTTTTTTTTTTTTATAAATGCTCTAGGGTGAATAGAAAAGAAGGGAAAATGGGAGAGACAGCTCAAGAGCAAAAGAAACCCCAAAACAAAACATACGTTATATAGAAATATAGGAAATGCAATCCCGACCAGGAATATAGGCCAAATATGAGACTAGTGTGGGTGCCCAAGTGTAATGTGATAGGCACTTGTTCTCGTTTCCAATACATGCCCCCCCTGCCTACATTGCTTCAAGACTGAGTAGCTTATTCATTATTTATTGAATAAAACTCCACAGGTAAGTACCAGACTAATCAATTTGTTCAGGTGTGAATTAATAGGAATGTATTTTGGACAAATGAACTGAAAATAAATTTTGAACAAGTTTAGCATGATATGTTAATTTTAAAATACAGGACATGTTGATACAGAATTTAATGATCATTATGTTAGAGAACCAAAAATATTTTTCATGTAAAAAAACTCTATTTCAATTTTGATAAGTTCACAATGTATTATGTATTTTAACAACTAAATTTTGCAAGATGTTTGTCATTTCAAGACAGCTCACCGTTTAAATTGAATTACTTTTCTAAATCTAAGACAGTGACGTACACACTTCTGTAAATTATTAGAAAAATGAACTAGATATTAGTTGGGCAAAATTATAAATGTGTTGCGATCTCTATGGAAACAAATAGGACGTTCCAGTAAAAAGCTTCTAATTTTATAATGTTTGCCCCAAATGACCCTTACAAATAGGCCTCTATATTTTACCTGGTTGTTTTTGGGACACTAAAATGTTTCTAAATTTAAAGGCATTTTTAAATGTTAGCATGTTGCTTTTTACAAACTTGTACATTTCACAGAAACATCAGTACATTTTACCACATATGGTTTACACAAGAAAATATTAAATAGAACACAAATACTAGTATTTTACATATTACAAGAACACTAATGTATACCACAATGGTATTTATTTACGTGTATTTAAAATGAAAACTGTCAGAACAAATGCAACATTTCTAATAGAACAGCTTAAATACTTCTGCTTATTCCTTTTTATCAGCCGGACTAACAGATTTACACCCATAAAACAGAACCAGTGGCAACAAAGAACTCAGACACATGCAAAATCAAGTTTATTATGACTGCATAAACCATTGTACTTCAAGAAACAAAAGTACCTCTATACTTTAAACACAATTACATTTATTAGATTCTAAACATTGCAATAATTATTGACGAACTCTAAATCACACATATATACAGCTAGTAAGAATAAGAAAGCAAAAGTGCATTTACTTTGGCAATAATTATCATATCCAGAAAAAAATAATATTTATTGTGAATTGAAAGGAAAATGTGTCTGTCTGTGTATTTATATGTCTTCAAATGTGTCTGTATGAGAAAAAGTAAACATTGTGTATTTCATCTGAAGCTGTACTCTAACCCCTCTATTATACCGCAAATATTGTTTACTATCTCTTCTCCTATCTTTTATTTTGCATCTGCTCCTACATCATTGATCTAGCTTGAAGAACCTGTAAGCATGGAAAATGTGTAACTTGTGTGGCTAAGCTTTTAATTTTCAGTTAGCATGCCTCCCAGCAGTCCAAGATCCAATGGTACAGTCTGGATTTCAGGCTCCAGTCCTGCTGTCTCAGGTTCACTCATTCCCTAGTTTCTCATATTTAGGGATAACATGGGACTGTCCCCAGTAAGCACAGCATAAGTGCATCGTTAGACATGCAAACATTGTGCTATATTATGTCAGGACAGTAGAACTATCAACATAGAGCTTCATCAGCACTCTGTTCAAGGTCTGTCCCAGGTGGGGCTGGCCTGGGAGCCTGTCAGAGAGATTAAATTACATTCACACCAGCTTGAAATTCCCCCATTTTGGTGGACCACATTCTTCCTGGACTGGCCCATCCTTTTCTCAGAAGGGGAAACCCCTTGTCACCAAACTTTTCCTGGCCCACCGACCCTAGTCCCAAATCCCTACAGAAAATAACTGTGAGGTCTGAGGTAATGTTGCATGTTTGGGTTACCATGTTTCAAGAGAAAATGTAGGTGCTTTATTGGTTGTTTTCCTTTCAGACACACGTTAGGTTGACAAATTTGTTGAGCATGAGTTTTCCAAATCCTTACTTACACCAGAGTGGGTTATATGAACTAGTTATAAACTGACTGTGAGCATGCTAGAAAATTGCTCTAGTTAACTATTATCTTTTGTATTCTCTTAATTTAAGAAATATTTAAAAACTATTGTTCACAAATTACCTATTTGATATGTGACGTATCTGCATTGTTGTATAGAACGGAGACATATATCCGACAAATGTTTTCTCACCAGAATTTGCTCAAGAAATATTTTTTTCATTTTGAGTTTGAATTATCAAATACAGTGTAACCAGATAACTATTAATTCTATATTTAACTTTCATTATTCAATGACTGGGTGATAGCCGTCACACCCAAACGGTTCATTGTATTAATGAAATGTATTAAAGCATCAAAAAAGTATTATAAATTTTCATCAAACCGCTTTAAGGGAGAATTACTTATCCGTGGTCTCCCCGTATTTAAATAATTAACGTGTCTATGAATATCTTTTATGTAATGTTATTTAATTTCCAAAAGAAATTCCTCAATGGTTAGACTTTTCGTTCAATGGAAGATGTAAAACATATGTATAAAATCTAAAAATTCAGTGGAGCATTTTTACACATGCAAAACTAAAGGATATAAAGTAAAAACTAACGTGAGCATAAGATCTGTCTTTGGAGGATTTTTTTTTACTTTATTACATTGGCAATAAAGGTTCAGTCTTTTGAACTAAAAATGTGAAAAGGCTGATGGTATTAATTTATTGCTTTGAGTTTTCTTTATCTTGAGCTAAAATGAGACACCTCATCAGAACATTTGCAGCCTCTGCGTTCTGAAAGTTCACAGTTATTTCGTGTTCTGCACCAAGTACACATTACATGCAAAGAGGCTTATATGGATAAAGCAATACTGAATTACTATTGATTTTCTTTTATATAAAAAGAGCCACAATTTCCTAGCACGCATTTTACACAATTCTTTCATTTACTGCATAAAATAACACACCCATGTATTAATGGTACCTCTTGTGTACTATTGAACAGAAACATATGTTAATACTGTTTCTAGGCAATGAAATGCCTTTTTTTATACAAATAGAAATAGTATATAATTAGTAGCTATGGGGTTTATTCACAGTGCAGTAACCCAATGGTCAGGTAGGTCAAAGCTTGGCTTCATGCATGTATATATATATATATATATATATATATATATATATATATATATATATATATATATATATATATATACATATTTTTTTATTATTATTTTATTTTATTTACATTTTAAACACAGTTGTTAAGTCAATACACCTCACACTTGTGGATAAAACTGTCTCTATATTAATGGGGAATGTGTAAAGTTAATTTATTGAGCCAAACTTGAAAGTTATTATAAATACGGTAATAGTAAACTACTGGTGCAAGTCCTCATGTTTTTCCAAAACATTTTAAACTATACCTGCTAGTCTGCAACATATAGCACATGCGCCATACTTCCCTCAGTATAGAATAGGGTAGATGTTTGGGTATCTGGTGAGCTCTGTCAAGTAGCAGAATGTCCTGTGGTACATCCTATGCAAAGGATCGAAGGAATTTCACGAGGAATGCCGTTAGGACCGCAACCATAATATACCCCTTAAATGGAGATTACTCCTCCTGGCTCTATCCTCCAGGTCCAGTAATTTAGCTTCACATTGGAAAGACCGTTGGTTCTACAGTAGCTTGATCTTAACTTTGCAAAGTCACTCAGCTTTGTTTTCATGTGTGAGGTCCTATAGCCCTTTTCAAATATATATTTTCTGACCTTCTCCATTGAACTTTGAAACTTAGAGAATAATTTTTCCGACATGGAATCCAAAGACTTTTGTAGGCAGACTTTGGAAAGTATGTTCTTATTGGTAGTAAGTTGTACAACCACGGAGCTGCTTCCTTTACCCAAGCTGTCTTTTGTATTCTCTTTTTGATTCCTTCTAGTAGGCTATCAGTGTCATATTGCCCCTCTGTGTGGCCCGTTGTAGAAGATGATATTTCTGGCCAAAGAAGTGAAGTTTTTCATTTTTCTTTCAATGTTTCTTCACCTTGGGGTGAGACATGCCTCTCATGTTCTTAGGTCACCTGTTTATTCACCTCTGCTGGGATATTAAAGCTTGCTAACTAGGCTGATAGCACAGAGCTCTGAATCAAGCGCCATGCTGATCGGTTGCTGGCCATGGCCCACATGATTTTTTTTTTAAATGTTGTGTTATTTTATTATGTTATATGTTTTATATATTGATAGATTTTTTAATATATAATTTTAGATAATTGAATGTGTTAAAAACAATAATTTGAAAGATGGATCCAAAAATATTATGTAATTTGGAAAGCTTAACCAACAATATTAAATTGAGGCCTTAGGCTATTATGTTTTTATGGCCTATGCTCAGTGTTCAGTGGGCTGCACAGTTTATTCTCACCATAAATATTTGCAGGGGTTAACCTTCCTACAACAATAGCCAAGCTTTAAAAGTTACAAGCCTTTGCAAGCAAGAGTCCATGTCACACTTACCAGGGATGAATATTTACTGATCAGAACTAAGTTTTCACTCACCAATAGCTAGTGACAATTGAAAATTGCGATAGCTGATGAAAATGTATTATGAATGTAGCATGCTCAGGATCTGAATTTGCTTTAATTTGTATCAGTATCAAATTATAAAAGAATATAATTACTAGTCTATAATTCAGTGAAATGTATTTTTAAGCCCGCTGTGTGGAAGGGTATGTTGAAAAAAACAAGCTACTTTGGAAAATATGTACTGAAGGGACAAATAAAATGGACCTGTTTCAAGCAGTCATCTTAAATAACAATGCCCACATGCATGGCATGTGAAGGTTGCTTTATTGTATAGTAAAAAAATATGTTCTAGGACAATAAGACAATGTAATGTTCACCATATCTACAGAAACCCACGTGATTTTGTTTTATAGATGTTACACAGATAAGACATAACTTGAAATTTGGTATGTTGCCGACTTGCCGTCATGTACCCTTCTCACAAATTGAGTCCTTGGTCTCTATTAACAAAGGATACTAAAAGTATTGTGTCTGCATGAATAGGTTTGGATTTCTTAAAACTAAGAATGGACAAACTTTAGATAAATGAAGCAAATAAAAAATATGGTTACATTTACCTGTAAAATTAATACATTTCTGATCAATCCAAAAACCTGAAAATAAAGGGAAAAAGTGTCATTAACAAAAAGAGCTCTCAATCTGTAATCAACACATAAGTTCTTTTATATATATATATATATATATATATATATATATATATATATATATATATATATATATATATAATTGTTTTTAAAGATACAGTGCACTTTATTTTTTGGGGGGCTTATGCACTTTTAAGGTGCTGCTTAAAATATTGTATATTGAATTTATTTATTATTTTAAATATTGCTAGTGCCTTTTTTTTGCCACAGGACATACTTGAAAATGAGAGAATTCTCAATGTATCCTTCCTGGTGAAAATTTTTGATATTAAATGTAAATAAATATATACATTCAACATTCTCTTTTTAATACATTAACACACAACGTAAAAAAAATTCTGTTAGTTTTGTGAATCTGGTGTATCCTTCTCTAGTGATACCCAGTTTTCAGTTAGATTCCACAACTACATAAATGTCACCTTATGTTTGTCTTTTCATGTTTTCCATAATTAGACATAACAAAATTTGAGACTTATCTATTTAACTTTTGAAATTTGTAATTTTCACACTAGTATTATGTTTTGTTTTGATCAGTTTAAATTGATGTAGTATTGGCCCTATTCACTAGAATGAACGGTCCTACTCCCATGCAGTGCATGGCCCTACTCACATCTTATATCCTTATACTTTCCATCACTTCGCTTGTGAGCGTGATTGAGCAAGTCCTTCTTCACCTCATTTCTTTGCAACACTACTTTTTTTTTTTTTTTTACATTTAAACATTGTGAATATTAAAGCACTGCTGAATATGCTGGTGTTCTATAAATGCTATTACTAATAAACAATAATAGCCAGTGGACCACAAAAAAAAAAAGACCGCACAAGAAAATTGAGTAAGTGGGGATGAAACACAAAGATTAGTGAGTTTAGTTGACATAGTGATGGAGAGAAGCTGAATGTAGATGGCAGGGGATTACACAAGTGAAATGGGGTTGGATGAGTCATCAAGTGACATAGGATGAGAAAGTGTCTTTGGTAGGTAAAAGAGTGGATGCCACTCTGACATAAGTGATGAAATGTATTTGTAACAGACATCCCTGCTCCTGGAGGATAATTTTGCTTGACTAGCTCGGTATTCGAACCTAACCAAACAGATTTCCCATTCTGATTCGTATGCCGAACAAAGTACCATACACAGGTACCACCCAGAACAGTCTAGTTGACCCACTTGACACCACTAACACCTACTCTAACCGCAAACATTTGAGCATTCTAAGATCGGATCGTATGGACAAACATGAGGTGGCGGCCCTCTTGTTTTGGCGAACGCTTTCAGCGGTGTTTGGTCGTCAATTGTATGAAACTATTATCGGACACTCAACGGCCCGAACAACACTGAGACTTCCATACTCGCCTATGTTCAAGCATATGCATCTGACGAAAGCGGCATTCAGTGAAACCAAACTCCCGAACGACTAGTTCTCCCATGAACTGCTACTGTTGGTATTTTGTTGTATTTGAATCTCCCGAAATAGACCGACCGCAAAACCTGTATCTATGGAACTATTTTGGGCCGGAGCCTCGTGTGCGGTCGGTCAAAAGAAGACTTCCATGAAAATCTTGAACCCCTGAACCGATCTGGGTGATTTTTGGATATGTTGCTCACCCAGATCGGGGCTATCAGAGGATATACTGTTTGTGGTGGTTTATGCAAGTTTTTGGGATACTTTCGGGTTGCCTGTAAATTGTGTTCTTTTTCACCTGGAGATAATTTAGTTAATATAGTACTTGACTCAATTACCTCCCAGGCAGACGGGAGGGTGTCATGCATTGTAACATTGCTGTTATTGGTCTGTGACTTTGTAAAAGAGTCTTCCATCAGGTCCAGGTGAGAGTACCCCTTGCATGGGTATTGTCATAAAAGGCCAAGAGCTGTACAGCTATAGTGGATTAATGGTGTGCCTGGAGATCGACTTGGGAATACTGCAGCGCTACCCACACTAAGGGAAAATGACATCTCTCACAGGGTGACTGCCACAGTATTTGTTTACATTTATTTAAAATATATTTTCTTTTAAGAAAGGGTGGTTATGGCATTTAGGGAGGGGACGAATAGTGACTATATTCACCTACTGGCTGCCTTTTCACTTTAAGATAATCTGGGAGAGATATGACATCAGGGGAGATAGTATTAGTTAGTACACAAAATACATCAACAGTAGAATTGTAAGAGGTATAGAAACACTGGGATGCTGAGAAATAGTGACACTGGAGTGGCGATGGCTCGAGAAATGGAAGCTATGATGTAGAAGCAAATGGTAAGGGCAAAATTAGCAGAAACTATGAAGCTGAATGGGGGAGCAGCCAAGGTTTTTTACATTTTGACATGAAACATAGAATGTGACGGCAGATAATAAACATTCGGCCCATCTAGTCTGCCCAATTTTCTAAATACTTTCATTAGTCCTTGGCCTTATCTTATAGTTAGGATAACCTTATGCCTATCCCACGCATGCTTAAACTCCTTTACTGTGTTAACCTCTACCACTGCAGCTGGAAGTCTATTCCATGCATCCACTACCCTCTCAGTAAAGTAATACTTCCAGATATTATTTTTAAACCTTTGTCCCTCTAATTTAAGACTATGTCCTCTTGTTGTGGTAGTTTTTCTTCTTTTAAATATAGTTTTCTCCTTTACTGTGTTGATTCCCTTTATGTATTTAAATGTTTCTATCATATCCCCCCTGTCTCGTCTTTCCTCCAAGCTATACATGTTAAGATCCTTAAACCTTTCCTGGTAAGTTTTATCCTGCAATCCATTAACCAGTTTGGTAGCCCTTCTCTGAACTCTCTCTAAGGTATCAATATCCTTCTGAAGATACGGTCTCCAGTACTGCATACAATACTCCAAGTGAGGTCTCACCAGTGTTCTGTACAATGGCATGAGCACTTCCCTCTTTCTACTGCTAAAACCTCTCCCTATACAACCAAGCATTCTGCTAGCATTTCCTGCTGCTCTATTACATTGTCTGCCTACCTTTAAGTCATAAGAAATAATCACCCCTAAATCCCTTTCCTCAGAAGTTGAGGTTAGGACTCTATCCAATATTCTGTACTCTGCCCTTGGGTTTTTACGTCCAAGATGCATTATCTTGCACTTATCCACATTAAATGTCAGTTGCCACAACTCTGACCATTTTTCTAGTTTACCTAAATCATTAGCCATTTGGCTTATCCCTCCTGGAACATCAACCCTGTTACATATCTTAGTATCATCAGCAAAAAGACATACCTTACCATCAAGACCTTCTGCAATATCACTAATAAAAATATTAAAGAGAATGGGTCCAAGTACAGATCCCTGAGGTACCCCACTGGTGACAAGCCCAAGCTTTGAATATACTCCATTGACTATGAGTTGTAGAGTTTTGCTTCAAGTTGAAGAGCCTTTTGAAACATAGTAAACATTGCTCTTTTGTATACTAACATTAACCTAATCAATCATTTATACTTAGCAGAAGAGTGACCATACAGTAGAAAGTAGTCATAGAGAGACAATACAAATGTTGGTAAAATAATTTTCTAGAATTGGTGTGCTAAATTGTTCTAAATTTTTGTGGAATACACTATATGTATAGTACCATTCAGAGCATACCTAAGGTTCTTGAAAGGTAAAGGTGTCTTTTTTAAATAATACAATGTCTTCTGTTTAGCTTAGTACTAGCGATTGATGAATTAATGTATTAACATTTATTCAAGAGCATCACCAACACCTAAGATGTCAACCCTCCATACCCTAAGGATTGCTACACATATATCCTTGGCTGTCTGCGAATAATGGGAGTCAATGTCTTCCTGCAGCCGAACATCTATTGATTATGAGAGAAAAAAATAAAGACAGTGTAGCTGAATAAACCAAATTTATAATAGCATTCAACCAAGCAAGTTTCAGTAAAAGAAAACACATTTGAAGATCTGCATTTTCTACACTTATTATTCAAACTCAAACATGCCCTTTAATTTTATACTTGATTTATCTTGCTTCCAGCATTAATGGACATTGTACTTTTGGGAATGGACCACATTTCCCAGACCTAAGACTACTGCATATTCTTGTTCAATGTACCTGAAAAAAATTAGTGCTTTTGAGTAGTTCCATAAATTGAAATCTTTACACTATCCAAGATTGTGTTTATGGTAATGTACATATTATCTCCTTCGAGTCTCACTGCACAGTATGATCATCCAGCTCTTCTGAATTGTTCCCTTTCTGAATCATAAAGTTAATTATTTATTAAAGATAATCACTTTCACAATAACAGTTATTATAATCATTATGCAAAAGCAGTGCAATTTCTCATATTTGTGGTGTGATCTTTCTTCTTTCTGTGAATTGTTCATGCATGTACACAATGTTTTTAAAAACATTCAATTAGACGTACATTAGACTTTCGTAATAATTTTATCATTCATTATGTCATTACTCATCAAGAAATACGAGCCTTCATCTGCTAATTATCTTCCTTGTTATTATCTCTGAGCCCATCACAAAAGAGAAAAGCATATTCTGTGGCTTCCTATTTTCAGATATTTGCTATTTCACTTATAGGGAGTGATTTTATAATATGACGTTGCTGGTTATGTAAGGTTTTTTTTTTTACTTTTATTAACATTGGATTTATGGAATGATGCATATGTATATCCAGAGCAATGACTATTAAGCTAACTGATTTTTTTTAAAATCATAACTGTATGGAATCTAATTTTTCATAGCAAAGTGCAAAGCAAAGTAAGACAGAAGCTTAAGGGACACCCCAAGCACCAAAATAACTTTAATATCTTTAATGCATTTTTTTACATGCTCAAATCTGCATGATATTTCAAATAATATATATATATATATATATATATTATGATAAACCCAAGGTAGACACACCTATGAATCTTTTTACACTTTTAACATATTATTATCAGTCTCTGCCAAAATTTCATGTAACATTCTCTTTGTAACACATAATCACACATTGTTTTCTCCTGTTAATTTTGTGAATCTGGTGTATTTTCTTCAATAGTATCACCATAGTGTATTCAGTTAGATTCCACAACTACAGAATTGTCCCTTATGTTCACTTTTGATTGTTTTTGATAAAAATACATGGCAACATGTGGGACCTAGCCTTTTTATTTTAAAAAAATGTTAATGTTGACACTAGGACTATATCTTCTTATAATCAGTTTATATTGGTGTAATATTGACCACCATTATCACAATTTGTATAGTATTGGCCTCCACTTACAATTGTTATAGTATTGGGACTAAGCCTTTTTCTCATTCACCATCATTTACAGTCTGTGTGTGAGTCATAGTCAGACTTGGGTCTTCTTTGTCGCTGCGCAATACTGTGATGAAAGAGTAATATTTCTATTCATTTAAAATTGGGATAGTGACCACCAGATTCACCTCCAAGTTGCCTCTGCATTTGAAGGAAATCTGGGAGAAGCACAGAGCCACACTTGGAAGAAATGAAGGGGTTAATTAGTGTCTCTCTATCACTGACAATGATTGTGAGTGGTAGATGGACTTCAACCTAATTATATAGTGATGAATGATTTTCCTTGTTTTCTTTATTTTTTTAGGGAGGTTGGTTGGGTTATTAATATTACCTTTGTGCCTCCCTCTTATTCTTCATTTGTGGGGGACACTTGGAGCTCATTAAATTAATTAATTATTTGATTATTGAGTTATACATTGACCAAATGCTTAAATAATTTAATATGAGAAGGGGAGACTTAAGGTCTGAGAGGACATTAGGGGTGAGGTAGATTATTTTTTTACGTTTTCAATAATGCACTATATGATTATCGTTTATCTATTCATTGTCCTAGCCATATTTCTTGCAAATGTAGAACTAATACATTATTCACACTTAAGTATGTCTTATTTTCTCGGTCTTTGAAGATATGTAATTGGTATATTACTACAGGATACAAATGTGGAGTGCGCAAATTATTTATTGGAATGACACATGTGCATGTTGTTGCCCTCTGCATTCCCATTGTTCAAATTTAGACCCTGATGAAGGGAGGTTTGCATTTGTTTAGGTGAACTCATTAGCTGGAAAAATACAAATATCAAGAAAATCTTTATATAAAACTTACCATTATTAGAACAAGAATGAATTATCAGAGTGGGAACAGTAGGATGTTGTTTTTGTGTTTATTTTAATAAAGTATAGATGGTAAATTTATCTGGATGCAGATCGTAGTGTTCTATTTTCACCTATGATTATAGGAGGAAATTTGCATTGGTAAGAAAGTTTTAGACCTGGTGTTGGACGTGAAATTTAGATGGTATTTTGAAACATACGTATTTGTTTTAAAAGAAATTGAGCAAAAATTTACACTCAAATTTGAATAATATTATTTTCACTGCGATATATGTTGGCATTTAATTAGCTAATTAATTGGAGGGAATTATACAGAACTGACATGGAAATTTCAATGTAGCCTGAAATTAAAAATCCAGGAATAAATAAACCTCTTATAAATCCTTTTCTCAGCAAATCCTTGATCTGTAATACAATTATTAAATCTCGACTGAAAAGCACCATGCCATGTTGACATTGACCATTCACTCACTCAGAGTTTTTTAATTTACTTGCTTCATTCAATCAAAATGCCATGTCAGAAATGCATTATAAATACCCGACTAACATACTCTTCTATAGTTAATACAATGTTAAACAAAAATCTGCACACCAGTCAAGCCATAAGACTTGGATTTCCCACAGCAATCACAAATTTGCAGTGATGTTACTACCGCAACGGATTCTGGGTGGGCATATGCAAATTAGTTCAACAAACAATCACATTTTTGCCTCATTCCATTTTAAACATGGATTCCTGTGTTTGCTGTATACAACAGCTTTGAAACACAACTTAGGAAAAGATGCAAAAAACAAAAAAGCTATGGTGGGGAAAAATTGTGATTGAAAACCCCTTCCACATGAAGTCTGTGGATAGTTAATACAATATTTAACAAAAATCTGCACACCAGTCAAGCCATAAGACTTGCTTTTCCCACAGGAATCACAAATTTGCAGTGATGTTACCACCGCAAAGGATTCAAGGTGGGCATATGCAAATTAGTTCAACAAAGAATACAATTTTTGCCTCATTCCATTTCACTGGCTTTGCATTTTTTTTCGTAAGTTGCGTTTTAAAGCTGTTGTATACAGCAAACACAGACTCAAAGGAATCCATGTTTAAAATGGAATGAGGCAAAAGTGTGATTCTTTGTTGAACTAATTTGCATATGCCCACCCAGAATCCTTTGCAGTTTTTCCCCACCATACCTGTTTTGGTTTTTGCTTCACATACTCTTCTATAATAGGATCTGAAGAAGAATGGATCTTATCACCATGTTTCTAGTCAGCATTGTTTACCTCCCTTGAGTAGTGTGAGACAAAGGGTGGCACTAGGGATTTTGACCATGCATAAAAAGGACAAGTGAGTTATTTTACATGAAAGATGCCCAGATCCTAGGTCTTCCTTTAAATTGTTTATACATTTTTATTTACATACATTAGATAAGTCTCTTTAGCCTTTAAAATGCATTTAGCATTTCAACATGTAGATAGCGTATACATTTTGCTACCTAAACTGCTTATTCATGGAATGCTGAGGGTTTTATTTGCCTTATGACATTTTTCTGATATATAATTGATTCCTGTGTTCATCATATTTTCTCAGAAAGGGGATTATTTATTTTTTCTCTGCTACTAGAAACTAATGCAGGAGTTAGGATTACTGCTCGTAAGTGCTAACAGCTGGGGACTAGATATTAAGGCCACATTATTTGTTTAATAAAAGTCTGTCCTTTAAGGTACATATTTATTTTCAACAAGTGGATCCTGGATGTACAAAAGGTGAAATCTGGGAAAATGGTTTTCTGGACAAGATGGATTCTTTGTCAGCCTATATTGCTATGCAACTATCATAAACATTTATATACGTTGGTGACAACTGGTGAATGTACAGCTACTTATAGATGGACCAAACATACTAATATGCATGTAAAACTCACATGATACATTAATATACGTTACATGTGTTATTAAGAAAAATAACTATGAAATATCCAGTAGTAGGTTCTCAAGCAACCTTAAAATAAGCAATTTTAATAAGTACACTATATTCTCACTTTGCATTCTCCTTTCACCAAGCTTAGCTCGTCTGAACATACAGTTTAAATATAAGTATATTATACAGTATAAGTATAAATGAACATGTCCCTCAAACTGCTAATAAAAAGATGCTAGCTACACTATATTTTCCCATAAGAAGAAAGAGTGGCAAAGAAGGTTAAGTTGTTTTTGTTTTTTACCCTTTGGATTGAGAGTGGCAAAGAAGCCACCGATCCAGCCCTCAAGGGCCATGTGATTGCAGGATCCTCGTGATCACATGGCCGGTAGAGACACTGTTTTTTAAATCAAACAAAAAGTACTTAGATCATATATATAAAATCCAGCAATATATATATATATATATATATATATATATATATATATATATATATATATAAAATCTAAGTACTTTTATATACATATACACAGAAATATCATAATTAATAAAAGTGTATTTTAATATTAACATATATATATATATATATATATATATATATATATATATTAAGTGTATTAAAATACACTTAGAATGATGTTAATTTTATATATATATATATATATATATATATATATATATATATATATATATATTCGCCAAAAAACTGCCGCTCACCGGTCTTGTAAAAGTCCAAAATTTATTGAGAAATAATTAAAAAAGAGACCAACGTTTCAGTCCCCGTTCGGGACTTTCCTCAGGGTAACAAAACAATAAATCAGTAACAAAACAGTAAATTTTATTGTTTTGTTACCCTGAGGAAAGTCCCGAACGGGGACTGAAACGTTGGTCTCTTTTTTAATTATTTCTCAATAAATTTTGGACTTTTACAAGACCGGTGAGCGGCAGTTTTTTGGCGAATATATTTCTATGGGAGTTCATGCCAAGCACCCGGCAAATTGGACACAGAACTAAGCGTGAGTGCGGGGGATTTTCGATTTTTTATATATATATATATATATATATATATATATATAAAGTAAAAATAATCAATACATATATTGCAAAAATAAAAAATAATGTTTTGGTTTTTAAAATTATATGCCTGTTTAAATTTGTTCTGTATTTTTAGATAAATATACATATATATTTAAATCAAGATACATTTAGAATTATGTTATAAATACATATATGTATCTTTCTATATATATTTATATACACATTTATATTTATACACATATGTATATACATATATATTTAAATTCTACAAATATATTTATTTAATATTTTTACATAATTAAGTCATTTCATTAATTACAATATGAGGGACCTGTCTGACAACCCAGGCATAAAATCCAGAGAATTTGGTTTGCAAGCCCTATATTTAACCCTGTAACTTTCCAGGACACCATAAAACCTGTACATGGTGGGTACTGTTTTACTTGGGAGACTTTGTTAAACACAAATATTAGTGTTTTAAAACAGTAAAATGTATCACAACGATGAAATGGTCAGTAAAAGAATAATTAGTAAAAATGTTCACATACAAACCGCACTTTCACTGATGACATAATTGTTGTGATACGTTTTACTGTTTTGAAACACTAATATTTGTGTTTAACGGTGTCTCCCGAGTACAGAAGTACCCCCCATGTACAGTTATTTTGATGTTTTCAAAAAGTTACAGAGTCAGATAGAAGGCTTGCATTTCCTTTTTTTCACATTTAATTTTGCCAGATTGGTTATGTTGCCTTTGAGACTGTATGGAAGCCCAGGAATGAGAAAAAACCCGATGATGGCATATCATTTGGAAAAGTAGATAACCCAAGGTATTGCAAATGGGGTATGTTCAGTCTTTTGCCACTTAGTCACAAACACTGGCCATAATTAGAGTTCAAATTATTTTTTTTGCATTTTTCACACACAAACAAATGTGAACGCTAACTTTGGCCAATGTTTGTGACTAAGTGGCTACTAAAAAGACTGGGCATACCCCATTTGTAATACCTTGGGTTATCTTATTTTGCAAATTATATGCTATCACAGGGTTCATTTTCAAATTTAGATTTTTATTGCATTTTGAAATAATATCAGGGATACAGAAAGAAGAGTAGGGAGGGGTCATCATTGGTTACATGGTTCACAGATAGAGACATCGTTAAGGTACATTTTGGGTACATTTTGAAGGCACATTTGCAAGTGTTGTAGTTAGCGGCAACGTAGTAAGTAACAATATAACAGGTATGTTACAGTCTCATCCGATGTCGTGATCAATTTCAGCATAATTACATGTTACATTCATTGTCCCAAACATCAGAGGTGAGCTTATTAGTGTACCATTACATTCTATGTGATAGGGTAACCTTATGATCTTCAGTTAGTACCTTGTGGGACAGGTAAGTTTGGGGGTGAGAGTGGTTCTCGGTGAAGGAGTAGAACTTGGATAACTAGGAAGGGTAGGGCATCATTAATGTAGGGAGCCAGTAGTAATCGGAGGATTTATTTACAGGCTGGCAGCCAGGTTGGCTATTTGATTTGCAGAGTGTGCAGTAGTGTGTGAGTTGGAATTTTATTGTTTTAAGGATATGTGGGAGGTGATGTGATCATGGTTGGTTGGGTCATCTGTTTGTTGTGGTATGTGGTTTCCCATATATGCCACGTGTCGTTGAATCGTTGCTTGCGTTCTACTGTGTTGAGGGATAATTTTTCATAGTAGTAGAATTGATCCAACTTTGCTCGTAGTTGAGGTATGGATGGACATTGCTGGGATTTCCAGCATTGTGCTAAGAGGCTCCTTGCTGCCATCAGTGTAAGTGCAGTGATCTGTTTTTCACCTGGATTTAACTGCGGGGGTAGGAGCAGGAGTAGGCACACTGTGGGGGTCAAGGGAAAGTTCGGAATATTCAGTTCATCTAATATGGTACGGGCTTGTGTCCATAGGGGTTGGATAGTTTCGCAGGACCACCAAATATGCTTTAATGTACCCAGGGCATTGCTACACCTCCAACAAGTGGTGTGTTGGGGGATATGCGATGGAGACGTTGTGGGGTTATGTACCATCGGTACATTAATTTCCTATGAGCTTCTATGTGAGAGTAACAACGGGTCTGTTTAGAGAGTCCATTTAGGGCTTTCAGCCATTCGTTTTGTGTAAGGGTTTCATTACAATCCGCCTCCCATTGGGTTTTGTGGGATAGGGGTGGCGAGGGTGTAATCTCTTGCCATGCTTTATAGCATAGTGCTAGGGTCTTAGGTTTCGTCGGTGCGGACCAGCACCTGTCTAAGAGTAGAGTAGGGGTTACCCAACTGGAGTCAGGGGTGGTGCCGCTATGTGGCATGTATGCTAGTATGATACTCTTCAGTTGTAGGTAGGAGAAGATGGCCCTGCTTGGTAATTGCCAATGAGTCTGCAGTTCAGGGAAGGGAATCATTTCTTTATTTCTCACTAGTTGAGATATGTGAGTGATCCCTGCATTGGTCCAGAGGTGAAGTGGGATGTTTTGTGACACAGATTTAACAATTGAAATGGGTGCTTTTGGGTGGAATTTTTCGTGGTGGCCTAAGCTCGAGAGGAACTTGTCCCATGTATTAATGGTATGGGAGGTAGTCGGAAAGAGCATGGGTCTCCGTGTCCGAAGACAGCGAGGTGTCCACATATATTCAATGAGGGGTGAG
Organism: Pelobates fuscus; assembly: GCF_036172605.1. NCBI lineage: Eukaryota > Metazoa > Chordata > Amphibia > Anura > Pelobatidae > Pelobates > Pelobates fuscus. The sequence goes on along the minus strand of NC_086321.1, from coordinate 233,921,228 downwards.
TTTGGACAATGTGCTTTCTCCATGTCTGTCCATTGTAAGAGGTTGGGCTGGGCATGGAGGAGGACACCACCGGTTAGTGCAGCAGCTTTATAGTATTGACCAATGTTCGGCAGGCCCACACCTCCTAGTTTGGGTGCAAGTTGGAGAAGTCGTATCGGCACCCTAGGCTTTTTACTTGCCCAAATGAATATATTACACATTTTCTGTAAATCTTTGCAGTATTGGGCGGGGAGTTTCAGGGGTAACATTCTAAAAAAATAAAGGATACGGGGGAGGATCATCATTTTATATGCGTTGATTTTTCCCAACCATGAGAGCATGACATGTTTCCATTTATTTAGTTCCGTTTTACACACAAGGGCTAGGGTATTGTAGTTAAGCGTTATCGTTTTAGATATAGTGGATGCTATCTTCATCCCTAGGTATGTAATGAATGTTAATCTCCAGTCAAAGTGGAAGCGCTCACGTAGTGAGTCTACCTTTAATTTCGGCATTCCTACTGGTAATGCCTGTGTTTTATCCTGGTTTAAGCGGTAATGGGAGATGTCACCAAAACTTTTTAACAGAGCCATAAGTGGGGGTAGAGATTGTTGTGGGTTAGAAAGGGTTATAAAAATATCATCGGCGAAAAGCGCCAGGCTGTATTTTCTGTCGTTTATGGTAATTCCGTGGATGTCAGGGTGGGTCCGGATTTTATGAGCTAGGGGTTCTAGGGATAAAATGTAGAGGAGGGGAGATAGTGGACACCCTTGTCGGGTGCCGTTTGTGATTGTGAACGGTTGGGATAAGAAGCCATTGTGGGACACTCTGGCCACTGGGCAACTGTACAGGGCCATAATACTTGTTATGACGTTCTCCGGGAAGTTATACTTTTTCAGGACTTCGGTCATGTACTTCCAGTTGAGGCGATCGAAGGCTTTCTCGGCGTCCAGCGCCAAGAAGAGACCCTCTGATCCCTGTCTTTGTATGGCATCTATTACGTTGAGGATTTTTCTAGTGTTGTCTGAGCCTTGTCGTCCCTTCACAAAACCTGACTGGTCATTATGTATGAGTTTGTGTAGTAGTGGTGCTAGTCGATTGCTAAGGAGTTTCGCATAGAGTTTAGCGTCACAGTTCAGAAGGGAGATAGGTCTGAAATTTTTACACTGTGTCGGGGGCTTTCCTGGTTTCGGGAGGGTCGAGATATGGGCTAGCAGCATTTCTTTCGGTAGGGTGCCTTGTTGTGAACTCTCATTCATGACCTTTAAGAGGTGCGGAGAAAGGAGAGAGGTAAAGGTTTGATAATATGCGTTGGGGAGGCCATCTGGGCCTGGAGATTTATGAGTAGGCAAGTGAGCTATGGCTTCGGTCAGTTCTTTTAGGGTGAATGGGCCTTGTAGGGTTTCTCTGTCTGCATCCGTCAGGCTGGGCAGGTCTAAGTCGCCCAAGAAGTCTTGGATGAGTTGTGGGTTTGGTAGAGTGACATTGGGGTCGGTCGCTAAGTTATATAGGTCCCCGTAATAGTTTGCAAATTTTGAAACTATACCCTGTGGGTCGATGGTGCGGTCTCCTTTCTTGTCTTCTAGATAAGCTATTCTAGAGGCCATCATTCTACGTTTGAGCTGTGCTGCTAGTTTGGCGCCTGCTTTATTCCCATTGGCAAAAAAGTTGTGTTTAACCTTACGGAGAGCATAAGTTGTTTTGGCCATTTCTATATTTCTAAGTTTGGATTGCAGTTGTAGAAGATGTGTATGCGTCTTAGAATTGGGGTTGCGTTTGTTGGAATGCGTTAATTGGGCAATTTCAGTTATGAGGGCACTGTATTCTGCGGTTCTCAGTTTTTTGGCTCGACTTGCCTGTTTTATGAAGCTTCCTCGGATATACGCTTTATGCGCTAACCAAATTTGGTCTACCGAGGTCTCATCGTTTGTGTTTTCGTTAAAATAATTGGTGAGGTCAACCTTTATTTGCGTGATAACGGCTGGGTCTGTCAGGAGCGACTCGTTGAGTCTCCAGGAACCTGTGCCTTTGCTAGGGAAGGGTGTTCTTAGGCTCATTGTGGTAGGTGCATGGTCTGACCACGTAATTAACCCAATGGTGGTTTCTTCTATGTTAGGCATATAAGTTGCTGGAACCAGAAACCTATCAAGTCGGGAATAGCTATTGTGTGCCGCAGTGTGGCAGGTGAAGTCTACCTCTGCGGGGTGCTGTATGCGCCATGGGTCAACCAGTTGGTGGGCCGCCAGGGTGTCGCATATCTTAGATGTCAGTGCTGCTCTATGGGTGAGAGAGGCCGCTGAGATATCGGCTGTGGAGGAGGAGTCCATGTTACTGTCAATCAAAAAATTAGTGTCGCCACCTATGATTATCTCTCCATATTTGTACAAATCTGCGAGTGCTAAAACCATAAGCAGGAATTCATGTTGATTGGTATTGGGACTGTACACATTGATTAGGGTATAGGGATTGTTATTAATGAGGCATTGAATGATTAGGTAGGAGGAAGAGGTTCTATTTCAACTGTCAAAAGTAAAGACAAATAAGTCAATGGGACCTGATGGAATACACCCAAAGCTATTAAAAGAGCTTAGTGGTGTACTAGCAAAACCATTAACAGATTTATTTAACCAATCATTGATAACAGGAGTAGTCCCAGAAGATTGGAAGTTAGCGAATGTTGTGCCCATTCACAAGAAAGGTAATAGGGAGGAGTCGGGCAACTATAGGCCAGTAAGCCTAACTTCAGTAGTGGGGAAAGTGATGGAAACCATGTTAAAGGATAGGATTGTTGAACATCTAAAAACACATGGATTTCAAGATCAGAGACAACATGGGTTTACTTCAGGGAGATCATGCCAAACTAATCTTATTGATTTTTTTGATTGGGTAACTAAAATTATAGATCAGGGTGGTGCAGTAGACATTGCTTACCTCGATTTCAGTAAGGCTTTTGACACTGTTGCACATAGAAGGCTTATCAACAAACTACAATCTTTGAGTTTGGATTCCAATATTGTTGAATGGGTAAGGCAGTGGCTGAGTGACAGGCAACAGAGGGTTGTAGTCAATGGAGTATATTCGAAGCTTGGGCTTATCACCAGTGGGGTACCTCAGGGATCTGTACTTGGACCCATTCTCTTTAATATTTTTATTAGTGATATTGCAGAAGGTCTTGATGGTAAGGTGTGTCTTTTTGCGGATGATACTAAGATATGTAACAGGGTTGATGTTCCAGGAGGGATAAGCCAAATGGAAAATGATTTAGGTAGACTAGAAAAATGGTCAGAGTTGTGGCAACTGACATTTAATGTGGATAAGTGCAAGATAATGCATCTTGGACGTAAAAACCCAAGGGCAGAGTACAGAATATTTGATAGAGTCCTAACCTCAACATCTGAGGAAAGGGATTTAGGGGTGATTATTTCTGATGACTTAAAGGTAGGCAGACAATGTAATAGAGCAGCAGGAAATGCTAGCAGAATGCTTGGTTGTATAGGGAGAGGTATTAGCAGTAGAAAGAGGGAAGTGCTCATGCCATTGTACAGAACACTGGTGAGACCTCACTTGGAGTACTGTACACAGTACTGGAGACCCTATCTTCAGAAGGATATTGATACCTTAGAGAGAGTTCAAAGAAGGGCTACTAAACTGGTTCATGGATTGCAGGATAAAACTTACCAGGAAAGGTTAAAGGATCTTAACATGTATAGCTTGGAGGAAAGACGAGACAGGGGGGATATGATAGAAACATTTAAATACATAAAGGGAATCAACACAGTAAAGGAGGAGACTATATTTAAAAGAAGAAAAACTACCACAACAAGAGGACATAGTCTTAAATTAGAGGGACAAAGGTTTAAAAATAATATCAGGAAGTATTACTTTACTGAGAGGGTAGTGGATGCATGGAATAGCCTTCCAGCTGAAGTGGTAGAGGTTAACACAGTAAAGGAGTTTAAGCATGCGTGGGATAGGCATAAGGCTATCCTAACTTTAAGATAAGGCCAGGGACTAATGAAAGTATTTAGAAAACTGGGCAGACTAGATGGGCCGAATGGTTCTTATCTGCCGTCACATTCTATGTTTCTATGTTTCTATGTTTCTATTAGGTAACGGCCCTTTTTATCGCTGATCTTGCGTATCAACGTGAATGCGGCATCTTTACTGATCAGTGTCGACACACCACGTTTTTTAGATTTATAACAAGTGTGAAAGTCATGAGGGTAGTCTTTAGAGTTAAATTTTGGTCTGCCTTTCCAGGTGAAGTGCGTTTCTTGGTAGTATGCTATAAGGGCTTTACACTTTTTGGCTTCAAGTAGGGCTAGTCTCCTTTTATTTGGGGAGTTAAGTCCTTTGGTATTTAGAGATAATATTTTAATCGACATAAGGTCGGGTAAAAGGTGTGCTACTGCGAAGGCGTAGGTACACTGCCTTCCCTTTCCATCTTATTTTTTGTTCCCTCCAGGGTATTATTATATTGGACTTGTGGATGCCTATTAGGTGTGCCATAACAGTAGTAGATAATCTATGGTTCATATTTAATGTGCCCTTGTATTCGAGGGTAGGGATAACTGGGGTAAAACTATGTACAACATTCCGTATGTCACTGGAGGTGACATGCAGCTGCTTAAAGCAACGGATAAACATGGCCATTAGTAGGCCTTGGGGGTGATTCGATAATGACATTTGTATAAAAGTTATACAGTCTAACAAATCAGTTAAGTAAGTTAACAAGGAGCGGGTTACATCTCGCCCATAACAGCGTAACAAATTAAACATTTAATTAGCCATTGGTTAGGGGGGGAAAAGCAAGGAGTATACATATAGAATAGCTATAAAGCAATTACATCCGTAAGTATTGGTGCATTAAAGCATTATACGTTACAGTATCAGAGGTCAAGGTGGTATGACTTTCTCCGGTAAATCTCGTCTGCTTGACCTCAGCAGGATCAGGTAGTCGGAGCTTTAGAGTTCGTGTAGTGTCCGTGGGTCTTGTGGGCCTGTGACCATTCCTTGGTCAGCGGTTGCGGCGCGGAGGTACCAGTAGCGGTCGGATGGTCTGCACCCGTGGGGGGAAGCGGTACTTGCCATTCTTGCAGGAGACGCTTGCCTTCCTTTAGATCGGTGATGGCTCTGTCCACTCCGTTCCTCTTCACAAGTAGTTTGGTGGGGAATCCCCATTTATAAGGGATGTTGGCAGTCCGCAGTGCCGTGGTTATGGGTGCGAAGGTATGTCGTTTGAGCATAGTAGCAGAGGATAGGTCTGTGAAAATTTTGATGTGTTGGTAGGATTCCGGCCATTTTTACAGGTTTCTGGAAGCCTGCATGATCTTATCTTTCACTGTATAGAAATGTATTCTTGTAATTACGTCTCTAGTGGTAGCTGGAGGTAGGTGTTTAGGTTTAGGTAGTCTGTGTGTTCTATCCAGCATCAGGTCCAGGGTGTTTAAAGAGGGTATCAGTGATTTAAATAAATCCTGTACATACCGAGGGAGATCAGAGGTCTGGATAGATTCAGGTATGCCTCTAATGCGGACATTATTTCTTCTGCTCCTGTCTTCATGGTCTGCCATTTTCTCCTCCAGAGATTGAAGTTTTGTTTTGAGCGAGGAGTAGGCCTCAGCCATGGAGTTGTGGGCGTCGATAAGTTCATCTGTGCGCTCTTCAAGTTTTGCCGTTCTTTCGCCGATATTGTTTATGTCGGCCTTTATTTCTGCAGTCATTTGTTGGATGTCTGCTTTAAAGGAAGCTTTCAGCTCCTGCATTATCGTTCTCACCGAGAGGTCAGTTGCTGGGTTGGAAAATTCAGCCTGATCTGCAGTATGGTCTCCCATGTCGGAGTCAGGAGCCGGTGAGGTGGGCCCGTCGGCGCCATCTTGGACATCGTGGTCTAGTGAATGTTGCACTCCGAAGTGAGAGTTTAGCTTTTGTTGTTTATATTTTTGTTGTTTATATTTTTTCGTTGATCTCGATGACATGTCGGCTTGTGATGTGTCCCCTCGTTAGTCGGCTCGTTTTCGGGGTGTTTTTGTGGCTAAATCAGGCTGTAAAGGTCGCTGTTCTGGAGAGCACTCGTCCCGCACGTCCGTTCACATGCGCTGCTCCCACAGGGTTCATTTTCATTCCTGGGCTACCATACAGTCTCAAAGGCAACATGACTGGTCTTGCAAATTTTAATGTGTATAAACTGAAAAATTGAATGTGCTATATTTGACACTGTAACTTTCCAAAACACCATAAAACCTGTACATGGGGTGTACTCAGGAGACATCGCTCAATACACATATGTGTACTCTATTGCAGTAACAGCTAACACTATTATGACATTCATAAGTAAAATGACATGAGAACTAAAAACATTTGAAAAATTCTTAATTTCTTAAAAAAAAATTTTAAAATCCTCTTAAATTATGTTTAATATATAAATATTTGATGTGAAATAAAAAGCCTGTTTATCTTTAACAAAATCATATATAATAAGTGTGGGTGCATTTAATATGAAAGAGGTGAGTTATGATTGAACAACATGTAGTGTAAATTCCAGGTTTTGTTAACGTTTTGTTTTGATCTAAACTTGTACAACTGCCTCCGTCCTTAAGGGGTTGAAAAGGGGCTTGTTTCTTGTAGTGGCCTTCTGAACTCATGTGAAGATTGTTTGGTATGATACTCTGAAAGCTATACTATGCTTTTCCCCTCTACCATATGCTCAGGCTATATAACGTGACTTGTGAGAAGCAGATCAACTAAATTAATTTAAAATGTATCAACAATATATAGGCGGTATTTAATGCTATGTTTTCTTGCAAATACAGTTTCTAATTGAGACAATTAAAAAAAAAAAAAAACAATTATAAAACATTAGTCTTGTGAACTGTGAGAAAATTCAGTATGGCCAATCAGTGTCCTGCAAAATAAATACCTAATATAAAAATCATGTATATTTTGCAGTACACGGAGAGCAGCATTTTCTCTTCATTTGATTCACAGATCAAGTGAGAAAACGTGACCAATACATGGAAAAAGAGAAGAAGCAGTAAAATAAATAAATATATATGTATTAAATATATAACCTATAAATATTATGTATAATAGTGCCAAGAAAAGCTAGCTGGTATTATTAACTGAATTAAACTGAATTGTGAAGGTTCAACAAGGAAACTGAACTGGAAAGTAGATAAACTAGAATTATTTCTTTGGTTTTCTTATGTATTCCCAAAAGTTCTAATTTACTGATTAACTCTGAATGTTGCTGAATATCATATATATGGAATATAAGATTTTATTCAACACTTATGCAAATTTTCCTGTATCACGATGCCAGTTAGAAAAACATGCCTGAAATTACATCTATTTAACATGAATAGGTTTCCATTAACAACATTTCTCCCAAAACATCTGCACACCCGCACAAAGGAAGGTATTGTTTTACAAAACTAATATTCTAATTGTTACTAATAAAATATATTTGGGGCAGCCCCCCTTTTAATATCTAGAGTGTTGATATCATATTTTATTCTGCATGATACACTGCTTTTGACTAATAGGATAATATTTTGTCATGATGCAAGGATGAAATTGGTAATCCATTTAAACTATATCCACAAAGGAATCCTCCTAAAAGCTCAAACATAATGTAGTGTCTCATTCTTCCTACCTACTCCACAGCTTTTTTGTTTAGTTCTTTAATTCCCCCTTCTCTCTTGTTTCTTCAGTATCCATTTCCATTTCATATTATACTCCTCTGTGAATATAATATCTACAGCTGTGTTTAAAATGATTTTGATGAAGTTTATAATACCGTGTTAAGGAAAATGAAGAGAGCGGATTAGCACAACCTTACAAGGAAGCACAAGATGTGAGTTTATGTAGGATTTCACGGGTTTTAACTCATCCATTAAATGCCACAGAAGCTGATGTTAATAGGATTGAATGCATGAGAGAGCAATACTATGGTAACTAATTTCACTTTATAGACTTTAAACGGAAATGCCAGGAATTGTGCTACTAGGGAATTCGACAATTGTAAGACAACAGGACCACAAAATAGGCAGTTTAAGGGACATATGCACAAAAACTGATAAAATAGCACTTAATTGAGATATAGCGTGAGAAACAGATTTAGCTTGAAGTATGTTTTTTGGCAATATACCTTTTTTTCTGTATTCTGAATAAATACCTATCCCATTTATATCTTTGATATAGTACAAATGTGGAACAAGAATTAAACATCTCATCTCCAGTTGAACAACAACCAAAACGCAATGAATGCTGTTTGAAAAACTGTTTTTCACATACATTTCCCAAAATGTAGCTTGTATACACATTGTAATAAAAATGATGGTTATTCCCTTAATTTCGAATTGTGCTTAATTAGTTTTACAATTGAATTTAAAACAGCTTTTGTGGTAAAGTTCTATTAGCACAACTGAATTTTGGAATTCAAATTTTAATTTGGAATTCATAGTTTTGTGAATAGAACCAAGGATATGTTTAGGCTTGTAAAACAGAATACAGAGACACATTTTATATACGTCCTGGAACTCCACCTTTAGATCTTCAAATATCTTGAAAATACATTTCTGAGACACCAATACAATTAAGCAAAAAGGTGTGCAATCCATCAAACCTACTCAAGGACCAGGTAAAATGAAAAAGTAGGACTACTAAATAAGAACCAGATAAACAAAAAACAAGTGCAAAAATTTACAAATTATCGTGCTGCAAAATATAACCATATAAATATGGTTCAAAGATCAAGTGAGAAAAAGAGGAAACATTGTAGTAAAAATCACTTTTATTTATATATATATATATATATATATATATATATTAAACAAATAACATATAAACATATTTTTTTTACTGCTCCTCCTTTTTTCCCTCTAATACTCCCTTCTTACTTGATCTGTGAATACAATCAACATGTAGTGGCTATCCCGAGCCATCAATCATCTTTTTTCCCCGTCAGTCATCTCTGTGCTTGATGCCATGAATTGTGAATCACAAATTAATATGAACATGCTTGTCTATTTGTTTAGTTCATGAGTCATCTACATTTCTCTGTTGTGTTCTTAAGTGTTTCTTGCATCTTTTAATACATGTTTTGAATTACTATGAAAACAACTATTATTTACTAATTTAGTCTAAAATTATTGGGATGGTGCATAAGTGATTACAATCACGAGGGGGGAAGGGGGTTATATTTTTCTGATATCAGCATATCAGTATATATAAAAAGAAAGATATCTTTCGGGCAACATGTTTAATGGGAATTTATCTAAAACATCACCTAGAGAATTAGTTTAACCAGAGCTGAATTCATTTTGCCCAGCTCAATATCTGCCACATTTCAACTGAGCAATATGCATGGCTCACAGAAACAGATGCACGGGTGCATTACAATTCAAGGGACCATAAACAAAGTGTACCAAGAAATGATGCCAACCATGTTTGGAAGAAAACTTAAGATTAATTCATATATTGTCATCTACCTTATTAAAATCATGCTAAACAACATTCAAGCTAATGTTTAAAGACTAGTTCATGATGCATAGCATTCCCTGGTCCCAGTCTCCCTGCTCTGTTTACCTAATATAGGAAGTGTCATACAATGCCCTGATTCATTGGATCAATGACATCAAAGAAAACATTTTATTTGCTCTTCAACAAAGCCTCTACTCCATCCTGAGCTCTTGCTGTGTTCATGCACAGTCAACAGCTCCAAATACCACATTGAAAACATAACTGACTTAATGCTATATTGGCCTAAAATTTCAAATACACATTTAATTCACTTTGTTTCACTGATAATTCACACTTCATAAATTTAGAATTCCAGGTGAAGTCAAAGTTGAATTTCATATTGAAGGCCAGAGAAGCCATACTGAAAGCATAGACTTAGAGAATTTTTCCAGTTTGGCTATTTTGACCTTAAATTTGAAAAGCCACCAAAAGTTCTAGACGCACTGGGTCAGAATTGAAAGGGTTAATACACCGATGTCAGTTTATAAAACTGGAAAATGACCTCTGATGGTAAGTTTGTGAGTTTATCCAGTTAAATATGTGAGACCCCCATACTGACATCAGAAATCTTACATTGTACATATTCTTGATAGGCAGAGTACGACTTAACATATAAAAAGCCCCATTTTAATATACTGTATAGACTAATTTTATGCTCTATTTATTAACAAGAACCAGAGGGACTGAAAGCAAACAAATAGGTGGAGTTTCCCTTGGGCTCCTCTGATCTCTGAGAAAATCTGGTTTACTAATTGCGGCTTTGATTTTTTTTTTTCTCTGCTGTTCACACATTTCACAGGTGCTTTCTGGCATAACATATACCCAAATCTTAAGGCATCATTATGACTTGCTTTGTACTCTTTATATAGACTGTCTATGTAATCAGTTTTAGTGGACATTAGATGGTATATAACAGAAAGGGTTTTTAAATATTCAACTGCGTGGGGCATGTCTGTTTGCTTTATTACTGTTATTACATAGTGATTCTGTAGAGATTGTGGCCTCTTCCTCATCCCAGAAATACACAGCAAAATGCAAAGTTAAGTCTAGATTTATTTTAATAACCTGATAGGACAAAAAAAAAAAAAGAAGAATTTTTTTAGAAAGTAGTAAAATCTTTATACATACTAGTGGAATTCTTAAACTGTCTGTTTCATTAACTAATCGCTTCCTGCACTAAATACACAAGTACTTTTTTGGTCCGATTCTATATCTTGTATTTTTTAATTATACAAATATGAATTATTTCAAAGTATCTAAATTGTTCTGTATTACCCAACATACTGACAATTCTTTGACTTGGCAGAGACAATCTATATTTTTATTTATGATTCTTCTGTCAGATGCTAATATGTCTTCATCAATCATTGGTAAGTAAGCTGTGTGGCTTGTGTGCTATTTAACAGTCAACTTACTAAGTACACACTGTGAAATTGAATAGGGTTAATATACCTCCAGCTTACAATATATTCTCCAATAGTATTTTGCCAACACACATTTTTGTTGTCAAACAAATAGATGCTGTAATAAGACCAGAAATATGTGTTTTGGTTTCAACAACTAAATGTTATTAAAGTTACAAACTTTCATTTGTGGAACGAGTCGCTATGCATTTTAGATTAACCCCATATTCACTAAGGCTGTGTTCCTGTCAACTTACCTGATCAGCTGCCAGAGAGCCTCATTTTAATCATAAAAGCAATTATCATTAAATGCCTAGAAGGATTGAAAGATGGTTTACTCAGTGAGTGTGTAGTGTGCAGTGAGTGTGTAGAGATACCATGAACTTAATATCTTCACTATAGCAGTGATAGAGCATTCTAGTGGCTGCTTGGTAGTAAGCCACTAGAGAAAGAGTTACCCTGGAATGATTAACTGTTCAAGGTCAATGGTGCTGAGACACTGCACCAAGACCACTTAAATGAGCTAAAGTGGTCTGGGTGCCTATAGTGTCCCTTTAAGTGGTGAACCTGCTCATGCTGACTGTACTGAAACACACTTTAAGTTTGACAGTTTCCCAAGATGGGTGATTTATTTTGACATCACCTAACCCTGTGTTTTTTCTGTTTGGTTTTTGTGACACGTTAGCTATATTTATTTGTAGTTAATGTGTGTTGGGGTGGCTTATAGTTAGAGTGCAGGATAGCTTGTAAAACTGACAGCTGAGAGTCTACTGATGGTGATCAAGCTGTCCCTTTGATAAACTGCAACTTTATAAATTGAAGCTTGTAACTGGTGTGACAGAGGAGAGCTGGATAAGGGAAATCGTCCCTGGGTTCAGGGGTGTACCTAGAGCATTTGGCACCCGGGGAGGATCCTGTGTTTGGCACTCCCCATCATTTTTTTTAAAAAACACCCACACATTTTTTTTTATTCAATGTTTTCAAGAATATTTATTGCACATAAAAATTGTGCACCCTCCACACATACAAACCCTGCACCCCTCCTACACATTAAATTTATACACCCACCCTACACATAAAACCCCTGCACCTCCTTTCATTTTTTAAAAAAATCCTGCACACCCTCTACTAATAAAAAAAGCCTGCTCAGCCCACTTAATAAAAAAAAACCTGCCCACCTCCTTAATTAAAAAAGCCCTGCACAGCCCCTTTAATTAAAAAAAAAAAACTGCACACATCCCTTAATTTAAAAAACCCTGCACACACTCTTGGTAACATTTTCTTCTCTGCATTCTGTACCAATACCTCAATAAAAAAGTAAATTATAAATATATATATATATATATATATATATATATATATATATATATATATATATATATATATATATATATATATATATATATATATTTATATATATATATAGTAAGTAGAGGTATTTTTTTCCATTCAAAATACAGCCATGTAACATGTGACAAATTATATTGAATGTTCCTTAATCAAGCTAAATGTGAATAGGTTACAGTCCATTATTGATCAGATTAAATAATGTAATTGTCTATATCTTCAAGATTTGATCAATGACTTTTTGTATTAGATGTGCTTTCTTGCTGACAGAGCACCCTTCTTACTTTTGTTCTGCCTGGGAGTTTTAACTAAAGTAATGTTACATTTTCACACATGCAATTGCAGTGGTATTACAGATAACATTAAAAAAAAGTATATTAAGAAAAGATAGACAAAAACTGAGTAACTGAATACAAATTGATTCTTGGTATAAAATGTATTTATTTAAAGTGGAGTTTGTGTACACAATGAAAGTGGAATTGTCACTTTTTTGAAAGTGACAGTTCCTATCTCTACAGTTAATATGTGGACTGTTTATTGGGATGAAGAGTGCAGCAGAGGTAAGAACAGAACACAAAAGTCACTAAAACTGATCTGCTGATCACACTGATCAGACTTCTCCCTCTGTCAGTATGTTGCAACGTGAAGAGATCTTCCAACTGCACATGTGTAAATCTGCCAGGCATGCCCATTCCATTTTACAGCATTCCTAGGGATAGGACACTGATAGGTTAGATAAGACAACCCCTCCTTAAGAGTTAAGAGCAGAAAAAAAGAAGTAGGTAAATTTAAAAAAAACAAAAACATTTGCCTGCTTTTTTTCAGCCTGCAGAGTGAGGAGACAGTATCATTCAAATCTAAAGCTTTTGAATGGGACACTTGTCTCAAAGTGATGAATGTCCCTTTCAGACAGCACACAATCAAAATTGTCAGCAGATTACTAGATGCAGAGATTTTACATTGTATGGAAGGCACAATTATACTAGCCACAGGAATAGAAGCTTTACAACCAAGTAGTTGGATTGTCAATTAAAGTATACCTGTGTTTACATGCCATTGGGAGGGAACAGAAAATCTAAGATAAAGACCCTTTGGAACACACCCACTGGGTCTTATCTCTACAGCCTATTGATCAATCTCATTGTCCCTGCAGAGGAAAGGAACTAACAGATAACTGAACATTTTAATAGACTTATAATAGCTTTTCAACTAGTTTTGTTTGCACATAGTCACGCATTGTGTTCACTTAGTTTTTTGTTGTTGTTGTTTTTTTTAAATCTTACTAGGCTCATGACAACATACAGTTCCAAATTCATTGAGATAGCTCAAATTTTGGGGTCCCAGGTGTTTTCTCTGTTGTTATTACTTTACCTAGCTTGAAATGTTACACAAAATTACCAAATGTACAAACAATTTTTAACAAGTCCCCTTATGCCAATTTAGGAATAACTGTTAAATAAGATTACTTGAAAGACTACAGAAAGACATCCACTAGAGGCATGTTAACCCTGACACAGTAATTTCAACAGCAAACAGCAATGTTTTGAGTTACAGGGTTAAACAGACAGGGACATGACACCAAGACAACTTTGTAGTTGTGAACAAACACTACAAAAGGACACTTAAAAATGACACTAAAGAGTAGAGTTGTTCAATGCATTTGAAGATTGATACATTTCTGAAAAACACATATGAGTCATGTTCATTTATCTTCCTAGATTGCAACAGATCTTATTAAACATATTTTATGGGCCTAACAAGTATTTCTGTGAGTTGTTTACCGTCTATGGTAAACTGTGAACAGCCGGACAGCAACGTGTGCCATAATGGACAGCAGTAGTTTTTGAGCAAAAAGGGAAGCACTGTAGGTTGAAAGGATGGGGCCAAAATTATAAACTTTCTGAGCAAAAATAATTTATTTTTTTATAAAACTAAAGAAGATTCATAAAAAAAAAAAAACACTTTTGTGATAAATAAAAGTAACCTACCCTACATCATGAAAATTGAGTGGAGTGGCCATTAAAATACTATTTTAGCATTTGCAACATGAACATGTAGAACCAGAGTAGTATTACAACTATTTGGATAACTTACCTTTAGTACCTTGTTGCATCTGTCTCACTGCCAGTATAGGAAAGACAATTTCTGTGCTGCACTAATCAGTATCTCCTGACAGCGATGCAATGGCTCAGTACATCTCTTTGCAGAGCAGTAAGGGTCTACATGTAGGACCTCAGCCAGGAAGTCCATCTAGTGGCTGTCCGATTGACTGGAAGAAGAAGTGGCCTTACATAGCAATGTAAACACTACTTTTTCTTCAGAAAATGCAGGGTTTGCATTGCTTAGCCTGCAGGGATAGGCTCTCTGTCGCAGAGCCACACTAAGATGTAATAGGTCTGGTACCTAGAGTGTCCCTTTAAGGATCAGTGGCATCCTATCTCATCATTCAGTCCAATAAAATGCTCTTATTTAACACAAGCAGTTCAGTAGTGTTAATCAGTGATCCCTAACAACCTTTTTTTTTATTGAATTCTAAACATAAATGTAAGATAAATTGTAAGTATACAATCCCTGTGGTATTATGAAATGGGGTGTTGTATGTTGCTACATACATAATGATTGAACTGATGTTGCCATTCCATGGACATGACTCAGTTAGTTCCAGCAACATATGCACTTGAGGAAATGGGATTTAGGGGAATGCAAAACTTGTCTTAGAAAACTGGAAGTTAAAGGGACATTATAGTCACTAAAACCACTACAGCTTAATGTAGTGAGACTGGTGTCTATAGCCTGTCCCTACAGGCTTTTCAGTGTTTTTCAGTCCTTTGAGGAGATGCCAATTAATGCAGTGTTGTGTTTTCATGCACATGTGCAATAGAGCCCCAATGCTTTCCTTAAGATTATCTCAGCCATGGAGACAGGGTCAGGCAGGGCCAGCCATGGCTAGATTGGCACGGAGTGGAAGAAAAGATACATTTAATACTTTTTCTCAGAGCAATCTGAGGGAGCTGGGGAGCTAAACATTTTATTTTACACTATAGTGTTAGGAATACATGTTTATATTCTTGACACTATAGTGTTCCTTTAACTTTAGGGTAATTTAACACTGCTAACCAGTAGCACAGTGGGAAAAATTACATGATATAAGATGTAATATAAAATAAAAAAAATTTAAAATTGTGAGGCATTTGACTTGTTTTATAATGTGTTCTGCTTTTTGAGAAATTCTATAAAATGTTATTTTTAACACGGTAACATGGTACACTGAACCACTCATATCTATTCTAAATTAACATTGCTTTATGGGAAAATCCACCAACTACATCAGTGTTCACATGCATATGATATCACATCTAAATATAGATGCAGTGATGGTAGATGCCTTTAAATTGTATGTGAAAAAAGAAATAATTGTTTTAAGTATTCTTAGAATTGATCTAACATAAGCACAGTGATTGCTTGTAATTCCACCATCCTAATTTAAGCATGCTTTCATGATAAATTATGCTTAAAATCAGGGTATATACATATGCTTCCAGTTTTATAGGAACGATGATTACAGCATTGTTCATTTGCATTGCTGTAACCTTCGAGAAACCAGTGTAGTGATACAGAATCCAAACGCATTGGCTCTTGTAAATGTAAAATAAACAAAATTACTTTCTACAACCTTCCCTTGTTATATTATTGGCTATAAAATATCCCCCAAATGTCTTTTAATTTATTTACTATATTGGACACTGCACAGTAAATGAAGGTTACAAGGTTATTCAATTAACAATGTTGACCAATGTGATCGCCACCCATTCTGTCAACATAACAGTCAACTTGTTCTCCTGCTGATAACTTATTAGCCATCAGCCACTGGGCTGAAAGGTATAGATTGAATTTACTTTTTTAATTAATTTAGATTTTTTTTTTTTGTCCTGGATTGAAAATGGAAAATTCAAATTAATGTTTTGAAATGAAAGTTGGTACAAATACTTCAATTGTTATTATCTGTCCAAGGTTATAAAGAGGAAACATATTTCCTGTAATTGTTATTAACATTCTAATAGTACAAAAGGCCATGTTCTACAACTGATCTATTCTGCCTTTTAAAGCACATTTTTGTACTAGGTTTAGCCTGTTTTCAATGTTTTGATCATGAACTAACTTTTTTACAGAGCGGAAGACTTGTGTATCTGATTTCAAATTAATTGCGATTCGTCCAAAATGCTATATGGACAAATCACAATACAAACAAAATGCAAAAGAGACAAGACAATGTTGTTTGTTATGTCAATAGTGCCAAAATAAGAGTTGATTAAAAGAAGAAAAGATGATTGATGGTTACACAAAAGGCATATTTCTCTTAAATATTGTTCACAAATCTGTCTAAATCTGTGTTAGTGAGCACTTCTCCTTTGCCGAGATAATCCATCTACCTCACAGGTGTAGCATATCAAGATGCTGATTAGACAGCATGATTATTGCACAGATGCCTTAGGCTTCCCACAATAAAAGGCCACTCTAAAATGTGCAGTTTTACTGTAGTGGGAGGGTGCACAGGGGGGGTTTGAAATCCAGTCAGTATCTGGTGTGACCACCATTTGCCTCACGCAGTGCAACACATCTCCTTCACATAGAGTTGATCAGGTTTTTTGATTGTGGCGTGTAGAATGTTGGTCCACTCCTCTTCAATGGCTGTGCGAAGTTGATGGATATTGGTAGGACCTGGAACACGCTGTTGAATACACCGAGCCAGAGCATTCCAAACATGCTCAATGGGTGACATGTTCGGTAAATATGCTGGCCATGCAAGAACTGGGATGTTTTCAGCTTCCAGGAATTGTGTACAGATCCTTGCAACATGGGGCCCTGCATTATCATGCTGCAACATGAAGTGATGGTTGTGGATGAATGGCACAACAATGGGCCTCAGCATCTCGTCACGGTATCTCTGGGCATTCAAAATACCATCAATAAAATACACCTGTGTTCGTTGTCCATAACATACGCCTGCCCATAACATAACCCCACTGCCACCATAGGCCACTCAAACCACAACGTTGACATCAGCTAACCGCTCACCCACACAACGCCATACACATTGTCTGCCATCTGCCCTGTACAGTGAAAACAGGGATTCATCTGTGAAGAGAACACCTCTCCAAAGTGCCAGATGCCATTGAATGTGAGCATTTGCCCACTCAAGTTACGATGACGAACTGCAGTCAGATCGAGACCCCGATGAGGATAACGAGCACGCAGATGAGCTTCCCTGAGATGGTTTCTGACAGTTTGTGCAGAAATGATTTGGTTATGCAAACCAATTGTTGCAGCAGCTGTCCAAATGGCTGGTCTCAGACGATCTTGGAGGTGAAGATGCTGGATGTGGAGGCAGTGGTGTATCCTGGTGTATCCCTAGGCAGGACAAAACTCAGGCACCCCCCCGACCCCCTCCCCCGCGCGCCACCCCCACGCAACCCTTCCCTCCTGTCGCGCATTCTAAATATACACACACATATTCATTGACAGAAACACACTCACTAACAGACACACACACTCACACTCACACACACTCAATCCCTCACTCACTCACAGACACACACTCACTCACTAACAGACACACATCACTCACTAACAGACACACTCACTAGAAGACACACTCACTAACAGACACACACACACTCATTAAAAGAAACACACTCACTCACTAACAGACACACGCACACACTCACTAACAGACACACACACTCACACACACTAAAAGACAAACACACTCACACTCACTAACAGACACACACACTCACAGACACACACTAACAGAAACACACATACGCTAACAGACACACACTCACTCACTAACAGACACACACTCATTAACAGACACACACACACTCACTAACAGACACACACAGACACTCACTAACAGACACACACAGACACACACCCACTCACTAACAGACACACACTCACTCACTAACACACACACACTCACTAACACACACACACACACACACTCACTCACAGACACACAGTCACTAACAGACATACACACACACTCACAGACACACACACACACACTAACAGACACACACACTCACTAACTGACAAACAAACACACACACTAACAGAGACACACACACAGTAACAGACACACACACTCACTTTTTTTTATTTTACCCCCGCAGCCTCCTTACATTTAGGAATGCTGGGGGGGTTCTCCCTCTCCCTGGGGCTGCCGGTCAGTCGGGCAGCGCTGGCAAAGGGAGCACTTTCCCCTGAGCAGTCTGCTCAGCTTCCTCTACATCATATTCCGGCTCCCAGCTTCACTCTGTGGTGCACGAGGGAGCTGAGCAGACAGCTCAGGGGAAAGTGCTCCCTCGCCAGCGCCGCCTGCCCAGCAGCCTGTCATTTCAGTTAGCTGCAAGGCTAGCAAGGCATTTGCCCTGGGCATTTGGGGGTGTCTTTTTTTGACACCCCCTGAAAAATGCCGCCCAAGGCAAAATACCTTGTTTGACTCGTGGCTAAAACGTCCCTGTGTGGAGGTCAGGGCTGGTGTGGTTACACATTGTCTGCGGTTGTGAGGCTGGTTGGATGTACTGCCAAATTCTCTGAAACGTCTTTGGAGACGGCTTATGGTAGAGAAATGAACATTCAATTCACGGGCAACAGCTCTGGTGGACATTCCTGCTGACAGCATGCCAATTGCACGCTCCCTCAAAAGTTGCGACTTCTGTGGCATTGTGCTGTGTGATAAAACTGCACATTTTAGAGTGGCCTTTTATTGTGGCCAGCCTAAGGCACACCTTTGCAATATTTATGCTGTCTAATCAGCATCTTGATATGCTACACCTGTGAGGTGGATGGATCATCTCAGCAAAGGAGAAGTGCTCACTAACACAGATTTAGACAGATTTGTGAACAATATTTGAGAGAAAGTCTTTTGTGTACATAGAAAAAGTCTTAGATCTTTGAGTTCAGCTCATGAAAAATGGGGGTAAAAATAAAAGAGTTGCATTTATACTTTTGTTCAGTATATATAGATGAATTGTTTCCAAATGGAAATGCCACATTGGCAAGCTTGAATTGCCCATAACACAACTTTTTTATTCAGATAAATGATTGGGACAAACCAATTTTTTTTTTATCACAGTGGACAAATCTATTGAGGGCATATCATTTATTTTAAAATGTATATATTATAAATACTAAACAATGTACATATTTAATACATGTTTTACAAATATGTTAGGGGTTGGGACATCCTGGTTTATTTTTTTCTGCTTTGTCTAGCAATTCCCTGAGCTAGATAATATATTCTGTAACACGTCTTACGAAAGTCCACTCAGAGGTTCTGCAAAGTTGAATTTGGTTTGATTAAAAGTTTGAGTCTCCAGGACAACAGGCAATGGGCAACTATCAATATGACCTACTGATATAAATTATATTACTATTGTAATTTGTTTCAAGTGAAAAGCAATATTAACAGTCACATTAAAACATCAGCAGTGGTGCTAGAAAACATAGACAGCTAGTGGCAGTTATAGAGGGTCATAAATTAATTTGGTCAATATGAAGTGAATGTGAAATAGAGATAGTCAAGAAAAAGTGCAGTGTACAACAGAATTAGATTACTATACAGAAGGGTTGCATTTAGAGACATTTTAAATAAATATGCCATGATATATGAGCTAGGACAAAATAAGGGAAGGTTAATGTTAAATTTTGATTAATTAAATCGATTGAGTTATTTCAAAAAATATATATTGAGCAGGTTTGATGTATGTGCTTCAAATGTGGTTCATTTGGTTCTTTTTTAGAGTTTAAAATATAATTATAAACTTCATACTTTTTTATTTTTATTGACATTGTACTGTATTATTCAGTTTTTTTTGTTTGTTTTTGCACTAATAAATACTGATACTAGAATTAAAATCCCTAAAACAGAAAAAGATGTAGTACATTTCACTGATAAATTAAAATCAAGTTTTGGAATTAAACTAGATATAAAATGATTGATAGTGACCATCTGCACAAATATTATGACTACACAAGTTATTTAAAAGAAATTTATATAACATAAATTTTTTCTTTCCGTTACTGGGACACATCTGACAAATATTTAGGAATACAGAACAATGTGTTGCAAGTCTCTTGAATGTAATAACTAATAATTAATTAGGAATTAATAAGCAGATATTTTGTATCAATTAATTATACGAAAGTCTATGTTTAAATTTGTACTACCTTGTTATTTTTGTTCATGACAAAAATAATTGTATTAAATGCATTATCATTATTAAATTAATTATATAATATATTACTGATAAAACAAAATACCTGAAAAGTACCTAAATGAGTGCTGCATATAGCTCATCAATCAGATTGGAGCCTCAGCTGACAGGAGAGAAAATTCCTGGATATCCCCATTACCAGCAGGGACAGGCCCGGACCAAGGCCAGCAGGAAAGATCAAGGGATCTCCCATGTCGGCCCATGCAGGGCAGCACCGGCCCTAAGAGAGAGTTTTGTCCCCTTACTGGCCGTGGAAGGAAGAGTGCACAGGGAGTGAAACGCTCCGTGCATGCAGGGCAAGCAGTCTGTCTTCTCGCCAGCACCGTTTTTTCAGAGCATTGCCATGGTAACCTGCGGTAACCTGCGGAAAAAACGTCGCTCACGAGAGGCAGAGACGGGTCTGTACCCTGCGGGTTACAGACTAAAAAACATGCCAGCTGGACCACCACGGACTACCTTGCGGCATTCCCCCTCTCACTTGATCACCAGGGATCTGCGTGCTCCATCTGCCCCTGTAAGGTAACAAGGGGAAGGGGGAGAAAATGTTTTTTTGTTTTTGTTTTATTGTTGTTTTTTTAATTATTAAATTACTGTATACTAACTATATCCACACACCCTCTCATACTTGCACACAAGCACACTATACACACTCTAAACCTATTTACACACACCACAGCCCCTGCACTAACACAAAAACACACCCTAAACCTATATACACACATCACAGCCCCTGCACTAACACACAAACATACTATAAACACTCTAAACCCATATACACCATAGCCCTTGCACAAACACACTCTTAAACCATATACACACATCACAGCCCCCGCGCTAACACATAAACACTCTATACACACTCTAAACCCATATAGACACACCACTGCCCCTGCACTAACACACAAACACACTGTACACACTCTAAACCCACATACACATACTACAGCCCCTGCAATAAAACTAAAATACAATATACACACTTTAAACCCATATACACACTACAGACCATGCACTAACACACAAACACTTCACACACTTTAAACCCATATGCACACAATACAGTCCTTGCACTACCACACAAACACTTCATACACTTTATATCCATATGTGCACATTAAAGCCCCTGCACTAACACACAAACACACTACATACACTCTATACCCTTATATACACACTACAGAACCTGCACTAACACAAAAACACCCTACACACACTCTTTACCCCTACATAAACACTGCATCCCCTGCATTAAGACACTACACACACTGTATACCCCTACATACAAACTGCAGCCCCTGCACGAACACACACACTTTCTACCCATATATATATATATATGCACACTATAGCCCCTGCACTAATGCACAAAAACACTACATACACTCTATACCCTTATATACACACTACAGCCGATACACTAACGCACTAAACACACTCTATATCCCTCTATGCACACTACACACCCACACTCACACAAACACACTACACACACTGCACCCCCGACACTCAGATATAAACACACACACTAAACACTAGCCACACATGGTAGGCCAAAAACAGACCCCTTAACAAACACAAAACAACACAAGTGCCCGGAAAACGAGTATGTTTTACTGGCACTATAGTGGTCCTTTAATGAAATGATGGTACCAGGATACTCCAGACAGAATAACCAGTTTATTGAGGGAAAGCGGATACAGTGGCTACAGTGTGACTTTAAGCTGATTTTCTCTTTTCACTTACAACCATGATATACAACTACAGCTCTCTGTTTGCTATTGGACTGCAACCCCCATTAATCTCATCAGTGTTACTTTTAAGAGTCATAGTCTAACATCTGGAGGCTTTAGTTGGACACGCAGAATGTAGCAATACATTAGACTGCCAAAAGCAATTTTCCACAGTCTCTTAATTTTAGGTCTACACAGATGAAGCTAATTTTCATATTATAAGCTGTGGAATACCAATGTTTACTTTTTTTCAGTATGTTAAGATACTAATTTCAGAACTAAATGGATGTCATATGGTTAAGCTTATTACTTGGTTGGCTCATATACATAAAAAAAATCACACTTAGAATCATAATAACAGGATATGAATTTAGCAATGCAGGCATTTAATTATAACTCACTTTTTATATGACTGCATATTGAATTATTTCTGAATTGACAATTCAACACAGAGTAAATGATAATATAGATTTGCAGAAATCTGCTATTAGTGATCAACAGCGAATAATTTATGAATACCTTTACAGACTGCTTTTTTCTGACATTCATAGTATTTTTATGGTCATGTAAATGAAAAAGGGTTTAAATACATGACAACATTTGTTTCGATCATTCCCGTATTTGGTTTATGCAGATAAGTATGGAAGCTGTAGTTCAGCAACATAAAGTAGGTATTGTAACCCATGGAATACATTTTCATTTATTTTTAAACCCCCAATTTATAAACTTCTTTGATAGTCTGACAAATATTATACCCAAATACTGCTGTGCACAGACCCAGATATGTGCATTATGTGTAACTGTTGGTCATTTCAGGCTCTTGCAGGACCACCATTAAATAATGCATATTCTGGGTAGACCCATACATACTGTAATTTATATAGTCAGACAACTATTGGTGAAATCATACTATACTGAGTAGGTGAATATCCTTTAAAAATTCCAACTGACATACTAATGCACACATGGAGTTCTTGATGGTAAATTCTCTGTGGGATGGCACCATCTGCATGTGAGTACTGCGAGTTATAACACCAATCATTGAATGATGGATCCTGAAATTGATAGCCTATGCCACTTTACAGAGGTACTGATCAAGGCAGTAGGAACTAGAAGAATGGAAGCAGGATCTTGAAGTTGATGCTGGATAGTGGAAATAGAAACTCAAGAAACATGGGAGAGATTAATTAATCTGTAAAGTTTTCTAAAAAGTGGTCTAAAGCAGCGTTCTCCAACCCAGTCCTCATGGAGTACCAACAATCCGGGATTTATTTATTTCCCTGTTATATTCCAATAGAGATACTGACAAAACCTGGACTGTTGGTGGTCCATACGGACTGGGTTGGAGAACACTTGTTTAAAAAAAGTACTACAAGTGGAGTAATCACCATGGAAACCAGTGGAACTAGTAAGTACATTTCATTGGCGACACTACCTTATATATACACACTTCCAACACTTTTTAGAATAAAATATTTTTTATTAATCTCCCCCCGTATTTGGATGTATCTAAAACCTAAATATAATTTTTTTTAAAAACAGCAATTACCATGTATTCCTTGGATTGTCCACATTGTTTTGCACACAAAGCCACCTTAGTAGCAGTCCACTAGAAATTTCATTTTCAGCAAATTTGCTGAAATTGAACTAAGTTGGAAAACAGTTAAGCCTTTGTCATACTTGACGAACTTAGCCTAAATTCTGCAGTTCATTTCTAATTCACTACAATAATGTGTTTCGTTAATGCTATATATCACTTTGATGTTTACAAAGTCGGTTATTAAAAAATGCCACAAAAAGTGACCAGTTTTTTGTGTTTATAATGTTTTGGGTTGTTGGGTGTTCTTTTTGTTTTGTTTGTTTTGTTGGGTTTTTTTTGTACCAGATATTGACTATCCACTACAAAAAGTGTTTTGGTTCTAACTAGTTATTTGTGTGAATGATGTTGTTGACACTCTGAAAGCTTTCTAAATCTGTCCTGTGGAAGGTACCTATTTTTATGTCATTGATATTCAAAGTGGAAAAATGTGAAACTAAGAGGGATACTTACAAATTTAACAAGGCTATCCAATGTGCATAATGTGATTAGATGGCGTGATGGGAGGATATGACAATGTGAAGGCTTTACCTAATTGTAAGCTTTTATGCCTAGCATGGCATCATGGTTTTTATTCCTCTAAATATTTTAGCATTGGGGTTTGTCGTTTACAAGATGTAATATGCACTTGTGACATATTGTTCAGTGTAGCATAGTGTTCTCTATGTATTTTATGTCGTAGTTGAACATGACAAGCTCATGCATCTGATTTGACGATAACAACCAATGTTTGCTTGTTTCTTTGCATTGAATATTGTAATTGACATATAAATATGTATACATTCCTTTTTAAGAGGCAGATGATGTCTAAATAAAAATATGTAAGCCATGCTCCATTGGCTTTTGTAATGTTCATGTGTGTAATAGACTGACAGGGCTATTAGGTAAATTGTGAATATTTGGAAATTCACGGCGAATTGAAAGTGAATATCAAATTTTAGGAACGGACAGCCCAATTTAAGACATTTTTTAAGTAAGTATTTTCCAGTTCTGGTATTTTATTCACTATCAATCCTCAACAATTCACATTTTTTAACAATAATAAACATCTGTTTAGGGAAGGTAGGGAAAGAGTCACAATATGGGTTTCCAAAACACCCACAGGGCTATAGGATGTATGGTCGGTAGGTTTAGCACGCTGACTATGCATTCACCAATGTTTTGTAGATTTGAGAATATAATGTAAGTTGATAACTGCTGGGCTGAGTAAGACCCTGTATAATTTAAAGGAGTATAATGGATTGTAAACAATGTTAATTGAATATTTAAGAAAACCTTTATTGAAGTTTTTAATCAATCAGGAGATGTGGAAGACAAAAATAAGTATAATTTAAGGAAGCAGTAAAACAATTGAGATTTGCTTCACAGCCCACTTGCAGTCACATATCTCAAAATATAGCTGTCAAAGCACACCCATCCTCATTTTTACTGATGTAATGGATCTGAAAGACACCACTAGGACAGATGATTATTTAGTGTACATAACTCTTAGATTAACTCTTAGATTATGTTCTGAATCTGAAAAGCACAGAAGCATTTCAGACAGTCTTGGCACGTTGATTTTCATTGAGGATTTTGGTCCAGAGCTATATAGAATTTACATCATAGACTTGATCCAAATAAGATTTTAAACCGTTGACCATAGAACATGCCTTTAAATGAAATGCCTTTAACATGCCTTTAAATGAAATGTAATGAAATTCAAATGCAAAAGAGTAATGGTTGTTGCTAATTATATGAATCTGCTAGGCTTCTCTCTCATACAAAGTAGAAAGAAGGCAGAATCATTGATGCTCTTTCAAAATCAATATTTAAAACTAGGACTGAATAATAGGACTTGAATTATGTACACAGCAAACATGTCCTTGCACCAATGTTTAAAGGGGAACCTTTAGCTTTTTGAATTGGTCATGATGACAGTGTACTGATCCCATAGTTACTCCTTTACCAAACTGACAAAAATTAAATTTTAAAGCATCTGACAAACTTTTTTTTTAAAGCATCTCTATTAATATGGCCCTTCTGAACCATAAGCTGAATATATGCTGGTCCTATGCATACATTTAGACCATTAGATTAGGCAACCCTTGTCCCTTTTTTATCCGGTAGGATATTACCCTTCACCCAACAGCCCATTGGATAAAAAGAGTTGTAAGAGCTACTGTTTATACTTCTAGTTTTCTAGTTTTTTTTTCTCATAGGGAAATCCGATTGATTCTTTGTGAGTGTGAGGGAGCCTATCTGCTTTCTCTAATTACATTCTGGGACATCACATACTTCAGCATGCATTTATCTTTAATATTGTATTATCTTTTTTTAGTGCCATAGAGGACTCATATATAGAGAACATGTGTCTGCTTGCTCTCCAGCACTCTAGCACTGCTCTCCTCTGTGACTTAAAGCATTAATTGGTGTGATACAGCAGTCATAGTAAGGTCCTATCACTGATCTTACTAGGTGTGGTATTTATCAGTGGTGTATTCTGGTTTTGTGCTGCCCTAGGCATGACAAAACCCATCCCACCCCAACCCCCCTCCAAATATATCTTCCTGACAGACACACGCCCTCACTGATACATGCACTGACACACACTCACTTACAGATACACAGTCATGGTCACACACATGGTCACACACATGTTTAACCAACATACACTTTCACTGAAACATACACATTCACAGAAATACACACTCACTCATTCACAGTTACACACACACATTCACCGACAGACACACATATACACTGACAGACACACATTTACCGACAGACACATACACACTCACTGACAAGGCACACATGCACACTCACTGACAGAAATGCATACACACTCACTCAGTGTCAGACACACACACACACTGGGACACACTCACTGACAGATACACACTGGCAAACACATATACAACACTCACTGACAGACATATGTGCACTCAGTGTCAGACACACACATTGAATGGCATACACACACTGACAGACATGCATACACACACTGACAGACACGCATACACACACAGACAGACATGGATACACACACTGACACACGCTGAAACACACATACATACACTAACAGACACACTCAGTGACAGATACAAACACTTAGTGACAGATACACACACTGGCAGACACATATACACACTCACTGACAAACATGTATACACTCTCACTGACAAACATGTATACACTCTTACTGACAAACACACATACACTCTAATTGAAAGACACACTCTCACTGACAGACACACACTAGTTCTCACTAACAGACACACACTAATACTCACTAACACACACACTAACACCCACTAACAGACACACACTAACACACTCACTAACAGGCACACACACACTCACAGATACACACTAACACACTCACTAACAGGCACACGCACACACACACACTCTCACTAACAGACACACACTAACACTCACTTACAGACACACACACTCACTAACACACACACACACACACGTGGTCAGTAAGGCAGGCAGGCACAGAGTGGAAGCGAGCTGTGAGGGAGCAGTGATCTTCCCTGCTCAGCTCCCTTGTGCGTCTCTTAGTGATTCCGGGGCCGGAGTGATGTCATATTCCGACTCTGGCATCACTGCAGTGCACGTGAGAGAGCAGGGAAGAGCTCAGGGGAGAGTGCTCCCTCACGTACCCGCTCCTGCATAAGGTAGATGCCAGCCTCGGGGGGACCCTGAGGTGGTCAGCCAGACAGTTCATGGGTCCCCCAGGACAGGAGGCTGGCAAGGCATTTGCCAGGGCGTTTGGGGGACGGCTTTTTTGCCACCCCCCTGAAAGTGCCACCCAAGGCAATGATTCAATGCTTTCCTATCAGGAGGTCTAATTTATTCATGGCACCATGGTATCCCTTTAACTCCCTTGAGTAGTCTAGCAAATATAAATAATTTAGGGCATTATATATGTGTGGTGTGATGTATTTGTGATTTATCAATCACAATATATTAATAGTAACATTTGACAAATTACAAAAATTATTCAGATTTGGTCTTTTATCATTATGTCCTTTAATTAGAGTTACACTTGTGATCATTGAGACTTCACCAGGGATTATAATTAAACTCACTATTTGCCTAAAAAGCTTTTGGCCTTGGGTAATTTCAGAATGACTCAATTTACCAAACCCCATTCCTATAGAAAGATTAAATGATGTGTTATCTGCAAATCAAGGCAATTATTTCAGTTCTTGCTTGTAATCTCTCTAAATTGTGTGTTATAAAATGTGAGATCAAGCAAGTGAAAAATAAGTAAAATAGTAAAGGTCCTGGCAATTGTCACTAAAACCTTCTAGCTTTATTTGTACTGGAGTTAAGGGCAAACGTATAATTAGTAGGTGCCAGTGAAAGAGACCTTGACTGTACTTGCTTATAAATTATGAATACCTTCACACAATCTTAAAAGAGCAATCAAGTCTCTTTTTATGAATGAATGTATCAAACTGTGTTACAGAAACACCATATACAATATCCTGCCTGCCATAACCTTTCTACGACAGGAAAAGCAGAGCCTTTGTAACCATGTAGAGTTAGCAGACTGTAAGTAAGTAAAAGTAAGTAAAAAACTGGAGATAGTCATTATGGGTTGCATATATGCACTATATTTCTGTGGTCAGTTTGGTTCACGTGCTTACTTACTAAAGTATGGATTGTCAGCATTTGTGTAGAAACCCCAAAATACCTGTATGGACAGCCTTTCACAATAAATATGTGCTCCTTAGGGAACACTTTTTAAATCATGAAATTCCAATATGTTTTCATAGTAAAATGAGATATAGACCTATTTAAGCAACCTGACCTCACTTAATAAATATAATAATTTTCTCACAAAAAAACTAATCTGTTATTCAATAAATATTTTTGCATCTTTTTGTTGTAATATAACTGTTTTAAAAATGTGGAGAGAGTGACAAACTCCTTTAACCCCTTGACGACCGATGATGGTTCAAGACCGTCATCGGTAACATACAGTTAAAGGACCGGTGACAGTCCTGAACCATCATAACGGTCACATGTACTTACCCGATCATCGTCGTTCCCCCGGCTGCGATCGGCGGTGCTCCCAGTGTGGGGAGACTGCCTGCAGCCCAGACAGTCTCCCCATGGCGGATTAGGGCCCCTGTGGCCATGTTATTGCTCAAAAGAGCGATCACATGGTCACAATAGGTGTCCATGTGTCTGCCTGCAAGGGGGACTGCCTGTGCTGACAGGCAGTCTCCCTGCTGCTGTAAAATAAAAAAATAAAATAAAGGTTAATGTTAATAAAAATATATAATTATATATGTGTGTATATATATATATATATATATATGATATATAGACATATTATATTTATATAATATATGTCTATATATCATATATATAATGTCATACTAAGTGTATTTTTATATTTATATATATTAATATAAAAATACACTTATAATTAAATAACACAAGTATATATATATCTATATGAAATTTTATTCTAACTGTATTTTGATATTAATATATATATATATAGTTATATCAAAATACACTTAGAACAAAATTGTATATATATCTATGTATATATAAATAAATAAATACAAATAATAAGAAATATACATATGTCCATATACAAAATTACATAAATAATTATATAAATATACACGTAGACTTCAAATATATAAATATGCATATATATTTAAATTTAAATATTTAGCATTTTTCACACACAAACAGCACTTTTACTGATGATATAATTACTGATGATACGTTTTACTGTTTTGAAACCCTAATTTATTTTTTTTAAGTAAAGTATATGACGTGATACAAATAATGGTATGTAAAGAAAACCCTTTTTGTCCTGAAAAAAACCTAATATATAACTTGTATGGGAACAGTAAAAGAGAGAGAGGAAAATTACAGCCAAACACCACAAAAGTGTTAAAAGAGCCCTGGTCCTTAATGTACAACATCGCAAAAACAGGCCGGTCCTGAATGGGTTAAAATATGTTTTGCTCATGTTTCTTAGTAAAATGTAAGAGTTACACCATCAGGACTGGGGGATGGCATTCTACTTATGTAACCCCCCCTCCATCCAGATATTCATTGGGGGGATTTATCCCCTATCTTTGCCACTTCCTATTGTCAGTAATTCAAAGTGAATTTAAAAAGAATATCACATTTTAGGCGTACCTTCGGCGGCACTCATTCAGCTGTAGTGAATGCAAAGTAAATAGCTAAACTGGAAATATGCTTCCATTATGACTAATATGATCTAAGATTTAAAAAAAAAAATGAACTGTGATTTCCTAACCACTTACACTTACGTAAATGGGAGTGTCATAAAGCCAGCAGACAGCTTATCTGAGACATAGAGACAATTAGGTTTTACTATCCCTTTAAACTCATTGATGAACTGTACCATAACAAATTTAGTTGTACACATTTTCTTCCATCAGAAAAACCTGTTTTATGTTTGTCCTGCTTATAAAAGTATAAAACATCCATCATAATGTTAACGTAGGAGAGAACACAAGCTTATTCTTCTGGTGTTATAATCCCCCCACTCTCCCTTTGTTCCCACTAGCATTCATTTTCTTTTATTGTATTTATTGGTTTTCTCATTTCCATGTGCATTTAATACTAAGCTGATTTAACATTTAAAGAGAAACGACTAGAATGGATATTATTTATTACCCTGTTTACCTATAAGCACAGCCTAATATGCAATAAAACAGTTGTTCTAGTAATAAAAATGTCAGCTCGCATAAAATTGCAGCTACTTATTTACTTGTATTTAGAACTAGCATTTTTAACCATTCTTTGCTATAACAAAAGAAAGAATGCCTGTGATCAGCAATTCCATTAAAGCAGAACGTATAGAAAATCAGGAGGATTGCAAATTGTAGGTCAAAATTGAAAAAAACTGGACATATTCTACCAGGGCTGTCCAACCTGCGCCCCCCCAGATGTTGCTGAACTACAACTCCCATGATTCCCTGGCTATCTGTTTCATTGAAAGAATCATGGGAGTTGTAGTTCAGCAACATCTGGGGGGCCGCAGGTTGGACAGCCCTGTTTACACCTTAGCCATTCTTCCAGCTCAACTATTTTATTCTAAAATGTGCAATTCTTTTGAAAATTCGCCATTATTCATTAATAAGTGAATTATTGTTTTCATATGTGTATATATAACCTGTCCTAGAGAATACATAAATATCTTGTATAACATATTGGAAAAATGCTAAAATGTAATAAAATCTATTTTTTTCTTCTGGTTATTACTAAAGATTACCCAGCATGTCAGTCTAATGCATTCAATGAAACAATAGAATATAAACATAATCTTGAAACTTAATATTCACCCAGGTTCAGAGTGCAGAACTGGAACAGCATAATATTTTATAGTCCTTGTGATAATCACAGATATCTCTCTGTTTCATAACTCTAGACTTCATTAACCAGCCAAGATTGGTGGTTTAATAAACTCTACGTTTGAACTAGAAGCTTAAAATGTGTCACTGGAGATAAACACAAAGCTCTGTGTCTGCCCCAGATTATTTAGAACTTATGTTTTATTTAGCAAAATCTTTACCTACTTTAAGTAGTAATTTATAATTCCTTTATGAACAAAATACAGATTACAGAAAGAATTACTATGATTATGTTTTATGCCATAAAGTATAAATATGTTTAATAATTTGTGTTGTTTCCTGCTTTATAAAGTAAGTTAATTTGTTTTATATATATATTCGTACATATATACCTGGTTCGCATTGCTCTTTACATTCCATACTTAACCCCTTAAGGACACATGACATGTGTGACATGTCATAATTCCCTTTTATTCCAGAAATTTGGTCCTTAAGGGGTTAAAGCATGGGGAAGATGGGATTATATAAAATCCCCCGAAAGACCTTTCATCCAATGTTTTTGGAATCCTTGATGATCCCTTCTCATTTGTTTATTTTATGTATTTTTACATAGCAACCCGTTGGTACTGTTTATTAATATTCATTTTTGCTTAAGGTGTTTCATTGATATATGTCTGTGTGTTTCCTTTACTTGTTGCAATCGAGAACAGCAGGTTTTAGTGTTACATAGCTATGTTCTCTCTGTGTGTTTATGGTTATATGTCTAAAGTCAGCAGGTCTTTTTTCCTCCCATTTTGAAATTTCAAAGTTCCCTAGGCATATCTTTTGTTATTTTAATGGGAAAAAAAAGGCTGTGTTGTGCATAAAAAAAAGGTCGATATTTTTTTTTATAGTGTTTTATCCGAGGAAAAATAGGGCAGTTCATATTTGTATTAATTATTTTATTTACGTTTCAGCCCCTAATCTCAGTGCAATACTCGAACATAATTAAAAAAAAATATTTATGGGAGTTTCACTAGTTAGACATATATCTAAAGTATATGGCACCATGGGTGAAATTGTATTTTGGAACCCCCTCATCCACCTGTGTGCTTCTCCAGCTCTTTCCAATCCCTTATGTACCTCTCCAATCCCCCATACTGATTTTTGTATCTCTCCAGTTCCAGAACTTTTTATGTCTCTCCGACCCCCATTTCCATTCCCCCATGTATCTTTCCAACTTTACTCTTCACCTCAGGTCATGTTTTACCCCAGCACACCTAACCACTCTGCATGTTTTCCCAGTCCTGCATATTCTCTGGTGTGTCATTTCAACCTCCATGATTAACATGCCTCTTCAACCTTTCCCACCAACCACATGTGTGAGTTTCCAGCCCTTCTTCCAACCCTTTATCTCTGCTCTAACATTGCTAGCAGTCCCCATTGGATTGGTTTAATATATTTAATGTCAAAAGGCTTATGGTAAAGTTCATAGGTATTGCATGTTTTTTAATTGCTACAGTTAGTAGTGCTAGGCACTCTCTGCACAATAATCTGTGCGAAAATGCAAAGCTGTTATGGTGCTCAAAACAACATTTTACTTTGAGAATCCCACCACCCAACCAACAAGCAAATATCATCAGGATTTTCCGTAATCCCAAGTATCTCTCATTTTAATAATATTGAAGGATTCAAGATAAGCTATATTAACATTTTCCACGGCATAGGAGTTGGCAGGTGTTGCTTCTCCTTTAAAACAATAGATAGTAGTCAGGTGACTAGAAACCTCTCTGTTTCTGTACGTCCAGTTGTCTGGTTACAATTACATGTTTTTTAGTCCACCCATTGTACAGCGCTACGGGATCTGATGACGCTATATAAATAAAAAAACAATAATAATAATAATAATAATAATGAGGTTAATGGATGGAGCAGTTAATACAAAAAGTAAATTAATGAAAAGACTTAGAAAGGTCATCTGCAAACTCAGGGATACTACAGTTTAATATCCAAAATAAACATGTTTGCTTTCTTCATCATCTTATATGTGAATTAATATTTCTATCCTTACACTATGAAGTGCCTAGAACTTGTATGATATGCTATTCAAAAGCCAAAAGTACGATATGCTACTCAAAAGCATTGCTAAGAAATTGACTATCTAGAAACAGCTCTGGATAAATGATGCAAGGGAATGTTGAAAGGAGATTAGGCTTAATCCAGTACAGCGAGTAGTTTGCACATAGCAGGCTTCCTTTAATCCAATGGCCATTATTACAGGACTTATAAAGATGAATGTTCAGATATTTGTACTTTGTACTATAACACGATTCAGAAACTTTACGGAAGCATAGACAAGGAAATAATAACTGTGAGTAACCGGGAATACTGACTATTCCAGATATATTAAATGCATTTCTTTATTGCAATTCTATGGAACTTGCTATATCGATATCTATGTCAAAATCCAGCAGGTTGTTTGTCATTCTCCCATTAATTAATTTGATTTACTCTAGTTGTGCCAAGACAGTCAGGCATACAATGCAAATTACAAAATATTTTTTTTTAAAGCTTAACGAATACATAACTTTTAGTTTGCAATCAGGTTGTACAACAATATGTGATAACTGCTCTTTAAGGATTCTAGGCTTTACTTATTAAATTGTAAATGTGACTTGAGACCAAGCCAATAAAATATTTTGAATCTGGAAAAAAATGAGTTTCCAAGTTGACCATAAATGAATTGAAATTGATTACTGTTACTAATGGTGCTAGCCTTTTTAGGGAGCAATGCCCAGCAGACCCCAAAACAGTTTGGACTCCTAGCACCATAATCACAACAGTGAACTGTAGTGGTTATGGTAGTTGGAGTTCTTTTTTTATTTATTTAACAACAGACATACATTATGCTAACATAGAATTCTAAAAAATATTCCTAGTCACCTAGTTCTTCTATTATCTATCAGGAATGAATTTTCTATAGGGTATGTTCGCTAAACAGTAAGTAGCCATGAGCTGGCAACATCTGATTAGTATAAATAGAAAAATCTCAGGCACTCACTGCAATTGTTTCCAGGCAGATTTATTGCAACGTTTCGACCTGTTAAGGTCTTTATCAAGCTTGATAAAGACCTTAACAGGTTGAAACGTTGCAATAAATCAACTGAAATTTTTCTATTTATACATATTCCTTGTGGTTTTTTGCTGACCCATGCTCAGTAGCACCCTGGGTTGGATTGTTGTGGCTGAGTGCGACCCTACCTTTTTTTCTATAACATCTGATTAGTAAGCCAACCGTTTCACCTACAATTTACTCCTGCTTCAATTTGCAAGCTGTTAACAAACCTGGCTGTTAATTTGAATTAAGCAGAGGGTGCCAAAAAGAAATACAATGGCCATGATGGAAAAGATAGACTAGTTTGAAACTTATGGAGTATATCTTTCCTCTGAAGTTTACAGGGATTCCAGGCCCTCTCCATTCTATGACAACATCTTCTTGCCTCTTCATAAAATGGAAGTGGGATATGTAGTTATATAATTGGGAGTAGAGTCTAACAATTTTCTTTATGCAATTCTGAATAACATATTATTATTGTAAAATTACAAATAGCGCTCATGATAGTGAAATTGATAGTTATAAAATAAGTCCTGTTCTAATTCATTGTTTGTTGCCTTAACCTTTCTCGCCTGCACATAAAAACACAATTATATTGTATGTCTTCTTTATTCAATACACCCAGATAAACATTTCTTTGTCAGATGTGCTTGCCTATCTGAGTTAAACGGAGTTTATATTTTTAGAAATATGAACTTTTTAAACATAACCTTTAAATATGTTACCAATCAATAGTTAAATCAAAGGAGTCAGATTCATTCCAGGTTTTTCATTCAACTAGTATCTATAAGGTTGTCATTCACCGAAAATCCATTTGCAGACGGCTCAGGCAGGTGTGCGATTATCAAAGGTCAGGGCAAAAACAGCATATTAAATAAATGCATTTTTCCTTCTGTTTATGACATTCATTCTTGTTACATAATGGCAGCATCCTTAATTACTTCTTGCAATCAAGATTCTAATAATTTAATTGGTATTATTTTTGCTCCATTAAATTGCTTCACTCAGTAGATTTAATTAATTCAACACACTGACTGTATGTATATATATTTTTTCCCATGAAACTTCTCTGCTTAGTTTAGTAGAACATTATAAATAAGTAATTTAGTTAATGCTGCAAAACATTTTCGAATTGTATTTATTACTACTACAGATTTATAATAGCTTAATAAACTAGTACATAGAAGAGATGTTGATAAAACTACATCCCAGTTAAATTCAATTTGTCTGAATTGAGTGTGCATACTGAAACCAGGCAGTGTGGCTAATTTGATATAGTATCAGGAGAAAATACATTGCATGTGTTTTATTATATTTGTTTAGAATAAATAAACAAAAAAGTATAAATGCAGAAAAAGATCAGAATTACATTAAACCATAGAGCTATCGAAAATCCAAAAAAATCCAAACTCAAATAACTATTTTAGTGCCAAAACAATGAATTGTGGTTGATAATCCGCAAAATGTATTTTGTGCTCACACATTTGGCTTTTTCATATGTATAGCCACCCTTGACACATTTTAGCCTATATAAATAATATTTATCCTGTATATAGTTGTCATTATTCAATTTAAAGGATCACTATAGGGTCAGGAACACAAACATGTATTCCTGACCCTATAGTGTTAAAACCACCATCTAGCCCCCCTGGGCCCCTCATGCCTCCCTAAAAATAGCAAAATATTACTGTATTTAGCCTGAAGCTGTAACTCTGCATGCTGTGTGACTAAAAAAAAAAACCCAAAAAAACAAGCTATCTGCTGACATCATCAGAAGTGGTGGCCTGATCCAATCACAATGCTTTCACATAGGATTGTCTGAGACTGACAAGGAGGCAGATAAGGGGCAGAGCCAGCATGATTCAAACACAGCCCTGCCCAATCAGCATCTCCTCATAGATATTAAATGAATCAATGAATCTCTATGAGGAAAGTTCAGTGTCTGCATGCAGAAGGAGGAGATACTGAATGTTTGGATGCATTTTAGGCAGTCATGACCCAGGAAGGATCTCTAACAGCTATCTGAGGAGTGGCCAGTGAAGTCTTCACTAGGCTGTAATGTAAACACTGCATTTTCTCTGAAAAGACAGTGTTTATAGCAAAAAGCCTGAAGGTAATGATTCTACTCACCAGAACAAATTCAATAAGCTGGAGTTGTTCTGGTGACTATAGTGTCCCTTTAAAATGCATCAGGTTGTTATATAACACTAAACTGAAGTCGACTAATGAGAAAGCAATATGTGTGGGGTAGAACATTCCCAAGAATGTTGCCATTTGTCATTTTTACATTTCTTCTTAAGAGAGAGATGATGGCCATCCATCACCTATAATGTTTATTTAACTTATAATTGAACATCTTAAAGGGACATCATAGTCATCAGTACTACTTCAGCTTATTGTATTTGTTCTGGTGAGTATATCAAATCCATGCAGGCATTTTGCAGTAAACACTGTGTTTTTAGAGAAAAGGCAATATTTATATTACAGTCTAGGAACACCTCCAGTGGCAACTCCTCAGATCGCTACTAGAGGTGCTTTCTAGGACAGTGCTGTGCAGTGTGCAGCAGTGACATTCGGTGTCTCCGTCCTCTGCATGGAGACACTGAACTTTCCTTATAGAGATGCATTGATACAATGCATCTCTATGAGGAGATGCTGGTTGGCCAGGCCATATCAGCAGAATTGACCATCTCAGCCAATCCATTGTGATTGGCCTAGAATAGATCATCACTTCTGATGATGTCAGCCAAGGAGGCAGATCAGGGGCAGAGCCAGCAGCTGCAGACAGGTATAAAGGTAAGATTTTACTACATTTAGGAGGGCCAGGGGGCTAGATGATTTTAAGACTATAGGGCCAGGAATACATGTTTGTGTTCCTGACCCTTTAGTGTTCCTTAAGGATGGATGCAACCGCCCAACTTATCAATAAAAACAAAACCTAGAATCTGTGCTATGTCTTTGTCCAACTGTAATTGAAGGGTTTCTTATTATGTTCACCCACATATTTCATATATTGTTCTTCAAAGGACAGAAATTACTTTATTTTACTATCTTATTTATATACTTAAAACAACATTAAGTATGAATACAAACTTTTGTAGTTGCTAAGTGATTTGCCAAAAATATATTTTTTCACTGTATACAAGTCTAGCATTAACCCTAATACAGCATTAACCCTTACCATATACTAACCCTATGATAAAGGTAGCACAAACGCTAACCTTACCCTAACTAAGAGGAAGGAATTTCCTGCTAAACTGTAGCCATTAACAAGCTGTTTTTGCATGACAAGGCGATCTCCCTCTCACGCTGTCTGTGACAATTATTAGTTGATTGGTGCTGGGCACCTGGCAAAGCTCAACACTGATCACAATTTGGAGAGGAGCATGCAAGATTAGGACATACATTACTGTCTTAACATCATTAAAGCCCAATCTGAGAAGGAACGTCCTAATGTTGTTAGGGGGTTAAGGAAACCCAGAGGAAGAAAAATAATGTTGATGCTATTGTACAAAATAAAGATTTGTACTAAAATGTTACCACACACCGTCTTTTCAATTCATGTATCATATGCAAGCTTCATATGCAATGTCGTAATTTATTCAATCCATCTTTATCGGTGACTTCGCCAAATAGTATTTATCCTCAAGTCATTCTGCATCTTTGGACAGACTCACTGCTAAACTTACAAAAGCATATAATATCTAATTCGATCTATTATGCACTACAATCAATTAAAAGAAAATGAGTTAACAAACCAAAATAGAATCTACAAAATAATGTGTTTATTTCTTGATTTATATTTTATTCTCATTTCTAAAATTTCTGCTTCGTGGGAATAGTCCAGTTTTATCAAATTCAATTGAGGTTTTGTTGAATAAGAAATCAAATACACAAGCATGCATACATATGTATCATAAAGCTCTGCCTCATTTGCATAGTCTTTGAATGTACTTGCATTTTCACTGTGGGTATTCAGATCTCTCCTTTGGGTAGGTTCCTGGGTTTTTAATGTATAATCTTACTCAGGCAGCTAGACAGTTTTAAAACGATAAACCTTGTGGCCAAATAAATGTGTTCTTACTTCCAAGAATCTAGCTTTTTTCTCTACTTTCTTCTTATTGCAGATTTTTTTGGCTGAACTGAGTGACTCAAGTAAACAAATGCCTAAACAGTTTGTGTTCTTGATTGTCAGGTGCGTTCACATATATGCTCAGTCCAAAAAAGTTATATTTAGAGAAAAAAGATTATTCTTCCATTCTAAACATTTGGATTTTCTGAAAACAGTGTGTGTGTGTGTGTGTGTGTTTATATGAAATTAATGATGAGATAGACAGACAGATAGACAGACAGACAGACAGACAGACAGATAGACAGACAGATAGACAGATAGACAGAGAGAGAGAAAGAAAGAGAGAAAGGTACCAAAGAGATTGTAGTGAGTCCAAACACGATACGTCTTCCCACAGTGCAAACACAAAAATAATTATTATGCATAGTTGATGTTATGCATCATTTGGATATTTCAAATTGGACTTTGAAGGTTCCTTATTGGAGAGAGAAATTTAAGAAACCATGTTTCCACAAATATTTAGAGTTCCAAATTGACATGAGCACCGACAGGCATCATTTTTCAGACTCCATACTGCATTTCTGCAGAGTGCTACCTGTTTGGCTTCACCACAGTCTTTTTGATACAAACAAAATATGTCATCATGGGTTTAAATATCATAAGTTTTAACTGAAAATGTACATAAAAGGATGGATACTGATTTGTCGTTGGATATTTAAATGAATAAGCCCCTTCCAAATGTCTGTACTAGTAAATGGAGCCCGTTTTATTTTGTAGGAATCTTGTATATACAAATCCAGATATTTAAAATAATGCCTTCAGACATCACAGTCCTTGGTATGTTGGCACATCATTCACAATTTCTCTCTTTAATAATATTGTATTTCATTTCATGCACAAGGAAAACAACCATTATTACAATCAGCCATTCGTAAACAGCCATTGTGAACAGATTGCGTGCTTGTTGGTGGTATGATAATTGAAATAAATTTAGCAGTATATTAAAATTAAAATAAAAAATTACCAAATCTAGAAGGCATGTAATTTAAAGCTATCTAAAAAAAACTTAAATTGCACTATAAAAACATATAACAGAAAAGGGGTATATTCACTAAACACCAAATAGCAATCTAACAGCAACTGAACAATAGCAAATAGATCCATTTAAGTATAGCAGAAATCCATTTGGTTCAATTTTGTTAGCATTTGGTTGAATGCTGTATACAGTGAACATTAGGGGAGTTTTATCAACTGAATGCTAGAGAAATTCAATTAATAACTTTAATAAATATATCCTTCTGTAATTAATCTCTGATGAGGAAATTGAAAAAAAATCTGATATTCTAATATTCTACTTATGGGAATTTGTAGAAGAGAATCTAATGGCATTATTGGGAATGCGGTTTTCTAACAATAGCACCTATTAAAACATAATGGTGTTGATTTAATAATCATTATTAAACCCAGCACAGCTCATATTGTTTTCTTGTGTGCCAAACAAAAACCCTCCTATTTATCCTGCTGAATTTGATCACAT
Source organism: Pelobates fuscus (assembly GCF_036172605.1). Taxonomy (NCBI): domain Eukaryota; kingdom Metazoa; phylum Chordata; class Amphibia; order Anura; family Pelobatidae; genus Pelobates; species Pelobates fuscus. Next base: position 233,881,313 of record NC_086321.1, on the reverse strand, counting down.
GACTTCTAGCATATGTTTGTTTGGAAGTGGTCATGGTGCATGTAGTCTGCATGTTCTCTGTACAATGTGCATACAAAGTTAAAACCCTTTGCTGCTAGTGGTGTAACTGTAGCTCTGGCAGCGTCATTAGCACGCATGGAACGAGCTTCTGGGCTCACTAATGTTAAATATATGCATATTGGGTGTATGCCATCAACACTCATAGAATGCTGGTGACAGATGACTTATGGTAACATGACACTTCATGCCATTCATGTCCTACCCTCAGCCCATCCTCCGGGACAAACCTCCCCCACAGCGAGGGGAAGTAAAGTAGGAGGATAGGGATGCATGGAATCAAGTGAGTTTTTGCTTTAATTCTTTCTTTTTGTTTTCCTTCGGGGTAAAACCATGCCAGCATCGGTTACTCGGACCAAAAACAGTGTTTTCTTAAAACTCATTAAATGCTGTATATTTAAAATGCATTTGCAATATGCTGCTCTCTCCCGGGACATTAAAAAGATTGACTTGGGAGTTAATTTCCAGTAAGTTGATTGTAAATAGAGAGTTATTGGGACTTTATAGTTTGCTATAAAATGTATGCCTGAAAATGAGCTTTTTTTATGCTTTAGAAACTGCAATACCATTTTCATGGTTTCTTTTGGAGCAGTTTTGTCAAAATAAGTATCTTGAAATGTATACTGTAGTCTGTATGTGGCTAAAATACTAGCATACAGTATGGACAATTACTTTACTGAGACTAAGCATCTATAACAATCACCGGCTTCTTTTGAGAGCTACAAAAAAGCCCTATAACATGCTCAGAGCCAGCCCCCCTCTGGCCTACTGGTTCGAGTCCAGTCTTGAAGTTTGACCCATAAGGATTTCTATAAAGTCTAGGAGACAGAAGCACATGCAAAGATGAAGAGGTGCTGGATGGAGCCATGGTAGAAACATATTTTTCTGTATAATTGGTGATGGAACATGAAATGGGCTAAATGGGCAAAAGGATAGGTAGCCTAAACATGGCAGGATGGCAGGAACATTATTAAAATTTTGGCTAAATGAGATTTAAAGCATTTCGCTTATACTTACAAAATACCTGCTTGCACATCAACCCCATTCACACAAAGTTATTCTGATACCACAATTATAGACAAAATGTGTAAATACAGTTCTAAGCACATTCAGATTAAAGAGGTCTTTCCTGGGTTCTGACTTTGTTTTGACTAATCACATTATGTTTTCATTTCTTGTGTTCTACATTTCCAATTTGTAAGTTATTAAAAAGTGTTTTGCAGCTTGTGGAAACAATTAAAATGATTAGCAGAGCTGACAGTGAGAATGCTTTGTGATATCAGAGCATGCCAGCTTTATCTTTCACTTCCTCCTATAACACATCGCAGTGCCTTTACAGACCACGGGTCAACTATTTTCTAAATAAACATCTGATTACATTTTGTATTCACATTTAAAGTACAGTATTGTATACACTTAATGTGTCAAAACCTAGATAGAGGAATGTCAGCTGATGACATAAAACATCTAGGTTGCTTCACAATATCCTGTATTTACATGCACTGAAAGATTTCTTATTTACGAAGTTTACTGCCATTGCTAAATGAAAAATTACTGCCAAATGTTTTGCAATAAGCAATCATTTTTTACCAAAAACATCTTGACATTGAGTGGATGCAATGTTTTTTTTTTTTTTTTTTTTGCAGAAGCATATGGTACAAGTATAAGATATGTATATATTTTAGTAGTAATATATTAATAAAATATAATAGTATTATAAAATGATATATTTTTAAAGGAACACTACAGTCACCAGAACCACTACAGCTTAATGTAGTGGTTCTAGTGTCTATAACATACCGTTGCAGGTTTTGTAGAGAAACAGCAGCATTTACATTGCTGGCTATTAACACCTCTAGTGGTAGTCATTCAGACGGCCACTAAAGGCACTTCCTAGTAAACTCTTGTAAACCTTCATTCAGCGTCTCCACGCTCTGCTTTGCGTGGAAAAACTGAACTCTCCACAGAGTGATGTATTGATTCATTGCATCTCTATGAGGAGATGCTGATTGGTGCAGAGCAGTGTTTTGCTATGCTTGCACAATAAGCTTCCAATGCTTTGGTTGAGATCATAAAAAATGATCATCTCAGCCATGGAGGCAGGCCAGCTACAGTGAGAGCAGTCTGTGAAGAAGAAAATTTAAGCTTTTTACCTTTTCGCTGCAATCTGATGGACACCTGAGCAGCCAATCCAGCACTATAGTGTTTTATAACAATGTTTGTATTCCTAGCACTATAGTGTTCCTTTAAAGCAAGCAACGTATAAAACAGATAGACATGCAACATTTCAGACATTTTTTGCAGAACTTGCTGACAACCAAATCCAGTAATCTGAAATGCTTGTAAAATGCAGAGAACATGCCATCATGCTATTTTGTGTCAGTGGATGTCACCAGGCAAATGTGTATTGGATAGAGGATTGGGGTGAATTGTGTGATTGTATGGTTTATGAGCTTGTGAATGTGCTGTTTTTAGTATAATAGGCGTATTGATTATTTGATTGATTGATTGATTGAGTGAGTGATTGAATGAATGAACACAGGTAATGAGAGGCATTGTCCATTCCACTGGCTTCCTAATTTACAAAATCAAGGCTACTGAGTCAATATTGCAAACATCCAGTGGAGATAAACTCATGACAGTTTACACTATGGAAACAACTGTTCATATTTATAAAAACAGATATGCAATATTCAGCACGTCTGCAAGTATAAAGGGCATAACAAATACATTAACATTTCAGTGAAAACAGTTATATTTCAGGGAAAGCCAAAATTAAAAGGTTTCAGGTTTTTTTTTACATTTTTTGAAAAAAAAAATAAATAGGTTGTATTTGTATATGGAAAATTATAAGATTTGTATAATGACATTGGAGAAGATCTGTCTACTTTTGTTGATATGACAATTGGTAAGTATGAGATCATAATCTTGGAATTCAGAATTTCCATCTACTGCTCCACCATTTTTCCGGTGGTCTAACAGGGGTAGGCAATCTTCGGCACTCCTGATGTTCTGGACTACATTCCTCAAAATGCTCTTACACCCATAATGCTGGCAAAGTATCATGAGAGGTGTAGCCCAAAACATCTGGAATGCCAAAGGTTGCCTATCTAGCATGAGAATAACATAGTTATTGTGGCAGGACCACTGCCTGACTATGAATTTCCCTTTCCTATGTGTGGATGTACTCTCCTGAAATGTATGTTTTCCCTTGTTAAATTTCCCCCTCTCTGTAATTTTCACATTGAATCCTGCTAATTGCTTTTTAACCACACGGGGGCACTCCGGCGCATGGAGCCCCGTGCGCCAGACCACCCCGATACCCTATTTAGAAAGTTTAGTTAGAACATTCACACCTCACTAACGAGGTGTGAAAAACTGCAGACCACAAAACTGCCGGACCACCCCAATACTCCATTTAGAACGTGTGGTTAGAACATTCACACCTCGCTAACGAGGTGTGAAAACCGCAGACTGCAAGGGAAACAAGAGGAGCGTGCTTCCCCTGGGTGGCCACCAGTTTGTATCACCGAACACCCACCAGGGGGAGCATTCGCCTCCCGAACTGGCCTGTGCACATTGTCTTCGATCCCTGTATCGGGATTGTCCCACTCCCATTGGAGCTATAATCAATCCTTACACCCCTACCTGGGAGCTACGATGCTAAGCCGGTGGCTGCCCAGGAAAGTGCTCTCTCAGGTGGATACCAGCATAGGGATAGCCACCCGAGAGAGGGGCATGCGCCAAAAGGGAATCCATGGGGCTGTGAGTTTATCTCATGGCCACAGGGCCCTGGTGGCCGCGTGGAAGTCTGTGCCGACCAATGGGAGAAGGAGTGCCCATTCAAACTGTGTTATTCTCCTGGTTGGTTGGCCGAGGGAGTGCTGATTGGTCGCTGCAAGGAGCTGGTGACCAATCAGAGCAGGAGCGCCTGTTCAAACAAGGAATTGCGCCCTTTCTCCTGATTGGGTGGCAAACTCCCTGTCCTCCCTGAGCACTGATTGGCCCTCGCTCTTGATGGGGCAGCAAAACCCCTCTTCTTCCTGTGCGCTGATTGGCGCAAATTGGTTTGGCGCCTCTCAGTGGTTTGGTGCAATTGGGTTTCTCGCCCTTTCTTCTGATTGGGCAGCAAAACCCCTCTCCTTCCCGAGTGCCGATTGGTGCACATGGGTTTCGCGCCCTCTCTCCTGATTGGCGCAAATTTGTTTTGTGCCTTTCAGCGGATTGGCTGTTGCTTGTTTGGGTGCAAAGTTTGAATTCACCGTACCAAACCAAGCAACTCTGTGGAACTGATTTCAGGGATGTACAGAGCCTCAAGCCCCAGACTTAAGACACTGGTCTCTGTATACCCGATAGCCCCACTATTTGCAGGGATTCCATATGGAACTTGGGGCTATTTAATCATATGCTTTACCTATGTGACTTTTTCCCTTCCTGGGGCGCCGAGCCCAAAGGTTTACCTCCCTGTATGGACTGTGTTGACCTGTGTGTCCCTGTGTACTAATGGTATCTCCCAGAGTGGGAGATGGTTATCAACAACCCAGTCCCCTCCCTCCTGGGATTGTGTTGTATGGAATGAAGATGCCCTGTGAGGGTCTGTGCATAAAAAGCTGTGTGCCCAAATAAAGGTTGTTAAATGTTGTACCCCTGGAACTGTGTGTCGTCCAAGTGGAAATGGGTCTCTTAATGCATTCATAGCAGGGTTAACCCGCCGGGTTCCACAGACCCCACTACAGTTATGACTTTAGGAAAATGAGAACTTTCATCCCTGCTCTGAAGACAGAAGTACACCAACCTGGGAGGATGTACTGAAGACACACTTATGACATCCAATGCCAGCTACCTCATTCCTTCACAAGACCACTGGATTTCCACCTTCTATTATATGAGCCAGCATGCTATTTAGTAAGGCCACTGAGAATGCATGTTATACTTACCATTGGTATCACTACCTTACAATAAGCTTGTAGAATTAATTTCAGATCTTATTCTAAAAATATATTTTTATTGGCCATCATGCCATATAGAACTTCAGCAATTGAATCTGGAAAAATGTGTGTGTGCTCCATTAACCAACAAGGGGCAAAGAAATCCACTTCATGTTCCCAAATAAGATAAGTATTTTAAATATTAATAGCTTGTGTAGGAATGTTTATAGATTCTGCTCTGGTTTGACGGCAGTGGTCCATACACTATTTATAAAAAAGGAACATTATATTTGATAATTAAGGATTAATCACACGGGCATGATTTGATTTTCAGTATTTAAACTTTCCTATTTATTTATATTTAAATATTAGAAATATATGTTATTGCATTTAAAGGACGTACCATAAGCATGTGTGCTTTTTGCATAGGTTAAGGAGCAATGGTCTGTCCCCGTGTCTCTACAATCCTTTGCATATTGCAGGAGGTGTTTGCAAAACTCCACCTCCCCCTCTCACGCAGTGATTTCAAAGGGGAAAATATAAACTTATCCTACAAATAAATTGTTCCGACTTTCTCCAGATTTTATACTGGTTACCGTATGATCTTCATTTAAAGGAGCATCTTATCATACATAAATTGTGTGTAGCTGCTTCAGCTCCGTTTAAATGAACTATAATAACAATACCTTTGTATATAATAATTATATAATAATCCATGAAAAGGGCACATGATCTGAAACTCACCAAATAGTAACCTTTAGATGTGCTATCTGATTGCCTGGCGCTCTTGCATTTTTGTCACCCCATGACTACACTAGCTACTGGAAAATCAGTTCCTTATCATCCTCGTTCTCATTGGCTGGAGAGGAAATTCAGACCACTTTAATTGATTGTCAAATAATAATGTCAATCCCTCTGCTGTGGATAACAAAAAATCAACTTTCTAAATATAAATATTTTGGCATTAATTGCATTTGCTTTCTAATTTAATACAACTTTTTCTTAGCACTGCAGCGTCGCTCACTTCTTTTTATGTGCAGATATAAAATGGATTCTGTTGCGGCAGAAGACTCTGATCCTTATGTTAGTTTAAAGCTTGTATCATGGTGTTTAAGATGATGTCATAATCTTCTAAAACAAATTTCATTGTGCTGCTGCCTAGAAGCAGAGCGATTATGCTAGCTCTAATTGCACTAAAATGTAAATTAGCTGGTGCTGTGTTGTGGATTATTGGCCAACTGCCATGATAGATTCATGCTTGCAGCAGCTGTTTGAAACATAATGCATATGGGTGTTTTGTTTATATGGGAGTTTAAAAGCATCAACACAGTTCTATCTTTCCGTTCTTTTATTCGAGTTCATCTCTCCCATGAATCTAGAGCAAAGTCTCTTTATTTTTCTTGTATGCCCATTGTCAATGTAGATGCATATCTCTATAAAACCTGGTGCTATGAGAGTTATCTATACAGTGCAATTCTGGGCCAAACTTCTAAAAAAGGACCAGTCAGCAGGGACATTCCATTGATTTCCATGGTGATTATTCTGCTTTTAGAACTTTGGCCCACAATTCTTTAAATATAGCATCTGATATATATATCCAGCTGAGCAGCAAAGCAGCTTACCTATCTTTCCATTGTAAACAGAAAGACCCATTGTACAACGCAATATCATCATCAAAAATACATATTTTATCTGCATCATACTTTTTAAAATCATACATTTTGGAACACTTTTTATATAAATACAAAACTGTGTTAACTGGAAGAAAGAAAAAGAAAGAATGAAAAAAGAATCAATTTGTTGATGTCCAAATTAATTTAGTAATTTCAAAACAGAAATCACCCAAATTACCAAACAAATATATATGGTAAAAAGAGACATGTTTCTGTGGTGTTTCTGACAGTGATGGAAAACATTAGGCCATCTGTTAATGAGATGGATCTCAATGTAGAGGATAATACAGCAGGATAATACATGCATAAACATGTAACTATATCTATGAAATAATGAATTCTTCATTTTAAAGTTTCAAAGCCTGGCTCAACAGTCAATACATTCATATTTTGTAGGAGAACCTAGTGTGATCCAAGGAAGCCAAGGAAGATCCACAATTTGACAAGGAGGAGTATTTTAAAATGGCTCATATAAAGGCGACTGGTTAATAGATTAGTACACATGTAAAACTCATTAGTACACATGTAAAGCACATGTAAAAAATGCTGAGGATAGTAAAATTAACAAAGCCTTACTTTATTAACTTACTAAATTATTCAGTACTATTAAAAAAAAAAAAAAAAGCTTTTCAAATGATGTATCCACCATTAAAATCTATGGGAATTTATGTAGTTAAATCATTTGTAAAGTTTTTCTAGCAATATTTAATCATTTGAAAAGTTATTAAATCAAGGCCCATGTTTGACTGAATCATTTTTAAGAGTTACATTTAACTACAATAAAAAAAAAATAATCAGATTACAATCTAATAATTTAGGTAACAATCCTAAATTCTTCAAAAAACCTTTTTGACCACTGGACTTATATCAATTGTCCACCAGATGGAGTACTCCATGCCTGAATACAAACTATGAACAAACGTGTTTGTGTAGTTCCATAAACATTTAATCACTTGATTTGTACTAAAAGTCACATCTGCAGAAAATAATCTACACAATTAAAATATATACAATTGAAGGCTTCATGTTACCGGATATGGTTTACCCAATTCATTTTGGCAAATGTGACCATATCGCCATGGTTAAATTCTCAATGGCCTTTTAGCTGGCGTTTATCTATTGTAATAATTTCATTTTTCATATTTGTTCCTCATTCTTAAATCATTTCTGAAAGCATACGTTATTAATCATCTTGATCCCTGGTGGAACAGAGTTTGGATTTTAGTCTTCCTTTAAAACCCATTATTCTCACTACAAAATGACCTACATACCAAAATATGATTTATGAAGTAGTTACATGGAACATAGCCAGCAAGTACACATCCTGACTATCCCACAGCACAAGGATTTAACTCTGCTCAGTAAAAGAATACAAGCCCACATTGGAGCACATTTCATATGAATGTTTTGTGTTCTTGTTTTTCCCTTCAGTGTGCTTTATTTTTACAGATATGATGAAATAAATAGAACTAAAGGCAGAAACAGTAAAAGGCAGTGACATTTTCTTTTTTTGAATTTTGGATAGTTTGGTACCTCTGGATTTTCTCTTTAAATAAAACTGAGTGTTCTTGGCAAGAATGAAAGGTACATAATTTTTTATTTTTCAATCTCTGATTTTTTATTTTTTATTTTTTTTCTATATGTAAATATAATTTAGAAACATATATATTCAAAAAGCAGCATACAAAAGATAATAAATGGTTATACAAAGATTTTAAAAGCAATATGAGATACAGTTCTATCTCAGTTAATTGGTATTTTTACTATCATTCAGATGCTTGATATTTTAGCTTCTACTTTCTGGAGCTGAGCCAGAGAGATTGACACCACATTTGGCTTCGGTGACAGGATTGACACAGCTACCAACTTTCTTATTAATGTATGATTTAATCTAATGCGCAGTGCTATAGCTTATCCTGCAACTGCTTAACAGACACATTCCAAATTACTAACTGGATTAAACCAATTTAAAGAAACTTGATGAATCGATGGCCTGACATTATGTCATGTGTGACAAAACAAAACTGACAAGATCACATTCTCTCATAAAACCACAACTTCTGTATTTACTTCATTTGAAACCTCCATGTACATCTTTGCTACTTTGGTATGTCTCTCTCTACCTGGCTTGGAGTAATGGGAGTTATTGTTCATCGCATCTTGAAAGCAAGGATCCATTAGCTTTAAGCTTCCCTTAAAGGATCACTAACGTCTCCCATCTCAATGAAATGGCTTTGGTGCTGACATACTGACAGCCACTAGAGATGTTTCTGCAGCACTGACTGAGTAGAACTTGGTCATGTGACGTGAGAGCCCTCATAGTGCCCCCATAGGATGTCATGGGAGGTGGAAAGGTGAGCAGTGCCTGAGGGACTTTACCATTTAAAAAATAAAAATAAAGCTTTTTACTCACCTTTTTCTAGTGCCAAAAAGGTGGGGGGACTGATTTTTTTAATAGGGATAGTGATTAATGCTTAATGTTCCTTTAACATTTCCCTCCTAAGTGTGGCATATCTATGCTATATAAAATCAACACTGATAAGAGAGAGATGGTAAGATCCTAGTTGATGCTGATGAATCACTGTCAGTTGGTAAACAGCTCCCCCAGTGGCCGCCAGCAGATCTCCCCCAGCGGCCGCCAGCAGACCCAGGTGTCTGCCTGGCCCCAGGTGCCGACGGCCCACCGGGAAATTTCCCGGTATCCCGGTGGGCCAGTCGGCCCTGCCCACATCTACCTATTGTTCCTGTGTCACTGAGTAATTGTCTCATTTATTGTAAATTCCCCCCTTTTATAATATTGTAAAGGGCTGCGGAATTAGTTGGCACTATATAAATATCAATAAAAATAATGAGCCATAGAGTTACTCCACTGACAATAAGAGCAATTGCACAATGGGGTTGGGTTCTTCCCTGCACATAGGCCAAGGTCTGTCTTTCAAATACAGACAAACCTTATAGGTTATAAGTTGACATGCTGATTATGTAACTCTCAAAATAGTTATTTAATTTACACTCTAAGATTTACGCTGTGCAAACATTTAGTTATATAAATTGTTGTATATCAAATAAGAATATGTGTTAAACTAGATCCTGGATTGCTGACACTTCTGTGACCACATGCACTTTACACTTGACATACTCTGTGCGCACACACACAGACACAGAGTCACTCAGATAAACACATACTTTAACTACTACATGGAACCATTAACACATTTCCATTAAGCCACCATCTAGAGAGTATAAGATGACAATCCCTTGTTGCCCATTATATTCACATTTCCAGACAGAGTGCAGACATATAGAAACCATAAGTAATGAAATTGGTTGCTATTTTATTGTTGGGTGGAGGTCAAGGGTGAAAGTGCTAAGAGAAAGGTCAGGTCAGGAATATAAATCACATTAAGTATGCACACATGCTGGACACTGTGAACACACTGACTTTGTGAGATGATGTCAACAAGGAATGCTATTTCATAATTGAAAAAAGTGTGTACAGCTAGATTTGATCATTAGCTACTAAAAATGCAATTTTAAAAAAAAGGCCAGCTTGTCATGGCACTGCGTGGCATAATATGCAAGTTACTGTGACAGTATGGAAACCTTGCCAGAGTGCACATAGGAGAGAGCTGGTTTGCACATAGAAATGCTGTAGAGGTAAGCATGTTTTATACGTGCCACTCCGGTGGATGTTCAGCAGCAGCTTTAATGGTGAATGCAAGAGGACTTGAGATGTGACTAGTTTTATTCATGCAAATCTGCTTTTCGGAACAACCATGATGCATAGATTGCACAGTGTTTGCTTTTTACACTTTCATCCGTGTAAAATGTACCAACTGATCTTTAAATGAGCTGCCTAATTAAAATGTAATTAAAAGCTTGCATTATTCCATTAGATTAGTAGATACTAAGCTTTTATATAATGTATCTAAATATATGTTACAAGCTTTTCTTTAAGGTAAGAAATTGGCACTGAATACTAATCAAATTCTGCAGGATATTATAGTTATTATTATTATTATTATTATTATTATTTTTTATTATTATTTATATTAAAAATAAGTTTTTGGCTGTCATTGAAGGCTTGATTTGCTTTCCAAATCCTCTTAGATCAAACAGTATCCAGCTTTGGAGAGAATCTGAATTGTAGCCAAAAGGCACAGTTTAAAATAGCTCTATGTTAATAACTGTTCCTTGCGTTAGAAGATAAAAAGTGAATGGTTATATAAAGTAGTTGTGATAACACTGGGATATATATATTTTACCTGGGGCTCTATACTTATTATTATGATTTTTCCTTCATTAATATGGAAGGCAAATAGTTGTTGATTGTTTCATATTTGATCAGCTATCGACTTCCTTTCTTACAATCATCAACAATCTTTGCTATGCCCCATCATCTTATTAAGATTGTGGTCAGTTTATATCAGAAACTCTATTTCTTTGTTTACTTTATTGTAAATGTCTCTTCTTTATTTTACAATAAAAAAGGTTTGTTTTTTTAAACTCACCTTTTGCAATGCAATAAATAGATTTTACAATTGTGGGGCTTTGGACACCATAGGGAAATCTAGTCTCAGATAAGTGCAGTGCAAACCATCATCAGTGGATTTGTACAATGATTAGCTAACTTAGACTTCAGCAATACTCTATGCATGTGTATCAGTGGGATAGGTCCAGTATGTAAGTATATAATTCTCATTATTGGAGCATGCATCTCTGTGGTTATGTAATTTCAGTTAGTAACAAGCCCTCTTCATGTTCCACCTGCTCTTGTCCCAAATACCTGTCAGAGGTAACTTGCTTTTTGTACTGCTGAGAATATTTAATTATATTTTGAGAAAAAATTACTATAGATAATGAATTCCCTTGTACAAGCCCAGCATATTTCTTGATATGCCCATGGTACTTTTTCAAAAGCATTACAACACAACTTAAAACCTGGTCTCGTGGAATTTTAATTTAAACTGTTTGTGCTTAGCTAGAAAAATATATATAAAAAAAACAAAAAAAAACAATCTATCTTCACTAGCTGGCGGAGGAATAATAACAGGTCTAGAGAGCCCATGCTATGTTTCATGGAGCACAGATGGTTCATCTGCAAAATGCGTTGGGAATAAATTGCTTAACAGTTTGGTAAGCACCAAAAAAAAAGGCATATAGGACACCTGTATATGTTTAGAACCAAATGTATATAACAAAAAAATTACAATCTCATATCTAATATTTAGCCACATATAAAGACTTTGGATAAGCCATAAAATATGTTAACATGGTCACAATCCCAGCATTCAGATAATTTTTTACATTACTTTGATAATTTTTTCATCAGTGAAAAAAGGGCACTGGACCTGGAAAAATTAATAAAAATAAAAATCATATCAAAATAAAACATATAATAATACAGTTACAAATAATACAATTAGAAATATAAAAACCTAGCTCTTAATACCTCTCGCATGCTGCAAATCACCCCGACCGGGTACCTCCGTCAATCTCTGCTTTCTAGTCTTGTGAGCACCATAAGCACTGTACTGGAACACCATAACCACTGTCTCGCTGTCCTCCACGCACCCTGGACCCAAGACCAGGATCCAGCTTCCAGTGGGTATACCTCTCCTAGTCCAGAGAGCGTAGCAGGAACAGCTCTTATAAGAGCTAGTGATTATACTCAGGGGAGTATTGTGATATAGCAATCCCCAGAGTGAATGTAGTTCTCCAATCCCCTAAACATGAGCCAAGACTTCATGAAGGGGTAGACAAATCACTGTTTAATGGGATCCACACTTGGTCTTATATGACAATTCACATGCAAGGGGTACGTCCACATGGACCTTGTGGTGAACTGAGTTGCAACTTCACAGACCAATAGCAATAAGTTTACAACGCACAACACTCCCACAAACAGCACACAATCCCTCCCCTCTGCCTGAGAGATAATTGGATCAGATACTGTATTAACCCAATTATCTCCGTGCAGAAAAAACACACATTTCTATAAAGTCCCAAAAGTACCCCAAAACACATAATATCCCCACCAATGATAGCTCTGATCTGGGGGACCAACATATCCAAAAATCACCCAGATCAGTTCAGGGGTTCACATATTTGATCGACCGCAGTCATGGTCCCATGCCCAAAACAGTTCCAGAGAATCAGGACTTGCGGTCGGTCTAGTTCGGTAGTTTGAAAATGAACAAACCACCAAACAGATTCAATAGTTTTACCCTGGAGCTTGTTCCCCTCATCCAGATAAATGATCTCACTGAACAGTGCACTTTTAAGTTGAATAGAGCTGAACACAGGAGACATGGAAGTCCAGCGGTGTTCAAGAGTTTCTGTATCAGATTTTAGTTCCAGGAGATTCATGCCCAAACACTGCTGCCTGCATTCATGCGAACAAGATGGCCGCCACCTCGTGGTTGTCCATAGGAGTTGCGACCACCCAGACGAACGATTTGAACACTGCGGTGAGAAACGTTCCAAGTTGTTAATAGGTGTTAACAAGCTCCAGGGTGGTCTCTGGTTTGTGCGGTTGTTCAGTAAACGGACCATATAGTCCCAATTGCACGAACAGAGCCTGTTTAAAATATTTTAACCAGTTCTATTGCAGGGTCCATAGTCACAGGGTAGGTGGCTGACAGACAGGCCCCTCCAAAAAACAGTGGCAGGGTTACTTTGGCCACAATCAGTATTTGTAGTTTATACAGTAACAAAATCAACAAAGTGCCTTAGACTTCTCAATCAACCTTGAGCGTCCAACAACATTTGCTGCTGCAGTCGCCCAGAGCATCTGCCTTGCAGAGACTTCTCATTGAGTTTCATTGGGAATTCTGTGATTGGACAGTGGCAATATATTTTGTTTTGGTGTGGAGTGTCCCTTAATAAGGTTCTCCATTCTCTCATGCAAGTGCTTTTCAGTATTATTTTTTATATGAATTGGAGGCATCACAAGGCTTTCTAGGAAGTGCATACAGTTGTAAAGGTGTACAGTTCCTAGCTTGTTTCTTCAATTTTCTTTAAGACAAGGGTGATGGAGTTAAAGTTATATCCTTGCACTTAACCCCTTAAGGACACAACTTCTGGAATAAAAGGCAATCATGACGGAATATTTCAGTCATGTGTCCTTAAGGGGCTAATGTGCTTAGGGTGTCACTTTATATTAAAATAAGCCAAAAAGATTATATATCTGTAATTAATGCACCATGTTTTTCTATATGCTCTCTTTTTGTGCAATGAATATAAATATATACATTTACGCATGTTGATTAATAGGTGCACAATTGATAATTACACAACCATTACTTTTCTGTTCATTGTGTTGGATCACATGTCAAAGGTGGTTAGGTCTAACTCGTAGAGCTTAAAATCATCATTTAATGATTCGTAACACATTAAGTTGGTTCATTACCTTCAAGGCCATTGCGATTAGTCCATGTCTTAAGTATAGATGCCATTTTAATTTCTATATCAAAGCGTAAGTCCATTTCATTTCACTTGACACATGGACTGCAGGTGTGTATTTATTATCATTATTTCTTTTTTTAATCAAAATTGAATTTAATCAAAGTTTAATTTAATCAAATTAATTTTGATCTAAAATAATTGAATTTACTAAATAAAAGGTTTTCATGAGTGAAATATATGCCAAGGTAGATGTTATAGTAAAGCTATTTTGAGATTTTCTACACCTTGGGTTGTGGTCTAAAGATTGCAAGTTAGTTGTCTGCACAGCATAACTCATTGTTTAATAAAGAAAACCTAAAAATAATTGTGAAACTTATATTTTAACTTTTCCTACTTGTATAGAATTGAAAGTAAAAAATACTTCAGCTACCAATACTCAATAAATTGCCATATATCTGTACAGATACATTACATTGTACTCTGACTGCACGCAATAACAATTGACTGGAAGCATGTGCTGTCATCATTAGTAGGTTCTCAAGTCAATTAGAAGTGTGTGTCATATTTGGTCATTAGGAAAGAGATTGACTGCATGATGATCTGTCAAAACTGCTGCAGTAAGAGATCTTCCTTTTAATATGAACAAGGATTAGTGAATAGGACCTATCTAGGGTCTCATATCAACTTATAACTAGAAGTCCATCAATGCAGCACATAACAAGTGACTGTCCGCAAGTGACTGTCAAATATAATATTGGAGGCACCTTGCACGGCACTAAATGGCATGTATCTTAAAATGTACATGGCACCTTCCCCTTTTATGTATTTGTATTGCTAACTTTGGCTTATATTACACCTACACAGTGTCATGGAACATTCACTGAGAATTGTGAATGACTGGGGGACTCGGAACCTGTTTCTTGTGTCTCCATTGCCCCAATTACATTTATCATGTGTTATGAATATAAGGAGCACTGTCTCCTCTGGTCCATTGGTCATTCCACACCTCCAGGGACATCATACATACTCATGATCCTATGGCAACCTGTTTAGCCCCAGATGCTGATATCCATAGGGAAATATACCTATGGGCCAGCCCAGGCCTGGAAAATATTGATATTATGGGACTCTAGTGCATGACCAAACCCATACAGCGCTAAGCTATCAAGTTCTTATATTACATCTGCCTCCAGCCTTCCTCCTTCTTTACTGTGACAAAGGATGTTATTATAATCCACATAAGAATAGTGTGAGGCTACATCCCCCTGTCTCTGTATTGCAGTTGCTTGAGGGTCAATTGCCCTTCTGCCTCCATTGACCGTTCTCCCATGATCTTATCTGTACATTATAAATTGGCAACACAAGCCCCCAAAGGCTGTGGAACCATGAGAATGTCCTGGAACAAAATAAGAACTGTTACTGTTCATAATACATTAAATTGGCACTAGACTTGTAATAAGGCTTGTTCGTTTTAAACACTTTTAGAAAGGTTAACATTAGGTGTAACATATAATCAGTTATTTTTATGACCTGTTCACAGCTCGTCAGATTGGGTTATAGAAAATCATCATTAGAAAATGCCTTTGGCTGATCAGCTGAGAAAGAAACTGTCTATGCAAAGACTTTAAAAACTGTTTGTTTGTTTTTTGTCTTGTGTTTTTTTTTTCTGTCTATACAATTGTTGCATATAGTGACAATTTACTTTAATTTAATTTAGTAAGCATGCCTAACTGTATTTTTCCCCCCTGTTTGTAGCTTTTAGCTTGAAACAGATATGATTCCCAATATTTATTGTAAGGGAAAATCTTCAACAAGGTAGTTAGTATTTTGAAAGTAGTACCTAAAATTCTACTACTTGATCAACTCCAGTAGTAGCATTATACAAGCTCAGTGATGTCCAATCAAAAGCTTGTTATAGAAAAGCATTGTAGAAACAGTGAGCAAATTTGAAAGCTGTAATAAGAAAATACAGGAAAACAAAACGTGTGAGTATATATATATATATTTTTCTGTGTATATATATATATATATATATATATATATATATATATTTTTTTTTTGTTTTTGTTTTTGTTTGTTTTTTTTGCTTTATTATTGCTTTCTATTGTCTTCACTGTTACAATGATTTTCTATACACACACATCATTTAATACTCTACGTGTTTGCAAAATATATGAATAAAATGAAATACTTACATTGTGCTGGAATTGGCCACGACATGTGCTTCTCTGATAGTGTAGACAAGCCAAGCCAGGGAGAATTCTTGTTTCTTCTTGTGAAGATCTGATTTCATCTTTCACTAACTTTATCTAATCTCACACAAAAGGCTACTTTGCAATGGAAGGTAATTAGTAGGGCAGGAGATTAGAATTTATAAGATAAGTTTCAAATTAGTAAATGTTTCCATAAAGTGTGTAGGGAGACTATCCATGTGAGAGACAGAGGAGGTGAGGCTAGTGCTACAGAATTAAAGTGGCTTAACTCCTAAATGGCAAAGAAATGAGCAAGGAGACATAAGGGGCATAAAGTATCCACCAAACCACTTCATTAAGCTAAAGTGGTTTTGGTGCTTAGACTGACCTTTTGATATCCAATAAATATTGTGTGTTGTATGCACAATTCTATGTGCATTGATAAAATGTGTTTTTTCTCCGTTGAGAAGCAAAGTGTGTTCTTAACTTCTAGCAGCGTTTTAAATTCAAATGGAACCAAACACAAAAACAGGACTGTGTGAAATGAACACAAAGTGTCACGTTTGCCCTGCTTAATTATTTAACACAAATGTGTAAACATATTAGCATATTTCTAAACAATCATTAAAAAATGTAGTTTTAAATGTATTTATTTTTTAACTTTCTCATGGTTAGTAAAAGTGAAAAGGTAATGTGGTGGCGAAAATAGCATAAATGCTTCCTTCTAAACTCCAGTAACTCAGTACCTTTCAGGAAAGGATTCCAGCATGCTGGCTATGTGATTGATCAGGGAAGATCCTATACTTAGATAATACTGAAACCTACGTTGGCACACCACAGTAATGTTTAACATTTCTGGGAGTTGTACAACTGTTGAAACGGTTGCTCTGTTGTCCCAGAAACCTTTGCTGTGCCCATATGCTACTTCTAATGCTAATTCTATACAGCCTAGAGCTGTTCTGGAAAGGAGAAAATAAAAAAAATAAAAAAAAAAAATAAAGTTTGTTACATTTTAATGTATTGTTTTTTAATATATTGCAATGCACTATTCATAAATGAAAGGGTTACATCTAGTCCTGAGTATACTTTTACATAGCATGATAATTGTAAAAATAAATGCCTAGTTCTAATTCTATCAAACACAAGCAGCCCAAAAAAGTATTCCTTACACATATTATTGTGTCAGTATCCATTCTGAGCTATTTCTTATCTTCAAATTTGGCTGCCCACAGAGATTGGAACTTAGGGTGCAACAGAGAATAAGATAGTTCTATATAATCACAGTATGAGAGAGTGCTTTTTTTAACATCATACCTTCCATTTGTGACCATTCCTAAAGTGTAGCTATGCATGAACTGATGTTAACCTTTCCTTAAAGAGTTTCCTACAGAGAAGATAATTTATTGCAGTTGTGCCTTCTTGTCTAAAGATGTCGATTTACAGCTTTTCCCTCTAGTTTTGCTTTTACTTAGAAAGTAAAGATAAGGATTTTCTTATCTCTTATGTTCTTTCTTTAAATTTAGGAATAATTATTGGATTATGCTTTGAGTACAGTGGTGGATTTTATAAATGCTTGTTGTTTAACCCCTAACAAGCTAAAAAAAAAATGTTAGCACATAATTATAAAATTAAATGATATATCATTGTAAATAACAAGCAGGATAAAGACAAAACCCATTTAGATCATATAAACATCATGTAGTTTTATGAATATTCATATCCAACTATTAGGGATCAGTCCTGTATTCCTTAATGTGACCACACAATGAACGTTGGGGGCCCCTCAACAGTCCCTATTTTGAGTGGACCGTCCCGATTTCAGATCCTGTCCCACCACCCTGACTTTGTTTCCAGGTGTCCTGGTTTTGGTAACACCAGGGAACTGTTCCTAAAGTGTAACATAAGCACATCATTCTGTAGAGAGTTCTGAAATAGTAGCTCCTGCATGGTTTGTCTTGTTAGGCTGGCCTGCTTGATTGATTGCATAGCATGTATTCATGCCAAGTTTACCTGTCAATTCTCTGGGCAGATGCTTTTTCTTTCAGGGTGGGCCCCTTTGGGCTGCACCAGTGATTGCTACTCTATCCCTTTTACCACAGGTGTCCCACCATACAGTATGCCGATGCTGGGGAGTATGAAGTTGGTATTCTAAGTGCAACTCGGCAGGGCTGGTGCAAGGATTTCTGACACCCTAGGCAAAGATCCATTTTGCCGCCCCCACATGTCACTCACTAACTGACAGACACACACTGGCAGACACACACTCACTGACAGACACACAGACAGACACTAACTGACACACACACACACACACACACAGAAACTCACTGACAGACATACACTCACTCACTGACAGACACACAGACTCTTACTGACAGACATACACTTACTCACTGACAGACATAAACTCACTCACTAACAGACACACAAGCACACACTCACTGACAGACATACACTCACTCACTGACATACATACACTCACTCATTGACACACACACACACACACACACATAGACACTCACTGACAGACATACACACACACACACTGACAGTCAAACACTCACACACTCACTGACAGACAAACACACACACACAGACACTTACTGACAGACAGACATTCACTCAGTGACAGATACACAAACACACACTCACTGACAGACATACACTCACTCACTGGCAGACACACACACACACTGACAGACAGACATACACTCACTCACTGACATACATACACTCACTCACTGACAGATAGCTATTACTAGTTGTGCCCATAGCCCACCTTAAATGATTCTGGACAGTTGCACATAATGCTTTCTGCATGAATAAGGCACTTCCACTACAAAACCAAAACTTTGGCTTAGGAGGCAAAATTTAGAATCTTATGGACTTCTTGCTTCATTGAACCCCCACCTTTATACTCACACATAGATCACAATTGTGAGTTACACAATGTGAAATGAACATCAGTTTCTGTAGATTAGCCAGTTATTCCATTAAGTTAGTTAGTTTCAGATATGTTGTAATCTGGTACATTGTCACTTTAAATAATTCCTGGTATTACCAAGTAAGAAAATTCTCAGGTTCCATGAGATATGCGTCCATGAAGCAGAACAACTCTGTAACTCTGCATTCTGTGTAAATGACAGCACCCTGGTGTCAGACAAACTCAAGATCTCTCCAAAGTCCACAGAGATCATCATAAAGAATACTGGAATGCTGCTTTCTTGATTTCTACAACAGTACAGATTATATCTAGAAGATAGTGATAATATAGCTGCATACATTCCTAATCAGCCATGTAGTGTTACGGAATTTCCAATGTGACACAAATGCGTTCAATGTTTCACAGAACGCTAAACAGTACAATATTCATTAACTATATCTGACATGACCAAGAACGAGGAAAATGTTTTCTGTGAAGAGAGAAACATCAGTGAAAATACAGTATCCAACAATTGCAGTTTCAATGTGAAATAATACCAAGACTTACATGAAATTGCAGAACATTAAAATATGAAAACAGGAAAAACACCCTTAAAAAGTGAAACAAAGCCTCCCAAAAAACAACAAAAACTGAGTTTTTGGTAATTCATAGAGTATGTAGAAAATAGTTTTGCTGCTTGCATTTCATTTTTTCCCTACCTCCCTGGGGTCCAGTGTGGGGCAGCTCCTCACTCCTCCAGTGTGTTGTTTAGTATGCTGGGGCCAGAATGACATCATATTCCGGCTCCTGGCATCACAGAGGGCATAAGAGGGAGGAGCAAGAGGCTGCAAGAACAGCCTCCCTCGCCGCCTGGCTTCTCCATACCCCTCTCCTCAGGTCACCAGCATTTGTTGTCAGAGCAAGCACCTGCCATCAAGGTAAGCAGGTGCCTGCTTTGCCTACCTTTGGGCGCCATGAGGATTGGTCCAGCGTTGAGTGCGGATCATGAGCCGCTCTCCCAGCTCTACAGTCCCAAAAAGGGGCAGGCAGCCCACCAGGAAACATCCCGGTGGGCGCCTCCAGCAGGCCGGCACTCTAGGCGAATGCCTAGTTCGCCTAATGGTTATGCTGGCCCTGCAACTTGGTTGAACAGGGCTCTCTTCATCTTTTGTTCATGTTAACATTCTTTGTGTATATCTTATTTGCCAGTTTTATCACATTATAAAATCAGAAACCATTAATGGAATATGTCATGTGAGGTTATGAAAATCTTGTGCATTAAGGGTAGTTAGGATTTGGAGGCTAAGTACAGGGATCTTTAGTATTGAGATGCCTAAAGTATGGTGAAATTAGTATTATAAATATCACAAATGTATTTGATCTTCCTGTTTTGGACAAATGTTAAAAATATCTCTGTATTAATGTACTACTTGCTTTTAATCTTTGCTTATCTGGAGAAGACAAGAGAGTCCATCTTGGCCAGAGATGCATTCTCAAATATTATTTTAAACCTCAGCAGAGAGATAATTTTTTAGTAAGGTTGTATACCTGGAAAAAAGTATAAATGGTTCTCCATGCCAGCTCCTATGTGCCCTGTGAACTTAGACCTTAATTTCTGCTTACACTGAATACATTAAGCATTTGTCCCCCAATCCTGCTCACCATAGTGGTTATTAGATTTAATGAATTAAAGGGACACTATAGCCACCAAAACATCTTTAGCTTACTGAAGCAGTTTTGGTGTATAGATCATGCCCTTCAGTCTCACTGCTTATTTCTTTGCCATTTAGGAGTTAACTCACTTTATTTATGCAGCACTACTCACACCTACCTGCATGTGACATTACACTTCCTTCCTATAAAGAGTCATCTAATGTTTACACTTCCTTTATTTAAAATTTAGAGATGCATACAGAGACACATACACACATACAGACACACACACACACACACACACACTTACAGAGACACACAAAGACAGACACAAACATAAATACAGACACACATACATACACATACAGACACACACATATACATACACAAACATACATACAGACACACACACATACAGAGACACACACATACATATAGGCACACACATGCAAAATGTTTGAGTCCCCCTCCTTTTTCCTACCTTTTAGGTGCAGAAAGGTAACTTCCCTGGGGTCTCGTGGCTGGCTCGAAGTGATTGGAGTCAGCATCTCCCTCTCCTCCTTTGCAGCTCTCGGTGATTGCTGGGAGGAAGTGACCGGGGCATTCACTTCCTTCCAGCATCTGACCTCATTACAGGGGGCCCGGTCGCGCTATTAAAGCACCTCAGAGCTGACCGGGTCCCTGTAAATCCATGCATTGGTTGTCCCTAACAGCATGGGCCACCCGATGGGCCCCTGAACGCGTGGTCTGGGGCCGCACTACATGGCCAGTGGGCACCCTGGCGTAGAGGCAGGCGGATCCCCGGGAGTGAGGGGCCCGGGAGTGAGGGGCCCGGTCGCAACTGCGACCGTGGTAGGTCCGCCAGTGCCCCTGATTAGTAATGGTCCCTTAGTATATCAAGAGGGTCCACTATCTATGATAAATACAGAAAAATAGTATGTTAGCCAGTTAACCTACCTAAAAAAGCTTAATTTCAAATCTAGAACAGGAACATGGTGGAAGTACCTGCTTCTAAAGAGGAATTCAAGCTGTCAATCATCTGATGCTTAGCACATTTCTACACAACTAAATTTCCCTGTAAGTTTTCTTGTAATTGTCCTATTTATAGTCAAATCTCCCCTCTCATAATATTGTAAAGCACTACGGAATCTGTTGGCGCTATATAAATGGCAATAATAATAATAATAATAATAATAATAATAGACTTACTGCCTCTATTCAATGACCAATTCATATGTCCACTGCTCAAATAACATTTAATAGCAATATTTCTACAGTGCGGCAATGAATTATGCTTGTTGGGCATTACAATGGACTTTCCTTCAAAAGTATGTAACTCATCATTCTCAACTAGACAGAGCCCATCCCTATTTAAGATGGAGATGGCATAGATATATTAGCTCATACAACATAAATATATGCTATATACTTTAGTACATTAGTATACAATCTATACTTTAGCTCAATGTAGACGTTTTGGTGTATAGATTACAACTCAATTCTCTCCCATTCAGGTAATAAATCACTTTGTTTATGAAGCTCTAACCACACCTCCCGTTGCTGTGACTCACATGCCTTCCTTGAAAAAAAAAAAAAAAGCTTTAGATCTGACCTTTGTCACAAAGTGATTACTTTTTGAAATGTTTATCTCCTGCTCTATTAATTGAATTTTAATAACTCACATGAGGTTACAGTGGATTCTATCTGGCAATTAACAGAACAGGAGATAACAAATTCTATATTAAACATGTTTTGCAATAAAGGAAGCTAACATGTTTTATTTATTTTTCAGGAAGTGTATAGAGAGGCTGTGTGAGTCGCAGCTAAGGGAGGTATGACTAGGGCTAAGTGACAGTAAATTGAGCAGTGAGACTGCAGAAACATGATCTGTACTCTATAATAACTCTGTTAAGCTAAAGTTATCTTTGTGCTTAGATTGTCCCTTTAAAGTAAACCCACCACAATCTCATTACAGAGGTTGGCAGTACATATATGCAACACCCACCTCCTGTCCACCTGTGCTCCACCTAGTCTCTTACTCAACTGACCTGCTCGGGGATGCTTCCACATGCACTATGGGTGGAGAGTAGAAGCTCCGTGGGTGGTCTTTTGTATGCTCCTTCATAAATTACTCAGCATGGAGTCTTAAATAGATTTTGAAAAATGTTTTTCTTACAATCTATACATTTGCTAGCACAAATGTCCCTGTAAATCCATGCATTGGTTGGCCCTAACAGCATGGGCCATCCGATGGGCCCCTGAATGCGTGGCCTGGGGCCGCACTACATGGCCAGTGGGCACCCTGGTCGTAGAGGCCACAGGACAGCTGGATCCCCTGGAGTGAGGGATTTGCTAGCACAATGTATAGGTGACATTTGATGCTCTTTAAAATGTCTGATGGGTCTAATAAGAGAAATTGCATTTACATGGCTATTGTAATCAGGACTGGACTCGCCATTGGGCAAACTGGGTAAATGGTCAATAAGAGGATTTCCTTTGCCAGCCCATGCACAGTCAACATGGCCTATGTTTATCTTGCCCTTCAATAAGCATTTAGGGTTCCCCTTTCATATTGAAAAGACATCATGCAGAGCCTGTGAAAATCGATAATGTCGCTAGACTATTTGGTACTTAGATAAAGATTTGTTTTATATTAATTTGTAAACAACAACTGATGTCAGCATAATTCATATCTTGAACATACTCCATAAAAGAAAATGTATATAAAACTACGTACCAGAATGTAGCTCAATAAATGCATTGCAATTTATTTTAATATACACATTTATAGAATTTTTCATCTCTTTTATCAGCAGGAGTATTTTCTTATGTGTTAATTAACATTGTGATATATATTTTATTATGCTTATAATATCTCATTATACTATAAAAAGTCTCTGATAAATGTTAGTTTTTAAAAAGAAAAATAGCCTGATTTCAGACATTGCTATTGCATTTAACAGATATTTAACCTCATTTAATTTTTAATAGTTTCTCGTATTTATTTTTCACAGAAATATTTTATCTATAAAGCCTTTGGCAAAATGGCAATTACATTTGTATATCCATAAATATTTCATTCAGTGTTTATGCAGAAAATTACAAAATATATAGCAAAATATATGAACAACTGTCAACCATGAGAAACGGTTTTATTTGTAAAATGCTATAGTATTTCAATTTAATTTGTTTTTTTATTTTTTTTATTTTTTATTTTCCCTTTTAAAGTGCTTGGTTTCAAAGCCTTCCTTTTTTTTGCTCACTACAGTAATGATGTTGAAAAAATACAATATTGTGCATGTCTGTTTATGTTTGGATTCCCTATAGGTTGGAGAAATATTAATAAATGTAATGCAATACCTATATATTTTGTTTAAACTTCATGGTTTCCAGTGTTGATCTCGTGAAAGTGAAAGTTTCACCAGAGACTTTCATGCTTTCCAAACCCTTTCTTTCTTCATAGCTACATAGTAGTCGAGGATGGAAATGGCATCAAACTCAGCCTTTAAAAATCATCCCCCTACGCCGTTGATTCAAAAGAAGGCAAAACAAATTTCAAGTTACGGAAGTGAAAACAAATACTTTTTACTCAATAATGGCAATTGAAATTATCATTGAATCAATAACCTATCTACATACTTACTAATTATAACTTTGAATATTCTGATTTTCAAAAAATAAAATAAACATCAATGCCTTTTTAAAAAATATCTTCAATAAAAATAAGTACAATAAAATTTACACTGCAAAAAAACAAACAAAAAACGCATAAGTTGGTGCCTGAATCTCTCCCTTCTTGGTGCTGCTATCTTTTGGCTCAGCTCCATTTTGTATATTTATTTATATATTTTATAATTATATTCCACAGCGCTGTTCAATAGCTACACAAAACAATCTCTAAAATCTAACAAAATATGATTGAATTACTGGAACAATGGGTGAAGAGTGCCCTGCCCAGAGAGCTTACAATCTGAGATTCTGTGTATGATAGTAAAAAAACAAGAGTCTAAGATTTATCCTGGATCTAAAGGATTCAGAGATTCCATGAAAGTTAAATTGGCCCACAATCAACTTGTTAATGGTTTTGTGAAAGTTAAGGCAACTATTGTGTACCTGGATTGGATTGGTGTATAATATAAGGGATGACTGAACACACTCATATAAAGTCAAGGGGGGAGTGATGTATCTTTTACGAAATAATTTATTCTGACATGGCATACATAAAAAGATATACATAAAAGATATGTTGTAGTGAAAGAGAAAAAGTTAGAGACAGTAAGACATATAGCTAGCCGGGCAGATACAAAGAGAGACAGACTAATAGTATACTATAAGAGTAGAGCTTCTTAATTACTTAATGTACTCAAGATTACTAAGCCAGTCACAGGACTATATATACTCAATCTGCATTGGTCAATAAATAAGAATGCTAAAAAGTGAGCTTATATTATTCTTATTCTTCCTTTATTCTAAACATATGGAGATAAAAATCAATATGCTTACCTACATTTGTATTCTCTATTTTATCCTAGACATAATAAAGGTACACCCCCCCCCCCCGAAAAAAAAAAATGGAAAAAAAATATCGAAGAGAGTAGAAAAGTTTTCTTGCCTATATAATTGTATTCTTCAGCAGAAAAGCCTGCTGTAGAATAGAGCACAATGTAGTGTATGTGTCACTCACTTCTGATGCATGCAATAAATGTGTTCCTGTCATTTCTTGTAGAAGGACATTTAACTTGATGGGTTGTATACCTTAAAGACATGTCCTCTGACTCCATCAACCTCCAGATTCCAGACACCATCACCCTTATTAGAGTTCTACAATAATGTGCATTTCAACACATTGTTATTGGCGACTGACAGTTTTAAAGGGCAGAGCAATACAATAGATAGCTATGACACCCTACTGATAGTAATATTCCATTCTGAATACTTTGAGTCATTTTCCTGTCACACTGAACATCTGGGGTATTTTATTTCCTTTATGTTAGCAGTGTGAACATTCTCTTAAGTCATTTATATATGTCACAGATGCAGTACTTAATATTTTTTTTTTCTGTGGATCCTGAATTGATATATAATATACATAATGAAATAGAATTAACAACATACTGCATTACAAAATTAAAACAAATCATGAATGTGAAACAATGTTGATGGATCCCTATGTCTTTCTACAAACTTATACTGCACTCTCCTTTTTGTGAGTTAAAATAGTATAAAATACAATACCTTATTTTCATACATTGGTAAATACTACTTAATTATAGCAAAAAAGAACTTAGTTTTAAAATATGTAATATATTTAATTCACATATTCCTATTAAATATTATTTATGTGGTTCACAACTGTTACAACAATGTTAGTTAACCTTAATAACCAAGATATTTGTAGAGTAGCTTTCACAAGATGCATGCTTTTGAGACTATGGAATTGGAAATGTAGTTTGCTAATGTCAGGGATCGTCAGGGGTAGCTACAGCCTGCTCATTATTTCCAAAATAGGTAAACTGTAGTAAGGCTATTTTGGACAAATATATAACAGATCTAAGACTCACACAGCACCTTTACACACGTCCTAAAAAAAATTGTAAAATATATTTTAGCTTTTTTTTACTGCACAGTGTGCTTAATTTAGAATTTCTTAATCCCTGTTTTGTTGCTATCCTGCTAAATCCTGCAACAGTCTCACGTGTGTTATTAAAGGTCAATAACAAATCAGGAGATTAAACAATCTAATGTATATACACTTAGCTGTTAAATCTCACTGAAAATAAAACCATTGTTTATGTAAGGTCACAGCCAGAGGTGGCATGGCCAGGGCTACGTAAACAAAAATAAAAGGGATTTAACTCCTATATGACACATAATTGAAACTGCAAGAGCATGTTGTTTTAAGCTTAGTGTCCCTTTAAGAATCAAATCAATGTTTACATTTTGCTATATGTGTTTTCAACCACAATATCCATCTTTCCGATTTATTCACCAACACATTTTATATAGCAATTTTTAAAGGACAAGAAATAACTTTAATATAATGTGAAATATGTATGCATAACTACTATTTTATTAGAAAAAAAATGAAAAAGAAATGAAAAATATTTTTTTAGTGGTTTTAGCAATAATTAATAATTAGTACAGATTAAGAAGAGCAATTCAAAATTAATCTATTTGTACTGAATTACCGAGTACATAATTTGTCTAGGATTTCAGTTTATCTTTGGTGGTTACAGGTCACAAACTACAAGGATATAATTTTAATATGGAATGATTTTAGGATTAGGTATATTTGTCTTCTATGATTAATAGGCAATACAGAAAACAAAAATTTCAACAAAAGTATGTATTTATATAAAATAGACATCACAGTTTATTTACCTGATGGTATTTTGACACTTTTTAAATTGTCAGTTAACTGCCAATTTCTGCTAAAAAAATGTAGTTAAAAAGTGTTATTTCCATGTCTTATCATTTTCACATTTAATATGTTTTTGTTATGTGTATTTCATAAGCATAACATTTGCTACTACTGCACAAACCTCATATTGAGTTCAGGTGCATTTTCCAGTAAAACAATGCCCCCAATGTATGCCTTTGTTACTATCCTGTGAAGCTACAGTGCCGTATAAGAGACCTGACAATTTCAGTTGTTACACTTTTGATAAATTGCTTTGATGGGCCTATGTCTCATTTGGGACAGTATAGTAGTTTGACTGTTCAAACTACCCCACAATGGCCTGACATAGGTCAAACTAGACACTCCAGGATATCTAAAAAGGTGTATATTGTGCCTTAACGTGCACCATTTTTCACCAGTTTATGTTTGTGGTGATTTTTGTTTGCATCTTTTGCATCCACACATTTTTGTGGGGTGTTTTGTAACTCTGACTTGCAACTTTGATCAACCGTATCCTCATCCCCCCTCTAAACCTCCAAAATTATGCTGCACACATATTACCCCAATGTATAACTTTGTCACTATCTTGAAAAGTTACAGTGCCATAAAAGAATGGCCAGACTGGGAAAAAAAATTCATCCTGGGCATTCTCTAATCACAGAGGCTCAATTGGAATAGGGTGGGATCGGAGATGGTTGTTGTCATCCTCAATGACAAGTACTCCCCCATCGAAGTGAGCATATTGGTCCAATACTCTTCCAGGGCAGAAAATGCGCAGAGCCTTGTTGAAAAGCTTTTGCATGAGAAAAAGGTCCTGTATTTGTTCTGCACAGCGCAAACAAATGTAATGACATGCTTGCGCTGCGTTTGCTTGCGACTTGTCTCTGGTGTCTTTATAAGTTGGATACCAGAGGACAAAAGGACCAGGAAAGTGTATTGTACATGTGTTTGAAGGTTGCTTCTGGGGTTGTGTGTTTGTAGGGTGAGCTGAATAGGTCTGTTTCAGTTGTGTTGTGTTTGTGCTGTAATATGTGTTGCTAGGGGCTTAAGAGAGTATGTGTGTGCGTGTCTGTGTATAGGTGCTGTAGTGTATAGGAAATGCTTATGGTATGTGGATAGGGGCATACACACAGTGTATGTGTGTATAGGTGTATAGAGAGTGTTTTTAGGAAATGTAGTGTGTGTTTGTGTACAGGGGATTTAATATGTGCCAGTGGATCCAGAGTGTGTATAGTGTGACCCACTGGGCATTTGCCTGGTTTACCTGATGGCCAGTCTAGGCCTGCATATAAGAGACATGACTATTTAACCCCATAGACATGACTATTTAACTATTGGACTGAGCCAAATGTACACGTTTTGATCAAAATAAAATGTAAACAAAACTTGAGATTTGACTTTTTGACTGTTCAACCGTAATTCACCTCTTTCCTATTAAGTGCACCCACACTTATTACATATCATTTTGTTCAGGAGAAATAGGGCTTTCATTTAACATCAAATATTAAGCTTAACAAAAACAATTGAATATAAATAAAATATAAATAAAAGTTAGAAATGTTGTTATTTTTTAGTTCTGCATGACATTTTAACTATGAATTTCATAATACTGTTAGCTTTTACTGCAATAAAATACACATATTTGTATTCAGCGATGTCTCACGTGTAGAACAGTATCCCCTATGTACAGGTTTTATGGTGTTTTGGGAAGTTACAGGGTCAAATATAGCATGTTACATTTTAATATTTTTATCACATTGAAATTTGCAAGATTGGTTACGTTGCCTTTGACACCGTTTGGTAGCCCAGGAATGACAATTACTCCCATGATGGCATACCATTTGCAATAATAGACACCCCAAGGTATTGTAAATGGGGTATGTCCAGTCATTTTTAGTAGCTACTTAGTCACAAACACTGGCCAAAGTTAGCATTCATATTTGTTTGTGTGTGTAAATTGCAAAAAACTAATTTGAACGCCAATTTTGGCTTACTTACCCACTGAATCTGCTCCTGGGGAGAATCCAAAGAAAATTAAACAATTTGAATACTTTAAAAAGGTTATCTAGCTATGATTGTGGCCATTTACCCTTTGCATTCTGTCAACAGCTAATAATCAAAGGGAAAGGTAACACGTATTAATCTAAGACCATTAAAAATGTCCTCCCTAATTCCTTAGAGAAATGGATATAAATGATAATTGAAATTAAAGCTGTCTGCTTGCATTCAAATGCTGGGCTTTTAAATGAGGCCATATTAACATGGTTGGTGTTCCCCAGAACCCAATAACAGTAAGATATGCCAAACTAAAGCTCATTAAGTTATACCTATTGCCGTATTTCTCCTTTACATAAAGACCGAGCAGCAGAAAGTAGTCCCTGTTTAGTTTTATTTAAATCTTTTGTTTCTGCTGGAATTTATAAGAAATTCCAAGTTACTTTATATGCCTGAATTATTATTATTATTTTTTTTATGAAAAATCTGTGATAAGACTGTTTCAAAAGTCAGCCGACAATACAGATTTTTAGTAGGTTTTCAGGTCCCTTTTAAATTAGTTTTTCTCTTTAAGCATTTAGTATTCCTTAAGTATACATTATGCATTAAAATTTATATTACCCTGCATTCAGACAAAAGGGTTTTCTCTGACCTAGTTTTTACAGCGTTACAAGCATTTCTCCCTCTAAGCAGCTAATAGCTGTTTCTTTATGAAAAATACATTTGAGGTTTGCTGTTCCAAATAAACACTAAAGAGTGCATTATTTTCCAATCTTCTCTATTAACTGTTTAAACACCAGGAAATCTCTCATCTAAAACATGTCTACAGGGTAAAATATTTATGCTGAATCACATGCAATTTGTTTTAAGTGAATGGAGAGAAAAGTTAATTTTTTTAGCTATCTCCTTCATTTATGGAATCACCACATGGTCAGGGCCGGATTAACATAGGGTCTGATGGAGCTGCAGCTCCAGGCCCAGGCCCATGGAATAGGCCCATTTAAAAAAAAAAAAAAATGTAACTTTTTTTTTTTTTTTTTAACACACTACTCTTAGGTTTGCCATCTGACTGGTATTTTAAGGCACAGCCTGTATTTGATGCTGCCTGGCCCTGATGGTATTGCAGTAATACCGGCAATACCAATGCAAAACATTTTCTCAGTATAAACGGAGATTACTCTGCAATACCAGCACCGGCCAATAGGGGTCACTGTGTATGGAGAGAGACAGGGATAGGAAGTTACAGTATATCCCTCCCTGCCTCTCTATACTCACTGATCCGTGGGGGAGCAGCTACACAGCACAGAGAGTTCAGACAGCAGCTCCCAGCCTGCAGAGACAGACTACAGCTCAGGGAAGTGAGTGAAGAGGGGAAAAGAAGCAGGGAGACATGGGGACACTGAGACACTAGGTGACACATGGTGACACTGAGACACTAGGGGACACTAGGAGATGTGGGGACACAGACACATGGGGACACTGAGACACATGGGGATGCTGTGAGACATAGGTAGACACATTGGGAAACGGAGACACTAGGGACACAGTGTCTCCATGTCTCCCAGTGTCCCCATGCCTCCCAGCCAGTGTCCCCATGGCTCCCAGTCAGTGTCCCTAGTGTCTGTGTCCCCATGGCTCCCAGTGTCCCCATATGTCTGTGTCCCCATGTCTCCCAGTGTCCCTATGTCTCCCAGCCAGTGTCTGTGTCCCCATGTCTCCCAGTGTCCCTATGTCTCCCAGCCAGTGTCCCTAGTGTCTCAGTGTCCCCCTGTCTCCCAGTGTCTGTGTCCCCATATCTCTGTGTCCCCATGTCTCCCAGTGTCTGCGTCCCCATGTCTCTGTGTCCCTAGTGTCTGTGACCCCATTTCTCCCAGTGTACCCAAATGTCTGTGTCCCCATGGCTCCCAGTGTCTCCATGTCACAGTGTCCCCATGTCTGTATCCACAAGTGCCACCATGTCTCCCAGTGTCCCCAAGTGTCTCAGTGCCCCCATGTCTCCCAGTGTTCCTAAGTGTCTGTGTTCCTGTGTCTCTGTGTCCCTGTGTCTCTGTGTCCCCATGTCTCTCAGTGTCCTCTAGTATCCTAGTGACACGGGACACACTGAGACATGGGGACACTGGGAGAAATGGGCACACAGACACTGGGAGACTAGGAGACTGGGCGACATGGGGACACTGACACTGTGATGCATAGGGACACTGATGCCAGGCTTGCCTTCCAATTCTTTGAACAGACATACCCCCGTTTTGGGCCTGTTCACCCCTTTTGGCAGTTCTGGCCATGTGATTCGCATCAGTGGCCTACTCTTTTACCCCGCCCATTTGCTTCCTGCTTCACTGGACACTGCTGTTGGTATGGATTTACTTGAAAGATGAAAGCATAAATTAGATAAAGAGATTAGCATAGAGTATGTGTTTTCTTATAGCTGCATCCTTTGAGTTTCCCTCCAACACCAACTCCATCAGATACATGACGCTTGAGAGGTATGACTGTTTTAGTGTTTTTGGTCGATAAGATTCTGTAATTAGGCCCCATCATAATTGTCAGCACCAGGCCCACTGGGCTCTTAATCCGGCCCTGCATATGGTAACATATGAAATGTATTTATTCTTTATTCTAACATCTGATTTGAATATAATGCCAATTAGTGATATTACAATGATAACAGCAATCCTATAACAATCTTTTATATAAAAAAAATAATGTAGATAAGCAAGGGATAAATATTGATCAGCCACAACATTAAAACCCCTGGCAGGTGAAGTGAATAACATTGAGTATATGATAACAATGGCACCTGTCAAAGGGGTGAGATACATTAGGCAGCAGGTTAAAAGTCAGTTCTTGAATTTCATGTGTTGGAGGCCGGAAAAATGGTCAAGATCTGAGTGAGGGCCAAATAAGGATGGCATCTCCAAAAGGTAAGTCTTGTGGGATGATCCTGGTATGCAGTCATTTGCACCTACTAAAAGTGATGCAAGGAAGAACAACCGGTGAGCAGGGTTATGAGCTGCCAAGGATTAATGATGCAAATCAGAAGAAAAGGCTAACCCATCTAGCCGGATCACACAGGAGAGCTACTGAACTTCAATTTGCTAAAAAAAAGCATAATGCTAGCCATAATAGAAAGGTGTCAGAACACACAGTGCATCACACTTTGATGAGTATGGGTCTGCATAATTGCAGACTGTTCGGGGTGTCCATGATAACTCCGGTCCACCGCTAAAAAAACATTAAATGGGAAACTGAGCATCAGAACTGGACCAAGGAGCAAAGGAAGAAGGTTGCCTGGTCTTATGAATTATGTTTCCTTTTAGATCAGGTGAATGCCCATGTGAAGGTTTGACGTTTATCTGGGGAAGAGATGTTAGCAGGATGCACTAAGGGAAGAAGGCAATCTGGTCGAGGCAGTGTTATGCTCTGGGCAATGTTCTACTGGGAACCCTTGGGTTCTGGCATTCATGTGGATGTTACTTTGACATATACCATCTACCTATACCGACATTGTTTCTGACCAGGTACACTGCTTCATTGCAAAGGTGTTCCCCGATGGCAGTGGTCTCTCTTTCAGCAGGATAATGCATACTGCCACACTGCAAACATTGTTTAGGAATGATTTAAGGAACATGATAAAGAGTTCAAAGTGTTGGTCTGGCCTTCAAATTCCCCAGATCTCAATCCAGTTGAGCATATGTGGGATGTGCTGGAACAACAAATCTGATCTGCAGGGGCCCCTCAACTTTGCAGGACATAAAGAATCTGCTGCTAATATCTGCCAAAAGAAACAAAAGATACGTCTTGTGGAGACTATGCTTAACCACCATAACTATTTTGGCAACATGAGGTAGACCTACACAATATCAGGCAGGTTGTTTTAATGTGGTGGCTGATCAATGAATGTAAACTTTAATTGGTGTGTGTTTGTCTGTTTGTGCCTGTCTGTGTGTTTGTACATAAGTCTGAGCTTGAGAGAGATGCCTGAAAAAAGTTGGATAGTTTGTTTAAAACACTCTATGTAGCTGTCCGTAAGAATGTTTGTCATTTTCCATCTGTTCTGGTACGAAATGTATGAGAACCCATTCTCGTTCATAATTTGCCACCATCATGGATTCCTCTCACTGGAAATCTGTACAAGTTGTTTTCATTGAGTTGTATTGAATAAAACGTACCCCCCTACATGTCCTCATAGAACCTCATTAATCACTGCAATGCAGAGTTATTCCATAGAGTTCCTTAGTGAAGTAATGTTGTACAAGCCATGTGACAATTGTAGTTTCAATTTCTGAGCTAAAAAAACAGTTTTGTTTTATTTTTGTTTCTCTCAAAATTTGTAAGTTTTCTCTAAAACTAGAAAAATAGCCTTCTAATTATTTTACGGTTAGTGATGATATAGTTGTAGATGGTTTTTAAAGATTTTTCAAAACCTGATATTGAAATGATTAAAAATGTATCTAGTATACATTTTGTTGGTCAGTAATAAGCTTGATGACCACATTTTACCATCACTATCTGTAGATTACTGGTGCAGTACAAACTACAATTTTCTGCAATTTTTTTAATAAACATGTCCTTTCTTTCCAAAATGAGCTGAAGCATGGCTCTGAGCTGCTTATTCTGTCTTTTTCTATGCTTCTGATAAATTATGCAAGGGAATGTCTGCACAACATGCACTTCTTCTTTCCAATAATGTAAAAACTCTCCGTATACTACATTAACAGTCACCAGGAGAAACCATTTCATTGTTATTTCCTCTGAGCCAGTGTACTAGAACAAATTCAGCCCATTCTGTCGTATGACATAGGGTAGCAGCAAAAATGCAATTTATTGTAAAATCTTTGTTTTGCATTTACCATTAGAAGCAAAGTGTTCAGTTCTTTTGCAACTCTCCACTGGACCTTATAAAAAACACAGTAGCTGGAGGGCACTGGCAGTACTGATCACTCAGAAGGAAACACAACAGCTGTGTTCCTGACAGCTGGAGAGACCTAGCGTTCATCAACAAATATCATGGATATCTAACACTGTTCTGCTCAGCAGGGGGCTCCAAAACCCGTTAGTCTATTCTCAAGTCATTGGCAATGTTGCTGTTCTATCTTCAGTTTCGTACTACAAACAAAAAGGTTGTTGTTGTTTCGTTTGTTTTAGTTTTTTTTTTGTTTTATTTAACCACAAAATTAATTTTCATTATTCCCTTGTATACTATGAATGTAAGAGTGTGAAAGTGGATTTGCTGTGAAAAACAGATGGAAGCAAGCATCTGTGTTTAGACAATGTTGATGTGTTAAGGTATCTATGAAGCTTAACCTATGTCTCAAAAAATAAAATTTCATCTATGTTTATTTACATATGTGATAAAACCAAAACAATTGTAACTGTGCATATGACAGATGTGACCTAGTAAACTGTATGGACTGGTAACTTCAATACGAAAGTCTCAAGAGCAGAGTATTAAATCTCTAGTACAACACATGCCATGAACTTTGACTCTAATTTATGGAGTTACAAATGTTGCTGCAAGAGCAACATGGTCTCTTGCCTCGTAGTATGTCCTATCGGTGTTTGGATAAAAAAGACAACACAATTCTGTAAAATATTGCTTTGTTATTCTGTATGTTTAGAATAAAGCAAGAACTATAGAACCGTTTATTATATCTATTTTATCCAAAAATACGGATTGAGCAAAGAACATTTAGCAATGTCAATTAGAGAGCTGTCTGTCTGTTTGTTTTTCCACCAATCTATATATTTATCTGGCACATAACAAAGGATGCCCTATTTCTAGGTGCTAGAAATGTATAAGATAAAATTTAGAGACAATCACAAGGATAGGTAAAGGAAAGTTAGAAAGATGACTGAATACCATACGAACAAGGCATGTAATCAGCTTCTTTTGAAATGGTGTTCCAATGCTTTGTACTCTTCATTGATAAGATTTAACCTCCACATTTTTTTGATTGGTTGACTTTGATTCATGGTGTTGTTGGGTGGTGATTGAAAAGAACTTAATTCACAGATGTTATAGTAAAGTTCTTTGTAAACCATGATGTTACATGTGAAGGATGTGTGCTATTTGTTGAGTAACCAGTTCAATTTCTTGAGACATCCTCCAATTTCTTGAGCTGGTTTCAGACTTATAGTTGCCTACCTGGGAACCTGATGATATTTTCAGTTCTCAGTTATAAACCACAAATGTATAAATTTGGAACAGAAGTAAATTCTACATAAAAGTGTTGTATTGGTTTGATTTGCTAAATAGTTTTTGTGAGTTGTCAGTTGCCCACTAAAATATCCAAATCTCTGTTTCATGCATTTACACACCATACTTTTAGTGCCTATTAACAGCTAGAGATTTTTGTTCTTTAGGAATAATCCCTAGTATAGGGCTAGTTTTTGCAACATTTGCATTCATCTCATCATTTAAACACTGATGATTGCAACCAGGCTTTTTCTTTTTTCTGTAACCAGTAAATAGGAGAACGGGAATTAAACCATTTTTGAGTGATCTTGCTCCCTTGGAAAATGAAATGTGATATCAAACTGTCTATAATTTCCAGACATATTGCTTTACTAATTTTGAATTATCTTTTATATTTTCAGATCCTGTAACAGTGCCCGAACACTTTACAGAACGTGAGTTCTTATGTTTAATATGGGGGAGAAGGGCATGTGGGGGCTAAAACAAGCTCAATATAAGATTATCCATTTTATAATTTACTTTAAGCCGTGTACTTTATATTTTAAGCAGAGAAAACAAAGAATTTTATGTATTAAGTGAATAGTCCTTATCAACAGGAAAGAAATTGTGTAACATTTGATAAACTGATGGTATTTATATTAAAATTACTCAATATGTTTAGACACATGAATATAAAGATTTTCACAGATATTGATATTTGTTGATGTATTTTGAATCATTATCATTAATTCTATGGCTCAACCTTGAATCAGCAAGTATAACAAGTGAGTTATCAACATGTTCTTTATTAGTAATAAGATATGCGTATAACTAATATACATATTCTTAAGGCAATTACCGTTGTATACATGCCATCCGAAAATATACTCTATTGCTTTAGAAAAACAGCAGCCGCATGATCAAACCTAAACACCGAGTATAACATGAAAAGTGAATACTTTTACTTCTGTGTTAGCAGTTTACTATCTTCATGGCTTGCGATTCATATGCAAATGTTACTTCCTCTGTGTAAATTGTTATTCTGGAGATGTGATCCCTCTAAGCAATATCTATGGATGGTCCAGCAGTGAAATGTCAACAACATTTTCATAAAAAAAAATGTACACTACACATTTTATTAATGGTACACTACAGGCACCCAGACCACTTCATCTCATTAAAGTGGTCTGGAATTTTACTGACTTTAGGTCACCTAACTGACGTTGGACATCTCCTTACTCTGCATGAGGACTTCCAGCATCAGTTAAATCCCCATAGGAAAACATTACATCAAAACTTTTTTATGGGGGGTCTAATGCCACGCATGCTCATTAGCTCTCCCCGTCGGGTGATGTTGGAGAAGTCAGAGTACAAACCAAGCACCAGGGGACACCTGTGCTGGAAAAGGGTGAGTAAATAAGATGATTTCTAACCCTTTAAAACAGGCAGCAAGGGTGGGGTGCCCTATTAAACTACAGAGCTAGGAATACATCTTCACGTTTCCTGCACTATAGTATCCCTTTAAGTACAATGCATTGCTATGTGCAAAGTACTGAAGTGTCATTATTATCAAAAGTCTTTTATTAACTCTTTTGTTGATGGACCACTCAAAAAAAAATCCCCACAAACTGTGGCGTAACACGGATGACATTGCACATGTCACATTACCCTAACATTAATAATGTTATCATCAACTATATTTTTTTGTTTTAAGTTATTACTTTTGGAAACAAGTTCGGTTTTATTGGTACTCTCATAAAGAATGCTATAAGGCTGCCGAATTGCAAGTAAAAGAATAGGCTGCATGCTTAAAATTGTATTTGATTACTTTCCCTTTATGGAATAAGTGCATAATTACTTGTATGTCCTCTGTTGCCATAACTGGCCGCTATAACTAAGTGAAGTAAAATACAATATAAAACAACATAATTAAGTTTAACATTTGTAAGAGGTAAGAATGATCTTTGTATCCCAGGCCTGTAGGGTGGGCAGAATATTCACTGGGGGCTAGGTTCTGTTATATGAGATAAGACAATCTCTTGCAATTAAACAGCATCTTCCCTTATACGGTAATGGGAGAACATCTATTCAATCACAAGTGTTAACATAACATGGTCTAAAGGAATCTCACACTCAAACTAAAATACTGGAGGAAACTGTCATTACATTTTCATCCATCATGAGCAGCAGCAATGTCTAATGTATTTGGGTTTTTTGCTATTTAATTTACATATTTTAAAATTAGCACTTTTGCTTTTTTTTTGTTTCCAATAATTAATATAAAGCAATTGGCAATACACAGTGCAACAGTTATCCATCAAAAAGACAAAACAAGTATAATGTCATTGCCAATAAATTGATACTGCACATGAGAACAAAATAAGATAGGACAGACCATTAAATGCAAAGATACATTAAATAATGTTTGCATAATAATTGAGAAAATAAGAATAGAGAAAGAAAAGAGGAGAGAGCAAAGAGATAAAGGAGAAGAAAATAGGAAGGTAGATGTGAATAGAAAATAGAGAAGAGTAGAGAAGGGTGGAGTGGGTGAATGTTGTTCGGAGAAGGCTAATCGTGCTTTTGCATTTATCCGGACATGTCTTCTAACCAGGGAGTCCAAACCTTATAGAATGCGGTGGATATATGATGCAACAGAGCAGTTAATTTGTTCATCTGCATGTTATCTTTAATTTTAACAATGACAACATTCAGAGAGGGAGGAACCACAGCTTTCGGCAATTACTCTACGATTTGCTAGGGTAATTTTGATCAATAATGTATTTTTATATAGCACTTTTCCTTTTATGCAAGAAAAATAAATAAATACAAAAAGCAGACATAAAAGTCCAATAAAATCAATTGCATTGAAATCCACTAGCCACAATGTTACTGTGTTCATTTGTAAAGATGAGTAAGTAACAATGCTAAAATTCCCAAAAGTCGAAAATGGGAGTTTCTGCTATCCCTACAGGCCAGCGTACCGCTGATGTGAAATACTATATTTATCACTGCCATGCTAAACAAGTGTTAATGAC
Organism: Pelobates fuscus; assembly: GCF_036172605.1. Taxonomy (NCBI): domain Eukaryota; kingdom Metazoa; phylum Chordata; class Amphibia; order Anura; family Pelobatidae; genus Pelobates; species Pelobates fuscus. Next base: position 233,842,872 of record NC_086321.1, on the reverse strand, counting down.
TTGAACGCATTCCAGTATATGCACATTCTCTGCATTAAGGTTAAATATAATTGATCTCTGATGAGTGAAGAGTAATCCCTAAGCTGCCATTATATTTTCCGATTGCAAACCTTACCTCTTTTTTTTAGTTGTTGTGAAAGGGATGGAGGACTAAAAAAAAGAAATGTTTTAAAATGAACAATTAGCATAAGCAATGAATAAGGTAAACACGCAGAACTGAAAAAAAGCAAGGCATGCATATTCCATGTAATTAGTTTTCTCATGCACTAATAAACACCACATCAATTTGCTGCTTTTAACCCAGTATGTGACAGGTGGGGGAGTAACACATTCCAGGACATTATGCTAATTAGCCTTCTGGTACTCATAGGGTTAATTGTGCTTTTTCTTTTTCTTTTATGGGTTAGTTGCTTATAATGTAGAACAAATGTTCTACTGTTGAATAATTCAGACATTTTGTACTGGGATTCTGTAAAATGCCAGTTCTACGTGGAATAACATAGTACAGTAAAGAAAATATGTTCGTTTTTGGGTTTTTTTTGTTGCTATTTTAATTGTCAGAAATTTAGATTCCAATCAGCAGCTTTTGGCAGTCAGGCATTTTTGATTCTATGAGCCATGGTTCTCATAATGACTTGCCAGATTCCCGGGAGTATATGTACTAAACAGTGCACTGTCTCGAACTTACAAACAGTTGCCAAAATAGTTTTTTTCTTCCAACTCATCTATTTTGGCCACAATTTGCAGTTTTCCAGTCCAATCATGTTTTCTTTAAAAATATATATTTATATATCGATGGGTACGAACTACAAAGCATTGCGTTATTGAATGGAGTAATCATATGCTGCATGTGAGAAATCAATTAACTATTCAAGGTACTTACCATGGGACCCCTGTGTAATCAATGCATTGATTTCTTGTCTTCAGTCAATTAATTATGCATACTTCACGGTTCCATGTTCCGCCCATTAACACATAGAAGTACTATGTGTCTTGGAGTACATGGTGGGTCTTCTGTTACTAGTGACAAAGTTTAATGATCTCTCTCATTGAGAAACCATAAAACATTTCTTTATCAACAGTTTGATATATTAGTAGATTGCAGACTTGTGTATGGTGGAAAAATTTAGAACAGATTTTTACAAAAATTTCATTTAGTCCAGGATCTCAAACATTTCTTAATTTTCCAGTTCAGCTCATCCAAAAATATTCAGGAAGCAAATTTGTACATACCAAAAGCGAAAATGGGCCAATCATTGTACTGCAAAATATATATATATATAATGTAAAAATGTTGTATATATTTTTTAGTACACTTAAAAAGTAACCAAGGCCGAACAACCACACAGCGGCAAAGAACCCCCCCTAACACAAACCCAACACCACTGACCCACCCTCCCCGACCCTTCACCTGCCAATGAGCAACCAAAATGTTGGAAACAAACAACGGGCTAACATGACAAGATCCCCTCAGTCTCACAGCTAGTATTATTCCACAGAGGGGGTTTGTCTCAGCACAGAAGTGCCAGTAAAGTGTGTCTGAAAAGCCCCCCTAATCTGTTGGCTTACCTGGGATTAGTGTATGGTTAGGTAGGGAAGGTTCTGTATTGGCTTACTGGGATGTATTGCAAATTCTCACCTTGTTTTTACTTAATAGTAACATTAGACAGAGGGGGGGATTTTGCTACCTGTTCCCAACCCTCACACTCCATCAAGGGGATGCCAACACCAAAGCTCTGCTTTGATCAATTCCTGTGGTAGGCCACGATAGAATGAGATACCTCAAATCTGTAGCACCTTGCTGAATACTGAAATGTCGTTTTCGCTCCTGTCCGAGGTACCATTTCTGTTCTTTTGTATGTTTTTATTTTTATTCGTACACACATATGTTTGCTTTATGTCTGAATGTATATTTCAACATGCTGCGCAGGTAACAGCTTTGATCCCCTGCCTGCTTGTTACATTATGTGCTTGTACCTTGCTTAAATCACAAAGAAAAAGAGAATTGGAAAAAAGAATATATATATATATGATGCACATACAAAAATAATAGTGGAGCAGTACCTTTTAACACTCCTTTATTTCAGTAGAAGAATTTTGAAATATCTAATTTTCTGGAAAATCCTCCTTTATCACATTAGAAATGCTTTACACTTGCTAAAGTGAGGGATCTCCTAAAACCCTTTTGTTTCAACAAAATCATTAGTACAAAAAAAAATATCTATCACAATATACTGCAACACTATTATAGAAAGAAAGTTGGCAAACTATACCTCTGCCAACAGAGACGCCTCCTACACCCATCAGTAATAGCTACCATCATGGTATATTTCTTCCTTTTTGTTTTTTTTACTTCCTGTAGTTTTTGTTATGTTAGATTCTCCATATCCATATTATCACTCTTGATAATAAAGGCATAGAGCCACGAATTGATTCATCCACCAGATGGAAGCACCCACAGACAAAAACCCTGAACAAACGGGCCACAGTGTTAACGCCTATACAATGTATTGATCAAATGTATAACCATGGAAAAGTCTAATGCAATCAGAATTTGCATACCTGTTGACTCATAATGCAAATGTATGTGTACTAACCTGTGCAATGATTCCTTTCTGTAACGATTAACGCTATGATGCCAAAAATACCAAACCAATAAACACAGAATGTAAAAAAAAAAAAAGTAACCAAAAGAGGTGAAAAGAGGTGCAGCAGTAAATATATATATATATATATATATAGATAGATAGATATTGATGTATATATATATATATATATATATATATATATATATATATATATAAAATAAGTAAAACAGAAATACAGATATTTTTACTGCTCTTCTAACTTGATCTGTGGATTAAGTCAAAATTTAGTCGCTGTCCCCCTAGCCATCAATCATCTTTTATCCCATCTATCATCTCTTTTTTTGGTACCACAGACAGAAATTAGCCATCGCACTAGTTGTTTGCTCGATTATACGTCCATACGGAGCTTCAGAGATACTCACAACCAGCCTAAATTCAGATAAATTATAATTCAGCCAAAATCATATGCACAGTCCAGTCCAGTAGATTGGGTGTATACTTTACAATACCTCTAACACATTGTAAGGATGGATGCAGGTTTGCTTCTAGAATTAAAAATGTGCCAAACTGAAAACATAGCTATTTTGAATTAATGTTCAGATTTGTTTACTTTAGCCTAAAATGTATTGTCAATTCACTTTGAATTCCTGACAATTAACATTTTAGTAAATAACCACATAAACCATTCTCTAATTAATTATATAGAAACATAGAATGCGACGTCAGATAAGAACCATTCAGCCCATCTAGTCTGCCCAAATTTCTAAATACTTTCATTAGTCCCTGGCCTTATCTTATATCTAGGATAACCTTATGCCTATCCCACGCATGCTTATACTCTGTCACTGTGTTAACCTCTACCACTTCAGCTGGAAGGCTATTCCATGCGTCCACTACCCTCTCAGTAAAGTAATTCTTCCTGATATTATTTTTAAACCTTTGCCCCTCTATTTTAAGACTATGTCCTCTTGTTGTGGTAGTTTTTCTTCTTTTAACCCCTTAAGGACAGAGCTTCAGAAGCTTGACTTACGCTTAATGACACAAGCAATTTTTGCATTTTCTTGCTGTTTGCGTTCAACTGCAATTTGCATCTCTCTCATTTATTGCACCGACACATATTATATACTGTTTTTTAAAGGACAGAAAGGGCTTTAATTTGATATAACATATATATATATAAATGCTTACTTATTATAAAAAAAATACAGAAAAATGCAAAAAAAAGAAAAATATTGTTTTTTTTTTACAGTTTTTGCAATCATAATGTGTGCATAATTAGTGCAGGTTAAGGAAAGTAATTAAAAATAAATTCATTTATTTGTTCTGATTTACAGAATATATAATGTGTCTGGGATTTTAAGTTTTTTTTGGTAGTTACAGGTCACAAAGCACAAGGAGTAAAATAAAATTTTAATGTGGAGCGATTTTAGAATTTGGTATGTTTGTCTTGTAAGCCTAATAGCCATAAAATAAAACAAAATTGCCACACAAAAGTATATATTTATATAAAGTAGACATCACAGGCTATTTACCTAAGGTTGTTTTGACACTTTCTACGTAGCCATTTTACCGCCAACCTCTGCTAAATATTGGAGTAAAATTGTGTTTTTTGGGGGTTTTCGCACACAAACGTATAACAAAGAACTTCTCATGTGTATTTTGTAAAGTTGGTGTGTGCTATTCCTGTACAAAGTTTTATTATGTGTTCAGTTACTTCTGCTGAGTACAACGGTACCCCCATTGTATGTCTTTGGCACTATTTCGTGAAGCTACAGTGCCATATAGGAGACCTGTCCTTTTCAGTATTCACAGTAGAATTTTGAGAGACGGATTTAATGAGCCTATGCTTCCATTTGGGGTATTATAACAGTTTGACTGTTCAAAAACCCCCACAAAGGCCTACCATTTGTAAAAGTAGACACTCCACGGTATCTCATAAGGTGCATATTGTGCCTTAACATGCCCCCATTTTTTTACCATTACATGCCAAAGTATGTGGTAAAAAATAATTTTGTGCATTTTTTACATACGGATTGCATTTTTGCTGGGCATTTTGTATATTTCATATGTGCCACTAAGTTCAAACCCCCCAAATTATGCTCAGCTAAGTCTTCTGAGTAAAAGGACACCCCCATTGTATGTCTATGGCACTATTTCGTGAAGCTACAGTGCCATACAGGAGACCTGTCCTTTTCAGTATTCACAGTAGAATTTTGAGAGACGGATTTAATGAGCCTATGCTTCCATTTGGGGTATTATAACAGTTTGACTGTTCAAAACCCCCCACAAAGTCCTACCATTTGTAAAAGTAGACACTCCAGGGTATCTCATAAGGTGCATATTGTGCCTTAACATGCCCCCATTTTTTTACCATTACATGCCAAAGTATGTGGTAAAAAATAATTTTGTGCATTTTTTACATACGGATTGCATTTTTGCTGGGCATTTTGTATATTTCATATGTGCCACTAAGTTCAAACCCCCCAAATTATGCTCAGCTAAGTCTTCTGAGTAAAAGGACACCCCCATTGTATGTCTATGGCACTATTTCGTGAAGCTACAGTGCCATACAGGAGACCTGTCCTTTTCAGTATTCACAGTAGAATTTTGAGAGACGGATTTAATGAGCCTATGCTTCCATTTGGGGTATTATAACAGTTTGAATGTTCAAAAAAAAACCACAAAGGCCTACCATTTGTAAAAGTAGACACTCCAGGGTATATCATAAGGTGCATATTGTGCCTTAGCATGCCCCCATTTTTTCACCAATATATGCCAAAGTATGTGGTAAAAAATAATTTTGTGCATTTTTTGACATACGGATTGCATTTTTTCTGGGCATTTTGTATATTTCATATGTGCCACTAAGTTCAAAACCTCCAAATTATGCTCAGCTAAGTCTTCTGAGTAAAAAGACATCCCCAATGAATGTCTTTGGCACTATTTTGTGAAGCTACAGTGGCATATTGGAGACCAAGCCATATCAGTTTTTACAGAACTTTGAATTTTGACGCTGGGCCTATGTGCAATTTCCAAGCATCTTCGTAAGTTTTGAATTCAAACTACCCCACAAAGGCCTACCATTTCTTAAAGTAGACACCCCAGGGTATTTCAAAAGGCATATTTTGAACCTTAGCGTGGGATAATTTTTCCGCTAGCTTGTACCAGGTGTAGTGGTAATGAGCGTTTTTTCTGCCTTTTTGACACACAAAGTGAGTTTGCACAGTATATTTTGCAAACCTTATGTGTGCTACGACTGTATAATACTTCATATGTTGCTCAGCTATGTCAGCTGAGTATAAAAATACCCCCGTATGTACCTTTGCCAGGTATATGTGGACATCGGAGGGGCACATTTGGGACACAGCCATTCCATTTTTTTTCAAACTTTAAATTTTTACGCTGTGCCCATGTCCCATTTTAGAGTATTTTACCAGGCTATATAATCCAAATACCCCATAAAGCCATACCATTTCTTAAAGAAGACATCCCAGGGTATTTCAAAAGGCATATTTTGAACCTTAGTGTGGGATCATTTTTCCGCTAGCTTGTACCAGGTGTAGTGGTAATAAGCGTTTTTTCTGCCTTTTTGACACACAAAGTGAGTTTGCACAGTATATTTTGCAAACCTTATGTGTACCACCACTCTATAATACTTTATATGTTGCTCAGTTATGTCGGCTGAGTATAAAAATACCCCCGTATGTACCTTTGCCAGGTATATGTGGACATCGGAGGGGCACATTTGGGACACAGCCATTCCATCTTTTTTCAAACTTTAAATTTTTACGCTGTGCCCATGTCCCATTTTACAGTATTTTACCAGGCTATATAATCCAAATACCCCATAAAGCCATACCATTTCTTAAAGAAGACATCCCAGGGTATTTCAAAAGGCATATTTTGAACCTTAGCGTGGGATCATTTTTCCGCTAGCTTGTACCAGGTGTAGTGGTAATGAGCGTTATTAAATTAATTTTTGAACTTTTTCAAACTTTTTTACTTTTTAAAACTATTTTTTCAACTTTTGTTTTGCTTATTCATTTTTTTAAAGTTTCCTAAACTTTCGTAAAACTTTTTTTTACAGATTTAACATTTTTCTAAGCTTTTTCTTTTACCGTTAACCCCTAACTAGCAGTAAGCAGCACTAACAGTAAATTCCCCATTTTCCCATAACTCCCACCCACCCCAGCTAGCAAAATATTTAATTATACAATATTTAAATTAGTTAATTAAATTAATTTAACCCCTGAGGGTTAAAAAATAAATAAAAGTTAATCGTCAGGGGTTAAAAAAAAAATTAGATCACAGTATAATACTGTGATCTGTATTTTGATCACTGTAGGTAGTGATAGACTGGCAGGGAAGGGGTTAATTTTTATTTGGACTGGGTAAAGGGTTTTTTTTTTTTTTATTTTTTACTTAAACGTTATTAAAACTTTTTTTTAACTTAATTTTTTAACTTTTTAAAGCTTATTTTAAAACTTTTTTTAACGTTAACCCCTAGTTAGCCTAACACTAAATCCCCCAATTCCCCACTAACTTCCACCCTCCCCAGCTAGCTAAATTTATAATTTTAAAATATTTAAATTAATTAATAAAATAAATTTAACCCCTGAGGGTTAAAAAAAAAAAGAATTAACCCTCAGGGGTTAAAAAAAAAATCAGATCATATTAAAATGTAATCCCTGCCAATTGATCACTGTAGTCAGTGATCAATTGGCAGGGAAGGGGTTAATTTTTTATTAAAATGGTAAAGGGGGGGTAAAGGGGGGTGGGATTTTAAATAAACTTTATTTTTTGAACACCAGGGGGCAGGATCAGCACTGATCCGTCTCCCTGCACTTCACACTGAACCCGGAAGTGCAGGGAGGCGGAGGTGAGTATGCAGAGCACATGTGCCCGCTCAGACATGCTGTCAGAGCGGGCACATGTACTGGGACAGCCCGATCCGGTGCTCCCGGTCTGCCTCTAATGCAGAGGCAGACCGGAGCACCATTAACCCCACGATCGCCGCGATTGCGGCGATCTGGGGTTAATTTTACCGCGTGACGGACGAGGTCCGTCACCCGTCGTTAAGGGTATCCCCTGGATGACGGACCTCGTCCGTCACCCGTCGTGAAGGGGTTAAATATAGTCTCCCCCTTTACTGTGTTGATTCCCTTTATGTATTTAAATGTTTCTATCATATCCCCCTGTCTCGTCTTTCCTCCAAGCTATACATATTAAGATCCTTTAACCTTTCCTGGTAAGTTTTATCCTGCAATCCATGAACCAGTTTAGTAGCCCTTCTCTGAACTCTTTCCAAAGTATCAATATCCTTCTGGACATACGGTCTCCAGTACTGCGTACAATACTCCAAGTGAGGTCTCACCAGTGTTCTGTACAATGGCATGAGCACTTCCCTCTTTCTATACCTTGTTTGTGTCAGTGGGTGACGAAAGAAGTGAAGGGGTTCTTGTATTCCATTCTTGGTATATAGAAGTTGTAGAGGAGCAGCACAGCCTTCCCTCCTCTTTAATATACTGCAAATAGTAATCAGGTGCCAGGACGTGCCCTCATATACTGACACGGTTGTCTGTCTAAGCAGAAAACCAGAGCTGCTTGGTAGTGCATGCTCAGCCATTTACAGTTACTATTATTATTATTTATAAAGTGCCAACAAATTCTTCAGCGCTGTACAATGGGTGGACTAACAAACATGCATTTGTAACCAGATGAGTAGGACGCACAGGAACAGAGGGATTGAGGGCCCAGCTCAATGAGCTTACATGCTAGAGGGAGTGGGGTATACTGACACAAAAGTTAAGGGTATGGTTGAAAAGTAGTAGGTTTCAAGGATATTATTCACTGAGGGCTTAGTTTGTTTTTAATGACATTTGCAGGAGAGGAATCAGGATGCAGGAAGGGAAAGCTGTTGACAGTTTAATTGATATGCTTTCCTGAAGAAGTAAGTTTTCAAATATTTTGTGAAAGTTTAACAGAAAGAGGAAGGGTGCTCCATAAGAATGGTCCAGCCCTAGAGAAGTCTTTAAGGCGAGCATCAGAGGTAAGAGTACGAACAGAGCATAAGGGCCTAGATGGGACATATTTGTGTATTAGTGTGGGTAGGTAGGTCGGAGCAGCATTGTGTATAGATTTGTAAGCAAGTACCAGGATCTTTAATTGAGCCCTATTTATGACGGGAAGCCAATGTGGGGACTGACAGAGGGGGAGGCATGAGAGGGGCGGGCAGACAGGAAGATAAGCCTTGCTCATAGACTTAAATGGGGCAAGTTGGGAATACGTAAGATCACTGAGAAATGGATTACAGTAGTCAAGGCGAGAGAGGACAGCGGCATGGACAAGCACCTTAGATGTCTCAGGCATTAAATAGGGGCAGATGCGTGCTATGTTTTTTGAGATGGAAGCATCAGGATTTGGTGATTGATTGGCCATGAGGGGTGAATGAGAGGTTGGAGTCAAAGAGAACACCTAGGGAGCGAGCTAGCAGGATAGAGGTGATGGTAGCGCCACTGATTTGAAGAGAAACAGGTAAGGGAGTAGCAACACTTGAGTTAAGAAAAACTAGAAGTTCTGTTTTGGACAGGTTAAGTTTAAGGAAATAAACAGCCATCCATTTGGAAATAGCAGCGAGGCAGTCAGAGAAACAAGTCAAGAGGGGGGGTGGTGAGAAATCAGGGGTGGACAGGTACATTTGGTGTCATTCGAATAGAAATAATGCTGGAAGCTGAAGGAGCTGATGAGGTTTGCTAAGGCAGGCAGTATAGATTGAGAACAAACAAAAAAGGGACAAACCCTTGGGGAAAACCAATAGAGAGGAATTGGGGAGAAGAGGCAGAACCAGAGAAAGAAACACTGAAAGAGGTAGGAAGAAGAACAAGGCTACTACATATAGAACTACTGAGTTCAGCTTAATTAGCATGTAGAAGCCTCTGAGAACACCAGCTTGACAGGATATGGCAGGGTGGGTGTGTGTGTGTGTGTGTATGGTATTCAGCAAATACAAGTTTTGCTAATTCTAATCCATAGTAAACCATACATTTGATGAATTGACATTAGTAAAATAAATATTTACAGAAAACAAGAAAATATGTGAATATCAATAAAAATAAAAATAGTATTATTAATAAAAGTACATTTTGCAATATAAAATGAGACATTTCCAATATGTAGCCATAGTATTTGATAGAACTTTGAAAGTGTCTCAGCTTGCCATTTAGTAGAAAGCTGTATTCAGATCACCCTTAATGGTATTTTAATGTAAAAACTATACAGTGATTGGATTTAACAAGCTATGATTTCAGTTATTATTGAATCAGACATTTCAGGTGCATAAATATATATGATCACTTGTCCTAGTTATGTATTATTCAGCAATACAGTTTTACATAAATAATTATATAGCAAAGACTGAGCATTTCACTGCTTTATGCATAATTACTGTTCTTCTAAATCAGTTCTAAACAGATTCATAAGTATGTCGATGATAAACAATGTCTATTGTATTGTTATAGCTATAGAAGTTTATCAGAGAGGAAACTGGACTAAATTGTTTTACTTATGAAAAGACAATGCCATGTGTAATCGCTGTGTAAAATAATGCTTTGATTAAGATAATAAAGATCTGCTGGTACGTCATTACTTCCTTCAACCAAGATGAGAAATGGTATATTCAACGCAAGAATAAATAGGAACCTTGTGTCACTCTATACAAAAGTTTGTATATTACACATTTTGAATCTATCAGCAGTGGCAGATGCCATTTTTTGGATATTGTTCTCAATGGGCTCATAACACAATTTCAAGCAACATCCCCTGTGACATCAGCACTCCCTATATATATAGATTTATCTTTTTTTGTGAAATTGCATGGCCAAATTATGAGTGGATCCATTTAAGTTTATATACACTAAATATATCAAGTGTAGTACGTTGACCACAGATTATTTCAGATTAGATAAATTAATCTATTAATTGAGATAAGCACATAGTTATTACATTTCTCATTGATGCTTAAGGGAACTATAGTGCTAGGAATACAATGTTGTATTCCTCACACTACAGTACCCTATAGTGCCCCCCTCCCTCACTTACACCCCTCACAGCGCAGCACAGAAAGCGTTAAAATAAATTTTGTCACTTACCTGACTCCAACACCGATGTCCCTCGGGACTGGGTCCCTCGGCACTAATGCTCATGCAACGAATGCCACAATCACAATAAAACTACCCAATAGGAAAGCATTGAATCAATGCTTTCCTATGGGGTTTTAGCTAATGCTTGATGTCCTCATGCTGAGCGTAAGGACTCCCAATGTCAGTTAGGTGACAAAAAGTCGATTAACAACCTAGAAGAGCCTCTAGTGGCTGTCTGGTAGGCAGCCACTAGAGGTGAAGTTAACCCTGCAATAATATCAATAACTGCAATCATTGCAATTGCAGGGTTAAACTGACAGGGACTCTACACCCAGACCAACGAGCTGAAGTGATATGGGGGCCAAGAGTGTCCCATCAGTGGAAAAATGGTATTCCGATACAAGAGATACTCTTATCTCATCTAATAAACTCTAGTCTAAGTGACCAATATTTAACCTGTTTGCATCAAAGGTAAACAGAATAGTGTTTTCCAGCATTTTTCACATACATCATTGGGGTTATTCTCTTAGGGCTATATTCTGTTATAAAAGATATGCTTATCTTTTGTAATTAAATAGCAATGTTCCCATATCTGTCAATAGAGGAAATGGTATTTATTTACCAGAGTAAGGATTCTTGTATAAGAGATAAGGATTTCCAATTAAATGTTTAGTTGCCATAGAATAAGACTACTATTTGGTTAACAGCGTTAAAGGGAACCTGTCATGTTATAATTAACTTTAGCACTTTTAAAAGAGCTTAAAATTCTATCTATACATTGTGCTAGAAGTTTTGGAGAAAAACCTACTTAAAAAAAGGTTTTTCTCCCATCTGCCTCTCAATTCCTTGGCAGAGACTCGATACTGAGAAATTGAGAGTCAGGGAGAGCAGAAGAGAACTCCCATAGGACATCATTCTGCTTACCCCCGAAGCAGGGCAAACCAACAAAGATCAAAGAAGGAGCACCGGTGGAATGGAGGTGAGTGTTATAGAAACATAACACCCACCTCTTAATGATTGGGCCATGTAAGGCATGGCACTTCCCCTTTCAGTTTGTTACTTTAATAGAATTGTAAAAAATAGCCAAAGGAACATTGCAATGTTTTATTACTTTATTTTAATGTTATACAATGTTATTTCTATATTCTGTAATGAGAAATCATTCTTTACAGTCTTTAGATTACTGGCCTCCATTTTTTAAATAAAAAATAAACCTTTAACGTTACCCGTTACCCGTAACCCAGTACCAGGACAATCCTTTTGCATGAGCTTTGTCAGTGCTTTTTTTCCTTCTTTTTCTTCTTCTTTGTTCTTTTTCCATTGTCTGAAAATAAGTTTAAAATGTATGTACCTAAAGCACAATGTTATGATGTAGTAATTTTGTTATTTGTTATAGTACACACTGTTTACTTTAATGGGAAGTCAGATATAGGTGGAGGATGTCAGCTGATGTCCTCAGCCTGTCTCCAGCTGCCTGGCTAAACCTTCCTCAAACTGTAGCACAGAAAGGAAGGAACCCACATGCAACAGTTTAATGCATTGGAGACCTAACTTCAGGGTTAAACTATTGCAAAATAGTTTAACCCCTAAAGGTAAGACAGCACTTGAGTGCACTCTGACCCTCATAACAACTTAAATGAGTTTAAAGTTGTAACGGAGGTCGGAGTGTTCTGTTAAAGGACCACTCTAGTGCCAGGAAAGCATACTCGTTTTCCTGGCACTAGAGTGCCCTGAGGGTGCCCCCACCCTCAGGGACCCCCTCCCGCCCGGCTCTGGAAAGGGGAAAAGGGGTAAAACTTACCTTTTTCCAGCGCTGGGCGGGGAGCTCTCCTCCTCCTCTCCGCCTCCATTCCTCCCCGTCGGCTGAATGCGCACGCGCGGCAAGAGCTGCGCGCGCATTCAGCCGGTCACATAGGAAAGCATTCATAATGCTTTCCTATGGACGCTTGCGTGCTCTCACTGTGATTTTCACAGTGAGAATCACGCAAGCGCCTCTAGCGGCTGTCAGTGAGACAGCCACTAGAGGACATAGGGGGAAGGCTTAACTAATTGATAAACATAGCAGTTTCTCTGAAACTGCTATGTTTATAAAACAATTAGTTAACCCTAGCTGGACCTGGCACCCAGACCACTTCATTAAGCTGAAGTGGTCTGGGTGCCTAGAGTGGTCCTTTAAGCTTTTAAGCTTATCTGCTGGGATAGATTTCAGCCCTCAATCAGAAGTTTGTGGAGAATTGATCATGGAAATCCATTTCTAAGGTCAAATTTGTTAACGTTAAAACATAAAAAAAATCTTCCAAAAATGTGCAAATTTTGTTGGTGTAAGGGGAATTCAAACCAAATTGTAGAATCTAGGATAAAATACAAGATTTAGATTCTATTATAAAACTAAAACATATAGCTGATAAAGAAAGAGTAATTTCCCCATAAATACAAATTAGAGAACTGGTATTTCCTAGTGATATGGCACTATAAAAGGTGCAGATTTTAGTAATGAAGAAAGGCTCACAAATTTAAATCTGTTTAGTTTAGAAAAACTGCTCCTCAGAAGGATATGATAGCATTATGCCAATATATTTTGCAGAATGCAAAACATTCTCTGGAAAGCTATTCGTAAATCTATTCGTAAAGAGGAATATGCATAGGACACAAGGACACATTTAGACTGGTAGAAAGGAGATTTAGTCTAAGGCAATAAGTAAGAACAATAAGGATGTGGAATTTTTATCATGGTTTTATCTGGATAGATGTTTAAGCAGAAACTGGATTAAGAGTTGCAAAAACATAATATTTAGGGATGTAATTTTAATTTTTTTAAGTAACAGCTTTTTGATCTAAGGAGAAATCTGACTATTATCCTGGGGTCGAGAAGCAATGTTGTCCTAGTTGATTGCAAAATTCTTTAAAATGTTTCAAGCTGGGTCTTCTGCCTTCTTTTGGATCAGCAAAAGTAGATATGAGAAATGCTGTACTTTATGGATGCAAGCCCCTTTTCCCTCATGTAACTATTCAGTTACCAGAGGTATAATTCTGTCAATTATTGCAGCTTAGATTGCATTTCATAACCTGGATTAGGTTGCACTAAAAATCCAGAGTTCAGCAATTCTCTACATCGATCTTTCATATTTTGGAAAGATACAAGGAAATGCATTTGTTTCCAAAATTCACTAGGTACATGCCTAGTCTGAGGCATTTTTTTGCTATGGTATTTTAAATTACTTAATAAAACCTGGACAATTTTAAAACCTGGACAATTTGTGGTATTTTTACAGGGCATTTTAAATGATGAGCAGAGAGTTATTTTACCATGAGGTGCAACTAACTCCTCAAAACAGTTCATAAAATGTGTAGAATCTAAAAGAAAAAAAAAGAAAAACAAGTATCTGTGTAAAAGCCCAGTACATTGTTTTCACATTTTCTTTTTAATTTACTTGTTAATGCTAACCAAAAAAATTATCTAAATCTAGAATTAGACATAAAGAAGTGTTGTTATACTGATCTGTCTGATTACTGTACATGCAGACACAATCACTGTGAATGAGAATTAGGCTTAAAGTGCTGAAACAGCCAATGCCATCAACATGCTTGCATGTGATATATGATTAGCGTAATCACAAAAATGTCAGGCAGGTTGTTAACACAACATGATCCAATTCAGGAACACTAGAACCAGTATAAAATGTCCCTGCACCAAAACAACTTTAGCTTATAGAAGCAGCTTTTGTGTAAACAACATGACCCTGCAGACTCTCTGCTTAGTTCCCATTGCAATGTCATTTAATTGAGCAAAAGTAGTTTTTATTGCTCAGGTTGTCCCTTTAAGGCACTGTACATGTGGCATACCTGTCATGTTTTGTGATAGGAATAAGCATGACTTGACATAGCTTAGTCAACACTACCATAGAGTGGGGAGCGAATTAGATCATCTAATTCTGTCCCTGGTATTCCATTCATTGTCCTCTGAAAAAATATCCTTCTCAAACTGGAGTATCCTTGGTCTAGTCTAAGTTCCAGAATCTAACTTTTGACCTTTCCCATTCTGTAATTATTATCTGCTAACCTGATATACACACAGTTCCATATATATCCAAACTCAACATAATACAAAATGTGTTGAGTTTGGATTAATCCTGGCCTTCTTATGCCCTAATTTACAGAGCAGGCTTAAGCATCAGGTGTATTTAGGTAGCACCTGCAGCCCAAGAGTTGGATAGGGGCCAGAGAACCATAACCTTGAATGTCCCAGTTCATCATTCATATGTAAAGTATGGGACAAAATTAAAAACTTAAGAGAACCCTGAGTGATCGTAATCTTTTCTGCTATCTGATACCTTGTTTTTTAACTACACTTCTTCCCCAACCACACAACGTTTTACTTAAATGGATACCATAGGCATCAAAACAACATTAGCTTAATGAAGCAGTTTTTGAGTATAGATCATTCCCCATGCAGTCTCACTGCTCAATTCTCAGTCATTTAGGAAATAAATCCCTTTAATTTTTTGTTATGCAGCCCTAGCCACAACTCCCCTGGCTGTGACTGATGCACAGAAAGAAAAATGGATTAATTGTCAATCAGATGTTAAAGTAACACTAGAGTTTTGGGAATACATACAAAACTGTATTCCTAACTGTGTAATACTGAAATGTCCCTCTACCTCTGCACCCTTCTTTCCCCCTAAGCGATGAAGGGGTTGGTTAAATAACCCTTTAAGCACTTACCTCGCCGATGCTGCACACGTTTTGGGCCTTCCCCATAGGAATATTGAAGACACTGGACTTTCTCATGCAATGCATGAGAATGTTCAGCGTCGTTTCACTGAGTTTGACTCTGTGTAAATGAAGTAAGCGCCTCTGGTGGCTATTTGAGAGACAGCCACTAGATACAGTCTTAACTCTGCAATATAATTATTACAGTGTCTCTGAAACTGAAATATCTTACCAGGGCTAAGGAGACATGGACACGTACTCTCATTGAAGTGGTCTAGATGCCTAAAGTGTCACTTTAACTTGCTTTAGAAGTTTTTATCTCCTGCTCTGTAACTTGAATTTTAATCAGACTTCTGCAGAGCAGGAGATACGAAATTAGATTAAACAGACTGTGCAATAAAGGAACATGGAATATCTAGGTTAATTTTTAGGAATTGTTTAGAAAGGCTATGTAAGTCACATGCAGGTAGGTGTTACAACATCAGTATAAACAAAGTGATCAGTGGCAGAGACTTGATCAGTGAGACTGTGAGGGCATGATTCATTTACCAACACTGCTTCATTAAGCTAAAGTTGTTTTGGTGACTATAGTGCCCCTTTAAATTGTGCCATTACAGAGGTATTATTAGACTGACCGCTTACATGCAAGTAGTTCAATTTCAATTAGATATTTATTTTGGTTTCTAAGAAGCATACTTTGCAAACTTACCTGCTGTCTTTCTAAGAGACGTACACAAAACAAAACTATATATGGATTATTTTAGGCAAGCAACCAATATGTTTGATATATAACGAAAGAGGATGTAAAGATTGCTAAACATAAGAATATTCTTTGTCATGAAACAAAAAAAAAAAAAAAGCAGAGCAGTTCTAATTACTTTTTTATTTTCTGTATTTTATCTTATTTGAAAGAAAAGTAAACTTCCCAAAGTTTAACAACCTAAAGCACTTCTAAAAACCATAAAGAAAAATCAAGCGTGTAAACAATATCTTAGACAATAAATAATGCACATATGAATATCATGGAGACATTTGTCATTTCTAAGACACCAATACTCTAGTACTTTCGGATATACTTTATTATTTTTAGACATAAAAAAATTGATTGCAACTCATTTCATGCACAACAAGACTCCTTCTTCCTGCTGATTCTCATTTAAAGACAATTTGATTTTTTTAGAATTGTGTTATTTTTGTGTCTTTTTTTTTACTTTAAATGAGCTATTAGTAATATTGCTGCCTTCAATTTACTGTAAGCAAAACAAAATATTAGTGATCTGTTTAATAAGTGATATTAACTTCCAATTAGAATAAATTGCCACCCTCCGTCAGGAATTAAACTGCTGTGTAATAATTAGAACACTAAAATGGACAAACTCTTCTTTAATTTATTTTGTAATCCAAATATTATGTTAGTATTCAGACCTTCATGAGTCAATTATTTTAATTGTATTATTTTATCTCATCAGGATAAAATATTCTAAGATAAATAACAGATGTTTCTCCATCAATCTCAGGCAGACTGGGACATGTATATCCTGATATAGGATTTTTGTAGGAACTGTAACCATTTCATCTCATTCTCTTCATTCAGTGTTAAACAGTTTTCGAGCAGTGTAACATAAAATGAGGTTCTTTTGCAACCTGTAGCCCAGGAACCTAAGGGGAGGTATGAATAGGGCAGAGATTACACACTTCCTTCTAGCTATATCTATTCATACTAGCAATGAGCGTTGTGATAGAGACTTCCTGTTCTTTCACTATGTAACTACATAGACCACTTAGTGATGTTGGGCTTGACTGCTGTGTTAGCTAAAACGTTGACTCTACTAGTGTTTCTTGCTTTGCGCCAATAAACAACTCATTAGGACTAGGGAAAAGTGCTGAACCTTCTTTATTTTGGATTGAAATGCTAGTTTTGTGAAAGTGGAGATTTACAGCACTCTATTGTGAAGGAAGGGCTCATCCATTTTTTTCTTTTCATATAACATAAATGCCTTTGCACAGATGTATAATGTTATATGGTAGATGTGTTCTTTAAATGAGATGCAGCAAAGATAAGGGGATTCTAACATTATGTTGCACGTGGTTTTCTATTACATACTTTGTATGTGCACTGAGTCATTGTAGATATCTAGGTAACTTTGAGAACACTTATACTCTCTTTGACATTTCCCAGAGTGCAGTTACTACTAAACATTGGATGTAAATGCCCATTACATGAAATTATATTACAGCTGGTGAAAGAGACAAAGAAGCAATAGCTCAATATTCATAAAACAATACTAGTTTTAAGAAGAAGGCAATGTATTTGCCTGTTTTTTTGCGTATGCTGTACATACAGACCAAGTTAGACTAGAGATTCTTAAACACTTGCATAGTCTATTTGTGTCTATCGTGTCCTGAAGTTTCACCTGGTTTTAACCTGTCCCTGACCTAGTTAATATGTGTACACACTGGCAGTATATGTTTGTACTGAAATACACCTTGGACTTTCTGCAAAGAGTTCTGTAATTTAATATACAGAATAACCAGTTTCCCTCCTGTCTAAATGTGCCCGTACATGTGGTAGGGATTTATATTCCACTACTCCAAAGCATACCTTAGAGAGATTAGAAATGTGCTCTTAATTATATTTTGACATTTTTAGTCTAAATCTGGCAAGGATCACATTGAGGTTAGTCAGGTTTGTGATAAGATCATTTACCATTCAATGCATTTTCCCGTTTTTGTTTTTTTGCTTATAATGAAGCAGTCTGTTACTTCAGAGAGTTTCCCGATTCCAGCAGTCTGGCATGAGACTGCATGTGTAATCCTGGCCACATGCTAGACATTCAAGCAGACTGTTTCACACCGCTGTGCATTTATACGCTCTATTTTTCTCCATTCTCCATTCTACTATATTGTCTTTACCGGATGCAAGCAATGAGAATAGCTACATGGTGATCTGTTTTTCAGATAATTACATTTCAAAAAGGATACTATTGTTTTCAAAAATTATACAAATTCTACTTCCTGCGATGTTCTGTGCTCTTTTGTGATATATAAGAAGGAAAAACTGAGTTTTCAGTTCTTGAACTTTTCACTGTGTTAGAATGCAATTAGTTTTAGAAGATTTAAGAATGCCAACATCTTCGAGTTTTAGAGAAAGAAAGGAATTCTAGAATAAATATGAAGGTTATTCTGAATAATTGTCATGTTTCAGTATTCATGCACATTTAGAAATTTCATTTAATTAGCCATTTCTTCTTTAATTTACTGTATATCATGTGAACCTAATGATTTCTTGACTATCAACCACCATTTAACCAAAGTAGACCCACGAATGGTGGCCAGTTTTATTGAGAAAGAACAGATTTTTCAGTATTATTTAGTCATGTTTTGTAGAACACAAGACCGAGCTCTAGGCAAAGAATGAATGATTCTCTTAAATTCATTAGGGTGTTTTCGTCAGTGACTGAGAGGGGTTTTTAATCAGTGGTAACGTTTGTTAATTGGTGTG
This sequence comes from Pelobates fuscus, assembly GCF_036172605.1. NCBI lineage: Eukaryota > Metazoa > Chordata > Amphibia > Anura > Pelobatidae > Pelobates > Pelobates fuscus. Next base: position 233,823,934 of record NC_086321.1, on the reverse strand, counting down.
ATAGAATGAGTCAACTGCTGGTAATTGAATCACCCGTTTTTTTTTTTCATCTGTCAATCGATTAAATTCCTGTCCTTGATGCATTAGGTAAAATTTTACTTTTATTCTTGTATCCACCAACTGCCTTTGTGTTTAACTCTTTTCAATAAAATATTAAGGCTTTCTTATTTAAATTTTTGTTCTTCTTCTTTCTTCGTCTTTTCATTAATTGTAGCTCAATCTCTTCTTTGTCCTAACATAGCCGTCCCCTATATTCAGATCCCTATTGCAATGCTCAGTATAATATATGCCTACCCTTTATCTCCATGTATGACCCTCTCCCTTTCATTCATTCCTGCTCATTTATGTTCCACATGCTTGCACCCCTCTTAATTTTAAGCTTTCATCGTTTTCACTTTTTATCCTGCTAAGTCTTTCCTCCTTTTATTCTACCATCTTTTGATTCAAGCTCACTCTTTTTCGTTCCAGCTTATCATCTTTATTATTTATTGCTCTTCATTAATTTATATCACTCATACACATTCATTACTGAAAAAAGTAGGTATTCCCCTATGTAGTGAAAGAAGATTGTACTAGGGTTTATTGCATAAGTACTTTTTGTATCCTGGCCACAGTTCCACTAATCAAATAGCATGAGGGGAACTGCGCTATAAACTGATACTACACCTACTATCAGTTTACACACATCCATCTTCACAGTTTTGTGAACAGTACTGTGTGTGGCAAACATGTGTATAGAGAAAAAAATCCATCCGACTTTTGTGTATTTAGTGCACACAACACCCACATAAGCAGATTCAAATTAATTTAGGCATCCCTGAAAATTGAATTCCTTCTGCCTGATTTAACACATATGGGGAGGCATTATTCAGGGGTGTAACTAGAAACAACAGGACCCTGGTGCGAGAATGGATGAAAGGCCCCACCCCCAAAGAGTATTTGGGTGGTCTAGCAAAGTGTGATGTGTGTGGATGGCCAAGTGTCATGTATGAATGGAAATGGAGTGGGATATATGTGGGGTTTGCCTGAATATGATATGTAGGTGTTAGGTTTGTATGGATGGGGTGTGAGTGAGTGTGTGTGTGTGTGTTTGTGTGTGTGTGTGTGTCTGAGTGTGATGTGTGGAGTTGACTGTTGGAAAATGTGTGTTTATAGCTGAGAGACAAAGTGTATGAGTAAACTGAGGATTTATGGGAAGCTTCTGTCATACAATTTCCTAATTGTTTAATAAGATGAAAAATAAAATAACTTTTTTTTGCTCACCTTTTCGCAGGGTTGGAAGGTATATTCCATGATTATGGCAGATTATGTTGGTCAAGTTTGGCATCCCATTGTATCCCTGGTAGTCCAGTGGAAGAGCATGTTAACTGCACCTCTAGCTGGTGCAGACAACTGAATGCTGTTCCAGCTGGCGCTCATTAATGAGTCAGAGAGTTGTGATGGTAACCAGCTACAGCTCTCTGATTCAGTTACTAAGCTGTGTGAGCACTAAGGAAGCATTTAAAACAGTCTGCACCAGCTAAAGGTGCAGACCACACACTGCGTATGGGGTTTAACCTGTCTTTTAATATAATGGAAAATAGGCAATACACACATGCACAAGTCTATTTAATATGTTTACAACAGATTAGTTTGACTTGTTTCAGTTAATAGCATCAATAAACTTTAAATGTGTACATAATACATATACCATAATGGTGAACCTCTGGCCAAATTAAGCAGTTCTCAGAGGAGGTGCTTAATACATTTACCAATATTTTCTTTCAAAACTACAACACATGGGTTTTTCTTTGTAATATAATATATTTAGCATTAGTTCATATGTCTAGATAGAATATTTATAGATTAGTAACACAGAAACATAGAATGTGACGGCAGATAAGAACCATTCGGCCCATCTAGTCTGCCCAGTTTTCTAAATACTTTCATTAGTCCCTGGCCTTATCTTATAGTTAGGATAGCCTTATGCCTATCCCACGCATGCTTAAACTCCTTTACTGTGTTAACCTCTACCACTTCAGCTGGAAGGCTATTCCATGCATCCACTACCCTCTCAGTAAAGTAATACTTCCTGATATTATTTTTAAACCTTTGTCCCTCTAATTTAAGACTATGTCCTCTTGTTGTGGTAGTTTTTCTTCTTTTAAATATAGTCTCCTCCTTTACTGTGTTGATTCCCTTTATGTATTTAAATGTTTCTATCATATCCCCCCTGTCTCGTCTTTCCTCCAAGCTATACATGTTAAGATCCTTTAACCTTTCCTGGTAAGTTTTATCCTGCAATCCATGAACCAGTTTAGTAGCCCTTCTTTGAACTCTCTCTAAGGTATCAATATCCTTCTGAAGATAGGGTCTCCAGTACTGTGTACAGTACTCCAAGTGAGGTCTCACCAGTGTTCTGTACAATGGCATGAGCACTTCCCTCTTTCTACTGCTAATACCTCTCCCTATACAACCAAGCATTCTGCTAGCATTTCCTGCTGCTCTATTACATTGTCTGCCTACCTTTAAGTCATCAGAAATAATCACCCCTAAATCCCTTTCCTCAGATGTTGAGGTTAGGACTCTTTCAAATATTTTGTACTCTACCCTTGGGTTTTTACGTCCAAGATGCATTATCTTGCACTTATCCACATTAAATGTCAGTTGCCACAACTCTGACCATTTTTCTAGTTTACCTAAATCATTTTCCATTTGGCTTATCCCTCCTGGAACATCAACCCTGTTACATATCTTAGTATCATCCGCAAAAAGACACACCTTACCATCAAGACCTTCTGCAATATCACTAATAAAAATATTAAAGAGAATGGGTCCAAGTACAGATCCCTGAGGTACCCCACTGGTGACAAGCCCAAGCTTCGAATATACTCCATTGACTACAACCCTCTGTTGCCTGTCACTCAGCCACTGCCTTACCCATTCAACAATATTGGAATCCAAACTCAAAGATTGTAGTTTATTGATAAGCCTTCTATGTGCAACAGTGTCAAAAGCCTTACTGAAATCTAGGTAAGCAATGTCTACTGCACCACCCTGATCTATAATTTTAGTTACCCAATCAAAAAAATCAATAAGATTAGTTTGGCATGATCTCCCTGAAGTAAACCCATGTTGTCTCTGGTCTTGAAATCCATGTGTTTTTAGATGTTCAACAATCCTATCCTTTAACATGGTTTCCATCACTTTCCCCACTACTGAAGTAAGGCTTACTGGCCTATAGTTGCCCGACTCCTCCCTATTACCTTTCTTGTGAATGGGCACAACATTCGCTAACTTCCAATCTTCTGGGACTACTCCTGTTATCAATGATTGGTTAAATAAATCTGTTAATGGTTTTGCTAGTACACCACTAAGCTCTTTTAATAGCTTTGGGTGTATTCCATCAGGTCCCATTGACTTATTTGTCTTTACTTTTGACAGTTGAAATAGAACCTCTTCCTCTGTAAACTCACGTGTAATAAATGACTCATTTATAGTAAAGGTAGTTAAAATTCCTGCTTCAAACCTGTTAATATTGTAAAGCGCTAATGAATCTGTTGGCACTATATAAATGGCAATAATAAAAAAAAAAAAAACAGAATATATATTTAATGCTATAACTGTATCAATCACATGATGATAATTTGACAAGCTTTTAACAAAAGAACAAATTAATAATCTGATTTGAGTTCCATTCTTCCTACTTCATACAAAATATGTTTATCGAGCAAATCTGTTAGTAATTAAATTTGGTTTCCCGATTAATCCTTTTTTTATCTGTCCTATTCCAAGCTATTTGTTTTAGTAATAAAGCATTTACGGGTCTCTCTCTTTTGCTAATACAGTCTAATATTTTTTTTAGAAGTCCCCTTCAAGATTTTTAAACTAACACGCATTATTTTAGCTTTAACCACTTCAAATCGCAAGGACAATATTTAGGCCATGACAAAAACATGAAATATAATTGAGATAAAATGAGTATTTTTTATCTCTTTTTCACCTGATGGAAAGTCAAAAGTACGCTTTCATTATTTAGATCATGTAGCAACCATAATATAGGAAAAGTGCTTGCTGACAGGTATATGTGAATCAATCTCTTTCCATAAAAAGAGAAATAATCAAGCTCTTTTCAAATAAAATAAAATATAAAATGATTGCCTCTGAGTGGGGCGTAGAAAAACACATCTTATCAACATTTCTTGTAAGAAAAATGATTGCCATTTTACAGCAATAGAAACACATTGTGCTTGCGCTTATCTCGTCACTTGAGTGCAGTTTTAGCTATTCGCTTTCAAGTTGTTTTGCACAGTTTATAGTTTATTTTTTCTTTATTTTTTTATTTTTTATTTCCCAAAACAGATTTAGCACAGATATCAGAGAAGGATATTGATGATAAATGGAAACTTTTTTTGTTTACTTACTTGAATATATCGATTTTATCAATATATACGGAGATAATAAAACAAAATGAGTTTCAGCAATTTTCTATCTATTTTAAATTAATGTTATTAATAATAGTTTTATGCCTTTTAAAATACAAAAATTTAATATGTTATTATTATTTGTAGAAAAGTTCAGAATAGTTGATAGAATACATGAAACTCTCTGTCAATACTTGTCAGATTTAGGGATACTGAACCCAAAATGTAGTACTTGATAATAAGCATAAAATAACAAAGTCCGAGGCAAACAAAATCCAACAAGAGGCAAGACAGAGGCAAGGTCAGGCAATCTAAAGTCAAAATCCAGGCAGCAGAGGTTCATAAACGATAGGCAGACCAGAGGTCAGGTAAATCCAGGAGAGCAGGTAGAATACAGCATGGTAACAGGGATGTAGCACAGAACAACTGAGCAATGAAGGCTCAGCTGTTCTGAGATTAAATAGGGTGCCAAACTTAAGACACACCTATTCTGACATCCCTCCATAACACCCTGTTGGAGTATGGGGCTGTCAGTCACAAGGGTTGCCATGGGAAGAGATAAGTATGCTAATTTGTTCCAACTGCGCCTTCAGGGTTGTCCTGCAGCATGGAACAATCGCGTACATCTCCCAAGAGTCTATCATTGCCAGGAAGAAGTGATGTGATCTAGGTTTGAAGGTCACGGCTCACCCCTAGTATTTGCGCATGCGCACGTTCGGGCGGTCGCGTCTGGGTATCACTGCTGGAGCAGTGTTGGAACAGAGGTAAGTCTAATACTTACAGTGTACATTACATGGATATCTCATGCAGTGACTGTTTCCGTCATAGAATGTCCTTTTTTATACCGGGTATGAGCTTTCAAAGAGGATTGAGGTGGTCAAGAAACAAAATCCTTAATTAAATCTAGGGTACGTTTTGATTAAAAAACAAAGTGCAAACGACACACATCAAGAACCAACAAAATGGGCATATTTTTTTTAAAATAGTAGTCAGACACTTTAGTTAATTTGTACCAGTTTAAAGTAAAGGGAACATGCTTTGGCAGTTATGTTTGGGCTTAGTCTGTAGTAGTTGGAGTGTGTAGATATCTAAGGGTTTTGGGACCCCTGGTCATCAGTGGATATTTAGGACAAGGATACTCAGCATTCCTAGTCTTATTGAGAAGGTGATTGGGATATATATTTGGGATGAACGGACCAAGAGACTAGACATTCCCTAGATATTTTTGGGGCCATTGTACAGTGCTACAAACCTTTGTACTTTATAAACCTAACCACCACTACTACCTAATAATAATTGTCATAACAATGTCAGCACAAGCCTTTATTTATTTTTGCTTTATGCTTTGTAATGTGTTTCTTTTAACGCAAAGATAAGTAATACTTAGATGATAATTTGCTACTATTCATGGGCATTCTTGTATTAATGTTTTGGTATTGATTTCACTGTAACCTGCAAAAAACATTATTTTAAAGATAGTTATATAGTGAAGTTAATACTATAGATGCTGATATACGCTGCATACACAGATTGTGTATGTGCGTATGTTATCTTTAAGCGTTCTTATCTAAGAGTTTGATAAATGTGCCAGACAAAGTGATAGGTTTGCTGGGTTAGCAGCTGTCAGCTTGCATCCAGTAGGGATGAGAATAGTACGATAGTATGATTATTTTCCTCCTGTGAAATTCATTAATGCTCGCATTAGTTTCCGCTATCAATGCTAATTAAACAAAACCACCTCTTGCTGGCCAAGGTTTATAAGGTCTTCATACACCTTACTTACTGCTCAGTTACTGTTTGATAACATCACAGATATAGAATTCATGCTTGTACCCATGCAATCTGTGAGGCAATTAGCTGTCCAGACCTCGCTGGCAGACTTATTTCAAGCACTCTTACCCACTGTAACACTACATCTGCATGGCCATGCAGCATGAGAAACATGTTAAATTAGTATTGGTGATGATTAAGAGGGCCAACAATTAGATATGATCTGATGTTACATTAAATTGAACCCACGCTGATACAATATGTTCAGTGATTTGGAAGAAAGATCCTATGCACTACACTCGATGCACACGTAACATTAGATTAAAATAAAACTTTAAAGACAAAAAATAGCATTTGCTGATTGATTATAATACATGGTAAACAAGTCACTGTTGGATTTATTTGCTAAGCATATAATTGAGGCAGACTAAAAGTTAAATTTGCAAAATATAGAGCAAAATAGATGAACTGGAAATATATAGAATTTTTTATAACCCCAGCTTGATTATAATTGACTCAATTTTGCAAATCTGCCTTTCCCGTGTATATACACTGAACAAAATTATACTTTGGTTTCTGCCCCCATTTTTCATGAGTTGAACTCAAAGATCTAAGACTTTTTCTATGTACACAAAAGACCTTTTTCTCTCAAATAGTGTTCACAAATCTGTCTAAATCTGTTAGTGATCACTTCTCCTTTGCCAAGATAATCCATCCACCTCACAGGTGTGGCATAGATGCTGATTAGACAGCATTATTATTGTACAGGTGTGCCTTAGGCTGGCCACAATAAAAGGCCACTAAAATGTTCAGTTTTATCACACAGCACAATGCCACAGATGTAGCAAGTTTTGAGGGAGCGTGCACTTTGTCTGGCACTTTGGAGAGGTGTTCTCTTCACAGATGAATCCCGGGTTTCACTGTACAGGGCAGATGGCAGACAATGTGTATGGCGTTGTGTGGGTGAGCAGTTTTCTGATGTCAACATTGTGGATCAAGTGGCCCATGGTGGTGGTGGGGTTATGGTATGGGCAGGTGTATGTTATAGACAATGAACACAGGTGCATTTTATTGATGGCATTTTGAATGCACAGAGATACCATGACCAGATCCTGAGGCCCATTGTTGTGCCATTCATCCATGACCATAATCTCATGTTGCAGCATGATAATGCACAACCCCATGTTGCAAAGATCTGTACACAATTCCTGGGAGCTGAAAACATCCCAGTTCTTGCATGGCCAGCATACTCACCGGACATGTCACCCATTGAGCATGTTTGGGATGCTCTGGATCGGCGTATACAACAGCATGTTCCAGGTCCTGCCAATATTCATCTACTTCGCACAGCTATTGAAGAAGAGTGGACCAACATTCCACAGGTCACAATCAACAACCTGATCAACTCTATGTGAAGGAGATGTGTTGCACTGCATGAGGCAAATGGTGGTCACACCAGATACTGACTAGTTTTTGGACCCACCCTGGATCCCTTTGGACCCCCCAATACAGTAACACTGGACATTTTAAAATGGCCTTTTATTGTGGCCAGCCTAAGGCACACCTGTGCAATAATTATGCTGTCTAATCAGCATCTTGATATGCCACACCGGTGAGGTGGATGGATTATCTAAGCAAAGGAGAAGTGCTCACTAACACAGATTTAGACAGGTTTGTGAACAATATTTAAGATAAATAGGCCTTTTGTGTACATAGAAAAAATTTCTTATATCTTTGAGTTCAGCTCATGAAAAATGGGGGCAAAAACAAAAGTATTGCGTTTATAATTTTATATATATATTATGCTATTTGTTCCTTATTTTAAAATATAGATCAAGTTTTGAATGCTGTATTATATAGATAAAATAACTATCTCTGTAATTATTCCCTGTAATAAATAATAATGCACAGATCTGTACACCATTAATGCTATTATCAATTTTCCATGCTACATCTTTCTGTGGGTCTTTAGTAAATACACCTCTCAATATATTCCTGTTGAAGGAACAATCCAAGAACCAACAATCCAGTGTGCTGTAATGGTTATGGTGCCAGTAGTGCCTTTGCGCAATCCCTAATGTAAACATTTAAACAATTTGCTAACCTCTGTCTTGCCTGCTCCCTTCCTGTTAGCAGTTTCCATTAGGGAGTGTCAGATGAGCTCTCTCATTCAATAAGCTAAGCCGTCCAACCTTTTTAATGCGTTTCGTACTTTTTTTTTTTTGCTTGAAATAGTCCTCTTGTTTATACAAATAAAATTGTGCGTTCTTATTTATTATTTTTTTACAAGGGACCTTTTTGTTTTTTGGGGGGCATTAGTGTCTGTCACGGCTATTGACCCAGTCGAGGCAGTGGGGAGATTGTGGCAGGCAGTGGAAGGGTTAATAACACCAGACTCCTGGTTACCTGTTGCTAGTCCCATCAACCACTAAATTAATCCCTGCAATCCCTTCTACACTAACACCCCAGTACACACTTTACTGCCACCACCAAGACTTTATATCCAGGCCTCTTAGGTTACCCCACACGTAGTATAATTAAAATATCATTACCTTACTTTACTGATCAGACATATATAATTAACCCTTTTGGTAACGTGTTTACTTGAGCTTTCCTCTGAATAGTGAGCTCAAAGAGAACAAAGACACAAGATGATTAAGCAAACATTTAATCTTACAAAAAGGATTCACAGCACTGTGTGCAAAAATACAGAAATAAATGACATACATGAACACAGATAAATTGCAAATCAGTCCATAAAATAATAGACAGAGAAAATACCTTACATATCTTTACTGCTTATATATAATTATTATGGGAGATTCGGATGTTAAAGGTCTCCAAGTAGTTGTTGAAAAAATAAATCTCTCCCTGGATAGTCCAACATCCTCAATATATAACACCCCTTCAGAGGGGATCAGAGGTGAATCAGAGGGGTTTGGCCTAGCAGTTTATTGCCAACTCCATATGTTCTTAAATTATGTTGTCCTTTGAAGAACCCAAAGTCATAGCATTTGCACCAATACCTTTTATGATGCCCTATATCCAGCACTGGTGATGGTTATCTAGTAGTTTAATGGCTTAGGTCGGGTGTAAGATAAAAGCCTACAATAAATGTTATCCCAACATGTACAAAAACAACTCAAGAAGTGGCATGACAGATTAAAGTGTCTGGCTTGTATTTCTGATAATTCTGTCTATAAATTCTGTCAATAGTGCTCGCCAAATATCTAGCAAGTATAGATATCAACTTAGTTTACTATGTGTAGTAGTTTATGCACTTCCAATGCAAAGTATGTCAAGCCCTTTGGAATCAGAAAAACTACAACTATAAGTGCCGGAAATGTATGCTTGTTGTGGGGCACCCAGCCATTACCTGCAGACAAACATGTTTTGAGGTTGAAGTTGGATGTACAGACTTTGAAATCCATTTCCAGTAGCCATCTTGTATCCTGCAGGTTGGCTGTAAGTTCTATCAGGAATTGACACCATTTAACATATATATTAAAATGGACACTATAGTCACCAGAACAAGTACAGCTTAATGTAGTTGTTCTGGTGTCTATAGCCTGTCCCTGCAGACATTTTCATGTAAACATTGTCTTTCTTAGAGAAAAGGCAGTTTTTACCTTACTGCCTAGGGACAGCTCCAGTTACTGTCATTCAGACGGGCACTAGAAGTGCTTCCTGGGTCAGTGCTGCACAATGCTCTGCATGGAGACACTGAACATTGCTCATAGAGATGCAATCATTCAAGGATGACTGAACAAAGGTGAGTTTTAAGCCTATATTATGGGGGCAAGTTTTTTAACAATATAGGGTCAGGAATATAAACGTGTTCCTTTAATTGTAATTGTAGTTGCTGATTGAGAGAAATAAATGTATCTTATTTTAAATACAAATGTGTGCCTAACTGACATAGTCTCTGTTTACAGCACATTGCAGCTAAAATGTGGAATATTCAGCTGTTTATATTTTCAATTTTTCCTGACATGATTTTATCAATTCTCTAGTTCTCTATCAAAAAGGCAAATATAATATTGTTTTCTTAGCTTAAAATAAAGACAAGCTATTACCTGCTGTACCAAAGGATTGTGCTCAGTAATTGTATGCTAATAAAGTGTGCTGATGGTGGAGATATTGCACTGTTGACTATTGTTTTGGAGTGGGGATCAAGTTATCTCTTATACCTGTGGCTGTGCCTGGCACATAGATTGTCAATCTAATAGACCTTTGGAAATCACAAGAAATATAGATTTAAGATCCTTTCAAGTCTGCATCCTGAGGGGAAGAAATTGAGATGTTATCAGATGTACTATTTGAAAAACAATTCTGTTTAAAAGAAATAAGATGAAAGAGGGTTTAAGTATAAAATAGTCTCGGGACAGATTTTGGTTATATCTCTGGTAAAATCAGGATTAATCTTACAATGATTTCTATTTAAAGTTTTCTTATTTATGAAGTGCAACGTAATATGGTAACCATTATCGTCACCAAATTACCAATTATTTTATAAGCAAATATAAAGCATATTTCTCAAATTATTATCTCACATTTTAAAAATATACCAATTTCAGAAAACCACTTTGTTTTATACCAAGAAAATAATGACCAAGTGTATTATATATGCTCATAAAAGCAGAGCCACTGGTGTCTACTAACAACAAGACATACTACAAACCAGTAAGAGACCCAAACAGGATAACTGCTTCATTTCCTTAAGACACTTTGTGATATATGACTAGCTACAAGCAGTGGCGTACACACAACCCATGGGGCCCCGGTGCGAAAACTGATCTGTGGGGCCCCCCCCCCCCCCCCCGCGCGGGCTGGGGCCGCAACACATGGCGGGCGGGCACCTGGTCGCAGGGCTGCGACCCGTGCGACCGCGGTATGTACGCCAGTGCATGCATAAACACATACACTTAAAGGACCACTACAGACACCCAGATCAAATCAGCTCAATTAAGTGGTCTGGGTGCCAGGTCTCTCTAGTTTTAACCCTGCAGCTGAAAACATAGCAGTTTCAGAGAAACTGCTATGTTTCACTGAGGGTTAATCCATCTCTAGTGGCTGTCTCATTGACAGCCGCTAGAGGATTTTCTGCGATTCTCACTGTGAAAATCACAGTGAGAAGACGCTGAACGTCCATAGGAAAGCATTGAGTAATGCTTTCCTATATGGGCGGTTTGAATGCGCGCGTGGCTCTTGCCACGCATGTGCATTCGGAGCTGAGAGGCGGATCGGGACGGAGAGATCCCCAGCGCCAAGGGAGCCCGGCGCTGGAGAAAGGTAAGTGCTTTAGACACACACACACACACTCTCATGAACAGACGCACACATTTACTGACAGACACACACTCAGTGACAGACGCACACAAACATACTCAGTAACAGACACACACACTAACACTAACACACTCTAAAACTAACACACTCACTAACACAATCACTCACACTAACACACTCACTCCACTCACTAACACACACTCACTAACACACACTCACTAACACACACTCACTCACTAACACACACACAAAACTAACACTAACACACACTAACACTAACACACTCACTAACACACTCACTAACACACTCACTCACACTAACACACTCACTAACACACTCACTAACACAATCACTCACACTAACACACTCACACTAACACACTCTCTCACTAACACACTCTCTCACTAACACACTCTCTCACTAACACACTCTCTCACTAACACACTCACTAACACACACACTCACTCACTCACTAACACTCACACACTCACTAACACACTCACATTAACACACTCACTAACACTAACACACTCACTCACACTCTCACTAACACACTCACTAACACTAACACACTCACTAACACTAACACACTCACATTAACACACTCACTAACACTCTCACTAACACTCTCACTAACACTCTCACTAACACACTCACTCACTACCACTCTCACTAACACACTCACTAACACTAACACACACACACTCACTAACACTAACACACTCACTAACACACACTCACTAACACACTCACTAACACACTCACTAAACAAACACACACGTTTTTTCTGTTTTTTTTTTAAATTTAGTCCCCCCAGCCCCCTTACCTGTGTGAGAGCTGGGGGGATTCCCTGGGGTCCAGTGGTGTTGCTGGCCCTGCTGTCACCCGGCTGGCGGGCGCGCGAGGGAGCACTGTCCCCTGAGTGCTCCCTCTTCAGCTCCCTCGCGCGCCGCGTACTGATACCGGAGCCGGAAGATGACGTCATCTTCCGGCTCCGGTTTCAGTGCGGTGCGCGAGGGAGCTGAAGAGGGAGCACTCAGGGGACAGTGCTCCCTCGCGCGCGCGCCAGCCGGGTGACAGCAGGGCCAGCCTCGGGGGGCCCGGAGGTGGCCGGCTCCTGGGCCCCCCAGCAGAAGAGGCTGGCCCTGTGGGTACATACCGGGTCGCAGGGGCGGCCGGGCCCCCTGGTGGGCCGGGCCCGGTCGCAGCCGCGACCCCTGCGACCCTGGTATGTACGCCACTGGCTACAAGCCACCATTCAGGTGTGCATTCAGGTTTTTTTTCACTTGGTTTGCTTTAGTAGAATATGAGGTAATTACTGATTTGTTATTATAATTATATAATATCAACAGGTTCAAATAGTGATTGAATGTACCAATACTAACTTTAAAAAAAAAAATTATTAAGAGACTTTTTTGCTAAAGATACGGTGCACATAATATGTCTCATTGATATAGAGTATGTAAAAAGTAGGTGAAAATACAAATACAGAACATCATAAACATTCTTAGTTGTTAGGATAAATGAACTTCGAGCATTGTTATTCATTGTCTGTGCCCTTCATTTCTAATCTATAAAGAAATCGTCAAAACCGATATATTACAGAGTGTACTAATATGGTCAAAGTGTCATCATAACTTCATGTATTCTACAAAACAAAAAGGAAGGAGAGGGGGGAGGGAATTGCCACAAATTACTTTCCCACGCTCTGTACTTTCCCACGCTCTGTAAAATGACACAGAGCACTGTGATTGGATGGCTTGAAATCCATCCAATCACAGTGCTCTGTGTCATTTTACACAGCATGGGAAAGTTCAGTAGGTGTCACCCCCCCATTATCATTATGGCCCCACCCGCCGCCCAGGGGTGGGGGCAGTGGGGGGGAAGGAGAGTAGGTGTCCCCCCCCTCATTATCATTATGGCCCCCACCCGCCGCCCAGGGGTGGGGGTCGGGGGGGAGGACAGTAGGTCCCCCCCTCATTATCATTATGGCCCCCACCCGCGGCACAGGGTGGGGGCCTGGGGGGAAGGACAGTAGGTTCCCCCCGCATTACCATTATGGCCCCCACCCGCTGCCCAGGGGTGGGGGCCGGGGGGAGGACAGGAGGTCCCCCCTCATTGTCATTATGGCCCCCACCCTCCGCTCAAGGGTGGGCGCTGGGGGGGAGGACAGTAGGTCCCCGTCCCCCTTATTGTAATTTATGGCCCCCACCCGCCGCTCAGGGGTGGGGGCCAGGGGGAGGACAATAGGTCCGCCCCCCTTATTGTTATTTAGGGCCCCCACCCGCCGCGCAGGGGTGGGGGCCGGATAGTAGGATTTTTTTTACAGTGAGCAGCCACAGGCTGCTCACTGTTTAGTAGACATGCCCCTACTCGCGGTATAGTGAGTAGGGGCATTCGGGAGATTTTAATCTCCCTAATGCTATTATGGGGGTCATATTGACCCCCATAGAGTGAGAGGGGGACCTGGGGGGCTTATGAAGTGGTGGGGAGCACTGCTCCCTGCCGCTTCTATCGTTACATATTACAAGGAGGGAGCTGCACGCCGGTAGCTCCCTCCTTGTAAAAAACTGAACGAACAAACAAACACTGATATTCAGTGTTAGTTTGTTCATCTGATTTTTCTATTCATTCATTCGTCTGTCTGATGAATGAATGAATAGATGAAATTCCCGTTCGCATGCCCAGGTGTTTCACTGGGCATGTGCGGGAATCTCACAGTCTGTCTAGTGTGGGCAGATGACGTGTCCCACAGGGACTTCACCTACCCACACAAAGATGGCGGCGCCCTGAATATAGATCGGGGCAGAAAATAAAGATTAAAAATTAGGTATTATGGGGGGCTTAGGGGCATTTGGGGGTGACTAATGGGTCAATTGGATGTAGTGGAGGCGGGAGGGGGGTTAAAAAAAAACCAAGATTCGGCATGACAGTGCTGCTTTAAGAAAAGATTTGAGGGAGTTGTATTTTACTTTGGCAGTTAATTTGTCCTTTGATAAGTTTTCTTTCACTTTCACTATGCCCTCCTGTAGGGAGGAACCTCAACGCCAAGTCACACAGCTGCCAGTGCTCGAAAAAGAAGCAACAGGCACTAGGCACTGTAGCATATATATATGGTGGCAATAAAGGAGTTAATCTGCTTCGTCTAGGATTTGAATGTGAGGAATTTTGCATCTTGTGGTAGTTGGTCAGTTAGACAGGTATCTGGGCAGAATTAATAGCACAGCTGTTTATAGTGGCTGGAGCAGGCCTGGGATTGGTTGAAGGTCCCAAGCAGAAAAAGAGCGTGAAACTGGAACAATATAAAAAGAAGCAGGACAAGTTTAATCCTGTCAGAGTGGACTAAAGCAGGAACGGACCCCACCCCCCTCTTTTTTTTTTTTTAAATTGTATTGTCATGGTGTTATAAAGCATTGGGGCAAAAGTCATCCTGAGGGTCAAGTTCTGAGGAAGGATATGGTGGTAAATGGTTTTAAATAAAAGGCGGTCAGGTTAGTTATGACTGACTGGCAATATGGTGGTTAATAAAGTTGAAAGTTTTGAAAGTTAGTTCTGTAGCAGTATATATTTGGACTAGGAAATATTGGTAATTCACTTTTCATTTCCATATAGTGCACCTTTTTGTATAGATCCTGTATGATGATTCCTAATCGGTAAATGGCTATTACAACAAAAGATATGTTGAGATATGTTGTAAAAGCACCAGTAATGGAAAATTTGGGAAAACTAGAGAAATTACCAAAGAAACTAATGTAATCAGAATATTTAATGGTTTTCAACATGATCATATATTTTTTTATCTTTTTTCTTATACTTTTATTCCAATTCATCCCTTTGAGAATCATGCAGGTATGTTGCTGCACAGATGCTCATCATCTTGTGTAGAAATCACCTTACTAATCTTCTCTGTCTAGTTAAAGTATTTTAAGGGAATGACCTCCAAATTTACAACCATGAGATGTCATCAATAAGGAATGTTTTACAAATAACCGTTGGACTGTTAGTACTCCCCCGAGTCCCTTAATGGGTGCCTTGATAACCTCACTCCTCCTTCCCTACCTACCACATCTCCATGATGTGTGTGACACTAATAGTTGCATTGCATAATTTTTAAAATCCACTTCACACCTAAAGTAATAGTAGTAATGTATAGTCACATTACTGTAGGGGAGAGGTGGGTTTGAAAAATTACAATGCAGCTATTAGTGTCACACACATCATGGAGACGACATCGGTAGGAAAGGAGGTGCAAGTCTATCTAGGTGCCCATTACCAGCTTCCATTACGATTTCATTTGATATGAATTTACAGTATGCTTATTAATAGCAAGATTTCCTGTTTGAAGATACTGGCGGTATCTTCAAAGGGGAAAACACTTTATTAATAGACATTATGTAATTCACTAATAAGGATTATATGACAGTATAGAAACAAAGGGGCACCGAAATGCTAGGTTCCCAAAGGAGGGAACTAGAGTGTGTCTGCAGGACTCAATAGGGGATAACCCTGGTATATATACAAAAAATAGAAAGAATAGGTGTATTCCCTAGCTTACAAAGCTTTGGGAGCGCCAAGAGGGAGAGTTCTGCAGCTGTTGTACTGCTTTAAATAATGGTCTAAAATATTTTAATCGTGGGTATCATTCAAAATATGATCCCAAATGAAAAGTAAATAAACAAATAAAACTTAATGTACCACCACCATTATAAACACACTAGGGTGGGTCTGTACACTATATCAGTTGTATACAGTGAACCTGGTGCTGTAACAGGGATGATCCAGTAAATTGTGCACTAGAGACTTGTTATCCTGCAAGGTACAAGTCGATAGTTGCTAACTGTGTCCCTTAGCATCAGTATGTAGAAAAACCTATATGTAAAAAGGGGAATAGGTAACTTGATCCCAAGTAACCACTGGTAAGAAACAAAGTATCCCTGTATAGCTACAGGGGCACAAAGTTGCCGCCTGACCTGCTGGAGATACAATGTATAAGCCCAACAGTAGGGCAGAATACGTGGTTACAGTGGTTGTTCCAATTATACTGCGGACTCAAGGAGCCTGCTGCAGGAAAGAAAAGGTTACTCCACTGATAACAGCCTAATGCTATCGAAGGCTGACTAGAGTGACTTGCTGCAGTGCTTGCCCCTACTGTTACAGGAGCTATGATGAGTCCGCTGTGGAGGGAAAAAGATTTCTACACTGGACACTGTTCACTTGTCAACTGCTGATATTAGACAGCTCTAACATCGTTTAAGCGAAACATCGACCCAGACCGGCAGTGTAAGTGACCAATCCCGGCGCTGGGCGTGTCATGCCTCTTCGCGCCAAATTTCCGTGTGGTCCGTCATTGGTCCATGTATCCGCCCACGTGGGTGTCAGTAGGGCGGGTCTGTGGACGTAGGGAGGGTGTCAGTCATCGGTTGACTGCAGGAAGACTCCTCCCCCATGAGAAAAAACGGCTTGTACGGCTAACTCATTATGCCACATCCAAACCCTGGTTTAACACGCCTAATACACGGTATCATGGGTTGAAAACCCATAGTCAGTGGAGGCTTAAATGCCAATCAATACACATGTACCGATAAGTCCTGTGTTGGGATTAGGGAATGTAGGACTGTAATAGCCCTTACTGGTGTATAGCAGGGATCATGTTGCAATGCCAGAAAGGAAAGAATACGGCTCCCACTAGAATTTCCCACTGTAAAGGCCTTGATTCTCTTCTGGCCCATTTTACTGCTGGGATGGTGGAGGTGAGGTGTCCCAACACCTGCATAGCTTTTCTCACAGAACATTCTGTTTTTTGCTGAAGATCTTTTGTCAATATATTTTCTCTTTTTTCCCCAGTTAGGTGAATAGAAAGAGTGTCTGACTTGATTAAAAAACCTAGAAACTGAATTGACCTTGTAGCAAGCAGACATGATTTTTCTAGGTTTATAACCCAACCATGTTCTTCCAGTTATGAGGGTGTAAGCCACATCCGACACTAGAGCGTCTATTGAATTTGCCTTTATGAACCAGTTGTCCAAATATGGAACAACTGTGATTCCTTGCACCCTTAAGAAGGATATGATAGGCGTGAGGACTTTTGTAAAAATCCTGGGAACCGAGGCGAGACCAAATGGAAGGACTTTGAATTGAAAGTGATGAACCTTGGGACCTTTTGTTATGGCAAACACCAGGTATTTTCTTGAGTCTACGTCCATAGAAATGTGAAGGTAGGCGTCTTTTAAATCGAAAGTCGACATAAAATCCCTCATTTGAAGGATATGAGTGACTAATGCTATGGTTTCCATTCTGAAATGGTGGAATGGAATCTTGTTGTTCTGCTCTTTCAGATCCAATATGGGACAAAAGGACCTATCTGGATTTGGGACCAGGAACAACCGGTAGTAGACACCCTGATATAGCTGGGTACTTGGAACTCTTTCTACAATACCTTTCTTTAATAGTGTGACCTTAGTGGAGAAAAGTGCTTGTTTTTGTAGTTTTGAATAGTATGAGGAGACAAGGAAACTTCGTCTTGGTACACCTAAGAACTTTATTCTGTATCCTTTCGCAACCAGATTCAGAATCTATGGATTTGCAGTGGTCTCCCTCCATCTGTGAGCAATATGTTGTATCTGTCCGCCCATTCGTATGGCGTCAGAATATTTTTGCTCTGTCAGACTTGATGTCTTTGTGTGTGCGAAACCTCAGACCTTTGTTTGTTGATGAAAAAACCTGGGCTTGTCTTGATATCACCTACTGTTATTGTACTGGAAGTTTTTTGTATCTGGGTTTCCATGAATACTTCCTGTGCTGAGGGAGAGCCTTTTTGGTTTCTGACATTTTTCTGATTCATTCTTCCAAAGGAGAACCAAACAATTTCTTCCTCTCCAAAGGAAGTTCACACAGTGCAGACTTGAGCTGTGAGCCTATGAGCTGTCCAGGCCTTAAGCCATATTGCCCTGCGGTCCATAGATGTCAAACCTATGACACAAGATGAACGTTTAATCACCTCCATGATAACATCTAGCAGGTATTCATTGGTTAACCTTAAATTCTGCAACAGGTGAGAAAGATCTTTGTCTTGGTATTCACCCAGGCTATCTTCCAATCCTTGAAGCCAAAGGTACCGAGCTTTAGTCACCGAAGCTCCTGCCAATGCTGCTTTAGCCTGAAGTCCTGTTGCCTGATATGCTCGTCTGCTCGATGTTTCTGCCCTCTTATGCATAGGGTCTTTAAGACCAGAGACTTCTCCAATTGGTATGGTAGTCTTTTTAGATAACTGAGAAATTTGTACGTTAACGACTGGCAAGTCTTCCCACTCATCTTCTCCCTGTAGTTTAATAATGCTCTTGAAATGTTTGGAAATGAATGCTCTTTTTTCAGGGT
The DNA here is from genome assembly GCF_036172605.1 of Pelobates fuscus. Classification (NCBI taxonomy): domain Eukaryota; kingdom Metazoa; phylum Chordata; class Amphibia; order Anura; family Pelobatidae; genus Pelobates; species Pelobates fuscus. Next base: position 233,805,097 of record NC_086321.1, on the reverse strand, counting down.
TCTTCCACTCTCTGTACATAAGTTCCAGAATCTGTTGTTGAACTGGAAGGGCTTTCCTACTTGCTTTATCTGCTGTGTCATCAGAGAAGGTAAAATTAACTTTCTTAATAAATCTCCTACATTTTTCATGTGGAAAAACGACTTCTGTAACAGAAGAGTCGCTGGAAGTTTCCGAATGGGAAGAAATAGAACATTCACCCAAAGACAGTTCTGATCCAGACGACGATCCCTTCCTTTTTAGCCTTTGTTTGGTTGCTGCTTTAACAGGAGCTGTAACCTTTGACTTTGCAGATCTTTGAATGACTCAAATGTCTGGGCCAGATTGTCTTGAAACCAAGACAAGAATTACTTCATGTCCTGTTGCTTGGACTTTTCCAGCGATAAGGACGAACAATGATTGCAGATTTTCCGCTTTGAACCATCTGGTAGAGGTGTGGAGCAGTCACTACAACTCAGATGTTTCGATTTAGAACTGTCTTTTTTTAGAAGCAGGAACAGGCACCCTGTCTTTATCCATAATATCTGGAGAGACAGGACTAGACATTTCTGCAATACATAAGAAATTACAAAATTGTTGTTAAATAAAATATATAAGATAGACACTGAGATCTTAAAGATTAGAGACTGAAAAATCTCACCTCTAAAACCTCTGACCCATGTGGTTGGGCTGGTGACACCGCAGATACTTTCTGGCTAGCATCCATGCTGTCAGTCAGATCTGCACAGTTTAAATAGGCAGCATTGATTCAATCTAGCGTCATTTCCGGGAATTCCGACAGTGATTTACTACCACTAGAGACCTCCTACTTGCTTTGCCGGTGACTGCACTCGGCATAAAGCAAGTTAAACATACCTTCTCCATAACTCCTGCAGGATGCACGCAGGCCACTTAGCTCTCCACTCGGAAGGCTATTGGGCCGGATACCCCTTGCAGAAACCCATGTGCCTTACCACAACAACAACATCCAGATGCTGTCTGTTCCTGATGGAACAAGAAAGAGAACCGAGGTTCCATGGCAGGTTGGTGTCTTATACCTGTTAGGGGAGGAACTTTTATGTTAATTGATAATTTCAGGTGCTTGTTCCTTGGGAAGAGTACATCCCTATTGTACTGCCACCCTATGTCTGGAAAACATAAATTTTTATACTTTATCAAATCTGTGGTACAGTTTTCTCTCCACACAGGCACTTAACATTTTCCCCATGAGCCAATAATTTTCTCCTTGCTAACCCATGCTAACCCATGCTAACCCATGCTAACAAGTATATTTGATTTTCCCATTTGGTTTATCATGCAATATTTTCTACTATTATCAACAAGGTCCATTAACAATTATCCGGCTGTTCCACCAACGCTACTGTTCTATAAACAACTTCAAAGTTAGTATATTCACACAAGAAATCTGGTTTTGCTCCATATTTTTATAGAAAATGTATTTCTAAACTAAACAAAAATCCAAAATCAGAAGTGCTCATCTCTTGGTCTGTTTATCTTGGTCTGTTTGTGGCATATGGCATGTTTGACACTCCACATTTTTCCCTCCTTCCATTTAGTTGTCTTGGCATGCTAACCTTTTTTTCTCTACATTATTTTTGTTTGTACTTCACGTGTTTGTTTGATTTCTGTTGCTATAGAGCTTTAATTTTCTGATTTCTTCCCTTTATGAATGGAGGCTCTTATCTGGAGCAAGTATGGTCTTACAACTTTGTTGTCCTAGCTGTCAAGTACACTATATAACGATAAATAAATAAAATCTGCATATACACCTATATTTAAAATTGAGCTTTTGAAAAACTGCCAACATACTACCTATCTAAATATATTGCTCTATTGTCAGAAATGGCTTTTGTAGATTGTGGTTTTATGTTAATACAATTTCTCCTTGTAGCTACAAATGCTCATTTTATGAATCGTAAACATTCTGTGAACAGTATGCATTTGATTCGGACTATTGACTTTGTAATAAGACTGATTAGATATGGTTTATAAGAGTCGAGAAATAACAAATGGTGAAATTATATTTTACACAGTTTTCATAATTAGGATTTTAAACTAGTAATTTTTTATGTGACTTTCTTTTTAAGATACAAAAGCTGTTTCTGAGCAAAAATCACTATTAAGATAAGCATTTGTTTACTATAATGCATTTACAAAGTAATAATCATAATATTACATAGTATTATCAAAGCACATAAATGTATAAAACTGGCATCCATTTACAAACCACTACAAAAGTACATAGTACACTGCAAGTAATATACAAGCATATACAAGAAAAAACAGGAGATAGCAGTTCCATGTCAAACTATCTCTCCTAATGCCAAGCTATTCATGTTTTGTCCTGCATTCACTATTTTTAAACTCTAACTTGTGAATTATATAGAATTAACAAGGCTATTTAAAAATTCAGAACAAAATTAAAAACCTAGCAAACTAATTCTGTCTCAATAGATCAGGAAAAGGCTGAATTACAATGGTGACTTACATATAGTAACTGCTGCCTCAGATTGTATTTCACAAACCCCTAACCTAAATCTGTTTTTAATACTAATCCTAAAGTAAAGCCAAGCCCTGTCACTAGCCATACATTTTATGTTATCCCTAGCTAACTTGAGCTAGCTCTAATCCTAGCATTAAGCCTAAGCCTAAACCTAACTATAACCATGACACCAACCATAAAGGTTTTCTCACTAACATTATCATTAATCCTAGTCCTTAAACATACCCCTATACCTAGGAAACGTGTATTATAAGAAAACAATGCCACCTCAGAGCTTTGACACCTAAAAACTACACTTAGACTTTTGTCTCATGGTTTATTAAGATCTTGCAAGAATCCCATGATTTGATTAACCTATTCCCTATCCTGACAGAAGCCCTAGCCCCAAGTCTGGTTGTGGGCCCTAACTGTAAACATATACTAACCCTAAACTTAACACTAAATCTAAAATTAACCTTAATTCTAACAATAACCCAGATCTTAAACCTATATCTAACATTAGCCCCAGTTAAATCTTACCCTAGCCCTAAACATAATGGTTGAGCATGATTTAGGAGGAAATAGGCATGTGTTCTCATTTGTCATGATGTCTTCAGAAAATCTCAATGGCACTGACAAAGAACCAGCCCTAAACCTATTCTATCTCAAGCTTAACTTTACCTATATCCATAGGCTTAGCCATAACTCAAACACTAATGCCAAGTAAAACCCTAGCTCTAAGCCTAATCCTAGCCATAACCATAACATAAACCCTAAGCAAAAAAAAAAAAAATCATAATAAATAAATAAATATATGGACATGTGGTTTATTTTCATGTTACCACTTGCAATGGTATCCAGATGAAAATACCTGCATGTGAAATGTATTTATATATATATATATATATATATATATATATATATATATATATATATATATGTATGTGTGTGTGTGTGTGTGTGTATTCCATCCCTAGTTCTTGGGGACTTCAATATTCCCATTAACTCACCTTTGACCTCAGCAGCCTCTAAACTACTTCCTTCCTTGGGCTATCACAGTGGGTTAGTTCTCCCACCCATATAGTTGGCAATACCCTCAACCTCATTTTCTCTTATGCATGTACAGTATCTAATATCTGCAACACTCCATTTCCTCTCTCTGATTACTACCTGTTTTGCTATCATCACTATCATTTCCTGTCACATACGCCTCACCCAACAACCTCAGGTTAACCCCCCTCAACTCAGGAGGAACCCTAATTCTACTTACTTCCAGCAGCTGTCGGCTTATATTGATTCACAACTGCTATAAATCCCTTCCCTCTTCTGTCCCTCAGTGGCCATATCCACATATAATACTACCTTCACCTCTGCCTTGAAAGCTGCAGCCCCACCCCAAACATGCACTTCGAGGAGGACACACCCCCAACCTTGGCATACTAAATCAACACAAATGGTAGTGAATTAGGGGTAACCACAAACGAGAAGGATTTGGGAATTGTTATAGACAACAAATTAGGCAGCAATATGCAATGTCAATCTGCAGTTGCTAAGGCCAGTAAGGTTTTGTCATGTATAAATAGGGGCATAAATTCTCAGGATGAAAGTATAATTTTTCCTCTTTATAAATCGCTGGTAAGACCACACCTTGAATATGCTGTGCAATTTTGGGCACCTGTTCTAAAGAAAGATATCATGGTTCTAGAAAAAGTGCAGAGACAAGCTACAAAATTGATAAAAAGGAATGGAGCATTTTAGTTACGAAGAAAGGTTAAAAAAATACATCTCTTTCGTTTGGAAAAACAGCACCTAAGAGGGGATATGATAAGATTATACAAATATATTCGGGGCCAGTAAAAACCATTATCTGGAAATCTATTCATAAACAGGGCTATACATAGGACACGCGGTCCCACATTTAGGAAGAAAGGAGATTTCATCTACGGCAAAGAAAATGTTTATATTTTTTTACAGTAAGAGCAATATGGATATGGAATTCTCTGCCTGAAGAGGTGGTTTTATCAGAGTCCATACAGATGTTTAAACTGCAATCGGATAAATTCTTGCAAAAACATAACATACAGGGATATAATTTCTAATTAGTGGGGTAATAGCTGCTTGATCCAAGGAGACATCTGACTGCTATTTTGGGGTCAAGAATGAATTTTTTCCTAGTTTGTTGCAAAATTAGAAGCGCTTTAGACTAGGTTTTTTTGCCTTCTTTTGGATCAGCAGCAAAAACATATGTGAGGAAGGCTGAACTTGATAGATGCAAGTCTCTTTTCAGCTATGTAACTATGTAATATGTAACACGCTTCCTGCAAAGATGCTCCCGTTGTGCTGAACACTCCTGGAGGAAGTCTCACACCCAGGCAGACTTTCTCTTTTTCAACCACACGTTTATTATGCCTTTCCTACCCTTCAGACTACCTCGGCTACTGAACAAAAGGTTGCTGATCTTCTCTTTTCCTCTCGATCCTCTCCCATCTCACCTTATCAGATCTCTATCCCCCTGTCTTGTGCCTTCCTTAAACACATCTTAAACTGCTCTCTCTTCTGGCATTGTCCCTGCTGACCTTAAACATGCCACTGTAGTACCTACCCTGAGAAAAAACATCTCTTGACCCGTCCTCCCCCTCTAATTATCATCCCAGGTCCCTGCTCCCATTTTCCTCAAAGCTTCTGGAAAGACTTGTCTTTACCCGTATTTCTCACTTTCTCAATTCCAACTCTCTCCTTGACCCTCTTCAATCTGGCTTCCGCCTTCTCCACTCTACTGAGACTGATCTTATCAAAGTTACTAACGACCTAATTATAGTTAAATACAAAGGCAACTACTCCATATTAATTTTTTTGACCTCTCTGCTGCCTTTGACACCTTTAATCATGCTCTCCTTCTTCAAACTCTTCAATCACTCGGTCTCTGTGACTCTGTCCTCTCGTGGTTTTTCTCTTATTTCTCCCAATGCTTGTTCAGTGTCTCCTTTTCTAATGATACCTCCTCCCCTCGTCCTGTCTTGGTTGGAGTCCCCAAAGGCTCTGTCCTTGGTCCACTTCTATTTTCTCCTTATACTGCCTCTCTTGGCAAAGTTATTACCTTATTTGGTTTCCACTACAACCTGTACGCTGATGACACCCACATACATCTCTCCTCCCCAGACCTCTCCCCTGCCATCCTGTAACGTGTCACTTCTTGCATTTCTTCCATCTCTGACTTGATGTCCTCCCACTTTCTAAAAACTCAATCTCTCTAAAACTGAGCTCCTTGTCTTTCCTCCTCCTAATACTGATCCTCCTCTATCGCTCTCCCTTCAAGTTAGTGGTATCCACATAAGTCCATCCTTGCAAGCACGCTGTCTTGGCATCATACTTGATTCTGGCCTCACCTTTGAGCCTCACATCCAGTATGTTGCCAAATCCTGTAGATTCCATCTTAAAAACAGCCCGCATGCACCCCTTTCTTATGCAAGATGCTACCAAGGAGCTTGTCCATGCTCTAGTAATTTCCCGCATGAATTATTGTAACCCTCTCCTAATTGGACTTCCAAAAAGCCGTATTGCACCGGTACAGTCTCTAATTAATGAATGCTGCCGCCGGACTGATTTTCCTCTCTAGTCGGTCCTCTCACACCTAACCCTTCTGTCAGCCCTTACATTGGCTTCCTGTATCCTACAGGAGTCAATTCAAAGTGCTAACCCATACCTATAAAGTACTGAACAATTCTAGCCCCTCTTATATCTCTTCACAGATCCATAGGTATGCCCCTTCTCGGTCTCTCCGCTCTGCCCATGACCTTCTCCTGTCTGCTGCTCGCACCTGTACAGCCCACTCACGCTTGCAGGACTTCTCACGGGTGGCTCCCTTCCTATGGAAAAGCCTGCCTACCACCATCAGACTCTGACTTAGTCTTCAATCATTTAAGAAGTGCCTTAAAACCCATCTCTTTAGGATAGCGTATGGCTTCCCAGAGTAACCTCTACCTTACACACCTGTCTCTTGCTCTCTCCTAAAGGGCAGCACTTTACTGTCTCCTCCTGTTCTGTCCTAATGTGTTTTATACCCCACCTCCTCTAGACTGTAAGCTCGTTTGAGCAGGATCCTCTTCAACCTATTGTTCCTGTAAGTTTTCTTGTAATTATCCTATTTATAGTTAAATCCCCCTCTCATAATATTGTAAAGCGCTACGGAATCTGTTGGCGCTATATAAATGGCAATAATAATAATTATATATATATACACACACACACACACATATATATATATATATATATATATATATATATATATATATATATATATAAAATACAATCATAACAAAAATCTGCACACCAGTCAAGCCATAAGACTTGCTTTTCCCACAGAAATCACACATTTACAGTGATGTTACTACTGCAAAGGATTCTGGGTGGACATATGCAAATTAGTTTAATAAAGAATCACATTTTTGCCTCATTCCATTTTAATCATGGATTCCTTTGAATCTGTGTTTGCTGTATACAACAGCTTTGAAACACAACTTAGGATGCAAAGCCAGTGAACTACTTATGGACAGCCGTTTCATTGTTAATGCAAATCATCAGCATGAGGTTGGTTACTGGTCTTCTATTGAGGCTTGGTGGTGCTTAGGAAGCAAAAACCAAAAAGGTGGGGAAAAATTGTGATTGAAAACCCCTTCCACCTGAAGTCTGTGGATAGTTAATACAATGTTAAACAAAAATCTGCACACCAGTCATGCCATAAGACTTGCTTTCCCACAGAAATCACAAATTTGCAGTGATGTTACTACTGCACAGGATTCTTTGTGGGAAAGTCTTATGGCTTGACTGGTGTGCAGATTTCTGTTTAACATTGTATTAACTATCCACAGACTTCAGGTGGAAGGGGTTTTCAATCACAATTTTTTCCCCACCATAACCTTTTTGGTTTTTGGTATACAAAATACACAATCCAGCGCAGTCACTTATTCACTAAACAATGATTTCAAATCGAACAGATTGTAATCATTTTATTTAAAGACACCTCACCTAGGAAAAAAATAATGGGGTTTGGGGGCTTGCGCTGGATTGTGTATTTTGTATGTTGTATATATTGGCATATATAGCAGCGCCCTATAAAGTATGCATGTTCAGGTGAGTGCAGCCCTCTTAGTTTCTTGGTTTTATATATATATATATATATGTACACACATACACGAAAAAAGTCCATCCATGCTTTGAATTTAACCTGTAAAGGGTTAAAGGAAAAAACAGATGTCTACAGGTCTCATGGTTGACTGGATTTAGATGTTGCTGTTATGAAATGTGTTAGCCTTGGGCCGCTTTCCCCACCACATTTTTTATTTTGGTGCTTCTGGAATCAAAACTGCTGTTGCTAATGAGTGAAATAAAGCAAGAAACCAAATAAGTGCATAGGCTAGAAAACGTTGCAAAAAAAACCCAAAACACTATATTCTTAGTATGGTTTTTTTAAGTACTTCTCTCTTTTTCCTTTCTTCTTTTTTTTGGCATAGGAAATACTAAATCTAATTCACTTGAAGCTTATATCTTATCTACTGAAATCTCAATAAGTTAATTTTTAAATGTTTTCTTTAGCAATACAAATGTAACTATTTAATATTTAGTACCTAATTTATTTTAATTTGTTAAAATTTAAGATTTAAATGTTATAGCTTAAACTATAATTTAGATGATCTTACTGACCTCTTTGCAGAATTCATGAGATGTACATTTTGGGATAATGTATTAATATATATATATATATGTAGAAAGGCCATTAGGCCTGAATTTGTGGCAGGAGTAAGTCCCCTACTTAAACTCCCAGCCCCTACTCACCTCTGATGTTCGAGTTCAAGTGTTCCGCTCAACTTCTGGTTCTCTGACTTCCGGTTTGCTGACTTCCGGTCCAGGCTACCTATTCAGCTGCAGTCTCCGGTAGAATCCTCCTTCCGGTGCGGCGAGCTGACTTCCTAAACAGCCAACCGTGAGTCACACTTACCCCTCAGTCCGGTCCCCTCCTTGCCGCTCAGGGGTCTTAACAGGGGACCGGAACGCACATGGGATCACGGTAACACGAGACCACCCACGGTTTCCACACTCAGGCAGGTTGGTACAACCATTCGTCGGTACCACCCCCCCCCCCCTCTCTCTTAGGGTACATACGGGCTTCAGTTAAATGTTACACTTGTTACCTAGGCAACTGATTGTTAAGTGTAACTGCATTAGGACAGTGTCTGTTGGCTCTCAGAGTCCATGCTATACTTTAAACAGTATGTGTAAAGGCTGTATTTGCGTTGCGACTTGTGTCAGTTTTCATATGCCAGTCAGTGGGCTTGTGATTTAAGTTATTGGTTGATTCCTTTCTTTATGTTTAAAAAAAGTTTATGTAGCTTGCCGAATCTAAAAGAAATGAGCTGTTAAACAAGAGTTATTTTGACATATATTATACCATGGCTTTTTGTGCAGATGTTAACAGATTATATATATCTTGTTGTATATTACAGCTTTATTACCAAACCCAGGTTCTTGTCTTACAAACCAGATCGTCCTTTTGTCATATATTATAGCCAAATTGCCAAGTCCTGGTTCTTGTCTTACAAACCAGGCATTGTATTTATTTTTCTTCAGTTTCTATATTTTCTCTCTAACTTGTTACTTTGTCAAGAGCTCACGTCACGCTCATACGTCACCTTAACACACATCATCTGTCTCAGCTATTAACCAAGAGATACTAATTTCACAATATTATATAATTTCTTTACGTACAGATATTAATCTTAGCTCTGTTAAATTTCTTTGGTCTCCACAGATCGCACATTTGTCGTTTATTACAGCTAAATTGAAAGTCCTGGTTCTTGTCTTACAAACCAGGTACTGTTTTAATTTACTTCAGTTCATGTAATCTTTCAAGGCCTCAGACAGCCTTCACTCTAAACTTACCACTCTCTCAGGAGCTCACACTGCGCTCATACAACACGCTCATACAGATCAACATCTGTCTCAAACCCCTAGGTTCTTCTACAATATCGCCAACTACCGCGCCTCTCTACTTAAATACTCAAATGTGCAAGCGCCAGTGTATAATCAGTAACAAGGTTAGTATCCACCAATTATTTTAGATTTCTAAGTATCTAAATATCCCATAGAAGGTGCGTGAACTGGCTTACAGGGTCTGGGCTCCGGACCTAGCCTAACGAGGTTTTCATGTCCCACAAAGCCATTTCCCACCTCAACACGGAGGTACGGCCCCACGTTCAAATCATAGGTAAACGCCTCATTCGTCTTTCTGCAGGGCAATAGTCAGGGCCTCACTTTCCATGGCCACACGTTTTTAACCTCTTAAATGTCATCGAGAGGCCAACATCCCGCCACCACATCTGTGGCAACATACTTACCTCGGCCAAATCATAGATAGAGCCTCTCACCGTCACTTGGCACTAGTAGGGCCTCATCTGTCACTAGTCACAGTTAAGTTTTTCGCTTCGGGAATAGCCTTACAGTTCCGTTCACTTTAGGGACCACCCCCTCCCACCCATTTCATTTTCTCATACGCCCCCACTAAATCCAATTCATTAATTCATTTCTAGAATGTCTCAAGATCCGGCTTCCATTGACGAGTTGCCTACCAATGAGATTCCGTTTACTCCAATCAGACCTGAGTCACCAGGCGAATCTCTCACCCCCTCTACTCCTACGTCCTTGAGAGCATGGACCGTTCCAAAAATTACTGCCGAACTTAGGCTTAGGGGCATCCCCTTTCCTGCTATGGCTCGCAAGGCAGAACTCTACAGACTTTTGACATACCAGGCCCCTCAGCCTAGGCCAGGCACTAGCTCTCAAGATCAACCACCTGGCACTGGCATAGCCACCCAGGACACCCTTGCGGCAATCCTGGCCAACCTGCAGACCTTGAACAGCAGGTTAAGCAAGGTCGAGAGTGCCATAGCCTCCCCAGGTAACCTCCCTGACCTCTCAGCCCTCACCCCAGCAGTACCTATGGCACCAACTCCCACCCCTATACTTCCTCCTTCAGCTCCGTCCTCAGATACGTCTTCTTTTGTGTTACCAGCTCACTCCGTCCCAGACTCCATTAGGAAAGAAATCCTAGAAGGAAGAATGTGTGTCTGGTGTCATTGCTTATAGCCTCCCAAGACGTACTGGAGAATAGGGGTTATAACTTTGGGGATATTTCGGTGGTTCTTAAAACCAGAGACCCTAGGCTCAATAAAAAATTATCTATTCCCAATTTTGTTTTGACTTTTGGGATATACTGTGATGTCATCTGCTCGGTATATCCCCACAGGAGAGAGGAACTGGACCTCTATCTCCATAAAGTGGTGGATTTGGGCATCAAGTACGGGAGCTCATCTTTTTATGATTATCATAAATCGATATCAGCGAAAGTGGCGACACATCTTAAAAAGTTTAACATTAGAATTAACTGGTGTCAGATGGATACAGAATTATTCTGTCGCCACTTCACTGGTCTGAGGCCCCCGTCTTGTGCCATATGTAATTCTTCTACTTACTTGGCTGATTTGTGCCCTTCTGTGGCTGATCCATCCACCCCCACTCCCACCCCTCAATCCACTTCCACCCCTCACAATAAACATGAAGGTGGTCAGCGGGATAAATTGAATAGGCCCATCTCCTTTCTAGGGAAGGCTCAGGTGTGCAACAATTTCAATGCTGGTTCCTGCAGCTTCAGTGCCTGTAGATTATTGCACATCTGCTCTATCTGCTTCAGGGCACACACTAAGACCATGTGCCCAGCCAGGTTGTCCTCTAGCAAGTGACTAACCGACGTTAATATCGACAACCTGGCTTTTTACTTGGAAACTCATCCAAGTAGACATTTTATGGAATATTTATTAACAGGGTTCACCCAGGGCTTTCTCACGGGTCTAGTAGCCATTCCCTCAGGCACGCTGGAATGCCCCAATCTCCTATCAGCCTGCCTAGACCCAGAGGCCACGGACGTTCTCCTCTCCACAGAAATAGCACAAGGTTTCATGATCGGCCCCTTCACCTCCTCACCGTTTTCCTCCTGGCGCACTAACCCCATTGGCATAGCTGTACACAAATATTCAAATAAAAAGTGCATGATTATTGATTTATCGGCACCGCACTCTTCTTTTGTTTCTAGCATTAACGCACTCTTTCTCGCAGACAAATTCTCACTACAGTACGTAAAAATAGACACCGCTATACAAACCATCATTTCAACTGGTAGCAATGCTTGGCTTAGTAAAACAGACATTACCAACGCATTCAAATTACTGCCCATGCACCCATCACTTTGGCACTTGCACGGTGTTAAATGGCGAAACAGGTACTATTTTTCCATGCGACTCACTTTCGGGTCCAGAAGCAGCCCTAAACTGTTTGATATTTTCGCAGAAACTCTATGCTGGCTGCTTCTGAACATTATTAGGTGTCATGCCGTCATTCATTACTTGGATGACTTCCTCATAATAGAACCAAGTGCACGCACACCCACCGATATCCTCGGCACCTCAGAACTTTTCTCCACCCTCAGGGTACCTTTGTCTCCCTCTAAAACGATTGGCCCCACTACTGAACTTACTTTCTTGGGGATAGAGCTGGACTCTGGTACCTTCCGCGCCAGCCTTCCCCCCGAAAAACTGGTCCGCCTGAGAGGGGAGATAGATATGTTCCTGCGGAATGATGTATGCACCAGAAAAGAACTTCAGTCCGTATTGGGGTCCCTGAATTTCGCGATGCGCATCGTTCCGCAGGGTAGATCTTTTGTGTCCAGGCTCCTTTGTCTGCTTCACAGGGTACCGGATGCCTTCCCAGTTGCATTGGACCAGCACGCCAAAGCTGACCTACTCATGTGGGGGAAGTTTTGGACTGAATGGAACGGTATCTCCATGTTTATTCCCCCTCTCTCCGACTCCTCACCCTGCCTTTACACTGACACTGCAGCCATATTCGCAGCTATATTCGGTAACCACTGGTTTAGGGGTCACTGGCCCGCTGAGACGGATGCCTTGTCGGGTTTTAGAGAAACTTCCGCCCTTTTTGAAATTTACCCCATTGTGGCGGCCGCACACACTTGGGGTCACCTCTGGTCCGGCAAGGCAGTAAAATGCTATTCCGACAACTCGTCAGCTTGCGATATCATTAACAAGGGGCGCTCTTCCTCTCTTACCATCATGCAGCTGATTCGCAAGCTGACCTGGTTGGCAGCAACCATCCAGTTCCACTTAATTTGCCTTCACATCATTCCTCTCTTTCCAACAGACAATGCTTGGTGTCTAGTTAAAGCACTAGACCACTTACGGTCAACACGCACTTACCAGACTCACCACTCTTACAACTACAAGGGCACCCACTCACTACAGCAAAATTCACCACGCATGTTAGAATCTTATTGGGAAAATTGGGTTACAACCCAGCTTCATTCTCCGGGCATTCCTTTCGCATAGGAGCCGCTTCATCAGCTTCTAGTACTAACACCCCAGTCCACATCACAAAGAGACTGGGTTTTTGGAAGACCTCTATATACAATACGTACATTCCACGGCCAGAAAGAGAGCTTCGCCAAGCCTTCAGGAATTTAGTCATGTAACAAATGCAATAAAGTGTGTTTTTTTTTTTAACTTCTCTTTGCCCTCTTTTATTTACAGGCCCACTCGGACATTGGTTTCGGCACACCACAACCAACTTTTATCTCAGACACTATGCATTACATATTAAAATTCTGAGCACAAATATATATATATATATATATATATATATATATATATATATATATATATATATATATATATATATATATATATATAACCAAGAGGGCAGCACTCACCTGAACATATATTATAGGGGGGCTGTGGGGCCAATTCATACAATAAACAATATACAGTGTACTCATACAATAAACAATATACAGTGTACTCACTCATACACTAAACAGCAATTTCAAAGCTAACATAATGTAATTAAAAAAACAACAACAAAAAGCGCTAACTTAGGCTAAAAGCATTTGATTATACATTACAGTATTTGATTATACATTGTATAAGCCTGCAGCAACACCAATGTACCACATTTTGGCAGGTCAAATCCTAACAACCTAATGCCTTTGGTAGTGGACCTGATAACACATGAATGCACAAAAATACCACCTATGAGGTGTAGTATATTAAATATTGAATATATAAATACATAAATATAGATTTATTTTTTTCTGTTCCTCTTTTGCGCATTTTGTTAACTTCTGTGAATCAAATTTAGTGACTGTCTCCTAGTTTTGATCATATTTTTCCCATTAATCATCTTTTTTTTTGGCGCTATGGGTGGAACTAAGAATCACAAATCAAAATAAACATGCCCAGCCATTGCACATTTAATTAGGTTCATAATACAGCAACATTTTGTCTTAGATTCCAGGAATTTAAATGATCACCTGATTGGTCCAAATTTGGAGAAACTGCAGTTTGTAACATAACCAATCTCCAAGTCTAGAAAAGAAAATATTTAATTGTAAAAAGTTAAACACATAAATAAAACAAAAATGCAAATGGTGATGTCAGGTTGTAACAATGTTATCATTTAACAGAGAAAAATCACAAATGTTTCAGGCAATAAGCCTTATAGAATCCTTCTGCATTAAAGAAGACATTTCAAAAAATTTTCTAAATTTCTTTGCTTCTCGTTTCCAAAGCAAATAAAGAAAACACGATCAAGCTGACCATAAATAATGTTTGGAGGCTGTAATAATGTGCTGACCCTCAATGTCTAAGCACAGTTCAACCCACAAAGCGTACACTTCATTACCAGTTTCACCAATTGTTCCTTAATTCAAGAAATTCAGATCTCTATCTTTCAGTTTACATTATGCATATCAATCATTCAGAATACATAATTTTGCTTCCTCTATAACTATTATTTGACTTTTATTTTCTACAAAATAGTAGGTCTAGAAACCAAATTCCCACCTTCAACACGTTGTCACCCCTAACCCACCCAGTAGTATATGTACTTCAATGCTAGGGTTCAAACTTATTAGTGAAAACTAAATTTAAAAAAATGTAAATCATTCAGATTCAGAGATCAAATTTGGGACATGCATGTAAACATTTACAAACTTGTTTGCAGCACATATTTAATTTTCAGCGGTTTAATGTCTCTTGAATTTCATAGCCATTAAAAAAACAAATAAAATCTTTCAACATTGAAGTTGCTTTTTAGTGGATAGGCGAGTGCACTGGATCTTGTGTATTGTATAATTTGGCCCCCAGCAGCACCCCATTTATGCATGTTCAGGTGAGTGCAGCCAACCCCCACTTGTTTCATATATATATATATTTGGGAGTCTAGCCAACTCCTTGGTTTTGCACCCCTCCCTGTTACAGGTGCCTCATCCCAGGGCCCTATTTAGCTTTGTACAGCAGAGAGCCCCAGATGGAATTTTTTCCCCAAGTAAGTGGGTTAATCTCATAAGAGCAGACATTAGGCTGTTAGTGTAGAACCTTCCAAAGATGGGGTACATTGACGTTGTGGCAGGCTTATGCAATGTATCATCATATAATGTAACTAAACCCCCATTATTTTTGCCTAGATTGGGTGTTTTAAAAAAAAAAAAAAAAAAATCTTTCAACATTGAAGTTGCTGTTTAGTGGATAGGTGAGTGCACTGGATCTTGTGTATTGTGTGTATATATATATATATATATATACATATATAAAAATATATATATGAAACATGGGGGATGGTTGCATATATATATATATATTTGTAGTTAGGGACAATAAGCCGAGTTATAGTAGTGGTATAAGTCGGTTGTGGTGTGCCAAAATCGATGTTCGGGTAGGCCTGTAAAAGAGGGCCCACTAAGTGAATGCTTAAAAGGTGGGGTGGGTGGGCTGGGCTGAAACAGGTCTCAGCCTAGAGGAAGTGGTGGCCTGTAAATTCATAGGCCGGATCAACCCCTCCCACAACTACAGACTCCGCCTTTCCATTTGTAGTTGGGGACAATAAGACGAGTTATAGTAGTGGTATGAATCGGTTGTGGTGTGCCGAAACTGACGTTCGGGTAGGCCTGTAAAAGAGGGCAATAAGTTAACAATTTAATCCTTAGCACGTGTTGACATTATATAACCATTACGTTAAATGCCTGTTTTAGTTCCCTTTCTGTTTGAGGGATATCTGGTGTATGCAGATGATTCTAATGTCCCAGTCTATTATGTGCACTGGGATGTTTACTGCTTTACTCTAAAAGAATGACCTAAATATGTTGGAGGGTCATATCAGAGTTTTATGAATTGTGTCCTGACGTACAGGATGAATTTGATGTAGTGAGTGATTACCGTGTAACCTTAAAAGAGAGCGTATGCCTGTGTAGTCCTGTGAGTGTCAGACAATTGGTCTAGTATGTTGACCTGGCATCATTTATTGTTTATAGTATGTAGGTATATGTCTGCAGGTGGGTATGAGATACGTTTAAGTGTTTGTTAGCTAATTTAAGGTTTAGGTGGCAAAAGAATGTGAATGTCACCATGGTATCAATGGAGTACGGATTGACGATTCGATATTCGGAAGTGAACTTATTAAAATGGCCAGAGTTCTGGTATATAAATGGTTGGTATAAGCAGAGAGAGCCGCATGTGTCAGTAATCTACCATGACCATGAGATGAGCTAATCCGGAATGAGATCCTGGAATGTAGGTGTTTTAGTATGTGGTTAAGCAGCCGTGGAATGTTTGGAGAAATACCTGAAATATGATTGAGATAAGGCTTCCGCTGCTATGTTGTGACAGGCTGGTATGTGTATGCAGACAAGGTAAAATTGCTGTGTTGTTACCAGCCAAGTAATTTTGCATACTGCTGTGTTTGATTAGTAATTAACAGACTTTCTCCCCCATAGAAACCCCCAGGCCTGTGCAGTGGCCGCCATGGAGTATACTACAACAAGAGCTGAAGGTTACTAAATGAGTAGGCTTCATGTCTCTGTGGGTCATGTGTCACAGAACCACTTGTCCTTGATAATGGCTCAAAGCCCAGTCTAAAATAACAGGGGAATTGTTGGTCAGTGGGGGGATGAACTTTTCCCTGATACGCTGGACACTGTACGCAGGGGGCAGGGCTGTATTGACAATTAACGATGTATGCCTAGTAATATTACAGGTATAGGCCTATGGTATATCTTGGGGTAGTGGAAAACCCAGGATGAAATGGGACCATGGGCTTGTATCCACAAGCTCTAGAGTATAGCAATAAGTTCCTCAACAGTTAGAAATGTGTCATGATAATGTATCCTTGTATAGCAGTCACAGACAGTCAATAGCAGCCATGAGAGGGTTACCACAAATACATTGAATAGTTTAAGGCTGCTTTAGATCCCAGACATGAGACGGGTGGCAAATAAAATGCCCCTACCATTTAATACTGTGCAAATGCCACAGAGACATCTACTGTGGCATGTTGCAGGGAACTACTTTGGAATTAATTAGTGAAGTCAGGCAATCTACGAGGAAACCAAATTGATGTCTTTGCCTACCAATATGTACTTCCTAATGACGGAAGAATTAAGTGTGCGGTTGAATTAACATGAGCAGAGGGAATGTGTGCCGGACTGTAACTTGTGATGTTACCCATAGTGGATGAAAGTAAGGGGCACCTAGTGATGTACTCAGTGTGAGGGTTAGGAACTCCTGAGTTAGGAGACTCTTATTCTTCAGACTATCATAGAACATAATTATGATGAAAGGATGGATGTCATCACATGCATCTCTGCCATGTTGTCTGTGATATTTTCATGGGCGCAGATACCCCGGGCTGGGGAGCTCAGAGTTGACAATCATGAGTCTGTACAGCTCGGCTTCAGTACTGTTGGGAACGGTAAGTCTTTATGCATGAGTTCGGCAGCAATAAGGAACTGTGTTAGTGGCATCCTGGTACTTGACCAGAGTACAATGGACTAGGTGGGGTAGAGGGTCTGGTGAGGTACTTAAGAATGAAATAACCTCTTCTAGTTCCGTGGTAAAATACATACTATGAATAAACAATGAGTAAATGTAATGGGCATCTCGATGAGAGTGTAGGCCTGCATCAACTGGCAGCTCGCTAAGTGCCGGATGGTGAAGAAATTATCTTTACAAGAGGAAGGTTAGGCCTTGCTAAATGCCAAGTGGCTCAGAGAGGTTCTAGCTGTGATGTGGGCTGAGGGACTGAGGCCACCAAAAAAAGTGGCGCAAATGTTGGTGACAAGTAAGAGATTCAAATGAGTAGCTGTGACAGGTGAGGCCCTATCTAATAACCTGTAGAGGTTGGAGCAGTCTCTAGCTATGAGTTTGGCCGATGGGTGAATACCTCCGTGTGAGGATGGGTGAGGATGGGTGTTGGCCTCGCAGGACTGAATTATGAACATGCTAGAAAATGGCTCGCACCGAAACCCTTTGAAGCCAGTTGATCTATTCCTAATGAATGTAGGGGAGTAGAAACATAATGGATTGATAGAAAGTATGTTGGAACGTACGTACCTTGCCCAACTAGTGAAGTTGAGCTTGAGAAAGGAATATCATAGAAAGGAATCTAAAGACAAAATAGGAATATGTCCAGGATGATGCAAGTGTAATTGAGATAATGTACCTGTGTTGTGGTTAAGGATTACTATGTCAACAACAGCTTGATAAGTAAGGATTGTGGGAACCTAGAAAAATAAGGGAACTTATGTATAAGTACATACCTAGGCCAAACAAAATGAGTAAGGAAAATAGATACCTGATTGAACTGAATCTAGATATAAGTTCCCACTGTGCGTCCTTCTACTAGAAGGACCTGAAGTATGTGTGAGAAGGAATAGCCTAAGTAATTAGACACCAAAACATCTCAAAGAGGTCTGAATACCTATAGTCGCATAATGAGGGGTTCTTGTGTGGGCCGAGCGAGGCAGTGTGGAATAGTAGAATGTGATATGAAAGGGTTGTAGTTTCCCTCGTAAAAAATGCTGTATGCAAGTGCTCAAATAAGGGGTCGAAATTGGATCGTACTTGTTTGCCCGAAGAAGGCCGTATGTAACCGTATGGAGTGAAGGCCTAGTGAGGACTATGTGTAGAGGTATCATAGCAAAAGGTAGAGAGTGCCCAATGTAAGTCCTGAGATGCAGGATGGAGAAAATAGAGCTGTATGAGGGGTACGGATGTATGGAAGGAACAAATGTGGAATAGACATATCAAGGTTGTAAGAGTTGTACATATGCAATAGTAGGGAAAATTGTCATGAATACCAGGGTGGCAAAGTTGTACGTAATGGAGGGCTGTCTGAGGCTGTGATCAAAGGATAATGGTATAAATAACCAACATGATAGATTGTTAAGTGTCTAGATGTAGGTGTCATATATATAATATTGTC
This sequence comes from Pelobates fuscus, assembly GCF_036172605.1. Taxonomy (NCBI): domain Eukaryota; kingdom Metazoa; phylum Chordata; class Amphibia; order Anura; family Pelobatidae; genus Pelobates; species Pelobates fuscus. Next base: position 233,786,243 of record NC_086321.1, on the reverse strand, counting down.
AATACCATGCTAGACCGAGGTGGCTTAATATGTGGAGTCAGAATAAAACTTATTGGATGAGGAGGGCCATATAGATTGGGTTGGTGTAGGCCTATAATTGAATGAAGCAAGATCAGACATATATAAGCATTGTGAAGCAGGAAGGTATCCTTATTTCAAGTCCAAATGATGGGCCAAAATTGTGTTGTATTGGGTTGCTCATAGAGGGCCTTGTAAATTAAATGTAGTGAAGGTCAAGTAAGGACCGTGTTTAAAGGTATTCTAGGAATCAAGATCTGGATAGTATTGATGACACTGAATCGTTTGCAACATGTAAGTATATTTAGGCTGTGTCCTATGTAGGTGATGATGATCCCGCCTAATAGATACTGCTGAACCATAGTGTTTGACAAGGGGTAGGGACAACGTATGTGATGAAGAATACAGTTTCCCCAGGAGGATGACCTAGTGAAAGGTAAGGTATGATTAGTTTATCAATATTGTCTAGTGTGGTGGTGTAGGGTATTATGCAACCCCAGTGGTTGTTATGCAAATGAAAAGCCCAATGAAGGGCTAAAATAGGAACATAGTATGTTGCCCACTGAGGGTCATGTGAAACAGACATTGCAAAGTCCCATTGAGGGCCTTCTGCAAGGACTATATATATGAGGCCAAAAAAGGGTCCAATGTAGGTCCTAAGGTGCAGGGTGGCTATGTGAGGCTGTGATAAAAGTAATGGAGGGGTGATTGGTAGTTCACATATAGGTTGTAGAGAAAATAGTTATACAATACATACTTTACTTGCTGAGCTAGTTGAACAGAGTGTATAAAACAGAATTTACAACAGGAATGAGGTGTAGACAACTAGAATGCAATAGTTCAGAATTGGTTTGAGGCCATGAGGGCCGTACGCTAAAGGTAGGAGGAGATATCATTTACAAAACATACATTTATAAAACGTCTAGTTTTTTATATATGATACAAATGTTTGTAAGACATACTTGTGGAATGTCTAGGAGGATGCTTAAGACTTATGCATACATAATTGGTATGGAAGAATAGGGTTGAAAGCAACGGCAAAGGCTAGAATAACAGAGTAACATGTATTAATGTGAGGCTAGTGACAGTCGAATCGAATGCCAGTACCATGTGTTAGAGGTTCTGTACGGCTTGTTAAGACACACTTGTAAATATAATCCCAATAAAAAAAAAAAAAAAAATGCATGTTTTAATTTCGGGTGTAGCGGAATGCAATAAGCCTGTCCTGCAAAATGCCTGTGTGACTGTGTTCGTATAATTTTTCCCTATGTTGAAATTGCTGTTCGTCTGTTTATTATGTGAATTGTATGTTATTCGGTAGTTTCCATCCGTACTATCTACTTATGGAAACTACCGAACGGAGGGGCCACCCCGGAGAGAAGTGTGCCAGCAATTAAGGTTCACATTCTTTCCAAACCGCAAGTTAACCGGCTCATTAACATTGTATCTGGGTGGCCGCCATTCGGCATGCGTACACGTGGCGGCGGCCATCTTACGCATGAAAATCCCAGCGGTGTTTGGTCGTCGAGTGCCTGGAACTCAAATCGGACACTCAGACAACCAAACACCGCTGAGACCTCCAGAGCTCCGTAACTGCCGAACGGAGAGACATAACGAATCCCCATTCGGTAGTAATAAAGTACCGAATGAGGGAATCACTATCTAGGTGAATGTAAATGTGGATGGCAATTGTAAATGTCTATTTTAACTGCCGAACGGAGACCGACCGCAGGGCCCATTCTCATGGAACCCTTTTCGGATACCAACTCGTGTGCGGTCGGTCAAACTTCACTTGCCTGTAACTACCGAACCCCTGGTCCGATCTGGGTGAATTTTGGATATTATATTCACCCAGATCAGGGCTACCCAGCGGTACCCTGATATTACAGATATATGATGGTTTAGGGGTACATACAAGTTTGGGGTAAACTACTGTACAACTTAAGGGGATTATGACTCACTCTGAGGGGAGGAGATGTGTGGGAGGTGGCAAGAATGGTATTGGTTACTGTCATAATTGCTGTAGTTCCCTCCCTTGCATGGGAGCAGGCTTTATAAGAAACCTTGGAATAAACGATTGTCAGTTCTACTCCTGAAACTGTGTGTCGTCCAGTTATTGGGAGTACTGTGGGGGATTTCGTTGAACCTTTTTACCTGCTGGAAACTCTGCTGTGGATTTACTAATGACTTGTTCCTGAGCCTCCCTTGGATCTAAAGTGGAGAATAGCTGCGAGAAATCAGCTCTCCGCTACATTGGTTGGCAGCGCTGGGATCCAGACTCACAGAGGAACAAGGATTAATGGAGATTGACCTTTCTACGCTAAAAAGAACCACCTTGAAAGACCTTCTGGAAGCAAAAGGTGTTTCTGCCAGCAGCAAATCCAAAGCAACGCTTATCACCGAAGTAATGGCAGAATACAGAGCAGAGGAGGTCCAGGCCACGGAACAAAGACCTGAAACAGAACAGGAGGAGTTCCAAAGGCAATTACAATACAGACTGGCCTTCTATGGGGAAAACCCACCCACAGAGATCATCTCTAAAACCATGACAGAGGTGCAGGAATTTGTAAAGAGAAACAGGAGACCACAAACACCAGAAAGAGGTACCGCAGGAGCTATAGCACAAGAGGGTAAGCCCAAAATTCCCTACCAAGCTTTTAAAACGTATGTGGAAGCAGAGGAGGATATAGATGCCTTCCTCCAGGACTTTGAGAGACTATGTACACTGCATAACATACCAAGGGAAGAGTGGGTACCCATATTAGCAGGACGGCTGTCAGGAAGGGCAGCGGAAGCCTACCGCACTGTACCAGATGTGGAAATTAGGAACTATAGCCGGGTGAAAGAGATTATCTTGGCCCGGTATGCAATAACACCAGAGGCATACCGGAGACGTTTCAGGGAATTGAAAAAGGTGGACAAAGATTCACATGCGGAGTGGGCTTGCCGACTAGAAAGGGCAGCCCTTGGGTGGATGCAGTCGAGTAAAGCGAGGTCCATGGAGGACTTATTACAAATGCTGCTGTTGGAGCAGTTTTATGAGGGGATATCCTCAGAACTGCAGGAATGGGTGAGGGACCGTAACCCCACCACCCTCACCGAGGCTGCCAAAAAGGCAGATGACTTTATGGATGCTCGCAGACAAACCAAGACAGTGGGTAACAAACCGGCCATGCGGCCACTAGGGGTAAATTCATTTTCTCCTAACCCTCAACCCCCACCAAGATCCCTTCCTCCACCAGCACCAGCAGCAGCGCAGCCGAGATACCGCACACCTGCTTCTGTGCAATGCCACCGATGCCAGAGGTGGGGACATTACCAACGAGATTGTCCGCAGTCCAGGGAACGCAACACCTGGATCCGACCAGGGCCCCCACCACCACCACCGAGAGCAGCAGCACATCATTACCAGGATGAGGTACCACTTCCCTACAGCTCTGCCGTTCCAGTCACGACTGTGGAACAGTGGGAAGTGCTGCATGAGGCCAACCCCTTACAGGCACAGGCGGATAACCGCCAGCACCATAGGCAAACCGTATATCTGGAAGGGAAGCCTATGCAGGGGCTCAGAGACTCAGGAGCCACCATCACCCTGGTGCAAAGCCATTTGGTTCCAGATAAGGCCAAACTGAATAAGACTGTGGCTGTCAGGGTTGCAGGGGGAGCCGTGTATCGGCTAGACACAGCCAGGGTACATTTGCATTGGGGTGCGGGGTACGGGAATGTGGAAGTAGGACTAATGCCGCAATTACCTGCTGAGGTGGTCCTGGGGAATGACCTGGGCAAACTCACCTCCGCATTTGAACCACAACCTACTGAAGAAGCACACCCAGTAGTCACCAGGCAACAGGCCCGCACCCAACAAAACAACGCACTGCCGGAGGTCCAGGTAAGAGATTCCTCCCCTTCCCTAGACTGTATCCCTTGGGCCCCTCCGGACGAGTTTGTAGCCGAGGTAGTCACTGACCCCACCTTACAGGTATACCGAGACAAGGTCACCTCTATCCAACCGGGGGCGGAGGGGGAAAGATTTGTATGGGACCGACAGTTATTATACCGGGAATCGAGTAAACAGATAGAGGGGTCAGACCCCATTACCACAAGACAGCTGGTGGTACCTCAGAGGTACCGAACCGAATTACTCCGGATAGCGCACGATATTCCGCTATCCGGACATTTGGGGGTCAGCCGTACCAGATATCGATTGACCCAGAGTTTCTTCTGGCCAGGGATTAGCCAGGAGGTACGCAGGTACTGTAATACCTGCGACACGTGCCAGAGGGTGGGAAAGAGGGGGGATAAGCATAAGGCGAAGCTGCACCCCCTACCCATAATTGAGGAACCCTTTCATAGGGTTGCCGTAGATATTGTAGGTCCCTTCCGGAAACCCAGCCCCTCGGGCAAACGATACATCCTGACTGTAGTGGACTATGCCACGCGCTACCCCGAGGCGGTAGCTTTAACTAATATACATGCAGAGACGGTGGCTGAGGCGCTGATGCAGGTTTTCTCCCGGATGGGGCTACCCAGGGAGATCATCTCGGATCAGGGCACTCAGTTCACGGCAGAGGTTACCCAACAACTCTGGAAGTTCTGTAAAATTAAGCCTATAATTAGTGCTCCGTACCACCCCCAGACTAATGGGCTCTGCGAACGGTTCAATGGCACCTTAAAGCAGATGCTCCGAACCTTCGCAGAGACTCACCGAGACTGGGAAAAATTCCTGCCGCACTTACTGTTTGCTTACAGGGAAGTGCCGCAGGAATCTACAGGATTTTCCCCTTTTGAGCTGCTATTCGGGAGGAGAGTAAGGGGACCCCTAGACTTGATTAGAGAGCACTGGGAGGGAGACCGTAGCGTGGACGGTACCCCTATTGTACCATATGTGTTGGCCCTCCGAGATCGCCTGGAAGCACTCACCAAGACGGTAAAGGAAAACCTACAGGCAGCTCAGACGCGGCAGCGCACCTGGTACGATAGAGGCGCCAGGGACCGCAGCTTTCAGGTCGGACAGAAAGTTTTAATTTTAAAACCTGTTCGACACGATAAGCTACAGGCCGCCTGGCAAGGCCCTTATAGAGTGGTAGAACAACGATGTGACACCACGTATATAATTGGCCACTGCGCAGGGAATGGGGGGCGACGCATGATCCATGTGAACATGCTGAAACCTTACCAGGAACGTTCAGAGGAGGTGACAGCGATCTGCGCCCCCACCTCTGAAGAGAGCGACAGTCTACCCCTCCCCGATCTGTTAGAAGACGGACAGCTGGCTGGGGATTTAGGAGCAGTTGTATTGGGGGATCGGTTGAGCCCACAGGAGCGTATCGAGGTACAACAGCTACTGCAGGAAAAGCAGGAAACCTTTTCTAATGTACCTGGATACACCCCTCTGGCTACCCACCGAGTAGACACCCCAGGTCAACTCCCCATGCGCCAGACCCCGTACCGCATCCCTGAAGCGGTCCGGGAGAATATGCGCAAAGAAATTGAGGAGATGATACAGTTAGGAGTGATTGAGCCCTCAGATAGTCCCTGGGCATCTCCAGTGGTCCTCGTACCAAAGCGGGACGGCACGACCCGCTTTTGCGTGGACTACAGGAGACTGAATGAGAAGACCGTATCCGACGCATACCCGATGCCTAGGATCGATGAGTTACTAGACCGGATGGCCAGGGGGCAATACCTTACCACGATTGATCTGTGCAAAGGGTATTGGCAGATTCCCCTGGCCCCGGACGCCATCCCCAAGTCCGCCTTTGTCACCCCATTCGGCCTGTACCAATTTAAGGTCATGCCGTTTGGGATGAAAAACGCGCCGGCTACCTTCCAGCGGATGGTGGACCGCCTCCTAGATGGGTTCCAAGACTATACCTGCGCATATCTCGATGATATTGCCATATTTAGCGATACCTGGCAGGAACACTTGGCCCATATAGGAGCGGTCCTAGACAGGATCAGGGAGGCTGGTTTGACCCTAAAACCAGCTAAATGTAGTATCGGGATGGCCGAGGTACAGTACCTGGGCCACCGAGTGGGCTGCGGTAAGCAGAAGCCGGAACCCGCCAAAGTAGAGGCGGTATCCCAGTGGCCTACCCCGACAACCAAAACCCAGGTGTTAGCCTTCTTAGGGACAGCAGGGTATTACCGGAAGTTTGTCCCCAATTATAGTGCCCTGGCCAAACCCCTCACTGACCTGACCCGTAAAAACCTTCCCCGCCAAGTAACCTGGACCCCGGAGTGTGAGCAGGCATTCCAAAACTTGAAAGATGCACTTGTTAATGCCCCTGTCTTGGCAGCTCCCAATCCAACTAAACGTTTTCTTGTCCACACAGACGCTTCTATGTTTGGATTGGGGGCAGTATTAAGCCAAGTCGGGGCCGATGGCGGAGAACATCCAGTGGCTTACATCAGTCGCAAACTTTTACCCCGGGAAGTAAGCTACGCCGCCATCGAGAAGGAATGCCTGGCTGTGGTGTGGGCCTTGAAGAAATTGCAACCCTATTTGTATGGACAGGCTTTTTCGCTGCTCACGGATCACAACCCGTTAGTCTGGCTGAACCGGGTGGCTGGGGACAATGCCAGGCTGCTGCGCTGGAGTTTGGCGCTACAGCCTTTTGACTTTAACATTCAATACCGCCCGGGTAAGCAAAACGGAAACGCCGACGGGTTGTCGCGACAAACTGATCTGGAGAAATGATCCGTGAGCACCCCGGTCATCCCCAAGCCGATCCGTGTGGGATCAGACTGTGTATGCCGGCTTGTGGGCAAGGGGGAGCAGTGTAGCGGAATGCAATAAGCCTGTCCTGCAAAATGCCTGTGTGACTGTGTTCGTATAATTTTTCCCTATGTTGAAATTGCTGTTCGTCTGTTTATTATGTGAATTGTATGTTATTCGGTAGTTTCCATCCGTACTATCTACTTATGGAAACTACCGAACGGAGGGGCCACCCCGGAGAGAAGTGTGCCAGCAATTAAGGTTCACATTCTTTCCAAACCGCAAGTTAACCGGCTCATTAACATTGTATCTGGGTGGCCGCCATTCGGCATGCGTACACGTGGCGGCGGCCATCTTACGCATGAAAATCCCAGCGGTGTTTGGTCGTCGAGTGCCTGGAACTCAAATCGGACACTCAGACAACCAAACACCGCTGAGACCTCCAGAGCTCCGTAACTGCCGAACGGAGAGACATAACGAATCCCCATTCGGTAGTAATAAAGTACCGAATGAGGGAATCACTATCTAGGTGAATGTAAATGTGGATGGCAATTGTAAATGTCTATTTTAACTGCCGAACGGAGACCGACCGCAGGGCCCATTCTCATGGAACCCTTTTCGGATACCAACTCGTGTGCGGTCGGTCAAACTTCACTTGCCTGTAACTACCGAACCCCTGGTCCGATCTGGGTGAATTTTGGATATTATATTCACCCAGATCAGGGCTACCCAGCGGTACCCTGATATTACAGATATATGATGGTTTAGGGGTACATACAAGTTTGGGGTAAACTACTGTACAACTTAAGGGGATTATGACTCACTCTGAGGGGAGGAGATGTGTGGGAGGTGGCAAGAATGGTATTGGTTACTGTCATAATTGCTGTAGTTCCCTCCCTTGCATGGGAGCAGGCTTTATAAGAAACCTTGGAATAAACGATTGTCAGTTCTACTCCTGAAACTGTGTGTCGTCCAGTTATTGGGAGTACTGTGGGGGATTTCGTTGAACCTTTTTACCTGCTGGAAACTCTGCTGTGGATTTACTAATGACTTGTTCCTGAGCCTCCCTTGGATCTAAAGTGGAGAATAGCTGCGAGAAATCAGCTCTCCGCTACATCGGGTATATCTACGAAGCAGTTTTTTTTAAAAGAAAAAAATACTTTAAAAAAATATATATATTTCAGGGCAGTGGAGTGTCCCTTTAAGTATGTTTACTGATGACACCCAAGTGGCAGACCTGGTTCATGGCATGTCTTGATTGAAGTGCGATTATAACATTTAGATGAGGGCCGACACACAGGGAAAGGTGAGAAGGTGAGAAGCGAGGCTGATACAGGCGGCAACTCACCCATCATGGCGGACAAAGCGTGTCCCCTCGACTCCAGCACTGACCAGCCTGACGTGCACACCAGACTGCAACACATCTTTGATGAATTTTGGCACAAATTGGAGCAGAGGAGGCTGCACAGTGGCCCACTACAAGCCAGCATAACATCACCACGGACCCAGCAGGTGCCCTCAGTCCACACGACGGAGGAGGCCCCAAAATGGCGGAGGAGGAAGCGCTGCCCCCGGCTTAGACGCACAGCGAAACAGAAACACCAAAATCCAGCAGCACCCAGGCTGAAGTGTGGGACCATCGAGCCGAGATGGGGATCACCCAGATGGGCTGAGGCACCGAACGGAGAGCAGCACAATGCACACCGAATAACCCTCCAGCCGAGAACACCAGCTTTTCTACAGTGCGACCCTGTGAGAGGCGCCATAGGGTGGGACTGCAACCTGCCATCAATGGGCATAGGTTGAGACAAGCCCTGATCTAATCTCATACAAGTTGTGGACTCCCACTCTAGCAGTACATTAATAAGTACTTTTCTTCCACCATACACTCCAACTCACACAGAGCTATACTTTTGTTTGCATACTTTATTCCACACAACATATTACACAGCAAATGTTAGATGCTAGGTATCTCTGACACAAATAGTTGCCTATTACCAACTCCACCTAAAATTTACCGCTGGAAAGATACGCAACGAGTGATATGTGCAACACGCATACAATAATGGCCCATTCATATGAGCCTCCATAATCACCACAATGCGCCCTTATGCCCCCAAACCCCCACGCTGTTTTTGCCACCAGTTGTGCACTCCTAAGGCTTGAACCACTACACGCCCCTTCAGTGATACCAGCCTGGTCGATCCCACGCAACTCAGGGGTTAATACCGCATGTATATGGTATCATCTTTCAGTTGAACTATCTATTGCTAAAGCCTGTTAATATAAGTCATGTTTCTAACACAGAAGCGCATGCATAAACTTGTTTAAATACTTAAAAAATGTGCAGTTATTTCTATGTCATAAATGTACAACTATTGTGTTTATTTTCTCGCTTGAAGACGCTATTGTGGCACTATCAAACGATTGTTAACCCCTGCATAATGAAAAATAAAGAATTAAAAAAAAAAAGACAGATTATTAACAGGCTGTACCATAAATACCGAACAAATGTATAGGTCCAAGTTTGGGCCTGACATAAATTTAGGCAGAAGCAACACTTTGCCACATAATACAGTGTAGACCCCATGAGTGCCTGAATATTAAGAGGGCAACCATGAAAAATACATATAGGTACTGAGGCCTGATGAACATAAGTAACAAATGCTGAGTGTAACCGTGGCCATGTGGGCTGACAATAATAAGCTACAAATATCAAAACGGAATATGGCATAACATTTATTATACAAAAGAATACGGGTGACTAACTAAATAGCATATTATAAAATACGATATGTTCAAATACAGTAAGCATAATGCATGAACTGAATTGAAGTATCACTGTGATGTTGTGATTGAAATAAGCCGTATTTGCATTAGTAGTGAAATTCCCCATATCCGAGTGAGGAATTAACACGGACTGAAAAAATAATGCCACCCTAGTTAGTGAAAGGTCACATGTGGGCTGAATACGTGTGGAATGTCAGTAAGAGCATGGCCCAACACGGAACAAAGCAAACAAACATACAGTTTGGTTGGAAAAAACGCAACCACAAAAACACGCAAACAGCAACAGGAAAAGCCACAGCTGGGCCGGATGTGGCAGTGCCCCATGAGCTTCGAGGGAGGGCTGTTTTTTTGTTTGTTTGTTTTTTTACTCAAATTAGGTAAAATGAATACTTGCATAGGCCTCACTAGGCTAAGATCAGCTTGCTTGTTTGGAGTTCAGTTAGTTTGTGTTGATGACCTTTGAACCAGAAGAAGATGGTTCTGTACTGAACCAGGAAGTATCAGCCCTGAACAAGTAAGTTTCAGCCCAGAGGAAGTGGAGGCCTGTGAATTTATTTTGGATATATTGGATAAACCCCTCCCACAACTACAGGCTCAGCATTTCCATATATATTGCATAGTAACACTCATAATATTTAGAAAGGGGCCTTTCAGCATTTTCAGGGAGACATTATTCAAATAACCTATTAAAGGTACAAGTCTTGAAAGATGTCTGTATTTCCCTTAATGCTATTCTTAAATTTAGAATCTTTCTACATCTGCTAATTTTTATATGAACCTCTATCCCAAAGGTAAATTCATTGGTTATTTGGAAATCTATAAAATAATTTTAAAAATGGCCCAACATTAGTAGTTTCATTTAGTTTAGATTGCACTAAGATGGACAGACAAGTTACTATGATATATTGTTATACTTAATTATTATTCATTGGTTAATACATTTCTTGGATGGAATAATAAATAAATTATGTATCTGCCACACAGATTCAAATACATTAATTTGGTGTACAGAAACTCATCAGATTTAACTCATTATTGTGGTTTCTATTAAATATATCAGTAATAGATAAGGCTGATGTATTTCCCTGGCAGTTTGCCATATGACTACTATTCTTCACAAACAGAAAAAAAACCTATTAATTAATCAATACTGTAATTTGGAATTGGCTCGGGCACAAACCATCACTGCTATTAGACTCAGTGCTTGGCATCATTGAGGAGTAATGACATGGAAAAATAAAGATTTATTTTACGTACTTTCATCATGAATCTGAATTGGTCCCCTCCCCCCACCTCCTCTTTGTTTTCATGCTTGGAATATGCATACCATATGTCAGAATAAATTCAATGGGTCGTAAAGGCTTTACTAAAATAAAAAAGCACCATAACCACTCAGAAGATGCAGTTCATTATTTAATACTGCAAGCAGAGTTTATTTATTTATTTTTAATTAAATGTTCAGATTGTGTATGCCTGTTGGATTCATATTGATATCAAGTATCCATATATTGAACCACAGATGGGGTCACAGGCCACACGCTACCACTTAAAATTGAATGCATAATAAATTTAATTGGATTCCATAGCTGAAAAAAAGGGAACGCATGCAGTTTCAGAATGAATGTGTACATGAGAATGATATTTGCTGCAGAATACTCATCACATATTATCATATTAAATTTGTACGCTAAACAATGGACTTGTTACTTATAGTTTTTGACAAGGAATGTATGTTCACTATTTCTCTTTTTCATGTTCCCATTGTATCCACACTTAAAAAGACACAATGGCTTTTTCAAACAGAAATGCGGTGGCCATTTTAGTCCTTGCATTACTCCCATGAGGCTAAACTATACAAAATGGCCATTCAAGCTGAGCGCTCTCTCTTTTCATAGTTCAGGAAGACCCCCTCTGCCTGATCCGGCCCCCCTAGTCATGTGAAATCGGGGTCTTTGCGATCACATGGCCGGAATAGCTGGCTTATGCAGTGCATGCAGAGGGCCTGCCTGAACTATCAGGCAGTCACCCTCATGCCTGTAAAAAAAAGTTTTAAAATGTGAGTAAAAGTTATTAAACAGTTTTTAAATTAAATAAAAAGTACTTAGATCACACATATACATATATATATATATATATATATATATATATATATTTCAATATATATGATCTAAAACCTTTTATATACACATGCAGATACATACATTATTAATAAAAGTGTATTTTAATATTAATATATATATATATATGTATAATTATATATATATATATATTAATATTAAAATACACTGAGGATGATGTTAATTATTTATATATTAATATTAAAATACACTTAGGATGACGTTAATTATATATATATATATATATATATTTATATATATATATATATATATATATTTCCTGGCTAATCATGGCAGCATATACACATGGGTTAGCTCCTCCCCTACAGCAGATAGGACAGGAAAACCACCAAGGTTTTAAAAGGAGGCTCCATCCCTAAGGTCCTCAGTCTTTTTCCTGTCCTACAGCCCTTAGGATGTGAGCAATTTGCTCCCTTTACTTACGGACATGTATGTTTTTTATCTTCATTACTTCATTTGATAACTCCTAAAGTTTGCCTGCCTGATGAATATCAAGAAAATCAGTTTCACACCAGCTCAGTGGTTGACATTCCCGAGTGGAAAATTCTATGCTCTGCTTTTCCCTATCTCGGGAACAGTTCCGCAGATTGTAAAGGTTTTCTCTCCCAGTTGCTTCATTTCTGCTTGGTAACAGCAAGAAAATAGATGCAACTACTAGGAATCCTGGCTTCCACCAGCAGATTTGTCAGATGGGGCCAATGGAATCTCTAGATTCCTTACAGATCCTTCCTATCTTGGTTTAACAAGAGAGAGATTATTGGAGCCAGCCACTTACTATGTCCCGATCAGTGGAGTTACACCTTACCCTGGTAGCTGAAAAGAGGGATTAGTTTTCTGAATTTCCAGTGAACAGAACCTCATTGGTCAATTATTAGCTCGAATTCCAGTTTTTATAAGATTGGTTGCACAGTGTTTGCACATGTTGCACAATATTTCCATATATTTGTATGGAATTAAGAGTCATTTTCAAGGCTCTTCTTCACTTCAGAGGCTTGCTGAAGAACGAGTGGGTCCAAATTTGCTCAAATATCAATGCAACTATATCCTAGATCTATCAAGATGGGTCTCACAGATACGTATTGATGGAATTCCAGCCCATAATGATCAGGGCACAGAAGAACAACCAGGGGCTCAGAATACAATGGCTGTTTGTTGGAGCCGAATAACTGTGGACAAGGTGGATTGGCAACCATGTCCTGACGTATCCTCAGGGTTGACGCAGATTGTCTGATACCCTACATAGATCTGATGGCCATTTCTTGGAACTACCAGGTCCAGAAGTATTTTTTACATGCTAAGACCAGAATGCTCAGGTTCAGGATACACTGACTCAAATTTAGAATTTTAGTCTGATGTACATATTTTCCAGTTTTCGACTTTCCTAAAAAGGCAATTATATAAGGTGACAGTGGAATACCGTGTCGACGATTAATTCCTATGATGAATAAGATGATTCTGGAACCTCCAAGGGAAATTCCAGTACGACCTATTACAAGGCCCCTTGACACACCAGGATCCTCAAGTTCTGGTGTTGATGCGGGAGTCCATATTAGTATAGGCATCCCTGAGATGGTCATTGAGATCCTCTTACAATCCTATACAGGCTTTACTAAGCTTAACATGCTTTTGTCTGCTGGAATTACTCCTCATTCAGGCCTTGAAAGGTTCTGTGTTATAACACTCTAGAGGAGCACTTAGCTGTACTTTGCTTCATATAGGCATTGATTGAAATCATGCCTCCACTGAGTGTGGTGATGCCAATATGTGACGTACCACTGGTCTCACGGGCCCTGACTGAACTATTATTCAAACCTCTAGAAGGAGCTTTCATGGTGGTAGCACAGGAAGTGCTGGTGTCTGGTACCCCAGCAAGGAAAATGGGTTAACTCCAGGCTTGATCCTGTGAACCCCCTTTCACTACTTTTCAACAGATATGGTTGTCTTGCATTTGGTACCTGAAGATCCTGCCTATGGTGAATGCTTATCTATGTCATTCTCTACCTGTACTGAAGGGTACCGATTGAGCGTTGATGCCCTTGGTGCTTTGCTTCATGTAAGCAAAAATTGAACTCAAGTCCCCGCTGAGGGTGTTGAAACCAATATGTGATGTACCACTCTTCTCATGGACTCTGACTGAACCTCTAGCAGGAGCTTCCATGATGTTAGCACAGACGTTGCAGTTGCTGGTGACTGGTACCACAGCAAGGTGAATGTGTGAAGTCCAGGCTTGATCCTGTGTACCCCCATTCACTCAATTTCAACAGGATATGGTTGTCTTGCATGTTGCACTAGAGATCCTGCCTAAAGTGAGAGCCTTTCAATACCATTCTCTACCTGTACCAAAGGATTTGGGGCATTATCCACTAGTGCTGTTACAGCGTCTCATGGGCTTCCATGGCAATGATCTCTGCTGAAACTTTGTAAAGTTGGCATTTGGACCTCTTTGAACTAGTTTGTCCTGCATTACATATTGGACATTGAAGCAATTAATGAGGCACAATTTGGTACTCAAGTACTTAACTCAGTTCATTCTTCTATCTATGCTGAATTATTCTGATTATTTGATTGGCTATTCTGTCCCTCCCTTTGTAAGCTTGGGTATTCCCCATGTGTATATGCTGCCATGATTAGCCAGGAAAGTGGAAAATGTATTCATACTTACCGTAATTTTCTTTTCCTGTCTCTTATTCATGGCAGCATATACTTCCCACCCATTAATGTCTATATGTACTGTAGAGCTTGTAAACTGACTGAGGACCTTAGGGATGGAGCCTCCTTTTAAAACCTTGGTGGTTATCCTGTCCTATCGGCTGTAAGGGAGGAGCTAACCTATCTGTATATGCTGCCATGAATAATAGCCAGGAAAAGAAAATTACGGTAAGTATGAATACATTTTCCACTATATATATGTATCAATATATATGATATAAGTACTATATATATACATATATATATAGTAATCAATAATTAAATTGAAAAAATGAAAAAAATAAAATTAAAAATAATAAAAATAAATGTAAAAAAATGATATACCAGTTTTAATTTGTTCTAACTGTATTTTGATGTTAATATACATATGTATTAAATTCAAAGTAAATTTAGAATGATGTTATAAATAAATATATCTATGTATACATATCTATCTATCTATATATATAGCTATATGTATAAATAAATATATAAATACAAGCTATACAGAAATAAAAAAACATTAAAAAAACATTACTTCTACATACTACGTTTTTATCAACAAAGATATGCAGAAATAAGAAACGATTTGCTCTCTCTTTTTATAAAAAGAATGCATGTTTATACTATCCTTTTAACACTTGATTATATAGCACATATAAGTATTCCCTTGTCCCTAGATACTATTCTTCTATCTATAGATATATGGTAATAAGGAAATAATTGAATCACTTTATACAAAACGATTATATATAGTTATGATTAAGGGACAGTACGGTCTTCTCTTTTATGGTTTACTCATACATTATGTTTTACCGGAAATACGATCCCAATGAACCGCAAATTTGGAACGCATGACGTATCGGTATACCCCCACGTGACCGGAAGTGATGGCGGAACCACGAGAAAGAACTGAAAGTGAGGCTTGAAACGCAGGGCGTCACCGTTTCCATGGAGATAGCCCGCGAATTTACAAGCCGGACTGAGAATACGGATTTATGAAGTTGTATAAAAGCAGGAACAGGTCCAAGGAGGAAAATGAAGACTTTTCCATTTTTGAATATCCAGCTGAGGAAGCTGCTACAGCGAAACGTGTCCTGGGAAGTTGGAGATTACTTGTCTTCATGGAAATTGGACTTTTTTATTGCCTAGTAAAGTGTTTTTATATGTTATATAGTTTTATGTAATAAAGTATTTATATATATTTTTTAAACACTACTGGCATTGTTCCTGCTACTTTTATTTGCACAAAGAAGGTTTGTGGTCCTCAACCACATATGCTCCTGATCAGAGCCGATTTGGAAGGCTCTGGGTTTGTAAGTACCCATTTTATTTTATCCTTTTGGAAAGTTTATATCTAAGGTACTGCACCATATACCTCTGCTGATTCTAGAGACCAAGGAAGAGGAAGAATTCCCACCAAAAGAAGGGATTAGGATCGCCTTTACGGATCCTACAGGCAATTTTATTGAGCTATATCTATTAGCTCTCGAAAGTGTGAGTGGGAAATCTATTTCATTTTATATACCTTTTTTTATATCACAGGATACACTATTTTGTTTTATTTGTGTTTTATTTTAAGGTACTATATGGCACTTATGGACCTGTATGTATGAATTTAAGGTATTATCCTTGTATTTTTATACCTCACATTGTTTAAAATATCAGCGCTTCACTTCACGTCTCACTTTTCCATTAAAAAAACATTATATATACATATACACATGTATATTTAAATTCTACAAACATATTTCTATAATATTTTTTACATAATTAAGTAAAATCTGAGGGACCTGCCCGACAACCCGGGCAGAAAGTCCAGATAATTTGTCTCTCAAGTCCTAAATTTAACCCTGTAACTTTACAGGACACCATAAAACCTGTACATGGGGGGTACTGTTGTTGCTGAATACAAATGTGTGCTTTATTGCAGTAACAGCTAACAGTAATGTGACATTAACAGTTAAAATGCCATGCAGAACTAAAAAATACCAACATTTCTTAATGTGTTCAATTGTTTTTATATTTTTTCATATTCAATTATATTTAATATACAAATATTTGATGTGACATGAAAGCCCTGTTTCTCCTAAATAAAATGATATGATATGATAAGTGTGGGTGCACATAATATGAAAGATGTGAATTACGCCTGAACAGACATATAGAGCAAATTCAAGGTTTTGTTTACATTTTGTTTTGATCACAACTTGTACAACTGCCTCAGTCCTTAATGGGTTAATATACAGTATGGATATGTTTGATGAGGTGGTGGGTGAAGTCTCTTCGAATGGTAGTAAAGAACTGTCTATTGACCTATGATGTGTATTAAATGTCACAAGTTATCCAAAACTACTACTGGGTGGGCACTATGTATTATTTGTTGTGTAGTCATTGATTTTCACACCTTTACCTGGCTGCTGAGTTTTGATATGTTTCAAGGTCAGCGTAAATGGTTTTAATTTTATGTAACAGACAGCCCTTGCTTAGGATAGTAGAACTAGTTTTGTGAATTTCCCTGGCCAGATAAACTCATAGAACCCATAGTTTGTAGCTCAGGACTTGTTTACTAACAACAAGATAAAATAGCAAGGAAGGGAAATTTATATGTTTAGGCCGGCTGACTCCAACAAATCCAGGGTAACATGTCAGCCTTTCTACTTAACTATTTATTAGAGACTTCAGTTCTAGGTGCAAAAAAGCACACAAACTGGCATCATCTAATCTATTCAGATGACTAATCTGGGTTTATGTTTGATGGCTGCGATTTGATTGATAGATGTCCAAATTCTTAAGAGGCTTGGGACTTTTCACATTTCACACCTAAAACTAATGGAATTATTTACTTTATGATCATTACATTTGCGACTCACCCATTTTTGAATTCCTCTACTTTCTATATTGTAATCAATAATTATTTTTAGACAATGTTATGTGAAAAAAAATTGGCTTCCTTCAGTATCTATGTGCCCGAGGCTGAGAGGAAATTAGGTGAATTGAAAATTATGGAACACACAGAACTAATTTAAAATCTTTAGAAGTGTCTGCATTTTAATTACAGAATTTTACAGTGATTGATTTGTTATTATGAAATGCACTGTGACTCCTTATTTTAACTTATTGTTTCTGGTTAGAAGATAATACAAATTTTGAAATATATTTCAAATGAGTGTCACACATGTAGTTCACAGTCAAGTAGCTATTACCCCTGAAAATGACAATATTGTCTTAAGGTTAGATGCTATGGTCAACAATAAGTGCATTAAAGGGGTAGCATATTTATAAACATGGTAAACGTGCTTTTTAATTTTCAGAGTTAAACTCGTCTCTAGTCAAAGAATGTAGCTATATGTAAGATGTATTGAAAATATAAATCTGGAGCAGCATTTTAAGAATAGTGCAGTAACCACAGAAAATAATGGTTTATGCTGAATGCTCCACTTTTACAATGTTTTCTCTGATTTGATCTTCAGACTACTTACTATTAATGGACATTCCAGGAACACTCCATGCATCAACACAGCTTGAATAAACACTCTGGGCATCATAACCACTTCATCTCAATGAAGAAGTTGAGGTGCCTAGGTTTTCCTGGTGCTATCTTGCATTCTAGAGTTAGACTGTTTTTGAATAGACCAGGTGCAAGTCTGCTGTCTTTCCTGTTGAGCTCAGGCTAAGATGGAAGCTTTTACATAGTAAGAATCTAGCAATTTTTTTTTTATGACCCAATAATCAAATAATCATTGTTAAGGCACTGACCTGAATTCTTCAAATCAGAGCAGTTCATCCTACCTTACCCTGCCATATGACAGAGACCTCTCTTACCTTAGTTTCTATGTTCCTTCCGTAAGTTGTCAATTTACTTTGTTCTAACATTGCACTTAAGAGTTTTACCAACAGAAACATTTTATTACAAACAGCTCACCCATTTCTTCACGCAGAATGAAAAGATATGACTTAACCAAGCATCCCAAGGTACCAGACAAACAAAACGTATAGCGGCCGAAATGGGACTGAATTAACTGCATCTGCTGATCAATAGTTCAACAAGTGCATTATCTGATCATTTTGCTGTGAAAATAAAAAGATAACAGCATCTTTGAAATAAACAAAATTACATATTGATTACAGGAGTACACATATTACACCTCTCTCCCCCAATTACTGATTAACAGCTTGTAGTTTGCAGCACAGAATGGCATTTTTAACAAGCTTCTATTTGTATTTTTAGTTATGCCTTATACACTTCTGTTGTAGTTTTGAATGAAGACACAGTGGCTTGTAATGTGATGTATTATTAACAATAGTGGCAGTTAGCAGCAGTCTATCATTACTGATGTCAAGAGTTATTGTGAGTGATTGCTACCATTGTCAGAGATAGATTCGCACACACTGATTGTTTCAGTGTAATTATGAGTGGTTATTTTCATTCTTTAATGTCTAGTCACTATCCACAGCCCTTTTGTTACAAGCTTTGTGAAATCTTAATGTGTCTAAAGTGCCTTACTTAATGGGGGTGTGAGTTTTAAAACATCTAGATATAATTATCAGTTACATTTTGAAATTCACATTTCAAAGTTAATTGCAAACCCTTTGTAGAGCCTGCGTTTACCCACGATGCAAAAGTTTTTCATCATAGAATCTTCATTCTTCATTAAAGGAAACCTAATTACAGTAGATAAGCTGAATGGCCAACTGTCAACAAAATGCATGTTCTATTTTATTAGTGTAGACCCCTATCAACCTTTAGCATATGTCCTATCTAAATCATATGGCTACAGCACTATAACACCAGCTAGGGTTTCCTGTTGAAAATGATAGATCTGACCTTTAGCAGGGGACAATATTCATTAAAAGTATTGGGCACAGTGGGTCTTCTCTCTCATATGTGTGCATGCTTGTGTCATGCACTGGTTCATTGGGAGACTATTTTACGTTCAGCAATGAAAGGTTCATGGTGATGAACACATTTACATAGTGTTTCAAACATAGAATTTGAAGCACAGGCTAAATTGTCCATTTGTGATCAAATGATGTGCTTAAAACAGTGTGTACACATCTAAATGGTCCATCAACCATCTCAAGACAAAGTAAATGTACTATTTTCTTAGGAATTGTGCAACAAAATCGAATTCTACATTACTGAATGTGTAGGTAGTTATACTTTTTTTCTTTGAATCTATTGCAGTGTCTAGCAGATTGTATGAGAAAATAAAAAATATTTTAAACATTGCAGTTAGTAGTTCTACATCAGTATTGCCAGAGTTATACCTTCTAAATGAGATAGAGTTAGTCAGAGCCTATAATCTTTCAGTGAATGAATATAACATAACCAAGTTGTTCAATTGTGCTTGCACATTTTTATTACACCACAACTCCCATAATCCTCCTGTATTAGCCATCTGTGACTTGTTCAGGAATAGCTGGGGATGTACACATGGTTGAGCCAAGGGTTATTTTCACCTCAGTGCATGACATTTCCCTATGGATGTATTTAAATAGTTCTCTTCTCCTTATACATCGGCAACTTTTATAGGCCCCCAATCTTTGTACAATAAAGGGTGTCACAGGAAACAAAAGGGGCAAACAGGTGCTATTTTCAGTGCAATGTGTTAAATGTTGAGACACATTATATTGGTTTCCATAGTCATCACTCCTCATTTTACACTTTAACCAAGAATAGCACCTGGTTTTACCTAAATACCCGCCCCCATAGTTCGCATCATTCTGGGGAAATGCGGTCTCTAGAAATTATTTTTACCATAACAAACTGTTGATGTTTGTGGAACATATTTTCCCATTCTCAGCATCCTAAATTAGCCTAAAAGTGAAGATTTCTTAACATTTTGGGTGTGATTGTATATGTAATTTGTGTATGTGTATAGTGTGTATACAAGAACCTGTGTATAATGTTTGTATATATGTTTATACATAATGTATGTTAGAAATGGTTGGTTGGTTGGTTGCTGAATTTGCCTTTGTCTGTGCATAAATATATATTTTGAAGTCCAGGCAACTATGTGATGGGTGTAATGGTAGGTGTAGATGACTAGGTGGGTACGTTTGAGGTGGATAATAGAAATTATGTAATAGGGTGAATGAGTGTGGCTATGGATGGACATTTAACCAGGTGAGTGAATATGCACTACAACCCATGTACCCCAGTACATCCCTGGAGGCACAGATAAAAAAATCTTTTCTCCATTGCCTTTCAACCAAACATAAATATAATAACTGCTTTTTATTAAGGATTTCCATACTGAAATCTGAGAAAATGCATCATTTTGTGCCTGTCATTGATGTGCAGCTGGCAACCTCTAAAAAGCATTCATCTAAAAACACCTAAGCTATAAATCCAGTATGTGAAAATACCATGGCTTACAAACTTAGATCATCCTCATAGTCACCTGATTATCATTGGGTCTGATACAACTGTTATGGTTCACAGATAAGAAATTAGATTTGTGGGCACTCAACCTGAGAAAGAACAATTTTATGAATAATTTTCAAAAAGTTCAAAAAGGTAAGTTACGCTACTGTCTGAAGGCAGTGAGGGGTGCAGTCTTTTCAATAAGTCATGTGATCTCCCAATGACCCACTCCTGTAAGGCAGAAAGCCTCGCTGCTTTGCCACAATGCATCTATTGAAGCTCAGCTAAATAAAGCAAGTAACTAGTTCATGGTCTGTGCTCATCTGCTTTTACAGAACTCTACATAGAATTATATTCAACTTTTTATGTATAATGCTTAACTAAGGTTATAATTTTAAAATATAAGCTACTAAACTGGGCAGCTAGGCAACACATTTTTATAATGTGTAACTTTTACAGGTGTGTTCATTGTTCTATTGCAGTGAGGTGAATACAACTATTAAAGCGAGTTTACTGTATAAAACAAAATGCAAGTTACTAGTGTAATAGAAAGGTTGTTATTGCAACTTACAGATACGTAGAGGATAGTGCATGCTTTATGTATATCTTACAATATACCATATGTACTCGAGTATAAGTCGAGTTTTTCAGCAAATTTTTTGTGCTGAAAAACCCCAATTCGACTTATACTCGAGTCAATGTCTGTATTATGGCAATTTACATTACCATAATACAGACAGGGGGCTGTAGGGGCTGCAGAGAGCTGTAACTTACCTCTCCTGCAGCTCCTGTCAGCTCCCTCCTCCTCCGCTCCGGTCAGCTCCCACTGTAAGTCTTGCGAGAGCCGCAGGGTCATAGCGCGGTCGTGAGACTTACACTGTGAGCTGGCAGAGGGAGCTGACCGGACCGGCGTGGAGGAGAAGGGAGCTGACAGGAGCTGCAGGAGAGGTAAGCGCTCTCTGCCAGCCCCCCCTCCACTGAACTGCCAATGCCACTGGACCATCAGGGAGTGAGAGCCCCCCTCCCTGCTATGTATCAAGCAGGGAGGGGGGACGAAAATAATAATAATAATAATAATAATAATATTAAAAATAATAATAAAATTTAAAAAAAATAACAAAATTTTTTAAATAATAATTTAAAAAAATAATAATAAAACTGCCCACCCCCCACCAAGGCTCTGCAACACATACACAAACACACACTGCATCACACACACTCACACTGCACTCATACACACACACTGCATTCATACACACACACTGCACTCATATACACACACACTGCACTCATACACACACACTGCACTCATACACACACACACTGCATTCATACACTACACTCATATACACACTGCACTCATATACACACACTGCACTCATACACACACACTGCACTCATACACACACACTGCATTCATACACACACTGGACTCATATACACACACACTGCATTCATTATATACACACACTGCATATAAATATTAAATTAATATAATTTTTTTAGGATCTAATTTTATTTACAAATGTACCAGTAACTGCTGCATTTCCCACCATAGTCTTATACTCGAGTCAATAAGTTTTACCAGTTTCTTGGGGTAAAATTAGGGGCCTCGGCTTATATTCGGGTCGGCTTATACTCGAGTATATACGGTATTCAATGTAAGAGAATGATACTATTTACTATATTTGATACACTTTCACCATAGGCACATGGAGACTTATATGATAGTCACACAAGTCCTAAAATATGTTTATATTTTATTTAATTATAATTAAGTGTGTTTGTAGTAAATATAGAGACATACCGAAAAGCAGATACTAAAAACATGTCAATACAGAAAGAGGTGGATCAGAAACATGGACATATTATATTACTAATTTATGTTTTTGTAACATGGTGCAGTTAGACAATTAGCTCTTATTGGTTCAAAACCCAGTTGCAGAATTTAGACCAAAAATAATTATTAGGAAAATAATAACTAAACCTAAATTGGAGAACTTTTTTCAACTCAACTATTTTAGTTGGCATCTGAAACAATTCACAGTTATGCAAATATACCACTTTAACAGCTGTGTAACAAACCCATGACATGAAACACCAATTGGTAACAATCCATCATTAAATCAACTTACCTGTTCAAAGTTCATAGCATTCTACAACATGATGACAACATTATGGTGGACCCATATAGATTTTATTGACATCTGTGTTTGAGGGGAAATTAATTACATCAACAATATCATCTGACTAAGTCAAATTTTGAGCTCAATTAATACCAACTGGCGTTTGAGTATTATGCTTGAAAGTCTACTTAAAAAGGTCAGTTAGCAACGAGTAACCAATCAGGCATACAAGGCTAAAAAAAAAAATGAGAAAGGCCCCATGTTATCATTGAGCATTAAAAAATATGCATGGTTATCCAGGATCCCAGTAAGCTAAATGACAGTGCCTGCCTCCCTATCAGGGAACTTTATTGGCCTTGATGTTGAGGCTAATACTGGGACAAGACTAGGCCACACTATAATGGGAAAACCATAGCACAGGTGCACCCTGTAAATATGGGGTTTGTTTAATCCCACAAACTTATATATTAACCCTCAATCTCAACGCACTTGGGAGGAGAGAAGAAATAGATTTATTTACTAAATTTACTAACCCATGTCCTACCACAAATGGATTATGAAAGTGAGATGGCCTCTCCAGCTTAGTAGGACACCATTGGTCCCTAACAAATTTCTTCTCCCTACCTACACATCCACTTGGTGTGAAGGATGAGGAAGCAACCATACAAGCTTCCCCAAGATTTATTGTAGTTCACAGATCAAGTGAGAAAATATAACCAATAGAGTGAAAAAGAAGAGGAGCAGTAAAGAAAATCCATATTTATATATTCCTATATTATATATAATTATTAAATATATCATATATAAATATAGGTTTTTCTTTACAGCTCCTCCTTCTCCCCCCCCCCCCCCCCCCCATTGGTCAATACGACATTTAGTGGCTGTCCTCTTGCCATCAGTCATCTTTTTTTACCATCATTCATTTTATTTTCTGGCAGAATTTCGAATCCCAAAGCAAACAAACATGATCATCCATTGTGCTAGTTGTTTGCTTGTTTATATGTCCATATGGAGATGCAGAATTTGGCTTGGCTGCCAAACGGTCTATATTCAGACATAATGCAATTCAGACAAAACTGAATGTACAACTATTGTATATAGCATCATTGTACATTTCCTTTCATGAAGACTGGACTTTTTTTTATCAAATTACCTAAGTAACTTGCTCTATTTCGCATCTCTAATGTTAAGCATCTTTATTCTTCATAAGCTATGTACGTACTTAAATTGCATCCAATGCTACATCTCACATCCTTTTTCTAATAATTTTTATTTCCCTTTAATAATAGATTTCTCTTGTACATCATCTAGTCATTGTTTCTTTCACATTTTCTTGCTATCCATTCTTTTTTTGAATCAAAACTTCATGTATTCTGGTAAGAAACATATAACAACGTGATGAATTAGCTTCCAGACATTGACTTCCATGAAGATCCATCAATTCAGCACAAATGTGAAAGGAAAATGTGTTTGTTTCCTGAATGCAGCCATGTCAACATTTTTGTAAAGTGTTACAAATTTGCTTAAGAAAGTAGAAATTCTTGTGTCAGTATGTCAGTCACACAACATCTCCTGCTGTTTGTGTAAGCACTGAGAATTAACAAAGTAGTTGATGTGGGTTAATGAAAATGCAGGGTTTCTTATGTATATGTGTAGTAAGCTATTTAAAAAAAAACAACCAAAGCAGTGCAATGAACTGAACAATAAAACGTTAAGCCATGCGTGTCATCGAGGAAAACATAAGTTGATGAGGAAGGGAAAATATCATAATTTACTGATACATTGACAGCTGTGCCTCTTATATGGCACATCATAAAACTGAGAGAAATTAGTCCTTGGGGTTGATTCTCTAAACTATGTATTTAGGTGAATCATGCAGCAAACTGCACATTTTTGCACAGATTATTCATCTTGGAAAATAGCTAAACTGAAGATTGAGAAATTAGATGAACAATGTTTGGATTTTGTAGTACAAATGGTCCTGTACACAGGTTGATGGTTTTGCCCCATATGCCCCAGTTAGTGAATAATTACTTAAGACTTTGCAAAATGAAATGTCACTTCTAAAGATGCTGATTTCTTTTTTATTATATTTTTATATTCTTGATACTGGACTATAAACATCATTGCTGTTTTGAACTGATGGATGTTTCTCATATGAATTTTAATGGTAGGTCATGTTTATCTTTTCAATCCCAATTAAAATGCTACTCTGTGCATTGGGGCAAATTACAATTAAAAAAAAGGTATGTTAAGTCAATAAATCTTTTATTGCTTCTTCAGATATCTCTTAGCTGCTACCAGGCAAAATGACAAATGAACCATTTTGAATAGCACTGGAAGCTTTTTAAAATGGTGTCAGCAGAGTATTTTAGGACATTTACTGATGGTGAGACAATGCTCAGCTAATCAGTGCCTGGCATCCATGTTCTAATTCTTCCAAGGAAATAAAGAACAATTACCTCTCAATTGTAATCCATTCTCTATGGTAAATTCGAACAAAAACAAACAAAAAAATTGCACTTGTGCATGTGAGATTTGCAAAATGAAATTTGTTAAAGCAAAAATATTGTAAATTCTAATTTCTATTTTACATATTATTTTTTTTACCACATATGGAAAATACAGGAAATCCCATGAAAAAATGACAATCTAGTACTTGTCATAACAAATAATTAATGCAAATAAATTACCAATTGGAATGCAATTGGTCCCTCAACCCAGAACCATTTATGTTCTGTGTAATGTGTTTATTTATAAAATATTTTACCAGGAAAGATACATTGAGGTTTCTCTCGTTTTCAAGTATGTCCTGGGTAATGTATAGGTGAAGCTAATTCTTTCTTTTAATAGTACAAGAAAGGAGATAAAAATATATGGTGCAGTATATAGTATAAATCAAAATGTATTAGTAAGCATAGAAAAAATGTATTAACAAATAAATTGGTGTTAACGAAAAACCAAATGGCAGATTCATTGTGTAGCAGAAAAATATCAGACACAGTTTGAAAAGTCCTCATCACTCTTTATACATCACAACCAAAGAGAGAACAGATAACAAAAAGATTGATCTTCTCTTCATTATTGTGTTTTTGTAAGACTGAACATTTTAACCAAAAACTGTGGCCCTCAAAATAAGACAAATGCAAGTTTTAGGTATTACAGATTTTTTTAGAAAGTCTGTGTTACAGTTTTTTTTACAGTTTCTGCTTGTTTTTCCTCAGTTTTGAGGACAACCACTTTCCATAAAAAATAATTACAGACAGGAGACAAAATGTAACAATACATTGCTCCTGTTTATTTTAATTAAAACCAGTATATAATATTACAACATTTCATTGTGAATTGTTACTTTAATGCTATTTTTTTTTTTTTAGAAAGCAACAATATAATTTTAAGACCTTTTCTTAATAAAGTCATGTTTTGTTTTCCTTGTATATACAGAAGGCCTTTGTTTAATATGTCTTGTACTTTTGTTTATACTTTACATTCTCACTGGACTGATAATGTAGAGATGATATAAGTGAAGACATTTGGTTGTTGATTTGACCTCTTGACATGTTTTCAATTTATGTCAGTGGTAACGCAGCACAGCAGCAAACTAATGGGAAATGTTGTGTTATTTTCTATAGTTTAAGATACCATAGATCAAAATACTTTTTTGTGAAAATAGCACAAAAGCCTAGCAAACGAAAAGAAAAAAAAAAGTATATGGTTTAAGATATCACCCAGAAATTTGTGTGTGGAACACTTAGTTTAGATAATGTCAAAATAGAAGGACGCAATAACTTTAAGAGTAATTTATATGTTTGAAAATGTTCTTTAAAAGCAAAAATTATTAAAGCACATGATCCCGTTACGTATAAAAAAAAAAATATTATATACAAAGAATATATGCTGCAGCAACAATAGTATTTGAATCAAAAGAGAATCAAATTCTGATTACACTATACAGATTTAACTTGTTATCTCCGTGATTTGCATTGGTAATGATTAGTATAAGTACAGTTAGAGAGAGTCATGTCCAGGATCCGAGGCTGAGTTTGGCAACAATGAATTAGTCCAAAATTTAAGTTTAGAGAGAGAGGGATATCTGGTGGCTGAAGGCAACATTCCAATATATAACATATATACAGAACAGAAAATGCCCATGTTCGACATCCGTGGATGCAACATTTTAGTAGTACATTAGGTATCTGAGCATCTTGAACTGGGGGATTAAGGAGAGAAAGAGTCCATTTGTTGAGCCAATTATAAAGCACTAAAATATATGTTAGTTTATTCTTTGCACAGTTGTGATTTAGAAGAGAAGCAAAGATGTAAGCAATGGTCAGAATCGGAGGTCAGCAATCCGGAAGCTCAGTTAGAAGGGAGATAAGGAAAGGTTAAATCCCATATGAAGGTAGAGTATCTGTAAGGTGAAATATACACAATAGCACACCAAGCTTCTTGGGATTTAATAATCAAGCAGTGGGGAATTGAGTAACCATGTTTAAATAGCAGAGATAATTGATCTCAGACCTGATTAACCCTTCCAGAGTAGAATATGAAATTAACCCTATGACAGAATGTTGAATATTTTGAGACTATAAACTATAGATTGCAAAGATTGACAAATGGCCCAATAGATATTTTTCATAATAGAATGCTAAAATGAAAGGCAACTTATTATGTCAGTGCAAAGACCATACATATTAAGCTGTTTGTTGGCCAAAGTACAGCTAGAGAGCATCACAGTAAACATTTTCCCATCAATTGTTGAAAAGAATGTTCATTCTGTGCAAGGGAGTCCCTTTGTGATCTCATTCATAAATAATAGATCATAATAGAATATGCATCTACACAACATCATGGCAGCAACTCAGCAGTCATATTATGCGTATGCTTGAAGTAATCTAGACACTCCTAGTAACAAGTTTAAAAGCAAGCTAGGAAGACAGAGTAACATACATTATGGTTCTTCCAAACTGCCTCTACTATAATATCCCTAGATTCCACATGGAAACCGCATCCTTTTCAGACTTGCTACTCTGTACCCTGTATATTCTGCCTTGCAGTAGAGGTCCACCAATAGAATAGTTTGGGTAGCTGGGATAGTGTTCCAACGTTGGGTGCAATTAATAAAAATTAAACTATATAATTTTTTTTCTGTTGGGGTCTTTGGGAGTTTCTTTTGTCTTAGATGTGTCTGATTGATCAAACATGTTGTTTATGTCCTTTTCATTTTTAGTACTGCAGTTTTCATCCCCTCCCCCTTATTATGATCCTCTGTTGCTGCTAGAGAAGTTAGAAAAAGCGTAAGCAGATTTATAATTGTTTGCCCAAAAATTTGATTAAATCTTATGGGAAATTGTGTGAGCCACCCGCATTGCCTGTCTGACAGCCACCTGCTCTTGACAATCAATCAATTTCAGCAGCAATTACACTGCTGTAATACATCATATTGTGATGTCATAGGATGATAGCACCAGGGGGTGGAGTTAGCAGAACATTACCTTCCCTGCCTGATGCAGCTTCAAATGTTACTCCATGTCTGGTGAATTTTATAAACCTGGTGCTTCTACATGTCCATGCTGTAAATATCCCTGCACTTTCTTCCCTGCTGTCTCTGATAATTCTTCATTGGTTTCATGCTTTGAATCCTTCTCTCCCTGGCTTACAACTCTCCACTGCAGTCTCATCCAGGCAGCACTGAAATCTCTCTTCCCCAACCAGGAAGGACTTTGTCTGAAACTCTGCAATATATCAGACAATGTCCTACCTGGTTGGTACAAAGTCCTGTCTGATACTTCTATAGAAATTGAAATAAAAGGTTTAGTAGTAATGTCTTATCTGTAGTACTGCAGTTCTTGCTGACTACTTTTTCTATAAGACTCTGCCAGCCATTCAGCATGCTAAGTGGCTTGAAAAATATAATGGACTTGAACTAGAGTGCTAATGGTAAGACATAAGGGTCATAAAGCAACCTCTGCAGCAATGCTGGAAGCACTCATACATCTAATTCCCAAAGACAACCTCTGGATATGACGCTGAGCACGTGCACTCAACGTCTTTGGTTGACCATGGCGAGGCCTGGTCTGAGTGGAACCTGTCCTGTGAAACTGCTGTATGGTCTAGTCCACTGTGCTGCAGCTCAGTTTCAGGGTCTTGGCAATCTTCTTATAGCCTAGGCCATCTTTATGCAGAGCAACAATTTTCAGAATTTTTTTTAAGATCCTCAGAGAGTTCTTTGCCATGAGGTGCCATGTTGATCTTCCAGTGACCAGTATGAGAGAGTATGAGAGTGATAACACCAAATTTAACACACCTGCTCTCCATTCACACTTGAAACCTTGTAACACTAACGAGTCACATGACACCGGGGAGGGAAAATGGCTAATTGGGCCCAATTTGGACATTTCCACTTAGGGGTGTACTCACTTTTGTGGCCAATGGCTTAGACATTAATGGCTGTGTGTTGAGTTATTTTGAGGGGACAGGAAATTTATACAGGCTGTACACTTCCTACTTTACATTGTAGCAGAGTGTCATTTCTTCAGTGTTGTCATATGAAAAGATATAGTAAAATATTTACAAAAATGTGAGGGGTGTACTCACTTTTGTGAGATACTATATATATATATGTATATATGTGTGTATATATTTATATTTTTTATATATATATATATATAAAATATTTTTTTGTATTTTTTTAAATAACAAAACATAATTAAAAAGAAGAAAAAATAATGACCACTAGATGACACTAAGTAGTAATCTTAATATATTATTGATAGAATATGGGCATTGGCATATTGAAAGGATAATATAGGCACCCAAACAACTTTAGCTTAATTAAGCAGTTTTGGTGTATAGATTATGACCATGCAGTCTCACAGCTCAGTTTCCTGACATTTAGAATACAAAAACTTCCTAAATACGCCCTGTAAAGAAAAATCTAATGTTTAAACTTTATTTTTTTCACAGTCTGTTTAATTTAGAATTTCTTATCCCCTGCTCAGTTAAAAACATGTTAGTGAAATTAAAACTACACTAAAACTGCTTCATTAAGCTAAAGTATTTTTAGTGCCTATAGTATCCCTTTAACTGGACAAAGTACAACCGGTTAGGGGCAAAGGTTATGGAGAGGGATGGGATCAATTTACAGGGGTGAAGGCCAGCAACCCACCATCTGAAATCCTCACCAATTGTCACTACCTTGTTATCATTTTTGTTCTTTTAACACATATTATTTATTTGTCCTCTTGGTCCCCTTAATATGTGTGCCTTCCCATCTTTCTCATCTTTCTGAATATTGGTAGTAATGAGGGTATGCATATGGGACAACCATTATATAGCTCATCATCGATCCTCATAACTCCTCATTACTTTCTCATTTTCTGCATCTTAATCATTTTAAATACTATTCCACTATTTTGGGATGGAACACATGTTGTGTTAAAAGAGTGGGACATGGCAAGGGAAAGCATGAATGGGGATATAGTGGCAGAGTGGTACCATTAAATGGTACATAATAAGAGGGTGAGTAAGGACAGACTGATAAAAGGTATACGAGACACTGAGGGATAATAGGAATGAGGCAAATGAAGTCAGGCAATTAGAATAAAAAGTGGAGACATGTGAAGGTGGAATAAGAGACCAGAGGTATGTTAATGATGAGGTGAATGGTAAATAGACATGAAATGAGGAGGGAGTGTAAAAGTAAAGAAATAGGGGAATGTGAAATAGATGGAATTAGAAGGGTATAATTAATAAATAAGAGATGGACAAAGAAAGGGAAAGATAAGTTGATAAACAGGTGAGATCAGATGAGGAGAGGAGATAGAAACAGAAAAAATAAGTACCACATGTAATGATGATGGAAAATATATATATAATCATTAGATGAGAAGACACATGATGATAGAGTATACAAGATCAGAATGAGGTTAGTGAGATAAAATAATACGTTGGACCTAATGAATGAAGTGAGGAGATCACAGATGTCACATAATGGTAAAGATTAAAAGGGGGCATTTTAAATGGGGACTGAATGGGGAGGGAAGAAGAGGGCGAATTTAGGTGTTTTGTTTCTTATTCAAATTCAAGCCATGGAGACAGACTAGGTTTATATGTGATAAATGTACATGTCAATCCTCAAACAAGTTCGTATGAAAGACATCTGGTACTTTCTTGTACAGCCCTTCCCTAGTAATCTTTTGAGCTAAACTACCCAAAATCTTTGTTATGATGCTCTTAGTTGAAACCTTCGGATATGTGTCTTCTTTCTGCAGTATCAAAACGCTTTGTTGAATATAATTGTCTTTTTTCACTAAACAAAGAATTGTGGGGAATTGACAAATACAATATCAAATTTAACTCAATCTAATCTGAAAGATTCTCAAAGTTAAATATTTGTCTAGCTCAGCCTAAAAAGTGTCATTCTCCACGATTCACAATATATTAAATAACCTTATTGTTTACAAACTGTGTACTCATTGATAAGCCTTATATACTCCTATTATCAAATATCATTAAAATGTAATTATCTGTTGAGATAATTAACTGTTGTTCTCCGCTAACTGCTAAAATCTTGTCACAGCAAATTTATTTTGCCCAATCAATTTATAATGATTCAAAGAGGGAAATACACCATTAATGTAGTACTGTATGTGACTTTTGCTTATTAGCAGACTACAACTCCAATGAATCTGGGACAGCAAGTGAATTGAAATATTATTTTTTTAGAACTCTAGGTCCAGATTTGACCATCCTTGTACAGTTACTTTGTTTTAGAATCCCACATGCAGAAATTATATTATATTTTAAACTGATAAATAGTGCCCAAACAAATAAGTAAATAAATAATGTATAATGCTGATAATTATTTTTCTAAAAAAACATTCTTCAGGTCTTGTTAGGTTACATGGTAGTCTGATACTATGTATTTACAATAAGAAAGCTTATCAAGATGATGATAAATGGTTAGTATAGTATTAATATCAACCAGGGAATTGCTTGTCAACTCAGCAGCAATACTATTGTCACCCTGTCAGCAGACATTAACAGATGTTTTCGTATATGGTGTGACAAAATAACAACAGCATGAATCATTAAGACCATAGATGAGTGTGAAACCTTTCTAAAGACTTTTCCTTCATTAAAATTGATCTATCTCACGTTGTAATTCTTACTATACAGAGCAAAGCATTAACGGTATGATTTACTCTTATGCATTCCTTAGAAAATAATATATATATATATATGTGTGTTACAAATAAACAACATAATAATTAATTCCTATGAACTATTGTAAGATTAAACAAAAGAATGTCCATTTTAGTTTTCCAATTAACACACAGTGCTTTATTTTTGAGTGAGGATCACAACTTAATATCATTTATTAAACCGCTTAATAATATTTCTTTTGCTTACAGCATATTGGTAATTTAATGAAAATGACCAAATAAAATAATGTATCATTTAAAATAAAATAAATAAAAACAAATGCCCAAAAATGCTCAAAAACAAGCTGAAAACAAGTGGAGTGCTTAAAAGTTAATCAAAGATCGATGACAATGCATCTGTTCACTATCTGTTCCTGAATCACTTTAAGTGTAATCACTTTAATTGCGTATATCACTATAAAAAGTGCAAGATTTTACATATATATATTTGTCTTTATTTTAGTAAAAATGCCTCTTGGCCTTGTAGGAGGAGCTCTCTATACCCAACAGGTGCCATGAAGGGACACTGATAACTTATAAATAGGTGCTTCTTTAAAAAGCGGTAACTTGATTCCATTGGTCATGCAAATTCAGGTTAGGGCTCCTATATATATAGTTGTAGTATACATGTATTCATCATGATGGATCCACTAATTGTACCAGACACGTGTCCTACATAGAGAGTGATCACCCTTAGTTGGATACTTTTATTGTACAGCTATAAAGTGAATTCCTACTTGTAAGAAGAGATCATTTCTCCAGGTAGGTGTTCTGTATGGGTATACATTTCTTCAAGATGAGTGCTCCTGTTTATTGCTATAACGTAAACTCCTTGGACATGTGGCATGAGATTTTTAAACCAGAGTGGAATGCTATGTGGCTAGTGACTGCATCTTGATTGGGGGTTCAGCTGTAACTGAAGGCCCTCCTGATATAGAAAGTGGCCACTACGCGAGGAAGGCTTGCTATGGGAAGTGATCATCTCCAGAATGAGTCACTCTGAGTGTAAACTTACCTCTGATGTCATGTAGAAACATTGCCACACTTGTCAAGTCTTGTAAGGATCAGAAAGAAAAAAAAAAGAATTTTAGAAAGTAAGAATAAAGTTGTAATAAATACAATCCTGTATTCCTAATGCTTCAATGTCCCTGTCCCACATGTGTGCTTTAACATTTATTTAAAAAAAGCTTTTTTTACTTATTTTTTTTCCAGCACAGAGATCCCCTCATTGCTGCTCTCATGATATCACTGAGGAGACATAGCCTCCTCTGTAATGGTCCAATCCAGTGCTCCACATAGAAGAGCACTTGGGACCAGATACTCGTGCCTCAAGTGCCGTGCACACATCCATGCTTCCCCATAGTAATGCATTGAGTTAGTGCTTTCCTAAAAAGGCAGCAACGTTGTGTGACTCGGGTTTACTCAGTGGTTGCAATGAAAAACTCCTCCCGTGGCTGTCAGTGTAACAGCCACTGGGGGAGGTGTTTAAATCTTCAAGGTAAAGATTGACATTTTTGCAAAATGGCAATGTTTTACCTTGAACGGTTAAAAATGGCAGAACCATTGCACCCAAACTACTTTGTTCTAACACTGAATACCCAAATGTATAGAGTATGTTCAAATAGCTAATGATGCAATACAATAGATTAATCTCCTGTGTTTAACAAAATGAAGCCCTTCGTAAGTATTGACCACTTTAAGAATAAGTGATCCTGTACGCAGGAATGAACTGAACTCTGTGGTCATATAGAATTCAGCATGTGATGATTACACCTGCAAAGTATTGTGGTAGACCCCACTACCAAAATGGGTGATCCTTTTAACTGAAAACTGAAATACTTGGTCGTAAAAAAAATATATGCCTAGACTATACAAGTGTTATGATATCATTAAAGTCTCCCATATGAAACAAAGGAAATTTTATCTCCACAGGAATCTGAAAATGGTGTTTTACATTACTGCAATAACTTAGAAATGAGGATTCTAATTCACCAACATTGTTATCAATTAGCATTAATATTGTTATATGTGGCAATATTAAAAAATGTGTTATATATTGTTATTTAAAAATATTTAAATTATATCCGTTTTTATTTATGTAATAGATGCTTGTTGTTTTACATGTAAACCATGAGAATGTAGGAAAGGTAAACAAGGATTTCCATTCCTAGCAAATCTCATAAATAAAAAATATTTCTTTCTAATAGCAGTGCCCCTAGGAAATAGAAGCACTTCTCGTGTTTGCAATGTCTAAAGTAACTTTCCACTATGAATAAATAGAATTCTTATGTGTGCTACAAACATCTGTAAATTCCACAGTATTTATGTGTATTGCCGAAAACATGCAGTATGCATCACTGAAAAAAAAGTGGGACTGCTATTAAATTAAAAATTCGCTAAATTGTTTATTTAGACTTTAATCCAAAACAAAGAATAACATTTATTTATGTTAAATATTTAGTCAGTATGTATCACTTTTGGTAGGTCTTGAGATTGCAATGATGATTACAAAGATATCACGCAGGATCAGCGATTGGAAACTATTCAAGTAATACAAGTCACGAGGCACATGACCAATGTAATAAACATGTCATATTTAATAACATAAAACTAGGTAACTAGGTAGAGTTAACTTTAGGATAAAGTGGACCACAAGGTATGGTGATATTTCTATGGACTTATCAATAGCTAAGTTAGTTACCACTAACTCAACCAAGATATACATAACACAAGAGAGGCTTGTTCACTATATTAAACTTTCATTTGGAAATACACACAGCATACTGAAACTCTACAACTCACATGTATATTCAATATTTACTTTACATAAAGCAGCCCCCATTACTTACTGTGGAAACACTAAACTAGATAACAAAAAAAAACCTTGACTACAGTGAACTCCAATCTACAATAACTGAATGAACAGCCAGTGGGGAGATCAAAGATCTCTCTCACCTGGCAGGTCTATTCTCATGCCATGGTGAGGCCTATGGAGCTTGCAACTCGCAACAGTGGGAGGTGTTCCCATGAACATTACAACAGGGTACTGTGGCAATGCTCTGCCAGAAGGACAAAATACAAATGGTCATCACCTTTTGAAGGTGCAGATGCACTGGACCACTACCATCGGCCTCTTAGGACAAATAAACTTAGCTGTTAAATGAAAAAAAAAATTAAAACTTCTCCCCAAAATGTAAAAATACTCTATTCCTCCAAAGAGACAACAGGCCATATCACTCCCTCAACACACACAACAAACCCTTTTTCTCCCAACATACACAGCAGTCCCTAACCCCACATTCCATTGATGCACACTACAGCCCCTATCCCCCTATACACATAAACTACAGGCCCAATTTCCTCACACACACTACAGCTCCAATTACCTACCCACACTACTGCCCCATTTCCCCCCAAACACTCTTTATAGCATATGTCCCTGAAACTATACCCTACACTATCCCAAACACACCCTACACACACAAACTACACTGCAAACAACTCAATCTACATACACCACCACCATAGCTTACCCCCATACATGCAACCCTACAAGCAGCTTCACCCAAATACACAACATCCCCATAAATAAGCAACACCACAAGTAACCTATGCCCTGACATTTAATACTACAAGTAGCCTCCCCACACAGCCTCCCCATGCCTTCCATTGATGCACACTACAGCCCCTATACACATAAACTACAGGCCCAATTTCCTCACACACACTACAGCTCAAATTACCTACCCACACTACTGCCCCATTTCCCCCCAAACACTCTTTATAGCATATGTCCCTGAAACTATACCCTACACTATCCCAAACACACCCTACACACACAAACTACACTGCAAACAACTCAATCTACATACACCACCACCATAGCTTACCCCCATACATGCAACCCTACAAGCAGCTTCACCCAAATACACAACATCCCCATAAATAAGCAACACCACAAGTAACCTATGCCCTGACATTTAATACTACAAGTAGCCTCCCCACACACACAACACCAAAAGTAGCATTCACATACACTTTAAGGAAACCAAGTGTATTTAAACCTCCTTCGGTAGTTTCCTCCCGAACCGCCAGAGCCTAGTGTATATAGCTCTCCGTTCGGTAGTTGAAATAGACGAAATCCATATGAAATACAAATAGCTTTACAAGATAATTCCCTTAGTAAAGCATCCGAATCCCCAAACATCAGCCGAAGTCAAGAAGAAGGGTACAAAATGAACTGTCTTTAATTACCACACACCGGCTTTTATGCAAGTCCCCATGCAAGGGGAAATCCCACAGGGAGGGACAAAATATAACCAATCACATACAGTAAAAGCATAAAACACACCAAGCACAAACATGCAATTCCCTCCCCTAGCCCTGGAGATAATCAAGTCTGATAAAGTAATAACTTGATTATCTCCAGGCAGAAAAATCACTATTTCCCCCAATATATGGAACACCCCCTTATACATGAGGTATCCCCTCAAATATGTCCCCTGATAGCCCCGATCTGGGTGACCAACATATTCAAATTTCACCCAGATCGGTTCAGGGGTTTTAAAAAACTATGGAAGTCCTCTGTGACCGGTTCACCGTGGGTGGGCTGCCCAAAATAGTTCCACAAGTTTGGTTGGTTTTGCCGGTCACTTCAGAAAAGGAAGAAAAATGAATAAAAGTACCGAATGGATTCCCCTGGCTCCTAGCAGCGATTGTTCCCCTCATTCGTATGCACAACCGTACCGAATAGCGCTCTTCTAGCTAATCGGTACATATAGATCCAGCGTTCATGTGTTTGAGACCGGTGTTTGGGAAGTCGAGTGTCCGATTTTAGTTCCAGACACTTGACGACCAAGTCCCGCTGCCTTTGTTCGTTTGAAAAAAGATGGCCACGTTTTTTTCAGCCACGTGGCGTTGGGTAGTACGAACGCTGGCCGCACACATAGAGGGTTTAATTGACGCAGGCTTTGTCTTTGTCTTTGTCTTTGTTCGGTAGTTCCATCTACTGAAGGGAAAAACGAAGAAATAACAAATAAAAGGGTAATTTCTTCACATACACCTTTTCCACTTATCATTTATTCACCCATTTAATCACATACATCAAACTAGTCACATTCAATTATCCACTCACATATACCAAAGTTTTTATATATATATATATATATATATATATATATATATATATATATATATATAAACAGATATATATAACAGAACATGGAGTGCATTGAAGAAAACTGACCATATGGCATCAAGGAGGGTAAATCTTGACCTTCCTCTGATCTTTGTATATTATTATGTATGCACCTTCTAGCCAAATGCAGTATGTACATATCTGCCTGGGTCTTATTGATATCTAATTCATTGTTATACAATACACAGAGGCATATATCCATTAGTAAATATAAATTTCCTGATAGCAGATATGCAAATGACATGTATTCAACATATGTTGTATATGTTGTTCAAAATGTAATTAAGTTATTGCCCATCTCTAAAAATGATACAGTTTGTATAAAATATGCATTTATCTTGCAATGATCTATATTGGGATATCCATATACACTCACACAACACTAAACACTTATTTGAAGATAATTATAAAATTGTGATAATATCTTAATGAAGCATCTGGTCATGCTTATATTACTATACAATGCAATTCAAGTCATACATTAAAACAAATGTGGCCTTACACAAAGCTGTTAAATGATTTGAAAATGAAAGCTTCAGGTGATTCTTGAATTCACATAACTTGGAATAGAAAATTACCAATACATGGTTGAAAATGTAATATATAAATCAGTCATGAGTCTTGTTTCCCTTATAATATCAAGAGACAGTGCCGTTTTTTAGAGACCATAGACTTCAATATATGACACTGATAGCTAATACAAAAATCCAAACTGTCTTGTTAGATTGGTTCTATGTATCATCATTGAAGGCTGGATTTTGGATACATGGCTTTACTTATGTGTTTTATTATGTTCCCTTGACATCTGACAATGTGATTTCACTGTCTGTGTTGCAGCATACAAGATAAATATTTAATGATTGTCCTGAAGTAGCCTACATTGTTGGTTCCATAAGTCATTCCAGCTAAATAAACATCTGAACAAAAGGAAGGTTTTGCAAGGATAACTTTGGTCAGTTTCTGGTTTTCTTTTTATCCATTTTGGCTCAAATGAAGCAACTTAAATATCCTACCAACAAGATAGTCCCAAAGCCATTTTGTGATTCCAACTATTGCAGCTTCAGGGAAATCCTTTGGCTCATCTTTTTGGTGCTGGAAAATTAGCTTGGGGCAGATATTTGTGACAAGGGGAATAAAGACTTCTATTTAAGCAGAAGACTAGAAAGGTCAATTTTCCCCTCTGGACCAATTAACACGACTGTCCCAGTTTAAATGAAAGTTTCAGAGGCTTATGTATACATGTATGCTTGCTTCTTACTGAATGTTAAACTTCAATTTTACAAGGTAGGAGGGTTAAGGACCAGACTGGGCTTCACTCTACTGTTTAGTAGCAATTTCTAAAACAACGAAAACAGTAATCATTTTAACAAACTAGGAAATGGTAATCATTTTATAAGTTTAACAAAATTTCATTATAATTAAAAAATGTTTCTTATTATTTTACAAAAATGAAAAATGGATCCTCACAGACATCTTGTCTATGGAATGAAGGCACGCAGTATAATAGTATTGGCAACACTATCATAAAGTCAATGTTGAATTCCAAAGGATTTAAACCAAATAAAAAAAAAAACATTAAAACTTGGCCTTTTTGTGCTGACACAGTTCTGGATTTTGTCTCTTACTGTGTTGAAACCTAAATTCAGTATCTAGGGTCACCTATGATCAATATTACCCATCCCAGGGAAAGAATTGTTCTGCTAGGACCAATTCTCTCTTCCAATCTCTTTTCCAATCTGTGTCTTAACTTAGGTAATAATGACAAAAACATAATTGTGGGGAACACACAGAACATGCATTCCCCATATGTGTTTACAGAGATTTTAAGAAGTTTTATAAAAATGTAAAATGTTATTCTTGTGTGTTGTTTCTTTCACTTAGGTGGCATCACAGGTTTAGTCTGTGTAGATCTAAACGTCACCTTATAGTGTGGAATCTGAATCAGTATTACAGGAGAACTTAATTAAGTGTACTACAATGTTTCCCTTCTGCTTTGCCCATACATTCCAGCTTTTAGCTGGATGAAATGAAAAAAAAATAGTTAATAGGCATGACACATTGACATTCTACAATATATTATTAAGCATAATTCCTTGAGAAAACTACGGAGACTTAATTGACAAATGTTCTCTAAACTACTATTTTTTTCTGAAAAGATCTACTGATATGGAAACAGTGCAGCTTCTAAATTAGTTATATAATTTCCTCATCACAGTGTTTTGTTATCACATTTCTTAATGAAGCTGAAGGCATAACCACAGACTGATGCATCTGTCTCGTCTACTATATGAGCACTGACTTTTTGACTCGGTCAATTACTTACACCGTACCACTAAATGAAAAAGTGAAAGCTGAAATTGTGCCTCTGGGCTTTGGAGCACCAGGAGATTAATATATTTTTTTCATTTAAATGCCAGACAGTTCTTCAGATTACCAACATCACAAATAAACAATTATATTACTATTTCTAGCAAATAATTGAAGGGAGAAAGATTTTCTTTCTAACTTTGAAGACATTATCGAGATTCAGTGAGATGAAGTTATCACATTTTGACATATAAATATAATTAAGGCTGATAAAGGTAACACCAGCTTAATTGGAAAGATTGTATTACCTTCATAAACTTCCAAATATACTGTAATATTGAATAGTGAAATAAAATATGTTCTTTATGTGACAGATGCTCATTAAAAGTCATGAATTAAAAGTGCCCAATTTTGGGACTTTTCATCATTGAAGTGCAACCTGTCAAAACATAAGGCTGATGGATTATAAGAATACCATCATAGATCTCCTAATTATAGGGCTTTTTATCTTACAACTGTTTTTAATATTGGGGTACTCTTCCACATAGGACATGTCATCATTATAGTGAAGTTCATTGTAATGTTGTGTGTTTCCAGTATATTAATTATTTGTTTGATCATACAACTCCAATTTCATTAAAGAAAAGGGCAACAGACAGACAGGAAGACAGGATATAACACTTTCAAAATGTTATTATGGCGTGTTTCCCAATTAAACTCAAGATCATAATTAAGGCACTTTGGCCACAACTGTATTGATAAATATGCCCAAACAAAGTTATTTATGTTTTATACATTGTCCATCTGTTGCCCATTCCTTTTGCTCTTAATGGTGAAATAATTATTGATTATTCAATACAGACTTTTGATGGATATTAATCATACCTTTTAACATATTTGTGCTGGAAAAAAATCAGCATGAAAATGCACTAAAATATTTGTATATTTGTGACATTAAACTGAATAGCTAAATTTCAGTTCTAAACGTTTTGCTTTGCATATTATTTGTAGCTGTTTCGGACCCTGTACATTAAGAGAATCTTTCTATGCAAATTGCAGCTATTATCAGGTTTGGCATATTTGGTTCTGCACTGATTAATTCTGACTAGCTAGTAATAGACCTCATCCTATCAACAATTGCGTGGGAATTATACAATAATAGATCCCGGTTGTTTTCCATTAGAAGAAACTGATGCCACTTACAAGGTTGCAGCCAAACCAATACCGACATAGTAAGTTGTATCACATATTTTTATCACATAGTCCCATATTTAACTTTAATATCAGACTCTTGACAGCATGTTTTTCTTGTTGAATTTTAATTGAAACACCTGGATTCCAAATGCTTACCATGTACTACATATCTGATTTTATATAGCATTTTCAGAATTATTATTATTAATATTATTTTAATTGTATGTCTCCAGCTAGTCAAATGATCTTATAGTCTACAAGGATTGGGTAAGCAGCTTCAACAATTCTACTAAAATATAAAAATACCACATCTGTTTAGCAGAGTATAAAATAAAATGCTCCGTCTATGTAAAATGCAAATTATTAGCACATATGGGTGGAAATTTTATTAAAGGCAAAGTCAAGTGCCTGTTAAAATTGTTAAATATGGAGAAACCAACTTGAAGACAATATAAAGAATCTCATCATTGTACTTCACATACAACAGCATCTGTTTATCCTTAAAAAAATATCATCTTGACATCTTAACAAATGTAATCTGTATTTGGGCATAACACAACCCAAAATCTCAGAATACAAATTCATCTGAGATGCTTTCATGATTATTCACTAACTGTGAATTTTCGGAATTGACAAGACATTTCAAGTGACCCCATCCGCCAAAACTGCCCCCCACCCATAACATTTTATATGTATGTGTTACTTTTTCATCACTAAATTGCAGTCTTATTAATAGTTCGTTACATTGTAAATATCCTCCTTCCTTTGTTTCTTCAGAACTAGCAGCTTCTCAACTGCTAGTCACCGATTTCCTTTTTAAATCTCAACCAATTTCCAATTTAGTTTTTAATTTGAAGCATTGATACTCAATAAGAATCACTACTTGAGCACTTCAGAATCAGAATATTACAGACATGGAACAATGAATGACAAATATCCATATACACAAATGTGGTTCCTGCCAGGAATCAATGGCC
Source organism: Pelobates fuscus (assembly GCF_036172605.1). Lineage (NCBI taxonomy): Eukaryota > Metazoa > Chordata > Amphibia > Anura > Pelobatidae > Pelobates > Pelobates fuscus. Next base: position 233,744,514 of record NC_086321.1, on the reverse strand, counting down.
CCATTCCACTTCATTGTAACAACTTTTACATCATTATCAAACAAAAGGCAAAATGTTCCTTCTCTTGCCAGAGATGTCACCAATGCTTGTCATAATACAGCTGCAGCATATGCTGTAATGGGTTAATGCACAAAAGCTGTGATTAAATTGCAAACATGGTTAGAATTAAGAATTAGAGAAATGACAAAAATATCTATAAGACAAAAACGAAACTGTATCAAATAAGCATAAATTGTGTTGGTGCCGAGAGTGCCTCTCTTGGAGTTTAGGCCACAATAACATGTGTAAACAATATATAAAGCTGCTTTACTTATTAGAAAGTGATAGATGCTCACTTTTCTATCAAGTTTCTCCCAGGTTCAGTTCCATGCCAATGCATTCCATTTTTGGCAAGTCTTACTCAAACGTATATGTTAGATTAAATTCACCTATCCTTACGCATCATTGGCAATCATGTATTATAAGAGGATTTTCTTTCTTTTTAAAGAAACACTTCCTGATTTCTGCACAGGTAAAACATGGAAGCTCAGCAACTAACAGAGCTCGATTGGGATTGGTTGCTAATATCCCATTCTCTCCATCTATGGTCTGTTTGTTTTTTGTCAGTAACGCACATGGAAGGATTGAAAAACTGATGCAATATCACATTTCTGGCAGATTTTAAAGTTGTAATTCCAGTTAATCTTACAAGCTTGATTAAATTAAAAATAAAACTGAATTATTTCTAATATTCTTTCAAACTGAAAACAAAATCAGATCACTGTATAGGAATTTATGACAGCTCATCAGTTGCAGAGTTTAATGGGCCATGGCTAACTTGTCAGTTCTCTTGGTCTCCTCACCACCCCATATATGTAACATAACCCTAAACTGAATGCTTTCACTAATTTATTATTATTAATATTATTATTATTATTTATACACTGCCACCTTATTCTGCAGCACTTTACAATTATAGAAATGGGATATTTGAAGGTAAAGAAGGTGCTGCTCATACAAGCTTACACTCTATTGGGATTTGAGATAGGTGGATATATATCGTTAGGCGTCTTACTGTAGGACACTTACTGGTGCGGTGGTCTTGATGGGGATTCAGTCTGGGTTTCCCAGTCCAAAGGCAGTGATGTCACTACCTTTATCTCTTCCAAAGTAACCTTTACTTCATCTAAGGATTAGGCACCCTTCCTGGCAGAAAATGTTATCAATCAAGTGCTATCTTAACTTCCAAAGGGTTAATAAACCAAGTATGTCAATCTCATAGAAACAGATTAAAATTAAAACATTTGCTTGCTTGAACAGTTAACTTAATCAAATAGCCAAGGAATGAATTGACTAACCTGTGTGATTTTGACACACAGGGACACGTTTTATCTGTACCATAAAAGACCAGTTAATTGTGTAGTTAGAATAATGTGGATAAAATTATATTAATTGTGAAGAAAAAAGGCACAACTGTATCAAGGTCAGCTGAACGTGTCTTGTTTCCAAGGCTAAGGTGGGCAGAGAGCAGGCAGTATGGGTATTACGTTTGTAAATAAGTAATGCAAGCTGTATCTGCTGGGAGAGCAGTGAACATGTTACAAGAAAGCCCTAGGGTAGGCTAGTATTCAACACTTGTCTTAAACTCATTGCTGAAAATAATTAAAGCTGACACCACACTTCCTAGCTAAACAAAGACAATCATTTACTAAAACAATCTACTTTTAATCAGCAGAGCTGCATTCATTTCAATATATTTCCTTGTGCCATCAAGCATACTGATTTGAGTGTTACATTAATTTTGTCTTTGTACTTGAGACGGCCAAAACGTACTTGCAATTTAAACAATAGAAACATAGAAACGTAGAATGAGACGGCAGATAAAAAACAATTGGCTCATCTATTTTCCAAATATACTTTTAATTAGTCCCTGGCCTTATCTTAAGTCCAGGATAGCCTTATGCCTATCCCATGCATGCTTAAAGTCCCTCACTGTGTTAACCTCTACCACTTCAGCTGGAAGGGTATTCCATGTGTCCACTACCCTCCCTGTAAAGTAATACTTCCTGAAATTATTTTTAAACCTTTGCCCCTCTTATTTAAGACTATGTCCTCTTGTTGTGGCAGTTTTTCTTCTTTTAAATATAGTCTCCTCCTTTACTGTGTTGATTCCCTTTATGTATTTAAAGGTTTCTATAATAGGCGCCTGTCTTGTCTTTCCTCCAAGCTATACATGTTAAGATCCTTTAACCTTTCCTGGTAAGTTTTATCCTGCAATCCATGAACCAGTTTAGTAGCCATTTTCTGGTCTCTTTCCAAAGTATCA